>NC_041741.1:36625287-37875287 GCF_004115215.2 Ornithorhynchus anatinus
CAATAAATACGATTAAGATGCCCATCCATGCTCAAAGCTGGAGCCCATTTTAAAAAATGAGACTGTAAACTCATTGTGGGAGGGGAACTGTAGACTCTAGACTGTAAATCCACTGTGGGCAGGAATTGTCTCTATTGCTGAATTGTACATTCCAAGCATTTAGTACAGGGCCCTGCACACAGCAAGTGCTCAGTAAATGCGACTATTACTCATCTCTCTTTCTCCCTTTTCTTCATAACTTTCAGAGTCCGAGTCAATGTGAGGCAAAGCAAATAACCTGTGGAAAAAAGAAAGAACACCATTGTTTCTGCTTTTCAGGCAGTCAAGATGGTGATTTGTAATTAGGTATATTGGTTCCAAGTTGTCAAGGAACAACTGAAAAGCACTTGGTTGAAGTCCTACAGACAGGTCTTTGTTTTTGTATGAGACTGTGGATTCTGATTGTCCTAGGAACCAGTTTGAGCGATGGCTACTGCCAGGGTGCTTATTCTTTCCTCTGAGCTGCTGAAAATTTATTATTTACATGGGAACAGGAGAAACCTCCAACTAAAACTTTGATTACACAAACAGCTCTTCCTCTATTCTTGCTTTTTTGCACTGGGAAAAGAGCAGAAATCACAGCAGCTGGAGAAGTTTATCCCTGCCCCATCTTTCCTAACTTAAGGAATCAGAGAAGAGTGGCTACCCACCTGCACGCCAAGTTCTGCCATGAGGAAAATGCTGGGAGATCTGGAAAATCCTGGAATTTGGGGTGTCGATCAGGTAGCCAAACTGACAAGATTCTGGGGAGAGTTTGGAGGCAGAGCCAAAGGTAGGGGTGCTGGAAAAGAAAAACCACATCATCATGTCATTGAATCATTGTATTTCCCTATGAAGAGCAGTCCTTGCTAATGTTGAAGTCTGCATCCTCTTGATAATTGCAATGTTTCATCATAAGACTCCTCTTCAGGAAGATTTCTCCTCCGTCAACTACGCACCCCATCACCTAGCCATCCGGATTTGGGACTTGGGATCTTTCAGACATGGTGGTAGAATGGCATAGAGATACAGAAGGGCAGAATGATTCATGTCATTGTTGTCTTATAGTATTTGGTACACTTCACAAAGGTGTGGATTGCATAAAATGATGTACACTGTAGCTTCTGGGTTGTGGGTTAAAAGAGATTATCAGGCAATCAGGCATAATGTGGCGATTCATATTTCTTTAAAAAATGATTTCTAGCTAAAGTTTGTATTTAGTCTAACCAAAGAAAGTTTCCTCAGAATCACTTTTAAGAAACTTTGCCGCAAGTGAAAATGGTCTATTAATGAAACTCTCTTGCCAGCTGAACTCTATCAAAGAGGGGCTGCAAGCAGAATCAAATATTTTCTTTTTGTCAACCTTGATAGCATTCACAATTTTTCAACTTAGCCTAGCAACCACTTGCGATTCTTTTTTGTGGGCCAGATAGCTAAATTCCCCTCTTTCCTGTGTAATCTGCCTTCTTTTTAAATTGTCACCCGGTTGTATAGTCTGTGGCTAGATAACCATGTATAATAAATGAGTTTGGACTGTCCAACAATTTCTAGAGACAGAGCAGATAACTGGTGTCAAGGCAGGTGTGGCCCTACTCCTCCCCACCCCCGATCCAGCCACTGCCCCTACCACCCTTTCCCAGATTAGCCACACACTCATGCGGTGAGATAGTGAGCACCCAAAAGCGAGGATAGTGCAGAAGCAGGTATTGTTTTGAGGAAATAGAAAAGAGAAGAGTTGCAACAGTGGAAGGGACAGGATGGGAAGCAAAGAGAGGAAAAGAACTAGGACTCCAGGTTGTCCCAGACAGATTATCTTGTCTAGGACCACTTTGTTATTATCACAACAATGCTGAACGGAAGATAAATATTTAGAGAATGTGTAGGTGAGAAAACAGAGAGGAGATGGTTAAGTGAAAAGCAGCATGGCCTAATGGAAAGAATATTGGCTAGGGAGTAGAGGATCTGGGTTCTAAATCCATCTCCCTCACTTACCTGCTGCGTGACCTTGAGTAAATCCCTTGTCTTCTCCGTGGGTCCGTTTCCTCGTCTGCAAATGGGGATAAAGTATCTCTCTCCCTCTTAGACTGTGAGCCCTAAGTGGGCCCGAGACCGTCATTAATTATTTTTATTTTATTTTGTTCACAGCCACATTCAGATCACAGAAGAGTGTCTAAGACGATATTTGCAGTCATAACTCTGGAGATTCTGACTCCTAGCACTTCCCATTAGACTGATGCACACCTCGGCAATGTCTGACCATTGCTTAATTGTGGTAGCCACCCTCTGAGGGGGTCAACCAATTGAAACTGAATAATAGCACTGCTGCCTTGAAGAGGGAGAAAACTGGATTCTTCTCGGGATTAACATTCTTTCCGATACCTCTTTTCAACTTCCATTTTGATAAAGGAATGGTCAGACTATCTCTGGTCTGTTCTTGACTGTCTTTGTAGCTGAGCTGTCAGTACCTGAGCTTTCTCAATTCTTAGTATGTTTGCCATCCAACTCTGTGTGTTTGTTTAGTGCAACATCAAAATAAAGGCAACCTTTGCAGGCTCTTTACAAGGATCTTGTGATGCCCTTTCTGATCTTCTCACGCACTCCTTTCTGCCAGCTCCCAGTACTTATTTCAGAGATCAACTACTTTTAGAAGCTTTACCCAGTATTCATACACATGGAGTAGGCTCATGTATCCCAGGCATAAAAGACGTTTGACAAGCTTAACTAAAATCAAAGGGTAGTGGTAAAAAAAAAAAATCTATCCAGCCCTCCACACCTTTCTATTTGTATTATCAATCGGTGATATTTACTGAACGCTCATGGGTGCTGAAGAGTGTACTGAGATCTTGGGGGAGTACAATACAGTAATTTGTAATCACAACCCCTGACCACAAGGAGGTTACAGTCTATGGAGTGGACATTAAAATAAATTACAGATAGAGGAAATGGCAGAATATAAGGATATGTACATAAGAGCTATGGGGCTAAGTGGGGTGAATCGTGGGTACTTAAAGGGTACAGATCCAAATGTATAGGTGGCACAGAAGGGAGAGCAAATGGGTGAAATGAGGTGTAGTGGGGGAAGGACTCTTGGAGAAGATGTGGTTTTAGGATGGCTTTGAATGTGGGGAGAATGGTAGTCTGTCAAATATGAAGGGGCGGGGAGTTCCGTGCACAAGGGAGGTTATGGACAAGGGGATCAGTGGTGAGATAGATAAGATCAAAGTACAGCAGTGAAGTATATGGGCTGAGTTGTATTAGACTAGTGAGATAAGGTAGGAAGGGGAGAGTTTTGACTAAGTGCCTTAAAGCCAAAGATTAAAAGTTTCTGTTGGCAGAAATGGATGGGCAACCAATGGAGATTTTTGAGGACTTGGGGACATATGGACTGAACTTCTTTTTAGGAAAATGATCGCGACAGCAGAATGGAATAGGGACTAGGAAGGAGAGAGAGAGGAGACAGGCAGGTCAGCGAGGAGGCAGATGCAGTAGAAAAGGCAGGATATAGTAAGGGCTTGGATCAACATGTTAACAGTTTGGATGGAGAGAAATGGATGGATTTTAGCAATGGCATGAAGGTACAACTGACGGGATTTGGTGATAGCTTGAACAAGTGTTTGAATGAGAGAGAAGAGTTGAGGAAAAGGGCAGGGTTATGGATTTGTGAGATAAGGAAGGTAAGGCTGTTGTCTACACGATAGAAAATTCAGGAGGAGGACTAGGTTTGGGTGGGAAGATGAGGAAACTGTCATGGACATGTTAAGTTTGCCGTGTCGGTGGAACATCCAAGGAGAGATGCCCTGAAGGCAGGAGGAAAGGTGAGACTGCAGAAGGAGAGAGGTCAGGGCTGGAGAAGTAAATTTGGAAATCATCCACAGAGAGGTGGAGGTTGAAGCTGTGAAGTGAGTGAGTTCTGCATGGGAGTGGGAGTCGATGGAGAATAGAAGGGGACCCAGAATTGAGCCCTGAGGGACTCCCATGGTTAGAGGGTGGGAGGCAGAGAAGGAACCTGAAAGAGACTGAGAAGCAGCAGTCGGAGATATAGGAACAGAACCAGGAGAGTTGAGGACAGTGGCAGTGAAGCCAAGGCTGAATAATATTTCAAAGAGAAGCAGGTAGTCTTTTTTTTAATCTCTTTTTTGTTTTAGGTATTTGTTAAGCACTTACTAAGTGCCAGGCACTAAACTAAGTTCTGGGGATAGGTGAAAGCTAATTCATTCATTCAATCGCATTTATTGAGCGCTTACTATGTGCAGGGCACTGTACTAAGCTCTTGGAATGTACAATTCGGCAACAGATAGAGACAATCTCTGCCCAACAACAGGCTCACGGTCTAAAAACAATGGGCTCAAGTTGATCAGGTTGGACACAGTCAATGTCCCACAGGGTGCTCATTAATCCCCGTTTTACAGATGAGGTAACTAAGGCACAGATAAGTTAAATGACTTGCCCAAGGTCACACAGGCAACTGGCAGAGGCAGGATAAGAACCCAGGTCCTTCAGGCAACACTGCTCCATATTGTCAAAGGCAGCTGAGAGCACTTATTTATGCGAGGAAGCATTCCCCATCACCTTCAAGTTTCAGTGGTGATCCTTCGAACAAGCACTGGGCAATTATAAAATCAATTTTTTTTGCCTTACTGTCCCCTCCATGATTTTGTAATCTTCATTTGTTTTCACCCCCTGCCTTTGTCTTTCCAGGTTGAAGGATCTTAGTCTTTTCATTCTTTTATTTGGAAGCTACCCCATCTTTTTTATTTTTAGTTTTTCTTTTCTGTATCTTTTCCTATTATGTAAAAATATTCTGTGTCTTTTCCAATTCTAATTATGTCCTTCATTTAGCTTTAGTTTAGATCCCAGGGCCAGCTAGAATGACCAGAATACTGGACCAATCCCGGTGGCCAGATCCTTGTCCCTCATGGGAGACAAATAAGAACATAACTTATAACTGTGGAGTCTGTGAGGAATGGCTTGTTTAGCAACAGGTAGAAATAGAGAAGTATCCACATCTCAAACTCCACTCCCAAACCTTCATGCTGGAAATTTCCCAGTGGGTATTTCAGTCAGCCCAGTTCTGTTGATTTCTCTGTTATACTTGTAGATAATCTGGAGTTTAAATGATTAAATATATGCCCTCTTTCTCATTTGCCAACCTCTAGAAGAGGGAAGAAATGGCAGTTGTGCTGGGGTCAATTGGAAGGGCAAAAGTAGATGTGAACATCTTTCCTGGTCAGAGGTTTTTCTTTCAGATTTATGAAAATAACCTATCAGTAATTAGTCTATTAATGCTTCTTAAAACCAGCATGAGCTCTATGATCATTTATTTAAGTGATATTCACTTGCATTTGATTAACAAAAGCATGTGTGGTATTGAGGAGACAATGAAGTATCTACAGCTGCACAAAATGATTCTATCATTTTCATTTAGGCTGAAGCAGGAAGAGAGATCACTTGTTAGCCTGACCTCTGTTCCAGCCTGCATCCTCAGGGACTAGTGGGTTAATTGGCCACCCATCCACACTCCAAGGTTTAAAAGCTGGTTATTATGTGTTGAATTAATTTTTTTTTGCAGATTTTAAAACATATATATATATTTTACATCAATTACAAAAACTTATTGGTCTTTCAAACAGCTCCGTGTGGGTGGAAGAATCAGGTATTGTTACTCCATTTTACAGTTGAGGAAATCGAAGCCAGAAATACTAAATGGCATGCCCAAGGTCACACAGGTTAGAAATCTTGTGACTCCTAAATCCGCCTTTCCCACTAGAACAACAGAGTCACCAAGATCTTATAGGGACCCCTGGGTGTCAGTCTGGAGTTGTCCTAAAAGGGCTATTCCAATCCTGATTTGGCTTCCCTTATCCACAGTGGGATTTGGCTAAGGGCCCTGAAGAAATTCCAGTCTTTATCCCCTCCAAAGGGGGATACGTTGGCCATCCAGAAGACCTCTGAATTTCCATTAAATATTTTTTTTTTTTACTCCTAAAAGCAGTGCTTCATTGGAACACTGTTGCATGTTTCTTCCAGGCATTAGTCAAACTATTTAATGATTTTTCAGGTTCCTTATAGAATTCTTGGTTAAAATGCCAGTGTTTTATCTGAGCCTTCCTAGTCAATAAGCTTTTTATTAGATCTTTTCCAACTTCATAAAACATATTTTTTCATCTTTTCATTAAAGTTAAAACCTCATATTCTTATTTTCCTCTCCCACTTTTTCTCCCATCCTTCCTAACTTCATATGGTCCTTTTGCTTGAACTTCAGAAAGGTCAGGCTAACACGATAGATTTTGTCTGGATCATTCAAACAGTTATGTCTCCCAGAAATTGTTCTTGGCCCAGATGGAAAGTGTTTGTTCCAACCTGGTACAATTTCCTCCATGGGGAAAAGCCCATTTTGTTTGGCAAGATTCCCAGGCATGAAACTCATAGCTTTCATTTGGGATGAACCTCATTTTTGTTTTCTGTTGAACCCCAAAGGGTGCAAATACCAGGAAAACTGGAGCCCCCAATTTACGTAGCTGCGAGAATTGCTCAAAGTAACCTTCTCGCAGAGATACTCACTATTGCTCTCAGTCAAACCTGAGGTGATCCCCCTGGATACCCAGCTGAGCAGTTGAGACTGCTCCCTAGAAGAAGGTAACTCTTCCCCTGACTTGCCTGGGAAGACAGGACTTACCCCTAGTATGATGCTCTGTGCCCTTTTTTTAAATGGTATTAAATGCTTATACTCTGTGCCACAGGGACTGTACTAAGCTTTGGTTAAATACGAGATTTTTGGACACAGTTCATGTTCATTCACAGTTCATTTTATAAATGAGGTAACCGAGACACAGAGAAGTGGAGTGACTTGCCCAAGCTCACCTAGCAGACAAGTGGTAAGGTGGGATTAGAACCCAGATCCTCGGACTCCCAGGTCTGTGCTCATTCCTTTAGGCCACGCTGCTTCTCATGGCCTAATTCCACCCCGAAGGTTTTCAGTAAGTGGACGATTTTGTCCCGTTTCATCAGCAGCTCTGCTGACTCCCAATGTCACCACAGTAAAGACGCATCTGTGCTTGTGCCAGATCACTGCTCCTTTAGATGTTTCATTTCTTTTGTTTTATTCATCAGGCTCATTTTATCTGCAATTTTGAGGTAACTGAAAAATCACCTGTTTCTTCAAGGCATTAGCTGAGCAGTTGCAATGGGGAATAAAGGTCTCCTTCTCCTTCACTCACTGGATCACAAGGCCTCTTGCAACCTGGCCTTTTGACCTCGGTAACAGCTGCTGAGTACACGGAGCAAGGGTAGCAAAATCTGGTGCTGCAAAATTTTTTTATGGAAAATCAATGTCAGAATCATGGGGTAAATGAAGCAAATGAGATTCCGTCCAGATTCTGTTGCTAAGTGGCAGAAACACCTTTGACCTCACTTGGTTTTGATTCTGTTCCGGGCTGCAGGTTAGGGTTTCTCTGGCAGGAATAGGTGATCATTAAAATACTCAACCTGGATGAAGCTTTAAACATAGCTGGTTCAGGAAAATCTGTATTTCTTCCTGCAACCTTTCCCCATAGCTTTTGTTGCCCTTGGGAAGGCTTTCAGTGTGAGGATTCTGGCCCCTTCCTGACATTGCAGTTTCCCCGGATTTCTAAATCATTCAGTTCAATGGCTCTGGGACTGGACACCCTCCAAAAGGAGACTAGCTGTCAATAACTGCAGGCAGGACCGGCTGCATATTGAATTCTTATGCCAGGGCAGTCAATTCTGAGATTGTCATCCTCCTCAATTTGTATGGCTAATTTAGCCTCACGTTGTCTTTCCAATCCAATAACGCCGTCTTTTATTGTTTCAGCCTTTTCCCGGCAAAAGGTAACAGCAATCCATCAAATAGACCGAACTCGAACTAAGTCAGAGTTCCTTCCAAATAAATGGGCTTTAAAACCACTGCATATATGGGGTTGAGACAGGAAGGGATAGATATGCTTTAGAAGTTCTCTGGCATTTAAACTTTCATTTTATACAGGCTTCCTAGACAACCCTCCTCCTTCCCACCCTGTAGTATTTATTAAGCTCCTATTTGTGTAGGGTATCTTGTCAGCTGCTTTATTTATTACAGAAACTCCTTATTACGATCATCGAAAACCTAGTCCTCATCCACATGGAGCTTCCAATATGAAAAAGTCCCCAAAATGGAAAAATACACACTATTTTTTTGGAAGAGCATCTAGTAAATAGCATTACTATTTGCTAAAGTTGGTTCCCTACTTTTAGATGTGAGATCCCAGAGAGAGAGAGACCATGTCTAATTCCCACCTGTGTATTTTTTCCCAGGACTTAGTACAGTGCTCTGCACACAGTAAGAACTCAATAAATGCCATTACTACTATATGATAGCAAAGGGTTGGGGTAAAAGCCGAGGGAAGCCTCAGTAGTAAAGGAATCAATGTCATTTATTGAACACTTACTGTATGCAGAGCACTGTGCAAAGGTAATGATTTGGATTAATTTATCAATCAGTGGTATTTATTGATCGCTTACTGTGTGCAGAGCGCCGTACTGAGTGCTTGAGAGAGAACAACACATCAGAATTAGCAGACATATTCTCTGCCCACGTGGAGAAAACGCAGGGGAAAGAAGGCAAGTAAAAAGAGTAAGGCATGTGGGATTTGGAGGAAGAGCAAAAATAGCAGCTAGAAAAGACAGTGATAGATTTTTCTGGTGGGTTTTGCCATTCCTTTGAACGCGGTGGATCTTTGGGCAACAGGCTGGCCTGAGGTTACCTCTGGGGTCGTCAGACTGGGATCAGCCAAGTTCCCACAGCTGCTATTTGCTCCACTTTACTCCCAGAGAACTGTCACTTTGATATAAAATTCCTTGGTTGGCAAGAGAGGTTTTCCCGGCAAGTTGTGGGGGAAGCAAGTCATGACTTCCCCCTCCACCCCCGTACGATGTGTTAATTATTCTGTGTCCATCTCGTCAATTAGATTGTACGATCCTCGAGGATAGGGATTGAATCTCTTACCCCTAATGCATTAATGCAAGTGCTTAGTACAGTGCACAGCACCTAGTAAGTACTGCTGAATTGATTACTAGCTCATCTAGCTAAAATTGATTAATGTTGGCTAAACTGAACTTCATTCAGTGAGGTAGCAGTCTGGGGGGATTCTAGAGGTGATGTGAAGATAGGACCGACGGGATTTGACAACAGAGTGGATATTTGAGTTGAATGAACAAAATGAGCTCTCCCAAGCATTTACTACAGTGCTCTACATAGAGTAAGTACTCAGTAAACAAATACTGATACATGTGATCACTACATCTGGATGAGCTCTTGCTGTAGAACCGACATTTGAACCGTGCCGTGTCCTGGGTTAAGCAGTCTCATCAGCCTTCTAATTTCTGCCCCCTTATGTCCTCATTTGCCTTTTTAAAGGACCATTTTGAATGATTTATCATGTGTGCCTTGTGGAAGTTGCTCCTGTGAAGTGTTTCGGGTAATGTTTCATCTAGCTTTGACGGGATGCCTTTGGGAAGGCTCCGTTTGCAGTGTATATAAATAAATACGCAGTCGAACTTTGAATACCAACGCCTTCAACACTACAAATTGAACATATCATGGTTCTCACATTCCAACTCCCACTTCTGAATATGTCAGCATGCCCAAAGGCATTATCTCCCAGATATTGCACCTGTAACTTTCAGTAGAGATAAATATGTGCCAGTCTCCCTGGGGAATAAACAGACTACATTCAGGAGTTCTTTGCCCATTGTTAGTTCTGAGGCTAAACTGCCACGACATCTTCCTAATTCTGTGCATTCTGTTTTGAGACTTCCTAACTGATGACCTTTGGTTTTTGAATGACGCTCCTTACTATCTAGCCTAGTCAAATGCCACATAAAAATTCAACAAGAAAATACAAGTCCGTAAAGTTTTTGTCACAAAAAGCCCGCAGTGCTTTGGGCTCCTGGTGTTCTGTTTACTGAGGCTGAATAAACAGCCTTTTGGTTTATTGCCTTATCTCCTCTTTCTTTGTATTTTTGTTAAATCGGGAGGAAAGGAGATCACCAGGCTACAAAGCAGGTGCAAGTTACCCAGCAGCTGAAAAACCAGATGGTGCTATATTCAGGGTAAATCAGGGGTGCAGGTGGATGTGTGTGTATTTTAAAGGGAACTAAAATCTTTCTTCTCACTTAACTAGAAAATGACCTTGCCACAGACTTTCTGGCCTATCTGGAAGATTTACCTTAGGGCCAATTGGAGAAAACAACACTTGTGTTTCTAAATGGCCGGTCTGGATGGACTTGTAGGTACTGGTGGCATTATTGGAAATTTTCCACAGTTGCTTAGGAAGAACATCAAGTGGCTAATGGGCAGCAGAGACCAACAGGTGCCTTTGTGGCATCAGAAGATCCAGAACCATCAAAACACTCTTGCTACATATTTTAATGATATTTAAGCATTTACTACCTGCCCAGTAACGTACTAGGTGCTGAGGTCGATATTAGATAATTAAATTAGACACGATCCATTTCTCACATGGAGCTTCTCATGGTCTTAATCCCCATTTTCCAGATGAAATATCAGAGACTCAGAGAAGTTAAGCGACATGCTTAAAGTCACACAGTAGATAAGTAAAGGAGCTGGGATTAAAACACAGGTCCTCTGACTCCCAGGCCCATGCTCTTTCCACTAGTCCATGCTGCTTCTCATGGCGGAAAAGCCATCAAAAACCTTTCCTAGGGAAGAGGAGTCAGTTCTTCACAGTGGGACCCATCTCTCCACCGATTTAAACCGACAACCATCATTTTACATTTCTTAAAATCACCTGGAAAATGAAAAGACTGTACAGGGACCCACAGACAACAGATGAGTTTCTTCTGTCTCCTCCAAGACCCAAGTTCCATTAACTTGTTTCATCTCAATTCTGTTAGAGTAACCCCTGGGCCCTATAATTGGATCTTTCACAGGTTCTGTTATCCCTCATACTATTTAGAATAGATTTTTAGTTCTCTAAGATGCTTTTTCACCCTGGAAACTGAAGTATTGAAGATAAGGACCTATGAAGAATAAACTCTGACTTGTCAAAACACGGCCTTTGCTGAAAAGCTTCGTGAAGTTACCTTCAGGTAGAGTCATTAAAAATGGCAAAGCTCCCAGACCAGATTAATCAATCAGTGGTATCTCTTGAGCTCTTACTGTGTGCAGAGCACTGGACTAAGTACTTGAGAGAGTATAGTACGACAGAGTGGGTAGCCATGTTCCATGCACACACAGAGCTTTCAGTCTAGAGGGGGAGACAAACATTAAAATAAAGTACAGATTTATAGATAAGCACAGTGGGGCTGAGGGTGAGGTGGATAGTGCTTAAAAGGCACAGATTCAAATGCACTGGTGACATTCGGGAGAGGGAGTAAGGGAAATGAGAGCTCAGTCAGGGAAGGCCTCTTGGAAGAGATGGGATTTGAGATCTGCAAGCAGGGATGAGATCTCCCACTCGGGCACCTTCGTTATTACTTCCTCAACATATTATTAATAATCATCATCGTAATAATTGTGGTGTTCGTTAAGTGCTCGCTCTGTGTCAGGCACTCCGCTAAGCGGAGCAGATCGGGTTGATCTAATTCCGCTTGCACCACTTGTCTGCTGTGTGACTTAGGGCGAGTGACTCAACTTCTCTGTGCCTCATCTGTAAACTGGGGATTTAGAGTGTGAGCCCCAAGTGGGGCAGGGACTGTGTCGGATCTGATTAGCTTTTATCTACCCCAGCGTTTAGTACGGTGCTTGACATATAGTAAGCGCTTAACAAATGCCATCATTATTGTTATTAAAGAGCGCGGGCCTGGGACTCAGAGGTTCTGGGTTCTCTAATCCAGGCTCCACCGATCGCTTCCGTGTGACCTTGGGCAAGTCACTTAACTTCTCTGTGTCTATTTCCTAAGCGTAAAAAGGTAATTAGTGCCTGTTCTCCTTCCTTCTCAGGCTGTGGGACAGGGACTATGACCAACCTGGTTAATGATATCTACTCCAGTTCTTAGAACAGTGCTCAACCCATAGTAGGTGCTTAACAAATACAGTCATCATCATCACACATAGACTCTTCTCTTAAGAAAGTCTGTCTCTTTAGGAAGGATTATCATCATGTTTACTGTCATTCTGACTTTTTTTTGTAGAATCACACCATATTTTCTCATGAGTCACTTGAACATATTTAAAGCGTACACCTGCCGGGGTTATGGTTTACCGTCTTATGCGGCAGTCTTGATTCATGTAAAGTGCAGTTTACATTGCTGCTGTTAGATAAATGATAAGTACAGTAATACATTTTGTAGCAATAAAGCTGAAGCATTACCTATTCTCCACAGGCTACTATTGACATGATATATTAACATCATTCTTTCCTCTTCTCCTTTTGCTTATTTTTTTTCATTAACTTGCAGGAGCTTTTAATGTGGAAATGATGTTAGAGTCTCCAAATACATTATGCTCTGAGACGGATTATTAGCTTTTTAAGCAAATTGGGACCGTATCCGTTATCACCTTCCTCTGTTTCCCCTTGTATTCTTTGACATGTTAATACTATCTTTTAGCAAACAAATTGGATGTCAAAATTCCCTATCAAAATACCAACATCGAGTTTAGTAATCACAAAGTTAACACCTATGAATAATAAAAACCCAAAACAGGCTAAGCACCATTGAAAATTCAAGATGATTATATTTTAATGACCATGCAGCTTCCTACTTATGAGATGATATGTTTAAATAATGCAATCTCATTTCTAAAGAACAAAGTTTAGTGGATTTTTGAAGCAAAGCAATAACAGCGAGATCTTTTCCATACCTAAAATTGCTTGTCCGTTTAAAAAGGAATTGGCGACTCAGCCACTCAGTTCAAATATAAGAAAACCCTCTTATTCCTGACCTTTATGCAAACTCTTTGTCCAAATCAACCATTGAATATCCTCAGGGAAGACAGATGTCAACAAACAGTAGTAAGGAGGAGCTAGCTGATTTATGATTCCAATCAACCATTGATTTGCCTCATAGTACAGGGGATCCAAACCCTTTACAGGTTTTCAAGTTAACTACCACACCAGTGGAAGAGTTATATTCAGGGTTTGTTTGTTTTTTTCAATGTAAAAATAAGTTCTTATACAGCTATGGAGGAGGTGAAACTCACCATACCTCATTTTCATCTCTCTCGTCATCAATTTCTTACTCATCCTTTCTTTTCTGCCTGAAACTCCCTCCCCTTTCACATCTGACAAACCACCGTTCTCCTCTCGTCAAAGTCCTTCTAAAATCACATCTCCCCCAGGAGGCCTTCCCTGATTATTCTTTCATCTTCTGACCCTATTTCCCCCGCTCTTGACACTCCTGCACTTCCATGTCACCTAATAATAATAATTTTAATAATTTTGGTATTTAAGCACTTACTATGTGCTGAGCACTGTTCTAAGTGCTGGGGTAGATACAGGGTAATCAGGTTGTCCCAAGTGAGGCTCACAGTATTAATCCCCATTTTACAGATGAGGGAACTGAGGCACTGAGAAGTAAAGTGAGTTGCCTAAGGTCACACAGCTGACAAGGGGAGGAGCCGGGATTAGAACCCACGAGCTCTGACTCCTAAACCTGAGCTCTCGCCACTGAGCCAAGCTGCTTCTCTAACCTAGTAACTTGGGTACTTGCACTCATCCCTCAGAGCACTCCGATACATATCTTTAAACTCTGTTGCTTTTGCAGTCTATGTCCCCCATGAAATTGTAAATTCCTGAAGGCAGGGATTCCTGTCTACTAACTCTGTGTACTCTCCCCCACATTTCTTTCCCTCTGCCCCTCTTCCCCTCCTCCCCTACCCATTCCCCCTACTCCCTCCCTCTCCTCTACCCCCTTCCCCTCCCCACAGCACTTGTGTCTATTAGCATATGTTTTATTTCTTACTCTTTTTTATTAATGATGTGTATGTATCTGTGCTTCTATTTATCTATTTTTATGGTATTGATGCCTGACTACTTGTTTTGTTTTGCTATCTGTCTCCCCCTTTTAGACTGTGAGCCCATTGTTGGGCAGGGATTGTCTCTATCTGTTGCCGAATTGTTCATTCCAAGCACTTAGTACAGTGCTCTGCACAGAGTTAGTACTCAATAAATACGATTGGATGAATGAATGAATTTAGTACAGTGCTCTGCACAGAGTAAGGGCTTGCAGAGCTCTAGTGAGCTCCAATCTCTGTGTCCAACCCTTTGAGAAATCATTCCCTTCCCTTTGATTCCCTTCTCTCTGCTTCTGTCATCAATTTCCAGGCTAGAACCTTATCTTTGTAGAGAAAAGCAGTGCTTATAGTTTGTAGAAGAATTAAATAAGTGCCCTGCCCAATAAAATTCCTCTAGAAACTACATCTAATGATAATAATAATAATGATAGTTGTTGCGCGCTTACTATGTGCCAGGCGTTGTACTAAGTGCTGGGGTAAATCCAAGCAAATTGGGTTGGACTCACTCCCTGTCCAATGTGGGGCTCACAGTTTCAATCCCCATTTTACAGATGAGGGAACTGAGCCCTAGTGAAGTGACTTACCCAAGGTCACTCAGCAAATAGCAGCATGGGGATTAGAACTCATGACCTTCTAAAGTCCCAGGCCCATGGTTATTTATTATAAAAAATGGGTGTGGTCTTTGTGATCTGATTTCAAGTGATTAGAAAAGGTGGTGACATCTGGCCTGTTGATGGCCACAAAAATCATACTAGAAACTGGAGCTTTGAACAGTTTCTTGAAAGATTCCCGTCATTATGAACTTACAAGCCTCTTATTTGGTGAAGTTCTCCAAGATGAGCAGATAAACTGGCACAGTGTCTTGTCACCTCATCCATTGTCTAAGTGGTTGAAATGACATTAGTCGCCCACCAAGCAACAAGGGGGCGGAGCTGGGGAGGAGGGTGGTGGGACATTCAGTAAACCCAGTTTCTACCTCTCCCACGGCTGCCTCTCTGCCCCCTCCAATGCCCTCCACCTCCTGGACTGGATAGGGAGAGACAGGAGGAAAGGAGGCCAGAGTGGAGGCTGATGCAGTTATCAAGGCAGGAAACGATGAATGCTTGGATCAGCAGCGTTGCTGTTTGGATGGCGAGGAAAGGGCGAGTTCTAGAGATATTCTGAAGGAATTATTGCATCAGTGATACTACCCAATTTTCATCACTCACTCACAAGGACTTTCATGGAGGGTCCAGAAGCTTAGGTAGAAACTGATTTTTCTTAAGACACCGTGCTAATAAAAATGCAAGGATATATGATCTGCCTTTCATGTAATATATATGTGTATATATATATATTCATAATAATAATTGTATATTTATTATACTCTCTATAGGGAACATGCATATGTGTATAATGTTCCCTTCTGTGAAAGATGACTTTCCCCGTTTTAGTCAGTACCCTTGACCTCTGATGATCACAGTTTCATATTCCTGGCTCTGAAGGCAGTTATTCATTTCTCTTTCGCCGTTTGTTCCGTTAATTCAGGTTCACACCTCTTACATCTACATCTTCAATCTTATAAATCCTCCCTAAAATAAACCTTTAATCTGCCAACCCCTTAAATTTGGACCTGGGTGACCTGGGTGTAAAGGTGTCAACTGTCACCGAAGAGTTTGGTTATCCAAATTCCAAGCCTCGGTTTCTGATGATTCTCTCTCTCCTATTTAGTATTCATTCCACACCACTTGACTCTCTTGAGGCTCTCCGCCTAGATATGAAAGTCCAGGTAAAGTGCTGTTTATATTTCCCCATATACCAAGACGGGTTATCAACAATTCATTTGTCTTTCTGTGTGTTTTATTTGTTCTGAAGTTGTACTGTGTTGGAACTTAATACCTTTTTAGTATTTATGGAATTTTGTTCTCTGGCTGTCCCCTGCCTCTTTCCTCCTCTCCCTATGTAGATTTTGTTGCTGTTCTGCTTGTATTTAAAAATTAGGCATGGCCTTTTATTTTTGAAATTGCTTCTGCCACCAGCTGATTTAACAGTGTTGCACATCTGTAGTTTCTCCTTCCAGCAACCCTTCTGAAGATTGGGTTCAAGGATAATCATCGTGTTCTGGTCATTTGCCATTTCCGTCTGACATGAATTCCATTTACCTTATGCTTTTCTCCCGCCTTGTTGTCTCATCAGATTTGCGAAGTGTCGGTATTTATAATGGACTTTAGTTGGGAATGTTTACTTTTCCTTTTGAACCTGATTTTTCATTTGAGTTTATAGATTTGCTTTAAATGTGCCTGTTGAACTCCGGACAAACAGCAATCAGAGCATCTCTGAAATATACGGGAAGTTAAACAGAATTAAACATAATTGAGATGAATAGTGCGAGAGAAACCAGATTATTCTTCATGAGAGGAAATTGGGATAGAGATTGAAAAGCAAAAGTGGGGGTTGGAGTAAAAAAATATTGACAGCAAAATTACTTCAAGATAAAAACCTGCCTTCCACTCCTAAGACTCCAGAGGACGTTTATGCCAGAGCTGAAGCCAAAATTCAAGAATTCTAGCCCAAGCCATTAGAACATTATTCTCTCTCTCTCTCTCCTGCATTCAGTTATCAGTTCCTTTTTCAATGCAATAAATGTTTTGTGTGTGCTCCAGAGGCTTTTTGAGTGATGGGCACATCTTCAGAATTCAGAAAAATAAACATGATATTGCTGCCTCATATTTAAAGAATTCCTTATGGATGCTTTGCAGATGGAAGCTGCCCACCTCTGGAGACCGACTTCCAATTTGAAAAGGTGTTAATCTCACCCTGAGTCCTGCTTTATAAATCAATTACAAACATTCAAATATAGTTCTGTCAGTCACTTCGGTCTAGTGAGTGGATATCAAATGGGAGGAAAAAAATTTGAATGACTTCTGAAATTTCCATCTCCTTAGAGTTGAAACCACCAAATAATTATTTTCATTCTTAGCAGGTGAATCTGGTAATTAAAGTACTACCAATTCTTTTCAGAGTCCAGGATTACTATGTCATGAACCCACTGAAAGGCATCATGGTGAGCAGCCTGAAACTCAGATAAATGCTTGGAGGAAAATCCCAGACAAAAGGAGGACCCTACCAAGACATTTGAGAAACCAAAATCATTGTTTCCATTACAACTTTAGTGTTCCAGGCTGTACCCTATTTTGAATGAAGTTCTTTCAGTGGTAGCTTTAACTCCCCTCAAATTGTGAAATCCATTTCACCAATATTTCATTTCAATAATTGTATGGGGCTTTTTCCATACATAGGTGAAATTGTCTGACAGAATTGACAAGCGGTGCCCTTTGTCCTCCATAAAGGGGCATCGGACAACTAATACGATGTATCCCACCACCCAGATCCTCTCAGGATCCAAGGGAAAAATAACTCAGTTCTGAAGCCTACGCTTCCCTAGTACCCGGATAACTGTAAACATCACAGACTTGTTTAGTCTCACTTATTTAGGATGTCGCTAATGTATTTTCCTAATTCTTTTGTTTCTAGGGAATACTGAGTATCTATTAGTGTTAATCATAGCTGTGAGCCCTATCTTATGCACTGTTGCAATCTGGAGCTCTTGGAACCTACAATTATTCATTCATTCTTTCAATGGTATTTACTGAACACTTACTATGTGCAGAGCAATTAGAGATGGGGAAAAGCAGGAGTTGTAATGCAACCGTACTTTAATATCTTCCACAGCTAACTAGAACTGAGGCTATCAACTGAAGGTATTGACCATGTTTCTTGTAAGTACCGACATATATCAAAATGGATCATTTTCTACGACAGTGCACTATCCAATCCGGTCTTGAATGCTGGAAATAGTCAATTTGAGAACCAATAGAACTGACCACGATTACTGCTTCGAGTTGTTTTCCACGTGTCTGTTTCACTGAGGATTCATCACTTTCTTTCACCCACCAGGTAAACGGTGTGCCCCAGTGCACTCAAAAGCATCCAGATGATGATTTATTTGGGCTTAGACAAACAAACATCTATCTAAACATTATTTTCTGGTTCTATTCTAGTAAACTGAATTTTTGAAACTAGGGAGAGAAAATGGGCAAAAATCAATTTACTGACCGGTGACCTAACCGGTCCCTGTTGAATCATAAATATTGCAGTGATTGAAGCACCCCACCACTTTGTTGGGAGTAAAGCTGGACTAAACCTATAAATTGAAATTAGTTATTATAGTTAGGGAAGCTGTTAGGCTGGCAACTATCAAAAGAACTCATATTTAGTAGAGCAAAGGTATTAAATCCTAGCATCCCACTAAGAAAACACTTGCTACCCATCAGGTTACAGAATCCCTAAGGATGTATACATATCCCCGATAACTTGTGAAACATAATAGTGTAAAACAAGGAAATACCAAAATCTTTAAAGGATAAACAAGAGGTAGACTTAAAAGATGAAAGTAACTTCTGAGATCTCCCAAACTAAGAGAGAATTATGCAGGCACTTCTCCGTGTTATCCCTGTCACTAGTAGCAACTGACCCAATCCAACGGTTCAATTTCATCTGTGTCCAAACCTATATAAGCCGATCGATCTTTTCAAAAACTGAACTTCTCTCTCACCTGCAACTGAGCAGTTTCAACTTTCTTCACTGTGAGCTCTGGCAGTATATTCAATGAAACTTTCTTCTGGAAGTTCTAAGTTCCAAAATGACTAACCATTAATATATTAGTATTTAAATCAGGGGAGAGGGACCTTCTAATGTAAAATGGGACCAGGAGAAGAAAGAGAACTTGGCTCATGTCTGTTTCTTCAATAGTTGACTGCAGTCCAGACTGGAGAGGCCCACAGGTTTCCTCAATCCATGCTATCTAAAAGGTGTCACAGATGAGATTCCTAATTTGGGACCATGTGAGGGACTATTTGGTTTTTGTTGTTCTGTAGTTGTTCGAGCTGACACTGAATACTGTGGGGATGCTGGCGGCATTAATCATTTCCAAGTAATTTCCCCTCCAGGATCCAAAATATGCCCGTTTGGAATTTTTTCCCTCATTGTTCTATTCTGTAAAACTCGATTCAAAATGAACCTCTCAGACAATCGTTGGTATTTATTGAATGGTAACTGTGTGCAGAGCACTGTACTAAGCGTTTGGGAGCGTACAATACAAGGGAGTTGATAGACATCGCTCAATTTTAAATACCTTTATTCCTTGCTCATTGAATTATTTCTCCTACTTTTACTGTTTCTCCCATTTTAAGTATTTAAGTCCATAAGGTGGACTTTTGGACAAGGCAGAATGACTGCTTGACTTGCCTGGAGTGATAGGGTCAGGTAAAGTCTATTTATGGAAGAAACCCTTCTTTCTCGCCCTGAATTGTACATTAGGTAACTTGATAGCCGAAGCTGAGCATATATCCTCTGGCTTTGTAGTCAAGCCCTCAGTTCCCTTATTTATTTCTATGCTGTTAGATTCCTAATACAATTTTTACTCCTTTGCTGGAAGCCAGATGTGCAGAGAGATAATGAAATGTTCCAGATGTATTATCACTAATGTCCATGGAGAAGGAGACTCTCTTCTATGAGAGAATCTCCCTTTGTATGCATACAGAACAGCATTCAGTCATTTATTCTGCCATACGCCACCATACTGTATGAAAAGAAAACGTATTATCTGGCATCATCTCCGGTTTTAGAGTGTTAGCATACACTAAATTATATTGGCATACATTTCAAACTAAAATCTCTTTTTTCTTATCTTCCCTCCCAAATCCTTTCCCCCATCTAACTTTCCCATCATATGTAATGACAACACCTTCTTCTCATCTCTGAAGTCTTTCATTTTTCACACTGTCACTAAATTCTGCCAATTATCCCCCCGCCTCCCACCCCTCCTTTTGAACAGCCACCATTCTCTCAGGTGCCTCACATTATCACAACTAGACTATTTTATCAGCCTTTTCACAGGTTTCCCTTGTCTCCAGGCTCTCCCTTTCCCAGTCTACGCTTCACTATCCTACTTTCAGAAATGTTTTGCAAATATCTCTCCGCTCCTGAAAGCAGTGGTTTCCCATTCCTCTCTTCATTGAACAGAGACAAAGAGAAACTCCTGGCCACTGGCTTTAAGGTACTAAGGTCAGCTCTATCCACTCTCTTCTTCTCCTTCCCACACCCAGTTCACACTGTCCCTTCCTTCCAATTTCACCTCACTGTGCTTCATCTCTCTCTCCTACCTCTAATGCATACCTGGGGCTCCCTCCCTCTTCAAATCCACCAGACCTCACCTCTCCCCAACTTCAAAGACCTTTTGAAATTTCCACCTTCTACAGAAAGCTTTCCCCAGTTAATTTTTCTTCTCCCCAGATCACATGTAAATTCCTGGTGATGAGGAATTGCATCTACCAACTCGCCCCGACTCTCTCCCTTTGCTCTACCCCTCCTCCTTGCCACAGCACTTGTGTATATATGTACATATTTATAATTCTATTTATTTATATAAATGTATACATATTTAATTATATTTGTTTATAATGATGCTACTGATGCCTGCTTTCTTGATTTGATACCTGTCTCCCCCCTTCTAGACTGTGAGCCCACTACGGGCAAGGATTGTCTCTAGTTGTTGCTAAATTTTACCTTCCAAGTGCTTAGTACAGTGCTCTGCACACAGTAAGCACTCAATAAATATGACTGAATGAATGAATTGTACTTTTTACCAGGTAGTTGTAGAGTGTCCTGTGTAAAGCAAACACTCAATAAATGCCATCGATTGATTGTTTTATCGTACCTAAGATGACCTCAGCATACCTGCACATCTCAGTACTTATGTACTCTTAATTTCCTATAGCACTTTTGGATTCCTCCATTAAAACAAGTCTTCCACTTATCTGTAAATTATTTTGAAACTGTCTCTCCGATTAAATTGTAAGCTCCTAGAGGACAGAGACGGTGTCCTCTACGACTGCTCTACTCTCCCAAGCAGCAATTCCCTTTTAGATAAGTCCCGTGTAGGGCAAGTACGTTGCCAGATGTGATTATCTAGCCCGGTACTTAGTACACTCCTTGGTACATAGTAAGCACTTATTCAGTACCATACCTAACTAGCATAGTTTAGTGCTTTACACACAGGAGAGCCTTCAGAAGTCCTATCGATGGATTGAAAATATAGATGCCCCTTTATAAATGCTTTCAATGAGGCCTTGCTCTGTCCAGCCCACAGCTGAAGAGCCGCTCGTTCATCTAAACTGTAAGCTCGCTGTGGGCAGGGAACGCATCCGTTTATTGTTGTATTGTACTCTCCCAAGTGCTTAGTACAGTACTCTGGACAGAGTAAGCGCTCAATAAATACAATTGTATGAATGAATGAATACTGCTACTTTGTTAGGAATGGTATTTTTTTGCCCAAGAACGGCCAAGGTGTCACAAAGCACACAGTTTCCTAAAAGTTAGAGGAGTTCACTTTAAAATGATAAATACAGTGTCTAGTGTGTACACACATACGCCCACGCATACATTCAACATTTTCAAATGGAAGATTTAATTTGGAAGTGCCCTGCTGTTAGTTAAATGATCCTGCAACTAACAACCATACATTTCTCCCTGATCACCTTGGTTAAATGTTTTGAAATGAGTTTCAGACTGGTCTAAGTGACAGATTTTCATATCACCTTGCTCCCTCAAATGCTGTTTAAGTAAATGCCTTGTGGTTTAGTACACTTTCCACATCATAGTTTTTTTTATTAAAATTACTAGTGAAGTATTCATTAATTTATATATTCTAAGAGAATTATCTCTTTTCTCCAATTAAAAATGGAAAAAATATAACTATGTGAATCAATTGGTTACGGAAATATAATCCATTTGGCTCTTAGATTAACTAATGTTCAATATTTGCAGGGCACGGATTTGCTTGGGGTTTCATTGATTGAAAACTCGGTGGACTTTCTGCTCCAGGGATTGGGTGTGCTGGCGAGTAGGGGCTTTGTTTCAGGCGATGTATTCTGAGATCCATTTACGATCTTCAGGGTGATGTAATAAGACCAATTAATCAGCTGTTGATATTTATTGAGCACTGACCGTGAGCAGAGCACTGAACTAAATGCTTGAGAGAGTGCAATATAATAGAATTGATAGACAGGTTCCCAATTTCTTTTATTGGCAACTTGTTATTCTTCCTTCTAAGTGGCTCCTCTGTATTTTTCTTGTCCACTTTTTCTTCTTCTATATACCCGGAAATGCAAAATCAAGTCTGATTACGAATGAAAACTGTGCTATCTTCTCTTGCAGGTGTCATTAAACCCTAACCCTGCCGCAAATCCCCACCTCAGTGCCTGGCTGAGCTCGATGCTAGGGACTTGCTTGGAAAGAGCCTTGATGTGTATGCGCATCAACAACTCTGCACACAGCACTTCAGGGCAGCCGACAAGCAACTTAGCATTCTGACACATTCTCACTTCCACATCACAAAGCCCTTTCACTTAGGTGTTGAACGCAGCCAGCATGAGGAATGCCTCTCTGTGTCACCACCAAGAACGTTTCTACGTGCCATAACATGCCCTCTTATCAGTGTCCAAAAGAATAAAACATCACTGCCAAGGCCCAGCAACATCTCTTCCTTCCACAATACATCTTGGTATGTAAGATTTATTCCTCTCTCAGAGCCTCAGCAATTGTGTTCTGCTAGCTACCCCTCTATCTTTCCTCCCCCTTCTTTTCCCCTCCTCCCCCGCCCAGCAAACCTCACTAAAGTAGTGAATAGCAAAGGAAACAAAATATGATGTCGAGCTAGGGGGAACCACCTTTCTAGACTACCCCTCTGACTGTGATTGGGTGAATTAACCTTGTTTTGTCAAAGAGTTATTAAAGCGGTCTATTCCAAAGAGAACCATGGTACAAAAAAGGAAGAGACCGTTACTCTGGGAGAGATTTCTGACTCTTTTTAATGGGATTTGTTAAGCACTTACTATTTGCCAGCATTGTACTAAACACTGGAGTAGGTACAAGTTATTCATGTTGGATACAGTCCATGTCCTATGTGGAGTTCACAATCATAATCCTCATTTTACAGATGAGGAAATTGAGGCACAGACAACAGGTTAATGATGGATCTGGGATTAGAACCCAGTTCCTTCGGACTCCGAGGCCCATACTCTATCCGCTAAACCAGGCTGCTTCTTTGCTTTTTACCTCTGGGAATATGATTCTGAAAGTTAAAGTATTCACTGAGGTAGGTACAGGCAATTTAGACTACCATATCTAAACTACAAAACCAGTCAACTTTCCATGGGTCCATGAAAGTGTACTAGTGACTGGGTGTTTTCTTCACAGGTGAGAATAAGCATGAATTTAGTTATTGCCTGCTGACATATTCCCTAGGACAGGGCTTGGGAAAGTATTGAGACATCTCAAATCAAGCCACTGGATGGAGCTTCTGGAGCAAGTTTTCAAGAATCAGTCAATCAATTCATCAAGCATTTCCTGACAGCTTACTCTCTGCAGAGCATAGTACTAAGAGCTTTGAAGATTATAATATAACGGAGTTGCTAGGCAACATTCCCTGCCCACAGAGAGTTCACAGTCTAGAGCTGGAGAAGACAGAACTCCTGCAGGTAGGACTTCAAGGGCCCTGTTTTATTAATAATAATAATTATTATTATTATTATAGTGCCATCTCAGCTTCAGCCCCAGTCTGGCAGCTCATAGGAGGCAGAGGGTATTCTTTCA
The DNA here is from genome assembly GCF_004115215.2 of Ornithorhynchus anatinus. Classification (NCBI taxonomy): domain Eukaryota; kingdom Metazoa; phylum Chordata; class Mammalia; order Monotremata; family Ornithorhynchidae; genus Ornithorhynchus; species Ornithorhynchus anatinus. The sequence goes on from NC_041741.1 coordinate 36,648,971, forward strand.
TTGGTACCATGGCACAGTGGAAGAAGGAGCAAGAGGGAGTAAAATTCCAGGAGCAGAATAGAAGGTTTACCAGGAAAATGTCATAAGGCAAATACATGGATCTCCCTTTTTCACATATCCAGACTTTCAGGATTTTTCCCTCCTGGAAATAGCCTCAATTATTTTTGTTGATGATGATAATTTTGAGAGATCAGTTACCAAAAAGAAGAAACCTAAGAAGAATCTAGGGTCAGTGCAGAGACTTGCCTTTTAAAGCTCACCTTTAAAAAAAAAAGTGAACTGTGAGAAGAAAGCTAAGGGATTCCGTGAATGAGAATGTTATTAGACATTTACAACGAAACACTAGAAAAAGAACGACAGAAGAAGCCAGAGATCATCATCGTCAATAGCAGCATCTGTTGAACACTGTGTAGTCCACTCTACTAGACACTTCTTGATGCTCTGGGTGTTTACAGAGTACAACAACTGAATTGGAATGCCGGAGTTAGGACACTTTGTAGTCTAGGCCACATGAGAAATGATATGAGTGAAGTGCCAGAGTTTATATTAAAACCAAAATGGTCCCACAAGAAGCTGCTGTTTTCAGAGCCAATATTTTAAGGATTTTTTGAATACTGTGTGCCTGTTCAAAAGAGTCCAAAACAAACTTGGTACATCCATCAATCAATGGCATTTATTGAACTTTTACTGTGTGCAAAGCCCTGACAAGGAATAGACCATTATTCAAGCAGACTTTAAATTTTTAAATTGGTTTTGGTTTTACATTTTTTTAATATATCCCTTTTTCATTTCATTTGTTCATATCTGTGAATTATTTTTAATGGAAAATATAACATTTAAAATGATTGTCATTTTCTTTTTGATATCGGGTGTTTTTTGAGTACACAGGTACTTGAATTTTAAAGCTCTGTGGCACTTAAGCCATGCTTAACGTTAATGTGATGTGTGATTTCATGGAAATTCCGTTCTAATTAAGAACTAAATCCCACTTATTTTAAAGTGGCTAGAGATTGCCCTTAATTCTTGTGTTTTCATAGTCATTTGTATGACAAGGTCCCTCATCTTTATTTGAGATTGCTAAGTGGCAAGAAAGAATTGTCTGTAAATCCAAATTGCACGGAAAGGACATTGGTGTTAGAAGCTCTGAGACAGCTCAAGAATAGACCGTCATCTGATGTCAGTTCCTTTTCTGTCGACATGCTGAAATAGAGGGACGATGGCTATGTTTCCTGAATGCATAAAATCTGTGAGACTAGCATGATAGGAATATTCTGGAAGCCCAGAGCAAAAATGTCTGTAATTATGCCCTCAGAGAAGATTTGAGTAAGTGGCAGAATATTTCCTTTTCTGTCAGATCCCTGAAAATTCCTTCGTAACATCCAGTGCAACAGATAAATCAGAAAGAGGCTCCATTCCCTGAAAGTAGCAAAATATTTTTTCATGAAGAGCTTTAAGGGTAGGCCATATTCTTAAAAGTAAAAGACTTTGCCATTATTAGTCAAATGAAAGAGGTTTTTTAAGAAATGGTTTTTGATTCTTCCTTTAGAGTAAATTGGTATAACCTGCATATTTTTCACTAGAGACTGAAACGGTCCTTGCAGAAAATGCAGACTGCTGCAGTCCTGCCTGATTGGGTCACCATGTGATAGGCATAAGACAGTCCAATTACTAATGCTCTTCAGCACTGCAGTGGATTTGGTGATGAAAATAGTCAATCACCTCGCATTTATTTGGCATCAAGCAGTCTCGTGGGTATCATTTCTCTGCTCTGAACTTTGTAGATGCTGCTGCTGTGCCTGCTAATGACATTAACGGGAAGAGGGGATCTTGTCTATGAAAAGTGGCCATTTTAGAAAAGAACAGAACTAGACGTTGTTCATGATCCCAAGAAAACACAAAAGTATATATGTCTGAAAGCTATCCATTCTTTCAAAAGCTGGAGCAAATAAGATTTTTGTTTGTTTAGGAAAATCGCCTAGACTCAGTGCGATCTATAGCAGATAAACCGAACACCCAAATACTATTCATGTTTCTAGCCTCTATAGTGTGTATCTTCTATGTAATTACCTTATTGTGCCTCTTTTTTAATGCCTTCTTGTGAACCTTGCTAATTGATCAGGCTTTAAGCGGTTTAACTCTTAATGCTCTTTAAAACAAATTAGGACAGTGATCGTTGAAGCTCTCTCACATTCCCCTTCTCTTACGGTGCCTGGCTCACCCCGCTCTCTCTGTGAGGGATCTGGGGAGTAGCGATTCAGCCTGTCAGCCATCACAAATCTAGGGAAAATAAACATATCAGCCGCCCAGCTCAAGCAACACTCACTCCGATTTGTTCATTTTAATGACACCTTAGTGTCGGGCACCTCGGTGTTCCATTTTATTATGGAACTTAATCAAAATGAAAAAGAAAATGTCTGTCTTAGGTGCAGGTGTTCCTTTGTTGGTGTGCACCGCTTGAGATAAAACATTAGACTCACACCTGCAGTGGCCAGAACTTAGATTCAAGAGCTCAGCTTCAGTCATTCTGGTTTGCTCTTTTTCGCCCGAATCCAAGGCTTTAGATTTGTTTTAAAAATGCTTCTGGCAGCCTTAAATAAAGCCTAAACACTGAAGGTGAGTACAAACCACTACAAGTTGCAACTGTATTTACTGAGACATCTTGAGGGAGATGGTGTCCGGGGCACCCAAAAGGGCTCAATACTGTAAATGTTTTTTTGTTGATGATGATATTCCAATATGACAGAGAAATGTTGTGGTACATTTGAGAATGAGATTTCTAACTTGAGATAATATTCCATTGGGTTGAGGAAAAAAGTCTGTGTCAAAAAATGTCTTTGTATTTATTTAAACGTTGTGATCTGTGTCCTCTAAGGCTACAGTATCAAAGACTGATCAGCAGAAGCAATTAATTTAGAATGTGATATCTCTGCAAGGTCCCTAAGGTTGTGTCAAAGTGAGGTGAAGATACACACTCGGCTCTTAGATAAATTAGAGCCTCTGCTTAGCAGTGTCAGGACGTGAGCCTGGCTAATAATGACCAAAACTTCACCAGCCAACAAATTGCTTTACCAGCCTGCCCCTCCGGGAGAGACACAGTAAATGATAGCATCACTCTTTTCTACGAACCTAGGATCAATTGGTACTTGCCCTTGGCGAGTGGATGAGTGCTTATTTTCAAGGCTAGTAACTACTACAAATGGAGCAATTTTAATTACACTTTAGACTCAGTTCATTCATTCGATCGTATTGAGCGCTCACTATGCGCAAGGATAGCACTCTACTAAACACTTGGGAGAGTAAAATATAACAGTAAACAGGCCCGTCCCCTGCCCACAAGGAGCTAGTTCTCAGGGGGCCCGTAACCATGAGCAAGGGTGGTCCTGACTTCCCTCCAATCCAGTAGTTCCCTGGGGAATTCTGATCAGACTTGGGCACTGGTCAAGCACCGTCATCGACATTCTGTACCAGAGTTCTGTAAAAGCCCTTCCCAGAGAAGTCAAGGTGGCTCTTTCCTCCCACAGGTGAAAGCCCCAGTGAAGGGAACAACAGGAAAAGAAAGGGAGTTGCTCCTCTTCCTCACCTGTAGGAAATCCACATTTCCCCGAGAAGAACTGGGGTCTCTCAGAACCATATTTATGTTGTGAGAGACCTGAACGTTTTCAGTATGGATGTGATGGCACTACAAAAAATGGCTTTTTCTGTGCTAGAATATCCCAAACCGGGGTAGTTAGTGATGGCCTGACATAGTGGATAGACCACGGACCTGGAAGTCAGAAGGTCATGGGTTCTAATCCTGGCTCTTCCACTTGGCTGCTGTGTGACTTGGGCAAGTTAGTTCACTTCTCTGGGCCTCAGTTACTTCATCTGGAAAATGGGGATTGGGAATGTGTACAACCCGATTTGCTTGTATCCACCCCAGCGATTAAAACAGTGCTTGGCACATAGTAAGCACTTAAGTATTATTATTATTATTATTATTATTATAGCCTTGAAATCGCCTAGGTGTAATTCCCAAGTAGTCTGCAATAAGGGACCAATGTCATGTATTATAATTACACTGTGGTTGGGTTTCTAATTAAAAATATGTTGGCATTTGGCCAGTAATTAGATAAGAACGTGCTACTGTGCCTTTCAATGAACGCTTCTTGAGCATACCTTACAGAAGGCCCACCCAAAGGGAATTTCAAATGCTTTTCACCGAGGAACTTTCCCAGAGAATTTGTCAACGCTGATCCTTCAGTTTAGGAAGTTGTTTACTGAGAGGTGCCCTGTCCAAGCTGGCAAGTATAAAATTAGACCTGGCAGTTTAGTTAGGATTATGTGTTCTTTGCGCGGTTCTGCAAGAACTTTCCGATCAGGATTCTTATAGACCTCATTCCTCATCCGGTCATGATGCAGCAGAAAGGCAAAGTTTGAAATTGGGGCTTGCAAACTCGAGTGCTATTTCTGCCTTCGTCTTTGATGAATCACCCAGAGACAAAGGTTAGATTTTTACCGAGGCTGGCAGTTCTCATTCTATTGGGATGATGTTTTTTAGTTTGTTACCCTTCACAATCCAGTGGAGTAATATTTGTAAGATTCCTGAGTGATTAGATTCCATATGGTCCTACTGACTCTGGCAGTTTTCCTTAAAGGGTTTGATTTTATCTACGAATAATAGTTGAGTTAAATGATTTGAGGGTGGTCTAGAAGATTGAGCACTGAATCAGAAACCTGGAGTTCCGAGTCTGGATCTTCACTGTGTTGCTTCCTTTCTTGCTGATCATGGATTAAACAGCTAGCCAATCTGCTGTGCAACTTTCCTATGATAAAATAAGAGAAAAAAATACTTGCCACTTACCTGATTTCATGCAAGACACTAAAGATGTAATTACATTTATAAAACACATGAAACTCCTCTGAAGAAAGCCAGCTAGGACCCAAAATGTCAGAAGAAAGCTCCATTAGTAAAAGTACAACTTAAAATATATTCATCCAGCTCTGCTACTTGCCTGCTCTCTGTCTCCCACTGTTTCTGTGAGCCCCATGAGGGACAAGGAATGTGTATGACCTGATTATCTTATATCTCTCCTGGCGCTTAATACAGTGCTTGGCACAAAGTAAGGACTTGGGAAATACCACAGTTATTATTATTGTTGTTATCATTATGATCATTGTTGGTGTACTTGCTTTACTTAAGCATTTCTCAGCTTTACAAATGTTTCTTTGATATTTATTAGAAAAAAATCCAAGCAGCCCCAAACTTTGACTTTATAGCATATGAATAGCTGCGCTTAGAACAGTGCTCAGCACATAGTAAGCGCTTAACAAATACCAACGTTACTTTATTGGTTATGTAAGGATCTAAGGAGTCAATCAGTTGTATTTTCTGAGTTCTGTGGACACAGGAGTGAAATAAGTGCTTGGGAAAGCCCAATACCAAGGAGTACATATAGACAACACCTGCTCACAAGTAGCTTACAGATCAGAGGAGGAGACAGTCAATAAAATAAGTTATGGATGGATATATACACAAGTGCCTTAGGGCTCGGGGAGGGGTGGCTATCAAAGTGCTTAAGAGGAACAGGCCTAAGTGCATAGGTGTTGCAGAAGGGAAAGCTTACACAAGGAAGAGAGGGCTGAGTTAGGGAAAACTTCTTGGAGGAGACGTGATTTTATTAAGGCTTTGAAGTTGGGAAGAGAGGTGGTCTGTCATAATTGAAGGGAAAGGAAGTTGTAAGCAAGAGAGAGGCTGTAGGAAGGGGGTCAGTGATGAGATTGAGGTAAAATGAGTAGATTAGCATTAGAAGAGTGATCAGAGGGTTGGATTGTAGTGGGAAATCAGCGAGGTAAGGTAGAACGGATGAGCTGACAATGCTTTAAAGCCAATGGTAAGGAATTCCTGTTTGATGCAGAAGTGTATGGACAATTACCAGAGGATTTTAAGGGGTGGGGAGAATAATCCATCAATGGTTTTTATTGAGTGCTTACTGTGTGCAGAGCACGGTACTAAGCCCTGTGTGCAGAGTTGGTAGGCAGGGAACATGCCTTACAGTCTTGAGGGGGAGACATCCATTATTCTTTTATTTGTATATATATATATATGTCTACGTGCAAAATATCTATGTGCCTAAATGCTGAGGGATATATGAACTGAATTTTTTTTAGAAGATCCACACAGCAGAGTAGAGTATGGACTGAAGAGGGGAGGAAGGAAAGTCAGCAAGGAAGGTGATACAGTAGTCAAGGTGGGATATGATAAGTGCCGCACAGTAACAGTTTGGTTGGAAAGGAAAGGGTGAAGTTTAGCAGTGTTGTGAAGGTAGAACTGACAGGATTTGGTGACAGCTTGAATATGTGGGTTGAATGAGAGAGATAAATCGAGGATAATGCTCGGTTTACAGACTTGTGAGACAGGGAGGAGAGTGGTTTTGTCTACAGTGATTGGAAAGCTGGGAAAGGACAGGGGTGAGAAGATGAAGAGCTCTGTTTTGGGACATATTTAGTCTGAGGTGTCAGAGGGACATCCAGGTAGTGATGTCCTGAAGATAGGAGGAAATGTGAGACTGCAGAGAAGAGGAGAGGTCAGGGTTAGAAAGGTTGATTTGAGAATCAGGGCTAGAGACAGTAGTTGAAGCTGGGAGTTCAAATGAGTTCTCCAAGGGAATGGAATTAGATGGGGAATATAAAGGGACTCAGAACTGAGCCCTGAGACACTCCCACTGTTAGCGGGTGGGAAACAGAAGAGGAGCCCACGAAGGAGATTGAGAAGGAGAACCAGGAGAGGACAGTGTCAGCGAAGCCAAGGTGATAATGTTTCCAGAAGAAGGCTCTGGTCCATTTTGTCTAAGGCAGCTGAGAGCACTCCATCATGTGAAGAAGCATTTCCTTTCACCTTTGAGTTTCAGTGGGGGCTCCTTGTACTAATGTTGTGAAATTGTACACTATTCTGTCTGCCCTGTCAACCCCCTTCATATTTTGTAGTCTTTATTGAGAAGAAGTGTGGCCTAGTGGAAAGAGCACAGGCTTGGGAGTCAGAGAACCTGAATTCTACTCCTGGCTCTGCCCTTACCTGCTGCATTACCTTGGGTAAGTCACTCACTTCTCTAAGCCTCAGTTCCCTCATCTGCAAAATGAGGATTCAGTTCCAGTGCTCCCTCCTTACTTAGACTTGGAGCTCCATCTGGGTCCTGATTATCTTGTATTTTCCCCATCACTCGGTACAGGGCTTGGCACATGGTAACCACTTAAATACCACACTTTAGAACAGGGCCTGGCTCATAGCAAGCACTTAACAAATACCATTATTATTATTATTACAATTATTACTCATTTGTGTTTGTCCCCTGCCTTAGTCTTTACAGGCTGAAAGGTCTTAATCTGTTCATTCTCTCCTTATTTGGAAGTTACAGTATCCTCTGTATTTTTGGTTTTCCTTTTCTGTACCTTTTCTGTTTTTTATTATGTCCTTCTTAAATGCAGATTTGAGACGTGCGTTCAAAATTACAGGTTCAGAGGCTCTATGTTGTTTTATTTTTTTTTACTCTGGAAAAGCTTAGTGGGTTTTTTGGGGTTTCTTTCCCCTTCCTTGTGCCATCCAGCCCTCCATTTGCTCTTTCAAGCTGCTGCAACTCTGAACATCAATAACTTAGAGCCCATCATGTTGTTGTGGTTGGATCGGTTCTCGCTGGATTCATTAGTTTGCACTCGCTCACACTGCAGCTCCTCTGCCACTTTCCAGCCCATTCACTTAGCTTTATGATTTTCCTGCAGGCTCCCATCTGTATGGCATTTCACCATCCAGAAGAACTTGGAGTTTACTATGTTTTCCCTCCCTACAGGAAAGGGCAAACGTTTTTAGAGACCTGTATCTCGAGCAGATGAACTCAAATTACAATAGGAGAGATTTCAGTTAATTTTAAAGAAGAGCTTCCTGACAATAAGTGGAACTAAGTAGTAGAACAGGTTTGGAGTGAGATTGAAGTTCTTCAAAGATCTTTAAGAACAGGGTTTGCATTCACTGGCATGGAGACAGGAGGACTCTATGTTTCCATATGTCACTATGATTATATGAAGTTGGGAAAAGCCTGGCCTCTTAAGTGAATGTGGAACAAAGCTCTCCTCTGCCCCTCTTCTCGATCTCTTGTTGCCCTTGGGAATTTACTAATAGGGAGGATGCTGTCCTCTTCCTCTTAGCTTCTCTTAGCTCTTAGCTCCCTTCCTCTTAGCTGCTGTTTCAGCTCACAACTGAAAGACAACTTGATGGTAAGAATACTAATGACAACAGGACCCCTTGCTACCTAGCATAGTTTTTCCCCCTTCCCCTATTAGCAGCGATGAGGGTGGCATGATAACTGAGCATGTGCACCTGTGAAAAGGACCAGCTTCCAGTGCTGTTCTATAGAACCCTTAAAGAAGACATTATTCCTGAGCCAAATCAGTTACTTCTATCATTCTTCCTTGCAGTTTTGCAGTTCTGTTCTCATTCTGTTGAGGAGAAAATATTACATTTTCAGATAGCGGGCTCCCCGTTCCTTTGAACGAGAGGTAGAGCCAGAATGGAGGGGACCTGTGAGCATCTGTAGGTTGGAAGTTTATCCCCATGTAGGTCTTTTATGGAGAATGTTTACCTCAGGTTCCCACTCCTTTGACTTCCATCAATACTCTGTAAACAGCTATGTTACTATGTCCGCTCCCCCTCACCCCCAACTCCTGACCCCATTCCTCTCTCCAAAGCTAGGAAAATTTAATTCCTAGGTGTGCCTAGGGAAACAGAGGCAGTCCCTCGATTATCTTCCTTTAGTCTCATCATTCCATTGCTTTCTAGATTAGTTACAAGGTTCCAGCAAGTCTTCGCAACTGTGTTTGTAAAACTCGGCTTGTGAAGCCCGAAGCCAAGAGGAGAATTTACAGTGAATTATAGAGACTCTCAAGATGGTTAGGTGGCCAATTGAAGTAATTCGAGGTTAAAAAGTGTTTTTGTCTGGAATTATTCATCTTGGCAGTCAGTCATCACAGCCTAAATTAATCAGCTCATTGCCAGTAACTTACCACTAATTCTGTGTGAGATATATTCCTCCTTTTTGTGGAGAATGAAATGAATGTTTGAAACCACTTTGTTTACCATCAATTTTCCTAAGCACTTACTTATATTTGACTCTCTTACCCAGTGTAATAAATATATTAACAGAAGCTTTCTTGCTGTTCAGACATATTGTGAAGATAGGAGAATAATAATAATAATGTTGGTATTTGTTAAGTGCTTACTATGTGCAGAGCTGGGGTAGATACAGGGTAATCAGGTTGTCCCACATAATAATAATAATGTTGGTATTTGTTAAGCGCTTACTATGTGCCGAGCACTGTTCTAAGCGCTGGGGTAGACATAGGGGAATCAGGTTGTCCCACGTGGGGCTCACAGTCTTAATCCCCATTTTACAGATGAGGGAACTGAGGCACAGAGAAGTTAAGTAACTTGCCCACAGTCACACAGCCAACAAGTGGCAGAGCTGGGATTCGAACTCATGAGTCCTGACTCCAAAGCCCATGCTCTTTCCACTGAGCCACGCTGCTTCTCCAGTTCTTCTGGAGAACACCAGCAGACAGTGTGGAGGGAAAGCTGCCTAAACATTTATTTGTATTAATGTGTCTCCCCCTCTGGACTGTAAGCTCGTTGTGGGATGTCCACCAACTCTGTTATATTGTACTCTCCCAAGATCTTAATACAGTGCTCTGCACACAGTAAGCACAAAATAAATACGATTGATTGAATGTGATTCATTTTCTGACCATTTAGCCCTCTCTATCACTGCTTGGAAACCAACACAAGTGCTCCACGGGGTCTCACCAGCAAAATGGCACCTTTCGGCAATGCGTGAAGAGTGTGCCATGAAAGACTTATTTTGTTGGTTGAACAACAAAGTTTACACCATCTGAAATCTAGAAGTGGTTGATAACTTGTAGGTTTCTTACTTTTCGTGGAGTACGTTACTAGCGAGTGGTTTAGTTCATGTTTTATGACAGGTGTTGCAGTTTCAGTGTTTAAAAATGGGTTTTATTAATCCAATTGCTGCCACCAAGGAAAGAAGTTAGGCCGTAGACTTGGAGCATAGTGCCCTCTTCCGGATAAGAGGTTTCCACGAAGGACCCATACCTTTACTTTAGGGACAGAGTTCGCTGCGATTTGGCAAATCCCCTTGAAGATCGGTGGCCATGAGGCCTGCGTAGCAGCCCGACTCCATGCTTTCCCAAGTCCTTTAAGTGTTCCTTTTGCCTGTACTAGCAAAGGGATGGGCAGACAAGGGAAGCAAGCAGGGTCAGGCTGTCCTCTCTATGGGCAGCGAGGCTGCTATTTGGTGAATCCCCGTATGATTATTAGCCATGAGGCCGACTCAATGCTTTCCCAAGTCTTTTAAGTGTTGTTTTTGCCTGTATTAGCCAAGATGGGGACAGGATAAGTAGGAAAAGCAAGCAGGGTCAGACTGTCCTCTTTATGGACAGTGATGCTGCTATTTGGTGAATCTCCATATGATTAGTAGCCATGAGGCCGACTCAGTGTTTTCCCAAATCTTTTAAGTGTCATTTTTGCCTATATTAGCATAGAAGGGGATGGGATAAGTAGGGACAGCAAGCAGGGTCAGACTGTCCTCTTGCCTCAGTCCATTTATTTCCCCCTAGTCCATTCACCTCCCTTCCTGTCTTCCGTAAATTTGGCTGCATCACCCGCCCTGCCAGCTAGTGAGCTTTGAATCCAAACTATGCTAGGGTAGCCACCCAGGTTGCAGAGTTTTCACGATACACATTTTAAAACGAATCTGTTTACTTCAAGGATTCTAGGCTATTTTTAATTAGGAAAAAAATCCCAAAACCTGATGGGGACACTAATCAGATCCTGTATTGGGAATCCGAACTATGCTGGCTCCCGCTACCGTGGTCAAATCACCCACCCTTCCCTCACCCCCACGCACCCAAAAAAAAGACCCAGGAGTGAGATTTGCATATTTTAAAACAAAAACTTAATTTTATTTTCTTCAGGGATTCTAGGGCACTTTAATTATGAAACATGAAATTTCTAGCATAGGTTTCAGCCAGTGCCTCTATTTTCTTTCCCCTTCATTCCCTTCTCTCTCCAGCCAGTCAGATCCTGCCTTGGGGAAACCAATAAGAGGGAGATCAGTAAATGCTCCATAAATCAATGATTTCAACTGGCAATAATAATAATATATGGTATTTGTTAAGCACTTACTGTATGCCAGGCTCTGTTCTAAGGGCTGGGGTGGATACAAGGTAATCAGATTTGAAACAGTCCATATCCCACATGGAGCTCACGGTCTTAATCCCCATTGCACAGATGAGGTAACTGAGGCACAGAGAAGTTAAGTGACTCGGAACACGATCACAGACGGACTCCCGGAGACCAGTCATTTCACAGTCCTTCTTGCTTTAACAAAGCACAACTTTCTCATGTACCTGATTCCTGATGTCTTCTTTCTAACTCCCCTGAGCTGAGTTGGAGGGAGAGGGAGGGAAATGAATACAGTATTCAGTAGACAGATTCAGGAATCTAATTGGAAATTAGAACCTCTTATAGCAATTAATCCAAACTAAGGCCAGATTTGACAGCGTATGGTATGTTGTTTATTTAATCTTTCTTCAATTCCTTAGAACTCAGAGAGGTGTTTAGTGGCAGGAGGGGTGTGTGTGCACGTGTTTTGTGTGCTTTCAGAGACCAAGACTCTGCAGATGTCAGGTTCCTGAATCCTACGGATCAGCTCAAGGGCTGGTAGCACGTAATCAGGAATTTGAGGTGATGCTGACCACAGAAAAGAATCTCTCTGTGAAGAGGGCAATTCAGAGCCTTTAACTGTGAGATGAGGAACCTTGACTCCAGACCAAGTCCCCCACAGAGCTAGTAGAGGTGGCAAATAGACATATTCAACTCCCTTGTCCTTGCCTATTTAGCCAGGTGGAGGTCTGGCCCTTCTTCTTCAAGATAGGTGGTGAGACTCTTCTAGATTAGACAAGACAAAAGAAATGGCTTTTTTCCTAAATTCAAAATTAATCCCTCTCTGGACCAGATGGAGGCATGAGGCATTTTACGTGAGGGGTGAGGAGGTGCGTCACATCAAGCCCAACTGTAAGTTGGTAAATTCCCCAAACTCAGACGTTTGTAAATCAGAAGCAGAGTTTTTCTTGCCCTGCTAAATGCCTTCTGAATCATTTAGCCTGAGGCAGGTGCCTGATTTGTGACCTTCATTCGAACACCATCCTACATAGATCATTTCCAGCTAAGAGAGCCTTAAAATTGACATCAGCTTCTTTACTTCAGCATTTACGGGGAAAGTTAAAGATTGAAACGGCACCAGGTTAGCTATTTTGCAACTTCCCTGGGCTGACAAGTAGCAAGGAGCTGTCAGTAAATGCCTTTTTCATGGACATCTTAAGCAAGAGCAATCATGGTAGCCAAGACAGGCCGGGGAGGGAAGCAGGGAGGCCCAGGGAAGAGGGTAATGGGATATGGATGGAACATTTCACCCCTAGGTTGCCCATTTAAATCCATCTTAGGGCCGAAGTGATTGAAAGTAGTTACGACCTAACAGCTGTTTAGGGGGCAGTGTGGAACTCGCCGTGAGTCTCAGCCCGGTCCGTTCAGATCCTCCTGGACGTGGCAGTTGACGGCTACTGACACCTCCTTTGGACATCGCAGCTGGAAAGCAAAAGGCTGAATGGGCAGATTCCCCCATCGACCCTCTTATGCCTGAGAGGCGGTCCCCTTGGTCTGGGGTTGAGGAAGATGGCAGGTGCTTCGCAAGGTCACTTAAATCTCCCGCAACTAAATAGAGGACTTTAGTCAGGGAAGTGATCGGAGACATGAGAATCAATTCATCTGAAATTGGAGGTGGGGTGAAGAGACATTGAATTGTGTGCTCGGTTCCAGTGCCCAGCTTGCAGACATGTTGTAAAGCAGCTCCGGCTAGTTTGTGCTATTGATTCATGCTGCTAGAGAATGCTTTATCCAAATTCAGCTTTGTATGGAAATCTATCTAAGTGTACAGCCCCTAACATCCTTGGTGCTGTGACAGGTTGTTATTAAAGCAGAAGAGGAGGAAGAATTTATTCTTATTGTAAGAGCCAGGTTGCTCGGGGACCAAAACAGCGGGAGCGCGTCTGATTTGTTCCAGACTTCTCAGTGACTCACAGAAATGCATCTTGCACCTTCTCTGAGGGAACGTTCCGAGTGGAACAGGAAGGATGTTTTGCCGGGCTTGACCGGGGCTCTCTGTTATTTGACATTTTTAACGATGATTAGGTGGAAGAAATAGAAAACGTGAAGCATTTAAGTTAGACAGGTAGGAGAATCTCCTATCAGGGAGAGTTATCAAACATAGCTTTCCCTATTAGATTGCTCTATCGGTAGTTCGTCGTAACAGTCTGGCCTCTGTCTCGTAATAGTCTGGCCTCTGTCCTCTCCCCTCTTCTGTCACTCAATCGATGGATCAAATTTATTGACCGCTTACTGTGTGCAGAGAACTGTACTAAGCCCTTGGAAGAGTACAATATGACAGAGTTGGTAGACATGTTCCCCTGCCTACAAGAAGCTTACAGTCCTCAAATTGTACTACACTCTGTAGGCCAAATTATATTCCTAAAACCTTATTCTGCTCACATCTCGCCCCTCCTCTAAAACCTCCATTTCTCATTCCTGAAGTCTCAGGACCAGAACTTGCCCATCATTCTCCACAGAAAAGGCCATCATTGTAGTGTTCTGCACACATTTGGCCCTCAATAATATTAGTGATCAATTGCCTGAAACAGAACTAGTAGTAGTAATCGTATTAAGTGCTTACTGTGTGCAGAGCCCTGCGTAAGTGCTCAGAATTATTATTATGCATAGGTGGGCTCACAATCTGGGAACAGGTCGGGAAGGAGTGTAGTCCTAATTAAAGGAAGAGAGAGACCCATCCACATCCTTTCTTGCACCATGACTACTTTTCAGATGACCAGAGCTCCAGAAACAAAATAGTTTGGTTGCAAAGGAATTTTGCCATTGAATCGATTTCCAAGGATCCAGATTCCTTGAATTGAATTGGTTCATCCATCGGAGTAAGGCATGGTGTTTGTGGGGTAGATGATCGGTAAAGATCATCTACCCCACCTGTCAGCTGTGTGACTGTGGGCAAGTCACTTAACTTCTCTGTGCCTCAGTTACCTCATCTGTAAAATGGGGATTAAGTTTGTGAGCCTCACGTGGGACAACCTGATGACCCTGTATCTACCCCAGTGCTTAGAACAGTGCTCTGCACATAGTAAGCGCTTAACAAATACCAACATTATTATTAAAGAAGGTTTCGATCTATCAATCGATGGTATTTCTTGAGTGCTTAACTATATGCAGAGCACTGTACTAAGCACTTGGGAGAGTAGGAAACTCTAGTGTATAGAGCACAGGCCTGGGAGTCAGAGGACCTGGGTTCTAATGCCGGCTCTGCCACTTGCCTGCTGTGCTACCTCGGGCAAGTCACTTCACTTCTCTGTGCCTCAGTTACCTCACCTGTAAAATGTGGATTAAACTGTGTGCCTTATGTGGGATAGAGACTACCGTCCAACCTGATTAGCTTGTATCTATCCCGGCACTTAGAACACTGCTTGACACATAGTGCTTAATAAATACTATTATTATTATTTTATCATTACTATTCCAATACAACAGAATCAGTGGACACTTTTCCTACCCATAACAAAACCATAGGTAAACTGCTTTTCTGCAACATTTAAGTTTTTCTGGCACCATCCCAAGCATCATGCATTGCAGAATTCCTTCCCGGAAATAATCAGTGCCTTCATCCCAACGATCAAACATAGTTGATTAAAAGAAAGACATTGCCAGACACAAGGGGAAAGTGTACTTACCGCTAAGGCTGTGAGGAAATGCAATGTCAGTGATAGATAAGTTGACAGAACTGTGCTATGGTAATGCACCTGCAAGTTCTCAATAAATACTTATCTAGACAATGGACCGACTGGCTGATTAACTAGAAGAACTCTCAGATCACCCAGTGGTTTTAATATTCAATGATCCTTCATTTTACAGGTGCTATGGTTACGTTCTGAATGTGTGTGTGTGTGTGTGTGTGTGTGTGTGTGTGTGTGTGTGTAGGGGGGAGGAGAGAAAGGTAAAGCACAAAATCACAATATCTTCAGGTTACCAATTCTTAGTAAATAACTTCACTGTTTCCATTTCTCTGATACCAATATGTTAGTTCTTTGTCTTACATCGAATATTGTCATGTTACTAACATCAAAGACCTCAGTTTTCATTTCTTATCATGCAACATCTTTCTGAATCTATTCCTCATCACCTCCTCCTTTGAAGTTCGTGAAGAGACTCATTCTGCTTACATTCAAAGTTAATTCTGTGGAGCTGTTTATCTTCAGGACTTATTTGACCAAATCTTAGTGCTCCCTCTAGACTGGAAGCTGGCTGCGGGCAGGGAACGAACCGGCCAACTCTATTGTTTTGTACTCTCCCAAGCCCTTACTACAGTGCTCTGTCCCCAACTAAGTGCTCAATAAGGAAAATGGATTGACCGTTTGATTGATTGATTGACTGGAAAGCAAATAGGTGTTTTTCCAGGAGCAGTGGTTAATGGTAGTGACAGAGGAAGACAGTTTTAGGCTAGGTAGACATGTCACATATGAAAGGTTCTAAATAGTCTATAGCAAATAACCCTGAAACTCCACATTTGCTGGATGGACACAAGAGTAGAGTGATGATTAATGGCCCTCTAGACTGTGAACTCATTATGAGCAGAGAATGTCACTGTTTATTATTGTATTGTACTTTCCCAAGTGCTTAGTACAGTGCTCTGCACACAGTAAGCGCTTACTAAATATAATTGAATGAATGCTCATTGTAAACATGAAAGAGAAAGGAGGTTTCTTGCCCCCCCGTCACCCGCCTGTCATCTGTAGATACAGTCTCCACTGCACAATGGAAAGTGCACAAAGAAGCAGTGTGGTCTAGTGGGTAGAACATGGGCCTGGGAGTCAGCAGGATTTGGGTTCTAGTCCCGGGTCTGCCACTTGTCTGCTGTGTGATGTTGAGCAAGTCATTTAACTTCTCTGTACCTCAGATAAATCATCTGTAAAATGAGAATTAAGACTGTAAAGCCCATGCGGGACAGGAACTGTGTCCAACCTGATTAGCTTGTATCTAACCCAGTGCTTAGTGCAGTATTTGGCACATAGTAAGAGTTTAAAAGACACCATTAAAAAGATAAAGACAGGAGAGGAAGCCCCATTTATACACACTTGGCACATTAGCCAGTGCAGAAATATGAAAAAATTAAAGTTATGAGTGGGTAGTGCCTGCTTTTCCTTACTATTGAATTTTCATATGCAGTCCAATAAAATGGAAATTGGGAACTAATTGTTTTTTTGGTTGTTCAAAAGAGTTCATGATAGTGAAGATTGGGCTGGCGGAGACCAGACAGTAGATCAGAGCTGTGGGCTTCCTTATCCCTGTCTTCTGATTGGCCCAGTGATATCTGATGAGCAGCACCGTCCTGCCCTTCTGCTTTTACTTTTAGAGAAGATGTGTGGCCTAGTGACAAGAGCACGGGCTTGGGAGACAGAGGATGTGGGTTCTAAGCCCGGATCCACCGCTGGTCTGCCGTGTGACCTTGGGCAAGTCGCTTCACTTTTCTGTGCCTCGGTTACCTCATCTGTAAAATGGGGATTGAGACTGTGAGTCCCATGTGGGACAGGGGCTGTGTCCAACCCGATTTGCTTGTATCCACCCCAGCACGTAGTACAGTGCCTGGCACATAGTAAGCGCTTACAAATACCACAGTTATTATTATTACTATATAGCCCTCAGCAATTTTCTCCATTCATTCCAATGATAATTCTAATGCCATTGATCTTACTATGAATCTCAACAAAGCGTTCTTGAATTGACGGCCTTCACTGAGACCTTACTGTGATCCAAGTGCTGGAGTAGGATAATCAGGCCTAGAGAAAGCCGTGTCCCACATGAGGTCCACAGCCTAAGGGCAGGAATCTTATCCTTAGTTTACAGATAAGGAAATTGAGGCACAGAGATACATTTGTGACTTTTCCAAGGTTCCACAGCTTGTCAGTGGCAAAGCTAGGACTGGAGCCCAGATTTCCTGATTCCCAGCCATACACTCCTTCCACTTTTACTAATTTCTCGGTGAAAATGAACACCCATACTAAATGAAGTCCAGTGGCGTCAATTCTTAGTGCACAAAACCCACCATTTTAGAGCAGTAAAAATCCTAGGCATTTATCAGAGTTCTGCTTAGCCATTCCTCTTTGTCATGGCCAATAAATATTTTATGAAATGGAACTTCACAGTCTTTGCAGGTACTTTTTTACCTTAATTTACCTTTTCTAAATAAAACACAAAGTTCAAGGTGATCTATGGCATTTTCTTTCTCCCTTCCCTATGGGAGAACACTAGTGCCTAAAAGTCTCAGGGCTTTTATTTCTGTATTACTTCCATTTCTGAACATGTAATTCCAAGACCTTCTCTCTGACGAGTGTGATTCATATGGGCTATCTCCCAGGAGATTTAAAGAAAGATGTTATGTTTTAGGTGGAAAGTGCAACATTTTAATAAGTTTAATGCACTTTGCCTGCTAAACCAATCAATGCGTTCAGAGGAAGGGAAATAGACTTTGTGGTAGCAAGGAAAAAATAATTGAAGGAGATGACATCAAGATCCTGACACCGAGCAGTTTTCCTGCATTCACACTCACAATTCAGCTGATTTGTAAACAAGCTGTCAATAAGCTAGTGATGTCCTGGTTTAATTAGGATTTTCATTTTAGTATTCGAAGTGTAGTTTGGCTAGTTATGAAATATACCACTGCACATTTTCTTGCTAATTCTAAATAGGAGAGTGGCTCCTAAACTTGATGCTTAAACATAGCAAATCCAGTCCCAGGCAATCTAAAAACGGTGCTCGATTGATTGCTTGATCCCTATCTGGCCATGCAAGGCAGCCAATAAATAGAAAACACCTGCTTGTGATTTGATTTCGAGTCCACTGTCCTTTGCTGTTCTGATTATTTATATTTTCAGAACCAAAGACGCAAATGTGCAGATACCCTCTCGTACAGACACAGGGCCCAAGTCCTAGTCGAATGATTAAAAAGGCACATTACTGTGAAACAAGTCGTTAAAAAGCTATTATGAAGGGTTTAGGAGGATGGGTTAGGTTGATAGCATGTGGGTAATGATTTTACCATTCAGCTTTCTTTCCATTTTATAGCTTGGATTTATTTATAGCAACGTTCAGGCTGTGGTATTTGTATGGAATTGCTTGTTTTTTCACTGTGGCAGAGCTGCTCCATATGTCTGCTGCAAGGTGAAACAAAACCTTTTCCAAACAGTGTTTCCTCATCTCGTGCCTGCCATTAAGAGGGAAGAATTTGTATCAAAAGGCCATGCTGCCATTATTTCTTCCTGATGACACTCATTTAACAGCCATTAAAATGCAAATAGAACTATGATTTTTAGATCACAAAATTAACATTAACAGTTGGATGATTGATTAAAGGTCATGGCAACTGTATAACTTAATTTCTTAGATAATTGTGTTCAGTTTTCTGCAGATTGTTTAGGTTTCTGAATTCATTTTAGCTGTGGTTGAACACTGACAGGTGCAGTAATTGGCGGTCTCTCTTTTTTGCTCTCTCTCTCTCAGAATCCATCGCATCTTTTTTTTTTCTTTCCCACTAGCAGCCGCAGAAAATATACAAGCAGCAGTCCAGAGGGCTTGCAGATGTGGAATAGGTCAGTGAAAAGGTTATGACAAACCTTCAGTGGACCCCAAATAGAATTTCATTTTACGGCTAACGAGTTTTCCCTCAAAAAACTTCCCTGAGGCTGTGTTTCGGCATGGGATAAGAATGGCCTCTGACCACCCCGGGGGCTGGGAGCTAACCTTCTCCAATCCTGTCTGAGCGAACCCATCTCAAACCCTCTTTTCTCTAATGGCGGCGATAAGCCACAGGTAATGGGAGTAATAGCATCAATACATTTTCGCATCACCTTTGAATGGGCATCCAAGCCATGGCTATGGTAGTGAGCTGAATGGGAAGTGATTGTGCATTATGTTACTCTAATGATGAAGAATTAGAAACTTCCACTTGTGGGGTAACTATTTCTGTAATCAGTCTAAGAACAGAGTCCCGTTACTATAGGCACGCTGAGTGGGGCATAAGCCAAATGATCATTATGGAGTAAAAAAGGGCAAAGATAAAAAGTGAAAGAGGGCACATGACCAGGATTCTTTGTTGAAAGAGAGGGGTCTGCCTCAGAAATCATTAAAAACTTCCTCCAGAAAATGAACTAATTCGACTACATTTTTTAACATAGAAGCTGTGGCAAAGCAATTTTGAGGACTTGGAATCTGACGACTTCCTGGGCCTTTAGGGTGTCTCAAGTGGCTCCTCAAAACCACTAACCTGCTCCTGCAACTCATTCCAGCTGCAAACACACTACATGGAAGAGCCTCAGCTCCTATCACGGGACAGTGTTTATGGCCCAAACAATTGCTAAGTAAACTTTCCAGCTCTTGAACTCTTGAGCTTCATCCCCTCCCCTCACCTGTTCCCAGATCTTCACATTAAAGTGTTTCAGTGTTATTTTGCCTCCTCCCACCGTTTGCCCAGTAAATATCATCAGACAGTATGCTTCCAACTGAGCGGCCTACTTGCCTGGGACTTGTTAGGAGCGTGAGTGAAGGGCATTTCCACCATCAGTATCACGTGCATGTTTTTCCAGTAGTGGTGATGGTTCACCAGTCCTCAGGTGATAGATCAATCAGTCAATCCTAATTATAGACCCCTTACTGTGTGCAGAGCACTGTGTACTAAGCACTTGTGAGAGTACATTACAACAATATAACAGACACATTCCCTGCCCACAATGAGCTTACAGTCTAGAGGGGGAGACAGACACCAATATAAATAAATTACAGACACGATCATTTTCTTCTTTCCCCTCCTAGGAATCACTTGTTTCTTTCACTTCCTATCCTTATTCACAACTATATTTTCTTTCTTTCTAATCCTGGATGACTAAAAATCCCTTGTGAATGCTGGCAGTAAATCCATTATTTCTCCTCACTCTGTTTTTCACTTCCCCAGTCCCAATTTCTTGCAAGCTTTCTGTCCTGCCACTAGCATCATATACGATAAGAACCAGTGATTGTCTGTTTTTTCAAAATGCATCTTTAACCAGCATCGTGTAGTGGCCTGGGAGTCAGAGGGTCATGGGTTCTCTGACACTTGTCTGCTGTGTGACCTTGGGTAAGTCGCTTCACTTCTCTGTGCCTCAGTTACCTCATCTGTATAATGGGGATTGGGACTGTGAGCCCCAGCACGTAGTACAGTGCCTGGCACATAGTAAGAACTTAACAAATACGATAATAATAGTAATAATAATGTCTACCAACTCTGTTATATTGTACTCTCCCATACACTCGGGCATCAGCCAGTTCTTTCCAAGATTCCTTCAACCACCTGAAGTGCCTTGATGATTCTTCAGTCTGTGACTGTATTTGTACCCCAGCAACCATTCAGAGCAAAGCAGAAGTCTGACTTTGTTTAAGATTTTAATGAGACCCTTCTTAATCAAGAGAGGCATGAATAGCCCTTAGTTATAGCTGGGAGATTACAAGATTCTAAATGTTCCCACTAACAAAGTTTCTTACTTTTCAGTTTGGGAGAAAGAATTTCAATTCTGCAAGTTCAAGCCCTAATGTTTAGTTGTTCTTCAGTTGTTTTGCAAAGACTATTAGCAACTAATTTTCTACCACTGCTTGTGGCAAATGCATAACTGCTAGTATTTTTGTATAAAAATTATTTATAAATAGGGTCCAGCTAATAATGTTGCTCATCAACCTCATATTCCTCTTTGAAGCACCCCCTACAGTTCCTATTACTTCTTGAGCAGCTAAAAAGGACTGTGCCCTAACTGTGCTTATATTGTAAATATTCATCTCGGCACCCTGCAAATTCTCTGCCCCCTTCTTGGCAAATAATAACTCCTAAATTGTATTTCATGTAGTTAACTAGACTCATTTCAGTGAACGGATTTCCATGAGGAATGATCTTAAAATTTTTCTCTTACAGAGAACAAAAATCAGTCTCATAAATCACGGAAACTCTCCCTTCATTTTCACTCCTGCTCTTATGTAAATCATCTAAAGCCGGTTAGCTGAAAGTGGTGCTCAAGGAATGTTACATTGCAACACAGAGGGGACTGCTTAGATAAGAAATACTGCTTAGCTATTATTTTGCAAAATTTTTATAAAATTAGAGTAGCAACATGGCCCGTTAGGAAGAGCTTTAGCCTGAGAGTCAGAGGACTTAGGTTCTAATCCTGGCCTTGAGCGAGTGACTTAAATTTATCAGTGCCTCAGTTTTCTCACCTGTAAAATGGGGATTAAATACTTGTTCTCCTCCTGCTTAGACTCTGAACCCCACTTCGGACAGGAACTGTATCGAACCTGATTATCTTGCATCTCCCCCAGTGTTTAGCACAGTGGTTGGCACATAGTAGGTGCTTAACAAATACCACAGTTATTAATCATTGTTTAAATGGAGTGAGTAGGGCTTCTCAGGAAAAGAGTCTCACTACTCCAGGTATTTCTCCAACCTCTCTAAATCAAGCCCGTAATCCAGAATCACATGGATATACTGTAAACTCGTTGTAGGCTGTAAGGTCACTGTGGGCGGGGACTGTATCTACCAACTCTGTGGTATATTATTATTATTATTATTAGAGCAGCAGCGTGGCTCAGTGGAAAGAGCCCGGGCTTTGGAGTCAGAGGTCATGAGTTCGAATCCCAGCCCTGCCACTTGTCAGCTGTGTGACTGTGGGCAAGTCACTTCACTTCTCTGTGCCTCAGTCACCTTGTCTGTAAAATGGGGATTAAGACTGTGAGCCCCACGTGGGACCACCTGATTCCCCTGTGTCTACCCCAGCGCTTAGAACAGTGCAGAGCAACTGTTATTTACATTTACATTACAATCTACCAACATTATTTATTATACTCTCCTAAATGTTTAGCCTAGTGCTGCTCTGTACACAGTAAGAGCATAATAAGTACCATTGATTTGTAGGAAATACAAGTGGAAGCGTTGCCAGCAAGGTTTTCGGTACTGTAACTAACCATTTTCTAGGACAGTTATCAATCGATTGTATTTACTGAGCACTAAGTAGGTGCAGAATACAGTAGTAGGCATTTGGGAGGGCAGTATAACAGAGCCGGTAGCATGTTCCCTGCCTACAAGTAGCTTGCAGACTAGGGGATGGTAAAACTGTTAAACTCTCAAAACAACCAAATTTTGCTTAAATTACATTGTTTCTTTTAATTGTAGCTGAGCCTTAAAAATTTACACTCCGGGGTATGGGCACTACCATTTTCAGAGACACCCTCCTCACCCCAGTCATTTCAGCCTTGTTCAGCACAGAGAAAGAAGACCACAAGCTTATTTTATGCCAAAACAAGAAGGCAATTTTAGAAATGCTCCCAGCAGTTGACCTTCGTCAATGAAAATAGCAGCTTGAGAGTCAGGGTCCTGGATCAGTTACTTTAATTGAAAACCTAATGCTCATTCTTCCATCTTGATCTATAACGTTACATTTAATCAACTATTTCTAGCTTATGTGTGCAATTTGGTCACATAAAGTAGATTACTAACCTGATGTTTACACTATCCCAAGAGAAAAAAAGTAAATTACAATGTTGCCAAAGAATATTAGCCCTTCTTGGCTTCTACCTAACATGTCTAATTATTTTCTGTTGAGTTCTTGGTAGAAAACTTGAAACTGATTTTGAGATGAACTTAGAATTTCTCCTCGAAGAAAAAAAGAACTTTGCATTCTAATGCTGTTCACTCCCTCTGCTGTTTTCCCATCCGTTTGCTAACTTTTCTGTCATCCAAAAGTAGCGTCCTTCAAGTTTAAAACTGTGGATGTACGTATCTCGTTGGCTAACCAGGGTAAGCATTAGCGTTACCTTGGAGGCTAACTTTTTCTTGCTCGGTCTCTAATCTATAGCAGTTGCAACATTGGCTGTGTTCAAATAAGCCAAGCCTGATCACAGACATCCTAGACGGTTTAGGGAAATGGCAGATGTTATTGTGGAACCGTTAGCCATTAGTGATGGGAACTCAGGGAAGAGAAGGAAAGGGCAAATCTTTTAGAAAGGAAAAAAAAAAAGAGGCAGCTCCCTGGTAATTACAGCTTGGTCAGCTAAACTCTGATTCTTGGGCAGGAAAAAAAATCATTAAACAACAAATTTTGAGCTAACCCCCAAGTGTAAATGATTCTAAAAAGCAATTATCATGTCTCTGTGAAGAGTATATCTGGCCTGACCAACTAAATCTCCTTCTGATAGCGAGGCAGACCTTGTAGAAAGGGGGAAGCAGTAAATATATACTCAGTTCTGCCCCACTGCATGTTTTCATTGGAGATTTGGCAAGAACTCAGTTAGGAAGTTAAACTAGACCACAGATTGTAAGCTACTTGTGATCAGGGAAAGCTTCTCCCAGTTCTGGCATATTGTTCTCTCCGAAGTGCTTAGTACAGTGTCCCGCACAGACACAGCAAGCGTTCAGTAAATACCACTGATGGATTAAGGAATTAGGGCATGCTCTTCCTGACGATGCAAGCCTGTTTTAAACAAATCATGCCCGTGTCCCGGAAAAAACAGTTGTGTGGATTTGCGCGGTGTCGGACATGGGTGAGAACTGTAAAATGAGCTTTCTTTATCGTGGGTCCTTGCAAGAACGCAGCCCCTGGGTTCTAGGAGAACTAGGTATATCCGATCCAGCAAGGGTGTCAGTGGATTTTAAAGCCATGCTGTTGAAACGGGATCAGGTCACATGCCACGTATACCAAAAACAACTCAAATAGAGCCTCCTCCGGGAGTTCTCCCAGCTTTCCTCCAACACCCATTAGGAGGGAATGAAAACAAAACAGCATTAACAGCAGCCATCATTTTCATCGTTGAGCTAAAGACAATGGCTCTTCCTGCTGACGTACTACTGTTGCTGTGAACGAAACCTTTCTGTTGCCCATCTGATTCCACCCCCGGCCATGTGGGCTTCAGAATGTCAGACTCCTCCGCTCCCTGGGCAATGCCCCTATTCCCTGCTCTCAGACCCTGGCCCACTTACATAATTACTGTGCATGCTGCAAACTCTCACCACAGACCAAAGAAGTGTACTTCTAAAGCACGGCTTTGTCATCATCCAAGGAAACTTAGATAAAGCTGGAAGGATCGGAAGGCACGCTGGACTCTCAGAACATGACATCAGACCACAATCTTCCACAGTTCTAGCCCAGAGATGCCTGAAAGAAATGTTCCCAAACATTTTGCAAACACTTAGAACTAAGACACAGAAATCTAGTATAGGAACTTATGAATAATAAATATATTAATTAGTAAGGAATTTATTAATAATAAATGTACTACAGGAAGGGGAAGAAGGGAAAGATCCAAATTATCCCACGCCACTATAAGCACCTAGTTGTTTAACTTTACAAGTAAAGCTCCTTAGATATATAAAGTCCTGAAGAAAAACAAAAACCAGCAATATGGCAAGATCTTTAACACTTCTACCGGAACAACTCAACGGAAAGGCAGGCAAGAGAGAGAGAGAGAGAAAGACAAAGGCTCGACCCATTTCATTTGGCTCTCATTCCCAGATGATTCGAAGAAAGTTAGGCCTCGGTCTTTGGGGAAATGCAGTTCCCAGGAAAGTTTCCTATTTCCCCTTCAGTTCCCTGACCTCAGCTCCCCTTTCAGTGTCACAGACTTTGCCCCAATCTTTTCTTTAATAGTGCTGTTTTTAGATTACTGGTTGGTAAGAATGCATGACTTCCATGATCTGACTGCACACCTTTGCTTTATTCCTTCCTGCAGGAGTTTGTGACACTCTAGGAAGACTGGCAATCCTCCGGTTCTGTAGTCACTGAGACTAGCACCGCCGCCTCTGGCCTTGGCTTGAGCACTGATGTCCACTTTTGTTCGCACACTTTCCCACATCTGTGGTACCCCTTCTAGTTTGGGTTAACCACTCTAGACTACTGTTAAGAAGGTACACAACTGGTTGGAAGGTGGCACCTAAAAGATGTCATCAATGACGGTCAACGTGGAGAAAAGAACCAAAGAGTGTCTCCCAGGATCAATTCCCCGCTGCCTTCCTTCCATTTCCACTTGGGAAGATAATCTAGAAGTAGTAGGGCAATGTTTATCAATGCCGTGACCCTCTGAGAGGAACTAAGTATGCCATAGGAATCTGTTCGGGGCCCAGGATCATTCAATAACTTCAACAATGACCTGCATGAAAGAACTGAAGATGACCTCATTAAATCTGATGACCACGAGATATGGGTGATGTATAAGTACGTGATTCTGATAGGCATACGCCTTATCGGAAGTTGAATGTAGTGGGAAGCAGCATGGGCCTGGGAGTCAGGCAATCTGGGTTCTAATTCCTGTTCTTGTTCTGCTACTTGCTCGCTGTGTGACCTTGGGCAAGTCACCTAACTTTTCTGTGCCTCAGTTTTCTCATCTGTAAAGTCAATCCATCTTTCAATGGTATATTTATTGAGTGCTTACTATGTGCAGTAAGTGTTTGGGAGAGCGCATTACAAAAGAGTATGTATTGACAATCCCTCCCCATGTGAAATTTACAGACTAAAGGGATTAAATAGAGATTAAACCAGCAGGGCCTAGAGAAAGAGGATGGGCCGGGAGTCAGAGGACCTGGGTTCTAATTCCAAGTGCTTAGTACAGTGCTCTGCAAGCAGTAAGCAATAGATGAATACGATTGAATGAATGAGTGAACTTCACCACGTGCCTGCTGTATGACCTTGTACAAGCCAGTTAACTTCTCTGGGCTTCAGTTTCCTCAACTGAAAAATGGGGATTCAACACCAGTTCTCCCTCCTACTTAGACAGTGAGTCCCATGTGGGACAGGAACTGGGTCCAACCTTATTAACTTGTATCTTCCCCAGCGCTTAGAACAGAGCTTGACACATAGTCAGGATTTAACAAATACAATAGTGGTAATACTGATGCTAATAACAATGATATTAAATGCCCGTTCTCCCTCCCAAGACTGTGAGGCCTATGTGGGACAAGGATTCTGTTCAACCCGATTATCTTGTATCTATCCCAGTGTTTAGTACAGTGCTTGGCACACGTAGTAAGTGCCTAACAAAGATTCCAATTATTATTATTATTATTGATTGGGTGATTCTATTCATTCAAGTTGGTGTGACTGAAAAACCACACTCTAGACTAACCGGGTACAAGTAAAGCTTGTACTCTGTCGTTCCTGTCACTCTTTCTAAGTCTTCAGCTGATGTTATGCAGATCTGAGGAAATGTACTTTTTATAAAAAGGTTAAGTAACAAAAGGTAAATGTACTTTCCCCAACATCACCGGTTGTTTGGGGGTTTTTTTAAAGTTAGTGACTACTTCATTTTATGTCTCTTGATTCACGATCGGGGGGGGGAAACGTAAGCTGGAAATTTGAAAGGGGCTTTGCAAGCGTATAACAGTATTCCCACCTCTTTGAATTTAATTCCACATTATAATTAACCGCAAGGAACGTTATTCTGTAAATCCATACGAATGATAGAAGCTGTCGGGTTCAATTTGGGACCGCACACGGAACAGAAGATCCTAACGAGTAGTAATAAATATAACGTCTTGGCAGAGGCGCGAAGGTTTGGCGCTGGCAATACTGATAGTCCATGATCCTACTGCCATCCAGTGGTCGCTGCTTCAATTTTCAGGATGAATAAATACATTTCCAAGGAATAAAGGTGAAGGTTACGCCTGGAATCACGGAATAGGACCAAGATTCACAAACTTCCACCACCACAGGGGCAAATGCCACTGATTGCGTGATTGCTGTCTGGGGTCATGGCACTTTGGTGATTTGGGTATCCTGGGGAGATGAAGAATGTTTTGTTCCTCATAGAATGCCAAACAGCCTCAGATATTGTTATTATTATTATAGGTATAATGATTATATATGTATATATGAATTACATTCTATAATATATTGTTGGTATTATTGATCATTATCATTCTAATGACTGGCATCCGGGTGAGATGAGGAATGTTTTGTTCCTCATAGAATGCCAGATAGCCTCAGGTAGTATTATTGTATGTACAATTATTATATTATTATGTATGAATTATATTCTATAATATATTGTTAGTATTTTTGATCATTATCATTATAATGATGGGCATCCAGGTGAGATGAGGAATGTTTTGTTCCTCATAGAATGCTAAATAGCCTCAGATATTATTATTATATGTATAATTATTATACTATTGTATATGAATTATATTCTATAATATATTGTTAGTATTATTGATCATTATAATGATGGGCATCCAGGTGAGTTGAGGAATGTTTTGTTCCTCATAGAATGCCCAAAAGCCTCAGATATTATTATATGTATAATTATCATATTATTATATGTGAATTATATTCTAGAATATATTGTTAATAATAATAATGTTGGTATTCATTAAGCGCTTACTATGTGCAGAGCACTGTTCTAAGCGCTGGGGTAGATAAAGGGTAATCAGATTGATCCTCGTGAGGCTCACAGTCTTAATCCCCATTTTACAGATGAGGTAACTGAGGCACAGAGAAGTGAAGTGACTTGCCCACAGTCACACAGCTGACAAGTGGTGGATCCGGGATTCAAACCCATGACCTCTGACTCCCAGGCCCGGGCTCTTTCCACTGAGCCACGGTGATTATTCTAATTAATATGATGTTAGTTAATATGAATAACCATCATTGTATTTAAAGGGCTTTCTCTGTGCCAAGCACTGTACTAAATGTTGGGGAAGGTACAAGATAATCAAGTCAGACACAGTGCCTGGCCTACTCATAGAGAAACAGCTTGGCATAGTGGATAAAGCACAGGCCTGGGAGTCAGAAGGTCATGGGTTCTAATTCTGGCTCCACTACTCGTCTGCTGTGTGACCTTTGGCAAGTCACCTCACTTCTCTATGCCTCAGTTACCTCATCTGGAAAAACGGGAATTGAGACTGTGAACTCCAAGTGGGACAGGGACTGTGTCCAACCCGATTTGCTTATATCCACTTTAGCGCTTAGTGCGATGCCTGGTACATAGTAAGCGTCTAACAAATACCATCATCATCGAGTCTAAGGGAGAGGGAGAAGAGTTATTTCATTCCCAATTTGCAGATTGAGAAAAATGAGACTCAGAGAAATTAAGTGACCTGCCTGGGGTTTCAGAGATGGTAGTGGGGTCAGGCTACACTGCTTCTCAAAAGGGGATTGTAGCGATTTGATTATTTGACCCAAATAATGAAGCAGGGTTCCTAAATTTTAAAATCGAAAGAATTATGAAAACCGTCTCCAAATACACAAGTGATTTGTTCTCTCTGGAGCTCAAACACACGATGAAAAAAGTCTGGGTATTCATATCTCCTCTTGTTCTACTGAAATTTGTATATATAAAATCACAACCCAGAACAGGTTAAAGCAGACATTAGTTTGAGTTCATTAGCTCCCATTACCATATTCACAAAGCTGATGACTTTATGCAGAAAAAAAGCAGCAGCAGGTGCTAAATAAGAATAATAATAATGGTACTGAGCCTTTACTTTGTACCAAACGTGCTATTTGCTGAGGTAGATACAAGCTCCTTGAGAGCAGGGAACATGTCTACCAACTCTGTTGTACTGTACTCTCTCCGGCACCTAGTACAGTGTTCTGCACACAATAAGTGCTCCATAAATACCACTGATTGATTGATTCGTCAGCCACAATGGTCATGTTGGTGCTGCTGTCAGGAGTCTGTCCAGATCTTTTATTTCTCTGTTTGACCGAAGTAACTGAAGGCTGATTGTATTGCTTCTGCGGGGTGGTGAGCTCAAAATAATGATAATAATAATAATTACAGCATTTGTTAAGTGCTTACTATATGCCAAGCACTTTTCTAAGTGCTGGGGTAGATAGAAAATAATCTAAGACACAGTCCCTGTTCCTCATGGAGCTCACAGTCTAAGTAGGAGGGAGACCAGGTATTTTCAGCCTCATTTTACAGTTGAGTAAACTGAGGCCCAGAAAAGGTAAGGGACTTGCCCAAGGTCACACAGCAGTCAAATGATGAAGCCAGGACTAGAACCCAGATCCTCCAACTCCCGAGCCTATGCTCTTTTCATTATGCCACGCTGCTTCCAATACTTAAAAACTCTGATTTCTGCTTACCAATACAGTCAAGGAATTTGGAAAGAACATGGGACTGGAAGACACAGCTCCTATTCCCAGCTCTGATACTGAATTTCAGTGTGGCCTTGGAAAAGTCACTTTACCACTCTACGTTTCAGCTTCCTTACTTGTAAAATGGTAATAAAGCCCCTGAACTCTCTACCTCTTAGACTGTAAGCTCTGTATGGAACAGGGCTTGTGTCCAAGGTGTTTATCTCATATCAACCGTGGGGTCACACACAGCAGACAAGTGGTGGAGCCGTGATTAGAACCCAGGTCCTTCTGATTCTCAGGCCGGTGCTCTCTCCACTAGGTCATGCTGCTTTTCCATATTATCCTGGCAAGAGATTTCCTCCTCGTGCGAATGTTATCGAAGACAGTCCCACCATCGGTGGGGTCAGTTAAAATCTAAAGGGTGTGCAGTGCTGAGGAGGACAATACGAGGGTTAAAGTGCAAAGTCCTTAAAAATCCTGTACGAAGGAAGGTTGGCTTCTCAAAAATTTAACTTTAAAAATATGTAAATTTCTGAACTCTTTCATTTTGGCTGGAAGCAGAAAAAAATGGTAATGAGAGCTCACAGTAAATGGTACTCTTGTGTTATTTCCAGATCTGTTGAGGCCTTACGGCTAAGAAAATCTTACCAAGAGTCTGATTAAGGGAGATTTCTGCCTGGAATGGGCTAATTAAGATGAAGCCCTGATTTTCGAGGGCATTTATTTCAAGTCTTCTCACTCTCACCCCATGGGAGCAGGATTTTAAGGCAATTATATAATCATTTTGGCTTTCTGTTTGCCTTTGTATGGATGTCTGTGATGGGGCTAGGCATCTTCCTTTTGCAGTGGATGCCTTCCACGAGGGATTACATCAGTATTGGCAATATGCTGATGAGTATAATTAGCTCCTCTTTTTAGCCCCTTGTACATTTTTATTATAAAAATCATTCTAAGTGGTGGTGACAACTATACCTTTTGACCCAGCCGCATTTCCTTGACTCCTTGAAGGGCACTTTGAATAACTTTCAAAACTTTACTACTATACTTATCCGGGGGGATGTTCATTGGTGAAAGCACCCTGGAGAGAAATTCTCAGTAAATCAAGTAAAAAGTAAGTGTTATAATTTTTTAGAAACCTGAGAACATTTGAGGAAAACTAAGTTTTGGATGCAATTATAGACTTATACTATAGACTTTTACCTTGACAACTCAAGCCTTGATCTGAAAAATCTGCTATAAGAAATTAAGAAAATGTTGATATGTTAGACTTCAAGGATGGGGAATAAAACCCCATCCCCATTCCAGTTTTACATTTCTATCTCTCTGTTAACTCGGCCTCGAGTACAGCACTTGCCTGATTGCCAAAGGCAAGGGAAGCAGAGTGGCCTGATAATAATGTTGGTATTTGTTAAGCGCTTACTATGTGCAGAGCACTGTTCTAAGCGCTGGGGAAGATACAGGGTCATCAGGTGGTCCCACGTGAGGCTCACAGTTAATCCCCATTTTACAGATGAGGTAACCGAGGCACAGAGAAGTGAAGTGACTTGCCCACAGTCACACAGCTGACAAGTGGCAGAGCTGGGACTCGAACTCATGATCTCTGACTCCCAAGCCCAAGCTCTTTCCACTAAGCCACGCTGTTTAGGAAGGCAGTGTAGCCTAGTGGAAAGAGGATAAGCCTGGGTTCTATTCCTGCCTCCATCACTTGTCTGCTGTGTGACCTTGGCCAACTCACTTAACTTCTCTGTGCCTCAGTAAAATAGTGATTAAATTTTCCTCCCTCTGATTTAGACTATAAGCCCCATGTGGGACAGGGACTACATCCATCCTGTGCTGTGTGATTAGAAAGCTTGCTGATTTTTGTTTATTTCACTAGATCTGAACTTTCTGAAGGGAGATTGACCATGGGAAAAAAATATTTGTGCTATTTTTTAAAAATGTCTTTGTTTAACTGTGGTTAAAGTGCAGATACTAAAAATGTTATGTAAGAATAATGGTAATCTCAGAAGGTTGAGATTTTAGCTCCTTTTTTTTAATAGTGCCCAGCACAGTGGGACCAAGCAATAAATATTAAATCAAACTTTTTTCTTTATCATAGCATGGACATCCACTTTCAAGTTTGTTTCTCCCCGATGATTGACAAGAGCAGGGCAATAGTGCCAGAAAACATAAATGGAGTTAGCAGGACAAACTTTTGCAATCTGTTTTATCAAAATATCATTGCTCCCAAAGCACTCCTACCCTGAAGAGATTTTTCAAATCTTCAATTTTGAAACAGAAGAATATCCAATTAAAGGGACAATTTGGGGGATAGGATGAAAGGCTAACTTTTTCTAACCTTCACGGTGAAACTACAAAAGTAAGAGAGTCTGTGAGAGGAAGTAAATTTTTGGAGAGGATTTTTTTTTCCACTGGAAAAATATATTTTTGAGTTACTCTAAATGGGGCACCTTAAGCTCAGCCACAAATCCAAATATTAGCAGCTAATATTTTCATGCCACTATATATATAGTTTCTTTCATACTCAAAAACCGTACTGACTATTTCTACTAATTCTATTGTATTGTATGCTCCCAAGGGCTTAGTACAATGATTGATATGATTGACTGATTGAATGATTGATTATGAATTTTGCCCATGAGTGAGTGACTGAAAAAGCCAATGTGGGATCTTCAATTCCATCCTCAGTGTACATTCCCAAAACTGATCTTTGTTGTGTTGTTTTCTCTTTTGCCAATAATTTGTGCCATTAAGTCCATCTGAGAACCCAATTCTTAATTATTAATGGCAGCATGGTGATATGTTCCAACTGCCCCCAGCCCTGCCCCTTACCTTTTTGAGAAATTCTGAGGAAACAGACACCAGCAGGTTAACGCCATTAAAGGAAGATACATTTATTTGCAAACCTATTACCAAGAGGGTCTGCCTACGGTGCCTGTTGGCCAACCCAGAAGAAGGAAGTTAGTAAGAAAGATTAAAGAAAAGAGAAGTTGCTTCATACACAGAAATAAACAGGTTTCTTTCCAGTTTGAGTCTCTACCAATCTGTCAGACTCCCAGCCAGTAAGGAGCTACCCCAAGGACCAAACCTGGATCACAAAAAGCTGCTTTTTTGATTTCCACCAAATGGAGTTCAACTGATCCATATAAACCATGGTAATCAAGCGGTGACAACTATTCATTGAGCGCCTTCTGTGTGCAGAACAATCAATCAATGGTATTTATTGAGCACTTACTGTGTGCAGAGCACCTTACTAAATATTTGGGAGAGTAGGATACACCAAAGACATGTTCCCGCCCATGAGGAATTTAGAGGGGGAGACATATTATTGTAAATAAATAAATTACATATAGGTACATAAATGCTGTAGGTCTGAGGGTGGGGTGAGGGCCGAGAACACTGTGCTAAGCATTTGGGAGAGTACAGTAGAATTAGTAGATGTGATTTGTGCCCTCAAAGAGTTTCCAATCCAGCAAGAGACAGATACTTAAGTAAATTACAGATAAGAGAAAGTAATAGAGTGTAGAAAGATAAAAGAGCTATTGCTAATTCCCCTTTCATTTGAGTGACTATAGAAATGCTTTTGTCCGGGTCATTAAGAACTGTGTGAGTTGGTTGTTGTTTTTTTTCCAAAAGAGCATTAGTTATGCTCCATGCAAACTGAGTAATCAATACATGGCTAAAATGAATTTCATTAAGCATGCGACTTTTGTACCAGTTGTCCATGGATGGCTATTATAAAATCTTCTGGTCCAGAGAAGATATCATTGTTTCTAGCAATGCTTTGGATCCTTCAAAAGCAATATGTGCAGAAATAAAAACTGATTTTGTCTCTTGACTAGTTATTATAATTAAATCATCATTCACAGTGTATCTAAGGTATGTATTATGCAAGGTACTTCACTACCGAAATAATGTTTATTAATATTCTTATCCGTTGTAATTGGTGAAAGTGTAGCATTTCCAATACGTTTTGTATTTATTCGGTAGGTACTCTTTTGATTTCTGAGGCAACTTAGTTCTTTGGCATCCATTCTAAAGTGCAACATTATTTTCATTTGCTTTCTCTTCCCTCTGTTTATTTAATAACCTAGCTTTCGAGTATAATTGCGAGCCCCAGTTTCCAAAGCTTCTCTATTAAGCAGCATTTGCCAAATAGGAAAATAAAAATGATATGATAATCTAATTAATTTAAGCAAGAACATATTTTAGGAATTCAAATATCCAACTGCTTTTATGCAAGCACTACCAGGATGATTAAGGTTTAAAAAATAAATCCTAAATGGAGAGGTTAAACAAATATAGAGTGTTTACTCTGGGGCGGAGATGACTTGAGAGATTTAAGAATGATCTGTAAATAAGGATGACACCTAAAAAATACTTGTACTGAGTACCCAATATGTGTAGGGCTGTATACTATGTGCCACGGCTTTCCATTCCTCTAATTGGCAGAGCCTAAACCCGGCTCTGCCACTTGTCAGCTGTGTGACTGTGGGCAAGTCACTTAACTTCTCTGTGCCTCAGGTAACCTCATCTGTAAAATTTGTGAGCCTCACGTGGGACAACCTGATGACCTGTATCTACCCCAGCGCTTAGAACAGTGCTCTGCACATAGTAAGCACTTAACAAATACCAACATTATTATTATTATTAATTTATTTGGGTGTCTGCCTCCCCCACTAGACTGTATGCTTCCTGAGGGCAGCGATCAGGTCTACATTATAAAATTGACTCTCCTAAGGGCTTAGGGCAGTGTACTGCACAGGTTTTGGCACTAAATACGCACTATTGTGGAGAGTTTCCAAGGAAGTAGAAAACAGAGTTGAGTAATTTACCATCTAACAGAATGTGTTCTAGTGAACATGTGTAGTAACTAGATGGTGGATGATAGAGGGGTAGGGTTAGGATGACCCACCCTGTAGCCCATCCTAAATACTTTGGATTCCATTTTTTCAAGATTTGAAAAATTTGCCCTAGAGCCAAGCGAGTGAGACCTTCATTCCACAAGAGAGCGGGGTTTGGGGGACCAGAGAGAATAAAGGACCAAGAGGACACTCCAGACCACCAATGGAAAACCGGAAATAGTTTGTATCCCTTTAGGCTTTAAAGTCGCTGTGGGCAGGGGACGTGTCTACCGAAACTCTATTATATTGTACTCTCCTCAAGTGATTAGTACAGTGTGCTGCACACAGTAAGCACTCAATAAATCCAACTGATTGGAGTTCTGAAATCTACCTCTCCATCAACTGAAGTTTGATAGCTCCAGAGCATTCACAGAGAGCAACTCTGTCACAAACCTCATGCCACTCTCCACCCACTTTGTTTAGTTTATCCATCGTTCTTCCCTTCAATTAACCTTTCATTCTACTGAAAAGTTCATCACGTAACCCTGATGTCTGTATTAATAAATGTATTTCCTGACACAGTTCTAACCCATGGGGATTTCATTCTATCCTCCCCCCTCTAGACTGAAGCTCGTTGTGGTCAGGGAATGTGTCAGTTTATTGTCTATGTAGATATGCATATATATGGTATTCATTAAGCACTTACAATGTTCCAGGCACTGTACTAAGCACTGAGGTGGATACAAGAATATTGGGTTGGACACAATCGCTGTCCTACATAAAGCTCACAGTCTCAATCCCCATTTTACAGATGAGGTAACTGAGGCCCAGAGAAGTGAAACGACTTGCCCAAGGTGACACAGCAGACAAGTGGTGGAGCCGGGATTAGAACCCATGACCTTCTGACTCCCAGGTCTTTTCTTTCCACTAAACCTCGTTGCTTCTCATGAATACAAATTCATTTCTGCTTATATTCAAAAGAGCAGGTATGTTAGGCAGTTACGTTTTAAATATATCAAAGCTTGGACACATGTCCTATGTTTGATATTTATTCGGTAGGTGTTTCCAACCCAAAAGACTTTTACATTTCCCTTTATAAAATATGCTAAATGTAAGAATAAGATTGTTAGAATTTGGTATGCAAGTCAGTAAAAAGTTACATATCTCATATTCTTGGAAAACACATAATTGGGTTGTTCATTCTCCTTTGTGGTAGTCAGTTCTCCTGTAATGGAGGGATAGTAACTCCTTAAGCTTGCATTAATGAAAACACATATTGTATTATTCACCCCACTTCTGACACTTAGTTGAGGCACACCCTTAGACATTGGGAGACTGCCATATCCGAACACATCTTGTCCGTACAGTATTCCCTTATTCCCTAGTAGCATTCTGCCCAAAATATGCAGTGAAAATCTATGTTGTGGGAGAAATGAGCTGTATTACATTATCCCTGACAAAGCCCTCTTGTCCCCTACTCCCTCTTGCCTATGTGTCACCAAAGCATTTATACCTTTAAGCACTTAATACTCACCACACCCTCAGCCCTACGGCATTCATGCCCACAACTGCAATTTAATGCCCGTCCTTCCTCTTGTAGACTATAAACTCCTTCTGGGCAGGGAATGTCCCTACCAAATCTGTTGTATGTACTTTCCTAGGCACTTAATACAGTGCTGTGCACATGGTAAGAGCTCAATAAATATCATTGCTTCATTCATTCATTCATTCATTCAATCAGTCAATAAATATCAAACATAGGACATGTGTCCAAGCTTTGATATATTTAAAACGTAACTGCCCAACATACCTGCTCTTTTGAATATAAGCAGAAATGAATTTGTATTCATGAGAAGCAACGAGGTTTAGTTGAAAGAACAGGCTTGGGAGTCAGAGGTCATGGGTTCTAATCCTGACTCCGCCACTTGTCTGCTGTGTGACCTTGGACAAGTCACTTAACTTCTCTGAGCCTCAGTTACCTCATCTGTAAACATGGGGATTAAAAAACATGAGTCCCTCGTGGGACAGTCTGATTACCACGTATCTACCCCAGCCCTTAGAACAGTGCTCAGCCTATAGTAAGCGCTTAAATATAATAATGATTATCATTATTATTATTATGGATGCATCCTTATTGGAGATAACTATGGTATGTAATGCCAAGGCCACATTAATTCATTATCTCAATTTTCATTCCGAAGAAAGTACGAAGTTAGACTCATTCACACTGATTTTAAAGATGTCTTTGAAATAGTCTCTGTTTTAATTTAGGAATGATCACTTTAAAATGTTTTTATTCCTATAGCAGAGAAATAACTGGATTGAATTATTTTAAATTCAGTTGGTTTTCAGTCTGAAACCATGTAGTGAGTGATTACACAACTGAATTTCCTGGTTGAGAAAAAAATCCCAAAACTATGAATTTAAGATAGAAACATCAGTAGATAATTGAACTGTACATACAGATTCAATAGCCTGCCTTGAAACGTTGGAATAGTGGGAATTTATAAAAGTGATGAAGAGTACCCTAAAAGGAATTCAAAATATAATGTGGATTAAGGATTAATCTTCTACTTCCCTTATCTTCTTGTTCCAAAATTCCAACACCTAGGTAAATAATATAAGAGCATTCAGAAGGGATTGTCTTACCCAAACTCTGGGGCTCTCTGTTGGGAATTTGCTTTATGAAAGTTCAGGATTTGACCTCCTTCACAGGCTGCAACTCAAAGGTTTCAACTGCTGGGTCACAGGGAGTTACCGTAAAAAAGTCTCAATTTTCCATCTAGTCCTGCCACTTTAGTAGTGATCTGTTCCCTGCCAAGAGCTTCGACACAAAAGCACTTAGAGACTCTAAATGCAGGGCCAGCAAAGAATCTTGCTTTGTGAACTCAACCCACAAAGGATCACCTTTTTTGAAATATTCATATCTCTTCCGTTCTTATCTGGATGGACATAATGTCTTGGGAATTTTCTTGAAGTAGAGCTTTCTGGTTAGAAGAGAGATAGGGGAGGAAGGGGAGGGGCAGTTCCACACATTGTTCAAGAACAAGTCTTCAGACTGATTGAAAAGGGAAACTCTGCCAAGCATTATTTCCCAGACCTCTCAGGCCCCAAGGGCTGGGGGCTCTGAAAGAGGGGTTAAAAATGGGTTTATGAACTGGGAAGAGCAGAGAGGCAGGAGGGTTTTATTTTATTTTGAAATATCAAGTGATAACCCAGATTATGGTATTTGAAGATTATATTCCTTGGAATTTTTTTTAAGCTGTGAGGGAGGGCCAGGGCAGAAGAAAAGGAAGGTTTTTTTTTTTCAAGGAATATATCATCCGCACCAAATGATAAATCAGCGTTTGAAGTGGAAATTAGTTCTGACCTTTGAAAGGGTTCTATCAAGTATTTTTTCTTTATGCTTCTTTCCCTTTTTTTTTTGCTTGAAATATCCCTCATAAAAAATAATATTCCATCAATTTTTCCTCCATATTTTTAACCTGGAACTGAAGAGGTTTGATATGTATTTTCACAATCAAGTTTAACATCCTGGAAAATAGTGATTACTGTGTCGATCTTGGACATTCAAAGTGCTTGATGGATATTATTATGTGAGCCTTACCTACTGTATTTTTCTTTAGCAATTTATATGACCAGGAGGTAAATCTTTGACATGTATTTTAGGGGGTTAAATCTGGGGACTTGAATGACTAAAGATGGTAGGTTTTCCTAGATATACAATCGCATTTTCGAGGTGCTTGGGACTTCATTGCCATGTAGCTTTGATAGCCTCTGTACCGATGTCATTTAAGATTTTCTGAATGAATGTGTTCAATACGCTAGACGCACTCAGTAAAAGACACAGCACACCCCAGATTGGTTAGTATGAGGAACTTGGCAATAATTTATTTGATTATTCATTTATATGAATTAAATAATTAACATTAATAGATGTCTATCCCTCTAGACTGTAAACTCGTTGTGGGCAGGGAATGTGTCTGTTTATTGTCATTTTGTACTCTACCAAGTGCTTAGTACGATGTTCGGCACACCATAAGTATTCAATAAATATGAATGAATGAATGAATGTATGAATGATTATTTAAGATTCTAGTCTTAGGAACATCAATGATTTACTCTGTACCTTTGGGCAAGACCACATTAACCCTCTTTCAATTTCTAATTCTCTCTCTGTCTTCTTCTGTCTCCTTTGGGCCCAAGAACATCCTTTAGCGTTTTCAATAGCATCTTTCCATCCCTCCACAACCCAGTTCAACGTCTGAGAGACTGACAGAAATGTGGTGGTGACATGGAATCAGGCTCCAGACCAAATGAAATTCCTACAGAGCAGTAGAGGTGTCCAACTTTCTCTGTGGCTATGGAGTCCTGGACCTCACACATCTGATTCCTTTCCAGGCATCATTTCCAGGTACAGCAACATCAAATGGCATGACAAGATCTCACGCTGTGATGTTCTGGAAGGAAGTCAGTTGGGGGAGTTAGTTCCCCAAAGTCTCACGTGCAACTTGTTTGGATCTGTTCCTGATGTGGTAACCAAGCCCTCCAAGTTAAAATTGCACTATAATAATAATAATGTTGGTATTCGTTAAGCGCTTACTATGTGCAGAGCACTGTTCTAAGCGCTAGGGTAGATACAGGGTCATCAGGTTGTCCCAGTGAGGCTCACAAACTTAATCCCCATTTTACAGATGAGGTAACTGAGGCACAGAGAAGTTAAGTGACTTGTCCACAGTCACACAGCTGACAAGTGGCAGAGCCGGGAGTCGAACTCATGACCTCTGACTCCGAAGCCCAGGCTCTTTTCCACTGAGCCACGCTGCTTCCCACAGAGAGAGCCCTCCCTTCCTAACCTCTCCTCATTTATTCCCTTCCCTTGTTCTTAGAGGCTTTACTGATTCCCTGTAACCCAAATTCACCCCCTCATCTCCTGGAACCTCACCATCCTTGATCCAGGATAGAATAACAGAGCAATAATAATAATAATGTTGGTATTTGTTAAGTGCTTACTATGTGTAGAGCACTGTTCTAAATGCTGGGATAGATACAGGGTAATCAGGTTGTCCCACGTGAGGCTCACAGTCTTCATCCCCATTTTACAGATGAGGGAACTGAGGCACAGAGAAATTAAGTGACTTACCCACAGTCACACAGCTGACAAGTGGCAGATCAGGGATTCCAAACCGTGACCTCTGACTCCCAAACCCCTGCTCGTTCCACTGAGCCACGCTGCTAGAGTAGACCCAGGGTGGTGGGGTTGTGGAGAATGTGGCAAGAAATTCCATTCTCGTGGTGCTCCTGACTGCCCCTCAGCCTGCACAATTGACCAGAGGAGACAGTCAACCTGTTTTATCTCCCCCTCCTCATCCCTCTACCAGTGTATTCATATCTAAAGAGGGAAATTCCAGAAATGCAATACAAATCACACAGTTGTTGAGGTCCTAGAAGAGATTCAGTGTTGGGACTTGCTAGTGATCTGAAGCGCCAAGAATGGTTTTGTTCTACACCACCCAGGAA
Organism: Ornithorhynchus anatinus; assembly: GCF_004115215.2. Lineage (NCBI taxonomy): Eukaryota > Metazoa > Chordata > Mammalia > Monotremata > Ornithorhynchidae > Ornithorhynchus > Ornithorhynchus anatinus. The sequence goes on from NC_041741.1 coordinate 36,688,633, forward strand.
GGCAACCTCACCAAATGCAGAGACAGAGGCCGAGAAAAATGACGTTTTCTTCTAAAGCTTCTCAAAAATGAATATGCTTTCTCCAAGCAGACATGTCAGTGGATGGGGCTATGTTTAGAAAATATGCAGCTCCTGTTCTGAGCTAAACTTGTAGGAAAAGAGATGAAAAACATTTCTCCCACAAACACACTGCAGTATTTTAAGGCGGTTCCTCCAGAGGAGTCGAAGGTGTACACAGAGTAATGAGAATTCACAGAGGGAAGCTTAATAATAATAATGTTGGTATTTGTTAAGCGCTTACTATGTGCCGAGCACTGTTCTAAGCGCTGGGGTAGACATAGGGGAATCAGGTTGTCCCACGTGGGGCTCACAGTCTTAATCCCCATTTTACAGATGAGGGAACTGAGGCACAGAGAAGTTAAGTGACTTGCCCACAGTCACACAGCCGACAAGTGGCAGAGCTGGGATTTGAACTCATGAGCCCTGACTCCAAAGCCCGTGCTCTTTCCACTGAGCCACGCTGCTTCTCAAGCTTGATGGCCTACTTGTTTTGTTTTGTTTTCTGTCTCCCCCTTCTAGACTGTGAGCCCGTTGCTGGGTAGGGATTGTCTCTATGTGTTGCCGAATTGTAATAATAATAATAATGGCATTTGTTAAGCGCTTACTATGTGCCAAGCACTGATCTAAGCCCTAATAATGATGATGTTCATTAAACCCTTACTATGTGCCACGCACTGGGTTAGAGACAAGGCAATCAGATTATCACACCTGGGGCTCACAGTCTTAATCCCCATTTAGCAGACGAGGGAACTGAGGCACAGAGAAGTTAAGTGACTAGGCCAAAGTCACACGGCTGACAAGTGGCAGAGCTGGGATTAGAACCTACAATAATAATAATAATGGTATTTGTTAAGCGCTTTCTATGTGCAGAGCACTGTTCTAAACTCTGGGGTAGATACAGGTAATCGGATTGTCCCACGTGGGGTTCACATTTTTAAATCCCCATTTTTACAGATGAGGTAACTGAGGCACAGAAAAGTTAAGTGACTTAAACCAAAATCACCCAGCAGACAAGCGGCGGAGCTGGGATTAGACCCACGACCTCTGACTCCCAAGGCCGGGATCTTTCCACTAAGCCACGCTGCTTCCAGTGACCTCTGACTCCCAAGCCCATGGTCTTTCCACTAAGCCACAGGAGAAAATACTTTCCAAGCGCTTAGTACAGTGCTCTGCAGCACAGTGAGAGCTCGATAGATACGAATTGAATGAATGAATGATGGCATGGTACTTGTACTCTCTTGGGTCCTGGTATGGAAAGGCATTCCTCCAGTGATTCCTCTCTTACTCTCCCAACACTGTATGCTGTTGTTTCAGAACCTGCCTGAGAAAAAAACAACGCTTGAAATTTTCTAATCCGCCACAAGATGACCTCAGTCTTCTCAAATATTTTTCCATATTCTGCAGATCCAACTTTAATAATGAATTTCCAAATAAAGAGTCCCTGAAAGTCGTAGTAGATTTTAAATTTTGCTGGTAAAGATATGAGCAAGGGATAACAGACTGATGCCCTTTTCCTCCAGTTCTTCTTAACTGATGTCACTTATAAGCTAAATGCATTTTTCTAATTCTGAGAGTCTGAATTGACCAAGAGAATTCTGAGCTTTTCTCCTGAAGAACTTGAATAATAATAATGTTGGTATTTGTTAAGCGCTTACTGTGTGCAGAGCACTGTTCTAAGCGCTGGGGTAGACATGGGGAATCAGGTTGTCCCACGAGGGGCTCACAGTCTTTATCCCCATTTTACAGATGAGGTAACTGAGGCACAGAGAAGTTAAGTGACTTGCCCACAGTCACACAGCTGACAAGTGGCAGAGTCGGGATTCGAACCCATGACCTCTGACTCCAAAGCCCGTGCTCTTTCCACTGAGCCACGCTGTTGAAACTAAGTGCCACTCCCAAAAGTGTGGCTGTTCATCAAATGATTAAAAAATATAGCTACCTTTAACAAGAAAATTTGGGATTCTTCTACGGTGTGAGAAAATTCTCAAAGGACCTCCAGATCAAAGACGAATTCATACTGTAACTGTTCTTTACGGGGTATGAGTGTATCTTCTCCCGTGGCCTAGTGGAAAGACCATGGGCTTAGGAGTCAGAGGTCATAGGTTCTAATCCCAGCTCGGCCACTTTTCAGCTATGTGACTTTGCCCAAGTCACTTAACTTCTCTGCGCCTCAGTTCCCTCATCTGCAAAATGGGGATTAAGACTGTGAGCCTCACGTGGGACAACCTGATTACCCTGTATCTAACCCGGTGCTTGGCACATAGTAAGGGCTTAGTAAATATCATTATTATTAATACTAATAATAATAAAATCTATTTAAACCTCAGAAGTCCTAACATGGTGTTCCTGTGCACTGTTAGTCAAGGTAGTGGTTATAAGGAAAATCCATCAATTAATCAGTAGTATTTATTGAGCACCTACTGGGTGTAGAGCACTTACTGCTTGGGAGACTATAGTAGCATTATTATTTATTCATTCAGTTGTATTTATTGAGCGCTTACTGTGTGCAGAGCACTGTACTAAGCGCTTGGAAAGTACAATTCAGGAACAAAGAGAGACAATCCCTGCCCACAGGACTTGTAGGACTGCCAGGTCTTGTAAACACAAAGGAGTTTATGCACCTATATGCACTTTTATGCACCTGGATGATCTCCTACGATTTCTGAAATTCAACAGCAGTGGCAAGGGCACAGGTCAGCTAATAATAATGATGATCTTTGTTAAGCGCTTACGATGTGCCAAGCACTGTTCTAAGCGCTGGACAACTCTACCTACGTCCCAAGAGGGTATCCAGTCAATTGCCAATTGGTGCCAGAAAGGCTGTTCTAGTACTGTCCCAGACCAACTGTTCCAAAATTGTCTCAGGCAATCCTCCACTCTTTACATTCAGTCCCATCCTTGGGGAACTGGTTGCACCAGAAATGTTTTCAGGAGCATAGCAACATTTTTTTATTGTATTGATTAAATGCAGACTGTGCCAAGCCCTGCACTAAGTTTTGGAGTAGATACAAGATAATCAGGTTGGACACAGTCTACATGCCATATGAGGCTCACAGTCTTAAACCCCATTTTACAGAGGAGGCAACTGAGACTCAGAGAAGTTAAGTGACTTCTCAAAGTTACACAGCAGACATATGGCAGATCTGGGATTAGAACCCAAGTCTTTCTGACTACTAGAACCATGTTCTATTCCCCAAGTCACGCTGCTTCTCTAACCTTAACCTTTTCCTTTCCCAACAGAGACGTTTGTCACTTTTCCTGTATGATTGCTAATCTAAGAATTTTCCATCTGTAAATTTGGAATATGGCTTGGTTTATACTGATAAACGATCATTTGGTTTGTCATCTTTTGCTTGATATAACTGCAATTATCAACAGCAACAGTATTTATTGAGCATCCATTATGTGGAAAATGCCGGAGAGGGGATTTGAGAACCTAGAAAAAAAAAGGCACATCCTGTGACTTCAAGGATCATACTCTCTAATTGTTATCAAAATGTATTTTGGGGAAGCTAAATTAACCATTTTTTGCTAGCGTAGATGCAAGCCACACATTTTCATAAATTAATGGGTTATTACATGAATTATAAACTTTTTTATCGTGAAATAAGTTATTCCTGTTACAACATGACAGTTGCATTCTGGAAAACTCCCATGTTGACATAAAAAAATCACATTTTGTGATTTTAGAAAAAATAGGTGAATAATTCCTATGTTTTAGATACTGTGTTTAAGACATTTGTTCCCACCCACACATTTTACCAAGCTATTTCTCAATTTGTAAAAAATGTAAAAATTAATTTTAACCTATACTATGTTTTTTAGCTTCCCTTCATTTTTCTTTTTTTTTTTTTTACTATTCAGTAGCCTAAATCAATAATAATTCTATTCCTCAATTCATGCTACAAATGCTCCATGTGGAGAGGTTGTCACACTGTACCTACCTATTTGTGACATCTATTCATTTCCCTTTAAAGATCAATCTTTCAAATCCCTGAAGCCTGCTTGTGAAAATGGGACTATTAATCTTATATTAACAGTTGGCCATTGCTTGTTGGAAATTATCTTCATTTGCTTGCGGGATGTCATTTATATGAAATCTTCAGAACTAAGGGGAGGATTTACATTGAGTTTGTAAAATTTAGGATGAGAATTCTAACTTTTTCCAAATAATGATATTTGACAATTCAGAACAGTGTGAAGCCAAGCCCACCTAGAAACTGATGTTCTTCAAACATATAAGTAGGACAAGTACAGTGCTTGGAAAAAAGAATTATTTTTATAGCGTATTCAATAAAAATTGAAAATGCTAAGCAATATTTTCTTTTATGACTCATAATCTAAAATTACCCTATCATTTAGTCGTTGAATAGACTGTGAAAACTATACCCACTTTATCTAAATGGAATGTATTCAATTCTCCAGCAGAGGCGATGACCTGCAACAGTTATGCAATGTTTGATGAAAATTGCAGAGCTTCCTAATTTTATTTAAGTTTGGAAACCAGTAGCAGAAACTGGACTTGTGAAATAGGAACATATGATTTTGAATTCAATTTTAAAAGCAGAAATGATAATATTGCTTCTGAGAGTCTTCTGATATTCACTTGAGTAGATCTGAATATTCAGTAAGTTGCTTTTGGCTTTAGTAGCCATAAATTTGGAGGAACAAAATGTTCTACAAGCTGTTTGCAATGGATTTTCTCATGATTTTCCCTCTTTTGTCATGGCAAAAATGTGTTCTTTTTTGAATGGTTTTTGTTATTATTAATAATTAGTAGCATTATATTACATATTATATTTTAATTGTAATTATTGTAATTAATGGTGATGATGATGATGATGATTGTATTTGATAATGCTTACTATCTATCCAAGCACTTAGAACATGTCCCATACAGGACTCACAGTCTTAATCCCCATTTAGCAGATTAAGTAATTGAGGCACAGAGAAGTGAAGTGACTTGCCCAAAGTCACACCGCAGACTTGTGCTGAAGCCAGGATGAGAATCCCGGTCTTTAAGACTTCCGGGTCAAGTTTTTCCCAACTAGACCATGCTGCTACAAAAAGATTTGGAATACTGTGCTTCTAATGCTGATGTTCTATCCCAAATAATATATCAATAGATCAATGAATCCAACTGTAGAATTTATTTATTTATTTATTTTTGTTACACGTTTACAGTTTCAAGCACTGTTCTAAGCCCTTTGGGAGATACAAGTTAAGCAGGTCAGACCCAATCCCTGTCCCACACAGGCCTCACAGTCTAGGATTGTCTTAACCTGTCTCTCGAGTCTCTCCTTGTTACCTTGTCAACGCCCTTTCAATTGATCTCTCCCCATCGACTCCCTCCCTGTCGACTCCCTCCCAGGAAACTCATTCCCTCTTGACTCAGCCAACGGAGTTGTCTCCCAAAGGATCAGAATCAAATTGTGACCCAAGTTTCCGGGTTCCTCGTTGCTTGCATCCTGGAGCCTGGCTGAGGAAAACTGTTAGTCGTCCCTGCAGCGTGGCTGGGTGGAAAGAGCACAGGCCTGGGAGTCAGAGGGCCTGGGTTCTAATCCCCAAACTCCATGTATCTGCTGTTTGACTGTGGACGTCAGTTTAACTTCTCTGAACCTCAGTTCCCTCATCTGCAAAATGGGAATTCAATACCTTGTTCTCCTTCCTACTTAGAGAATGAGCCCTATGTGGAAATTGATGATCTCATCTCTGCCCCAGCACTTAGTATTGTGCTTGGCTCTCAGTCAGTGCTTAATAAATACCATAATAAGTATTATTATTTCATTGGTAATGGACTAATGTTCAGGTTTTTAATTTTTTTTTCCACAGGGCCACCCTGCATTTTTAATTCTTGCCAAAACCAAAGTTTAGGAACACTGAGCAGAGGCCTGGATACATTCCCCATTTTCTCCTGAATCCAGTTTACTGCAGTGGTCTGATCCACTGGAGCCTGCTGAGATCTGAGAAGCAGATGGTTACCATTGTTCTTCGGGGAATTCCTTGTCAGTTGTGGCACTCTCTTCCCTTTGTTCTGATTATGAGGTGTTTACTATGTGCAAAGAACTGTGCTAAGAACTAGGGTTACTAATAAAGAAATCAGATTGGACCTAGTGCCTGACCCACCTGGGTTGTGAATCCTTTGGATCATTTTACAGCTTATTTATATAACTATCTTTCACCATCTGATCATTTTTCCTTTTTTTGTTTGTTTATTTTGTTTTGATAAACACTTATTTAAAAGTTTTTCAGGGACAGAAAAGCAAACCTATCAATTGGCAATGAAAAAGCTTCTTAAAAAAATCTGGGGATCTAATGTTTTCTATCCCAAATTTTTATGCTTGATTATTATTGATTATAATAAGAACAATAATTCATTCAATAGTATTTATTGAGCGCTTACTATATGCAGAGCACTGTACTAAGCGCTTGGGATGAACAAGTCGGCAACAGATAGAGACAGTCCCTGCCGTTTGACGGGCTTACAGTCTAATCAATAATTAAATAATGATAATAACTGTGTTCATTTTTAAGTGTGCCTTACATAGCTTAGTTAAATACGGGATAGATATAATCAGATCAGACACTGTCCCCATCCCACATGGGGTCCACAGTCTGAGGAAAGGGAGGTGAGCCCTGTGCTTTTACGATAATGAAGCAGTAAAACTCAAGGATCTTCTCAAATGAATCCAAAGTAATTTGAATAGTTTTAACCTGCGGTACACAAGCAATTACTTTTTTTTATTTACATGAGCACCAAGTATCAATTCTAATGAAGTTTTCTTAAATTCCCATCTTCCCTTACAGTGTTATCTTCAGCTGTACCTTTTGGTTTAAATCGTTACATACTGTGGGTACTATAGGTACATTCCACCATGGTTCTTTTTTCCTGTCTTTGGAAAGAAGCAGTTTCATAAACCCCAAAATACAAGAGGGACATGTTCGCGCATAGATATTGGTTTCAAAAGGCAATGAATCATGCAGTAATTCAGAGTTGATCCGCTTCTAAAACAACCAGTGACTAATCTATTATTAATAATGTTCTCTGGGCCTCACCACATAGTTAATTTAAAAGAGGAGGCAGGATCTTGTTCAACTTACAAGATATACTGCGTTGAATGAAGTTGTATACAGTCACCTTTTTTTAATATTAACTAAAAACAGTTATAAAGTGAATCTGAACTTCTCCCACTCTCATTCCAGCAAGAGGAGTTGTCTGCTATGTAAAAGAGGCCACAGGACAGAACGGAAGCCAAAGTCACCAATGTGGCCTAGTGGAAAGACCCTGAGCCTGGGAATCAGAGGACCCGGGTTCTAATCCTGGCTCCACCACTTGCCTGCTGTGTGACCTTGGCCAAGTCACCTAACTTCTCTGGGCCTCAGTTTCTTCAACAGTAAAATGGGGATGAAGAGCCTATTCTCCCTCCCTCTCCAACTGTGAGTAACATGTGGAACAGGAGCTGTCTCCAACCCAACTGTCTTGTACCTTCCCCAGCACTTAATACCATGCTTGGCTTATAGTAATTGCTTAGCACATACCAATATGATTACTACTGCTAACTCCCAGCCCCAGGTGCACACCCCTGCTCAACGCAACATAGCAGCTGAAGGAGGGAGAAGAGAGGTTGCTGGTGCAGTCATCAGCCTCCATTCTTCCACTAGCAGCTTAGTAAAGCCCCTTCTCGGAACCTGCTTGGAGACTCCGATTTTGAATTTTCACTTTATCCTAGCATCCTGTTAGGAGGGGGATAATGAGAGAGAAAGAGAAGTTTAGAGGAAGAGGCAGAAGGGAGGTAAGAGGAAAAGATGGCGAGAGTTGGAAGAAGAGAGACAGAGGAGGAGAGAGAGGGTCAAGAAGGAATTGCCAAGCTGCTGCCAAGTTTCTACTCATCCTTCGCTGCTGCCAGCTTATGTTCTGCCACCCTCCATCACCTCCCCTGTCAATTAACCCCAGTAATTCCACCAGAGCAGGGAGGCCAGACAGCAAGGAAAATGGTCGTAGTGACCAGTAGGTGACCGCAATCATGACTGCTCAGCCTCAGATTAACGGGCCCTTCTCTTGTGATGCTGGTGGAAATTTCTGACCTGACCTGTTTCCTGTCCTGTTTCCTAGAAATTCCCACCAAAGGCAGCATGAGAAGTGAAGCAGCGTGGCCTACTGGATGGGAGTCAGAAGGACCTAGGTTCTTATCTCCTTGTCTGCTGCGTGACTTTGGGCAAGTCACTTAACTTCTCAGAGCCTCAATTACCTCTTCTGTAAAATGGGGATTAAGACTATGAGCCTCGTGAGGCACATAGACGGTGTCCAACCTGATTAACTTGTATCTATCCCAGTGTTTAGTACAGTGGCTGGCACATAGTAAGCATTCAAAATTTAAAAAGGCCTAGGAGGACCAAATCAGTTCAGGTGGTAATGGCAGCACTAAAAGCTGCTGTTTACCAATATTTAAGAGGGGGAAGTTAAGGCCTTTTCCTTTATTCTCAGTTCTCCCTTCTGCTATCTCAGTGAAGGATTCTCTCCCATGCATCCTGCCAAAAGTAGGATAGTCCCATCCAAATCAAGAAGTTTGGTCATTTTGGAGGTACCAAATTCTTTATTTTTACCACTTGCTGTATAAGTAATGTTTCTTTTGTTCATCTTCAACCCTCGAATTGATGCCTCCTTCTGCTGTAATGGGATTTAGAGAAAAACAATGCTTGGATTGCCCTGTCCATACCCTTCCTGCTTTCTGATTATCCCAGGAATATAGTAATTGATAGGTACTTCTGGGGAGTGTTTGCCGTAGCCAGACTGCCAGGATTCTGGAAACTGTCAGAGGCTCCCAGGGATGGCACTAGGATGGGAAAGAGAAGGATAGAGGCTAAGAAAGCCCAAAATATACTTTCTCCTTGCAGATCTGGCCAATGTACAAAGTACTGTGCCAGAAATCTTGGTCTCCTCATAAGATAATTGAGAAGGGCACTTTTAGGTTCATGGAAAAAGGCAGTGAGTGAAACTCCTTTGATCTGCAAATAAGCATGATTGGTAATTTATGCTTGTGGGGTGTATGTGTGTGTGTGTGATGATGGCAAAAAAAAATAAGCTCAATAGTTTAGATCCATTTCTAGAGCAGTTTAGATAAATGTGAACTTCTTGAGAGCAGAGATCGTTTATCCTAACTCTATTGCATTTTCCCAAGCACTTAGTACAGAGCAAGTTCTCAATAAAGACTACAAATTGACTGATACTTTACTAGACAGTTCTAGACACCTTATTAGACACCATACTAAAGAGATCTAGGCATACTACTAGACACATTATAGAAGGACATGGAGACGTGAAGAGGAAGGTTTAGACAGCTGGAGATAGCTTCTGCCACATCAGCCCTGTCTAATAATCTTCTCTCTTAGGAGGTGGTGGGATAAAGAGGTATAGGATGCATGAGGACGCTCCTGTATTACTTGATAATGAACCCATAAGTTGTCTTGCTGCTAGAAGTCATTAATTTTCTAACACCCCATCTTTTTGTTATGCTAGCACCGTGGTTAATGCCAAACTGGTACCCAAAAAAAGTTAACTCCCCCCCACCAAAATGAGCAGATCCAGGAAACTGCCCATTTCACTTATCCTTTAACCAGCCCTGCTAAATTTTCTACCTCAGGGATTCTTCTTAACTACTAACGGCTAGTGAAGGAAATGAAAGCACCGAGTAAGTATTAAAGTCACACAGGAAATACCTAGACCGGGAAAGATAAGAGGGGGGAGGAAGTTTTATTATGAGACACTTTGTCCCTACTCCCTACCAAAACTCACAATCTACTGGCCCGACGTTATTATGTAATATTTCCTCTCCACCACAGACTCTTAGCCAGGTTTGAATTGGCAAGTTAAAAGTTCCAGGACCAGGTTTCAGAGAAAAGAATAAAAGTGCCCTGAGAGCAGCTACATAGGGTGGAATGAGCTCAGTGCCAGACCTCAAGTATTTTCCTATTTGGGTTAATGCTCAGAGGGTGAGGCCCTTAGAGAATGAAATATGGGGAGGAGAAAGGTAGACAGATCAGGCCGTGTATGGAGGGAGGAGAGTCATCAGGTTTTGAACTGGAATGTCTAGTTTCCAAATTATCTGTCCCTTGGCCAGTACAGCTACACCAGACTTCTTCATGCCCAGTATTTTTACTTTAATTCCTCAGCCTCCTTCCACTGCAGCTCAAGCCACAAACTTTCATGGCTTGGCAGCGGCACTGATGTTCAGAGGGATCTGGCTGGGGAAAATGACTGGAGAGCAGAGGTCTGCCTAGAGAAACGCTCTGGTTTGGGGCAACCTCAGTTGTGTTTCAGCTAGATGGTATGTATGATGTCATTCATTCATTCAATAGTATTTATTGAGCGCTTACTATGTGCAGAGCACTGCACTAAGCCCTTGGAATGTACAATTTGGCAACAGATAGAGACAATCCCTGCCCAATGATGGGCTTACAGTCTAATCGGGGGAGGCAGATGGATCAAAACAAGACAACGTAATCATGATAAATAGAATCAAGGGGATGGACACCTCATTAACAAAATAAATAGGGTAATAAAAATATATACAGATGAGCACAGTGCTGAGGGGAGGGGCAGGGAGAGGGGGAGGAGCGGAGGGAAAGGGGGCTTAGCTGAGGGGAGGTGAAGGGGGGGAGGGGGAAGGAGCAGAGGACGGAGGGGGAGCGGAGAGGGAGAAGAGAGAAAGGGGAAGTTCAGTCTGGGAAGGCCTCTTGGAGGAGGTGAGCTCTCCATATGCTACATGCCTGGCATAACAAATGTGACATCACATGGGTCTCCATATCTGGTCCTGGCAAGGGTCATCAGTACCTACACTATGTATATCTCCTAGGTGGGTAAGCTTTTCTGTCTTAATCACTAAATTTAAGCTGGTTCAATTTTTTTTTTAAGATTTGGTTTGATCAGCTACGTTTTTAAAGCTATTGTTTGAACCTCTATATTCTATCTTCATTAGAACAATTTTTGGTCTTGAGGATGGATATATCAAGTTTTTTTGTCTAATTTTGAAAAATCTGAGACATTTTGTCAAATGATTTTGTTAATTACCAAGCTGTAAGGCTTTATCAGTTTCATCCAGCTTTGAATAAATCGGACACCAGAGGGAGCCAGAAATGTTAACAGTTTTGTTTGAAGGCCTCAGCGGCAAAGAGAATAGAAGAATAACCTTAAGAATAAATAAATTACAGGTAAGAGGTTGAAGCACAGCTTTGCTAGAGCTGAGGTTTCAAAAATGGACTTCGAAATACGTAACATTTTAAATAGAAAAATGATCAAATCTGCTAATAGCTTTGCTAGAGCTGAGGTTTTAAAAATGGACTCGAAATACGTAACATTTTAAGTAGAAAAATGACAAAATCTGCCAGTAGCAAGAGATCACCGTGGAACATCAAATGAATTGGCACAGCTGTAGTTCTGTTTTATTTGCTTTAACTATATTGCTTGAGCTGAAAACCACCTCTCCCCAAAAGAATCATTCAGGAAATAGGACTTCAGGGAAGAAGAGTACAACCAGATGCTAACAGACACATCAGCCCTGTCTAATAATCTTCTCTCTTAGGAGGTGGTGGGATAAAGAGGTATAGGATGCATGAGGACGCTCCTGTATTACTTGATAATGAACCCATAAGTTGTCTTGCTGCTAGAAGTCATTAATTTTCTAACACCCCATCTTTTTGTTATGCTAGCACCGTGGTTAATGCCAAACTGGTACCCAAAAAAAGTTAACTCCCCCCCACCAAAATGAGCAGAGCCCATAAAAGTGGGCGTTAAAAGTCTAGAATTTCCCAACTCACACTTTGAATTCAACACAATTTACTTGTGCTGCTAGTTGAATTCGACAACAGAAAAGCAGCGAGCAGAGTAAGCCACTTTGCTAATTCTGTTCTTTCGCTTTTAACCTCTGTAACCTTACATTTGGTTAAGCCTAGGAAAGAGGGTTGTTTCTGGAAACGCTAGTCCCCCCTTGTCTAACATGGAGAAGAGTACGAAGTTAAATAGTCAATCAATCAATGGTATTTATTTAGTGCTTACTGTGTGCAGAGCATTGTACTAAGTACTTGGGTGATGACAATACAATAGCGTTGTTAAACACCATCTCTCCCTTACAGTCAGTTCCATGAACAGTGCTAAGGGACTTCACTAGATTAAATTCATTTTTTGCTTTTCCAGTGGCAACTGGCAACTCCATTAGTGAACCCTTATGGTTGCTGTTATTTTACACACTGAAATATATGGAAGTCTGACTCAACAATAGAGTGCAAATGGGATTGAGGGAATATAAGTGTTGTAAACTAACTTTTCTATTATGTGTCATTCTCCTGACCAGAGCCGTAAAAAGAGGCTTCTGGGAAACTGTGCTTCCTCTGCTCCTGTCCTTGGATGGCATGACACAGAGAGTGGATTTTTAGGTTTTTTCATCCTGCTCCAAAGCTATTTCAAGAGTCACTTGCACATTGTTTCCCCCCTGATAGGTACAATGCACGATGGTGACAATTTACTGGGAGAAAGTATGGTGTCACGGCATATGGACTGACCAGGTGTGAAGTTGATACAGATAATAATCATTCCTTGGTTTTGTGTAGCACTTTTAGTCCCAAAGCACTCTCACATTACTTATCTCATTTTGCCCTCAAAACAACCCTTTGAGGTACAGGCAAATATTATTATCCCCATATTTTAAGTTTTTTATATCAAATTGGACTGACTGTGAGGTTAAGACTGTGAGCTCCACGTGGGACATGGACTGTGCCCAACCTGATTATCTTGTATCTATTCCAGGGTTTAGTACAAGTGTCTGACACAAGTATCAAAACACTAATGATGGTGAAGTTCACCTGGGAGTGAGTTTGTGGCTTTCAAGACCAATGTGGGATCTACAATTCCAATCACAACTGAACATACGAAAAGGTTTTCACTTGATATCACAGCATTGGGTGATATCCTCACGCTAGCTAGTGTGGTCACCACCACTGTTACGGCCTCTATCGACTCTGGTTTATCACAGCCCTTCCTGTTGTGGTTGCTCTGGTTGCTGAGATCTAGACTGTAAGCTCCTTGGCTCAGTGGAAAAGAGCCTGGGTTTCGGAGTCAGAGGTCATGGGTTCGACTCCCGGCTCTGCCACTTGTCAGCTGTGTGACTATGGGCAAGTCACTTCACTTCTCTGTGCCTCAGTTCCCTCATCTGTAAAATGGGGATTAACTGTGAGCCTCATGTGGGACAAGCTGATTACCCTTTATCTACACCAGCACTTAGAACAGTGCTCTGCAAATAGAAAGTGCTTAACAAATACCAACATTATTATTATTAAGCTCCTTTTGTGCAGGGAACGTGACTACCATCTCTATTACATAGTGCTCTGCACCCAGTAAATGCTCAATAAGAAGCAACATGGTCTAGTGGAAAGAGCATGGGCCTGGGAGTCAGAGGACCTGGGTTCTAATCACACATCCCCTATATAACCTAGGGCAAATTAACTTCCCTGTGCCTCACTTACCTCATGTGTAAAATGAGGTTAAGACTGAGGCTAAGATTGTGAGCTCCACGTAGGACGAGGGCTGGGTCCAACCTGATTATCTTGTATCTACCCCAGCATTCACTATGTGTCGAACACAAGTAAATACGTAACGAATACTATTAAATAAGTATGACTGAGTGAGCTTAAGCAGAGTTGGCTCATCCATAGGTCACTTTGCAACTTTGGAAGCCCAGCACTTCAGCATTTCACCTGAGGCAGCAAGGGAGAGGACAGCGAGAGGACAGCATGTAGGGAGCAACAAAAACTACGAAAGAGGACCAAGCTATCTGTCTCTCCCTGTCCTGTCCTCCTGATGCAATTTTTTATGGTAGTGGTTGAGCACTCACTATGTACCAGACACTGAACCTTAGCACTGGGGTATCTACAAGCATATCAGGTTGGACCAGTCCATATCCCACCTGGGGCTCACAATCTTCTTCCCCATTTTACAGTTGAGGTAACTGAGGCACAGAGAAGTGAAGTGACTTGCCTAAGGTCAAACAGCAGACGAATGGAGGATCCTGGTTTAGAACCCAGATCCTTCTGACTCCCAGGCCTGTGCTCTATCCACTAAGTCAAACTGCTTCACCTTGCCCAGCGTTTCTCAGTTCTCATCCCTACAGGTTTCAAAGTGTTAGTCGGCCCAAGGCTAGTTCAGGTGACTCTCTGGAGGGGAGAGATGGCAAAGACAGCACTTCTCTGGAATCTTACCCTGCCAGGGACCCTCTCTCCCTCTGCCCCCTCTCCTTCCCACCTTGCTCTCTAGTAAAGTAGATTAGTGCACATCGATGATTAAAAACCCTTATTAAAGTGATAATCACTTTTTAAAGTCAACTAGAAGTGTCAACAGAGGAAACAGTCTACCATGCTCCAGGCTTAGACCAAAGGCGGCTCTGCTGGTCAAGCAGCACCTGGATCTCAGCTGACCATTTTTATTTTCCTTCAGGTTTTTTGAGAAATAACTAAGACCCAAAGAACTTAAAGAGGAAGGTAGGGCAGATGCCCAAATAGGGATGTCTGGACAGCTTTCCCCATCTGTGAGCCTGCTTTTTTGCTTCTGTTTTCTTCTCTCTTTGTGTCTCTCTCTTTTGTTCTGCCTCCATGTGTCTTTCTTTCTGTCATGCCCCAGGCATGAGGATGAGGATTATTGGTGAGCTGAAATTGTTGGCAAAACTGATGTAAAGAATAATCAGCAGCATAAAAATGACCAGTTGCCTGGCAAGTGGCCGATGCCTTGGGGTTTTACCTAAAGGTTACATGAACTAAAACATCTCTAATTTTTAATCAGCATTATAAATTATAAATCACAGAACTTAAAATATCATCTATTGCTTCACGTTGCAAAGGTCAACCTAGTTTCTACTTTATAATTCTAGGAGAGGAGAGCTTTACTTTTAAGCCTCCCTCGGCAGGGGACTGAGAACAGACACCTCAGTTTTTTAAAGAAGATTTGTCACCAAAACTTGTTTATGAGTGTCTGGTTGACTGTAAGCTCATTGAGAGCAAGGACCGTGTCTGTTTATTCTTGTATTGTACTCTCCCAAGTGCTTAGTACAGTGCTCTGCACACAGTAAGCGCTCAGTGAATACGACTGAATGGATGAATAAGTTTAGTTTATTCGGATAAGCCTCTCAAATGTATAGAGTAGCAGCTTCCTTTGAAAACTAGAGCAATATTTTCCTGGTAGATAGCTCCAGCACCTACTGTTCGGAAGTGATGGTTCTCATTTATTTTCTAGCTAAACTCCAGCCCAAGCTAGTCATTTTCATCCCGTCCTGCTTGCATATCCGAAAGTAATTGGTCTCCTTTTGCCTTTCCTTTTTAGGAATACAGACAGCAGGTGCCTGCTCTTAGTTCTCTGCCATCGCTGACTCAAACTGCTTCTCAGATTGCCCGGCCTCCCCAGCAGGGGAGTGTTTCTAAAAAGGCTTGGGGGGTCGCTCATTTTGGCTCCAACCTAGCAATGCTGATTCCCAGAATTTTCCTAGTCAATATCTTTTCTCTCTAATTTTTTTGAAATGGTAAGAGAACTACAAAAGGTAACTTAAGCAGGATCATTATATCAATAGTATTTACTGAGCATCGACTCTGCAGAGCACTGTACTTTGTGCTCCAGAGAGTAGACACGATCCCTGCCCTCAAAGACTTTACTATTGAGCCAGGGAGGGAGCACTAAAATCAATCGATCAATCGGTTATAGTGAATGAGTGCTTACTGTGTGCAGAGCACTGTTCTGAACACTTGGGAGAATACAGTATGAGTTGGTAGCCATGTTCCCCGCCTACAAAGACCTAGAGGAGGAAGAAGGAGAAGAGGATGTGAGTTAATGCTTAAATAATAGAACATATAAGGCATGTGTGTAAGTGTTTTGGGAGAGTTGGAGGCTACGGCAGATGGAGTGGGGGAGACGGTTTATTTCCTGGGGAGGTTAATCAGGTTAGGCTTCTTGGAAGGCCTGTGATTTTAGAAAGTCTCTGTATATGGAGAGGGCTGTGACCTGTCATATTTTAAGAGGGAAAGAATAACAGGCAGAGGGAAATGTGTAAGCCAAAGAGGTTGATGGCAGAAGAGGCAAAGTGAGTAGGTAGTTCGCGAGGAATGAGGAGTGTGAATTTGGTGGAGCGGAAAAAAGAACGGAGAGGTAGGATGAAAAGACAAACTGGAGTGCCTTCAAGTCTATGGTTAACACTTTCAGCTGAGTGTTGTGCTAACAGGGTTTTTTTAAGCTTTTTAAAGAAGTCCTAAATGAGTCCAAAATGATTCTTCCCCAACTAAAGCGGTCAGTTAAATTAGAAAGTAGGTCACGGGCCACTCGTTACTTTCTTGAAGTTCACTAGCTGGTATTGATGGTATCTATTAAACGCTTACGATGTGCCAAGCACTGACTGACACAAGGCAATCAGGTTGTCCCATTTTCCAGATGGGGTAACTGAGCCCCAGAGAAATTAAGGGTCTCGCCCCAGCAGACAAGTGGCAGAGCGGGGATTAAAACCCACGTCCTCGGCCTCCCAATTCTGTTTACTTCCCACGAAGCCTCAGTGCTTCTCTAAGGTCGGCTCTAACCAAGTCATACACGGACATTATTCGGGCCTCCACAGTGGCCCGTGCATGGGAAAGAAGGGAAGTGTTGCCAAAAATATTGCAGCGGCTTCTCTGAGTCAGTGAGCTGGAGTTTAACGAGGCCGAAGAGAAACAGCTCCAACGCGGCGGTTCCGCCATTGCCTTGAAGAAGGTTGTTTTGAGGCCTGTTAGCAGCAGCTCCTCGTTAGTATAGTGGTCAGTATCCCCGCCTGTCACGCGGGAGACCGGGGTTCAATTCCCCGACGGGGAGATTGTGGATGCTTTATTTTTCCTCTCGGCAATGGTTGGCGCAGCACATTTTTTCCCGTCTTTTCCTGCTCTCCTTTATTTATTCCAAGAAGATATTTGGAAATTTAAATTACAAATGAGCGGTTTCTTCCGGACGCAGAGTTGGCAGGGGGAGATGTGGCGCTGTCCGAGCAGCAGGGGGCGGCCGAGCGCCTTCATTCATTCATTCCTTCCACCCTATTTCATTCATTCACTCAATAGTATTGATTGAGTGCTTCCTATGTGCAGAGCACTGGACTAAGCGCTTGGAATGGACAATTCGGCAGCAGATAGAGACAGTCCCTGCCCCATTTATTAAGCCCAATTTATTGAACGCTTCCTATGTGCAGAGCACTGGACTAAGCGCTTGGAATAGATAATTGTGCAGCAGATAGAGACCGTCCTGCCCCACTTATTGAGCAGCTTATTGAGCCCAATTTATTGAGCGCTTCCTACGTGCAGAGCACTGGACTAAGCGCTTGGAATGGACAATTCGGCAGCAGATAGAGACAGTCCCTGCCCCATTTATTGAGCAATTTATTTTGTCCAATTTATTGAGCGCTTCCTATGTGCAGAGCACTGGACTAAGCGCTTGGAATGGTCAATTCGGCAGCAGATACAGTCCCTGCCACATTTATTGAGCCCAATTTATTGAGCGCTTCCTATGTGCGGAGCACTGGACTAAGCGTTGTGGAGAAGGGCCTTTGGGGCGGCAGAGGGTCCGGCGCCTCGGTGACCTTCGCCCTCCAACGCGGGCGCGCTCCCGGCGGGGGCGGAGCGAGGGGGAGGAGTAGTCATTCATTCATTCTTACTTATTGAGCGCTAACGGTGTGCAGAGCACTGGGCTAAACGCTTGGAACGTACAATTCGGCAACCGAGAGAGACCATCCCTCCCCCACAACGGGCTCACGGTCTAGAAGGGGGGAGACAGACCGCAAAAGAAGAGTAGGTATGAAGCTGGGGGCGGGAAGGGAAGAGAAAGGGCAGGAGGAGGAGGCCCAAGTCGCTGAACTCTTCGATTAAATCCCACCCAAAGTAACTTTTCTTCATTCAGTGGTATTTATTGAGCGCTTACTATGTGCAGGGCACTGTACTAAGCGCTGGGAATGGACATTTCGGCCAACAGATAGAGACCATCCCTGCCCCATGACGGGCTCTCAGTCTAATGGGGGGGGACGGACGGACAAAAACAAGACAACTTCATCACGATAAATAGAATCAAGGGGATGGACGCCTTATTAACAAAATTAGTAGGGTAATAAAAATATAGACAAATGATCACAGTGCTGAGGGGAAGGGAGAGGGGGAGAAGCAGAGGGAAGCCCGTCAATGGGCAGGGATTGTCTCTATCTGTTGCCGAATTGTCCATTCCAAGCGCTTAGTCCAGTGCTCTGCACATAGTTAGCGCTCAATCAATACTATTGAATGAATGAATGAAAAGGAAAGGGGGCTTAGCTGAGGGGAAAGGAAGGGGGAAGAAGCAGAGGGAAAAGGGGGAGCTCAGTCTGGGAAGGCCTTTTGGTGGAGGTGAGCTCTCATTAACTCAATAATCCAGCGCTTAGAACAGTGCTCTGCACATAGTAAGCGCTTAACAAATACCATTATTATTATTATTATTATTAACTCCAGCTTTTAGAATACATAGTCTAGGCTTAGTGATAATAATGTACAGATAATAATCGACTGGGTAAAGGGCGGCCTTCAAATGGGGAAGTTCATTCATTCAATAGTATTTATTGAGCGCTTACTATGTGCAGAGCACTGGACTTAAGCGCTTGTCATGGACAATTCGGCAACAGAGACAATTTCTGCCCATTGACGGGTTTACAGTCTATTCGGGGGAGAAGGACAAAAACAAGATAACAATCACTATAAATAGAATCAAGGGGATGGACACTTCATTAACTAAATAAATAGGGTAATAAAAGTATATACAGATGAGCACAATGCTGAGGAGAGGGGGAGGAGCAGAGGGAAAGGAGGCTTAGCTGAGGGGAAGGGGGAAGGAGCAGAAGGAATAGGGGAAGCTCAGTGTGGGAAGGCCTCTTGGAGGAGGTGAGCTCTCATTAACTCCAGCCTTTAGAAGAATACATAGTCTAGGCTTACTGATCATAATGAACTAATAATAATCGACTGGGGAAAGGGGCGGCCTTCAAACGGGGAAGTTCATTCATTCAATAGTATTTATTGAGCACTTACTGTGTGCAGAGCACTGAACTTAAGCTCTTGTAATGGACAATTCGGTAACAGAGACAATTTCTGCCCATTGACGGGCTTACAGTCTAGTCTATTGGGGGAGACGGACAAAAACAATCACGATAAATAGAATCAAGGGGATGGACACCTCATTAACAAAATAAATAGGGTAATAAAAATATATACAGATGAGCACAGTGCTGAGGAGAGGGGGAGGAGCTGAGGGGAAGGGGGAAGCTCAGTGTGGGAAGGCCTCTTGGAGGAGGTGAGCTCTCATTAACTCCAGCCTTTAGAAGAATACATAGTCTAGGCTTAGTGATGATAATGCACTAATAATAATCGACTGGGGAAAGGGGCGGCCTTCAAACGGGGAAGTTCATTCATTCAGTAGTATTTATTGAGCGCTTACTATGTGCAGAGCACTGGACTTAAGCTCTTGTAATGGACAGTTCGGTAACAGAGACAATTTCTGCCCATTGACGCGTTTACAGTCTATTCGAGGGAGACGGACAAAAACAAGATAACTTAATCGCGATAAATAGAATCAAGGGGATGGACACCTCATTAACAAAATAAATAGAGTAATAAAAATATATACAGATGAGCACAGTGCTGAGGGGAGGGGGAGGAGCAGAGGGAAAGGGGGCTGAGCTGAGGGGAAGGGGGAAGCTCAGTGTGGGAAGGCCTCTTGGAGGAGGTGAGCTCTCATTAACTCCAGCCTTTAGAAGAATACATAGTCTAGGCTTAGTGATGATAATGCACTAATAATAATCGACTGGGGAAAGGGGCGCCATTCGAAGGAGGAAGTTGAAAGGGGACGATGGTGGAAGGCCCCTGTTTAGGCCCCCGTTAGGCCCGGCCCGTTGGTGGCGCCGGGGGCGATAGGACGGGAAGGCCGGGGCGGGGATCCCCGGGTCCGGGCCGGTCCTGCCCGCAGGACGGAGGGCGGAGGAGATGCGGGAGGAGGAGATGCGGGGCTGGTCGAGGGACGGGGAGAGCCGAAGGACCGGCAGGCGGGCGGGCGGGCAGCGTCGGCCTCCTCGGAGCTGTAAGAGCCCGCGCCAGGCACAGCCCAGCAGGACCTCGTGGCGCAACGGTAGCGCGTCTGACTCCAGATCAGAAGGCTGCGTGTTCGAATCACGTCGGGGTCAAGGCTTTTTAACCCCCCCCCCCTGCCGGCCGCCCTTAGCCACCCTCCATCGTTTTAATATCAGCGGCGATCGCCCTCGTTATTCTCCCCTGCATCATTTCATAATGAGTAATGAAACAAATCCCTCCTGAAAAAGGAGGGATAAGGCATTTTAGGAGTAACCGCAATCGCCCTCTTCTAAATCGCCTTAATTCGTTTTCGCCCTGAAAAAGGAGGGAATAAGGCATTTTAGTAGTAGCCGCAATCGCCCTCTTCTGTGAATCGCCTTATTCTCAACCTGAAAAAGGAGGGAATAAGGCATTTTAATAGTAGCTCCACTCGCCCCCTTCTGAATCGCCTTAATTATTCTCACCCTGAAAAAGAGGGAATAAGGCATTTTAGTAGTAGCCCCAGTAGCCCTCTTCTGAATCGCCTTATTCTCACCCTGAAAAAGGAGGGAACAAGGCATTTTAGTAGTAGCCCCAATCGCCCTCTTCTAAATCGCCTTAATTATTCTCAACCTGAAAAAGGAGGGAATAAGGCATTTTAATAGTAGCTCCACTCGCCCCCTTCTGAATCGCCTTAATTATTCTCACCCTGAAAAAGAGGGAATAAGGCATTTTAGTAGTAGCCCCAGTAGCCCTCTTCTGAATCGCCTTATTCTCACCCTGAAAAAGGAGGGAACAAGGCATTTTAGTAGTAGCCCCAATCGCCCTCTTCTAAATCGCCTTAATTATTCTCAACCTGAAAAAGGAGGGAATAAGGCATTTTAGTTGTAGCCCCAATCACCCTCTTCTGAATCACCTTATTCTCAACCTGAAAAAGGAGGGATAAGTCATTTTGTTATTGACAGCAATCGCCGTCTTCTGAATGACCTGAATTATTCTCAACCTGAAGAACTAGGAAGAAAAAGAGAAATATGTTTATATCTCTCAGCAATCATTCACTGGTCAGACACCCACCACTCTTAACTGATGAAATACTCTATTTGGCTTTAGATCTGCTCTAAGATGACCTTATTTGGCGCTTCCCTCAAAACAGTGCTTGGCACATACTAAGAGCTTAACAAATATTATTACTATTATTCAAAGAAACCTTCCTACAGATATCAAGCCTATTTTAGAGCAGATGTCTGCAGTGTGCAACATGGTCTTCAGAGAGTCTTTGTGATGACATGAACGATGCTCTCATTGCAAAAAATAATCAACGTGCAGCCTATTCTTGATTATGTGTGTTCTTGTTTGTGTGTTCTTCAGGCACGTTTTATGCCCTACACATTCCACTTGCTGCTCACCTTCTGTCCGATCCCCTGAATTCACACCTGAGGGTAAGTAAGAGAAAGAAGGGGAATTAATTTGGTACTGTGTGAATCCCCTCTGAGTGTGTGGTCACTGTTCCCCTGTTGGCATAGCCATAATTGTGCTTTTTTAGCCCCACATTGGGAAACCACCGCAGCAGACAAACCGGCCTGGCACACGGATTTCAAACGGTGCAGATCTTTTTGAGCAGAAGCTTCGCTAGGAATGTTAAACAGGGAGGCAAAAAGTGGAAACAGCGACAGGCCCTGCAAACAATAAAGGCAATAGCACAACAAAGGACTGTTTTGTGTCTGCGTGGAAGAGTTTAAACTGTAGGTCCCTCATACACCCATAAGTGAACTTCATCTGCGTTAGGGTCTGCTTAATTTGGTTTCATGAAAACATGTTAAGCGATAGTGTAAAATCGAGTACCATTTCCCATTGGAAAACATAATGTGAAGTGTAATAATTAGTACCAAGATCAAATAATTTACCAAAATAATATATAGATCTGTCATTATCT
The DNA here is from genome assembly GCF_004115215.2 of Ornithorhynchus anatinus. Taxonomy (NCBI): domain Eukaryota; kingdom Metazoa; phylum Chordata; class Mammalia; order Monotremata; family Ornithorhynchidae; genus Ornithorhynchus; species Ornithorhynchus anatinus. The sequence continues at coordinate 36,710,723 of NC_041741.1, forward strand.
GATGCTAAATTGAATGGGTTTCAATTACAGTATTCAAGTTAGTCAAATACTTCAAAGATTGAAGAAGAAAGGAGGTGCGGCAAGAAATATTTACACTGAAATCCAATACTGCTATTTGAAAGGGCCCTAAAAAAAGAGCATTTAAAAGGGGATGGTTATATAGTATAAATATCCTTGTAATGCATTAGTATGACTAGTTTAAAATTTGTGACTTCCACTTTACCTTGTTATTCTTCTCCCCTAAAAAAGAAATAATAATCAAGGGCTATGTATTGTTTTTTTTCAAAATGAGAGTGATTAATTATTTAATACTTGATAAAAAATGAATTATAGTAAGGTATCTTCTTGTGTTATTTTGCAAACTTTTATTTATGGTTTATACAACAAAATAAAACAAAAAAAATAGCATTCAGATCACTGTTGTATGGTACTTTCCCAAGCGCTCAGTACAGTGCTCTGCACAAAATAAGCACTTAATAAATACAATTGAATGAATGAATTAAACAAGCAAAGAGCCCATTGTGGGCAGGGATTGTCTCTATTTGTCACTGAAGTGTATTTTCCAATTGAAAGTAAGAGCTCAATAAACACAGTAAGCCCTCAGTAAATATGAATGAGTGAATTGCATAAAATTATGACCATCATCCTGTATTATTGTATTGTCTGCTGAGAAGAGGACACTGCTTCTCTTGGAGGAATAGTGCAAATCTTCCGTTGTCTAGTACAATGTCCTGTTCTAGACAATGGAAGATTTGCACTGCTCCTCCAAGGGATCTCCCCTAAGTCCCCCCCTTTCCTCTCTCCCACTCCCTTCTTTGTTACCCTGACTTCATCCCCCCTCCTAGCCCCACAGCCTTTATTTACATATCTGTAATTTATTTATATTTATATCTGTCTCCCCCCATCTGACTGAAAGCTCACTGTGGGCAGGGAATGTGCCCATTTATTGCTGTATTGTACTCTCCCAAGCACTTAGTACAGTGCTCTGCACACAGTAAGCACTCAATAAATACAACTGAATGAATGAATTGTTGGGAAAAACTTTATTCGTGAGTTTATAATCTATGTGGAATCAATACCTATAAATGTGGCTTTTCAGCAATAACTATAAAAATCAATCAATCAATTGGTCAATCAATCAATGATATTTATTAAGTGCTTACTGCAGGCAAAGCACTATAGTAAGTGCTTGGGAGAATACAATAGAGTTGGTAGACCCCCCCGCCCCATCCACAGTCTAGGGGGAGATAGACATTAAAATATATTACAGATAAATTATGGCAAAAAATACTTTTTTATTTTAAGAACAAATAGAATTGTACGTCTAATGTTCAATGTTGCTTCTTTAAAATATATTATTTTCAAGCTTTCTTTAGTCCTAGTCAGAGTAAGAGTGAAAAAGTGTGGAGCCACTTTCTTCTGGCCTTGACTGTAGGCACAGCTGGACTTCTTACTTCAGTTTCATTTCTGCAGTATGAGAGTTTCAAATACAACATTAAAATTAAATAAAATTCAATATAGGTTAACTAGCATACTGTGGATTCAGGTTTGCCCATCGCTCATTCTCTACTGCTATGTACTTCCCCCTTACTTCCACTCTATTCAGTCCAGCTATCAATCAACTAAACACTATAATTAGGTATGATCCCTTCCCTCATGGAGCTTACAAACTAGTGGAAAAAACAGACATTATTATTTTTACTACTAATAATAATAATAAAAAAATTTTCAGGTAAGGGAAGCAACCCAGTATAAAGACATAAATATAAGTGCTATGGGAGTGAGGGAAGGAACACCTAAGTGCTTAAGTGGGTACCGATTCTCCATTTCATGGGTAAAGTAGTAGAGAGGGAAAATGTGATGAGACAGTGAAAGTTAGGGAAAGCTTCCTGGAGGAGGTGTGATTTTTAGTAGGGATTTTGAAGATGGGGAGACCGGTGGTTTGTTGGATGTAAAGGTAGAGGGAGTTCCAGGCAAGAGGGAGGGTGTGAGCAAAGGGTCACTAGTGAGAGAAAGAAGAGTAAGGCACAGTAAGTAGGTTGGTATTAGAAAAGTGAAGTGTGTGAGCTGCGTTGAAGCGGGAGGGAAACAAGAAGAAATAGTACACAGTGCTAAGCACTTAGTACAGCACTCTGCACATAGTAAGTGCTCAATAAATATGATTGGATGAATGAATGAAATAGTGGGAGATAGAATTTATTGGGTGTCTTAAGGCTGATGACGAGAAGGTTCGGCTTGATGAGGAGATGGATGAACAACCCATTGGAGGTTTTTGAGGAGCGGAGAGACTTGCACGGCATAATTTTTTTCAGAAAATGATCCAGACAACAGGAGAGTATGGATTGGAGATGGGAGAGGCTGAAGGCAGGGTGGTCGGCGAAAAGGCTGAAAAAGTGGTCGTTGTTGACAAGCGCTTAAATGAGGGTAGTAGCAATTTGGATGGAGAGGAAGTGGTGAATTCTGGAGATGTTGTGAAGATAGAACTGTTACAGTTTGGTAACTGATTGAGTATGCGGGTTTATGAATCAGAGATAATGGCAACGGTGGGGGTTTGTGAGAAAGTGAGGATGTTGGTGTTGGCAGTGTGACTTTAAAGCACTCAATCACCTTGCCCTTTTTTACCTCAGCTGGCCACTCTCCTACTACATACCAGCTCTCACACCTCATTCTTCTAACGCTAACCTTCTCACTCTATCTCAATCTCAAATTGAACTCCTTGCCTTTCCACCCAAACCTTCTCTTCCCGCCAATCGTCCTATCGTCATTCACTCATTTGATCATATGTATTGAGTGCTTACTGTGTGCAGAGCACTGTACTAAGCAGTTGGGAGGGTACGGTACAACAAAAACATTCCCTGCCCACAGTGAGCTCACAGTCTAGACGGGGAGTCAGACAATAATAGACATAAATAAATAAAGAAATGACAGATATGCACATATGTGCTTTGGGGATGGGAGGGAGGATGAATGGAGCAAGTCAGGGCCACGCAGAGGGAAGGGGGGAAGAGGAGGGCATAGTCAGGGAAGGCTTCTTGAAGGAGATGTGCCTTCAATAAGGCTGTGAAGTAGGGGGGAGTCATTGCCTGTCTGATAAGAGAAGGGAAGGCATTCCAAGGCAGAAGAAGGATGTAGGCGAGACCAGTTCACAAGTGGTTGTAAGCACCATATTTTTTAAATTCAGTAAAACCTCATTAATTTGGACCTTGTTCACCTGACCATTTTGATCATTCAAACCAGGCTCTTTATCCCCTACTCTTTCCTTTTAGCTTCTCTACTGTTGCTAAAAGAAGGCAACTTTTGGTATAAAATAGAAAGCTTTTCATTTTAACTGGGGTTAACAAAGACTTTCTTCACATGTGCATGCAAAAGACTATATTACAGGGAGAAGCACAAAGCACGTCTGTTAACCTACTTACCCTACAGGCAAATTTAATGATTCAGATACCCGAAAGACAGACCAGTAGAGACTTCCTCACTAAGCTCCTTGCCTCCAGTCTCCCTCCTCTCCAGTCCATAGCAACATGGCCTAGTGGACTGTGGACAGGCCTGGGAGTCAGAGGACTTGGGTTCTAATCCCAACTCCGCCACTGGCCTGCTGGGTGACCTTGAGCAAATGACTTAACTTCTCTGTGCCTCTGCTTACTGTAAAATGAGGTTTAATTGCCTGTTCTCCCTTTTACTTAAGATTGTGAGTCCCTTATGGGACAGGGACTGAGTCTGACGATCATCTGGTATGTACCCAAGCACTTAGTACAGTACCTGGCAAATAGTAAGTGCTTAACAAATGCCAACATTATTATTATTCCTCCTCAAAAACCTCTAATGGTTACCTATTTTTTGCCACATTAAGCAATTTGTTTATGGTATTTGTTAAGCACTTACTGTGTGCCAGGCATGCCACTAAATGCTGGAGTAGATACAGGACCATTAGGTTGAGCACTGTCCATGTCCCACATGGGGCTCACAGCTTTAATCCCCATTTTACAGCTGAGGTAACTGAGGCACAGAAGTTAAGTGACCTGCCCAAAGTCCCACAGCAGACAAGTGGTGGAGCCAGAATTAGAACCCAGGTCCTCTGACTCGCAGGCCCGTGCTCTGTCCATTAGGCCACGCAGCTTCTGCTGACAGTTGGCTTTGGGATACTCAATTAGCTTCTCTCCCTCCGACATCCATACTCTTCTCCCACCACACCCCAGCTCACAGTCTTCACCCCCCCTCAAATTGACCTACTCACTGTGCCTCATCTGTGTCCTCCTACTCACTGTCTACCTCATCTTTGTCCTCCGAATTCCCTCCGTCTTGCCTGGAGCTCACTTCCATTTTACATCTGACAGATTACTGCTCTTCCCATCTTCAAAGCCCTTCTGAAATCACAGCTCCTCCAGGAGGTCTTCCACAATTATTTCATACTATCCCTCCTTATATTCCAACTGCACTTCAACACTTTTATTCCACCTAAACACCTAAGTGCTCACAAACCCTCATAGCATTTATGTATGCATCGTACGCTCTATTGCTCTATGCTCTTATGTTCTTATCCTTGATCCCACAGCTCCCTCCAGTTAACGCTCCATCTCCCTCCTACCATCCCTCTCCAAACTTCTAGACCTGGTTATCTACACCCACTGCCTCCACTGTCGCTCCTCCAGTTCTCTCTTTGGCCCCCTTCATTGCACCGAAACTGCCTTCTCAAAGTTACGAGTGATCTCCTCCTGGTCAAATCCTTTCATTTATTCAATCGTATATATTGAACGCTTACTGTGTGCAGAACTATACTAAGCGCGTGGGGGAGTACGATGGAACCACAAACATTCCCTACCCAAACAAGCTTATAGTCTAGATGAGGAGACAAACATTAATATATATAAATGAATTACATATATGTACTTGGATGTTGTGGGGCTGGAGGCGGGAGTAAATAAAGGGTGCGAATCAGGACGATGCAGAGGGAGTGGGAGAGGCCGAAAGGGGGGCTTAGTCAGGGAAGGCTTCTTGGAGGAGATGTGCCCTCAATAAGGCTTTGAAGGTTGGGAGAGTAATTGTCGGATTTGAGGAAGGAGGGCGTTGCAGGCCAGAGGCAGGGCGAAGGGTCAGCAACAGCCTGTACTCCATCCTAATCCTCTTCGACCTCTGAGCTTGGAAACGTTATCCAGTCTTGGCTTCACTGACACTGTCCTCTCCTGGTTCTCCTCCTATCTCTCTGGAAGCTCATTCTCAGTCTCTTTCACAGGCTTCTCCTCTGCTTCCCACCCCCTAACTGTGGGAGTTCCCAGAGGCTCAGTTCTGGTCCCCTTCTATCCTCCATCTATACCCACTCCCTTGGAGACTTTATTCATTCCAATGGCTTCAACTACTGTCTCTGTGCAGATGATTCCCAGCTGTACATCTCCAGCCCTGATCTTTCTCCTTCTCTGCAGTCTTGTACTTCCTCTTGCCTTTAGGACATTTCTACTTGGATGTCCAGGTGACACTTCAAATTTAACATATCTAAAACAGAACTCATCATATTCCCTGACCGCCCCCTGACTTTTCCAATACTGTAGACAGCAGCACCGTCCTCTCTGTCTCACAAGCCCATAACTTTGCCATTAGCCTTGACTCTTCTCTCTCATTCAACCCACAAATTCAATCCATCACTAAATTCTGTCGGTTCCACCTTCACAACATCGCTAAAATCTGCCCTTTCCTCTCCATCCAAACTGATATCATGTTAATCCAATCATTTATCCTATCCCGCCTTGTTAACCGCATCAGCCTCCTAGCTGACGTCCCTGCCTCCTGTCTCTTCCCACTCTCCCCATACTTCACTCTGCTGCCAGGACATTTTTCTACAAAAACACTGGGGCCATGTTTCCCCACTCCTCAAGAAACTTAAGTGGTTGCCCATCCACCTCCACATCAAACAAAAACTCCTCCCTGTTGGCTTTAAAGCATTCTCCTACTACTACCCAGCCCTCACACTTAGCTCTTCTAATGCTAACCTTCTTACTGTACCTCGATCTCATCTGTCTCACCTCCGACCTCTTGTCCACCTCCTGCCTCTGGCCTCGAATGTTCTCCCTCATCACATCCGAAAGACTCCTCCTTTGCAAAGCCTAATTGAAGGCTTCTCTCCTCCTTTCCTCTTTCCCACTCACTCTGCATCTCCCTGACCTGCTCCCTTTATTCATCCCCCTTCCCAGCCCCACAGCACTTATTTATATATCTGTAATTTATATTAATGTCTGTCTCCCCCTCTAGACTGTAAGTTCATTGTGGGCAGGGAATGCGCCTGTCTATTGCTATTTTGTACTCTCCCAAGCGTTTAACACAATGCTCTGCACCCAGTAAGTGCTTGATAAATACGATCGAGTGAATAAATAGTCTGAATCCTCAGTAATTTAGTCTCACTTCATTTAGATCAAATATTTAGGCAAAACTGTTTTATGTAACTAAATGATTAGAATGCGTACTATGGATAGGCTGGCTCTTCAGTCAACTCTACAGCCCAGCTGGTGCATTCAGGGTGTGTGTCTGCTACGGTAAACTAAAGTGAGAACCTTTTTGGATGGCACAGGAGAGAACGTTTTCTTGGTTAGTAGTCTGCAGTACCATCCAAAAGCAGCCTTAACTGCCTAATTATGCAACTATTACTATAACTATATGATTATAACTATCATGCAAAATGGCCATTTGTAGTTGATTTGATGCAGGGTTTTGATTCTGACATCCGAGTCTCCACAAACTGAATTATAAATGCTAAAACCGAAAGAAGTAAATAACCATTTTTCAGGGCAATTCAGGGCCACCAAATCCCAACCAGCTCCCAATTTAAATACCAGGACTATAATAAGAACCTTATTTGTGGTCGAGCTCTATTAGCAAACTTGCCAGTCATTCAGAGTCCCAAATACGTTCAGTGCCATGTAGTAAGTCAATGGAGTGCCTGGCCACAGAGTTGTAATCTGTGGCAACTTCAGCAAGCACTGTGCGGGCCTTCCTCGCCTTGACCTTTACCCCGAGGATCTATAAATGTGTTGGGAACAAATGTACTCAAACTCAGGTTCCAAGGCATGGTGCTTTAAAATCTGTATATCGCAAGTGCTTATCACCAACTTTCCCCATAGATTCACGTAACCCAAGTGGGGTAATGAAATGCTCGCCGGGGTTGAGAGGGCGTTGACCAACCGACCCGGAGTCATTAATGCTCAAAACTAGGCCCATTAACCCAGTAACCCAACCTTAGGGGAAAGCTAGAGTGCTGGGGGAGAGAAGGAAATTTATCTTCTATATTCTAGAGGGCTCTTGTCCACTAATTCTGTTGTACTATACTCTCCCAAGTGCTTAGTAAAAATAATAACGCTAATTAAAAATTATGATGTTCAAGTGTTTACTACGTTCCAGTCACTGTGCTAAGCCCTGGGGTGTATTTAAGATCATCGGGTCGGTCATAGTCCCTGTCACACGTAAAGGTCAGTCTTAATCCCGTTTTACAGATGAGGGAACGGAGGTGTGAAGTGAAGAGAAGTGAAGCGACCTGTCCAAGGTCACAGAGCAGAGAAGTGGTGGAGCGGATTTAGAACCCAGGTCCCCGGCCTGTGTCCCCTCCTAACTCACCTCCCTTCTCTCTTTCTACTGCCCACCCCACAAACTCCGCTCCTCCGCCGCTCACCTCCTCACCGTCCCCCGTTCACGCCTGTCCCGCCGTCGACCCCTGGCCCACATCCTCCCGCTGTCCTGGAATGCCCTCCCTCTTCACCTCCGCCAAACTAACTCTCTTCCCCTCTTCATAGCCCTACTGAGAGCTCACCTCCTCCAAGAGGCCTTCCCAGACTGAGCCCCCCTTTTCCCTCTGCTCCCCCTCTGCCCTCTGCTCCTCCCCCTTCCCCCTTCACCTCCCCTCAGCTGAGCCCCCTTTCCCTCTCCCTTCCCCTTCCTTCAGCATTGTGCTCATTTGTATATATTATTTATTCCCCTATTTATTTTGTTCATGAGATGTCCATCCCCTTGATTCTATTTATCATGATAATGTTGTCTTGTTTTTGTTTCGTTCTGCTTTGCTCTGCCGTCTGTCTCCCCCGATTAGACCGTGAGCCCGTCATGGGGCAGGGATGGTCTCTATCTGGTGCCCAATTGTCCACTGCTCTGCATATAGCAAGCGTTCAATAAATACTATCGAATGAAGGAATGATTAGTGAGCGCTCAGTAAATACTATCGAATGAAGGAATGACTAGCGAGCGCTCACTAAATACTATCAAATGAAGGAATGACTAGCGAGCGCTCACTAAATACTATCGAATGAAGGAATGACTAGCGAGCGCTCACTAAATACTATCGAATGAAGGAATGACTAGCGAGCGCTCACTAAATACTATCGAATGAAGGAATGAATAGCGAGCGCTCACTAAATACTATCGAATGAAGGAATGAATAGCGAGCGCTCACTAAATACTATCGAATGAAGGAATGAATAGTGAGCGCTCAATAAATACTATTGAATGAAGGAATGAATAGTGAGCGCTCAATAAATACCATCGTTTGATATCAACAATGTCAAAGAAGCAGCGTGGCTCAGTGGAAAGAGCATAGGCTTGGGAGTCAGAGGTCATGGGTTCGAATCCCAGCCCTACCACTTATCAGCTGTGTGACTGTGGGCAAGTCACTTGACTTCTCAGGGCCTCAGTTCCCTCATCTGTAAAATGGGGACTGTGAGCCTCACCTGGGACAACCCGATTACCCTGTATCTACCCCAGCGCTTAGAACAGTGCTCTGCACATAGTAAACGCTTAACAAATACCAACATTATTTTATCAGGGCGGGAGGGAGGTGGAGGGGCTGGTCCTTTATTCGGTCCCCAAAAGGGCGGGGAAAACCCTCTTTTCCCCCCATCTCCCTCTGCTCCTCCCCCTCTCCCTTCCCCTCAGCACTGTACTCATCTGCTCAACTGTATATATTTTCATCACCCTATTTATTTTGTTAATGAAATGCACATCGCCTTGATTCTATTTATCTGCTATTGTTTTAATGAGGTGTTCATCCCCTCGATTCTATTTATTGCCATTGTTCTTGTCTGTCCCGTCTCCCCCGATTAGACTGTAAGCCCGTCAAAGGGCAGGGACTGTCTCTCTCTGTTACCGATTTGTCGATTCCAAGCGCTCAGTCCAGTGCCCTGCACATAGTAAGCGCTCAATAAATAGTATTGAATGAATGAACGAAAAAAGGGAGCGGGGAGGGTGGGTGGGTGGGCGGGTCCGGGCGGGGAAATAACATCGTTTGCTTTCCTCGATCGGGTCCCCGCGAGGGGAAATGTGTGGCCGATTTGTAGACTCCCAGCGCTCAGTCCAGTACCCTGCACCTAGTAAGCGCTCAATAAATAGCATCAAATGAATGAGAAAGGGCTGGAGAGGGGCGAGAAGCCCACACAGGCCGCTCCCGCCCCGGCCGCTTTTGAACTGCGTTCCTCCAGCCTCTCGCCAGGCCCCGCCGGCCCCCGCCCCGCCGGCCAATCAGCGCCGCCCTTCCTGCCGCTGCGGGCCAATCGCCGGGCGCCTTCTTGGGGCGTGGGCGAAGGCGGCTGCTCGTCGGCCTCGTTGGGACCGTGGCGAGGGGGGGCCGGGCCGCCGCCGCCGCTGCCGCCGCTTCGTGGCCCTGCCGAGGGCTGTCCGGACGCCGGAGCGGGACCCCGGAGGGGCCGGTGAGGGGCCGCCGCGCCCGCCGACAAGATGCCGGAGTTCCTGGAGGACCCCTCGGTGCTGACCAAAGACAAGTTGAAGAGCGAGCTGATCGCCAACAGCGTGGCCCTGCCGGCGGGGGAGCAGCGCAAAGACGTCTACGTGCAGCTCTACCTGCAGCACCTCACGGCGCGCAACCGGCCGCCCCACGCCGCCGGCCTCAACAACAGGGGCCCCCCCGACTTCTCCAGCGACGAGGAGCGGGAGCCCACCCCCGTCCTCGGCGCCGCCAGGAGCCGCGCCGCCGGCAGGGTAAGACCCTCCTCCTCCCGGGCAGGTGGTGGACGCCAACGAGGCCTCGTCCTCCCTCGGGGCCTCCACGCTGTCCTGTAGGAAGCGACGTCGGTGTTAGCGCTGGAGACCGGTCCTGTGGTCCGCGGCCGAGCCCGGGCTTCGGCTGTGGGGTCGGGCTAGGGGAAGGGGGGGCGGTTGTCTTCCTAAAGGGGAGATCGGGGGGGGTTTCTTTTATTGATTTTGGTCATCCTGGGGGTCGCCGGAGCCCGGCCAGAGGGCGGTTTGGGGGTCTGAGGACTGGCCGGACGCGGCCCTGGTTTGGCCGCCTTTTCCCGCTTGATGGGCCCGGCCGCTAGGGGGCGCCCGGAGCGCGCCCTGCCGCCGCCGCCGCCGCCCGGCCCCATTTCAAACTCGCTTCCCGCCTTTTTTTAAGGCCTCCTCTCATCCACCACCAGCCTTTTTTTTTTTTTTCATTCACTCAATAATATTTATTGAGCGGGCGCAGAACACCGTGCTGACGGACAGATGGGTAACAGAGAGAGACAGCCCCTGCCCTTTGACGGGCTCACGGGCTAATCCGGGGAGACGGGACAGACCAGAAGAAGGGCAAAGAAATAGAATCGAGGGGCTGCACATCTCCTTGAAACAGTAGCAAATAAACGGAATCAAGGCGATGGGAAAGCTCATTAACTAAATAGGGGGATGAAGATAGAGACAGTTGAGCGGACGAGGATAGTGCTAGGGGGAGGCGGGGAGGGAAATGCGGGGGAAAGAGGGTTTAGCTGCGGAGAGGTGAAGGGGGGCTCAGTCTGGGAAGGCTTCTTGGAGGAGGCCCCCAACCCCTCCTAATTGTCATCAGTAATCATCTGTCCGTCTCCTCCCCCCCGATTAGAGGGACATTGGGCAGGGATGGTCTTTATCTGCTTGCCTCTCCCAAGCGCTCAGTCCAGGGCTCCGCACAAAGGAAGAGCTCAATAAATACGATTATTCAGTCGTCGTTATTGAGCGCTTCCTCTGTGCAGAGCACTGGACTAAGCGCTTGGGAGAGGCAAGTACAGGGCTTGGCCCACGGTAAGCGCTCAATAAATACAGTTATTCAGTCCTATTTATTGAGCGCTTACTTGGTGCCGAGCACTGGACTAAGCGCTTGGGAGAGGCAAGTACAGGGCTTGGCCCAGGGTAAGCACCCAATAAATAGGACTGAATGAATAATCGTATTTATTGAGCGCTTCCTCTGTGCAGAACACTGGACTAAGCGCTTGGGAGAGGCAAGTACAGGGCTTGGCCCACGGTAAGCACTCAATAAATACGGTTATTCAGTCGTATTTATTGAGAGCTTACTGTGTGCAGAGCACTGTGCTAAGCGCTTGGGAGAGGCAAGTACAGGGTTTGGCCCACGGTAAGGGCTCAATAAATTCATTTCATAGTATTTTTGAACACTGTGCAGAGCACTGTACTGAGCGCTTGGAACGGACAAATCGGTAACAGATAGAGACAGTCCCTGCTCTTTGACGGGCTTACAGTCTAATCCGGGGAGACAGGCAGACAAGAACAATGGCAATAAATACAATCAAGGGGGAAGAACATCTCATTAAAGCAATAGCAAATAAATAAAATCAAGGTGATGTACATCTCATTAACAAAATAAATAGGGTAATGAAAATATAAACAGTTGAGTGGACGAGTACAGTGCTGAAGGGAAGGGAAAGGGAGGGGAAAGAGGGCTTAGCTGAGGAGAGATGAAGGGAGGGTAGAGGGAGAGCAGAAGAAAAGGGGAGCTCAGTCTGGGAAGGCCTCTTGGAGGAGGTGAGCTTTAAGTAGGGATTTGAAGAGGGGAAGAGAATTAGTACGATTATTCATTCAGTCGTATTTATTGAGCGCTTACTCTGTGCAGAACACTGGACTAAGCACTTGGGAGAGGCAAGTACAGGGCTTGGCCCAGGGTAAGCGCTCAATGAGTACGACTGAATGAATAATCGTATTTATTGAGCGCTTACTCTGTGCAGAGCACTGGACTGAGTGCTTGGGAGAGGCAAGTACAGGGCTTGGCCCAGGGTAAATGCTCAATAAATACGACTGAATGAATAATCGTATTTATTGAGCGCTTATCGTGGGGCAAACCCTGTACTAAACGCCTGGGAGAAGACAATAGGACCGCACATCTCCCTGCCCGCAACGAGCTCACAGCTCATTGGGACACCACGCAGTGAGGCTCAATGGAAAGAGCCCGGCCTCGGGAGTCAGAGGTCGTGGGTTCGAATCCCGGCTCCGCCACTTGCCAGCTGTGACTTTGGGCAAGTCACTTCACTTCTCCGTGCCTCAGTTACCTCATCTGGAAAATGGGGATGAAAACTGTGAGCCCCATGTGGGACAACCTGATCACCTTGTATCCTCCCCAGTGCTTAGAACAGTGCTTGGCACATAGTAAGCGCTTAACAAGTACCACCATCATTATTATTACGCTGTTTTCAAAAGGAGAAACTTGCGTCGCCCCAAGGCAGCGTTTCCAGCCTTCATGGGGAGGTGGAGGAAGAGCGGGCTCCTTTAAAAAAAAAAATAATAATTTTAAAAATCCCGGTTTTACCCATCTGGTTGGTATCTGGCGTTTCCTTTTCATAACCTGTGCCATCGAATTTCAATTTGGGGGGCGGAAATGAAACCATGCCTTCTAACCGGACCAGCATCTTTGGATTTCCAGGCGTTGGGTGCCGGCGTTGCAAACTGGATTCTACTTTTCAGGCGGTACTGAAAAATGAGAATTTTTAGTAGAAAATGGTTTTATTGTGGAAGGAATTCATGTTTCGGGAAGGAATTTGCCAGGTGGCTAATAGCCCACTACCAGGATTGACTGCATCAAAATGACTATTGGTATTTGGCAGGTTACCTACATTTTAAAGATGTAATGTAGGGTAGACTAGTTCAGTCACTAGTAGAATTGAAAGCTACTAATAGATTGTGGTTCATTATAAACTCCTCCGGGATGGGACCGTGTTGTTCGTTTCCAGATGTCACACATAGTGCTCTGCACCCACTCAGTGCCTTCGACAACGTTGATTGAAGTCACTGGATGGTGTACTGATAGCAGAATCCAGAGCAAGGAGAGGGAGATTTGGAATCCTGTAGTTTGGGAACTGATTTGTTTTATGATGTTTCCAGCGTTTTGCAGCCTTAAGATGATTTTTTTTTTGTAGCTAAAAGCAGTTGTTAATCCTGTATTTAAAAGCAAGAACATTTTGACTTGTACTTAGGTGTGTGTTTATAAGCTTCAAAATGTGAGAAACTTGACTTACGTAGTGAAATCGTGCCGTTTTGTAGCAGTTCCCCTTTTATTCAACTGGTTGCCTTGTTTTTTTAAAAGTAGCTTTAGAGTTTCCTGATCCATAGCGATACCTCAAACTCTCATTGTGTAATACAAGCTTTAAGTTTAAAGCACTTAAATATTGGCATTTATGAAATTCCACAGTAAACCGATTTTTTACGTGGTTAAAAATATAGTCAAAGTCTGTGGTGAAGATGCCGATAGCTAAAACGCACCAGATATTTATTCGACTACTTGTTTCCTTCATCTTTTCAGAGCCAATTTATTTGGGAGTTTTTTCTTTCCAGTCATTAGTATTTATTGAGTGCTTACTGGGCAGAGCATCAAACTAGGGTCCTTGGGACAGTAGAGTGCAACAGACTTGGAATACACAATTCCAAGCTACGAGGGGAGACGTACTTTAAAACAGATTACAAATAAGGAGACTAATAGAACAATTCCAAGGATTTAAGTACTTTATGCAAGGTGGAGGGGTTCTGATACAAAATATGACCTTGTTTTAGTTTCATGTTACTCTAATCACGGTTTCATATATAAGCGGTTCCTATTCCTATTTCCGTTTTTTGAGTTCTGCTACTCCCTCACACTGGTGGCTTATTCCCAAGAATAGATTTTTGTTTTTAAGCAGTTAGAACCTCTCCCTTCCATAGTGTAATAGTTATCTCCCGCAAACTCACGCATTCAAAAGCTAAATCCTGTATAGTTGGGATTTTACCGAACAATCTCTAATGGTAATGTTTTTACCGAAGAGCTGGAAAATAGACCCAAAGTTTACTGGGCTAAACCATGGTCATTCTGAAATTAACAGGAAGTATTCTAGAGTCCACTTTAGCATTTTACACGTGTTTGCTTTAGAAGCCCAGTGTTCATGTGAAAAGGGTGAACTTGACACCTAGAAAGCCACAGAACAGCAATTTCACTGAGCTGCTTGCATAACTTTGATAAGATGAAACAAAAATCTCAGCTAAGCAGATTGTGAGTTGAAGGTAAAGGCCTGTCAGAAAATCGGAGAAGATTTACCTCTAACTTAGTATCTCCCTACTCTTACGCATGAATAATCTATCTATCTTAGTCCGAGTCGATAAACTCTAGACTGTAAACTTGTTTTGGGCAGGGAATGTGCCTGTTGATTGTGTTATTGCCTCTCCCAAGCACTTAGTGCTCTGCACAGAGTAAGCGGCTCAATAATTACGATTAAATGAGTAAATGAATTAGCTAACATAAAGGTATTGTTTGGAATGAAAAGAGAAATTGATTGAATTTTTGTTAAAGCTGGTTTTTTCTCTCAACCAAATTTGGTATGCTTTTACAGAAATCGTATGTTGAAAACTTGTCTGTCAAGTCACCAGCAAATTTTAGCAAACTTTTGTTCTTCTTTAGTGTATTATATCAGAATTTCCGTGGGTTGAAGTGATCAAGGTAGTCACTGAATAAAGGATTTAGAGGGGATTACACTGCCACTCTTAACATTTAAGCTCTTGAAGATGTAATGTATGCCTTTCTAGCAAAATAAACTAATGAAGACAGGAGCAAAAGTTACTTAGGGGGACTTGGATATGGAAATTACATTCCTGATTTCAGTTTATTCTAGTGAGTTACTGCTTTTTGGGGTACTACTTGGTCTTTTAAAAACCCAAGCCAAAAACTGTATTTTAAAAGAATTAAGGAAAATGCTGTGCTAAATAATAACTAATGCTTCTAATTAAATTACAACGTTCTCATGGCTTCAAAATGTAATGTTGCTATTTCAAAGCTAATATTTCTGGTAAAAGAGAGTCAGATCCAGTCCATATTAGATCTGGAACACTTGTTTAGGACTAGTTTGGTGAATTAAGTTCTTTCTGAGCAGATATAAGAAAAATAGTTTGTATTAACTCATTTGAGGGGCAGGGGGTGTAATTTTCTTAATTCAAACCCAGCCCGTAGTTCTTCACACTTTGAAAGTCAGTCACTTTTTTAGTCACCAAAAAGCGTGGCTTCATGTGTGCGTTAATGAGTTGTGAACATAATTTCACTAATAATTGTTCTTACTATATGCCAAGCACTGTACAGAGTGCTAGGGTTTTTAGAAGTTATTCAGTTTATATAGTGTTGGGGTTGATACAAGGTATTCAGTTTGTATACCGTCCCTGTCGCTCATAAGGGTTCACAATCTGAGAGGAGAACTAATATAATGGTTAATCCCATTTTACAGAAGAGAAGATTCAAGGCACAGAGAAGTGACTTGTCCAAGGTTACATGCAAGGCAAGTGGCAGTGGCCAGATTAGAACCCTGCTCTGTCTCCAAGGCTCAAGCTGCTTCTCTATTAGGTCATGCTGCTTCTCTAGGGTGAACACGTTACCCCGCCTGAAAGAGTTACCGGGAGTTCTAATTCCCTCATTCATTCATTCAGTGGTATTTATTGAGCGCTTACCGTGTGCAGAGAACTGTATCGAGCGCTTGGGAAAGTACAGTACAATGGAGTTGCAGAAACATTCCCTGCCCACAATGAATTTACAGTCTAGAGGGAGCTTACCTTAAATTTTAGAAGGATTTTCTCCGTATATCGTAATGGTAGTGGACCTCATCTGTCCTTGTGGAAGGTAGGAAATAGCTATGAGTGTAAAGTAACTTTTTTAATGTTCAGCTTTAAATTGTTTCACTACATTGAAAGTGACTGTCACTTCTCAGTAACGGGAAGGACAGCTGCACAATACCCAAATAAGGTGGTGGTTATGACCTTGAAATAGTGCCTCTCCACCAAAGTGCTCGACCCACTGCATGGAACTTTTAGGCAGAAGGAATCAGACCATTAAAGATCAAGCCTGGCCTTAGCTTAGAATTAACTTTTCAGTAATGTACAAAAAAAGTAATGTACTCAACTTCCACATTTTCCCACAACCCACTTAAAGACCATAAAGATTTCTTTGAAATAATTTATGTGTGTTTGTTTTGTAGATTAGAGCATCTTGAATCTTAGTGTGAAATTTCGGTGTATTGTTCAAGATGTGAAAGTAAAAATATGTCTTGAAACACTTGGTGGTTCCTTAACATTTTTGCAGAAATTACAGTTTCTTCCGTGGTTAACTGAGACATAAAACTATGGCATTAAATTCTCAAACACTGCTCTAATTCAGGTGTAGCCTAGCTTGATTTAATATTCTAAGAAGGCTTGCACATGTAGGTAAGGGGGGTTCCCTACTTGCATATGGAAAGCATGTTGAAAATATAACAGAAAATTAAACATTTGATACTACCGTTTGCTTAAGTTTATTTCTGGGCTACTTTTAAATAGCTTACTTAGCTTTAGAGAAGACTTTCAAGTAAGTTATATTTTGATCAGAATATCACATTAAAAAGTAGGTAGTTTAGTCTGCCACTGTTTTCATAAAAGTTAGTAAATAAGGGTTTCCATCCACCCCAAATCTTGGCTAAAAGTGTGAAGACACTCTAAATATAGGCTCTTTAATCCTATTGTAAATGAATAGGATACTTCTCGTAGTGAAATAAGGATATTTTTGTCATTCATAGGAGAATAAATTACAGATATTTTAAATTAATCATCTCTTGTTTTCAGAAAGCCACAAAGAAAACTGATAAGCCCAGACCAGAGGAGAAAGATGATCTAGATGTAACTGACCTCACTAATGAAGACCTTCTGGAGGAACTGGTGAAATACGGAGTGAACCCTGGTCCTATTGTGGGTAGGTTAATAAAACAACCGAAACTCTTTCATGTGGGGCTTGCCAGCCAAATTGCCCCAATCTTTGAAGTATTGGATTGCTCTTAAATTACATAAATCTCTGTCTGTATTGATCACTCTGAACTAAAACTGAGTTGTACTGTCTAGAACTAGACCATGATAAGTCTAATGCCCCAAAAATCATAAGTACACAACCAAACATTGTTTTCTCTTGGCTCTGGAGGCTGTGGCGTTGCACGTTTTGTGGGAACATCTTTCAAGACTGATTTCAGTGTACATAGAATTTAAAACACAGGAAGTTGGTGCTGAAAACAGTTCACAGCCAAATTAGCTATTTCATGGTTTTTGTAAAATGCTTTATAATTCCTTTTTCATCTCTTCCTTGGAAGTCAGATGTTTTAAATGCAGTCAAATTTGGAAGAAACCGTGTGGTATATTCTCTTTTACATCTAACACAAAATGTTATGTAACTTGATTGAGATTATCGATTGATTCTCTCTTTCCATTCTCAGTTTAAATACTGAATAAGACACTGAGTTAATAGGTATCCTGTAGTTTAAAAATCAGTTCTTAAATTTCATATTTGCACATTTGTATGTGGAATGCAAAGCATATTTTATTAAAAAATTGAATTATGAAATTAGGAACTGCATTAAGAGTATTAACTATTTAAGTATGTTTTTGCCGTAATCCAGGAACCACCAGGAAGCTGTATGAGAAAAAGCTGCTGAAGCTGAGAGAACAAGGTCCCGGATCAAGGTCGTCCACACCTCTTCCAACAGTTACTTCAGCAGCAGAAAATACTAGACAGAATGGAAACGATGACTCTGATCAGTACAGTGACAATGAAGAAGGTAAAGTAAAAACACAATGGCAAGAATGCACGTAGCTTTGTTAGACTTGGGTAGACTAGCTTAGATAATTCGTTTATACCTGAATCTCAGGGCTCTGGGATTCCTTCCTTACAGATTACTGTTGCAGGGCTGTCATCGGTACTTTTTTGGCCAAATTTGGACTCTATTTTTATTTGGTGGTCATTTTCTTTTCCCCAAGCACCCCCACATGCATGCATTACACACCCTCTTGCTTTTGTTCCCTAATTTTGTTCAAGCCTTAAGTGATGAGCCCAGATAATGTGAGGGTGCAGGAGGACCGACAGTCCATTAGCTGTCCGATTTGTCTGTTTCTGTAGACTTTGGGGAAACCAAGTGGAAGAAATATAATTTTGAAATATCCTTGAAATTCTAAGATCCGAAACCACACAATGTATGTAGCGTTTTTTGTGGGTATTAAAAGGCATGAAAGAATTAAACTTAAAAATGTAAATGGTGTTGGAGTGGATCTAGCCTTTCAGCCTAGTAGTCTGCCTCCAGTAACGTCGCCATGGGGCACTTGTAAGAATCGTGTGGTAGTTTGCCCTCCCTGACATCCATTTTCATATTTTCCATGGTATTCCTCCCTCTGTTTTAAACTAGGCTTAATTATTGAGTTCAAATATTAGAAGAAAATTAAATCTGATATTTAAACTGTCGAGAACAGTGTGCACTTTGGTGTAGCAGCAGGGCTCAGGAGAAGTTGACTTAGTTCATCAGTCAACCCAATTACCTTTCTCATGTGCTCTCTGCCCTTTTCATTTGCAGTTCAACAAAAAGGTTGGTGGGGTATCCAAAAATATCGCATGGGGTCAACAAAGAAAAATTTACTGGCCAGTGAAAAGGATAAAAATCAGGATGCATAAACAGGCTGCCCCTATAATCATAACACGGCAGTGGTAGGAAAGCTATCCTACCTAACTTCTATCTTAGTAGAGTGCCCGACACATAGTAAATGCTTAACACATACCCTCCCCACCCAAAAAACCACAAACCAACTGCAGGGCATAAATATTCTGTCACCATGCCAGATTGTTATAACTGACTGTCATCTAAGTCACCGACAGTCTTATTTTTGCAAAACAGCACCTTTTCCTTCAAGAACATCTTTTTAGCAAGGAGGCAAAGAGAGGATCAGCTTAGCTAACTACCATGCTTATCTTTCCTGCCTCTTTTGCTTCTCCCACAGGGAAGAAGAAGAAAGAACCCAAGAAAGTGAAGTCCACTAGGGATTCTGTCCCTATTTCTGAATTTTCAACTCCTCCCTCTGGTGGATTTTTTCAGTCAGTTTCTTTTCCTGCGGTCTCTTCCCGGCCTCCTTTGGGCTGGACAGAATTGCAGACTAGCTCTCAGGCAGGTGAGAGCGTGCATTCTTCTGAAAGAGACCCTCCCAGGGAGCCTCTCAGTTCTACAAGCTTACCCGGTACAGGCCATGTAGAAGAATTGGGGCATGGGAGAGATTTTTTCGGTTTTCCTAAATTTAGCCATGACAGGTTCATGGGAACGAATCTGTTGTCTACCCACCACGATCTGGCTTCTTTGCTGGTTTCTGCTGCAGCTAAGACCTCACGCTCTCCTACGGTGGTGACTAAACCCACCCCTCCAAGCTTCACAAAGCAGAAGGAACATGTTTTTTGTGGAGAGATGGGTGGGCTTCAGCCAGCACCCCACGTAAGGTCAAGCAGTTCTGACCACTCGATCGTTGCCAAAGAGTGGACTGGCTCAAGCGAACCTGAGAGCTCACAGATGATTTCTCCACCCCTTGCTCAGGCCATTAAAGAGTATGTAGATTACCTCTTGAAACAGGGAGGAGCAGATAGTTTGCCTGGGACTTCTAGGCATAAGATGACAGTCGACCCTACCGTTCCCCCTCAAAACCCTGAACTCCTCTGCTCTCCTCAAAAGCCTCCCAAGTTAAGTGAGAGACCAGCTGAAGAGGGGGGCTTAGCTGATGTTTGTGCTTTTCAAGATTCTCTGGTAGGTGAGCGAGAAGCACCTTCTGCCTTTGCTAAAAATATTATATCGCAATCACTCACTACTTTGGGCATCGAATCAGCTAAGGGACTTCGGCATGAGACGTTAGGGAGCTCAGTGCCGTCCTTTCCCCTACACGACTCCATTGTAAGAGTCATTCATCAGGAATGGAATCAGATTGATAGGCCATTTCCATCTATGTCCCACAAGTACCCCGTTTCTTCGAAAGAAGCAGTACAATTATTTTCAGTTCCCAAAGTGGACTATGAAGTCCTGGAGCTAACATCTGAGGCAGCTCATCCAGCAGATAATAGGACAACTGCAACTGATTCTTGTGATAAGGATGTTGAACTTGCCCTCTGTAGGGCATATGAGGCCGCAGCCTCAACATTGCAGATTGCAACCCATTCTGCTTTTGTAGCTCGAGCTATGCAAGCGGACATTAGGCGTGTTGCGCAGCTCCTCAGCGCCGATCCTAACCAGGTACCCGAGGCGCTTGGCATATTAAGCAAAACCTACGATGCGGGTTCATTCCTCTGTGATGCTGCATTTGATGAAATACAGATGGCTGCTTGTGCCATGGGCTCCTCTACCACTGGGCGTCGGCATCTCTGGCTGAAGGGTTGCAATATTAATTCAGCTTCTAAGAAGAAACTGGCAGTTCTGCCCTTCCGAGGGGGGACGTTATTTGGCGGGGAGATTGGCAAAGTGATTAAAAAGAGAGGGAATCGAAAGTGATGATAGAGATGAGAGTTCATGAGATTGACTACTGTCCCACCTACTATATTAGTATCCCAGAAGCTTGGCTAGGTACATCCTTATAGTACAGATTAGTTTAAAACATCCTTTGTTTTTTTAATAGAGGATGAAGAGCTTTTCAGGGCTTAGCTACAACCTTTTAATTTTTTTTTGCAATTTATTGCCAGGTTACTGTTTTGTAATATATCAATCCAGGCACCTGGTCTTGCAGCCTAGGTAGAAGACAGGCTGGTAGAACATTTGGGGATAGGAAGCATATATAATTTTCACCTAAACACTTCAGCTCTACCAATTTCATTTCCCTAATATAATTTTCTTCTTCTGCAAAACTGAGTACCAGTAGCAAGTTTGATCTTTGAAAAACAATCGTTATAAATGTCAGAGAAATTTAAAAATCAAATATGTCCTAATTTTTACAAATACATGGAGACCAAATTAAACTCGTATAAATATTTGATGCAAAATTTCATTATTTTTCCCTAGATTGTCTCCGAATAGTGCTTCAAGCTTAACTGACGGTTTTTAATTATAACTGTGACTTCTGTTAAGCAAAATTCACAGTTTTGAAGATAGGCTTCATGCTATTTTGAATTGTTTAAAGTAATGATATACCTGTCTTTAGAATTTCCCCTTGAAGGACTGAAAAGAACAGGGTTGTTTTGGGTGGGAGGGACATTTTGGCTTTTTTGGATGAAACATCTCCCCCCAAAGCATAAACATTTTTAAGCTCAAAGTTTAAAATTAACTTTTAAATGCATCTCAGTTTTAGGCGGGAAGGTAAGTGGAATTCCAAAAAGATATTCAGACAGCTTTATACAGAGGAGGGATTTTTTTCTGTCGGTTTTCTGATTGGCAGTTTGAAGAAAACTGAAGACACTAGGGGAAAATTTAACGACAATGTGCGTTAGGTAGTAGTTTCTATACGAAATTGGGAATTGTGTGTTTTTAGGAGAAAATAGGTAGCCTTAGGGCTGTGCAGTTTACTTTCGGGCTAGGCAGAGTACAGTGTTTGGGGAAAGGATAAAGTCCTTACAGTCAGATTCTTATTCTTTTTTTCATGAAGCTGGAGTTTAGGAGTAGGTGCATTTTCATATATCTCAAGCTATGGGAGAACATTAATAATGCATAACACTGAAAATCTATTTACTTGGGTACGTACAACCCAAAGCTCATTTTATTTGTTTTTGGGGGGGATTTTTTTCCCCACACTTACTACCTAGGAACTATCTTTGTATATTTGAAATCTTTATTTCTATCCTCTGAATCCTCTCGTATGTATGTACTATCAAATGCTATACAAACTGTAAAACTGTAGAATGTTTCTGCAAATTCAATAAAGTCTCTAAATTTGAAAAGAAAAAAAAGTGTGTGGTCTCCATAAAGATGATGAATATGTTGGGTTTTTTTTTTTTACTCTGAATCTAAACAAGAAAGAGGATTTTCACATAAGTGGACCCCTTTCCCACTCTGATATTTATTTATAACATCTGGTGGAGCTTATTAAAATGGGAAGCTTGAGTTGCCAATAAAGGCTGCTTTACCACTTAGAATTTCTCCAAAGACCTCAATCTGTGGAAAGTGAATTAATTTCTAGCCATTTACCTGGTTAATTCAAAATTTATTATTGGTCTAGGTTTGGGGTTTTTGTGTATGTGGATCTTTTTTTGTTGTTTCCAATTCCAGGATTCTGAGTTCATTTAAAAAACAGTATTTTCTCTGAGAAAGGCACTTAACTATTCAAGTCTCATGTGCACTTGCGTGCCAAATTGAGTACACTAAAGGAAGGCCAGAGTTATCCCCATGTTGACAGACCTCTACTCATAAATCATGCTAAACTTACTTAATTTCACAATGCGTTTCCTGGAAATTAGCGCCCAGACGACTTTGAGAATAGAAAGCACATGCTTGTCTGCATTTTAGGCAACCATCCATACTCGGCCCGTGGGTGAATGTCTGTGCACTGACCTACCAGCACTACTCTAGCATAAAGTGGTTATTCAGAATGGAAATTAAGAAATGGAAGCTACTAATTTTCAGCAATATTAATCAGTTGCCCAAAAGATGCAACAGGCCAGTGAGCACAGTGATAAAGACCTAGAGCCAGAAGAATAGAATATCAGTTTCAAACAATTGGTAACTGTCAGCAAATCTGTTCGGGATCCATAAGTTAATATACATCACCTGATATTTCTCTAGCTTTCATAATAATCAGAGGTATTTACTGTGCACTTAACTATGTGCACAGCACAGTATTAAGCACTTGTGAGAGTACAAATACATTAGAGTTGGTAGACAAGTTCCTTGCCCACAGTCTAGTGGAGGAGACAGACATTAAAGAGAAGAAATGTGTGATAAATGGTTACGGTTTTGGTTTTGTGTCATTTCTTTGTCTTTATTTTCATTCCCAAAGATGGTGAAAGATCAAAGGAAAGATGAGGCACAAATTTATCAGTATTTCAATTATAGAGCTCAGCCTCACTATCAATTATCACTTATTCATCTAGAGGACTGTGTGGTGCATTCTACCTAGCTGTTAGCTACCATTATGGCTACTGAAAAATGCTATAAACATGTTCCTTCCCTTTTCTGTTGAACAAGTCGGGATAGATCTTGCCCTAAGTCACATCTAATTAGATCCACTAAGTGGAAAATAATAATAATAATTGTATTTGTCGGAAAATAGGGAATGGAAAAAATTAATAGGATACAGGAATTTAATTTTTTTTCCTCCCCCCACAAGCTCCTTTAGTTCTTTAATTTCAGGACAAGAGACGTACTTGAACTTTAACAACAGTGGACATTTAAAAAAACAAACCAAACAAAAAAAACCTACCCAAACAGCACCTGAATGAAGCAGATCATCAGTTCATTTTCAATGCTAAAGAGTAATGACATCTTTAATGTTATTTCCAGACTCTAAAATTGAGCTCAAGCTTGAGAAGAGAGAACCTCTGAAGGGCAAGACAAAGCCTCCGGTAACGCTCAAGCAAAGAAGAGCTGAGCACAACCAGGTATCTCTCTTGTCGTAAAGTCCAGTCATTGGCAGCTGTGTAAGATCTTAAAATGCTTGAACAAACACCTCTTTGATTTAACCTGGCTCATTTACTTTGCGGCAGATAGTCATTACAGACCTGTGAGCATTTTCAGACTGCTTGTGCTAAGTTTTTCTCACAATCGCTGCTACTAATATTTTCTAGACTTCAATCCAGATTCTCCTGCTGCCCGGTGTGCAGTTGCTTTTTCTTTCTGTGAAAACGTTCTGATTGAAAGTAGTTAAGTACTAACTGGACGATAAATGAGACACGGTCTATGCCTTCTACATGAGCAAAGATTGGGTAGTGAGAGGTGTGCATAGTCAGGGAACCAGGATAGGGCTCGGGATGATTTCATAGGAGAAGCATTTCAGAGGCTGTCCAAAGGGTAGAAAGGGGAGCAGACGTTTCAGACAGTAGGATGCAATCTGAGAGATAGCTAGGAAGTTGAGGAGGGTTGCGGGTGGGCATTGAGTCCCAATGTCACAAATAGGATTAGAATATGAGGGACAAGTTAGGGCGTAAAACGAGGAGGGGAGCACTAGACTGGGGTTATCCCTGGGCTAAAAAAGAACAAGGTTAGTTTTGGTCTCCCTCAACCAAGGGAGAGGGACGCTAGGACCCTTACTGCTTTGGGGATCTGGGCTGCAGGGCCAAGTGGAAGGAGAGGCAGGGAGTGGAAGTGCCATATGTGCATGAAAATCTCACATGTGTAATCCCCGTGATTTGGAGCTACAAATCTGTGCCTGTATGATCCTGCCTTCCCACCTTAATGGCCCTGGCCACGGGCCTGCAACCCTTCAGGGCCCTTTCAGGTCAAGCTGTGGAGACGCAGGCCAGCAAAAGATGAGGATCTTGAATCTGATGCTAGTGTGTGGGTCGTGAAGGGGGGACTTGGTGGAATTGTTTGGAAGAGAAGATATCTTTATTAGTGGTGCTAATATGTCCATTAAAGGCCCTAATAGTGGCTGGGAGCCTGGTCAAGATGAGACGTTTGGGCCTGTACTGTGGCTTAGTAGATAGAGTACTGGCCTGGAGTCAAAAGGACCAGGGGGTTCTAATCCCTCCTCTGCCACATACCTGCTGTATGGCCTTGGGCAAGTCACCTAACTTCTCTGGATCTCAGTTAACTTATCTGTAAAGTGGGAAGTAAGAGTGTGAGCCCCATGTGGGACAAGGACTGTGTCCAACCTGGTTAACTTGCATTTACACAGAGCGTAGAAGAGTGCTTGGCACCTGTAAGCGCTTAGCAAGTACCATGATTGTTGTTGTTGTTGTTATTATTATTATTAAGGACTATGTTAAAGAATAAAGAGAAAGAGGCAGTTTTGGGAAATGTGAAGGTAGACTATTTTGAGTATATGTAAGGAGAGCAATGAGCCCCAAAAGTACTTCAAGGATTCTTTCTTCAGACATAGGATCACATTGCCCACGGTATTAGGAGAGGTGAACATAGAGGAGTGTGGAGGAAAGATTAGTAGTTTTGTTTGTTGTGGGAATTAGCCCCAGGGGAAGCCTGCTGTTTATGTAATTCATCTGCAGAGGTAATGGAACTCTATGCTTACAACTGAAATAATGCTCTTCTTTTTCAGGTCAGGTAAATTCAGTCTGATAGAGCACATCATTTAAAATATTTTAAAAGCATTCTCAAGCTTAAAGTGCTCTCAGTTTGTGTAACTACCTTTTTGGTATACTTCTAGTTGACGTCTCTCTACTCTTTCTCCTCCTGCTACTTTTTAACCAATTTATAGAACTCTTAAAATGTAGCACTCTAATTTTTGGCTGTACTGTACGTGAGACTGAACTTGATTTTCTCATTTTACACACTTGTAAATCAGTACATTTTTCTTGCTCTATAAATCTTGAACCCAGCTGACTAGGTTAGAATCACTGAACTCGACAATCTGTAATAATTTAAAGATTGAAATTAAAATGATTTTATAGAGGATACTAAATTTGAAAAATTTTGAGAACATTTGAAAGGCATATCCTGTGGGATCTCTTGTCTTCGGTGTTATCAAAACTGCACTTCTCATTTCATAAAACTGAGCTTATGCAAAAGGTTCGATACCTATGACAGAAGAAGCATGGCACCTCCCAAAGATTTCTTTTCCAATGAGACCCCTTCCTGGATTTGTACTCCAGGAAAAGGGTCAGCAATCTTTTCCAGCAGAAGAGCCCAAAAAGTGAAACCCCTCACCCTGTCTGCCAACTGCTCAATTATGCAATTTACACACACGTTAACATAGCTTCTTTGTGAAGGTGCGATTAAGAAATTATAATTTTAAAGTTAAAGAGAGGTATGGGAACATTAACAAAGAGGATCAAGGAAATAGGAAAGGAAAACTTGTTCCTGGTTGTTTTTTATTTGGGAAAGGGAAAGACTGGGTATCAGAGTGGTAATGCACCATGCTTGCACATTAGATTTAAACAGTGTTGTGTAGGTGAGACCTCTACAACTTGAATCAAGACTTTGCTTGTCTGTTCACGTGACTATGCCCAAGGCCAGGCATGCTGTTTAGGAGCCCGCAGGAAAAGCAAAATTAAGTAGATGAATTAAAACTTTGCCTGCCTGCTGTGTTGCTGTCTCACTCATCTTCTCCTTCATTGCTGCTCCTGCCATTTAATTCGATTGCTCCTGACCAACCACACCTAAGGAATGAATTTTTCTCTTCTCCAGTGCCTGTGGGGACTGATCAGTACGCTTGGCACCCAAAAATGAGGACTGCTCTTCTCTTCCACTCCCGTGCCTGGGCAAAACGATTAGTGCCGTTCCCGCTCAGCTGTCTGACGCCAGTTCCCTCTCCCTTTTAGACGTGTTAGACTACCCTCTTGCCTTTCAACCGCAGGCTTTCAACAGATCGACTAGTAATAGTATTTATTAAGCACTTACTGTGGGCAGAGAGCACTGAACTAAGTGGTGGGAAAGAACATAAAGTTGGGAATCAGACACAGTTCCTAAGAGGGCTCAATCTGAAAAGGTGTGGGAGAGGAGACTGATGTCAGACATGTGAGAGATGAAACAAAAGACTAAAACGACATAAAGAGAAAAACCAAAGATCTTTAGGATACTGTTGCTAGAGAAGTGGAATTTCAGGCTCCTCACTGTTCAGACTTCACAGTGATTACTGTGAGTGATTAGGAGAAGCCTCCACTGTCTTTCCAAGGTCTGTTGGAGGCAGCGATGCTACATTCGCTTTTCTGTGTCCCACCGGGATGGTGCAGTTGAGACTGGAACGGAGGGTCTTCAGTGACGTGGAGAGCTGGTGCAGCAGACAGCTTGACGATCAGCTAGAGGAGGAGGATGGGGCCATGGATGCCACGGTGAGAAGGCAGCAGTCGTGACTGATTCATGGGCCACGGAGCACTCTGCAGGGGCTTAAGTCCCCACAGTCTGCCTGCGAAGGATGTGCCGGAAGCAGGGATCCTGAGAGCCCAAATTGGAAGTCCCTTGAGAAATCAGTTGCCATCTTCTGGTCTGGAACTCTGGGGAACAGTTTCTCACACCCTGACAATGATAGACCCTTCAAGTAGACTCCCCTGTGGACTAAGCTCCTGGTGGTCAGGGGACGTGTCTACCAACTCTGTTGTACTGAACTCTTCCAAATGTTTTGTATAGCGCTCTGCACCTCGAAAGTGCTCAATAAATACCATTGATTGAGAGACTACAAGCAGTGAATTTCTAGAGTTCCAGTCTTGAAGAAAGATAGGTGGAGAGCAACTCCACAGAAGGTTACAGTAGATCAGGTGCCGCCACTTCTTCCGTCAATTAGTCAGTGGTTTGTACTGACAGCTTATTATGTGCAGAGCAATGTACTAAGCACTTGGGGGACTACAATACAGTTAGTTGGTAGGCATGTTTCATGTCCCCAGATTGTAAAACTTAGGGGAGGTCATATACATTAAAGTAAAGGTGGGGGTGGGCAACAGAATATAAGGATTTATACATAAGTGGGCTGGGGTGAATATCAAAATGCTTAGGAAATATGGCCATAAATGTATAAGCGATGCAGAAGGGAGGGAGAATTGGGTAGGGAGATGAGGTTAGTCAGGAAAGGTTTCCTGGAGGGTATATTAATTTACTAGGCTATCCTTTAAACTGTAAGTTCCTTATGGGCAGGGCGTATGTCTACCAACTCCATTGTATTCCTCTGCACAAAGTAAGCATTCTGTAAGGACCCCTGCTTGATTATTGGGCTTAGAAGGTGGCGAGAGTGGTGGCTGCCCCTTGTAGCTTTTGGAGAAAATCTAGATTTGTGGTGGTTACATCGGCAACAAACCCTGTCCCAGACCACAGTGTTTTAATACAACCATTTCTAGAGCTAGCTTGGTAAGCTCATGGATGAGCTTCCAAGGTGTTTAATTGTTTTATGGTAGGACAATGCAAAATGTTATGGCAAAAAGTGGAGGACTCTTTTGTAGTGATTTCATAAAAGAGTAGCTGCTAAATCCCACCGGCCTCCTGGATCACCTCTTCCACCTACTTGTAGGCAAGTAAAAGAGTGACAGGTTTAATTTTTAATTAAATGCATGTGTGGCTGATTTAGATGCACTGGAATTTTTTCTGCCATTTGACTTTTATACAAACCACCGAAGTATGGAACTGTGCGAGGGATTCTGTCTCAAAGATCTCCACATTCATTGATGCAGTCTCACCAAACCAAGAGAGAACTCCACCTCATCAGTAAATATATTATCCACACTACGATGGATAATATAAGCAGATTAGTCATAGTCCCTATCCCATCTGGGGCTCACAGTCTAAGGGGAGCGAGAAGAGGTATCCTGTCCCTGTTTTTACAGATGAGGAAACTGAGGCACAAAAAAATGAAGTGACTTTCCCATGTCACATAGAACCTCAAGTGGCAGAGGTAGAATTAGGACCCAGGTCTCCTGCCCCCCGGCCCCATCACATTTCCACTAGGCCATCCTCTGCTTCCATTAAGCTTTCATTATTTTCACAATTATTGTCATTAACTCTACTTATAATTTTATCCATTGAGTTAGATCTTTCATAATGAGCATATTTCACATCTTTTTGACATTGGGTATTGACAGTGGCTGTTACTAAAAAATTCTCTTTGGTAAGATTACATGTTTTGAGTGGAGTTGAAATACAGCATTTGAGAATATAGGATTCTGGAATTTTAGGTGTCTTCAGATATGTTTCCTAGGGCATGCACCCATAAAGGGACATAAAGAAACTTTCTTATATACAAAAATTTAAGAGTCTTGGACAGAGAACAGGATGGGTGAAATGATTCCATCCCGTCTATGTACTTTCCCAAGCACATATCACAGTGCTCTGCACATTGTAATGTGCAATGCTCAATAAATACCATCAGTCGATTGGTACGCATGATCAGAGTGACCTGTAAATACTGTGAGGCAGAAATAAAGACATACACAAAGTGAAGATCAACAGCATATCAAAATTTCCTTAAATCACATTTGCTCATAAGAAGAATTAGAGGAGTAGTGACCCAGTGGAAAAAGCAAGAGCCTGGGAGTCAGAGGACCTGGGTTCCGATCTCAGCTGCTCCATGTCTGCTGTGTGACCTTGGGCAGGGCACCTAACTTTTCTGAGCCTCAGTTAAACTAATCCGTAAAATGCAGAATTAAGACTGTGAGCCTCACATGGGACAGGGACTGCGTCCAACCAGATTAGCTCGAATCCACCCCAGCGCTTAGTGTAGCGCCTGGTACATAGTAAGGGCTTAACGAATACCATTTTAAAAATAGCATAATATTCTAAGCCAGTGGTTACACCATAAATTACTGGTATAAATTCTGATTTTATCAGCATTGACCAACTGTGTGCATGTCTGTGGTAACCTAACCTGATATTACGAAAGGGTTCTTGGAGAGTTTACTCTGTTGCTTGGGGTTTGGTGGTTGGTACTCTGCCTGTGCTTGCTGTAGAAGGGGCTTCTTTCTTTATTCTAATATTTATAATTGTGGATTCTGATCACCTATCAGTGCAATAAATGAAGTTACATCGAATGTATGAGGAATCGTTTTAAAGCCCGACTGGAAGTTCCTAAATCCTTATTTAGGTCTGCCTAAACCTTTTTTGCAAATAACTTTGGGGATTGTTTAGTGGGGCAACATAAACACTTCAGTGTGCGTATGTTAAAACGGCCATTAGTTTTCTATTAGTATATGGCTTTCTAACATGTCAATGCTTGACTAGAGCTATTCTCGAACTGGAATTTCTGAGACTGTCTGGACAAGTGGATCTTCAAAAAGCGGACCTCTTCAGACATTAACTAGGGAGTCTACAAGAGTGTCAAGAAGAACTCCAAGGAAAAGGGTGATGCAAGGCTTATTGAACTTCAGAATTGGTTTTGTCAGATTGGCAGGGGCTTAGTTCTTTACATTTATTGTTTTTGTTTTGTTTTTAAACTAACAGGTGGAAACTGCAGAACAGTTGCGTGTAGATGGTGCAGTAATTACAGAGAATACTCCTATAGCTGAAACTATAAAGGCTTCAAGCAACGAGACTTTAGTAAATATATTTAATAAATTATGCAAGTGGCATTCGTCTATAAACTACCCGATAATTAAAACTGGGATGACTATGATTCTTATAGACTTTAAATTTATATGCTGTTAAAGGATATTTTTATTCCTAAACATGAATCTATTATGCAAAACACTTAAATTTTATAAGCACAGTTAATTTAAAAAGTAGTGTGTTAATGAGCATAATGCTGGGTGAAAAATCCTCAATACTGCAAAATATTTTTTCACAAATAATTTGAGGAATTACTAAAACTGAGTAATGTAGTGCTAAGTTAATTTCCTAAATCTTTACTCAGAGCAAGTTAATGTTTTCTTATATTTAGCATAAATATAGAGTGTGATTTTCTGAACTTTTTTTGTCATTGTTTTACGTGGCTAATTGAGTCTGAATAATTTGAATCTTGGCAGGTTGTCAATAGGGGGACTGGAAATATCAAGCTTGCAACTCCTTATGTGTCACTCAGGGAATTCTCAGACATACCCAGAAGAACACCAAAGAAATCACTGGCGAAAGCTGAAGTAAATAAAGTTCAGAACGATGCTCTTATTGATCCTTTTGGGCAGGAAATAATATGTATTACTGGAGTGGGAGTTAGGGCATTTTTTTAAAGGGTGGCATAAGAATATTCAGCCCAGGGAAGGATTGTTGTTTTTGCTTCAAGGAGAGTTCTCCTTTTGGATGAATGCTCACTACAAAGAAACATCTACATTTTACTAGTAAAAATACATTTGGTATATTGTGGCGAAACTAACATGACTATTCTGCTGCTTTGTAATTCTTTAGTGTCACTTTGCAGAAGGGGGAGTTTTTTAGTGCTGTCTTTATTGCAGAACATTTTATCCTTGTCATTGAAATATATGCATTTTTAAAGATAGTCATAAGTTGTTGGTTTTGAGGTAACCTCAAGATTTTGAGTTGATTTATTGCATTGTTTTTCCATAGAGTGTATATGTTGATCATGCATGACCATTATTAACTGTGCATGATGCAATATGCTATCATGCTTATTTTTTAATAGAGAAGTTTGAGATTTTCCCGAAGGCATATCCACTGGGTTACTGGGAGGGATTTATAGGTTACTCACCACATGACTGGACTACTGTTTATATAGGCATCGTTTTGGCTGGGTTAAAATATAAATTGATTTTTAAATAACGGCCGTTCTGGTTTTCTCGCTGACCTATTTTAAACGATCATATTTACACTGAACATACAGAGCCCTTGTAATTATATTTCAGGGCTCTTAATTTCCGAGCATAAGAAGAAACAGGTTGTCCTCGTAAAATCATAAGTGTTACTCATAATTTCTAGGGAAATCTAGACGTGTTAGATGTCCTGATTGCTTTTTTTGAACCCTCTCTGTTTATATGGTGGTGACCACATAATAATACCTTGAGAGAACTGGAAGAGAATCTAGAAGAGTGGTTAGTTTTACCCAACTCTTAAGACGTTTGGGCAATAAGTCATTAAAAATAATTACATTCCAGTTGTAAACTGGAAAGTGATTTTTATCATTAAAATTGGGGTGAATGAAATTTTCACTTGGAGTCCCCTAGGGCGGTGGCCATAATAAAAAGTCTCTCTTTGATTTTCATATATGCAATCTGTAAGGGATTTTTCATCTTATTTTCTGCAGGTAGAAGAAAAAACATTTACAGAGGAAAGAAGAGTTGAAAGGGATATTCTTAAGGAAATGTTTCCCTATGAAGCATCAACACCAACAGGAATTAGGTATTGAAGTATCTATTTCACACTTTCTGCATAGAAAGGTCACTTGTACCCTAGTGAGCTGTAAGCATTGTGCTTGTTTTCACTGGTGCTTTAGAGCCTCTATAAATTTCTAAAATAATTGCAGTAATTTTTCCGTAATTCATAAGATCGTGAACCTCTCGAGGGCCAATAACAGAGTATCGTGCTCCCCTTTTTTTCTCCAACCTTTCCAACAGTGGTTAATTCCCCTCTCAAATGTGCTTAATACACTTTCACTACTAAACATTCTTAAGAACAGAGGCAAGCTTGAAACTGTTCCCCACAAAAAAGTGGATCTAAAGATCTAATTTCACAACCAGAATCATTTAAAAATGTGGGATGTCCCAAATATTGCCTTTCCACTAACCAACTCTAGCACCCCTAGAAAGAGATTGGGTTTGCCCAGATATTGCAATGGTGTGTATCTCAATCTCTTTTTTTTTTTAAATGAAAATAATACGGGGTGCTCTTTCATTAAATGACCTATTTTAATTGGAACGCTCAATGAGATTGTTTAAAAAAAGGCACAATAGGAAATCTGTTTCTAGAGTTGTGAATATGTTGCTAAGCAATACCTGGAGTGGGGATCTTGACCATTCGTAGGATCCGACATTCACGCCCAATGTAATAGGAATTCTAGCGGGAGGGAGGCTTGTTGTGATGGTCTGTGGAGGCAATAGGGTGACTGGTTTGGATTGTGGCAGCCCATAAGGCTTAGAGGTCTAGGCTCTACACTGTGAGCTTGTTGTGGGCAGGGAATATGTCTGCTTATTGTTATATTGTACGCTTAGTACAGGGCTCTGCACACAGTAAGCCCTCCGTAAATACCATTGAATGAATGAGGTCTTGATTTTTAAACAGGTTCTGCTCTCTGGCTTACTGTTGTGCCATTTACTTATATTTGCCAGATAATGCACCAGATTAGAAAATTGAGTTTTTATGTCACCGGTTTTTTAAAATGCTAATGACTTATCTCAACCAAGCCTCTCTTAATCTGTTTTCCTCATCCTACAGCGCTAGCTGCCGCCGACCAATCAGAGGAGCTGCCGGTCGACCCTTAGAACTCAGTGAATTCAGAATGGAAGAAAGTTTTTCATCTAAGTACGTTCCCAAATACGTTCCCCTGGCAGACATGAAGTCAGAAAAGACAAAGAAAGGACGCTCCATTCCCATGTGGATAAAAATTTTGCTGTTTGTTGTTGTGGCCATTTTCTTGTTCTTGGTCTATCAAGCTATGGAAACCAACCAAGGAAATCCCTTCTCTAATTTTCGTACTGATGACTCTGAGGTTCAGGGACAGGCTAAATGAGCTGTCCAATATGGCACATCCAACTTGGTCTCCTATTTTAAATAACTGTAGAAAGAACTTTTCTGTCCTTTTGTTGGCTCAAGAACAACTTACAAATAATGTGATTGCAACTTGATAAATGTAATTGAAAATTCAAGACAGTACAACTGGACTTCATTTAAATATTTTGGACTGTGGACGTAGGAGATCACTTTGTGCCATACATAATCTTTTTTTAGATCTCTGGAACTTTTTTGTAGGCTTTATTTTTTTAATGTGGACATCATAATCCATTTTTGAGAAAAATGTATATTTGTTTTTGTGGAGATGAGGCAACATGTTAGTATAATGTGAAGCTATATGTTGAAATGCTTTGAATTCGTACAGAAAAGATCTTTCTGGTATTCTTTCTCTATTAGACAAAATCGTAAGAAGAGAAGCAAGTCAAAATCAAAGGCAGGGTAGGGAGGAATTCATTCGAGATGCTTTCCTTAGCTGTACCTGAGTTTGATTTTTTATTTCCGGGAGAAAGTACGGCAACGTCTCTTCTGTAGAATACTGTAACTTTTTAGTACTGTGTTCGTGTAATCCTGTTGTACCCATTTTTGTAACAGATTTCCTAGTATCATGAATTCTATTAGTAGCTTGACCTAAGCATAGACTTGGTTTTTAACTGAAGATCTTTCAGGTAAACCTACACATGTAGAAAGCTGTTTAATGGTGAGACATAATCGGCAACATAGATGTAACTTTACCGAGGAACATTTGTGTATGACAAGTCTTAATTTGCTTCCAAGATATTTTCTTTGATTAAATTTTTTTACATAAAGCGTTTGGGAAAATTTACATTTTCTTTCATTGTCTTTACCTACTTGCTTCATCAAAGGCCTCACCAAAAATATATTGCCAAGTCTTTTGCTTAATGTAACCTGATAAAACATGTACTAGCTATAAGCAGTGTGCGAAGATGTTTCTTTTTTAAAATGTTTATTTACTTTTCTCGGATACTCCATACAACTCTTGAATTTTTTTTACTCTTGACGTGAGGAGGGCATTACGCTGTGTGTGTGTTCATGTACTAGTTCAGTTACTTTTTGCAGTTGACTTTTATTCTCTTAATCAAAATTTACCTCATATATAACTGGGCAAAGCCTACAAGTGAGATTTCAGTCAAATCATGTAAAATATGTCAAAATTAAAACTTAGGCACTTAAGTTTAAAGCTACAATTTGCCATACTGCACGCCATGCTCTTCAAATTAGAACATTTTTAAAGACTCTGTATTATAAAATATGACCACATTCCCTGGCACTAAATTCTGAGCTGGACAAAATATAATCTAAACTTCCTCTTTAAGCAACTTGCAAACATTTCATTTGCTGTATATTCAAGAAAAAAAATAAGCAGCGCATGGACCTGTGGCAGACCCCAACCCTTGGAAAGAAATTGCTTAACTATGTCAGATTGCCTATGTGCGTATTAACTCCGTGTGAGTTTGGGGTTTGATGATAACTCCGTGCTCACTTTATTCTTAAATTGTATTTTTCAGTTTTCACGTTTAAATCTTGGTTTCATTCTTTACAAAATTGTAACAAGATACCTTTGATGTTTTAAAATGTGGGGAGAAATAAATAATTTTAATGTCTATGTAAGGTCTGTTCTCTCGGATAGGAATTGTGTCCTAAACTGAATAGGTAGGACAAGCTGAGACCTCTAGTCAAAATGAACTTAACATGTACTAGCTCTTTTGGTTCTGTCTTATACCACTAGAGTAAGTGTGTCCGTGTAGTCAACGTAAAGCATTTCTTTTTTAATTAAACTGTAGAAGCAGTAGCGAGATCTTTATGATATTTGATTAATAAAAAAATAAATGATGTAGTTCTTGTCAGTGGATTAAATGCTTTTCATTTAGCAGAGCAAACCTTTCGATCAACCGTTAAATATTTTCTTGTAGGGTATTTATGAATTGTCTACGTTTTTTACTCAAGCACTTGATGGATGTTGTTAGCTTTCACCTAATTTGTGGTAATAATAGAATTTCCTTCATAGACATACAAAAATACATCCGGGGAAAAAGCAAAAGTTTCTTGTAGGCTTTCAGTTCTTTTCAGATAAGTTATTCTTATTGGCGCTACAGTGTACAAGTGCAAATTCCTTGGGCTTGTTGGCGACTATATTTGCCTATACTTTTTCTCCATTGTAAGTAATTAGGAGAGCATAGGCATTACCAACTATTTTTATTTGCCAACCAGCAGTCCTAGGGGCTGCTCTTTGGGCAGGGTTGGCATTTTCTCAGCCAAAATTGCCACCAAACACTCTGCTCTGTTTTATGCAGTTGGCACCAGTTTCACAGCATTTGATCACATTTCCACATTTAGCAATTTAGGGGCCCTGTGGATGCTGACTGGAGTGTGTTTTAATATGCTAATGTATTTACCTGCCTGAGCTTTTAATTCATTCGGTTCATTGTCTTACCAGTTTTAGATATTCTGAATTGTATTTTAAGAAATAATTTGATTGCAACCAATTAATCAGTGGTGGTTTTTGAACTCTTCGTGTGTGCAGAGCACTATACTACTTCTGAATTAGTATGTACCAGTGATAGTTTACATTTCTCTTTGTGTTCTTAACTCTTTGGAATTAGTGTGTTTGCAGTTTAGCTGCCCCCACCTTTGAATTTAATTTTGAATGTAAAAGAGTACTAAATTTTTAAGATTCAGGTTTGGGAACAGTCTAGTGCAGGAGGTAGAAGTTCACCATGATCAAGAAGTCGATTCAGAGACGGCTGTGTTCTGCCCTAACGAAGGATGCCCAGGCACCCAAAAGCCATGAATCCTGTATCCGTACCCTGCGTTCCTACTTGGCTAGCGTTAAGATTTAAATCCCTCTGTTTTTTCTTACTAATTATTTGCCCGACCCTTCCAGCAAACTTCCAATCCTTTACAAAACACGTCTTCCCCATACAATATTGTCAATATTATTTATGTTGAAAATTTAGTTCCCTGAGTATAAAATTGGTTCCCCACAAAATTAGGTCACAGTAACATCACTTCCATCCAAAATTAATACTCTATCCAGTGGTGGGGGTACCCGACCCCTTTATTTGTACGCAAATGATTTGCTGTTTGTGATGTTTTGGCTGAATAATGCTTTCCACAGATGTCAGCGCGGACTACACAGGTATATTACAGTTACCTTACACTTAGAGTTTATAGTCACTTGCTTTCACCTAGTCTTGTTCCTTATACCTAGAGACGACCAGTTATTTTACATTTTGATTAACATTTAAGGCAGCAATGCTTTTTATCATCGACAGCATGTGAGCACCTATTGTGTGTACAGACTTTGAAATAAGGTTAGATAACAGATATAAGTAGATGGAAAATTTGGAACAGTAACAAATAGCTGAAAACAAACATTTCCTAGTTAACTCTTAGGGCTTGTTTTCTTGTTTTAGCAAATAAATGGTGACCCGGCATACTGACGTTTAGAAGAACATTTTTCTGTTTGGTTAGAAAATAAGGGTTTTTCACTGATGCTGCATTATGCTTAGTGTGGTTTGCATTGTTACTAGGATACATTTAAAAATTTTTTTTTGGTAATTAAGAGTTTACTATGTACCAGACCTTGTACTATGTGGATACAAAATCATCATATTCTTAACAGAGCAGTTAAGTGTCGTGCCCAGGGCAGGGAATATGTCTGCTTATTGTTATATCGTACTCTCTTTCAAGTGTTTAGTACCGTGCTCTGCACAGAAGAAGCTCTCAATAAATACAATTGAATGAATAAATGGTCTCACAGCAGACAAGAGGCAGAGCCAGGATTAGAACTCAGGTCTTCCAACTCTGAGGCCTGAGCTCATTTCATATGCTCTTACAAGCGTCAGTGACCAAATGAGTTATGGGGTAGTTTACTCTGTTGATAATTATACCTTAGTGTAGAATGTATTTTGGGTAATGCTAATCCTACAATTGATTCCAGAATGGTTTCTGAGAACTGTGTACCCTATAAAGTAGTCTGCTTAGAATTCAAATAAATAGAGCCCACAGTGATGAAAAAACTAACGTAAGTGTACCTATCTCTGAAATTATATATCCCTGATAATAGTGTTCAGTGACCTCTTTTGAGAAGTTTTCAGAGTTGAACCACCTTTCCAGTGACGTTCAACAAGTATGTACCTTTTTTTAATGTGGCAGTCATTTACCTAACACTCATCTGAAGAGAAATATGTTTACTTTTAGGTCTTTTTTCATAAAGGTATGAAATACGCAAATTGCTGCTGTTCTTAAAAATTTTTGGTATTGTCAACATGAGATTTTGATTTTATTTCCATCCTGGACACACACTGTAGTACTAGCAATGTGTAGGGGATGAAAAGGACAGGTTGGAGTCCCGGAGGAATGAAATGTGTTGGGTGGAGCTGGTTTTGGATTTCGGAATGGGCAGCGGGACTGGTCTAGAGACATAATAGGCCACCAAATATGTGTGGTGTTGGTCTTTCCACATGAAAATAGAAGTGAAAGATGTGGAAAGTGAATAAACTTGAGAAATAATGCAAAAAGCAAGGAGAATAAATCAGTGAAGATTGTGCTTAGCATCTGCCGTTCCTTTGTAGCCTCATCTGATACGTACTGCACTTAGTTATTTCTATCTGCAGTTGCAAAAATATTTGAATATTCATGGACAGTTGGATACCTGTGGCACGGATTATGTCGTGGCGAATGTAGGTAACAATTTATTAGCTAGCCGTTTTCCTCCTGTATTTCTAATCCGTTGAGATCAGATTAGGTCTTCCAATTTAGGGCTCTCCACTATAGACTCTTGTGCCTGGCTGCTTCTGATCTGATCCCAGAGATTTGGACCTATTTGGCCAGCGGGATGGTTTTGGACTAGTAGATTTGTGGGTGTCTAGTCATCTTGTCTAGAAGTGCCATATCGAAACCATCACTGACAATTTTTTTATTTATAAGTGTACAAATGCTCCGTAAACATATCATTTTAACCATTTATTTTTGAAGGACCTTGGATTTTAAACTGGTTTCCAATGGCTTTAAAATAAAACTTGCTTCAAAGGGTTTAAAGAGGCAGAAAATGAGTACAGTACTGCTGTGCTGAACAGCCATTAAAGGAAATATCAGTTGTGTACTTGGAAGTGCCTTTTGTAATGAAAACTTAGTAGTATATATGTCTATCAAGGAAATAAATTTCAACTATCTTAACTTTCTTGTTGATTTCTTGAGCAGAATGTATAACCTACTAAATCCCAATTAAGGAAAATTAAGAATGAAAGGCTTGACTATCATTTCATCCTACTGCATTGGTTCACATTTTGTATTTTCATTTCAGTGTAGCTGAACAACCATTACTTCAGGTATAGTGGAGATTTGTGATATATATGACCATGGTCTGTGTTACTTTCTCAATTATTTGCTTTTGTGGAGTTTTGACTCTCTAAGTTTCTAAGTAGTCTGTAGACTCTGACTCTTTCAAATAGGAGCTGCTTTTCAGTTTGTTTTAAATGGGCATATCAGAATAGTATCAATCAATGGCATTTGTTAAACTCAACTTTAAAGACATGATTGGCCTTTTGCAGCCGTGGGGACACAACTATCAAATTTCAGAAGTAAATGTTAATGACTTTCTGATCATTTTAGCCACTTTTTTAACCTATCCTAAGCCTGGGTTAGACTCATGGCCCATCCCGTTTCCATATAACGTCACATGTCCCCCTTGATATCTATATTATCTTCAGGAATGTATCACTGTAAGATGCTCTGGCCAGGATGACTCCTCTGTATGTATTTACCTTCCGTCTCCAATGAAGATGGAATGAATGACATTGAGTTTCATTCACATCAACTAAAAGACCGTGAAACAGCACAGAATCCACAGAAAACCCCCAGTTAACACGTCGGGAGGCTCAGAGGAGGCCAGCACCAAGTTTGGCGTTCAGAGAGTCACAAGGAGGATCCAGAAGGAGCTGGGAGGTCAGGAAGATGATGGTCAATTAGCTCTGGGAGACACTTCAATAGGGCTATTAATCTCTCTGCTCAGGACCCAGACTTGAGGAGGAGGGCGGCCCAGAACCGTCTCCACCGAGGACCTGAACTCATCAGGATCAGCCCACAGGAAAAAGGGCCCAAGATCATCTGCACTGGGTGAAGGTATAAGTTGAACCGCCATAATGGCTATGCTCATCAGGACCCAATTTAAGGGAGTTCCCAGGACCATCTGTACTGAATAAAAGACACAAGGTGAGGATGTCTCGGTGCACGTGACCATCGTGATAAGGTATATCGGTGTGTGTATAGTTTGTTTTGGAAGAAAACACCAAATAGGAGAAATTCACCAGTGGGAGCATGGGTAACTAAAGATGTGAGTACAAGACTTACAATCCTGACTGTTCTGCCCCACCCAGAGTCTATCCTTTTCTGTGCTTGCCTGGGTTTGCAGCCTTTGGGGCTGGCATTGCTTTTGTAGCTGGAGAAGAGCAGGGGTCTGCCAGAATACAAAGATCCAGCAGGGCAGTGAAGGGCAGCGTTGGAAGAGACAAAAAAGTTCTCAAGCTAACTTATCTCTGTACTTATTGTAATAATTGTTAAGCACTTACTATGGGGGGAGATACAGGTAATCGGGTTGTCCCACGTAGGGCTCAGTCTTCATCCCCATTTTACAGATGAGGTAACGGAGGCACAGAGAAGTTTGTGCAAGTCACTTAGCTACTCTGTGCCTCAGTTACCACATCTGTAAAATGGGGATGAAGACTGTGAGCCCCAGTGTGGAACAGGAACTGTGTGCAATCTGATTACCTTGTGTCTCCCCCAGTGCTTAGAAAAGTGCTTGGCACATAGTAAGTGCTTAACAAATGCCATCATCATGATCATCAGACAAGTGGTAGATTAGAACCCACATCCTCTGACTCCCAAGCCTGTGCTCTTGCCCCTAGGCCATACTTCCCATGCTGCTTATACTTAGCGAAGAGTGGGAGCAGGGGTATAGCTATAGAAGAGAGTGAAGAAATATTGAGTGCTCACTGTGTGCAGACCACTATACTAAGTGGTGGGAAAGAATACGCAGGTGGAAATTTAGGTATGTTTCCTGTCCACTGTAGGGGGGCTCACAATCTAAGAATATAAGTCGTGGGCGGGGGGGGTTATAAGCGGACAAATCTGGAGTAATGAAACAGACACTGAAGAAGCATAATGCAAGGACCGTTACACACAATTAAAACAAAAATCAGAGTGCTGTGGCAAAAGAGTTTCAGGCTCCCCTTGGCCGAGACCAAGGCACACTCAAAGCCACAGTGACCACCACAGAAGCCAATAGCTTTAAGTTTTCTGGAGGCCTCATGCTTGTCTCTCTCCTAGGCTCTCCATCACCTTGCCCCTTCCTACCTCTCCCTTCTTTCTTTCTACTGCCCACCCCGCACGCTCCGCTCCTCTGCCGCCCACCTCTTCACCGGCCCTCA
Organism: Ornithorhynchus anatinus; assembly: GCF_004115215.2. Taxonomy (NCBI): domain Eukaryota; kingdom Metazoa; phylum Chordata; class Mammalia; order Monotremata; family Ornithorhynchidae; genus Ornithorhynchus; species Ornithorhynchus anatinus. The sequence goes on from NC_041741.1 coordinate 36,751,341, forward strand.
GTCTCGCCCATCCCGCCGTCGACCCCTGGGCCACATCCTCCCGCGGTCCCGGAATGCCCTCCCTCCTCACCTCCGACAATCTAATTCTCTTCCCCTCTTCAAATCCCTACTTAAAGCTCACCTCCTCCAAGAGGCCTTCCCAGACTGAGCTCCCCCCTTTTCCCTCTGCTCCCTCTACCTACCCCCCTTCACCTCTCCGCAGCTAAGCCCTCTTCTCCCCACTTTCCCTCTGCTCCTCCCCCTCTCCCGTCCCATCCCCTCAGCACTGTACTCGTCCGCTCAACTGTATATATCTTCATCACCCTATTTATTTTGTTTAATGAGATGTACATCACCCTGATTCTATTTATTTGCCATTGTTTTAATGAGATGTACTTCCCCTTGAGTCTATTTATTGCCATTGTTCTTGTCTGCCCTGTCTTCCCTGATTAGACTGTAAGCCCGTCAAAGGGCAGGGACTGTCTCTATCTGTTGCCGATTTGTACATAATAATGTTGGTATTTGTTAAGCGCTTACTATGTGCCGAGCACTGTTCTAAGCGCTGGGGTAGACATAGGGGAATCAGGTTGTCCCACGTGGGGCTCACAGTCTTAATCCCCATTTTACAGATGAGGGAACTGAGGCACAGAGAAGTTAAGTGACTTGCCCACAGTCACACAGCCGACAAGTGGCATTCCAAGAGCTTAGTACAGTGCTCTGCACATAGTAAGCGCTCAATAAATACTATTGAATGAATGAAAAACGTCAAGCCGAGGTGGAGAATCTTCTGGTTGGGAGTCTTGCAAAAGGATCACGGCTGGGTCCTCTAGTATGACTTTGTTGGGCCCAAGGTCTGGGGACTGTTTCCCTGCCCCTTCATATTGCCAAAATCAATAGCTTTCCTGGTGGTGATAGGATTATCTAGTCTTCTTTTATTCCTCTGTTGTCCCTTGTGACTGCCCTGAGGTCATCCTCCTTTTGTGTTCCATTTACTATTGTGTGGCTCTGGATACCTGCCTTTTGTGTTATTGCCAGGAACTGCCTGCCCCACCCCATTCTCCAGCTCCTTCCAGTGTTCCCCAACATCAGCTGTAGGACCTTCAACCTCAAGGCCAAGTCTCGCTGACACAGTCCTTGTCCTTGTTCCACCAAGGATTCACAGTCTTCATTTCTATTTTACCAGTCTTCATCTCTATTCTACCAGTCTTCTCCAGCTACAAAAGCAATGCCAACCCCAAAAGCTGCAAGCACAGCAAGGGATAGACTCTGGGTGGGGCAGAACAGTCAGGATTGTAAGTCTCGCACTCACATCTTTAGCTACCCATGCTGCCACTGGTGAAATAGACTGTAATCTTCTCGTGGGCAGGGCTTCATTCTGCTGCCTGGATCATTTTTCTACAAAAACTTTCAGGACAAAATAATAAGAATCACAGTATTTGTTAGATGCTTACTATGTGCAGAGCACTATTCTAAGCGCTGGGGTAGATAGAGAGTGGGGCTCACAGTCTTAATCCCCATTTTACAGATGAGGTCACTGAGACCCAGAGAAGTTAAGTGACTAGTCCAAAGTCACACAGCTGACAAGAAGCAGATCTGGGATTAGAACCCACAACCTCTGACTCCCAAACCCGTGTTGGGAGTCACCCCGCTTCTCAAAAAACTCCAGTGGTCGCCCATCCACCTCGACATCAGTCAAAAACTCCTCACCATTGGCTTTAAAATACTCCACCACCTTACCCCCTCTTACCTCACCTCGCTTCTCTCCTTTTACAACCCAGCCCGCACACTTCACTCCTCTAGTGCTAACCTTCCTGTGCCCTGATAATGATAATCATTAAGGTATTTAAGTGCTTACTATGTGCCAAGCACTGTTCTAAGCACTGTGGTAGATACAAGGCAATCAGGTTGGACAGTCTCTGTCTACATGGGGCTCAGTTTCAATCCCCATTTTCCAGATGAGGTAACTGAGGCACAAAGAAGTTTATTAGTATTTTTTGAGCGCTTACTGTGTGCAGATCACTGTACTAAGCACTTGGAAAGTACATAGAGACAATCCCTACCCACAACGGACTTAGTCTAGAGTCACTTGCCCAAGGTCACACAACAAACAAACTTGCCTATCTCGCCGCTGATCCCTAGCCCTCATCCCACCTCTGGCCTCTTCTCAAATCTGATAGACAATTAATCTCCGCTAGTTCAGTCTTATTGAAGGCAGATCTCCTCCAAGAGGCCCTCCCAGACTAAACTCCACCTTTCCTCAACTCCCCTTCTGTGTCACTCTGACTTGCTCCCTTTGCCCTTCCCCACCTCCCAGCCCCAAAGCACTTTTGTACATATCTGTAATTTCTTTGTATTGTTGTCTGTCTTGCCCACTCTAGACAAGACGACTGTGGGCAGGCAACGTGGCTGCTTATTGTTGTACTGTGCTCTGCACACAGTAAGAGCTCAATAAATAGGATTGACAGATGAGGTAACTGAGGCACAGAGAAGCTCGGTGACTTGCCCAAGGTCACACAGCAGATAAATGGCAGAGCTGGGATTAGAACCCAGGTCCTCTGCCTGCTGAGCCCATGCTTTATCCACTAGGCCTTCTTCCCAGACGAATTCTGACTGAAATTTCTGATCAGAGCAGTCTTTGCCCAAGCTATTGTTCCCTCTGTAAACTCTGGTTTCACTCTGCACTTATCTACTTCTCTGGCCTTCCTTCAACTCATCATTTTTCATTCTTAAGACCACATAGACTGGAAATATTTGAGTGCGTGCTGTGTGTAGACCTCTGCACCAAGTACATAATAGAAAATGTAAGCACGGGTCCCTGTATTCGAATCTTCCAATACATTTACTTAATGTGCAGAGCATCTCTTGTTTTTTCCTTTGTTCCTCCCACAGCAGCCAAGGCAGCGTTCTGCAGTGCGACTGCTAACTAGTGACCGATGAATCAATGAAAGAGTGAATGTGCCACAGAATTTCAAACAGACATCTGAAACAGCTATAAAAGTACACTAGATGTCACTCTAGAACGTGCTGAAGATACTTCTACCTCACATCCAGCTTTAAAAGGTATCCGTAGTTTTAGTGAGGGTCCCCCGTGCTCCTGCAACGGTGGTCGCTCGCAGCGTGGCTTAGTGGATAGAGCATGGGCCTGGAAGTCGGAAGGACCTGGCTTCTAATCCCGTCTTCCCTTCATGTCTGCTGTGTGACCTTGAGCAAGTCACTTCACTTCTCTGGGCCTAAATTACCTTCTCTGTAAAATGGGGATTAAGAGTGTGAGTCCCATGGGGCACAGGGACTGTGTCCAACCTAACTTGTAACTATTCCAGCACTTAGAACAGTGCTTGTCACATAAGTTCCACAACCATTAGCTCACTGTGTGCAGAGCATGTTTCTGTTACATTGTTGTGATGTACTCTCCCAAGTATCTAATACAGTGCTCTGCACACAGTAAGCACTCAATAAATGCGATTGAAATGAAACGAATGAATGAATTCAGTACAACAGATAGTGGCTAATGATCAGGTTGTAAACCAACAGGCGTTGATTTACATCTATTTACATTTTTTACGATTTTTTTTTAAGTGCTTTCCAATGTCAGGCATTGTACTAAGCACTGGGATACATACAAGGTTAAACAGAGTCCCTGTCGCAAATGGGGCTCACAGTTTTAATCCCCAGTTTCCAGATGTAGCTGAAGCACAGAGAAGTTAAGCGATTTGCCCAAGGTCAGCCAGCAGACAAGCAGCAGGTAAGCATCCTCACCTGGCCCTCCTCTCAACCTTTTACCTCCTTTTTCTTGCTCAGCACCCATTGCCCGTTTCCAGCCAGTTTCCCTTCCCTTCCTTTGCCGCTTCCCCCGATGCAATTGCAAGTTTACAGCAGCGGAAAGTCCATCCTAGTTGCTGCTTTCAATGAGGGACTGTGTTTGAGAGACACTAGGCAGATCAACCTTGGCAACAGCCTTCCTGTGTTACTTAATTCAGTCAGAATGCCGCCAGGCATGGTCATTCACATTCCTTAGTGCCATTATTTGCACTTAAGCAAAATTTAAATATTAGTGAAATAGCGCTTCCTTTTTAGCCCCCAGTCCAGGGCTCTAAAATCACTTGTTCAATTATGCCAGTTGGTAAAGCATTAAAAAAAGGTAATGTCCATTACATTGAAATTGGAGAAGCATGATCAATTCATCAATAGCATTATTTGAGAGCTTACTCTAGGTAGAGCACTGTACTCATTCATTCATTCAATCATTTATTGAGCGCTTGTGTGCAGAGCACTGTACTAAGTGCTTGGAAAGTACAATTTGGCAGCAAATGGGGAGAGTTGTAATGACTTGGGTCCTGCCCTCAAATATCTTTCAGTCTAGCAAGAGGAGTGGGAAACAGACACCAAAATAAAGTCCAGGTAGGAGAGAAAATAGAATATTAATATAAGTATGTAAGTGTGGTATGGAGTAATTGAGTACCCTGTGGATTAGCACTGAGTTGTGGTTCTGCCCAGTTTTCCAATATCTCTGGGCCTCCCTTTCTTCTGCTGTATACTGAAGAGGGTGAGAGATTTTGAGAAATGATTGCCCAAATATAGAGAGGTGCTGTTCTGGAGCTATTACTTGAGAACCTTGTTCAGAATAGAACATAAACCCCTTATGGGAAGGGAACGTGTTTGCTAATTCTATCGTACTCTCCCACATGCTTAGTACAGTGCTCTGCACATAGCAAGCACTCAGTAAACAACGTGGCTCAGCGGAAAGAGCACGGGCTTGGGAGTCAGAGGTCATGAGTTGGAATCCCGGCTCTGCCACTTGTCAACTGTGTGACTGTGGGCAAGTCACTTAACTTCTCTGTGCCTCAGTGACCTCATCTGTAAAATGGGGATTAACTGTGAGCCTCACGTGGGACAACCTGATTACCCTGTATCTACCCCAGTGCTTAGAACAGTGCTCTGCACATAGTAAGCGCTTAACCAATACCAACATTATAAACACCCCTGGTGGATTGATAACATGGGCCACACTATGTTTTAGCACGGCTTAGTGGAAAGAGCATGGGCTTGGGAGTCCGAGGTCCTGAGTTCTAATTCCACCTCTGTCACTTGTCAGCAGTGTGACTTTGGGCAAGTCACTTAACTTCTCTGGGCCTCAGGTACTTCATCTGTAAAATGGGGATGAAGCCTTTTAACCCCGATGTGGGACAACCTGATTACCTTGTATCTACCCCAGCGCTTAGAACAGTGCTTGGCACATAGTAAGCGCTTAATAAATCCCATCATCATTATTATTGTTATGTATTAATCTCCTAAAATGAAATGCTAAATTGTTAATATCAACCAAGCATTTGCATTCTAAGTTAAGGAAAAACAGAATTTTTGCTGCCCCAGTGAGCCATTTGTTTGGCGTTACTGATGCCTCGGTGCCTGTTAGAATATTGTTAAAGTTCACAGTTACCCAGTGTTGGTCTCATAGTAAAAATGTGTTCCTTAAATCATATTGCCTGCAACCCTTTTACCAAGGGTCAGGAAAACACAGGAGGAATAAAACAGAACCCAGAAGAATTTTAATAGACTTGAGCCGCTGATTCCAATTTCCCTGTTGGAATGTGCAGCACAGAGATAAACCGCAGCAGAGATAAATCTATTTTTGACTTTAGAATCTGAATCGCTTGTTATGCCAAGGGGCTCCCCAAAACGGCAAAGGCAGAGAATGTGACTGCATTGAAGTGATGACGCTCGGGGCAGAACCAAAATCTGGTTCTGGGCTAAGGCAACGATTCATAAGGCTCCGTTGGGGTCGGGTGGGTTTCTCGGGTTACACGAGCGACTGCATCCTATCTTCAGTTGAGAATGCCAGGGGAAGCTGTGTAAGAATGGAACCGCTGATTAGAAAGAACTGAGGACAGTAGGCCAGATTGGTAGGCCAGCCAGAACCAGTTGGCAATCAGAGCTTAAATAGCATGAGGCATGTCAAGGTTTGGGGTGTCCAGTTCTGAGTTTTCACCATTTGTCAAATTATCCACGAAAATAAAACTGCCCCACAGGGCTAAAGGAAGTGTAAAAAAAAAAAAAAAAGCTTAAAATAGCCTAGCAGTAACTCACAGTAGTGCCTATGGGGAGGCAGTGTGGCTTAATGGAAAGAACCCAAAACGGGGAGTCAGGAAGCTGGGGTTCTAGTCCCAGCTCTGCACTGGGCTCCGAGGTGACCTCTCCAAGGACATATTACCTCTGTTTCCTCATTTGTAAAATGGGGGTTGCATTGCCTATTCTCCCGTACCGCTTACCTTGTGAACCCCATAAAGGACAGGGACTGCATCTGATCTTCTAGCACAGGTGCCGAGCACTTGATAAATGCCCAAATTAATTCTGTTTTGATGAAAATTATCCAGAGAGCTGAAGCCAGAAATTATACATTGCCCTGAACATTTTAAATTATCCTGCTAATTTGTATATGTAAACCCATTATGGCTTAGCCTACATAGGAGAAGTATATTGCCCCTATCTGTAATTTATTTTAATGCCTGTCTCGCCCTGCAGACTGTAAGTTCCTTGTGGGCAGGGATCACGTGTATTAACTCTATTGTTCTGCATTTTTCCAAGCTATTAGTATTGTGCTAGTCACACAATCATCACGATACCATTGGTCAACTGACTGAGAATTTCTAGTGGAAAATTCCTCTCCCTTCCTGAATCTACCAATTTTAGAGATGCATCCTGTTCCTTACTGTGTTTGGGCCACAACTTTTCCAAAATAATATGAGTTGTCAAAAACTGAAACAAAACTTCATAGATTTCAGGTTAATTTTGTCAATCAGAAATCAAATAACTGTCTAATGTTCAGTGTATCAGCTCCAAGCAGTGTGACCTTGGGGAATGAACTTGGGCCTGAATGGGAATCAGAGGACGCAGTTTCTACTCTCAGCTCTGCTCCTTGCCTACTATGTGACACTGGGCAAATGACTTAATTTTCTGTGCCTCAGTGTTCTCATCTGTCAAGTGGGGGCTAAATGCCTGTTTTCTCTCCCACTCAGACTGCAAGTCTCATGTGGGACAGGGACTGTATCTAAACTGATTATTTTGTATCTACCCCAGCACTTAGTGCAGTGATCGGCACATAGCAAAGGTAAAGGCTTAACAATTACCATTATTATTGTTTACTTCACTTTTTAGCTCACCAAAGCTATCCCCTCAATTTACTTGCCCAACTAGCTTACTATCTTGCATGTAATGTAATCTACTGTACAAATATCATTCTAGAATTTGTTTAAGTGATGGCTTGGAGGAATTAGAAAGGGTTTAAATTCTTTCATAGATTTGTTTTTTAAAATGGTATTGACCCAAATGGTTCTGGCAACAGTGAAGACAGAGCATCAATTATGGGGCAAAATTAAAGTGAATACAGTTTTCATAGAAATTCTTAAAAATTCTCTGACTTGCTATTGAGTATGATTATAAAAACCCCACATTTTCTATCTGTATTAATTGCTTTGTTGCCCACCATGTTTCCACCTTTGTTGGAAGCTTGAGAATGACAATGATGATGGTGTCTGTCAAGGGCTTACTATGTGCCAAGCACTGTTCTAAGCTCTGAGAACAGTGGAGCATCTGTCTCCTTCATTCCCCTTTCCCCCTTGATCCTCCTCCCTAGTTGCCCTGGTCCTATTCCCACTGGCCCATGGTTTGGGAAAACCCGAGTGGCAAAGGATAAAATGGAACCAACAAGGCAGACCTATAGGGGAGAGGGAGAGGAGGGTGGTGTGCAAAAAAAGAGTTGGGGAAGGGGGGAAAATGTCATTTTTGGAGCTAAGGGGCAAGGAGCTTCAGGGACAAACCACCCAAATTTTTAGGAAGGCAAGGTGAGGTATGGGGAAGAGAGGATAGGGAGGGTAAATGGCTTACCTGGATGACAAGTGCATCTGGGTAAAAATTCCCACCCAGTGCCAGCTAGTGAAGGCATCCAGCTGGCATGAGGGTACTGGAGTACCCCTGCTACTTGCCACACTAAGGCTCCTCTGCTGGAGCTACTTGGCGCTTCAGTGAGCCACACTCAGTCACTAAGACTTATGCAATTCCCGCTTACCTTCTGTTCAAGCTTTTCTCTAGTTCTGGGCCCAGACCCAATTATTTAACCTATGCTGGTTCAGTCAGCCCCGATACCAATCAGGGGTTCGGCTGGTTTCCTGCTGGCTCTTTATTTGACACCAGCAGACAGTTGTCACTTTTAAGATTGCAAATTTTACGATACCTAGCTTCCCGAAATACTTCAGCAATAGATAATTCAGTTATAGAGAAACTTCCTATTAATAATGGGGTTTAAAAGAAGAGCTTTGCTCAGTGACCGGAGATAGCAGCTAAAGCAGGGACAGTATCAGATGGTGATTGAGGTAATCAGTTGCCTCAGGATGGGATGTCCTCCCGGTCCTCTCCCAGACTTCTCTATCACTGTGGATGGCACGACCATCCTTCCCGTCTCTCAGGCCCACAATCTCGGTGTCATCCTTGACTCGTCCCTCTCGTTCACCCCACACATCCTATCCGTTACCAAGACCTGCCGGTTTCACCTCTACAATATCGCCAAGATCCGCCCTCTTCTCTCCACCCAGACGGCTACCTTACTATTACGGGCTCTCGTTATATCCCGGCTAGACTACTGTGTCAGCCTTCTCTCTGACCTCCCTTCCTCCTCTCTCGCCCCGCTCCGGTCTATTCTTCACTCCGCTGCCCGGCTCATCTTCCCGCAGAAACGATCTGGGCATGTCACTCCCCTTCTTAAACAACTCCAGTGGTTGCCTATCGACCTCCGCTCCAAACAAAAACTCCTCACTCTAGGCTTCGAGGCTCTCCATCACCTTGCCCCTTCCTACCTCTCCTCCCTTCTCTCTTTCTACCGCCCACCCCGCACGCTCCGCTCTTCTGCCGCCCACCTCACCGTCCCTCGGTCTCGCCTATCCCGCCGTCGACCCCTGGGTCACGTCCTCCCGCGGTCCCGGAACGCCCTCCCTCCTCACCTCCGCCAAACTGATTCTCTTTCCCTCTTCAAAACCCTACTTAAAAATCACCTCCTCCAAGAGGCGTTCCCAGACTGAGCTCCTCTTCCCCCTCTACTCCCTCTGCCATCCCCCCTTTACCTCTCCGCAGCTAAAGCCTCATTTTCCCCTTTTCCCTCTGCTCCTCCACCTCTCCCTTCCCATCCCCACAGCACTGTACTCGTCCGCTCAACTGTATGTATTTTCGTTACCCTATTTATTTTGTTAATGAATTGTACATCGCCTTGATTCTATTTAGTTGCCATCGGTTTTTACGAGATGTTCTTCCCCTCGACGCTGTTTATTGCCATTGTTCTTGTCTGTCCATCTCCCCCGATTAGACTGTAAGCCCGTCAAACGGCAGGGACCGTCTCTATCTGTTGCTGACTTGTTCATCCCAAGCGCTTAGTACAGTGCTCTGCACATAGTAAGCGCTCAATAAATACTATTGAATGAATGAATGAATGGATGTGACAGTGGGGGTGGGGGTGAGCTTTCTGACCCTCTCTAGTTGGCCACTACCTGGAACATGAACAGTTTGAAAGACAATGAGAAGTCATGAATGGTGTCATGATTGTGGACTTGTGGGACAGGGAAGATGGTAGTGGTGATGGGGAATTTATGTGGAAGAATGGGTTTGGGAAGGAAGATGAGCTCAGTTTTTGATATATTGACCTTGAAGTGCTGGAAGTATATCTGTGTGGAGATGCCCTCTGAGAGCAAGAGGAATTGCTAGGCAAGTGAGGGCTGGGCTAGTGAGTTAGATTTGGGAGTCATCTGCTAATACGCTACTAAACTACTCAAGTGAGTGAGTGTAAAGCAAAAAAAAAAAAACATGGGGAACGAAACTGCTGGAAGCAAAAGAATCTAACCTGAATTTCTGAGTATAGTCAATCATTTTTATTGAATGCTTACTGTGTGCAAAGCACTGTACTAAGAGCTCGGGAGAGTACAATATAACAGAGTTAGTAGACATATTCCTTGTCCATTCAGTTGCCATGCTTGCTATATCCAGTACTCAGTATGACTGTGGGCATAACATAAATTCATGTGTACTGAAATGCAAATTATTTGAATTTGAAAATCTAAGTATTAAGTTGAGGATAACTAAACAGAATTAAAAGTCTTACTGGTCAGAGTATGACATCCAATTTTGTGTTTGTGAGTCTTTTTAAACTTGTCTGAAGTAACTCCCAGTTCGGATGTTTGTCTTCAATTGCATTGCATGTTGTGTCAATTTTCATGGCTGACAAAAGATAATAATTATGGTATTTGACTAAGCACTGTTCTAAGTGCTGAGGTAGATACAGGGTTGTCCCACGTGGGTTTACAGTCTTAATCCCCATTTTACAGATGAGGTAACTGAGGCACAGAGAAGTTACATGATTTGCCCAAGGTCACACAGCAGACAAGTAACAGAGCCGGGATTAAAACCCACGTCCTGGGAGTCCCAAGCCCATGCCGTTTCCACCAAGCCAGGCTGCTTCTCTAACGTAACCTATCAGATTTTCGGTGTAGAGCATGAGGATGCAAAATCCTTCCACTGATTCTCCATTGGACTAGAAACCTGGGCATCTTTGGAGCACAGGCCACGTAAGGGCAAGGTCAGTTGTTCCAGCTCTCTCCATTTTTCAAGTCACCTACTGAGGAGGTGATATAATGACAGTAATTCCTGCAAATAATGGCATAGTATCACAGAGCAAAAACCAAAAAATCACATAGATTCAAAAATTCAGTTATTCAATTGTACTGATTGAGCCCTTACTCATTATGTTTTATATCCTTGTTACCCATTGTTATTTTACTCATTATGTAAGGTGTCCAGCTAGATTGGAAGCTAGAGGGCAGGGATTCTGTCTACTAATTATATTCTTTCCCAAGTGCCTAGTTTGAATCCCGGCTCTGCCACTTGTCAGCTGTGTGACTGTGGGCAAGTCACTTCACTTCTCTGTGCCGCAGTTACCTCATCTGTAAAATGGGGATTAAGTGTGAGCCCCATGTGGGACAACCCGATTACCCTGTATCTACCCTAGCGCTTAGAACAGTGCTCTGCACATAGTAAGCGCTTAACAAATACCAACATTATTAGTAAGCGTTTAACAAAGAGCACCATTATTATTATTTAGCCTTTAAGCCCGTCAAAGGGCAGGGACTGTCTCTGTTACCGATTTGTCCATTCCAAGCGCTTAGTACAGTGCTCTGCACATAGGAAGCGCTTAACAAATACCAACATTATTAGTAAACGTTTAACAAAGAGCACCATTATTATTATTTAGACTGTAAGCCCATCAAAGGACAGGGACTGTCTAACTGTGGCCGATTTGTCCATTCCAAGCGCTTACTACAGTGCTCTGCACATAGTAAGCACTTAACAAATACCAACATTATCAGTAAGCGCTTAACAGAGCACCATTATTATTATTTAGACTGTAAGCCCGTCCAAGGGCAGGGACTATGTCTATCTGTTATCGATTTGTACAATCCAAGTGCTTAGTACAGTGCCCTGCACATAGTAAGTGAGCCCTGTGTGGGACAACCTGATTGCCTTGGATCTACCCCAGCGCTTAGAACAGTGTTTGGCACATAGTAAGCGCTTAACAAATACCATCATTATTACTATTATAGTAAGCGCTCAATAAATACGAATGAATGAATGAATGAATGAATGATTCCCTGCCGAGCAGGTCAGAGGTCAGGGACTGGGGCGCGTGCGCAGTGGGATCACCTTGCGCAAAGGCGGGGAGGGGGGGGCGGGCTCTAGAACGTGGTGGCGTCACGGCCCCGCGCGCCAATGGGGGCCCGGCGGAGGCGGTGACGTCAGGCTGACGCGGGGCTGAAGGGCAGAGACATTAGGGCCGGGAGGACGTTCGGCCTCTGTGAGCGGCAGCCTGCGCGCGGGGAAGGTCGCCTCGCCGCCATCTTAGAGGGTGAGGGGGGCCCCGGCCCGGCCCGGCCCGGCTGCCGTGTGCGGGTGGGGAGGGAGGGTGGTCCGCCAGGGCCCCGGCGCGGGTGGCCGCGAGCCTCGGGGGCCGGCGGTGACCTCCTCCCTCACCGCCGGCCCCTCTGTCGTGTCGCCCTCCCCCTCCCCCCCTCAGGAGGATGTTCTCGTCGGTGGCGCACCTGGCGCGCGCCAACCCCTTCAACGCGCCGCACCTGCAGCTGGTGCGCGAGGACGGGCCCCGCCGCCGCCCACGCGCCCTCGCCGCCGCCGCCGCCGAAGGTGAGGGGGCCCCGGCCGCGCGCGCGCGCGCGCGCCCCCGCCAGGCCCGGGCCCGCGCTGGAGGACGGGGAAGGACACGGGGCGGAGCCGCCGCCGCCGCCGCCGCTCACGGTGACCTCGAGCCCCTCAAGGACCCCGCGGGGAGGAGGAGGGGCAGCCCCCCCCCCCCATCGCCGCATCCTCCCTTAGTCATAGTATTGAGCGCTCACTATGTGCAGAGCACTGCACTAAGCGCTCGGAATGGACGAATCGGTGACACACTTCTGCTTAGTCGTTGGGGATCTATTTCCTATTGAAATCCCCTTTTCCCTCTGCTCCTTCGCCTCAGCTAAGCCCCCTTTCCCCCTGCTCCTCCCCCACTCCTCGGCACTGGGCTTGTTTGCATCTGTTTTTATTACCCTGTTCATTTTGTTAAGGACGAGTCCATCCCCTTGATTCTATTTATCGCAATGATGTCTTGTTTTTGGCCGTCTGTCTCCCCCCATTAGACTGCGAGCCCGTCAGGGGGCAGGGATTCATTCAGTCAATAGTATTTATCGAGCGCTTACTATTCGTTCAGGAGTATTTATTGAGCGCTTACTATGTGCAGAGCACTGCGCTAAGCGCTCGGAATGGACGAATCTGTGACAGAGACAGTGTCTGCCCTTTGCTTAGTCGTTGGGATCTATTTCCTACTGAAATCCCCTTTTCCCTCTGCTCCATCCCCTCAACGTAGCCCCCTTTCCCTCTGCTCCTTCCCCATCCCTCAGCACTGGGCTCATTTGCATCTACTTTTAATCACCGTATTTTGTTAATGTCGGAGTCCATCCCCTTGATTCTGTTTATCGCAATGATGTCTTGTTTTTGGCCGTCTGTCCCCCCCCCCCATTAGACTGCGAGCCCGTCAGGGGGCAGGGATTCATTCAGTCAATAGTATTTATCGAGCGCTTACTATTCATTCAATAGTATTTATTGAGCACTTACTATGTGCAGAGCACTGGACTTAAGCGCTTGGAAAGGACAAATCGGCAACAGATAAAGATAGTCCCTGCCCAATGACGGGCTTACAGTCTAATCGGGGGAGACAGACAGGAACAATAGCAATAAATAGAATCAAGGGGATGTACATCTCATTAAAACAATAGCAATAAATAGAATCAAGGGATGGTCTCTAGGTGTGACCGAATTGTCCATTCCAAGCGCTTAGTACAGTGCTGTGCACATAGTAAGGGCTCAATCAATACTGTTGAATGATAATGTTGGTATTTGTTAAGCGCATACTCTGTGAAGAACACTGTACTAAGCGCTGGGGGAGATACAGGGTCATCAGGTTGTCTCACGTGAGGCTCACATCTTCATCCCCATTTTCCAGATGAGGTAACTGAAGCCCAGAGAAGTGACTTGCCCACAGTCACACAACTGATAAGTGGAAGGGCCGAGATTCGAAGCCCTGACCTCTGACTTCCCAGCCCAGGCTCTTTCCACAAAGCCAAGCTGCTTCCCGAATTGGGAATTCCCTGATTCCCAAATGAATGAAATCCCCAAACTCTGTTTTTTGGGTTGTTTTTTCCCCCATCCTTCCATCCCAAAATCGAAGATCCCGTGCCTTTCTCCACCATTGCCCCCCTCCGCCCCCTCCTTTTTGAGGTTAAAGTTGAGGACCGGGGTCAAGGCCATAGGACGGATGTGAGGCAGAGAGGCCGGGCCTGTTGGGCAGGGGTGGCCTCCATCTGTGGCCCAATTGTATATTCCAAGCACTTAGTATGGCGCTCTGCACATAGTAACCACTTATAATAATAATAATGATGTTAGTATTTGTTAAGCACTTACTATGTGCAGAGCACTGTTCTAAGCGCTAGGGGAGATACAGGGTCCTCAGGTTGTCCCATGTGAGGCTCACAATCTTCATCCCCCATTTTACAGATGTGGTCACTGGGGCACAGAGAAGCTGACAAGTGGCGAGCTGGGATTCAAACCCATGACCTCTGACTCCCAAGCCCGGACTCTTTCCATGAACCATGAATGAATGGATTCTAAGGGCCAAGTACAGTCAGAGGTCGTGGGTTCTATTCCCGGCTCTGCCACTGGTCTGCGGTGACCTTGGGTAGGTCACTTCCCCTCTCTGGGCCTCAGTTACCTCATCTGTAAAATGGGGATCGAGACTGTGAGCCCCACATGGGACCCGGGACTGTGTCCAACCTAATGTGCTGTATCTACCCCAGGGCTTAATACAGTGCTTGGCACGTAGTAAGCACTTCACAAATACCACACTTACAAGTGCTTTGCACAGAGTAAGCGCCCAGTAAATATGATTGAATAGGGAAGAGGAGAGGCTCTTTTCCCAATTAGTAAGGTGGTAGACGACTGAGCCCCATAGCACCCTTCCAGTGAGGTCGAAGGAGCAAGCAGCAGAGTTATTGATCCTGTAGGTCGTCATCCCATTTAGGTTGGGGGTGGAAATGTGGAAGGGAAGGCCAATTTTACACAGCGTATGGTTTGTAGACGAACCATAGGAACCAGTACATTCCTAAGGCCTGAAAAGTCAATCGATCGTACTTATTGAGCGTTTACTGTGTGCAGAGCACTGTGGTAAGTGTTTAGGGGAGTATAATAAGCAATAAACAGACATTTCCTGCCAACGATGAGCTTAGAGGCTAGAGGAGTACAGTAAAGTACCCTATGTTACTAAGCACTGGGGGAGATACAGTCCCTGTAGGCAACAAACTAGGAAAAACTTGCTTGACTTTTTTTAAAACTATCTGCATTCTTTTTTTTCTTCTCCCCCTAGCTCATTGATTTGGGAATCTGTAGGACGGATTCTTCTGGATGGTTTTAAATTAGGGGGTGAAGTCAGGCTCCAAATTCCTATACCAAAGGCTTATTTTAGCAAGTAATAATTGCAAAGGCAGTGTTATAACTAAATGATCAGATTCTTATTAAAATGTCACCTAATCTTTATCCTTTAGAAGAAAATTCAAGAGCTGTACTTGTTGCTTCAAACTGAAGGGAAGTGAAATGTCTTGCCTCCTAGTTTCAGTCGGCAGTTAAATGCAGGAGGGGCTCTGGAATGACACATGGAACGGTGGACAGAAGCTAGTGTTTTTCAGCAGGGGTTAATCCCCATTTGTTTTCAGCTTCCAGTAGCTTAAATGTTAATAACTGATGAAGACAAAATGTACTTCTTTTTAACTAAGCAGAAGAATATAGCTGTGAATGTGGATCTGGCAGATTCTTTATCCTCTGTGGCCTTGGTGGAATTATTAGCTGTGGTACTACACATACAGCACTGGTGCCCCTAGATCTGGTTAAATGCAGGATGCAGGTTGGTTTTGCATGTTACAATGAACATATTCGCGAAGCATGGATACTGGTGTGCTAAATGTATGTATGAACTAACAGGTTGTGAAAACCTATGACCAACAGATAAACCGTTTTCCTATAACGTATGATGTCTTTCATTAAAAAGCATGGCGTGTCTTGTTTTTGCTACAGAATACAGTTGTGAATATGGCTCATTGAAGTATTATGCACTCTGTGGCTTTGGTGGGGTCCTAAGTTGTGGTCTGACACACACTGCTGTCGTACCTCTGGATTTAGTGAAATGCCGCATGCAGGTTTGTATTTTGAAAAGACAGAGTTTTGGAGTAAGATTTGGAGTATCTTAATGTGTTGACTCAACATGCTTTCAAAGTCAGGAGGAGAAGAAAACTAAAAGAGTTCTAGGTATCTTGACTGGATATTAGTTATTGTAAAGGGAAAATACCAAAGCATATTGTCAAGTAAGCTTTGAGTGACCTTTGTGCGGGTGACTTCCTTTCCGGCTGCCCTTTGCCTTAATCAAGAGAACTGAATTCTGACCCTTAGTCCTACCTAGGTGTGTGTTCCTCCCTGCCCACCATCTTGTCTAGAGTAGGATTAATAGCCAGGTGATAACCAGATAAGAAATCAGTCGCCAACTGTGGATAGGTTGTCCAACAACCCTTTTAGAGTAGTGGGCTTCCTTAAAGCCCTGAGGAGCTGCAAGAGTAAGTGTTCTAGAAGTATGTAAATCTAAAGGAAAGCTAACCCCCTTCATTACAGAGATGCTTTTCTGGGTCTCATTTCATCTTTGTCTTGGGTCCCCTTACTGTGGTTGCCTTTTCTGCATAGTAAGGCATTTTAGATCATTTTTTATTTAAAAGCATCTATCCTGAAGGCAAAATAATGAATTATGAAAAGCGTATTTGTCTCAAACAGGATTAGAAGTCCACTTACCTCTAAGAAAGGACGGAGAGGCCAGCAGTATGGAGCTAAGAGCACTTGTTAGAGAATCAGGTTCCGCAAGCTAAAGAGACTTTTTAATAACCTTGATTTCTTTATTAGATCAGGAGTTTTAGTGTTGAAGATGCACCATTTTAAGCAGTGAATCCAATTTGAGTGCCCGAACTTGACCAGTGGTGGTAAAGGTGTTAGTTGTAAAAGTCAAATTTAATAAACTAAGAGTAACTGGTCGCATTTAATAATGGCTGTAATTGGGAGCAGTTTATGACTGTGGTGTGATTGCCCAGCAGCTTGAAGTGCCAACTGCTTGGTGTGTTTACTAAAATGTACTTAGTAGTGCTGGGCTAACTGCGTAACGCTCAGCCATTAATCCCACGTTAGCAAACCACTAGAAAACTGAGGGGACAGAAATGTGGGTGGCCTGAGGGAACCAAGCATCCAAGCTTGAGTTCATTACCAGTAAAAAGGAAAACCGCTTTGGACTTGGTGTCTCGCGTATGTACGGTTAAAGTCGCTGTTTAAAAAAAATCCGATTTTGATTTTATGTGTGTTCTCTGAAGGTGGACCCCCAGAAGTACAAAGGCATCTTTAATGGATTTTCAGTCACACTGAAGGAGGATGGAGTTCGTGGATTGGCCAAAGGATGGGCTCCAACTTTCATCGGCTACTCCATGCAGGGGCTCTGCAAGTTTGGTTTTTATGAAGTCTTCAAAGTTCTTTATAGCAACATTCTTGGAGAGGTAACTCATTGTAGGTTAATTTCCTTTTGAAATTTGAAACGTTGACACCGAAATACAGCTTAAAAGTGATCCTTAAGGCCAAAGTTTCCTCTTCTTTCCCTTCTGTTTTTCACTCCTCCTTTTTATATTTCAGGAGAATACTTACCTCTGGCGTACATCACTTTACTTGGCTTCCTCCGCCAGTGCTGAATTCTTTGCAGATATAGCGTTGGCTCCAATGGAAGCTGCTAAGGTTCGAATTCAGACCCAGCCGGGCTATGCTAACACTCTGAGGGAAGCTGCTCCCAAAATGTTCAAAGAAGAAGGCCTATGGGCGTAAGTAATCATCTGGGACTTGCAATTTTAAAAGCCTGTAGGTTTTTATGACATCAGCCTCTCCAGATCTGCCAGCAAACCAACTGGACTGAACTGAGGGGGATTATTCTTCTGTCGTGGTGGTCTCATTTTTCTGTACTGTGCCTGTGTGGGCTTTGTTGAAGAGCAAAACTGAACAGAAATCCCTTAACTCCAAGTCAATCTCTAGTGGTGTGACCTTGATTATTTCAGTAATGGACGTGGGGGTGAGGCCTTGTTTGAAAGGCCTCCTTAGCCGACCCTACCAGAATTAAGAAGATAACATGCTTCCTTAGATCCACCTTTGTGGTTGCCCACCTTGAACTGAGTTCCGCCAGTTAAACTCTTTGTTTCTGGTAGTTCCAGTCAAGAGGCATCCGGCAACTTCTTTGGTTGTACAGTCAAAGGTGCTTGAGTCATTGGCATGTAAGAGAAATATACCTGCATGTTAGTCATACGTTCTGATTGCAAGTGACAGCAGCATTGCGTGTCATTTCTCACGATCAGAGCCTGACTGGTGTGTGGACACTTCAGGTAAAACTCGGGGCCCCTAACTCTTTTAGAACGTTATTTTAAGTTAACCGCTTGGACTTTTTTTAGATTCTACAAGGGGGTTGCTCCTCTATGGATGAGGCAGATACCATACACAATGATGAAATTTGCTTGTTTTGAACGTACCGTTGAAGCTCTCTACAAGTACGTGGTTCCTAAACCCCGAAGTGAATGTTCGAAGGCAGAGCAACTGGTTGTAACATTTGTGGCTGGATATATAGGTAAGATTGGTTGGAACGTTAAACCTATTTTCTGAACTTATCCCTTAGGCTATCGCTTGTTAAAATATTCCAGGAACTCGACCGTCCGTATTTGCATCCTGCATAGAACGAGGCAGCAGTTTTTGATCAGTCTTACAAAACCCAAACCCACTTCTTGGAGCTAATTTATTTTAAAATTAGATCTTACCAATGTGCATGGAGAACTAGCCCCCTCTCCCCTTTACTGGCAGGAGTTATTGTCTTGAGTGACTTCAGATGAGAAGCTATGAATGGCTCATTGACAGTTGGCTTGTTTTTTTTGGGGTTTTTTTAAGCTGGTGTGTTCTGTGCCATTGTATCTCACCCGGCGGATTCTGTGGTATCCGTGTTGAACAAAGAAAAGGGCAGTTCTGCCTCTCAAGTTCTCCAGAGACTTGGATTCAAAGGTAGGGAACCCTTTCAAAAAAAGTTCTTGGGTATGAAACAACCAGTTGTATTTATTGCGTGCTTACTGTGTGCAGAGCACTGTAGTAAGCACTTGGGAGAGTACAAAATGTTAGACACGCTGCCTGTTACCTCTAGATTGTATTTTGCACTTCTCACTCTTGTCATGTTTCATTGCTCTTTCCTGGGTCCACCAGGTGTTTGGAAGGGATTGTTTGCCCGTATCATCATGATTGGTACCCTAACTGCACTACAGTGGTTCATCTACGATTCAGTGAAGGTCTACTTCAGACTTCCGCGTCCCCCTCCACCTGAGATGCCCGAATCTCTGAAGAAGAAGCTTGGACTGACCCAGTAGACAGATCGAGATAAACTATGGACTGAATCTGCTTGCTGATCAGTGTTGAGCAAAGTACTTAAGTAAAAGAAACTTTTATATATTTGAAAATGTAGGCAATTAAGTCTGTTCCTGATGTGATTAATGGTTGTGCCCTTGGCAGGTGTGAGGGCTTCTAAATCGTAACTGTTGCAATAAACAAACTATTCACGATTCCCGGCTGGTGATTGGATATCTTCACTTGACTTAAATTTGCAATCCGGAAGACACAATTTAAATACTTAGCCAGAGAGAGCTCACTAAGGGAATTGTAAGGGGCCTGACTAATTGTACCAAAGGGTAAAGGTAATTTCCCTGCATGCTGAAATAGTTTATAATCCTTATGTTGGACTCTGCTCCTATTCTTAACTAATCAAGTGAACCAACAGTGCTGCCTTTTACCTTCCATTTCTCCTTTCAGTCTGAAAATGGAAATCCTTGCTCCATTTTGAACCCAAGCCTTGCAAAAAAAAAAGTTATGATTTTGTGTAGAAAAGGGCCAGATTACATTTGAAAGTAGATGATCGCAGGAGGGATGGGTTAAAAGCAGATGGGTCTGTCAAAGCTTTTTTTAATGATTTAGTCCTACTAAACACCTTTGAGTGAAATTGAAGGAGATGTCCTTGAATGTGGAATTTTTTTCTGTTTGAGTCATAATAGTTCAGGTAAAAACTTGTCTGAACATGAAGTGGATTATAGGATTCAGTGGGAATCTAGTCTAGCCTGTGGATTTCAGGCCTAGAGGAAGATCAATATTTCAGGTGCTTGCGGTGGAGCTAGTTGACATTCCTGCCTTCAAGGAGTTTATCATCTAAGAAGGTAGATAATTGTGGTAGGTTAAGTGTTATGTGCCAAACATTATACTAAGCATTGGGAAAGATACAAGATAATCTTCCTTTCCAAGCTGCAGTTGGGCTGGAAATGAATCCACTTGAACCTTTTAAGGCTCCAGGGGTTGAGTGGCAATAAGAACTAGCAACTCTATTGTATGTCCTAGACAAAACATAGTATGGCTTAACCTTCTGTACAGATGTACTTCTTAGTGGGAAGGTATATGGTAATAATAACTGGTATAAAGTGCTTACTATGTGGCAGGCTCTATACCAAGTGCTGGAGTAGATAAGGAAAGGGGGTTGGACAATCTTATTCCCCATTTTACAGATGAGGGAACTGAGGCTCAGAAGTGACTTGTCCAGGGTCACAGCGGACACGAGGTGGAGCCAGGATTAGAACCTAGGTCCCTGATCTATCCATTAGCCACACTGCTTCTTTATAGTAACAGTCTACAATAATCTCTAGTAGTCTGTACGGTGTTCTTTATGGTTGTATCTTGGTCCCACATTGTACTTCCTTAGAACTCAGTTTGGGAGAATATGGTATTAAATGCTTACTGTGTGTCAAACACTTGTGAGTCCTGGGCTAGGCTTTGTCCTGCAGGGGGTTGACAATCTAGGAGGGAGAACAGGCATTTAATCCCCATTTTACAGTTGAGGACATTGAGGCAAAGAGAAGTGAAGGGACTTGCCCAAGGTCACACAGAGAGCAATTGGGAAAGCTGGGATTAGAACCAGGGCTTGTGACTCCCAGGCCCATGCTTCGCCTAAATGGCGAACTTGGCCTGTTCCTTCTAGAAATAAATATCATTTCAGGTGCTTCCAGTGGAGCTATTTGACATTCCTGCCTTCAAGGAGTTTATCATCTAAGAAGGTAGATAATTGTGGTATATGTTAAATGTTATGTGCCAAACATTATACTAAGCATTGGGAGAGATACAAGATCATCAGGTTTTTCATGGGGCTCACAGTGTAGGAGGGAGAATAGATATTAAATACCTGTGTTATAAATGTGGGCATGGAGAAGTTGAGACTTGCTTGAGGTCACACCCCAGTCAAGTGGCAGAGCAAGAATTATATACTACAATAATTTGCAGGCAAGCATAAGGGGATAATGTAGGTGAGTGCTTGGTCCTCATTTTTCTTTCAAAAGCCTCCTGACTTAAATGTAGGGAATCAATCAGTAGTATTGAGTATTTACATACTAAGTGGCTAGGAGAGTACAAAGCAACAGAATTAGCAGGCATATTCCCTGCCCACAATAAGCTTAATAGCAGAGTTTCTGCAGCTGAGAGCTTTAAAATGTATTTGGTAGAACTTGCACCCCATACTTTATGGGCCTCTTGTGACTCAGTTACTTGGCACAGAATCGCTTTAGTTTGAATGTAAAATTCAGTTGGATTTTTCATTCTACCTTTTTTTAAATGACTTAGTCATGGGTGTTTAACAATTATGGTATTTGTTAAGCACTTGTCAGGCACTGTACTAAGCGCTGGTACAGATCCCAGCAAATCGAGTTGGATACAGTCTCAATCCCATTTTACGGATGAAGTAACAGACAGAAATAAAATTACTTGCCCAAGGCCACACGGCAGGCAAGTGGCAGAGCTGGAATTAGAACCCATGACCTTCCCAGGCCTGTGCTGTAACCACTAGGTCATGTGCTTATCAAATAAAATTTTACAGGTAGTCTTCATAGCCAACAGTTGTTTGGCATATACACGAGTATTTGGCTCAAACTTGCTGTTACAGCAAGCATTATTCCTTCATATATACATTTTATGAGCATGATTACCAGGATTACCAGGTCCTATCAGTTCATGGGATAATCAGCTTTAAAGCTATAAAACTTTAAAGCTTTATAATACTTATATTTGCTTCTCAGAACTGTAGGCTTAGCTTTAAGCCCTCCGGTAGCACTTAAAAATGGTTAAACTATGGACTTTTAAGATGTACTCACTGGTCATTTGCACTTTTAGATCCTCACCTCTCTCTGGGTCTATTAATTAAAAATACATTAATGTCCTAATGTGCAGTGAAGCAGAGCTCGGCTTCTGATATTAACGGTACTATCATGAGGCAGACGTGCCCTACTGAACCCTGAACGAAAATGCTGGCAAGACTCAAGATACCCCACCAAAATTACAACCCAGTTATATAGCTGCACTATTTGCTGACGTCCACGTATGTACGACCTGTACCCCATCAGCCTCCTTTCTGACCTCCCAACCTCCTGTCTCTCTCCACTTCAGTCCATACCTTCACTTTGCTGCCAGGATTATCTTTCTACAGAAGCGCTCTGGGCATGTCACCGCCGCTCCTCCAAAATCTTCAGTGGTTACCTATCAACCTCCCTATCAAACAAATACTCCTCACTATTGTCCTCAAAGCTCTCCATCACACCTTGCCCCTTCTTACCTCACCTCCCCCTTCTCTCCTACAGCCCAGCCCACACACTCTGCTCCTCTGGTGCTAACCTCACTGTGCCTCCATCTCACCTGTCCTGTCGTCAACCCCAGGCCCTCATCCTACCTCTGGCCTGGAACGCCCTCCTCAAATCTGCCCAACAATCACTCTTCCCCCCCACTTGAAAGCCCTACTGAAGGCTCACCTCCTCCCCAGAGGCCTTCCCAGACTAAGCCCCCTTTTCCTCAGCTCCCCCTCTCTTCCGTGTCACCTCAACTCGCTCCCTTTGCCCTTCCCCAACCCCCGCCCATAGCATATATATACATATATATATATATATATACATATATGTATAATGTTGGTATTTGCTAAGTGCTTACTATGTGCAGAGCACTGTTCCAAGCGCTGGGGTATACAAGGTAATCAGGTTGTCCCACATGAGGCTCACAGTCTTAATCCCCATTTTACAGATGAGGTAACAGGCACAGAGAAGTTAAGTGACTTGCCCACAGTCACACAGCTGACAAGTGGCAGAGCCGGAATTCGAACCCATGACTTCTGACTCCCAAGCCCGTGCTCTTTCCAGTGAGTCACGCTGCTCACATTATATAATGTGTATATAATTCTCTTTATTTATATTGCTGCCTGTTTACTTGTTTGGTTGTCTATCTCCCCCCTTCTAGACCATAAACCTGGTGTGGGTGGGGATTGTCTCGATTGCTGAATTGTACTTTCCAAGTGCTTAGTACAGTGCTCTGCACATAGTAAGTGTTCAAAAAATATGATTGAGTGAATGAATGAATCTGTGCTGATAAGCCCATTCCCCTCAGCTGAGTCAATTCCACATGTCTTCCCCCGAGCCGTGCCTTGCTCTATCTTCCCCATTCCACACGTCCTCCACTCCCTCACCCTGAATTGGGTGTCTACATGCCCGACCCTGAAGCCGCAAGGTCCAGTGGATAGAGATTGGCCTGGGTTTTAATCCCAGCTCTGCCAGTTGTCTGCTGTGGTGACCTTGGACGAGTGACTTTACTTCTCTGGGCCTCAGTTTCCTCTAATGGGGATTAAGACTGAGCCCTGTATGGGAAAGGGACCGGGTCCAACCTGGTTATCTTGTATCTACCCCTACACTTAGTATAGTGCTGGCGTATAGTAAGCACTTAAATGCCATAAAAAACTCACAACCCACTGACCCCTACTCCACTCTCTTTTTCATTACTCTGGCTTCAATCCATTGAGAAGAAAGTTTCCAAATACTTCCTTTAGGTTGTATCCAAATTGTGTAGTGAAAACCTTCTATAGCAAAAATTGCTTTTTAAGGCCCCTGTATGAAGTCTTGCACAAATGCCACCCTGAGCAATCTGTACGCTATTGGACACACTATATATAGTATTTGTTTACCTTGCAAATGCCAGTCAAGGTACTGAGGACAGTCAAAATGGTTGGAAGCTGACAGTCACGGTGCAGTGGATAGAGCATGGGCTTGGGAGTAAGGTCACGCGTCCTAATCCCGACTCCACCACTTATCTGCTGCATGACCTTGGGCAAGTCACTTACCTTCTCTGTGTCTGTCACCTCTGCAAAATGGGGATTGAGACTGTGAGCCTCATGCAGGAGAGGGACTGTGTCCAACCCAATTTGCTTTTATCCACCCCCAGCGCTTAGTACAGTGACTGGCACATAGTATTTAACAAATACCATAATCATTTGTATTATCATTATGAATAGCTAGTATAAAAAAGAATATGTGAAAGTATGCTAAACATGCCTTGTGCGCTCCCCTTTCATCCAACTTCCAGCAGGTATGGAATTCCCTAGAATCCCCATCAAGGCCACAGGAGGGTTATCAATGAGGCTGCAGAGGTTGAAAAAGCCTGAAATGCAGATTGTCAATCAGGTGAACATACTGACCGTGGGGACTAATATGGCAGTAGATCCAGCTGTCACTCCAGCACCAGGGACGGTTGACGTCGTATCGTAAGACCCTTACTGGGGCTCGTGGGGTGGTCTTCGAACTATAACTAGTGCTATCTGGTTCCAGAATCGTTATACCTCTAAAGAAAAATCCATTCATGTTGGATCGGTACTTAGCACCGGGTTTACCCTGAAAAGATCAGTGTGACATCAACTTTACTACCAAAACATTTTGTATAAAAAACACTGTGGCCCCATACAGATCTGTCCGATATGGATTTGTGTCTTCCTCCCGCACAGAGGTTAGTAGGTTTTAGGTCTTTGATTATGCATAGCTGTAGCTGAGCCTAATATAGCTAAGGAAAGACCAAGAGGACCACACACTTAATTCAGACTACCGTTCTTTCTGCCACGGAAAGAGGAAGAGAGTGGCTAGCACTGCTGGAAAAATTTGGACTCCTGCTTATAAATAAGGCTTTGTGCTTCAATTTAATAATCTAAATCACACAAAAAAACCTCCAGAAAGAAACATTCCTCCCCCTCCCTAAAGAACATGATACACTTATTAATGGCCACTAAATCTAGTTTGCTAAAAAAAAAATGCAATTTTTATTGTTCAAAACAGTTATCAATTACAAAAAAGATGTCTGTACTCTGAAACTGTTCCAAATTTTTAAAATAATTCAAATCATTTTATCTTAGAAGTTTCACTTGCTACCTACTAGGAAGATTGATTCCAAAAGGGAATTAGCTCATATCAGAAATTTTCGTTATTTCATCTTTCATATTCTTAATCTCAGTTCGAACAACTGTTAAATTAGATATTTTTTCATTTAAGAGAGCAATTTCATTTTCTCTTTGTAGCAGATCAGTTACCAATCTTCCAATTCTTGATGTTAAATCATTTATCATTGGTTCCAAACGGGCAAAGTCCTTCTTTAAGTTATGTATCTTGGGTTTCAAATCATGCGCAAAAGTCACTGTCTTCATAACCTTAGCTCTGTCGCCTTCTAGGTTCAAAAGCCTGTCGGAGTGTTTGTTGAAGTCGTTCTTCAGCTCGATCAGGGTCTTCTTAACCAATTCAATTCTTTTGGAATTTTCTGTAACAGAATTTCGTAGATTCGCAGTGCGGTCGATACTACTTGAGAGGAGGTCACCTATGTGTTCTATTGTCTTTTTTTCAGATTTTTCAACTTTATTTTCCAGTTCTTGCACAGAATCGGTCAATGAGGTTACCTCAGTTACTAAACCTGAAATGCGTCGTATGTCTGTTTTTACAGCGGTAATCTTGAGAGAGACCTCTCTCGCTGTGGAAGCTGTGCTCTGGTCTATACTGGCAACTGCCTGAAAAAGAGCAGTGATGTTGTTACTTAGTTCTTCTCTTTTTCCTGCCATTTGGCTAGACCACGTTTTCATGTTATAGACATCCTCTTGAAGATGTTCCAGTAGTATCGTTATCTGGAAATCCTTCAGTCGCTCTATTTTCGCATCTGACATCTCACACTGCAGGAAAATAAAACACAGTAAGATTACAAATTCTAACAAGCAGATGTGAAGTGCAACTTTATCCGTTTCATCCTGAAATCTGACAGTCCTAAAGGTCCTAAACTAATCGGCTGAGCAGGATTTTCTTATTGAAATGAAAGTATTTCAGCAATTGTACACCACCTAGATTTTGCCCATCTCTATGTAAACTGTAGGAGTTTAGCTGCCTCTAATGATAATAATAATGTTATTTGTTAAGCGCTTATTATGTGCAGAGCACTGTTCTAAGCGCTGGGGGAGATACAGGGTCATCAGATTGTCCCACGTGGGGCTCATACACTTTTAATCCCCATTTTACAGATGAGGTAACTGAGGCACAGAGAAGTGAAGTGACTTGCCCACAGTCACACAGCTAAGTGGCAGATCTGGGATTCGAACCCATGACCTCTGACTCCTCTTTCCACCGAGGCATGCTGCTTCTAGACCGTGAGCTCATTGTGGGCAGGAAATGCATCCATTAGTTGTTGTATCGTACTCTCCCAAGCGCTTAATACAGTGCTTTGCATACAAGAAGCTCTCAGTAAATACAATTGAATGAATGAACCTGAAGAATAGAAATTCAAAAAAAGCAACTTTTTAAGAAAATGACATTTCATTATTCTTGCTCTTTAGTTCACTGGGGTTTTGCAATGATAATCGAATTATAAAAACATTAAAGCATCTTATCAGTTAATCTACTATTTCCCTTTCAATTAACCAAAATCTTAGAAGTTGAACTTCAAACAATCCCGATTGGCCGAAGCAAGAGAGAAAATGAATTCTGGACATTGCCACCAAAATTATGGTAATTGTAGTACCTCTTATATTTTATACCAGTGTGGTGATCCAAAATTTTTTTGGGGGGGATGCACTCATTATTGTAGGTCACTAAACGTAAAAATGACTAAGTTATTGCTCCCAAACAAATAGTTCTTTGTTGACTTGGAAGGGCCTGTTTCCTCTCTGAGAATGATTTCTTCCCTGGAATGATCTGTAAGTACTAGTAAGCAGATAATTTATCTTAATTTTCTATTTCAAATACATTTCATCTTTAGCTTTTTCGCCTTTGCTATAAAATAGTTACATTATTTTAAAAATGCGTATTTTGAGGATTCTACTTGAAAGGCAAATGGACCATGTGGGACACCCAGAACAGTTAATGCAGTTCTGCATACCCAATTGAAATGTTTTTGTATATGGCAGCTTTTTTCTGTGATACTTTTGCATAGCACAGAAGAGTTGAAAATAATACCCTCTAGCCCTGAGTCGATTCAGATCTAAAGCAGTATTAGTAGTAGTGATAATTAGGTGCTGAAAGTGTGTTGAGCTCGGTAATAAGTGCTGGCAAAGAATACACAAGTGAGAATTTGGACACAGCCCCTGTCCCTCAGGGAGCTCATAAAGTAAGGCTCGAAGTGGAGGAGTGGGACTTGGAGACAGACACTTCAGGAGTTTTGAAATAATAAAACACTGACATAGCATAAATACAAGGACAAATAAAACCGAAAAAAATTCTGCCTACATTTGTACTGTCTAGCAGATGGTACATTCCTTAAGAGTTTGAACCCCATCTAACTTGTTTTATAGAATGCCCCACCTAGGGTGGTGCTTAAATGAGCACCTAATGTATGTTTTTGAAAGTAAATAGTGGATCAAAATGTTGTTCGGTACAACTTTTGTTTTAAGAGTATGTCAACTTGGCCTCGGGTTCTTGGGGATGCCAGGGATTTATTTTTATGGTATTTGTTCAGCGCTTACTGTATGCCAGGCAGGCACTGAATTATGCACTGAAGTAGATACAAGGTAATCAGGTTGGACAGTTTTAATCCTCATTTTACCAAGGAGGTAACTGAGGCACAGAGAAATTAAGTGACTTGCCCGAGGTCACACAATAAGTGGTGGAGTCGGGATGAGAACCCAGGTCCCCTGACTCCCAGCTTGGTGGACCGGTGGCATTTGAGAAGCCTAGTTCAGGAGCACTCAATCTAAACTGTGCTGGGCTTCCCTCTCCTTCCTCTCACTGGTTGATTTCTTACACGACACCAAAGAGTGGGCCCTAGCAGTGATGTTCTCTGCGGGAATATTCATCTCGATCTGTTTCTTGGATGCAAGTTAGATACACCGAGAACTAACACCTGGCTTGTTAATTAACAGCTGAAAATGCATGCTCTGGCTCCGGGTGTGTTCCTGCCTGTTCATTATTAGGCGGGACAGTAGTGGTTTGGCTCCAGGCTTGAGGGTTTTTTTTACCCACAGGTGTCTGAGAAGCGGTTTCTATTCAACTCAGTCCAATAGGACATTGCACAACAGAACTAAACAAAACCAGGTTTATTTGTTTACATCAGGTCAGTCAATGGACCAAATTCCTGCCAAACCGAAAAGTAAAGTCCTGTTTATGTAGCGATTACATTAACAGTTATTTTAGGTGATTTACAGGTACCACTAAACACTTTAAGCTAACAAACCACTAAGCACTTTAAGCAAACAAACACTTTCCATTTAAAAAAAAAAAATATATATATATATATATAATACAGATATGGTCATTTCTATCAAATACTCCAAATAAACCTGGAAAGTGAATCAAATGTTATTCATTGTTAAAGAAAGTTCAGATTATATGATTTCTTTTGTAAGGGATCTCTTTTGAGTTGAAAAATATGAATGAAAGGGTAGAGAACTACCTGAAAAATGTTTGGAATGAAAATAAAATTAAGAATTATGCTCAAAGAAGGACCCAATATAAGCTTCTGGGAATTTTAATGAGTTATAAAAAAATAAAGCAAGTTTTAGAATTATCATATTTGTTTCATTAAATATTTTATTAAAGTTCAACTGCTCCATAAAAAATTGGGGGACAAGAAGGAATTTGGCTATATGTGAAATAAAAACACTGGTGATAATTACTTAGAGCTTGAAATGAAAATTGTTATGAGAAAGCACTTGAAAGGACCCGCGTTCTGTCCGTATTTTCCTTCTCTATTGAAAAGCTGCAATTTGGTCTATAGTCTGATAATAAGCCTCATATTCCAGGCTAGGTGCCATTTTGACTCTTCAAGGGCACCCCTTGTCTTAGTTACTTCATTTTGAGATGAGCTTTTTTTTGTGCCTTTTCATAATGAGAATCATATCTCATTTATGCCAAGTACATGTGATTTAAGAACAAGCAAACAGTGTCACCAAGACTAAGAAATGACGATGTGTAGAAGGCTGGAGGTGGAAGAGCTATTATGTAATAAGTTTTCGGTTTGAAAAAAGTCCAGAAATAGTTCAGTTCACCAATTTAAAGTAGGTTAAAATCTGAGGAAAAGAGATTCAATTAGAAATGGGCACAGTTCTTTTTACATTGTTTTTACCCCTAATTTTCACAATTTAACTGGTGCTGGGTTTTTTTTCCTTTCCAAAGCAGGACACAGGTTTAATGCCCTCTATTTTTGCCTTTCACTATATTACATATGTTATAAAAAACACTGTGCAAACTGACCATATTAATATATAAAATAGCATGCTCCAGTCAGAACACTAACATAGTGATTTTACTGTTCCCCGCCACTTGAGAATTTTTTGCTAGGTAGATTGTGTTCTTTTAAAGTTCCCTTTTCTCTTGCATTCTGAGAAACTATGAATTCTTGGACTTTTTCCTTCAAAACAACTAGTTCATTCTGCATTTTTAGAATGCTGTTGTCAAACTGCATTCCTTCAAGGGCTTTCTGCATCTCCATTATCTCCGACACTGCTTTCAGCATATCATCTTCCATGTTAAACATCTGTTCGGCCAAATCTTCCATCTTTTTTTCTATACCAATCAGTTCTTGAGAGACCTTAAGAACTGAATGAATAGCATTTTCAATTACTGGCATATGCGTCTTGCATTCTTCAACTTTAGGTTCATAGGCAGTAAGTTTATTATTTAGATCTAAATCTCTAGCAAAAAGATTACTCTGTTCCTCTTCCAATTTTTCAACCGCTTTGGTATCAGAGCCCAGCTGTTTTTCCACTCGAGAAAGGTCATCGTCTTCCTGACTCTTTAATGTTCTAATATTTCTCACTGTACTATCTTCCAAATCTTTTAACCTTTCCGTAAGTGATTTCACTCCTTGCTCAGCAGAGTTAATTTGGGCAGTGACTTGAGTGTGGACACGTTTTGCTTCTGATTTTAAAATGACAGTATTGGCAGTCATTTCATCCAAGCTTCTTTTCCAGGAGTCCGAGACATTTTCAAATTTCACATTAATGCTTTGTATCTTTTGAGTGAGCAGCTGCTCACTATTCTGAATGTCATATATGGTGCTATGGAGACTGGACACCTCCTGCTCAAACTTGGTCACCAGAGCCATAGATGAGGTAGCTTCCTGCAGGATACTTTCAGTAGACTCAAGCTGCATTTATAACACAAAACAATTCCCAAGTCTACTTAATAGAAATCATAGTGGAGGAACACATTTTAACAAACAGGAGTAAATTAGTTAAAGCTTTAAAGGCAATAACGGTAACGAGTAAATCAGCATTAATGACAGTGGCTTAAAAAATGCAATTGTCCTTCGAATAACTGCACAGTAACCAATTTTATCAAAATTAATGTGCTAGGAAAACATAAAACCACCCAAATTAGGAACGTGTTGATTTGGGTATCTTCATGCTGTCACATTCAGCAAATAATACTGGAAAAGTAAAAGAAATCTGTATTTCCTTTCATGTTCACCCTTCTAGGTTTTGAAGATAAGAACCTCATAAATCCAAAGTCTAATTTTAACTTCAGTGTCTTTCTCCCAGTTCCAACTTGGACAATAATTTTCCATTTTTCCTCCTTAAAGCATGTTTACAAAAAAAGCAAATCAAAAACACATTCCTTCTGTCTATCTATCAATATCCCTTCCACGGAAATCACCTGAGATTCAGGCCAAAACTAATAGAGATTCTACGGAGTTCAACTGCTAGCTGAAGGCTCTGGTGTCGACAGAATTATTCCTCAGAGTCACTGTTGATAAATTAAACGGTTTGGGAAGAGCACTGGATATTCACCTCACCCTCAGCCCCACAGTACTTATGTACGTATACATAATTTATTTTAATGTCCGCCTCCCCTTTTTTGATCACCTGGAATATGCTTTTAAAAGCTAATTAGGCAAATGGACACAAATTCAGACGTTTAAATTATGAATGGCCAACACCGAAACAGATTTGCAAACCGATTTTTAAAATTTCGGCTTCAAAGACTTCCCGACTTCAAAATGTAAGTCAATCCTTCCAACAGTATCACTGTAAGAGTAATAATCAATCAATGGTATTTGTTGAGAGCTTACTGTTTGCAGAGCACTAAGTTTTTGGAATACTACAATACAACAGAGTTGACAGACATGTTCCTTGCCCCCAGGAAGCTTAGAGTCTAGTCTAATAATAATAGATCTACTGACAGTGAACATCTGTGGCCTATGGGACAAACCATAACGGTAGGAGCAGAGTGTTAGTTTTGTGTGTTTACAGCCTAACTTACTTTAAGCACTACAGTTAATTTCTTTACGGTTCCTAAGGATTACCACAGAGAGCAATCCTGGTGGGAGGAAGGACAATCCCCTAGATATTCTACTGGATCTTTTCAAACATTGTTTTTTTCTTTGATAAACCTTTTATTAATGTTTTTTGATCCTATACCCATGAGGTACACTAATGCATATACTCTAACGGTTGAATAGGGAGTTAGGGAGGTCCTTCAAATGAAAACACTTTTAGTAACATTTTAGTAGAGAAGCAGCATGGACTTGCAGAAAATATCTATGCCCGGGAGTCAAAATATCTGGGTTCTATTCCTGGATCCGCCACTTGTCTGCTGTGTGACCTTGGGCAAGTCACTTAACTTCTCTGTTCCCTCATCTGCAAAAAGGGGATTCAATACCTGTTCTTCCTCCTACTTAAACTGGGAGTCCCTGATTATCTTGTATCTATTCCAGTGCTTAGTACGGTGTTTGGTACACTGTAAGTGCTTAACAAAAAACATTATTATTATCATCATAAGAATTCTCTTTTCAGGTGAGCAAAATCCCCTTATCTAAACATACTTATGCTTTCCAAAAGCATCTAAGAAAATGTTTAATATGTGCACTGGTAGCAAAAAGAAATAAATTAGGATTACCTTCTCAGAAAGTAAACTGACTTTATTTTTCAGGTCCTGGAATTCCTTGGCACTCATTTCCATAAATTGGTATTTGTTGTCCACACTGGCAAATTTTTCTGATTGCTGAAATATGAACCTGTGAAAGGCAAGAAAAAACAAAAATTAGTTGGATACCTTATTAGGACTTTACAAGTAAGCTTATTAAGAGATACACTCATGAGAAACTAAGAAATGCCACACTGGGTCAGACCAATAGTCTAACTGACCCAATACCCGGACTCTCCTAGAACACTAAAAAGAGGCATGGTAAAACACAATTAATAATAATTCTGGTATTTGATAAGCACTTCTTGTGTGCTAGGCACTATACTAAGCGCTGGGGTGGATACAAGCAAATCAGGTTGGACACAGTCCCTTGTCCCATATGGGGCTCACAGTCTGAACCCTGCTTTTGCGGATGAGAAACTGAGGCCCAGAGCCAGGATTAGAACCACGCCTTTCTGACCCCCAGGCCTGTGCTCCATCCACGATTATGGTCATCCTCTTTCCATCTACCCTCTTGACCTTTCTAGAGCCCAGTTGTAGGTCCAGTGGAAAGACTTGGCTCTAGTCCTGGTGAAGCTGGGTGAAGACCACAGATGGATTTTGCTACACCCCTGTCTCCCCTCCTTGGTTGTGGCACTTGTGCCCCATGAGAAAGAGGATTGGCAGCCATCGCACAGGCCACTAGCCCTCTAATCAAGTACGCTGTGTGTAGATTCTCGGTCCTCGGACTTAAGTACCGAGATTTACCCATCGTTCTTCTAGACTGAAGCTCACTGTGGGCAGGGAACGGGTCTTCCAATTCTGCTGTATTGTACTCTCCCGAGTGCTTAATATAGTGCTCTCAATGCAGGAAGTGCTCAATAAATACCATCGATTGATAGATTCCAACAGAAGAGTCCATCACCAGATCTTCTATTTTCTAATATCTCTCACCCTTCACTATAATAATTGACAATGACGCTGTTGTCCATGAATCTTGTTGAACCTTTCTGGAGCTTGGACCTCAGTCTGAATTTCTCCAAGCTATTAATTTTTTTACATTCTTCCTCTGGAGCTTGGACCTCAGTCATGAATTTCTCCAAGCTATTAATTCTTTTACATTCTTCCCGTTGTTTGCTTTGAATCTGTACCTTCAAGTTTCATAGGGTGCTCTACAAGGAGTTTCCCCAAGAGAAAAATCAAAGTCAATCATATTTATTGAGAGTTTACTGTGTGCCCAGCCCTGTTCTATGCGCTTGGGAGAGTACAACAATCAACAGACATTCCCTGCCCACAGTGAGCTTCCAGTCTAGAGGGGGGACAGAAATTAATATAAAGTACAGATATGGATATAGTGCTGTGGGGCTGGAAGGGGGTAAGAACAAAGGGAGCAAATCAGGGCAATGCAGAAGGAAGTGGGAAAAGGGGAAAGGAGGGCTTAGTCAGGGAAGGTCTCTTGGAGGAGATGTACCTTCACTAAGGCTTTGACGGGGCAGGGGGAGAGTAATTGGTAGACAATTTGGCTTCCAGGGGTAACCAAACTATGGCTCCCGAGCCACCGGTGGCTCTCCTTCGCTTGCTTCGTGGCTTGTGCTGCATGCTTTGCTATTCCTTGCTGTGGGCTTGGGCCGGAGAGGGCTGTGAGGCTCGGTGCCATCTCCATCTTTGTCCCTGCTGCTTCTTTGCTGTCCTGGCCACTACCGCCCCAGAACTCTTGTTCTCGTGCCATCACCTCCCCATGCTGGGACTTGCAATTAATGTTGGTATTTGTTAAGCGCTTACTATGTGCAGAGCACTGTTCTAAGCGCTGGGGTAGACACAGGGGAATCAGGTTGTCCCACGTGGGGCTCACAGTCTTCATCCCCATTTTACAGATGCCGTAACTGAGGCCCAGAGAAGTTAAGTGACTTGCCCACAGTCACACAGCTGACAAGTGGCAGAGCCGGGGTTCGAACCCATGACCTCTGACTCCAAAGCCCGGGCTCTTTCCACTGAGCCACGCTGCTTCTCCCGATTACAATTCCAACTAAAGTATTTTTTGGGGGGCGGGGGGATTGCAGCTCTCTTGCATATTATGTTTTTGGTGTGTAACCCAACAGTTCAAGAGGCTTGGACAACTCCTGGCCTGTGCCAATTAACTATAATGAGCATAGAAAACTGTAGTTTGCACAATCAGGTTCCAAGTTAAAAAATACATTATTGCTCTCTTTAAGATTACTTCTGAATTCTCACCACTGTGTTCTCAGATCTCCTATACCAGATGTACATGACGGTGAGAGGGGAGATCCTCAAATTCAGGAGAAGGGTGAGGAGAAGTTCTCCAGAATTCTTTGCCAGGTGAGACTATGGAGAATTTCTGTCAGGACCAGTGAAAGCGTTTCCCCTAATCAATCAATCAATGAATGGTATTTATTGAGCACTTACTGTGTGTAGAACACTGTACTAAGTGCTCAGGAAATAGCGTTGGTAGACACAACCCCTGCCCACAGGGGGTTTCCAGTCTAGACGGGGAGACAAACACTAAACACTACCAGGCACTTTGTAATAGTGCTTATCGTAATACCGGCCTAAGGCTCAAATGTAGTTTTTCCATAGGATTCAAGGTATATGATAGGTTTAGAGCATAAAGCACATATTTTTCAAGTATTCTTCTCTGAACTATTTAACCGCATTTCCTGCCCGTCCGTTTCCCCTCATTCTCTCTCCCATTTCACCTACTCTTGGCTTTTCTCTTCTCTTCCCCATTTCCACTGCTTTATTTTCCCCTAGCTCCCTCGAAGATCCACCTCAAGCTTGTCTTACACGATCAGCTGATCATGATCTTGGTATCCCTGCTCCGAGAAATAAATGCAAACAAAAATCACCCCACACAATTTTAAAGTGAATAACCACATCTTTGCTTTACTTCAAAGGAGCGCCTAAGTGGACCGTATTTTAGAAACAGAATACTATCCTTAAAAGCTTTAAATGGATAAATTCAACCCAAAGGCATGTTCCTCACTCTACCTGAAAAGAATAGAAAGCGGGGGTAAATTAGAAATGAGTGGAAGGAGAGTGAATTAATATACATATTATGGTACTTTCTAAGAGCTTACCAGGTGTCAAGCACTGTTCTAAGCACTGGGATAGATACAAGTTAATCACGTCGTACAGAGTCCTTGTGGTACATGGGGCTCATATTTGTAGTATGGGGGAGATGAGGCATTAAATCTCCATTTTACATTTGAGGAAACTGAAGACAGAGAAGTTAAGTGACTTGACCAAAGTCGCACGGAAGACAGATGGCCAAGCGAGGATTAGAATCCAGGTCCTCTGACTCCGAGGCCCATGCTCTTTCCACTAGGCCACACTGCTATGGTGTTTTTTTTATGGTATTTGTTAAGCACCTCCAGGCACTGTACTAAGCGCTGGGGTAGATACTAGCTGATCAGGTTGCACACGGCTCAGGCCCCACATGGGGGTAACGGACTTAATCCCCATTTTACAGATGAAGTAACTGAGGCCCAGAGAAGTGAAGTGACTTCCCCAAAGTCACACAAAAGACAAGTGGCAGAGCCAGGATTGGAACCCAGGTCCTTCGGACTCCGAGGCCTGCTTCTCTTTATACACAAGGAAACACATGAAAGTGTGACATAATCAATCAATGGTAATTACTAAGCACTTACTCTGTACATAACCCTGAACTAAGCATTTGGGAGAGTACAGCACCACCCAGTTGGTAGACATGTTCCCTGCCCACCACGAACTTACAGTCTAGAGCACTTCGGAACTTCAAGGTCATTTGATTTAACAAGACGATACAACTAACGAGACAAGGATTAAAGTTTGTGAGGGTCTTAATCATAACAACGAGCAACTCGCTTCACTTCTCTGCGCCTCGGTTCCCTCATCTGTAAAATGGGGATGAAGACTGTGAGCCCCACGTGGGACATCCTGATGAACTTGTATCGACTCCAGCGCTTAGAATGTGCTTGGAACATAGTGAGCGCTTAACAAATCCCATTATTATTATTATATTATTAGTAGAGGAGGAGTGTGGCAGAGTGGAAAGAGCACGGGCTTGGGAGTCAGAGGTCGTGGGTTCTAATCCTGGCTCTGCCACTGATCAGCTGTGTGACTTTGGGCAAGTTCCCAAAGTTTGCCTCAGTGACCTCATCTGTAAAATGGGGATGAAGACTGTGAGCCCCACATGGGACAACCTGATTTACCCTGTATCTACTCCAGTGCTTCGAACAGTGCTCGGCACATAGTAAGTGCTTAACAAATGCCGTTATCATGATTTCAGTAAGCGCCTAGCAAACGCCGTTATCATTATTTTTATTATTAGGGGAGGGGCATAAAGGCGGCATTGGGGGATGGGCGTGGGGGGTCCGGGCCGCCCCGCCAAAGTGACCAGTTGGGAGAGGGGAAGGCGGTGGACCCCTGCAGGGGGGAGGGGCCCGCAGCGCTTAGTGCAGGGTAGAAGAGGAAGAAGAGGAAGAGGGGGAGGAAGAAGGAGAAGAAGAGGAGGAGGAGGAGGAGGAAGGAGAAGAAGAGGAAGAAGAGGAGGAAGGAGAAGAAGAGGAGGAGGAGGAAGAAGAGGAGGAAGAGGAAGAAGAAGAAGAGGAGGAGGAAGAGGAGGAGGAGGAAGAAGAGGAGGAAGAAGAAGAAGAGGAGGAAGAGGAAGAAGAAAAGGAGGGGGAGGAAGAAGAAGAAGAGGAGGAAGGAGAAGGAGAAGAGGAAGGAGAAGAAGAGGAGGAGGGAGAAGAAGAGGAGGAGGAAGGAGGAGAAGAAGAAGAGGAGGAGGAGGGAGGAGAAGAAGAAGAGGAGGAGGAGGAAGAAGAGGAGGAAGGAGAAGAAGAAGAGGAGGAAGAAGGAGAAGAAGAAGAAGAAGAGGAAGGAGAAGAGGAAGGAGAAGAAGAAGAGGAGGGAGGAGAAGAAGAAGAGGAGGGAGGAGAAGAAGAAGAGGAGGAAGGAGAAGAAGGAGAAGAGGAAGAGGAGGAAGGAGAAGAAGAGGAAGAGGAAGAAGAGGAGGAGGGGGAAGAAGAGGAAGAGGAAGAAGAAGAGGAGGAGGGGGAGGAAAAAGAAGAGGAGGAAGAGGAAGAAGAGGAGGAGGAAGAAAGAGCAGAAGAGGAGGGGGAGGAGGAGGGTAGGGCCGTGGCGGGTCAGCGACTTACCAGGCGAGGAGCAGACAGGCCCCGAAGGAGAGGAGGCTGAGCGCCGTGCGGGGGTCCGCCCCGACACCCCCTCCGGCTCCCGACGCCCTCCTGCCCTCCCCGGCCCGGCCCGGCTCCGCCCCCGCCCCCGGCCCCGGCCCCGGGCCTCTCTTCGGGCCCCCTTTCTTCCTCTGCTTCGCCTCCGACATGTCTGGGGGCTCCCGGGCGGACCCAGACAGACAGACAGGCAGACAGAGACGCGGGGCCGTCGGGGGGCGGGGGGGTCCGGTCCCGTCCCGTCCCGTCCCGTCTCCTCCCCCCGCCGTCCCTCCGGACCGTTAGCGCCCCACCTCCGCCGGCCGCACGGGGGCGCGCGGGAGGGGCCGGCCACGTCGGGCGCGCGCCCCCGGCCGGCGGCTGAGGCCCGGCGCATGCGCGTCCCGCCGGGCCCGGCGCTCCGGGGCTTCCGGTTGGGCGGCCCGGGCCCAGGGCGGAGGGCGGCGGGCGGATCGGGCTCGGATTCGGGCTCGGCCGGATCGGGCTCGGCCGGGCGGTCGCTCAGGACATTTTTCGGCTCCCCGGCCCGGGAGGAGGAGCAGGAGCGGGACGAAGAGGAGGAGAAGGTAGCGGTGACTGCGGCCGCGCCGGGGCCGGCGATGGTGGAGGCCCCCGGCCCCCCCCCCCCCCCCCCCCCCCGCCACTCCGAGGCCGCCGGTCCTCAGCCCCACCCCACACTAATAATAATAATAATAACAATGTTGGGATTTGTTAAGCGCTTACTCGGTGCCGAGCCCTGTTCTAAGCGCTGGGGGAGATCCAGGGTCCTCAGGTGGTCCCGCTTGGGGCTCCCAGTCTTCATCCCCATTTGACAGAGGAGGGCACTGAGGCCCAGAGAAGTGCAGTAATAATAATAATAATGTTGGTACTTGTTAAGCTCTTACTCTGTGCCGAGCCCTTTTCTAAGCGCTGGGGGAGATCCAGGGTCATGAGGTGGTCCCACGTGAGGCTCCCAGTCTTCACCCCCATTTGACAGAGGAGGGCACTGAGGCCCAGAGAAGAATAATAATAATAATGATGATGTTGGGATTTGTTAGGCGCTTACTCTGTGCAGGGCACTGTTCGAAGCGCTGGAGGAGATATGGGGTCATCAGCTGTCCCTCATTGGGCTCCCAGTCTTCATCCCCATTTTACAGAGGAGGTCACTGAGGCACAGAGAAGAAGAATAATGTTGGGACTTGTTAGGCACTTACTATGTGCAAAGCACTGTCCTAAGCGCTGGGGGAGATACAGAGTCATCAGACTGTCCCACGTGAGGCTCCCAGTCTTCACCCCCATTTTAGAGAGAAGGGCACTGAGGCCCAGAGAATAATAATAATGATGTTGGTATTTGTTAGGTGCTTATTCTGTGCAGGGCACTGTTCTGAGCGCTGGGGGAGAGACAGGGGAATGAGGTGGTCCCACTTGGGGGTCCCAGTCTTCATCCCCATTTTGCAGAAGAGGTCACTGAGGCACAGAGAAGAAGAAGAATGTTGGGACTTGTTAAGCGCTTACTAGGTGCAGAGCACTGTTCTAAGCGCTGGGGGAGAGACAGGGTCATCAGGTTGTCCCACGTGGGGCTCACCGTCTTCATCCCCATTTTACTGAGGAGGGAACTGAGGCCCAGAGAATAATAATAATGTTGGGATTTGTGAAGCGCTAACTCTGTGCAGAGCACTGTTCTAAGCGTTGGGGGAGATACAGGGTCATCAGGTTGTCCCACGTAATAACGATGACATGCCTTAAGCCCTTACTAGGTGCCAAGCACCGCTCTAAGCGCTGGGAGAATACAAGGTGATAATGAAAATGATATTTGTTAAGCACTTAATATGTGCACAGCACTGTTGTAAGCGCTGGGGGAGATACAGGGTCATCAGGTTGTCCCATGTGAGGCTCACAGTCTTCATCCCCATTTTACAGATGAGGTCACTGAGGCCCAGAGAAGTGAAGCGACTTGCCCCCAGTTACCCAGCTGACAAGTGGCAGAGCCTGGATTCGAACCCATGACCTCTGACTCCCAAGCCCGGGCTCTTTCCACTGAGCCACGCTGCTTCTACTGGGAGAAGAAGGTGTCAAGCACTGTTTTGAGCGCTGGGGGAGGATACAAAATGATAATAAAAATAATATTGTTAAGCACTTACTATGTGCAGAGCACTGTTCTAAGCGTTGGGGGAGATACAGGGGGATCAGGTTGTCCCACGTAATAATGATGACATGCCTTAAGCCCTTACTAATAATAATAGTAATGTTGGCATTTGTTAAGCGCTTACTCTGTGCCGATCACTGTTCTAAGCGGTGGGGGAGATACAGGGTGATCAGGTTGTCCCACGTGAGGCTCCCTGTCTTCACCCTATTTTACAGATGAGGTCACGGAGGCCCAGAAAAGTGAAGTGACTTGCCCACAGTCACACAGCTGACAAGTGGCAGATCCGGAATTCGAACCCATTACCTCTGACTCCCAAGGTCAGGCTCTTTCCACTGAGCCACACTTTTCAACTGTGTGACCTTGGGTGAGCCACTTCTCTGGGCCTCAGTTCCCTCATCTGTAAAAGGGGGATGAAACCTGGGAGCCCCACGAGGGACAACCTGCTGACCTTGTATGTCCCCTAGCGCTTACAACAGTGCTTGGCATATAGTAAGCGCTTAACAAATACCAGCATTATTATTATTGAGAAGCAGCGTGGCTCAGTGGGAAGAGCACAGGCTTGGGAGTTGGCGATCATGGGTTCAAATCCCAGCTCCGCCGCTTGTCTACTGTGTGAGTTTGGGCAAGTCACTTCACTTCTCTGTGCCTCAGTTCCCTCCTCTGTAAAATGGGGATGAAG
Source organism: Ornithorhynchus anatinus (assembly GCF_004115215.2). NCBI lineage: Eukaryota > Metazoa > Chordata > Mammalia > Monotremata > Ornithorhynchidae > Ornithorhynchus > Ornithorhynchus anatinus. Next base: position 36,791,241 of record NC_041741.1, read on the forward strand.
ACTGTGAGCCCCACGTGGGACAACCTGATCACCTTGTAACCTCTCCAGTGCTTAGAAAAGTGCTTTGCACATAGTAAGCACTTAACAAATGCCATCATTATTATTACAAATTCCGTTTAAAAAAAAAGCCAAGTGGGTTGGATACAGTCCCTGTCCCACATGGGGCTCACTGTCTCCATCCCCATTTTACGGATGAAGTCACCGAATACCCAGCAACAGCATTAAGCACCTTCCCTGCCCATAAGGAGCTTACGGACTTAATGACTTTTCTTTAGAAAGAAATTCATGCCAGCACCGAATTGCCGGGTTTTGACATCCAGGATAATTGCTGAAAAATCAACGTGGGCCCTCTCTCCGGGGAATTGCTGTGTTGGTCTTGGAAGGGATATAGATTTTACTCTCTGCCTGCTGTCGTTTTAGGCTTCTGAATCTTCGCGCCAGTTTGCCCTAGACTGTGTGAAAACAGAGAATTTTATTGTCGCTCCGTACTTTTGTGTGCTCCGGAACCCAGAAACGACCATAGTGGTAGGATAGGACGAATTTCCTGTCGTTTTGTCACACTCAGTAGCCCAGCTGCCACAACAAATATTGTCACTTCGCTGGAGCCTCCTCCCCCTCCCATCCTTTAACTGTTGGAGTTCCTCAAGGGTCAGTTCTCGGCCCTCTTCTGTTCTCCATTTACACTCACTCCCTCGGTGAACTCATTCGCTCTCACGGCTTTGACTACCATCTCTACGCAGATGACACGCAGATCTACATCTCCGCCCCGTCCTCTCCCCCTCCCTTCAGGCTCGCATCTCCTCCTGCCTCCGGGACGTCTCCACCTGGATGTCGGCCCGCCACCTAAAACTCAACATGAGCGAGACTGAGCTCCTCATCTTCCCTCCCAAACCCGGTCCTCTCCCAGACTTCTCTATCACCGTGGATGGCACGACCATCCTTCCCATCTCTCGGGCCCGCGATCTCGGTGTCATCCTTGACTCGTCCCTCTCGTTCACCCCACACATCCTATCCGTTACCAAGACCTGCCGGTTTCACCTCTACAATATCGCCAAGATCCGCCCTTTCCTCTCCACCCAGACGGCTACCTTACTATTACGGGCTCTCGTTATATCCCGGCTAGACTACTGTGTCAGCCTTCTCTCTGACCTCCCTTCCTCCTCTCTCGCCCCGCTCCGGTCTATTCTTCACTCCGCTGCCCGGCTCATCTTCCCGCAGAAACGATCTGGGCATGTCACTCCCCTTCTTAAACAACTCCAGTGGTTGCCTATCGACCTCTGCTCCAAACAAAAACTCCTCACTCTAGGCTTCGAGGCTCTCCATCACCTTGCCCCTTCCTACCTCTCCTCCCTTCTCTCTTTCTACCGCCCACCCCGCACGCTCCGCTCCTCCGCCGCCCACCTCCTCACCATCCCTCGGTCTCGCCTATCCCGCCGTCGACCCCCGGGTCACGTCCTCCCGCGGTCCTGGAACGCCCTCCCTCCTCACCTCCGCCAAACTGATTCTCTTTCCCTCTTCAAAACCCTACTTAAAAATCACCTCCTCCAAGAGGCCTTCCCAGACTGAGCTCCTCTTCCCCCTCTACTCCCTCTGCCATCCCCCCTTTACCTCTCCGCAGCTAAAGCCTCATTTTCCCCTTTTCCCTCTGCTCCTCCACCTCTCCCTTCCCATCCCCACAGCACTGTACCCGTCCGCTCGACTGTATGTATTTTCGTTACCCTATTTATTTTGTTAATGAATTGTACATCGCCTCGATTCTATTTAGTTGCCATCGGTTTTTACGAGATGTTCTTCCCCTTGACGCTGTTTATTGCCATTGTTCTCGTCTGTCCGTCTCCCCCGATTAGACTGTAAGCCCGTCAAACGGCAGGGACTGTCTCTATCTGTTGCCCACTTGTTCATCCCAAGCGCTTAGTACAGTGCTCTGCACATAGTAAGCGCTCAATAAATACTATTGAATGAATAAATAAATACTATTGAATGAATAGGTTTCTTCAAAGACCCTGAGCACACATACTTCCTTCTCCTTGTTAGGCAGACCGATTCGTCACATAAATGTCACTTGAGGCTAGTTTTAAGTTTTAAAATGCCACTTTTGAATATCAGAATTGCTGCATGACTTTATTTTTCTGGTCGTTCTGTCTGTAGCTCAAGATCTTGATTCAGGAGCTGAAGATAGATTGGGAGGATGGATGCCAGAGCTCGAAATTGCTTGCTTAAGCATATGGAGGCATTGGAAAAAGATATCAAGACCTCCTATATTATGGACCACATGATTTCAGATAGAACATTAACCTTATCAGAAGAGGAGAAAGTAAGAAATCAGGTAAAGTACACCTCTCTTACTCTTCCCCTTAGGACTTCTTAAGATGACAGAGTTGTTTTTTTAATTTCTGAGATGAAATTGATGTTACAAAAAGCATCTTTCCAATATGTAATACACTGATCATCTTTTTCTTTTTCTGGTTAGGGCACCCAAGAGGAAAGAGCTGCAATGTTAATTAAATTGATTCTTGAAAAAGACAATTTTTCATACATATCATTCTACAATGCTCTGTTACATGAGGGGTACAGAGATCTCGCCGCCCTTCTCCAAGATGGGATTCCGTTCACTGCTTCTCCCAAGGGAAATGATTCATTGGATGGCGTGACTTCTTATGGTCAGTTTGTCTGCTTCGGCCTACGATATGTTTCACTGAAGCAACAGTTTAATTCGTAAAGTACTTGCTGAGGAAAGTGATCAGTTCACTTAAAAAAGGGAATGATTTTCCGTAGTGAAGATGTTAACAAAATCTCTTTTTAAAGATTGGGTTGAGCGCATCTTAAATTGCATATTTCATCTTTGCACTCTAGGCGGTCCTTGGTTTTAAGTCAGTTTAATACTTTCAGTGTGTCACCTTTACATTGGTTTTGAGTGTACAATACAATAGTGTGCTCTTCTGTGGCACTCGGGGATGTGAGTCATCGGAGGAACTGGGGCAAATGGGCAAATTAAAAAGTTTCAAAGGGATGGGGGGTAATGGGGAGGAAAGCTTAAAGGGTGGGTGGGCAGCTGAAAAAAGGGTGAGGGGTCCCGAGAGTGGTTAGCTGTTTGCCAGGCTGAATTATCAGGAAGGGTTCATTTGTTGATTTTGCTTTTATGGAAGTAAAACTGGGTAATCTATCATGGAACCCCTCTGACGATATACATATGTAAGTGTACAATTCTGGGCAGTTTTGATAAAAGCAGGCTGGGAACCAATCCCTTATTTATTATAATTTTCTCTGAGAAATTGAATCCAACTTCCAACATTTCAATTAGACAGTTCTTTTATAAGTAGTTGTAAGTTTGAGGTTTGCCAAAAAACCTACCTCGTATTTAATATTTTACATAATTTTCACCAGTTAGGTATCATAAATCTGTTGAGAGGTGTTGGGAGCATTACCCGTAATGTACTTGCCATTTAGCTGTTATCACAGTGATAATGTGACTTATTTGGGAGAAAGTACCAACATTAAAAATGCAAAAAAAAAAAGAACCTTGAAGTTTAACGTGTTAGATTTGTTTTTATACGCAACAGTTTTGTAGCATGTCAATTATCTGAGTCATTTGATATTGATAAATGGGAATTTAGATCCCAAACGAGATTAGGCACAAGCCTGGCTGCTAGAAGTAGGAGGAATTCTACTGGGTAGCCAGTGGTTCTTTTGACATTCTAAGGAAAAACTGCATATCTTTTTTGGTGACTTACACAAATTTTTGTGTGCCAAATTGAAAATATTCCCGAGTAAAGAGCCCCTCCTCTAGATTGCAGACTCCTCTCTCTAGACCATGAGGTCTGTGTGGGCAGGGATCATATCTAATAATAATTACAGTATTTGTTAAGCTCTCGCTTTGTGCCAGGTACTGTACTTAAGTGCTGGTGAGAACGAAAGCAAATCAAGTTGGACAAAGTTCTTGACCTGCATAGAGTTCACCGTCTTAATACCTTATTATATCTTATTGCCTTTAGAATATTTATTAACCAGGTAGTGGTTCTAATTCTGGCTCCGCCACTTGCCCGCCATGTGACCTTGGGCCCATAATTTTAACTAACCTGTGCTTCACTCATCCCTAAAAGTGGAGATAAGCAACTTGTTCTCCCTCCCCTGCAGACTGGAAGCACCCTGTGGAACAAGGTCTTTGTCTGATCTACTTATTTTGTATCTGCCTCAGTGTTCAGTACAGAGTTTGGTAGCACTTCATTTATTATTATTATTATTATTAGCAGCCTAGTACTTACAGTAGAATAAGCAACATGGCTTAGTGGATAGAGCGTGGGCCTGGGAGTCAGATGATCATGGGTTCTAATCCCAGCTCTGCCACTAGTCTGGTCTGTGACCTGGGCGAGTCATTTCCCTTCTTTGTGCCGCAGTTACCTCATCTGTAAAATGGGGATTGAGACTGTGAGTCCCATGTGGGAGAGGGACTGTGTCTGACCCGATCTGCCTGTATCCACCCCAGCGCTTAGTACAGTGCCTCGCATGTGGTAAGCACTTGACAAATACCATCATTATTAATAGCAGTAGTAGTCAGAATTTAGAGAAGGGGCTTGTGATAGTGTTATCAAACTGCGGCTCCACAAGGTTGCTTTACTTTACAAGACCTGTGGGGTTAATTTCAGTAATTAAAAGGGACCTTGCAAGCCCTTTGCTATTGCTGTTTTCAATTCCAAAGTTTCAAAGCTGTGTCCAATTAAAAAAAAAAAAGGAAGGTTTTCTCACCATTACAGTGTTGGTCTTCCACGTTCATTTTTATTTGGTCTCTTTGAGGTTAAGAACGTGAAGTTCACACCTGTTTTTCCAAAGAGTCTTCCTGATCAGTTAGTTTTCATTTGTTTAATATCAGTCAATTGTATTTATTGGGCATTTACTATGTGCAGAGCACTGCACTATGCTCTTGGAAGAGTACAATACGACAGAATTAGCAGATACATTCCCTGTCTATAGCGAGCCCAGTTTTTGTACTAGAGTTTTCCAAATTCTTCATTCCAGTTTTTTTACAGTCTCAACCTCTGGGAATGTCGGTTTTTGAAACATGTTCACAACAGGACACTTTTTAACTTTTAATCTTAGTTTCCAGAACCAGGAAGAGAAACATTCTGTCTCTGCAATGACCACAAGGTGGATATTACAACTTAGAAGAGCAGATGGAAGAGAGTGAACCTCTAGCAAATAATCTATCCCACTAGTAAAATTTGCTTCTTGGTGTTTTTTGTACATTGTAGTTCATTTCTCTGCCTTAGATTGTACAACCAATAAGTAGGGATATTCTGTTCCTTTGTGTAGTACATTGTGTGCTTTCCAACCGTAGCACACCTTTTCTAAACTTTTGAACTATATTACCTGAGTAGTGGGATTGTGTCTTCTTACACTATTATGCTCTCCCAACCACTCAGTGCAGTGCTTTGCAAACAGTAATTATCAATAAATACTAAAGATAGGTAGTCATTTAAAGTTATAATCACGCTTCTCTGTTTTGTTTTCGTTATCGTCGTTCATTCGGATTTCAGTCAGGACAGTCTTGTGTGAAGGTGGAGTACCTCAGCGGCCAGTTGTGTTTGTTACTCGGAAAAAACTGGTGAATGAAATTCAACAGAAGTTGTACAGACTGAATGATGAACCAGGCTGGGTCACGGTGTATGGTATGGCAGGCTGCGGAAAGTCAGTTTTAGCAGCTGAAGCTCTCAGAGACCACCGTCTCTTAGTAGGTAAGTTGAAAAATATCAGTGATTAATATTATCTTTTTTTGCTTCATGGTCATCATTGAAAGTAATGTTTGCAGGACATTGTACTAACTATAGAATCATTCCTATATGTGTAGAATGCTCAGATAATTTTTCTGAAATGTCATTCTGTACATGTTTTCCCACTGCTCAAACGCCTCCAATGTTTGCTCTTTCCTTTCTGCATCAAAAAGAAACTCCTGGTAATTGGCTTTTAGACTTTGTCAGCTTTCTCCCTCTCTTCCATTGTCTTCCCCCACTACATGCCAGTTGAGTCAGTTTGCTTAAAGGGAACAGAGAGTCTTAGCTGGGGTGTAGGGGGGAAAAAGAGCATACAAATGATACATTCTCCTCTCTTCTTGATTGGACCCTTCTTCCTGGCTGGAATGCCCTCCTCCTTCACATCTTACAGAGCACTGCTCTCTTCATCTTCAAGGGCTTCTGAAAGTCACATCTTCTCCAGGAGGCCTTCCCCAGTTTTGATTTCTAATCTCCTCAGTTTATGTTCCCAACTTCTGCACTTGAGAATTGACGTCCCTCCATGGCACTTAAGTATGTCCTTATTCTCTGTTGTTTCTTTCTGTCTGTGATTTCTTGTTGCTTTTGTCTCCCTCACTAGATTGTAAACCCTTTGAGGGTAGAGATCGTGTCTACTAATTCATTCAATAGTATTTACTGATCACTTACTATGTGCAGAGCACTGTACCAAGCGCTTGGAATGTGTAATTCGGCAACAGATAGAGACAATCCCTGCCCATTGAATACTAATTCTATTGTACATGCCTAAACTCTGAGAACAGTGTTCTGCAAACAATGGGCACTCAGTAATACTATCATCTCTCAGTGGTAATAATTACTGTTTTAGTAATTTTTAGGTTGCCAGCCTGCCAAGGGACAGGACCCGTATCCAATTTCCACTCGTGTATTCTTTTCCAGCATTTAATACAATGCTGTGCATGTAGTAAATGCTCAAATATTATTACTGTTGATTTAAATGATAGAATCATAAGTTTGAAGGGACTTTCTGACCTTGGACAAATCACTTCTCTGTGCCTCAGTTACCTCATCTGTAAAATGGGGATTAAATCCTATTCCCTCCTACTTAGATAGTGAGTCCCAGATGGGTCAGGGACTTTTGCAACCCGATTGTCTTGTATCTACCCCAGTGCTTAGAACAGTGCTCTGCACGTAGTAAGCGCTTAACAAATACCAACATTATTATTATTTAACTGTGGTGTGCATTTAGTACATTGATGACCACATAGTAAGCCCTTAAGTACTGTTTAAAAAAAAATACAAACTTAAAACGTAATTAGCAAGCACAGCAGTGGAGCAGGAAGACACTGAGATGAGAGAAAAACAGCCGAAACTATGTCAGATCACACACCCAGGAGAAGGGAAAGAGCAGCTGACCATGGTGATCTTGCTTGTTGAACTAAATTACCAAGTGTGGCCTAGTAGAGCATGGGTCTGGGAATCAGGAGAGTTAGCTTCTAATCACATTTCTGTCACTTCCCTGTGCTGTGGTATTACAGTATTTGAAGTTAAGTTTTAAAATGGTGGTTTGTCCTCCTTGCCTAAATGAATGGCCAGAAAAATTTACTTCAATAATTTAATTATTGAAGAATACAGCAGAGCAATAAGTTAAATGGCTCCCTCTTGTGCCCATAATGAACTTATTCAGATCGTTTAATGATCCAGTACACTTCATTCTTCTGTATCTCTATAACGTCTGTTTTCACTATGTGTCTTGCTGTATGCTGTAGGGAATTAAGGACCTTTCATTCATTCATTCATTCATTCAGTTGTATTTATTGAACTTATACTGCATGCAGAGCACTGTACTAAGCGCTTGGAAAATACAATTCAACAACATATACCAGGGTAGGATGCGATGCGTTGTTGAAATAAATGGTTAGGCACATGGTGTTGGTGAAGGGGAGGGCACCTTATTGTGTGTTCCTTATTTTGGGGGAAGGGGTGTTGAGGGAGAATGAAACAAAAACGGGTATTTGTGAAGCACTTACGTGCCAGACTGTCCTAAGCACTGGAGTCGATATAAGCTAATCGGGTTCGACACAGTCCGTGTCCCACAGTCTTAATCCCCATTTTACAGATGAGGTAACTGAGGACCAGAGAGGTTAAGTGACTCGCCCAGGGTCACCCAGCAGACAAGTGGTGGAGCCGGGATGACAGCCATAGTCCTCGGTCTCCCAGGCCTGTGCTCTTTCCACTAGGCCACATTGCTTCTCTGCCATGCTTTTCCTTAGGGGTTTGTCGGGAACTTTACCACTGCTTTGGGAGGACTAAGCATGTTTGAAAATATGATGCACTACTTTGGGTGTGTATTGTCAAACACAAGGCTCTATGAATCAATAGGAACAAGGGGTTCTTTTTACCATGGCCATATGTTAGTAGCATTTGGGATGTGGGACACAAATTCTTTTCAGGACATGCTGAAACCCCCCCCCCCTTTTTTTAAATTTTAACCCTGGAAAAATTCCTTAGTCGTTGTTCTGAGAAAAAGTTTATCTCTTAAAAGTTTTTCAAGTTGAGGGTTTCTTCTCATTAAAGATTTCTCTGTGTATACTAATGGCACATTAACTTTTTGGGTGGTGGTTTTATCGGTTTCTTTTGTGGAATTTTTCTATTTGGTATTCTCGTAATCCAAAGCATTTGTTGAATGCCTTCACTGTGTGTCATGCTGTGCAAAGTGGTAGGTAACCCACATAGAAAAGTTGAGTAAAGGTAATTCTTGGCCATAAGGAGTTCACAAACTCTGGGGCACGGGGACTACAAATACTGAAAAAATGAGCAATTTAACATTTGAGGACCTAATCATTGCTACTCAGATTGCTCAATCTAGCATGAGAAGCCCTGTGGCCAGTGCCTCGAAATCCTCCCTTGTGTTTGAAGTTCTCTGAAGGCCACAATCTTCCATCGTCTGCCCTCCACTTTTTGGGGGGTTTGGGAGACTCAGACACTATGATGGTGGGTGGTCCCAGGCATTTGGTCTAAGGCCAAAGGGTCCTTGAGAGGCCTTTCTCCAGCCCTTGTTACTTAAAAACCTGTAAATCAGAATTGAATCAGAAATCAGAATAATGCTTTTCTGGGGAGGACCTAATTCCACTGTTTCTTCTAATCATCATCTGGAATTTTGACTTAAAGAAAGTTCACCAAAGCCGCTCCTGTTACTTGTCAAGAGGGTAGGGTCTCCTGGCCTTTTGAACCTCCAGTCACCTTCACTGGGAACATTCACCCCATATTTGCAGATGATGTTTTGCTGTAGGACTAGCAAATTCAGAATCTTACCCATACTATGGATTCCTCTGTCCAAATACTTAGCAGTCAGTGATTCCTTAGGTAATGCCTGGTTCCTTTCCCTAACAGATTTACATGAACACTGTCAATTCCCATAAGCTGTTTTTTTTTTTCCATTTCTCTGCAGAGACAATGGGTATGGATCCGCTCATACAATTTAGGGGCATTGCAGGGCTCAGATTCATAGTTGACTTCCTGCAAAATCATATTCCCGCGTATAGAGATCTCACTAGTATTACTTGCAACTAATATGGCTTTGGTGAATTCTTCAAAGTACAGATTCAGTACTTCTCCCCTTTCCCCCCTTCACCTCCCCTCAGCTAAGCCCCCTTTCCCTCTCCTCCTCCCCCTCTCCCTTCCACTCCGCACTGTGTTCATTTGTATAGATTTGTATTACCCTATCTATTTTGTTAATGAGGTGTACATCCCCTTGATTCTATTTATCGTGTTTATGTTGTTTTGTTTTTGTCCATCTGTCTCCCCCGATTGGACTGGGAGCCCGTCATTGGGCAGGGATGGTCTCTATCTGTTGCCGAATTGTATATTCCAAGTGCTTAGTACAGTGCTCTGCACATAATAAGCGCTCAATAAATACTGTTGAATGAGTGAGTGAATTCAGTAGCCAGATAATTGGGTAGAAATGGAGTGGTATCATTCATGGAGAAAGCAGTCATCACAGCACTGATCCTTGTCTTGTTCAGATTGCTTTCCAGGAGGCGTGCATTGGATTTCGATTGGAAAACAAGATAAAGCAGGGCTCCTCATGAAACTTCAGAATCTTTGCATGCGGTTCGATCAAGGCTCTAACTTCTCCCAGAGGCCACCGTTAAACATCGAAGAGGCTAAAGATCGGCTTCGTGTTCTGATGCTGCGTAAATACCCAAGGTAACAGTGTTGCCTAGTGGATAGAGCACGTGCCTGGGTGTCAGAAGGATTTGGATTCTAATTCTAAGCCCGGCTCCATCACTTGCCTGCTCTGGGGATTAAAACCGTGAGCCCCATGTGGGACATAGATTGTGACCAACCTGATTAGCTTGTGTCTATCCCAGCATTTAGTAGAGTGCCTGGCACATAGGTAACTTAACAGATACCATAAACAAAAACTGTAGTGACAGAGGAACTAGTTAGTGTTGAATGATTGTGTTCAAGGCCCCAGTGAAGTTAGCAGATGGGAACATAAGGAGCATATCCTTCCTGCATCAGCAGCAGCAGCAGCAGAGTTTTTTGAGTGCTTACTATGAGCACAGCACTGTTCTAAGTGCTTGGGAGAGTACAGTACAACAAAGTTGGCTTCCTTTGCCGATTAGCTCCCAAAGAATATGGCTTCAGTTGGGCCTTTTTTCTGCTGCCAGTAAAGATAGCTATTACCGGCATTCCTGATGGCATGTGACATTTTAGAGCTCAGTTTTGATGGACTGCAATAGAAGAATAAGGAAATGTATTTTCTGAGATGCGGTGGTGAACTGGTTATAACCAACTGTGCCTCTAAAGCTTGGATCAAACAGAATGTCAAAATACTGGGGCAACATGATCACTGATTCATTAACAGTGCAGAGGGGATCAATTCCAACACTTAAATTAGCTGGTTATGTGTTCTCCATGAGGTTCTCTGACTGCTGATAAAGCGTCAGATGATGAAGAATAACTGAAACAATATCTAGAAAATTTTTGAGTCTTCCTTACCTTTTTGAATCTCACGATTGACAAAAGCAATGTCCTGTTTCCACTGTTTTTAAACCATCTTCCTTATCTACTGTGAAATCAGTGGTTGACACAATATAACATTTTGAAGAAAGGAGGATACAGCTACCGATTTGCAGAAGGGATATCTCTACTGGATTCTAAAATTGGGGTTTCCCTCATTTGGGGTTCCCCCTTAGGGTTTTCGCTGGGAGTAGAGGGCGTAAGACCGAAGTCCTCACCATGGTAACAATAGGTTACCGTTTTTACCATCTACCCCTTAGAATCCACCATAACCCTCTAGGTCAAAAAATGCTGGGGGCTTGTGTGCTTCTGCTGAACGGAGAGGGAGCTGGCTCAGAGGGGGCTTTCTAAAATGCTCATTTTATATAGAGAGCCAGTACTGCACTGCATTTCATCCTAAGGGAGCTCCAAGATCAATGAAGAATTGATTCCAGCCTTCTTCCCCTTGCCCCGCCCCAGGCCCCGCCAAGGGAAGGAAAGAAGTTGGCAGCTGAGCCCCTAACTGTACTGCAGATCTCTGGACCGTTTTGCTGCCTGTCAGGTTTTGATGAAATGGGTTAGGCAGGAAGTGATCCTGTCTTCTTTTGCCCAGTATCACTGAGGCGTGTTCTTCCACAGATTGCTTCCCCGAGGTGCAGGAATTGACAGCGTGCAGAAACGGAAAAGACATTGGGTTGAGGGAAAAGCAGGAGCCGTGCTTAGCTAACAGTGTTGGGGCCGAGGGGAGCATTTATGCAAATAGCATTGATTCCACAGTAGATAAGGAAGATGGTTTTAAAACAGTGGAAATGGCATACTGCTTCTGTCAATGGTGAAATTCCAAAAGGTAAGGAAGACTCAGAAACTTTCTAGATATTGTTTCAATTATCCTACACTGTCTGACCCTTTATCAGTAGTCAGAGAACCTCATGGAGAACACGTAACCCATGAATTTAAGTGCTGGAATTGATCCCCTTTGCAATGCTAATGTCAGAGTTGTTGCATTAACAGATCCTTTTTCATAATAGAAATTAAGAACAGAATTAGAATAGTCACTGTTGCTGAAGTTAACTTTGTAGGAACTTTGTAGTTTTTTGATGTATACTGACCATTGGATATTTCATTTTTTTTTAAAACCTCAGGATTGCTTCATCCTATTTACATTTCATTTCCCTTTTTTCCCCTCTTTAGTACGGAGGAAAGGAAGTAAAGAGGGTTAGAAAGGAAGGATCATGATAGAATCAGAACTCAGATTGCTCTATTGTCCTTTGTGGATTACAAAAATAATACTATTGCTTTTAGACTTTTCAAGGGCAGTTATGCAGTACCATCAGTCTTTCATTGGAGTCTTTCCCTTTATTTAGGTCTCTCTTGATCCTGGATGATGTCTGGGATTCCTGGGTGTTAAAAGCTTTTGATATTCAGTGTCAAGTTCTTCTCACAAGCAGAGACAAGAGTGTGACTGACTCTGTTATGGGTAAGGATTACTATTCTTTTTGTCCTCACTTTGACATTTTCCCCAAATAAATGTCATCTAGTATATCAAGGGAAGGGGAATATGGTTTGGTGGAGGAGAATTGTGCATTAGGAAGAATTCAGTTCTGATCTCCTTTAGGGGGCTGTCGTTAAAGTCCTTAACTTATGGGTGCATTTATAAAGTAAGAATAAGAATTTTTAATCATTCGATTGCTGTTTACATTCTTTGCCTTGGGATGGATATTCCTTTGACACTGGAAAAAAGTGCTATATGGTTATCTTGCATTTGACTTTATTGGCCAGCATCAACTAGTCACTTGTACTCTCACCCCTGAAATACTTATATACGTATATCTATATCTTATTGCTTTCTCTTATTTGGAATTTTAGTATCTGTCCCCCTCCCCTCTTGCTAGAATGTCAGTCCCTTGAGGGTAGGGATCATGTCTGATTTTATCGTGCTATCCCAAGTGCCTAGTACAGAGCTCTGTACACAGTAAGCATTCAGTAAACAGTACTGATCAGCTGAGACTGATTCCACAAAAAGATTACAGAGTCATTTTTCCCTGGTTTCTAAGCGAATTGCGTTGCTCTTACTGTTGGGTGGGGCATGGCTGGGGATTGGGGGAGAAGAGCTCTTTGATGTAATAGGGTGATGAAAAGACTGGCAGAAGTGGGAGAGGATGGAAACAGCCATATCTGACACCTTTCCAGTTCCGCTGAAATCAATTGTTCTTCAGTGTTTAGAGAGGCCCAAAGCATTTTGTAATGTCAAGGGATGTTAGAGCATCATGCTAAGTTTGCGAAGGCATGTAAATGTTTATTATTTTTCTTAGTAATTATAACCTTCGTCTGATAGTGATTTTACAACTAATGGGCACTGCTGTTCCATAACTGCTGTTCCAGTTAATCCAGGCACGGGCCTGGGAGTCAGAAGTACCTGGGTTCTAATCCTGGCTCCTCCACTTGTTTGCTGTGTGACCTTGGGCAAGTCACTTAATTTATCTGTGCCTCAGTTCTTATCTGTAAAATGGAGATTAGGACTGTGAGCCTCATGTGGGACAGGTACTGTGTCCAACTTGATTAATCTGTATCTACCCAGTTGCTTAGCCCTTAAGCACATAGTATGCAATTAACAATTACCATAAAAAATTAATCATTCTAGGGTGTTTATTGGGCACTTAATGTGTACAGAGCACTGTATTAAGCCCTTGGGGGAGGGCATTATAATAGAGTTGGTAGACATGTCTCCTGCCTTCAAAGAACTAAAAGTCTAATAGATTCTGGTTGACTCTTGTTGATTTCTTCTACCCTTTTTCACTTTGGAAGCCAGGGTAAGTTTGAATAACTACAAATATTGCCCAGATACATGTCATTCTGTGTGACTGTTTCCCAACAAGGGGTAGAGACTTGTCCTGATCCAGAATAGCCCACTGATCTCAACAAGAGGCTTGAACCTTACTTTTAGGCTTTTCCCATTAGACTGTTGGGATTTGTCATTCCATCTAAAGAAATAGTGCCCCAACCTTGGTCTAAAATGGCCCTGAGAGGACAGACAGGTTCAAATCGGGTCCCGTATCAGTTGAGAACAACTTTGGCTCAGCCTCACCCTGTTCCCCAGGCTAGTCTCTGACAGGTGCTGATCTTCATCTAAAATTACAGCGGAGACTTTCCTCTAGTTATAATATTATTTTGAATGACATTTCATTTGCTTTTACTCATAAATCAGAATGACTTGCATACAAAGTTCATGAAATGTTCATTGCAATTATTGTTTTCTTCTTTTCTGTAGGTCAAAAATATGTTGTCCCTGTGGAGAGTGGGTTGGGCAAGGAGAAAGGACTTGAGATTTTGTCCCTTTTTGTTAATATGAAAAAGACAGACCTTCCAGAACAAGCTCATAGTATTGTCCAGGAGTGTAAAGGTAAATTATATCAATTATTTTTGGGGAAAGTTAATTTTAATTTTCTAAATTTGTAAGCACATTTCTACCTCATATGCACTGTAGTTGCCTTTTTGGATAGTACTGTCCTGAAATCATTTCTTTAGAAATAGCTGAGCTTGTAGGAAATCAGGAATTGGGTTTTCAATTTCATATTTTTCATAATTTAAAAATATTTATTTTTTTTGCCAAGTTTCTTGTGCCTGCTAAGCGTAAACCCCTTCCAAAAGTCATCTTTCCCCAATCAGTCTTGTTCCTTGTCAGCACATATTGGTCCTGCTGGGGTGGTTCAATACTGAACTATCCCAGAGCTTCAGCAAAGGGTGGGAAGAAGAATTCCCAAGTTGACTAGCAGTTTCTTGGAGCAGAGGAATTGACTCAAGTGTTGAGTCAGCAGGATTCAGATCAGCGAGGCCAGGATTGATTTTCCCCATTGATTTCGGATTGTAACCCCGCTCACACACTTCATTCTTCTAACGCCAGTCTATTCAATTTCGTCATTCTTGTCATCGACGCTTTGCCCATGTCCTCCTCTGGCTTGAAACTACTTGCCCACCTTCAAAGCCTTACTAAAATCATCTCTCCTCTAAGAGACCTTCCATGACCAAGCCCTTACTTCCCTGCCTAAGTCCTTCTTCTTTGTCACTTATTCACTTGGATCTGTACCCTTAAGTACCTTGATATTCACCTTTCCCTCAGCCCTACATCACTTATATACATGTCTGTCTGTAATTTAATTTAATGTTTGTCTCCAAAGCTCCCATCTGCCAACTTTATTGTATCGTACATTTCCATGTGCTCAGTTCAGTGCTCGGCACACAAAAAGCACTCAATACCATTGATTAATAGCAGTCACAAGGTAAATTTTCATTCCAAATACTCTTTTAGCACCCCTCTTACAATGGAAATTAAGTTTCCTTTCATTTTTCTCAAGTTTTTTTACTCTCTTATCGCTTTAGGCCATAGGCCAGACTCAGCTTGATTGTTGCAGGATTTATCCACTTAATGCACTTGCTGAAAGGATGGGAGACTAGTTCTTTATTTTTATCTTCTGTAGCTTTTCCCCAATTTAACCTCCCACTTAATTTACCTTTGGCTTATGATGTGCCTGGCAAGCATCAAGTCAAATGCCAGGTCTCAGGAATTAAGGAAGTAAACCACATCTGCATTATTTCAGTGAGACAAAAGAGGCAGGAGACAGTTTTTTCAGTGCATTTGTGTGCATAATGAATATTACTTTATATCCTCAGGATATTGGTGTACCACTTAAAGTCTTGTAAGAAGTAATGACCAGATGGCACTTTAAAAATTAAATCATCTCCCAACTGTGTCCAAGAGCTAGTTTCTATTTTCAGCTGGTTGTCCCATAACACTGGAGGTGTGTTCTCTAAGCACCTCATTTTAAGGAAGAATTTTGTTTTTGTACTCAGGCCATGGCTGACTTCTTGTGCGTGTGCCCAGCCATTTCTTTTGCATTGTGTTGTACTCAGACAAGCATACTGTTGTAAGCACAATCCCTAATTATGCAATCACATTCCATCCAAAATGTAGAGTGAAAATGCATGCCTTGTGGCAGAAATGACTGTATATATATTTGGAGTGAGACATCTTGAGATAGATGCACATATATATGTATGTCTATAAGTATGTGTTTGTGTTGTGTGTGTATGTATGTGCTTGCTATGCTGAATGATGGGGTAGCTCCAAGATTATGGTGAATTTGTGTCTTCAGTTGCAGTGCTATTTGAGCTCTCCCCTGTTAGATAATAAGTTCCTCTATGGGAGGGACCAGGCCTTAAATTTAGGTAGAATATTTCCAAGAGGGTCGGGCTGGATATTGGTTGGACATGGAGCATTGTGGATTTCACCAAATTATTAAAATCGCTGTCTTCTGGAAGGTCCAACTCACCCCTCGTCTTGGAATGGGCGGAGAGGTGGAAGAGCCAGAAATAGAGGAAGGGCTGCTTGGTCAGTGCGGTCAGTCAGGAAAGTTTCTGACTGAAGAACCACCTAGAGCATTCCATGAGGTAGAGAGGCCCAGCAGAAATGCTGAAAATAGTTGGACATCGTGGCTGGCAAAGACGGTCGTGGATCTTAGAGGGGCTATCCTACCCAAGAGTGCTCTTTTATGACATATCCCCAGTGACTGTGTGCTACAGTCTATCTGACTGTAAATGGGCCTTGTATGTAAAATTCTCGTGTGCCCTTCAAAGTGTGCTGCACCCCTGCCTGCCTGATTGATCGTTGCATTTTGTGTCCAGCGGGAACGTGACCGACAGGGATGAGAGTGTGAGTGGCACTGTTCACACACTAGCTCTGAAATCAGTTCCTTGGCTCTGGTTCATGAGACTTCAAAATCGTAGCTCATCTGCCAGTCTTATCAAGAGACTCTATCATCATCTTTAACGTGTTCCCAAAGGCCAATACAGTACATAGAAGACGACTGTTGATGATAGTAATTTCATTGAGGATAGGAATGGGTTGTTAGATCTTGAAATAGTAATAATAGTTGTGGTATTTCTTAAGCACTTACTACTTGTCAAGCACTGTTGTAAGATACAAGATAATGAGGTCAGACACAGTTCCTGTCCCATGCACTGCTCACAACCTAAGCAGAAGGAAAAAGAGGTGTTGAATCCCCATTTTGCAGTTAAGGGAACTGAGACACCAAGAAGTGAAGTGACTTACCCAAAGTCACACAGCAGACAAGTGGCAGAGCTGGCATTGGAACCCAGGTCCTTCTGACTCCCAGGTTTGTGTTCTGTTTAGTAGGCCATGCTGCTTTTCTTGAAATGGTTGTAAATTTGTTTATTGAGTTAAGGTTTGATGACCTAAGATAGTTGTATCTTGAGTATTTGTGAATCACTCACATGCACTAGTGCTTTATTGGAAGCAGTGCCCAATTCCTTTTGTTTCACTATGACTGACGTGAACTGACAAATTTCTCTGCCCGTGAGCTAGTTTTTCAGAGATGCTTGCTTTTCAAAATATTGATGCTTGCAGTGATTTGTGTATTATAGGTTCACCTCTTGTAGTATCTTTAATTGGAGCATTATTGCGTGATTTTCCCAATCGCTGGGAGTACTACCTCAGACAGCTTCAGAATAAGCAGTTTAAAAGAATAAGGAAATCGTCATCTTATGATTATGAAGCCTTGGATGAAGCCATGTCAATAAGTGTTGAAATGCTCACAGAAGAATTCAAAGACTATTACAAAGATCTTTCTGTCCTTCAAAAGGATGTTAAAGTACCCACCAAGGTAACAGCCAGATTACACCATCTCTCTTGAAATGTTTGGGTAAAGTGTGTTTGCAAGTTATTTTCTGAAATCTTTATTGAAATAGACCCAGGAGGGTTTCCTGGAGACCCTTTCGACACCCGAACTGCAGGTGAGAAAGACTCAGGGCCAAGAATTGGGGTGGATTACAGGGGCAAAGGCACATTTCTTGGTCCTTCTGTTCCAGTTTAGCTTCCAAGAAAGTACGAGCAAGGCCAGGCACTAGGAAGGAAACGGCTTCCTATGATCTTTGATTTATTTTGTCGCTTGAGCAGAACAGACCAAAACCGTGACTGCTTTGTATGACAGTGAGGGCAGCAGTTCTGGGCATACAGTTTGAGCCAGCATGCATGGAGTGAGTGGGGTTTTGGGGGGGTTTTTTTCAAGCTAGGTCTCAGCAGAGAGAGTCACTCCTGATCTAAAGCTCCCCAGACTCCAACAGACATGTGTCGGGATTGTTTCCGCAGGCACAAAACAGTAAGTCCTACCTCAGAGCCTGCCTGGGGAATTTAAGGCTAGCAGGCCTGCCTGATAGACTCACTGCCTACAGGATTTTCCACTTCCTCCCAAGCCCTCTTCCCTTATCCTGCTGGGTGGTGCTGCTTCGGGTACTCCAGGAAGCTAGCTGAGAAAACAAATCCCTCCACGGGAGCCTATGTACTTTTAATTTAAAGAGTGGGAAATGCATCACCCTTAGGCGAAGGTGTCAAGGTAGAGATAATGTGAAAACTGTCTGATCCCGGCTTCTTGTTGCCTGATTTAATACCACATACGAGACTAAAATAATTTCATGAGTTAACATAGATCCGTCGGTGGAGTTAGACACGCGTTCAAACCTGAAAGCCAGCTTCAGCAATCAAAGACTCTTTTAGGTGGCAGTGCCGCAAATAGAGATTGCTAGGAAGATTAAGGGCAACTTCTTCACCAAAATAAACCAGCTTTAAACGCGTCCCCCCAAAATGCCAAGGTAATCAGGCAAATTATGGTATTTTTCAATGTATGAGTCCCCCATCCCTGTTGTATTTGCAAATGAGAATGTCTGAGTTAACAGAGCAGTTCAAGAATTTTATGCAAATAGTCATGTTTTGCTCCTTGAAGACTCTGCAGTTCCCTGTATGTTCAGTATCTTTCATTAAATGCTTAAAATACTTTTCAGGTGATATGCATTCTCTGGGAAATGGAGACTGAAGAAGTTGAAGACATACTACAAGAATTTGTCAATAAATCTCTCCTGTTTTGTGATCGCAATGGAAAGACATTTCATTATTATTTACATGATCTTCAAGTTGACTTTCTTACAGAGAAAAATCGCAGTCAACTTCAGGTACTTGAATTTAAGGGAATATTTTTTAAACAATTTTGTCTTGGGGCTCGAGCTGTTGTGATGGTTCTCAATGTTTAGGCCCCAGTCCAGTCTGTTTTTCTTCACACCTCTAAGGGCAGCCCAATTATTCCAGCAGGCATTGGCTTTCAGACCTGACCTCAGGGGTTGCTGGATTCAGGTTATGAGTTATCAGTGACACTATTACCCATTAATTTTCATAAATCCTTTTGGAACCTTTTCTGCCCATACAAGTTCCTGAGAAAATGAATTCCTTACCTGATATTTTCTTTTGTCATGAACATGTTACCCTCAAGCATCAGCAGTGTCCAAGTGGTTTGGGATTTGGTGAAAGTTAATTACGTGGTCACACTGCCTCATTCAACATGATTTCATAGACTTCAGTCATGTCCTCTCTCAGATCTCTTATGCTCACTTTAGGATATGGCTTCCAGAACTGCATTTGGAATTTCAGGTGTTGATATATAGTGGTTTACTTAGTGGCAGGCATATAGAGTACATACAGTAAGTGCTCAAAAAACATGATTGGTTGATTGATTGAAGGCAGAGGGGAAGGGGCCATCAGAATGATAGTGGAAGATGGCATTCAGAGAAAGTGTTTTTAAAACACTTTAAACAAAGTGTTTTTAAAAGATGACAAAGTGGGGAGTAGAGGCACAGGATGGGGGGGTAAATTTTTTTCAAAGCAGATGGATCTCGAGATGGATGAGAAGAGTGAAAGAGTAGAAGTGAATGTCAGGTGGAGTTGAGGGGGCATTTGTGTCTAATGCTCGCAATTAATTGTAACGAAAAACTCAAAATTTAACACTACTTTGCATTTTTAAAGTAACATTGCCATTAGTACCATCGAGACAGTATAGCCTGACATACCTTTTCAGGGCAGTGAATCATAAGTTGTATAGATATCTTTTACTTCAAGTTGTATTCACTTCTACCTGCCTGACTTTATTTGTACAAACTACTGGAACAAATTCCTGACCAGAGTAATTTTCCATACACACCCTTTCAGATGCTTGTTTGGTTCACCAGAGAAGAATGATAATTCTGCTCAGACAAAATTTCCTTTGTTAAGCCCACTGCTTTTGTAAAGAGAAACTACTTGAAATTTGTTGGAGTAGAATATGATTTGCTGTTCATCTACTGAAAACATTTTTGTTTTACTTACAGGAGCTGCATAAAAAGATAGTCAATCAATATCAGAAATATTACCAGTTACGCACCCTATCTCCAGATCAGGACGACTGTATGTATTGGTACAACTTTCTGGCCTATCACATGGCAAGTGCCAATATGCATAAAGTAAGTTCAATTTGACCTGCATCATGGTTTCCATTTTCAATATGTCCAATATTTGTATTTTTTTTATCAGATCATTAGATTCCATTTGTCATAGATCACTGAGAAGCATTTTTGCCTTTTTGTGGGTGATATGGTTTTGAATGGTACTGAAGTCACCTGAGATATAACATTTCCACAATGAGCA
Organism: Ornithorhynchus anatinus; assembly: GCF_004115215.2. Classification (NCBI taxonomy): domain Eukaryota; kingdom Metazoa; phylum Chordata; class Mammalia; order Monotremata; family Ornithorhynchidae; genus Ornithorhynchus; species Ornithorhynchus anatinus. Next base: position 36,811,509 of record NC_041741.1, read on the forward strand.
GTGTATTCCCTTCTCACCAGCAGAAGGAGATTCGTGTGTGTCTGTGTGTGTGTATTTTCCTTTGTAGTCACTCTGTTTCACATTAAACGTTGAGAAGAGGGGGTAGAAAAATGTACATTCTTCTTTTTTTTTTTTCTGATCCCGTAGTATCATGTATTTTTCTAGCCAATCACTGGGTGGTGTGGAAAGACAAATTTTGTGGAACTGCTTTGGTTTCCCAATAGAGAGCCACCTGCAGTTCAGGAACCTCAGTGTAGCTATATTCACTTGCCCAGAAATATTTCCTGAAGATTCACCTTAAGGAGAGTCTTTTGTTAGATCATGAACATTTATCCCACATGGAATAAAGTCGAAGGGCACCAGTGTGAAGGAGAGAAAAATACTCTTTGCCAAGGCAAAATGCAAACAGCTATGTTCTGTTTCAGATCTAGCTCAGAAATAATTGAGTTCTGCAGGAAAATAAAAATTACATTGTAGGTACCTCTCCTCCATCTCCCTCCCTCATTCTTTCTCCTCTACTATTCTTAGGGATTTTTCTGACTCCTCTGCACCCCAGACTCCGCTTTTCCATCTGTGTCTTCCCAGCGCCCTTCAACACTTTCCCCTCTTGTATTGATTTATTTATTTTTTTCAAACCAGTGACGGTGATGCATCCCACAGGAAAATGTTAAAGGGATCTTGACTGAAACCCTCCCAGTGGTGGGCTCTGTCTCAGTCCCGCCTCTTTGCCTCAAGATGCCGGGAGATCCTCAGATTGATCCTGCTGCCTCCCTCTCACCACTCTGGCTAGCTCTTGCCTTCGCTGTCTCCTCTCTAGCCTCTTCCCCACTGCATATCTCCTCTAGTTTCCTGGCAAATAGAGCCTAGCGCTCGCCTCCGTTGTCAGTGTGTAGCAGAGCAGCCAGCACTGTTACCGTGGAGACCAGGGACAGTATCAACCTCAGCCACTTGCATCTGCCGTGGGGGTGAGAGGAGAAAGGGGACTAGAGATGTCAGTCCCTGCAATAGGGACTAACACTTCTTGGGGACTGGGTGGCCTGGAGCAACTGCGGGGGCTGGGGGGAGAGGACAGTTGCTGAGAGCATGGAGCCTGGGTGCTTATGGCTGGGGATGGTAGAGGTCAGAGCTGGAGGACTGAGTGGTGACAACGAGGCAGTTGGGTCAAACCTAGCCAACCCTGTGCGTCTTGGAAAAAGGAAGTGAGGCTGGAAGCCCGGCATCTAGACAGAATTTTCTTTTTATGTACGTATCTGCAATTTATTTATATTAATGTCTGTCTCCCCTTCTAGAGGGTAAGCTCATTGCGGGCTGGGAATGTGACTTCATTCAGTCGTAGTTATTGAGCGCTTACTGTGTGCAGAGCACTGTTCTAAGCGCTTGGAAAGTACAGTTCGGCAACAAAGACAATCCCTACCCAACAAGGGGCTCACAGTCTAGAAGGGGAGAGACAGACAACAAAGCAAGTAGACAGGCATCAGTAGATTAAAATAAATAAATAGAATTACAGATATATACACCTCATTCATAAAATAAATGGAATAATAGATATGTACATCTATACAGTACTTTCCCAAGTGCTTAGTACAAAGGTCTGCGCCCAGGAAGCGTTCAATAAATACGATTGACTGACTGACTGGCCTTCTTTCACTGCCAACCTGTGACTTGACTAGGGCATCTCGGACATTACTGGTTAACAAAATTTCTGTGGAAAGCTGTCATGAGGAGACAAGTGGGGGAATGGCCAGATTAGAGGTCTGGAAAGGCCAGATCAGGGATCCGGAGGGGTTTAATCAATTGAAAACTGAGTAGAACCGGAGAGAATGAGAACAGAGTGGTACAAAGGCAGGAGGAACTGAAGAGGAGATTGATTTTCCCGCAGTGATTGAAAATAATAGCCAAGGCGGGGCTGTACCCATCTCCGGTATATCAGCAAATGGTGTTTTGTATATCTCCAGATTGTATGGAGAGTGGAATGTAGGTAATGTTTCTGGATTCTCTGCGAAGGCATAAGTCTAATGTTTCTATTATAAACAGGAGAAGCTTAGAATTTTCTGTAAAAAAAATATTGTTCAGTATAGTACTTTTCCCCTCAGTAAATAAATAGCACTCAATAAATTACACTTTGAGGACAGGAATTACATCTACTTACTCTATTTTACTCTCCAAACCACTTAGTATAGTGCTCTGCACACAGTAAGCACTTAAGAAATGCTACTGATTGATAAATTCAAGTTGGAGGTTCTGCCCTGATGAAGTGCCTATGCACTCAGATATATATCCCTGAAGCACTTGATGTTAATTTTAATTGTGGTATTTAAGTGTTTACTACATGCCAAGCAATGGGGTAGATACAGGATAATCAGGTTGGACAAAGTCCCTGTCCCAGATGGTACTCGTAGGTGAGGGAGGGAGAGCAGGTATTGAATCCCCAGTTTGCAAATGAGGAAATTGAGGCGCAGAGAAGTTAAGTGTATTACCCAAGGTCACCCTGCAGGTAAATGGGAGAGCTGAGATTAGAATCCAGGTTTCTTGACTCCAGGACCAGGCGCTTTCCACTAGACCACACTGCTTCTCCCCACCCTCAGCATTTATGTAGGTAACCTTATACTCTGCCATTTCCCTTATGTGTAATTTATTGTAGTGTCTGTCTCTCCTAGTCAGTAAGATCCTTGTGGGCAGAGACTGTGTCTACCAACTCTGTTGTATTGTACTTCCCCAAGCACTTAGAATAGTGTTCTCCAACACAGCAAGTGTTCAATAAATGGGATGGAAGTTCAATAGATAGAAGGGAAGGGATTCATTTCAAAGTTGAGATTAATAAATTTGGATTTGATTTTTTCATTTAATTGCTTAAATTTAATTGCATTTTGTTGAATTCATAGTGTGAGAATCATCATTTTCTAGATACCACTGTATCCTAGATTTCATAACTTGCTACAAAACATGGCTTTCTCCAAAGATTGTGATATTTGTTATTGGCCAAATTTAATTTTTTACTACACATTTAGAGCTATTTATTTTCTCTTGCTGTGTCTTTATAGTGATTATAATTTTCATTTGTCAAACAGGAATACTAGCTTGGACCATCAACTTTTTAAAAGCAGTAGGTAGAAAAGGTAGAAAGCAATTTCCTCTCTCTCAAACCCTCCTCTCTCCTTCCTTTTTTTTTCCTCAGGAACTTTGTGCTCTCATGTTTTCCCTGGATTGGATTAAATCAAAAACGGAGCTGGTAGGACCTGCTCATCTGATTCATGAGTTTGCAGAATATAGCCATATATTGGATGAGAAGGTATGGGTGTTCGAAAGAAAATTAGGCTCTCTAAGGAAAGCCCATTTGTATATTTGGACTAGTTCAGCAATAGAAAGAAATAGAATGCAGGAAAACTTGATATTCTTTGAGCAGATTTTATGGCTCCATGGAGTATTGTCAACTCTCCCTGCCTGCACCCAAAAAAACCCTCCCAACTGTCAAGAAAATCTTATCATTGATCAAATTAATTCCTGAAAAATTGCATACGTGAGCTAGGGTTATGCTTTGGTTTAGGATTAGGGTTAAATAATCCATTTGATTGATGGATGTAGATAATTAAGCCATTGATCATTGATAATTTGTTACAGTGGGGATCTTATGCATCTTTTTTCTTCTAACCAATATCCTCTGCTTGCCTTTTTGCTTTATATGTTTTTGTACTGGGGGAGGAATAGAACCAGTGGATTTCAGATCAAAAGATATGTTGGAACAGTAGCATAGAACCTTATTTGGGTACTTGCAACAAGGAAATTTAATGCATGTTTTAAAAGTAAGAATAATATAGATCACCATATTTGTTGATAGTTAATTCAGTTTTAATTTGGAGGCAGCATATTTCATTTAAGTCTATGATTAGATTTTGGAGCCTTTTTGAGAAATGTCGTTTTAGATCTGGCTGTGTACTAAGAGCTGTCAATTTAAACACAGGATTGCACCGTCTGTGAGAATTTTCAGGAGTTTTTGTCTTTAAATGGACATCTTCTAGGAAGGCAGCCATTTCCTAACATTGTACAACTAGGACTCTGTGAACCTGAAACTTCTGAAGTGTATCGACAAGCCAAATTACGGGCCAAGCAAGAGGTTGATAAAGGAATGCTTTACCTGGAATGGATGTAAGTAGGGGTAGGGAGTTATAGTTGGGTGGATGTTTTTCTTGCATTGAACAAATTCATCTTAAGCGTTAGAGGCTCAGGAATGTGTGATGGCTCTAATTTTTGCCAAGTTTCCGAACTATTAAAAGAGCATGTTACAGAAGTAAGTAATTTGCATGTAATTAAAGTTAGTAACTCCTAACTTCACTAGGAGTTGCTAGTGAAGGTAACCAGCGGACAAATCTCCTGGTCCCTTGAAATACAAATGCTAAGTTGTTTAAGAGTTTTCTTTTGTAGAAGGGCTTACGTAAACCACTTATTAGAAATAGCCTGAAATAGAGGAGGAAGGTAATGATAATTTGTTGTCATAAAATTATACACCCTGCTGTTTATTTAGTTGCTTCCTGCTATGTAACTTTTTTTTTCATGTCTGAAGGAGTCTCAACTCTTTACATAATAGTAATGTTTGTGGTATTTATTAAGTGCTGGGTTAGATACAATCCAGTGATGCCGTCCTGTGTCGGACTCAGTGGAAGAGGAAGGGAGCGTAGGTATTTTATCCTCATTTAAGGGATTACACGTGCCTGGTTTACACTGAAACACAGAGATGTTAAGTGACTTGTCTGAGGTCACACAGCAGGAAAATGGAGCCAATACTAAAATCCAGGTCTTCTGACTCCCAGTCCTATGCCCTTTCCACTAGTCACAGTGCTTCTCTGGAAATGGCAGAAAGGAGAAACCGTATTTGATATTTGCTTTAATTTCCATCATTGAAAGCAATGTTTTAGATCTCCAGAGATGGATTCTTTGTTTCTTACGTGTTGAAGTTAGATCGGTCACCTTTCCCATTTCCTTGCATTTTCCTTTGACTTCTGTTCTCATGGGAAAGTGGGATGTGACCAGTCAAGATATGCTAACTGCCTCCCGCTGTTTCAATGCACAGTTTAATGGAGGGTCAAATGATTACACCGGAGTGTGCACACACAAAAACATAACAGGTACACCAGACGTTATAATCAGAATTTGAAGGAAGTTTTAAAGTTATCAAAATTAATGTTATATTCTAGCACCTGTTTACCCCATCAATACAGATCATTTCTATACTTTTCAGTCTACAAAAGAAAACAATCTGTATACCTGAAATATATCCATTTCAACTGTATATGAACTACCTGTTCAGTTGCTTAGAGGTACATGAAAAGTAGCTGGGTTTTTTCTTTCCATTATGAATTGCAGATAGAGAAAAACATTAAGTGCTCTGCATTTTAATGCTCGTAGGCATGGAGTCATCTTTTATTTAAAAAAGAAACTAACTTTTAGTTCTTGGATTAGTTGAGTACTTTTAGAAGAAGAGGAGCTTATACAAATTTTTTAAGGGTTTGCAAGTTCTCATTTACTGCTGTCATATTTGAATAAAGGGATCATAAGATAACAAAATGGTCTAACAGCTTTTGCTGAAATATATTTTGCTTGCTTTTCCACCAGTTGACATTCGTGCTTTTAGCAATATACTTAATAGGACCAAGCATTATACAGGAAAATTCAGATTGTACAGTTGAGATTTTTATTCCTTTGATTCATGTTTTGATAGCTCAGATTTATGAAAAGTTTTAATAGAAGAAATGTACACTTCTGTAAAATATTGACTGTATTTTGAGAGTTAATATTCTTAAAATGGTTATTATCGTAAGAACGTACTTCCATTTATTAGATTGGTATTCATTTTCCCCTTGTGTGTGTGTGTGTGTATATATATAGAAACAAAAAAAACATCAAGAACCTCTCCCGCTTGGTTGTCCGCCCACATACAGATGCTGTTTACCATGCCTGCTTCTCTGAGGATGGCCAGAGAATAGCTTCTTGTGGAGCTGATAAAACCGTACAGGTAAAACCAATAGCTGTTTGAAAGCAAAAACTAAGACATTGTCCAGTTCATATTTTATTCTAAAAGCCAAGAGAATGGATGACTGGAAATCACAGAGGAATTAATATTTTAATTATATTTCTTGGTTACATTACCATTACAAGCTTTTAAAATACTCTTCCCAAACATTAAGAATGGATGAGAGGCACCATGTGAAATGTGCCTCTCCTACGTATAAGATGAAGTTGGACTTTTTGATGACCTTTGGAGGTCCTTCCAGATGTCCATGTGATTATATGATTCATTCATCAGTTAAGATTAACACTGTTTTGATAATTTACCTTTTCTTGACATCATTTTGTTCAGAAGGGTATGTAAGTATGTAGGTCAATATTTTTTATTTTGATAGGGTTGCACAAAGACATTTTTGACAGGTGATATTTTATTTCCACTATGACCATTTGGTCTGTCTGAAATATTATTTTGAAATTTCCACCTGAAGCGCATTGTGTTCTATTTTGCTTAGGTGCTTTGTAAAAACCAAAATTTTCTGGAAATAGCTCAAATCCCCTATATTAACTGTATTTATCAGGCTGAGATCGGCTAGGGAGAACAAATAAATGAAAGAAAACCTAGCAAGATAAATAAGATATTTTTCACATTTCCCAATATTTCCTGCATGATAAAAATGTATGCCTCCTTCCATTACTTTTTTGTTAGTTTGGAAACTCCTTTTAGGCAGGCTCTGTGTTTTTTAAAAAATTAACTTGGAACTGTGATAAGCCTTTGCCATATAATTACTTCAAAATGGCAGCATCAGAAATAGAGCAATGACTTAAAAGTCATTAAATGATGCTAATGAAATGGGGAAAATATGGTTAGGAAAGTGCATGAAGTGGATAGGAGCTGAGGGGAGATGTGATTGGATTGTAAATCTACCAGCGGTCTGCCTAGAGGTAATCCACTGACCCTCAGAGAATGCCCGCAGCCCACCAGCCAGTCTTCCAGCTGGGCAGAATAGTCCAGGCTGCCAAAGGGAAGGGCAGAGCTTTTTGTGTACTTTTTTTTGTTGTTGTTTTTTGTTTTTTACCCCAAAAGAAATTCTGTCCCTTTGAACATTGGCAACTGGGACCCTAATTGCTAAATTACAAATGTGACTTAGTTTCTGACGGCATTCTCTCCAGGCTTCTCTCCAGGCCTGTTAAACAAACATGACTAGTATTGTTTGTTGGGTGTTGTGAAACTCTGATATCCAGTTGAGAAAATATATTGGTGGATTTTTATCCTGTTTGTCCATCTGGCATCGTTTTGGTTATTGTGATATGCTTCCATGCTTATGTGAAATTAACTCTGCCACTGCTGGGTTGATTCTGTGGAATTATTTTTCTGAACAGCTGCCTGAAAACCTAAAGCATGTGCTGCTGCTTTGATCTAAAACTAAAAACACAGTAAACCTTTGAGAAAATCAAAAGCTGTATTTCAGTACTATTGCCTTTTCTCAGTGTTCTGCTATTCTGGAGGTGGATTTTTAAAAAATCGTTGATGTTAATGGAGAATATTTTCCAGTTTTTCACAAACTGAGATTAGATAAATAATCCCATTTACTATTTGAAGACCTTTGTGAAGTTGATTTTTATTCACTAGCCAATCATGGTATGTGAGGCATGGATGATCTATATTGTTATAATCTGTGATACTATCATAATAAAATGATTTTTATTCATTTAGCCAGTAGGATGCTGAGACACATATCACTATTATAATAATTATATTTAATCTAGTAGAATGATTGCATTATTTCTAATAAAGAACACGTTAGAGACCTGAAGGAAGAAGTGAAAAAACTTGAAGGGATTTAAATACAAGGAGGTAATTAAATGTCAGGAATTTGGAAGCAAGAAGGATAGTTAAGAGGAGTAATGGAGGGAAGAATTATGAAAGATAATCGGGCAACTGTGTCTCATTTGTGAATGCCTTGGTGGTTTAAGTATTCATTTGCCTCGACCAGATGATCATCAAGGTCTCTCTCAACTCTGAGATTCGATATTGAAACTTTTGAAACGCACTTATCATGAAAATATCCTCAGAGCCTCATTGACAATCATTGAAAGGCTATTCGTGTTCTTATGACTTAAATACAGGAATAGTTGAGAGTATTTTGTTGTTGCTTGCACAGGTATTTAAAGCTGAAACTGGTGAGAAACTTCTGGAAATCAAGGCCCATGAAGATGAAGTGCTTTGTTGTGCATTCTCTCCGGATGACAAATTTGTAGCAACCTGTTCGACCGATAAAAAAGTGAAGGTAGGCCAATGTTGAACTCCTGAAACTATAAATATCCACATTTTTATTTTGTGGGTTCTCTTCTATTCAGTAGTAGTGGCTGGTACTAGTAACTGGAATGAAGTATCATGGTTTCTACCCTTAACTCTCCGACTTGGTGCATTTTGTCTATTCTATTAAGGTTTGGAATTCGCAGACAGGGAAACTAGTTCATACTTATGAGGAGCATACAGAGCAGGTCAACTTCTGCCAATTCTCCAACACATCCAGTCACCCTTTGTTAGCCACCTGTTCCAATGACCAGTTCCTCAAAGTAAGTATGAGTGGTAAGAAATTTTTATAGGCCAATTTAGCAGTGTATAATGAAGCTCTTTTTCATACCCCCCATTTGATATCTTCCCCCTCTGCCAACTCCTCAGGCACCAGAGTACTCTTTCTACACATTCCAATGTGTATTTATCATTTACTTCTGTCCATATCTGTACTCAGAATTTTAACAATTATACAAGCTTTGGTTTATGTTTATCTCCCCACTCCCTCAGAAACATCCTCATCGATCTCATTTTAGTCAATCCTATTAAGGACAGGTCATCTCTTAGATTGTAACCTCCTTGACGGCAGGGCTATCTTTTATTTCTACTCCATGATCCCCAGCACCTATGTCAGAGCTCTGGACCTTGTAAGAGTTCAACAGATGAACTTGACACTTATCGATGAATCAGCCTATTGGTGTCTAGGATTGTGTTCGACACCCAATAGATGCACAAATACTGTTTATCGTGGTATTATTTTTAATTCATATAGATTCAGTACTGAATTTATACCCTAATTCTATGAAACTAGTTGATGAAGTTGTAGATGTGTTAGACCTGCTAGGAGGAATGTTAGAAAAACATAATCTTTTAGAATCCCATGTTCGTTAAGATTTTTTAATCTTAAATAATCCATGAGGATTGAGGAAGATGAAGCTGCTGACTGTGGCCTCTGCTAACAAGAGGGTTTGGAGACCCAGTGCTTGAATATTCTGTTTAAAGCCAGGTGCAGGGAGAATCTCAGATGTGGGAAAAAGCAAAGCAAAAAACCATGAAGATTTCCTTTGTTTTTCATTAGGAGTAATTCTTCATTGTAAAATTATGTAGAATATGCTATTGTAAGCTAAAGTCTTATAAGTTAAAAATTGTAACTTTTCTTGTAACTTTTATTAATAATAATAATAATAATAGTATTAAGCGCTTACTCTGTGCCAAGTGCTGGGGTAGATTCAAGGTAATCAAGTTGTCCCATGCGGGGCTCACAGTCTTCATCCGCATTTTACAAATGAGGTGCCTGAGGCACAGAGAAGTTAAGTGGCTTGCCCAAGGTTACACAGCAGACAGATGGGACTAGAACCCAGGTCCTCTGATTCCCAAGCCTGTGCTCTTTCCACTAAGCCATGCTGTTTCTCACACTTTTGACACTCCTTAGCTATTGAGCGCCCCACCACAATGATGGATTAATTGCAAAAGCCGTGACACCATGATCCAGGGATCTCCAGGGATCGTGCCTTCTCCACATACAGCTTTGACCTCTGGTTCTAGACCTCCCTACCTCGCCTTTGTCCTGCCTGAAACCTATCCTCCCCTGTCTTTTCTTGCCCGTCGGCATTAAGTCTCTTGCTTTAGAGAAGCCATGTGGCTCAGGGGAAAGAGCCCGGGCTTGGGAGTCAGAGGTCATGGACTCAAATCCCGAGTCTGCCACTTGTCAGCTGTGTGACTGTGGGCAAGTCACTGAACTTCTCTGAACCTCAGTTCCCTCATTTGTAAAATGGGGATTAAGATTTTAGTCTCACGTGGGACAACCTCATTACCCTGTATCTACCCCAGCTCTTAGAACAGTGCTCTGCACGTAGTAAGCGCTTAACAAGTGCCAACGTTATTATTACTTAAAAAGAATGTAGAATGTTACCAAGTAGTCCCAGGCTGGGGGACCCAAATGCAGCAAATTTCCAGAGTTTGGCCCTCGGATCATCCCGATAACCACAGGTGGTGGTAAGAACAGTTGGGCGGCAGGCGTCATCTTAGCACGTGCAGTGTAAAGGGTTACTTAGAACATATTAAACTGCCACGTACAGCATCATATATTTCTAGTTATTATTTCTTCTGTCAGCAAGTTGCTTCATCAATAATGATCAAGTGTATTTATTGTACTTTTACAAGGTGAAGAGCCCTGAGATGGGTGCTTGGCATCAGGTAATATAAGTAAAAGACACAGCCCTGTCCTCCAGGAGGTTATAACCAGTCATACTTTAATAGGATTGACTAAAATGAGATCAGTGCATTTATAATGAACCTGTTGATGTGCCTCCCATCTGTTTTACCATTTCTTTTCAGTCTTCATTCCAAGTATTTAGACTTGGAAAAAATGTGTGGGTAACACACTGTTTTTGAAGTTTCACAGTATTAAAATCTGAACTCAGAAACAAGGGAATGGCCTTTCTAAATTATTCTATCAGAGTACCATGTTTGGCCACTCCATCAACTGGACACTCCGTGGATTGAACTGCCAATCACGAGCATTCCCCTGGCCTGGGGTTCCTCTCCTATTTTATGATTTCAGGACCTTTATTGTGCTCTGAAATATTAAGCAGGACACTTAGTGATTAAAGGGTGAGGTGAGAGTTCTGAATGATCATTTTTCCCTTTCTTTAGTGGTTTTTTTTTTTCTTCTTTTCCCCTCTAATGAAGCTCTGGGACTTGAACCAAAAAGGATGTCGGAATACAATGTTTGGTCATTCAGATTCAGTCAACCACTGCAAGTTTTCCCCAGATGATAAGTATTTGGCTAGTTGTTCAGCAGATGGGACATTAAAGGTATACTTTTATATTTTCTTAAAATAGCTTGATAAATATTTTCAATAAAATTATCATCGGTTTATTTCTCTACAGTAATCTGTTCTGAGCTCTCATATCTTTTGTAAAGTCCCTGCTCAAGAGCATGTCTTAATAGTCCTTTAGTAAATTTCCAGGAATAATTTAGAATCTTATACGTTCCCTAATTGTATATTTTTTACATATTTAAACACATAGGTGGTCTTTACTCTTGCATTAACAATAATGATAAATACCTGTGCTATTTAAGTGCTTACTGTGTGCCAAGCACTGTAATAAGCCTGAGATTCTGAGAGAGATACATAAAGAATTGCCAATTTGGGGCCAGAGCAGTGGTTCGTCCAGCCTCATGTTCTGTATTTAGGAACTCTTGATACTCCAAGTGTTGACAGCCAGGATAACAAAAGAACGTTATCTATTGAAAGCTATATACATATTTGGTTGCTGAGACTCTCCCGTTTTTCATTTTTAGTAAATTGGCCATGGTTAAGAGAGGGAAGGTTTGTAACTGGGTATACAAATTACTCTTCACCCAAACAGCTGGGGCACCTGCGTGACTGGATGAGAGAGGAAAGGCTAGAGGGAAATAAAATGTGCAGCCCTGGCCGGTTTCTGCATATTTGAAGCCGCAAGGCTTCTTTTGTCACTTCGTCAGATACCGTTTTGGATTCCTGCTTTTCTGGAGCTGTTGCAGCTTTGAAGAGTCCATAAAAGGTAGGGGAGACTGGTCTCCCTCGACAGGGTCCAAAGGTGTATTTGAGGAAAGAGTGCTGCTGGAAGGCCTCAGTAGTCTTAAATAGGCAGGGGGCACGTTGATCCACAAATTGGAATTCCACTCCTAAGTGTTCCCCCGCACATCCCGGTGTAGCATGAAGAGGAGGGAACAGGCTTCAAAAATTCAGAGGTTTTTAGTTTTGATTTTTGTGTTCTGGCTGGATACTAAGGACTTCCCTCGAAAATATGGTAATTCATTAAATTAATTTATGCAGTGGGGTGGGATGACTTGTGGTCATTCTAGAGGTTTGATGTGATGATAATTTTCCCTATTTTTTTTGTTAAAGCTTTGGAAAGTGGCTTCAGCAAATGAGTGGAAAAGCATCGATGTGAGTAAGTTTTTTCAAACTTCAGAACATGAGGAAGATGTGGAAGTTTTGGTGAAGTGTTGTTCGTGGACAACTGATGGTGCCACAATAATGGTGACAGCCAAAAACATGATTTTTGTAAGTGCTGCTTTTAAAGTGATCTTTTTTGCGAGCCTGCACATTTTTGATAGTATATAGTTTTGAGAGGAAAAATATGTAACATAACTGAGACCTTTTTTTGATTACCCTGATGCCCTACTTCATACAGTGTTTCCTTGAATCTGTGTATGACTATTGAAGTCATCAAGAATTATATTGACAGCTGGACTAAACGTGATTTTTTTATATATCCTTGGAAGCTAGATAACTTGGAGATGCATGCCTTTTACCTTCTTTAGAGGAGTTGAGGTCCTTGGGGGAGAAAAATTAAATAATGAGTTGTTTATAGAAACAAATGTCTAATTTTTCTGAAGGATCATTGATGGTTTTATAGGAGCTATGTAGCAGCTAGTACCATGGTCTGACGTTTAAGATGTTTTAGTTAGGGAGGAAAAAAAATGAATATTTTTCTTGGTACTGAATTAATTTTCTTTAACCTTGTATGCATCAAAGAATGACAAAACTGCTGTTGCAGAAGTGTTTTTGAAGATTTTAAAAGATGTGTTTAAGGGAAATTGATTGGAAGGCGAATTTGGAACAGCACACAATGTTCTCCTGCTTCTCAAATCTGTACACTGAATTTCCCTCCCTTTCCATCTTGAATTAAATAAAGCTCCTCTATTTTACTTTCAAAGTGCTGGTTATCATCTCCTTTGGCTACACATCCATTTGTATTTCCTCCCACCTGTTCCCTGTGGGCTAGCCCACTCCTATGGTCAGACCTTTCTTCTAGCCCCTCAGATAATTGGTGCAACCTTCGCAGCAGTCACCAAGCTTCATCTCTTACCACTTTCAAAAACTAATTTTAAAAAAGCCCATCTGTTCGGTGAATCTTTTCAGTTATCATTTGCCTTTCTCTGCCTGACCTGACCTGATTTCCTCTACTCAGTGGAGGTACCCTAAAATCATTTGCAGGGGTCTTCTAGGTTTGTGGCTAGTCCACCCCGTGATTAGTTCCATACATGCTTACAGTAATAATAATAATGATATTTAAGTGCTTACTATGTGCCATTCAGTGTACTCTCCTATTGTGTACTTTGTCATGACAGTGCTCAGTGGAATCTGAGCTACAGCAAGGGCAGGAAAACATATTCACGATAAGCAGAGATCACTTAGAGTAGGGCCTTTCAAGATCAGATGTTGTTTTAATTTAAGCATGTCAGGCATGGTCCCTTTGAAGGGTTAATTTGTCTTTATTCCTGTCGGCTATACTTAAGTTGATGAATGAGTTCCTGCTGTGTGGTTTCTATCAGACATAAGCACAGGTCATAATGTGACTATAAACAACTTCCCCCGTGATGGAGTTTTCTCTCGCATTATCAACTCAATAGGCCTTTTCTTATGAGGTTCTTAGGATATGTTTGCATAAATAAGATTGAGCATTCTTCCAATGCCTTGTTACTCTCTTCTAGTAACAGGCTTTGGGAAGCACATTAACCATTCCTGGGTAAGACTGTTTAATGAAGACTTCATATATTGTTGCAATGAATAGTGGTCTCCCCAAGTGCCTATTTATCATCATTATTATCACTACTATTAACAACTCCACCAGGTATTAACTTACTTGGGAGAAAAAGGCTTATTATTTTTACCAGACATTTTATAAGGAGTTGACTTATTCTTTTTACAGAACATTTTATAAGGAGTTGCATAAACAATGTATTTTAAAGTTGCTTTCCCACATTTTATAACTGCAACTACTAAAAAAAATGTAGCTACTAGTTGGTAAAAATTTGTATTTAATATAATGCAGGTTTGTACTTATAATTTAGGTTCTGCTTGGGTTTAACCTCAAAAGTTTTAAGCTTTGTGCATTGATTTTTATCTATACCATAAATCCACAGCTTTTCGATGTGAAAACTAGTGGCCTGTCAGCAGAAATCCAAACAAGCCATCACAGCACCATACAATACTGTGACTTCTATCCGTGCAGCCACTTGGCAGTAGTTGCCCTGTCACATTACTGTGTGGAGGTAAGTAGTCAAATTCAGTAAACTGTGTTATCTTGTGGCATACGGGATGGGGACAACACGTGTTAACTCGAGAGAATGTATACTCATTGCTAAAGTAGTGAAGAATGTGATAGCTAGTAAATGATGGTTTTGAGTGTTGAAAAGCGAGGCAATTGGATTGTTTTAACAACCTCTAATGACTATTTAAAACTCTAATTTTTTTAAGTTATGGACTGATTCACCTGGCATTAACAATACAACTATTCCAAGTGAACAAGACATTCATTAAGTAATAATAAGTTTGTGATGTACCCTCACTGACCACTGGAACAACCGGAAGAGGAGACTAGGGCCATCCCTCTACCTGTAGATCATTTCCAGTGATTTTTGTCGGGGAGTATCTTGTTAGTATTAAGGTAAGATTCCCAAGCAAGTCAGGAAACAATCTGAGAAAGGAATTTCAGGAAAGAATCTAATCGAAACTCCCTACTTAAATTACTAATATTGGACAGTCTAATCAAGGATAAGACTGTTGTACCTGCCATCGTGTGTGGGTTACAATAATATTTCACACTTTCAGCTCCACTGTGGGTAAAGTGAATATTTTATCAAATTAGAAATTGAGGCCCAAGTCCCACCAAATCGAAAACAGACTGACAGCCCAACAATAAGCATAAATTTGAACTGTTTTAGGCAGCTATTTGGGTCGAGTCATGGACTTTGTGACTGTGTATTTTTTTGTGTTCATTCCTTGCATTTTTGAAAGGTGAAGTGTAATGCTGGTTATTATATTTTTGGTGTTTGTCCTAGTTATGGAATACAGATTCTTGTCTTAAAGTAGCTGACTGTAGAGGACACCTAAGCTGGGTCCATTGTGTGACATTTTCTCCTGATGGATCTTCGTTTTTGACATCTTCTGATGACCAGACAATTAGGGTAAGAAAATTTTTATTTTTAGGAATTTTCTAATGGTACAGTAACTCATTTTCTGCCATTTGGTGATTTGATTAGAGGTGTTAACTTACTGTGTTAAGTAGTTTCTAAGGTAGCTGAATTGCAATTAAATTTCACTCTGTTCTTGACTAAGCTTTGAAAATGAGGAAAAGAGTGAATTAGAATTAGAAATTTCAGTGGCCAGTATGGTTAAGAATTCAGGAATACTGTAAATGTACTTTAATTAAACAACACAGTTACTGGTGTTCTTGTTTATTTCCCCATCAGACTTTCTTTGGCTTTGGCCAGAGTTCAGTGAGGTGTGATGGACTGGGATGTCTTTGTCCCTTCATACTAATCTGATATAGCTCCAGGATTCAATTAGGAGGGACCAGACTACCAGTAATGTCTGCAGTAATGTTTTTCACGCCTCCATCCTTTCCCCCCCCCCCACACCCACACCACACTTTTCTTTCTGGGAATAGGTGGGAATTTGGGAGTCACCCCAAGCGTTCCCCAATTGCTCCACCCCTTGGCCCTCAAATAAGTATAACTCCAAACAGCAAGAGGATCATTCAAAGTCCAACCAGCCATCCCCCCATCCCCCCAGCCCCTTAGCTTCCCAGGAAAATGGGCCCCCAGGAGCTAGCCAAAGCCCTACTACAAGCAGTCACAAAAATAAAATGAGTTTTAGCAAATAAAATATAAATTAA
This sequence comes from Ornithorhynchus anatinus, assembly GCF_004115215.2. Taxonomy (NCBI): domain Eukaryota; kingdom Metazoa; phylum Chordata; class Mammalia; order Monotremata; family Ornithorhynchidae; genus Ornithorhynchus; species Ornithorhynchus anatinus. Next base: position 36,827,482 of record NC_041741.1, read on the forward strand.
TATAAAATGAGTTGTATAATTGTAGACTATAAGCTCCACCCAGCAGACTGTAGATTCCTTGTAGGCAGGGATCGTGTCTATCAGCTCTATGGTATTTTCCCAAGCGCTGAGTTCAGTGCTCTGCACACAGTAAATGATCAATAAATGCCATGGATGGATATCAGTGAACTAAAATTATTTTCAGTGAGGTAATAAGTGGCCAAAATACCTTTCCCTTTCCTGTACTCCTTTCTCCCTTTCCTTTAGGCTTCCTCCTCCTCCTCTCAGAGAATCCCAGGCTTTAGATTTTGCCCTTTCCTTCCTTTCTGTAGGATTTTCAGATGCTGGGGTAGAACTGCTGCTGATGGTTTTACTCATGCAGGGGGTAGGAGCCTCTGGAGTCCTGGGATCCTAATTGTTGGATGATAACCTTCCTCCTGCACCCTGCCCCTGCCCCTCCAGGATTGCTTCTTAACTCCTACTCATAGTGGCTGAGAAATTTCTTCTCCCATTTAAGCAGCTCCCTCCTCTCTTCCAATCTGTCCCTGTGGTTGCCAGTGTTCCAGTTGGAGGCTTCAGCTAAGTATCTAGTACATAATCCAATTAACCTTTCTTTTCCTCAGGGAGGGAGTCATAAGGAGGGAGTTTCCTATCACTTTTAGCAAGATTCTCCTCCCCCTTCTCTTTATGTGCAAGCTAGCTTAAGTGAACGTGAAGAGGGCACTTTGAACTTTCCATTCTAACTTCAAATTGTATTTTTGATTCCGTGGAAATGCTGAACTGAGAGTGAGATCGTATCATGAAAGATATAATCTTTTTACCCTTATTAAAGAACAAACAGTTCAGATTTTTAGAGCTATCAAGTGGCTTATCTTAGCTGGTGGTAAAATTATCTTTAATTTTTTTAACCCAGGTTTGGGATACAAGTAAAGTGTGCAAGAATTCAGCTGTAATGTTAAAGCAAGAAATAGATGTTGTATTCCGGGACAATGAAGTGATGGTTCTTGCTGTTGACAGCCTAAGACATCTGCAAGTGAGTGCATTTTTTTGAAGTAAGGAAATTGGGGAACTATGGAAAAAAATCTCTGGATAGTTTTGTCATTTAGGGATTTAGCTATTCTTTGTTCCTCATTTTGCTCTGAGGCCTAGCAGGATATGATTCAATCCATGGAGCAGTGCACTGATCAGAAATCTTTGGTTGGACCTTTTGAAATGGAGCTAAATCCAAGTACGGTGAGCCTGGGCCAATTTGGAAGTGACTTTGGAATTTCAAAGCCACATTTCCTTAGCAGGGCAAGGGGTGACTATAGTTGAGCAAAGCCCCTTCTCATATGGAGTAGATCCCAATAGAAGTAAGGCCAGGGCCAGTGTGGCTGGGTTCACCTTCAGGTTTAAAACTCCATCATGGTCCCAAGATCAAAAAGGAGCAACGAGGCTGCCTGAACGAAGTTCAGAACTGATTGTTTTGACTTTATGTTGACCCAACTCGTTAGGCTGGCGCTGTACCATGTTTGATTCTCTCTGGGAATGTTAGACATGGTTAGAAGGTGGGGTACCATGTAGTAAATTGCTACCTCAGTGAGTGCACAAGTGGCCTGAATGAGTTTATATTACTACTTAAAGTGCTAACTCCCTGGTTCAAGTTCAAGTTCCCCTGGCTCAATCCTGGTTCAGGTTCCTTCTACAAACTAATATTGACATTATGCTTCTTTCTAATATGCTCAGTGTGTTTCATTCTCCCTCAGCGGGAGAGAGGGTGGACAATGCTGCGGTATCAAGTGGAAGCTTGAGACAGGCTGGCGATATGACTGTCTCAGAGTAACATACAAGTGAACCTGAGAACAGAATCCTCTAATTCTAATTTTGTTTCATTCATTCCAGCTAGACAGTGTTGGGCCTTTGCAGGATTCTATAGGAGAGGGTTTTATGGATCCAAGTCACCTAAAATAATATCTACTGGGTTCATTCTTGCAAGGGTTTAGAAGAGGGGTGAATTTAGAAAAAAAGATACAATTAAGTGAATCACATTGTTGACAATTTTCCTTTCTAATAAGGGCAGCTGTTAAAGAGGAAAGAAAAGATGTTTGCTAAGTCAATCTTCAGTAGAAAACGGCAGATATAATGTAGGAGATGCTTTAATGTAGGAGATGTAGGAGATGTAGCGTGGCTCAGTGGAAAGAGCACGGGCTTGGGAGTCAGAGGTCATGAGTTCAAATCCCAGATCTGCCACTTAGCTGTGTGACTGTGGGCAAGTCACTTAACTTCTCTGTGCCTCAGTTACCTCATCTGCAAAATGGGCATTAACTGTGAGCCTCACGTGGGACAACCTGATTACCCTGTATCTACCCCAGAGCTTAGAACAGTGCTCGGCACATAGTAAGCGCTTAACAAATACCAACATTATTATTTAATAAAACATTATTTAATGTTATAAGTGGAAGTGGTATCATGATGAGTGTATCCTCAATTCTCCCATAATGTGGGAGTTATGTCTCCCATAGAATTTCATAGCTTTCTAAGAAAGTTGTAGTCATCCATATTTTGTGATTTATGTAGTTTTCAACTGAAAACCTTTTTTCAGACCATCACAACCTGCTTCTCTGCCTTAAATTGTTATGGATTTTTTTTTAGCTAATAAATGGAAAAACTGGTCAAACGGATTATTTGACTGAAGCTCAGGAATCTCTCATTTGTTGCTGTTGTCTAAGTCCGACTCTCATATCTCTAGCTTTTGGAGAAGAAGATGGAACTGTCAAGGTAAGAGCCCTACCCTGGCCAGCAGAATATCTATGACTTTGCAGTTCTTTGGTTTCATAGATAATTTATTGTGCTAGGTAAAATGCCTTTGTGATTTAAGAGAAGCAGTGTGGTTTAGTGGAAAGAGCATAGGCTTGGGAGTCAGAGGGTATGGGTTCTAATTCCGGCTCTGCCACCTGTCTGCTGTGTGACCTTGGGCCAGCCGCGCAACTTCTCTGTGCCTTATCTGTAAAATAGGGATTAAGACTCTGAGCCCCACGTGGTGACAACCTGAATACCTTGTATCTATCCCAGTGCTTGGCATGTTTAAGCACTTAATACCATTATTTTTAGTATCTAATACATTTCTGAGCATTCTTTCAAATAAAATTCCTGGGTGGTGGACGGGAGAGAATGCATCTTTCTATCAAACAGTCAATGAGTTTATCTTAATTATCATAGATTACCTTAGAGTTGTCTGATTCCGCTGCCTCGTGATGACCTGTAGAGGGCTTTAATTCCCAGGACCCCTGGTTTCTACTCCCTACTGGCACCTTACTAATGTTTGTTTGCTAAAAGGAGCCTGTGGTCTGAAATATTAGAGTGTTGGAAGGCATTTTGTTTTATATTTGGGTCACCCATGAGTCATATTTGGGTTTCTTAGATTTTGGAGCTCCCAAATGGAAGAATGTTCAAATCCAAGATTAAGCATAAGAAACCTGTACAACACTGCCGATTTACATCAGATGGCAAGACTGTTATTTCAAGCTCTGATGACCCTGTCATTCAGGTGAGAGAGACTATTTAAATTTCTTGATATAAGAATACTAAGATTACTATTGGGTAAATCACATTTTTGGTCCACAAGGAGGTTGTGTTAAAGACTCACTGTATCACTGCTTTTTCATTACAGCAGCGACAGCTGAAAAAAAATCCTTAAAAATTTTCTCCTAATAAAATGGAGAGATCTTAGAGGTTGTACTTTTTATGTAATCCATTCATTTAATTGAAGCTGTTAAAAACTGGTGGGGGCGTGGGGGATGACTAACATTCCAGATAAACATATACGTTTTAGGATGTTACTTAATTCAGAGCATTTCAAACTTGCTCCTAGAAAAACTTTTTAAAAGGTCACCTTTTATGGAGCTTTTATATTGGGCGACTTTTACGATAATTCTGTTTTGATTCAGCCTAGAGCTGGACTTGTTATCCCCACTGGACCTAGTGGTAAAAGGAAGCTCAGAAGACTGCTCCTTTTCCCTCCCCAAATGCCTTTGAAACAAATGAAATCAAACTACAAATATCAACAAAATTGATGAAATCATGAAGGGCTATTGTATTTAGCTTGTCTGAGAGAAAATGAAATCATGAACTTTTATGACCAACCTGCATTTCTGGGTCCCTTGGCAAGGGTCAGCAAATTAAATTGGCTTTGGCTAATTTTTAGAAATATGTGTTAGGGTACATTTCATTTTTATTGTTTTTATTTGTTTCTTTCTGCAGTTTTTTTGCAGTTGAGGTTTTGAACATCCATGGTTTTTGGTGGTTTTTTTTGAATACCATTTTGATTTTCCCAGTGTACACTTATGGCTTTCTTCACCTGTCATTTGATCTCCCTGTGCTTGTGTAGTGTATTGGTAGTTTATTACCATTAATACATATAGGTAAATAACTATAACTGCTTAAGCTTACTATCACCAAAATTTTAGCAGCAATCATGAACTTTTAAAGATACAATTAGTTTCTTGTGTAGTGCTAGTAAACTCTTTAAACAGTGAAAAAGCATTAAGCCATCTTCTGAGTGCTTGAAAACAGGCATAAAATTCAATGTATTATTTTAAAATAAGCTCATTGTGGGCGGGGAACATGTCTATCAATTCTGTTGTGCTCTCCCAAGTGCTTACTACTATGCTGTGCATAGAGTAAGCACTCAAATACCATTGATGATGACAAAATACAATGTATTTATATAATTTATAAATGTAATTGCTTTCCATCAATCTTGAATTTCACCAGGTATTATCGAAGCTAGGCAGTCCTGCACCACCTTTATTTTATACGTTTTGGGTCATACTAATTTTTTTTATATTTGTTGATCACTTACTATGCGTCAGACACTGTTCTAAATGTTTGGGTAGGTACAAGTTAATTAAATCAGACACAGTCCCTGTCCTGCCCAGGGTTCACAGTCCAAGTGGGTGGGAGAACATTTTACATTTGAGGAAACTGAGGCGGAGAGAAGTTAAATGACTTACCCAGAGTCCCACAGCAAACGATTGGCAGAGCCAATGCTTTTATCAACTGCAGGTACTTCCAGGAACTTAAACACAATGATTAGAAAAGGAAACCTGTATTTTCCAAAATTGTTTATGGTTTACAAATGCCTTATTTTCTTTTTAGGTGATTGTGAATAATTATTTTAGGGCACACTGCTCACACAACTCAATTAATAGTCATTTCCAAATTGACTAAAATGTAAATGAATATTTTTCTCCCCAAATCCAAATTAAATAATTCTGTGACATCTTTGTTAATGGATAATGTATAGGAGTACATACCGGTAAAGAAATATTAACCAAATGATCTGTTGGAAGTCTCACTAGTCTTGAGCTCTGGTGGGACAGAACAGGGAGGAGTGGAACCGGAAAGCCTGTATTGTGGAGCCTTGTTTGTGAAGGGTGAAAAACATGATCTCAAACTTTAGCTTTAAAGGTGCCCAAACAGGGTACTGACTGACACATTTTAGCTTCTTTTTTACTCCTTTACCTGGACCCATTTTGTGGTTTCTTACACCTGGAGATGAAGGAGAAACACTCTTAGGTCCTGTGAGAACTCTGCTGAGTGAAGATTGGCACAAACGTTATGCCTCAGAACTCAGGTTAACTGATACAGAAGATGGTGCTTTTCTGGGAAACGATCAAATATGGGGGTCAGTGGAAAGAGCATTGACTTGGCCATATTATTTCTTGTTGACTTTTCTGGATGCAACCCATGGGAAACTTTATTAGATGGTGAACCCACCAGCTTCTCATAGCTTTCCTTTGAATTTTGGAGAGCACTGTAATTCAGTTTGCTCTCAAAAATCAACACAGTAAGCGCTCAATAAATACTATTGATTTACAAAATTATTTTTGTGTACTGGAAAGAAAACCAATTTTGACCATGGCCAAGTCCATTAAGGGGTTTCAATCTCTCCATCTGGAAGTGTGAGTAATTCTACTGATATCCCAAATCTAGAATTATACTATGCTTTGGATGTATTTTGAAAAAATAAAAGGCAAGGTGTGGAGTATTTTATTAATAGAAATGTATTCCTTTGAAATACAGGTGTGGATTTGGCAGACGGAAGAATATGTGTTTCTTCAAGCACACCAAGAATCAGTGAAGGATTTTAGGCTTTTGCAGAATTCAAGATTATTTTCCTGGTCCTTTGATGGAACAATTAAGGTACAGTGCAGTACAAACTTGTTAAAATTGTTCTTTATAATCATACTTAACTCTTCTACCTTTACTCTTAAGTAGCTGGATTGTGGGCAGAGTAAGCACTAAACTTGAAAATTTGGGTGGTAAACAGATGCTCCTATATTCCATTTACCTGAAGCAAATATATTGTTTCTATTTGATACTTGTATTAAAGGGAAGATCAGAGGTATTATTTTGTTAAATCTGTCGTTGCATAACTTATTTGCATCACATCACAACTATTGGAATCTCCACCACTAAGCATTAAGGTTTTATTGCTAGAATTCTGGTACCCCTAAATTTGTTTGCTATTTAAAACAATCTTATACTAAATTAAATCTGTATTCAATTTTTTTTTTTTTTTTGAGGTTTGGAACATTTTGACGGGGAAAGTAGAAAAAGACTTTTTCTGTCATCAAGGTGCAGTTCTGTCTTGTAATATTTCACCGGATGCCACAAAGTTTTCATCTACCTCTGCCGACAAAACTGCCAAGGTGGGTCAGTAGACCAAAAACTACTGTTTATATTGTGGCACTGGTGCTGAGTCCAAATCGTCTAGCCAGTGAAGTTCTATCGCTCATTCCAATGATTACTTTTCTATCAGATACTATCTGCGAAAATCTTTACAGTGTAACCCAGGATATTCATGTTAACAAATTCCATGACTCTTTGTATCATATTTTGGGTCTTGATTATAATTTTGATTTCTGTGCTTCCTGAGTTCTTGAGGCATCAGTAGATTTCCTGTTACAATATTTAGTTAAAAGTTCATGCAGAAGATCTTGAAGTTCAAAAAATCTTCGGCACTGTGTGAGACAGAGACTGTAGACAATAATTATCTTGTTGTCTACCCCAGTACTTAATGTAGTTCTTGGCACATAAATACCACAATTATTATTATTATATCACCATCATCATTATAACAAGATACTTGGAGGAAGGGGCCTTCTTTGACAACCATCCTCATCGTTATGAATGTACCATCTAACACATCCATTTACCATTAACAAAAGTTAATCAGTAGAATTTATTAGCACTGCCCTCAAGAAGTCGACATCCCATAGCCTTTGTAATTCATGGAAGCATTAGATTGTAAACTCCTGTGTCTGCCTCTTAAAATATTCTCCCTAGTCTAGTATCCTGCACATAGATAATCAAAATTATATTAATATTAATGGATTTATTGACCTAGGTATTTATAATTGGTTCTGTGGGTTAAGGACGTTTTCTTGTTAATTTTCATGGGATCTATTTATATTGGTTCCTGATAAAGAATTGACAATGAACTGTTTGTAAGTAAGCATCACCGTCTTCAAATAGGGAGGCTAGTTTGTAAATAATTAAAAGTTACAATATATTTCCAGATTTGGAGTTTTGAGAACTCGTCACTTCTTCATGAACTGAGCGGCCATGAAGGCTGTGTGAGATGTTCTGCCTTTTCTGATGACAGTTCATTACTGGCAACTGGAGATGACAACGGAGAAATAAGGGTACAGCCTTTTTACACCTTCAGAACATTTTAAAAACACGATCCTTTGGTAATAGAAGTTCACAACGCTTTGGAGCCTGTTGCTGACTCGATTAATGGCCCTAAAGTTATTCCTTGTTTGGGCATTATGAGCTGCAGAGAGAAAAAACAGCTACTTTTGAGGATTTAACTCAATCCCTGAAATTTAAAGATGACATTAGAGCACACTTAAGGTTCATTAGCTTTGCTACGGAGTACTAACATTAACGTTACATTAACATTAATTAACAGTAAGTGGAACAAGAGAAGACAGCACTGTAACAAAACACTATGTGCAGAACTAAAGCTTGCTAATACTGCTTTCTACCTTGTTTTATGTCTCTGCAACTCCGAAGTGAATGTATATTTTGTGGCAATTAGAATTAGACATGAAATCTGGTATCATTGTTCTCTTTCCTACTCCAGAGATAGTAGTAAGCTATAATTGTTGAATTTCAATTTCAGAAATGGGTAGGGAGAAAGGAGTTTGGTTCTGGATGTGGGATTGCAATGAAGGTGATCAGAATACCCCCTTCCAGGACACGCTGTGCAAGTCATCTGCAAGTGTTTAGCATTTAGGACCTTCTTAATGCCCTCCATCTCCCTGCTAAATCCAAAAGTCCAGGCCCAGGGACTGCTCAAAGTGTCTTTTGGGGGAGTATTAAGGCTGAGGTGCCTTCACAGCAACATATTTCACTTTCATGTGCTTTTAAAGCAGTGGGCTTGTGGGAAAATAAAAACTGCTTTGAAAATTCCAAATTTTTAAATTAGTTTTTCCTTTGAGGGGTAAAGATCTCCTACTTCATCTCTGTAAAATGGTCCCCTGCCATGTTTCCTGTGTGAATTAGATTATTATACTCTATTTTAGGCTTGGTCATAGGAAACGATAGTAAATATTGAAAAATTAAATTGCTAGGATTAAATATAGAAATGAGGAAAAAATATTAGAAATAGACAAAAATTCATTCAAACATCTGAAGTACTTCCTTTATGTTTTCAAAAGTGGAGCTTTCCTTCTGATTGCTAATTAGAATACATTTATATATAACCATCAATTGGGACCGATGAATACCGTTACTCATTTTCTTTACTATGATTTTTACTGGGATTGGGAAAAGTATTTTGTTTCTTGCTCTTTTTACTGGTTTGTACAAGGCAAAACCCTTCTTCCATTAATGAGTGACTTTTTCCCCCCCTCTAACTTTAGGGTTCCGTTGTTTTAATGTTATTTTATATAAAAAAAGTTGGTAGTTGGGAATGAAATCTTGTCCTTTAGAAAAAGACAGTACAATGTTTGTGAATTGTCCCAATTCCAATACTCTGAAGACCCTAGGTTTCCAAAAGCAGCTACAAGGCTGAAACACCTCTAAAGACCAACTTTGGATAACAGGCTAATGGACTGCATATGACTTTGTTTTAGATATGGGATGTCTCAAAAGGCGAGATCCTCCACTTGTGTGCTCCCGGCCCAGTGGGTGAAGCATCCACTCATGGTGGTTGGGTGACCGACCTCTGCTTTTCCCCCGATAGCAAAATCCTGGTGTCGGCTGGTGGATTCCTTAAGGTAAAGTACCTGGTTAATAATAATAATGTTGGTATTTGTTAACTATATGCCGAGCACTGTTCTAAGCGCTGGGGGAGATACAAGGTAATTTAAGTTGTCCCACATGAGCCTCACAGTCTTAATCCCCATTTTCCAGATGAGATAACTGAGGCACCAAGAAGTTAAGTGACTTTCCCAAAGTCACACAGCTGACAAGTGGCGGGGCCAGGATTAGAACCCATGACATCTGAATCCTAAGCCCGGGCTCTTTCCACTGAGCCACGCTGCTTCTCTAGGTCCAGCAGAAAGTGGGACCATTGAAGGAGTAACTGTACAATAAAAATGGCATTTGTTAAGTGCTTACTATGGGCCAAGCACTGCAGTTATGATGTGACCAAGTCATTTGACTCCCCAAAGCCTCAAGTAGTACAGTGGGGATGTTAGAACTGATAATATATTAATCATTATTAATAACAGTATATTATTACTATAGCTGGTTTGCATCAGTGCTGGCATGATAAACGATTATATCTTTAAAGTGAACAGTTTGGGATAAAGAACTACATTGCCATTACACTACTACTATCTTGAGCACGAAGAGCTAAACGCCCAGCGGCATTTTGAATATTTTAGGGTAAATGTTATGAAGGTTATTTTATTTTAGTATTAGATGAAAAATAGACTTGAGCTTATTGCAATAGAGTGCAAATTGAATTTACATAGAACTGGTAATGTGCATATCCTAAAGCACTGGGCAAATTAAAAATAAAAGGAACAGCTGTGAAAATATACCACAAAAAAGGGTATTTGGGCCTGTTTATGCTCTACCGAGACAGCATAAATTGATTAGCAGTAAGATAAAGTTGGTACAAAATAGATGAAATAGGTTATGTCACACACTGGGAAATTCAAATCAAATATAAATCTCAATGTCGATGCATTAACACACACTTAAACTCACATTTGTGTGTTAGTATATACAGCATGAATTGTTTATGTACGTTCGTGTCACGGTCAATTGGACTTCTTGAGTGCTTACTATGTGCACAGCACTGTACTGAGTGCTTGGGAGAGTACACTATAACAACAAATTCGCTGCCCATAACAAGCCTACATTCTTGAGGGGGAGATAGAAAATATAAATAAATAAATAATCACAGAGAATGTGACCATGTTAACAGGAGGGCTTTTGGGGAGAAGGTGAATCAAATCTCACCCGTGGACTGTTGCAGAACTGTTGTTCCAGGCTCTTATTTGCTTCCTTGACACGTTCCTGTGCAAGGAAGAATTAAGGTGAAGTGTGATTTTATAGAATATGGCCCCTTGCCCACCAGCTTGCCTTTTACTGGTCAGCAAAAATTTGTATTTTTGAGAAGATCAAGACTTCTCTATCTGAAAAGGTGAAGGTAGATCCTGGATGTGGTTGAGATTATCAAAACTATAAAAGGTATGGCAAGAACACAACCGGAGTTGTTCACCAGGTCTCACAGAGGCCCAAAGGAGTGCCTGCTGAAGCAAACAAAGAGGGAAACACATTCAGGTGGCTGAAGAGTAGTGAGGGGGAAACTTGGTGTTGTTAAGAGCTTTCTCAAATAAGGATATATTTCAGACATCTGGTCAAGAGTGGTGGGGTTAGGGTGACAGTGGGAATGAAGAGCTATTATTTTGGTTTTATTCTTTATGCTAAATAATTAGCTGATTCTGACACTATCCATTTTATCTTCACAGTGGTGGAATATGGACACAGGAGAATCCTTACAGACCTTTTACACAAATGGAACCAATCTCAAGACAATATTTGTGTCTCCTAGTTTCAAATCTTATGTTACCGTTGATAATCTTGGCATTTTATATGTTCTACAGATGTTGGAGTGAAATGATGTAAGACCTTTTTATATTGCCATTCAGAAGTCCATATTTCAAATTTTGTAAAGCTGTGATGTCTTTTACAGTATTTCATTCATCGATGAATATGTATGTAGCTTCCCCCCCAATGAATATCCATTTAATTTTGTTTTCCTTGACTATTTCTTACTTGCAAATGAAAATCTGTAGCTTGCTAGACTGTTACGCCTTGTCTTAAAGATGAATTCATTTAAGTTGAAATAATGTAATGCATACAATTCACGTTTCGGTTGCTGTTTGACTCTTACCGTTGCAGTCTTGGCATCAAATCTTCTGTGGGTCCTAAATTGCTGGTGTTCAGTATGAGCCTCAGACTTTTTATCAGTTAGAAATTTTCGGTAGCTTACCTCGTCCATACAGTGCAGGGTCATCATGAACCTCAGTGTGCTGTAGAAATACAACCATCAGCACTGCATTCGCAATTCGTATTAAAATCTTGGTAGCTAAATTTTAAAGAATTTTGTAGGGAACATCCATTTTGGAAATGGAAAGGGGTAGTACATTTTGCTGTTTCTATGCAAAGGAATACTCATCTCTCGAACCTCATCAGTTAGGTCAAAGAGAAATGCTTCAAGTGATAGGAATTTGCCAACTGCAAGGCCCAAGAAAAAGGCTTTTTAGTTGTATTAGACATCTGATGGAAATGTGTTATACACTTCCACCTACACAACAACCTTTACTTCGAACAAGTTTGCTTTTTTATTCTGCGGCTCTTACTATGTAAGTGTGTGTTGAAAGTTATTTGTATAATTTATGTGGTTTGATTGTTGACCTAGCTTTTTAAAATAAAATCAAATTTTTTTAAGACTCTACAATCCAATCAGATGACTCGTTTTTACGTAAATGTAATCAATGTAGGTTTGTCTACATTGAAGGGAAGGAATGTTTTCCCAGCTCTTTACCTTGTCCAGAATATTTTGAGTCATCGGAAATCCACGTGCCCTCCCCTTCTTTAGTTTGTCACTTTCCTCTTAAGGCAGGTTTTCCTCATTGGTCACTTTGGACATTTTTGCCACCATTAGACCCATCCTCTTTTCTTGTTCCAACTGGGAAAAATGCATCTGCCTAGATAATCGATACGTCCATAGAGCCAGAGGAGTCTTGATTATTAAGCAATTATTATGGATTTTATCATTCATTATTAATATTATTAACTACAGGGCTTATACACAAACATATTAGTTATTCCTAGATACATTTCTTCCAGGGTACAAGAACTACTCCCAGTTCCAACCACCCCACAGTATGTAAAACCTGTGCTGTTTTCTGACTTGTTCCAGCATACACAAACCCCACCTCAGTGATACATCCAATCACTGCCAGTAAGTCAGTTTTCCTCTCCTTTCTCTCTTCCTCAAGCTGTCATGCCTCTATCTTCTCTCACTTTAAACTAATCGGTCAGTCAAGCTTATTTATTGAAAACTCACTGTGAGCAGAACACTGTACTAAGCGCTTGGGAGAATACAATATGACAAATAGACACATTCCCTGCCCACAGCCAGTGTAACACCAGACACCACTGTCACTGTGCTGCCCACTACGTTTCCCATCCTAGCCAAAGCTTTGGGGGTGTAACAGTCAACGGGAACAGGAGAAAGGGAGAGGGATTTACGATGTAATGTTTACTTACTTGTAGTGCTTGGCCATCATATAGGAGCTGGTACTAAATGGAACCCAATAAATTGCACAAACTTGCACCGTGATACAACTCTATACAATATTTTCAAGGACCATAATCGAGTTATATCTTATGCTATGCCTGGATTTCTTAAGAGTTCTTATATAAACAGACCATTTTTGTTTCTGCTGATCACAGAATCCAATTCCCAACTGATAATGGACCAATTTTATTTTTGCAATTTTTATAAATTCATTATAGTTTTGATTTTTCTTAATGTATTTCTCATTCTAAAAATAAAAACCACATATAGTACTTCATTACAATGGCATGAAATCTTTTTTAGGACTAGCCCCAAAGCATTTTAGTCATTAAATGTGTGACTATCGTAATTCACTTACCTCTTAGAGAAAGAAAGAATTTGCTGGTAATTCTTATGTAAAGGAAGACTAAATTCAAGATTCCTCATTTCAATCCATCAGTCGATAGTATTGGTTGAGGAACTACTGCTGGGTGTGGAGTACTGTATCATGCACTTACTTGAGAGAGTACTACAATAGAATTAGTAGGTAAAATCATTGTGCTCAAGGAGTTTACAATCCAGCAGGAATCAGACAATAGAATAAATTACAGGAAAAAGAAAAATAAGTTTTATGCATAAGTGCTTAGGATGGCCCACAAGTGCTAAAACGGCAGGTGGGGATTGATATTTTTCTGTTTTGGAGAAATGAAGCTCTATCTTTCTGGCTAAACAAATTAGTGAAAAAGAATACTGCTTGGAGGCATTCCGCAGTTTCAGCCCCATGAGAGGAACACCTGATTCAGATGTGTAAGAAGGGCACATCCTGAGAGAGTGGACTGTTAAGCATCTGTCTTTAGAGACAGGACTTTGATAAAAGTCATTTTCTCTGCCTTGTTAGGAAATGTCCACATAGAAGAAATTACAAAATCTTTATTTCTACTTTGATGATTATACTTATAGTGAACTACAGTAATTCATTTTCCTCAAAGATGGCAAAAGACCTGGGAATTGTACTTATTCAACAGATGTGAATACACTTCTGCCTTTCAATCCAAGCTGACCAAGGACAAAATATATAAAAGGAAAGAAAAAAATTGTTCAGGCATCTATGGTTCTCTAAATGAAAACATTAAACCCTGGTATTTTAGCTTGAAACGCCCAAAGCATTCAGCTGATGAGAAAAAAGGCAGAGTCAAAAAAGAAGGGAAGAGGAATTCCTGCAATTTATGTAAATCTCAAAATCAACCTTAATCATAACCTTGCTGGTTATGAGTTAATGCACTGCTGCTCCCAGGACCACAGTGAAAAGTGGGATTATTTTTCAGAAATGGGTTCAAAAACAAGATGGCTTATAACTTCAGTTGTCCTTTAAGCAAAATCATTTAGTGGCCTCATTAAAAAAACCCACAAAAAACCCAATACTATTTTGACACTTTAGTTCCCACTGCTTTGAAATTAAACTACTCAACAGGAAACAGATCAGGCGGTTCAAATCATAAAAATGCCAAATAGCACACAGAAATCTTTTCAAGTAAAGGGTAACCAGAGTAAAAGAGGCTCTGTTTTGCAGGGCAGAGAACTGCAGACAAAATGAGTGGTGAGGATACTGCCTGATGGGAAAAAAATAAAGGTCTTCTTCATCCATTCATTATTCAACTTCCCCCACAAGCTGCTTGGGGCGGTTTGATTGGATTTGGAAAAAAATTCTAAGTGTGATAGATGTTAAATATGATAAATGTGCCCAGCAGAAGCTTGACTGTTGCTCTGCTTTAACAGTACGAGAAAATAATGTAATAGAAGGCAGCTGGCTCATGGCCCGGTAGCCGGTTGATAACCCTCAACGTTGTATTGGCTGTCATTTCTCAGGGAGGGCTGGAATCTGAGTGACGGCAGGGCTGAAGCAACTATTAAATAAATATCCTTCAGAGCAAAGTGATTCTGCTTTGTTTGCAAAAATTTAAGAAAGCATATTTTCCCCCCATGTGTCAGGGCCAAGCGGCATACAGAGCTCTAATTGAGATTCATGAAGGGTGTTCTGAGACTCCGCTTGCATTCATCCACAACCCGCAAGTAGAATAAGAATTTGGGCACAGGCTGTATAACACAATAAAAAGCCATTACAGCTTGGAATTCGAGGGTTTTTTTCCCCCCTCTAGCCAGGCTCCTCCGTTATTCACCCTCACCAGCTACAAAGCCAATATCACTTCCTGGGGCTTCACTGGCTAAATTGTTAAAGGGACCTCAATCAACCCCAAAGTTTAACGAGCAGGAGATAACTACACCCAGTTCTGCCAGAATGTCAGGGAATTAGGACACAGGCGTCGAACAAAGGGTGCCTGTCTGGGTAGAGATATCATGGGGTGGAAGAAACGGCTTGGAGAACTGCGCATGGGATTGGACACGAATTCTCAAGATTTCATTATCATGGAATTTAGAAGAACTGGGCCCTATCAGGGCAGTCACTGGTGTGAGTTCTGGCTTTTTAAGCAGAAACTGAATAATAATAAAAGAAAAAGAGATTTAAGGCATCAAAAAAGTTACCTTACCTGGCGTCCTGTTTTTCTACTACAGCTACGGAAATTGTCTTTGCTCCTAGAGTAGATGGATATGGCCCAAGATAATGGTTAGTTCTCATGACTTAGAAATAAGTTTCCCCAGTAATTGCAGGATACTGAAGTGCAATTTTATTTCTCACCCAGCACTATCTTTTTACAGCTTTGAACATTTCATTCTCTTTCAGACAAGCAAGTGCCCTCTGCTAAGGGGTGAGATCAGTTGATTTTGCTTCTTTGGGAAGCATGTGCACTAGCTGAAAACCTTATAGTCAGTTATGAACTTGCACTGGTTGCTATAAACATATCCTTAGGCTGGGAACAACTGTTGGGGTGCTTGACTGAAGTTTTGAAACTTTTAGGATGAAATTAAATTGCTTGTAGAATATATATTGCTCTAAACCATTTTTCTATTTTACTGCCATGTGTTTTTGAGTTTTCTTCCATTCTAAGACTGTGAGCCTCATGTGAGACAGGGACTGTGTCCAACCTGATTATCTAGCATTTCGGTACAGAGTATAAGCCCTTAATGAATACCACAGTCATTATCGTTATATGGAAAATTCAGAATATCTACCTTTATTTTAACATTTACTTATGGCTACTACACACACTCCACAACAAAGAACACACTGTCCCTAAGGCAGGCTTAAAGAACTACTGGATTCATTTTGCTTTTGACATTTCCGATAGGCCGCAAAGGGAAAAACAAATGTCTGTGTAAGAACAAAAAGCAAATTCAAAATCCATAGTGTTTCTTAACTGCCCCGACAATTAAGCCTTGCTTTCAACCCGGTGAAAATAGGATTTTGCAAGCTTTACTTTTTTGCTTCAAGTTAGCAAAGAATCCTTTAAGGTCTGGCCACCCGGGGCTTAGGGGATTTTTATTTTATTTTTTAGAAGAGAGCCCACACTTTTGTGTTTGACTCCCAAATAGCTCCTGGAAAGGTAAAGCTGAGGAGGGTCCTGCCTATACACAGCTGCTCCCTATTCACAGTTGCAAATTTAAAGCTTTTCAGTTGTTTAGGACCCTATATGGGTCTAAGATTTGGTTAAACAATTCTTGTCATAACTCTGCTTTTTTTGCATTGAGGAAAAACAGCAGAATAATAGAACTATAGCCTCTGCAGAAACTTGCCCCCACACCCTGACTGCAATCTCGATCTAGACAAGCAGTGTGGCTCATTGGAAAGAGCCCGGGCTTGGGAGTCGGAGGTCATGGGTTCAAATCCCAGCTCTGCCACTTGTCAGCTGTGTGACTGTGGTCAAGTCACTTAACTTTTCTGTGCCTCAGTTATCTGTAAAATGGGCATTAACTGTGAGCCTCATGTGGGACAACCTGATTACCCTATATCTACCTCAGGGCTTAGAACAGTGCTCGGCCCATAGTAAGCGCATAAATATGATCAGACTGTAAGCCCGTCGGTGGGCAGGGATTGTCTCTATCTGTTGCCGAACTGTACATTCCAAGCACTTAGTACAGTGCTCTGCACATAGTAAGCGCTCAATAAATACTACTGAATCTAACCTGAGCTCACACCTCCCCCCCAATCTAGGGTACCAGTAGGATGAGATGGGTTGGGGGGGAGGTAGGTGTGTGTGTGTGTGCGCGCACATGCGTGCTCACCTGTAAAATCCTGAAATGCCATTTGTGAATCTCGTTGACATGCTAACATTGGGTGCAATGGGGCATGGTTGCATAAATATCTGTTCTTCTTGGAGCAACCCTGCTAAAGCAGCTTGGTGCCATGGACAGATTTTTGACAACCATTTATTGTGGGGTCAAATAGATATTTTCCACTGGAAAAAAAATCCAATGACTGTTCAGTAATCTCTCAGTTGAAGCCCACAAGACCCCTCTTGTGCTTCTTGGGCTAAACAAACACTTCTATTAATAAATCAATTCACAGAATAAAAATTCAGCTCCATTTAATATGACTCATCGGAAAAAGACGATAAATACCACCCCTCCGGATTTGTGGTCTCTCAAATTATACTCCCTGGAACTCGCAAAAATGTACTTATCACCTCCCATGAACTAGGATAAAAAGCTTCAGTGACAACAGGATTTGGTGGGTTTTCATTACATTCGTTACGTTGGGCTCTATTTAGGCCCAAGTTTTTCTAAGTACACATGTCAGGTTTTAAAACTGGAAAGTATTTTGAAAGGTGGAATCTTCTATCCTTGACTCTGTCCTTCCCCACTGTCCTATCTCATCCCATCGGCTTTCCCAGTTTAAGTGACTACATGTACACACAGGTTGAAATCAGCCCAGCAAATAGGCATAAGCTAATATTCTTAAGGCACAAGATAATATGAGATAGGGGTCTGGAGAAGAATCAAACCAAAACTGAATGTACCCTGTTTCTTTCCTTCTCCGTTGCCTGGTTTCCACAAGAATCTGGATTACGGATGTTTGCTTCAGGCAGATTTCTGTGTTTGCTTAGTTTACGGAATGGGGACACTAGAAGAGTACAGGACTGGCTTAGACGGAGAGGGATATAAGGTAAATAGCAGCAGTACAAGCTGGCTTAGTTTCATTATCCCATTTTAAGGACACGTAATTAAAAATGGTATTCCTGAAGAATCTTTTTATGATCCAAAGGCAAAGCAGGCCTGATTAGAGATTATTATTATTATTTTTTGCATCAGACATTCACCTTTCTTTTACTCCCAGGACATCCAATCCCCTTTCACCCCATACATATTTATTTACCCGCTCCTCAAAAGGTGTGTGGGTTGGAGGGCAGGGGTGATAAGAACCAGAGCATAGGGATGGGGCTTGTGCTTGCAACACATTTGCCTCACATCATCCTGCACATCATCCTGGCTCACCCACCAAAACATGAGAAGATGGGGCTCATCTGACCAGAAATATGTGCGTATTCCAACTGAAAAACCTACAGAACAATTTGACTCACAGAGAGAAGGAAAGCTTTTCCATGACCTATTAACACACCATTGCTGAGGTAGCGATGATTCATAAGGATGTTACCTACCAGATAACTCTCAGAAAAAAT
Source organism: Ornithorhynchus anatinus (assembly GCF_004115215.2). NCBI lineage: Eukaryota > Metazoa > Chordata > Mammalia > Monotremata > Ornithorhynchidae > Ornithorhynchus > Ornithorhynchus anatinus. The sequence goes on from NC_041741.1 coordinate 36,845,827, forward strand.
AAAATGTTCCAACACAAATGGAGTCACTTTCTACACAATGTGAAATTCGGGTTCAATCTCCTACAATTGTACACTGCAAGTATTCATCTATGAATCAGATGCCTTACCCACAGATATCTGCTTTAAAAGGGGGTGAAGCAAATACTACCGGGGTGCTTATCTCTTTTACATAAATCATCATAAACACTTAAAACTCAGCCCCAAATAGTAAACCATTAGAAGTAAACTTCATTCTGAGGCGAGAATTATTCCCATTGGCAGTAAGAGTGAAGTTTGGCATTATAAACAAAGAGTAAAAGCATTAGTGAACTGGGTTGGACTTGGAGACTTTTCTCCCCCCTCCCCACCTCAATCCCTCACCTACTGGAGCTGGGAGGGTCTGGTAGCTCTGGGACTTCACTTGCAATTCACAAGCATTTGGAAGCTTCTTGTCACTGGTTTCTGAGAGTGCAAGGTCTATATCCAACGGCCAGTGGACTGTTGACTTTCACCCTGCAGACCTCTATAGAAAGCATGCTGAGGACACACCGTCTGTAGGGTTTTCAAAAGGTCATCGGATCCTAAATGAGAAAAATTTAGAATTCTGCAATAGATTTAGGATATCAGGCCCCAAGGATGGAAATCTGAACGTTGCAAAATCTTTATGTTCTAGAAGAAGTCTGAGGAAAGATAAATGGGTGCTCTCGGGACTTCTTGGGGTAAGAGTAAGCTCCAACTAGCCACGGCAGATCATTAATCCGCAGGACTGGAGGGCTTGGAGGGGAGGGTGAAAGCTGATTGACCAGCCTTGTACAGACAGGACACGTTCCTGCTTTACGAAAAGCTCAAGACCCCAGAGGCTACTTGCTGTATACAAAAGAAAAGATTTCGTTAAAATGTTTAATGATATTTTTGGCGCAAAAGTGGCACTGTCCCTGAAAACTCACCTGGCCCCGATAGGGTAGAACAAACCAAGTAACATTCTTTCCACTTATTTTGATTCCTTTGCCCTTTTGATTAAAATCAGGGCCAATTTAGTTTATTGATCTCAATGCCAGCAGCTGTGGCCATTTTTCCTGAAATGTAATGTGACTGAAAATGGAAAAGGTCTCACGGAAAACATGTTAAAAAAGCAAAAATATTCCTTCACAGTGGGCACTGCTCCTGAGCTGATCTGGACAGTGCGCACAGAATGATGCCAAGCATCAGTGACTGTACAACTCCTTTTTATTTTGTGTGCTTTTATAGGTTATAAATAATGACAAAATTACAAAATTTATAACTGGAAGCCCAAGCATATTTACAAATATGTTTTTGCTGCAGTGAGGCTACTATTTACTTTGCTCCTATACAATTTCCATTTGGTACCCTTTCTCAATGTTATTTTTTACCATCAGTTACCTACATACATATCAACAGTGAATGGGCAAAATATGTACAAGGAATTGTTCAGTTCAAGTAATTTAATATTGTATTAAAAGTTTTCATCACTCAGAGCTATATTCAGGTTCATCTAAACCATATATATTTATCAGTTGGAAACAGAGTTCAGTTATCCATCTTTGGAATTCACCCACTGATGATAATAACTGATAGGCTTGGTTAGATTTAAAATAATAGTAATTAAAAAAAAATTAAGACAACTACACAATTTATCAGTATCTCTATAATGAACTTCAAAATGATTCACAATATGACCGGTTAGAACAATATACATTAAAATGCCATTTTCTTCTATAGTGATATTGGTACTGTTTGTATAATTCAGTTCTACATAAATATACATTATGGTGTCATACAAATACTTCACAGAGACATTAAAAAAAATTAAAATACCTTAAATAAAATGTAAGTAAATTTTATTTAATCAAATAGTAAGCAAACGCTTTAAGTTTTTCTTTCCAGAAAAGAGAGTTTTATTACTTTGGAATTTCTTCTTTTTGGCTTTTTTTTTTGGTTTTTCTTTTTCTTAGAAAAATTTTTGCAATAGAGCTTTATTAACACTTCCCTCGAACAAGGTTTCTCTGACAGAAATTTTTACAGCTAAGTCCCTAGGTTGTGAGCGTGTTTTTTTCAAACACTGATGAGATCTGAAAGTATTTGCAGGATTCATGGCTATAGCAACATTTAACTGTTTAAATGTGAAATCTCGAGTGCAATGACTAGCCTGTTGTTTTGCTTTTTTTTTGTTTCTCCTGCTCCATGAAACACCTAGAACACTTGCCATGACTGCTGAGATTTGCCAAGTGGTAGCGGTGGAGTCAGTAATTGAAAATAAAAGACAGACATTCTTCACAACTAGCCCAGCTTCCTTATCAATGCATTAATGAAACATTCTTTTAATAAAAATATTTAATACAAGACATTTTCTGTGCATAATAAATTCCTCTTTTTATCATTCTTAAAGGTTGACTCTGTCCCTTAAGGAAAGGCTCTCTCTGTATAGGCGATCATGACAATATCGATTATATATAAAATCTGCAAAGATAGAAACTAAATTTGGCAAATTGAGGGTGATTTTTGCCCCTTTACAATAAATAACACTATGTAATGTTTCAGGAGTTCAGTGGTTTCATAAATACTGTATTGCGCAATTCTGGTCTGATTCGATTTAGAAACTGCCAAAAATTTAAAAATAAACCCCAATTTTTAAACTCTTAGAGACAGCATTCGTGACCCCGTTTAAAAAACTAGAACCCTAAAATAAGAAACCAAAGAAAGCACTGTGGCAGAGTCACATTAAATACTGATTTGGGAAAAGAAACTCTCAGCTTGCTCCTCTTACAGATTGCAATCGGAAAGTCTCGGTTAGCATTCTTCTGTCATTTGCTGCAGGAAGAACATCACCAGAAATGGCCGGCAGCCTTTTGTGAGTGACAAGGCCACGCTAACAGTGCAGCCTTCCCCTCGACTGGATCGAAATGGTGCCGGAAAGGAGAGGCTGTGCTGTGACTGCTTGGAGTGCAAGGCACAACAAGGACAAAATGTCTGTTTCGGATCAGAAAATTGTAGTTTCATACTTGGTATTAATCCCTCTTTTTGCTTCTTGTCCTGGTTCTACAATCCACGGTAGATTGGCAAGAGTCTTTTGTTCAGATGGATCTATCTGCTTTAAAAAAAATATACAAATATATGTAAATATAGGTATATTTGACAGTAGACACAGAATGTACCTATAAACCTCACTTGACTTGCTGGGCTGCACGGGACACATAATCTTCACCAGAAGGGAAGGCCTCATTGAAATTTGGGAATTGAGACAAAATGATAAATTCCTCAGGAAGAAACATTGTGTAGTTTTCCCACAAATGTAAAAAATGAACACGAGTTAGGACCAGAGGCACTTTGGCTGGCTCACCTTTCATCTGCCTAAATGATCCCCTTCAGCCTTTCCTGTGCAGAAGGGCTGCACGCTTCTCTCTCTCTTGAACTTTGCTTCCATTTTGAAAGGCAAATACTGCAGAGGAGGTGGGAGACACCTTTTCCCAGCAGAGCCTCGGTGAGCTGGTTCCAATTAATGAAACTCAAGAGATCATTTCGAAGATTGTAAATATTATCATGATCCAGCACTAAATTCTCAAGCAGGAAGGCACCAAGACAAGGGACGGTGAGAGGATGGGATCGTGATATACTGCTCTCCAATCTTTTGGGTTTGACATGTATTGTCATGTCCCTCATGGAGAGAGACATCACGGGACTCTATGCGCATACTGCAGGGAACGATTTGACCCTCCACTTTGGGGCCACCAACGATTCCCTTAAGACCTGCTAACCTGGGTTAGGATTCCCGCTCAGAGGCAGTGTTGGCTCGGGACTGGGTGAGCTGGGTAGTTGAGGCAGAAGTCTGACCAATCAGCCTCAGTCCACTCAATTTTATGTACATTAGAAAGAAATCTTTGGGGACTAAATAAATGCAGGTAACTTGAATGAGGAGTTTATAAAAAGCAGACCCATTAAAGATAGGCAAATGATGTACGCAAATTCTAGAAACAAAATCAATGTTCTCTAAATATTAAAAATTGTAACTTTCTCCATTTCTCAAACATCTGCACATGACCTACCTTCGCTCAGGTCCATAACAAGATTTTTTTGGGTTGGGCAGGTGACTGTCTTCAGATCTGATGAAATCCTAGTTTTATCCTACATCCTAGGGAAGGTGCTGACGGAGGAGAGGAAATATATTCTGGGGAAATTTTTTGTTAGCCATAAGCATCCGCAATACAATGACTGCGGGCCAGGCCAGGGACAAGATACGGATGCTTGATTGGGAACATTTCCATTATGGACTCTCTCCAAGGGGCTGGAGCCTCTTGCAAGTTATAATTTGCTAGGGCAACCTTCCTGGAATGTGAACAGGAAAGGGAGGGGGCACAGAAGTGGGGAAAAAGAGACAAAAGACAGGAAGTGGGGGTGTTGCACAACAGCTGTTCATGTGTGCCCAAATCATTGCATTCCCAAATTAAGGCTTGTATAGGAAAATTGGGCATAGAAACACATAATAATGTTGGTATTTGTTAAGCGCTTACTATGTGCAGAGCACTGTTCTAAGCGCTGGGGTAGATACAGGTTCATCAGCTTATCCCATGTGAGGCTCACAGTCTTAATCCCCATTTTACAGATGAGGGAACTGAGGCACAGAGAAGTGAAGTGACTTGCCCAAAGTCACACAGTTGACAAGTGGCAGAGCCAGGATTCAAACTCATGACCTCTGACTCCCAAGCCCATCCTCTTTCCACTGAGCCACGCTGCTTCTCTATATAACTCACGGCTTCAAGATTTCTTCCACTTTGCTACAAAAACATCTTACGTAGTTGCCCACATGTATATTCATTCAATAGTATTTATTGAGTGCTTACTATGTGCAGAGCCCTGTACTAAGCGCTTGGAATGAACACGTCGGCAACATTTAACCACTGCGTAAGCAGTGGCCATGAAACTACCTTTGGGACCGTCTCTCATGCACGGTGTTGAAAAGGAGACTAAAAAATCTGAGACTCTTGGCTCAACTACTTTATTGCACATGTGCAAAGAGTCACTGGAAAGGAGGGTATGGAGTGTTAGATCAGTGATTTGGGTTTAGTACAGCTCGCTTCCCTGCTTCACCACAATCAGCCTGAGCTTAGGGAGAGTATCATGCAAAGTCCTGTTAAAAGTGATTGAGGCATTGGGGAGGAGATGAAAAACAGTTTTACTCGGGAAAGTCCAAGTGAAACTTGCCACCAGAAGACAAACCAGAAAAACCAACACATTCATGCCGAAACAAACTCTTGGTTTCATTTGACTCTGGAATCTCGAGAAATCACTTTTTCTACTTACCACTGATTTGCGAATACTAACACGTGGTTTGGGAATGGGTTTGGAGGGCTTGTTTTCAAAGCTTTCTGGGAGGGTTGAGGAGTGGCCCCCTTTCCGAGCCTGTAGTGCTAGCTGGTAGGCCACTTCAAATGCCTGTCCTAGGGTTAGAATTATTTCATAGGCTAAATTCTGTAAAACAAATGGAAAAAGATTTATAGGAACATTTCAAACTGAAAATCAGGATAAGAAAGCACCCAAGTGCATGATGGGAGGTGAGATGGAGATGACCTCGGTCTTTTCACCCTGAAATTCAGTGAGTCAGTCAACAGGTACAAGAAAGCCTGGAACAATAAAATTCCAATTTATGTTTGATGAAAGACATTAGTCATTCATTAAATGCAACGGCTCAGATCTCTGAAGGCGTTATCTCTGGTTTTTAAATCCCACCGAGTACCTGCCCCTCTTACTCACAAGTGTAACCGTCTCATCGCTGGACCGCTCACTCCGACAGCCTAACTGGCTGCTGGGATTCTTCGTTTTTCCATTTCTAGCAGCCAGACTTGCGTCACATCCCTCCCAAGATCAGAAGCCTATACGGTTCCCATTTTTGATCATGCCTTTAGAGAAGCAGCATGACCTAATAGAGTCCAGGCCCGGGAGTCCGAAAGACCGGCCGTCTAATCCTGGCTCTGCCACTTGTCTCCTGTGCGACCTTGGGCAAGTCACATCACTTCTCTGGGCCTTAGTTCCCTCATCTGTGAAATGGGGATTCAGACTGAGAGCCCCATGTGGGACAGGGACTGTGCCCAACTTGATTTGCTTGTATTCAGCTCAATGTTTAGTATCATGCCCGGCACACAGTAAGTGCTCAAACACCACAGTTATTATTATTATTATTATTAGTGGGTATTTCGTCGCTTTTATAGGCAGGTACATCATCAGCAATGACATTTGAGCACTTAGGATGTGCACGGGACTAAGACCTTGGCAACATAAACTAGCAGTAAAGGGCACAGTACTTTCTCTCAAGGATCTTGCAATCAAATAGATTGATTTTGCTCTGCCTCTGCCATCACGTTTGCCATCTGCAGCTTGCCCCTTCCATTTCTGAGAATCTGCAACTGCCCTTGCCCAACTGAGCTGGAATGATTGCACATTCTTTTTTTCTTTTTTTTTGCTGTGTAAAGTTTAAAAGTTTCCTCTGAAAATCTTGTCCTTCTTTTCAAACACTGTTCCAGATTCAGCTCTTTCTTGAGGAATTCATAGACTGACAGAACTTGGCTCTTGACATTGCTAATCAGTCCAGCAGTGTGCTTAGGACCTATCTAGAACTTACATGCATGTTTAAATGTTTCTGACTAATCGTATTATTTTTTATTTGTGTTTCCCCTGGCACCTACAATGGATTAGAGAAGCAGAGTGGCCTAGCAGATAGAGCCTGGGCTTGGGAGGCGGAAGGACTTGGGTTCTAATCCCGGCTCCGCCACTTGTCCACGGTGTGATCTTGGGCAAGTCACTTAGCTTCTCTGTGCCTCTACTACCTCATTTGTAAAATGGGTATTAAGATGGTGAAACCTATGTAGGACAGGGACTGTGTCTAACCCAATCTGCTTTCATCCACCCCAGTGCTTAGTACAGTGCCTGGCACATAGTAAGCACTTAACAAGCGGCACAATTATTATTATTATAAACACTCTGAGGGCAAGGAGTACCTTCCAACTGTCCCTAGCACTCTAAACAGAGAGGGCGATAAGTACATGCTGTTGACTGACAGTCACTCTGGGCATTTTCACAGCACCTGGAAATTTGTGACATTAGGATCTCGTTGGCTAAGGGCCCACTGAGTTTTTAAACTTTACACAAGCAAACATCTGCATTTCTGTTTCCCTTTCACCTCTCGATCGGTTTTTGACTGCACGGGGGAGGAGCAGTTGCTATTAAATCTCACTGAAATTCACGATAAAGACAAACATTCCAGCAAGGACAATCCTACACACACTGCAGGAGGTCCAGAGAAATCTTCTTGGTCTTTTTCACCTCACACATCTGTGATTCAGTAAACATCTATGGAATACAATCAAAACCTAAATTAGGCTCAAGGAAAATCATTAGTCACTCAAGCATAATCTGGCAGAGTTACAGCAGTAAGCCTAAAAATAATGTTCAAACAGAGCCAATTATCAATACATTAGCTTGATGTTTTGCTTTCCCTATGGCTTTGTTCTGTATTTTGTCATAATATCAGTGAGGGAGAGGTTGGGGTTTATGGTTTGCTTCCGGAATACAAAATGGTGCTCTAAAGTGGTATGCTGATCTTTTATTCTATGCCCTTCTATTCTTAGTCTTTTCCTTCCCTTCCATACACTCTATCTTGTTCTCATTTTCATTCTTGCCTTCAGCTTGATGCATGATTTCTGAAATCGTCTAGCCATAACAGGCCAGGGTTCAGACTGTCCTGCTGCAAATTCATAAGATCACAGGAAATATTGTCCACAACTCGAATGCTTTTTTTCCCAAAGACACAGGGAAATCCCTCAAGTGCACAATTATTCATTTTTACTCTGACAATTCTCTGGACACCACACAGGACAAAACACCTGTTCCTTGTGTATCTCTTTCCAGTGCTCAGCACAGTGTTTTGCACATAGTAGGTGCCCAATAAATTCTATTACTAATACTTCTTGCAGTATATATTAGACATACTTGATGAGAGAAAATCCAGATACACTGTGCTACACAAAAAAGAGCAAATATGGGCAGAACACAGGATGTGGCTAGCTGATTCTGTCATTAATGTCGAACATTCTAGAGATTCTGAGGAGGGATTTAGAAGTAGGTGGTGGGGAGGTGGCCGAGAGGTGGGGAATCAAAGAAGTAGTTTCAACTTTCAGGAGAGGATGCGGAAGAATGCGTAGTGACAGGAGCCAAGAAAAGGCAGGACGGAGAGGAGCTATGATCGAAGAGAACAAGTTGAATAGAGGAACAGAGAAATGAGTGATGAGATGTAGGAGGCAACGGAGTGGTGGAAAGCCACCGAAGAAAGTTTGAGATGCTTAAACAATTTGGTGGGTATTGTGAAATTAGTTTAGTTTAAGTTTTAGGTAGGGATAATATGTGTCCAGCATCATTCTGAATTGATTGAGGGGGATAGCCACGAGAGGCAGACATTCCTAGGAAAAAAGACTGCTCTTTCAACTGGGAAAGACACAGACTGAGACAAGAGGGGAGTAGAGGCTGAGTGGGAATCTGGCTTTATCTAGATTTCATCTCCCCTGAAGAGTGTGTGATCTCTGAAACTCTTAGTGAAAAACAATACCAGACTGATTATTATGACTGATTAATTTACTGAGGGCTATGTGAGGAAAACTGTACTAAGTGCTTGGGAGAGCACGATACAAGAAAATTAGCAGACATGTTCCCTGTCCACAATGCATCTACTCCATCACTTAATACAGCTCCTGTCACATAGCCAGCGCTTAACAAATACCATAAAAAAGGTTACGGAATGAAGATGAAGTCTTCTGATGCTGGGATCGCAATAGTTTAATGCAAGTGGGAATTCCAGATCTAGAAATACCTCCAGAAAAGATGACGGGTCAGAGTGAATGAATGCCTTTGCATCTTCATAAGCAATGCAATTACACTATTATTTTGGACAACTAATTACAGCAGATATACTATTATTGAAGATACCAAAATAGCTGCAAGAAAACTGTTGCATAAAGGGAACGTGGGCAAAAATTTAGGAACATAAAACTAAGTAGTTATTAATGTCACAAATGAATCTGAAACAAATCAAGTTTGCATCTAATGTCTCCCTATGGGTAAGAAGTTCAATTTTCTTCAGTGTGAGCCCAAATGCCTCTGAGCAAAGTTGTGCGTAGAGAGAGACGTGATAACTCCTTCAGCTTTTAGAGCCCCAATCTGGACACTATCCGCATGCAATGTGATGGCTCTGATTAGCCCCCTTATATATCATGCTTACTTAGAAAATTTATCCAATTTTTGGCATAATTTTGCAATCCTAAAACAGGGTAGGTGTAATTATGTGGGGAACAAAGTCTAGCAACTGGAGAAGCAGTGGAAATGAGAGATGATGAAAAGAGGAAGTGGAGCAAGCTCGTTGTGAGCAGAGAATGTGTCTGTTTATTTTTATACAATAAACACTCTATTGTTATTGTTATACAATAAAAACTCATTGTTATAAATAAACACAATAAGCACTCTCCCAAGTGCTTAGGACAGTGCTCTGTGCATAGTAAGCGCTCAGGAAATACAACTGAATGAAAGAATGAATTACAGGAGAGGAACTGGGAAAGAATGTGGAGACTAGAAAACAAATCCAGAACCACAAGGAGAGGTAAGGCACCCAGTAGGGCCCTGAGGGGAGAAGAAGTCTGAGTTTAACCGGTGCTGACCTGAGCCTGTTCTCCCAAAGTGTGCATTTTCAGTCGCTGTTTTAGAGAGAATGATATTAGGGAACCTTTCTTTGCAATAGGCATCTACCTAGATACAACACTATCGTAATGCTAGAAGAAATAATTTTCCAGGTCAGTAAAAGCTTTTGAGGTCACAACAATCCTCTAACTTGCCTACGAGACCAGGTTGTTCCCCAATATACACTTTCTCAGAAGCCACCCAAGGGATTTGTCTGATCTGACCACACTTCTGTTCCAGAGTATCTGTCAGAGAAGCAACTGCCTTGGACTTTTTATTCACCCCAGTGAAATTTTTCCACTAACATAAATTACGGGAAGGTGCCGACCTTGCAGTTGACTTGGGCGACATGCCCAGGGCTATCTATAGATTGCCAGGAGGAGCGCTTTGGGCAGAAGGCATGAAGTGTGACCTATATCTAGGTTTTTAAAAAATGAACCATTAGAAGAATTCAGAAAACTGTCAACTTTAGAGCTGGATCCTAATCTAAGTGTTGTGAAGTGATGCATTATGCATTTCCTTCAGAGACTGGAGAAACTGATCTGATGGAGTCGGAAACCCTCAATGTAGACGGTGCCTAGCTTATGCGTGTGGCCTAGGCCAATAAAGGATTGCAGAGAGACTGAGGACTGTCTGCCCCCTTTTTAGTTGCTGTGGCAGTAACCCTACCTGCTATTTGACCTTGAACAAGTCACTTCACTTCTCTGTGCCTCAGTTACCTCATATGCAAAATGGGGATTAAGACTGTCAGACCCATGTGGGACAGGGACTGTGTCCAACGTGATTGTTTTGAATCTACCCCAGCATTTAGAACAGGCCTGGCACATAGTAAGTGCTTAAGTGCATACCATTAAAAAAAAATAAAAATTATCAGCTTGTGAGACAGGGAGGATAGTGGTGCTGTCTAGATTTCTCCAGCCTGTGTAAAGATCTCCAGACCCAAAAAGCTTCATAAGGGAACAATTTAACACTGGCCAAAAAAATACTCTAGCTGGTGAAGAGTACATCCTTTCTGGTTAACCCACTGATTTTCTGAAAAATAGAGGCTAGGTAGTTAGAACTGAATGACTCCACCTTACGTATGGTTCAAAAGGAAATAAAAGACAAAAAGACTTTCACTGAACCCCCATAAAGGGTAAAAAATACAAACGGTGCATTAAAGGAGAAAGCTAGGTCCCTGTCACTGGGAAATCTCTGGCTGGCCTCTCACCTGGAAATCCTACTCTATATCCTACTCTATACTCCTCTCAAGGTGCTGCCTGGATTCAAACAAATCAATTTGCTCTCTAATTGTGCTTTTTGGATCTTTAACCCAGTCGCCTTCTGTTATCTGTGATGAGCCCCAATCTATTTATAGAAAGCTACACCTCAGAGGCAGCCAGTAATGGGGTGTCTCCAACCAGGAATCTTTCCCATGCTGCTATATTACACTGTCTGTTGGGCTACTCTGTGGAATAGTGGAAAGAGTACGGGTTTGGGAGTCAGGGCAACCTGGCTTCTAATCCCAGCTCTGCCACTTAAGCTGCTGAATGACTTTTGGCAAGTCGCTTAACTTCTCTGTGCCTCAGTTTATCTGTAAAATGGAGATTTAGTATCTGACCTCCCTCCCATGAGAGACCATGTGGGACAGGGACTGTATCTCACCTGATCCTACATCCAGCCCTTAGTAAAGTACTTGGCACATAGAAAGCACTGAAACACCACAAGTATCACTACTGTTATCACCAGTGGTAAGTGCCTGAACTCAACAACTCACCCAAGCCTTGCTCCCCTTCCCCGCCTTACCAAAGCAGCTGGGGTCAGCCTTACTTGAGGCTGACCAACGCATTTAAGGTGTCCCGAGTCTCCGAGAACAAAGAGGCTGGTTCCTAGACCTCCCGTGCCGGCAAATCGTTTTACGGTATTTGTTAAGCACCTACTATGTGCTAGGCACTGTACTAAGCACTAGGTAGATACAAGCTAATCAGATCGGACACAGTCCCCGTCCCACACAGGGCTCACAGAATCGATCCCCATTTTTCAGATGAGGCAACAGATGTAGAGAAGTTAAGTCACTTGCCCAAGCATGGCAGGTAGGTGGAGGAGCAGGGTTTAGAAGCCAAGACCTTCTGATTCCCAGGCCCATGGTCTACCCACTTGGCTACGCTGTTTCTCTGGGGTGTTCTCTCAAAGGGGACCCTTCTAGGCCTATTTCTCTTGGGCCCTTTGTTCCCCAAATGGACAGGCCCACCTACCACTCATCTCGCCTATTTTCTCAATATTAAAATATATTTGGAAAGCTGGAATTTTTTTTTTTCCCTCAGGGCACACTGCCTTTCATACAATCTCCCCAGCTAGCTCTACAATTTCACAGGGATGGTGTGAGAAATCATATTTGATAGGTTATATTTCTAAAATAAAAACACTCCCTAAATTGGTTTTCTTTGGCTTGGAGGAATATTCTGCTAAGAGGTACCTACGCTCTTCAGGACTTGGATGCTAACTGACAGCAACTTCCACAGTATCCATTACCTGTGACTGAAGATGCTATGCAATTTTTTAATGATTGCTAATATTTTATACTTAAGCGGGAGATATTTTGCTGGGGTATAGGCTTAGTAATGACTTCAAAAAGAACACTGACTCTTGCTGAATGAATCACCAAATGCTTCTTCCTACAACACTCTAGGCTTTCCATCCAGAGCATGATACTATGAACTCTTCTCTTCTGTCCTCAACCCTTTCCATTGCTGGTGAAGACAGCACGGAAGAGAGCACAGCCTGGGGCACGAACAAAGCCAGAGCTTGGTCTGCCAAAATGTTCACTGCCTTCTACAGGATATGTATGAGGGGAAGTTTGAGGAAGAGTTTAAGTTTGTTTAGCAGAGAGAATGAATTATATGATCCTCCCAGGAGCATATCAGAATAAACTCTTTCCTTGTTGGAACTACATGGCAGGTGCCAATCAAATCAAAGTAATCCAGAGTGAAACCACTGGCCTTAAAATCTTTGGTAGCATGTATCCTGCCGCAGAAGGGAGGATGAGCAAAATGGTAAAACCCAGCTTGGGCCTGGAGAGCACCTTTCTTCCTTAGAAGTCTCAGAGTGCTTTCATATTTCACTTGCTGTCACAACAAGGATTGAATAGATCAAGTGAGTAACTGCTATTTTCACTTTATAGATGGGGACAATTGAGGCCCAGAAAGCAACTCGTGGACATGGGATGTGTCTGTTATACTGTACTCTCCCAAGAGCTTAGTATAGTTCTCTGCACCCAGAACTCAATAAATATGATTGACTGACTAAATGACTTGATCAAGTTATTTGGTCAAGTGCCAAACTTGCCCAACTTTTAGGTTTTCTAGTTCTTGTTAACTCTGGCTTCCTTTTTAACCTCAGATATAGCGTAGGCAGAGAGAAATGCATTAATAAACGGAACTCCTTCTGGCTAGGTCCAAGAGCAGCAGAAAGGCAGGCAGAGCGCATAACCCAGAAGCTGAAACTGCTTCTTCTCCCAAGTTCTCCCAGAGAAAAACTCTGCTTGGGCCCCAAGGGCCTTAAAAGTCTCCCTGTATTAGCAGGGAAGATAAGCTCCTCCCCAAATGTCCCAATAGATTCTGGAGAGCGTTGCTTAAACCAGCCCCTTTGCACTATGGGTTTTGTTAGACTGTGCCTCTGCTTCCTTTCCTGCAGTTCTCCTGCTGGGGTGGTGCTGAAAGGGTTTTAAATGATATGGCTACGGTTAAATTATATTACTACAGTTGGGACCTCGCCAACTAACATATGTGTAGGAGTGCAAGTGGCTTAGAAGCCAAAACTAACTTGCACTGACCTTGCTTTTCTTCAAGGGACTTGAGCAATTCCCAGCAGGGACCTAAATCATAATAACACTTCTATAATTTGGTTAGGAATCAGACAGTAGTTTCATAAAATGGACAGCCACATTAAAGCCTAGCTAAGCCAGCTAGAAGCACCAAACATCTCTGTCTTTGTATTTGGGAAGCGGCATGGCCTAGTGGAAAGAACATGGGCCTGGAAGTCAGAGGATCTGGGTTCTAATTTCGGCTCCACCTCTTACCTGCTGCGTTACCTTGGGCAAGTCACTTAGCTTCTCTGTACCTCAGTTTTCCCAACTGCTAAATGGGGATTCAATACCTGTTCTCTCTCCTACTTAGACTGTGAGTCCCATATGGGCCCTGATTATCTTGTATCTAAGTGCTTAAAAACCACAATTATTATTATTATTATTATTATAGCTGTTAAATTACTATCCTCCTAAAGATGTGATGCATATAGTTAAAATCTCACTAATGTGAATGAAAAAATGGGGGTAAAGGGGAGTCCAATCTGAACAATAAATACTCAGAATAGTAGGGAATTTTAATAATGTTGGTATTTGTTAAGCGCTTACTATGTGCAGAGCACTGTTCTAAGCACTGGGGTAGACACAGGGGAATCAGGTTGTCCCACGTGGGGCTCACAGTCTTAATCCCCATTTTACAGATGAGGGAACTGAGGCACAGAGAAGTTAAGTGACTTGCCCACAGTCACACAGCTGACAAGTAATATGAATGAGGGAATTATATGTGCATGTGAATGCATGTGTTCATTTTAGATTAAACATTTGGTGCTGGCATTAATCTTTTCTTTCTTTCAATTGTCAAATCTGCCTACTGAAGCTGAAAGTTCTTTTGCTCTCCCACTGCTGTATCTTCTGCATAATTTTTGTTATTGGTTATTTAATTAAGGCTTTGTTAATCATGAGGTAGAATAAATATTTCCTTTGGCAATAGTACAAAGGGAGCCAAGGAAGAAAGCAGGAACTAAAAACATATCCAAATTATCAGGAATTCCAGATTAGTGGAATCCAAATCGAAGACATTTTACTTTATCAGACATTCTAGTGTGCGGGTCACTTCTAAGAGACACAGCTCATTAAGAAAGGAAACAGCCAGGTTGTGAAACTGTTTTGAGGGACTGTGACAATTAAAAATCTTCCTCGAAAGTCTTCCTACTAAATTATACCCTTAAAGGTTATCTTGATGATTACCAGTGAGTTTTGTTGACCATTGTTCCTCAAATATTTTAAATATTTATAATTTCCATGAACCAGCTCCTCTCATATTTCAGGTTTGGGTTAAAGAGAGAAACAGAGAAAGAAAATGAGAGAGCAAGAGAAACCGAGACATAGAACAAGTGAGTGAGAAATGCAGAAAGACCGAGAACATGAGGGAGTGAGAATTAAACCCAAAGTCAGAGAGAAATAGAGGCAGAAAATGTGAGACAGATACCTCCACTGTCAGCCCTAATTATCATAATTCTGACATTCCTTCCAAACCCATTGAATTAAACTTTCTGCCTCAGATTGCGGAACTCTATTTGCAAGGAATAAAATAATCATTATTATATTGAAGACAGTGCAAAATGTACTTTGTGGATTAGCAAAGTGAGAATTAAGAAGTCTCTGTGTGTGTTGTGTTTTAAACAAACCATTCCTGCTTTCTCCAACAAAAAATAAAACCCTTTTAATTTTTTTAACATTCCTAGAGGTCACTTTTCTTAAAACCAACACTAACTGATGTCAGATCTATCCCATATATCTTCATTTACAGAAAATTTAGGTCTTATAATTTTATGAGCATTTCATAGGATTCTTAGATCCCACGAGATAAATGCATCATTAAAAAGGGAGTCTTCTAGAGAAGCAGTGTGGCTCAGTGGAAAGAGCACGGGCTTTGGAGTCAGAGGTCATGGGTTTGAATTCCGGCTCGGTCACTTGTCAGCTGTGTGACTTTGGGCAAGTCCCTTAACTTCTTGGTGCCTCAGTTACCTCATCTGTAAAATGGGGATGCAGACTGTGAGCCCCACATGGGACAACCTGATTCCCCTGTGTCTACCCCAGCGCTTAGAACAGTGCTCGGCACATAGAAAGCGCTTAACAAATACCAACATTATTATTATTATTATTATTATTATTAAACAATATGAAAACAAAACAAGGTGTGTTGTGCAGGAGGGGTACTCCCATAGCCTTAGATAATTGCTGAAGCTACAAAAGTTTCAAAATACGTATATCATCAAATGCCAACAATCCCAACTCCTATTACAGCCAACAAGATCAAAGTGTAGCACAAACATTAATATGATTTCAATTCTATTCTTAAACATATTTTCATACCAGGGAACACAGAAAGTTCTTTGGGAAAGAGGGGGAAAAAAACGATTTTATAGCTTCAAGAACAGTCTCCAGCGTGCATCCTTTTCTAAGCTGCCCTATATTACCATCTTGAGCATCGATATAAAAGAATTTTTAGTGAAGCAAAGTATGAAGACACTTTAAAGAAAGCTCAAAGGTCTTGGTATAAGTTGGTAGCAGCCGTGAAAACCTTTGTGGCTATTTCTGAAGTTTGCCAACTGTTGTCTCTAGAGAGCTATCAGAGAGCAGATTTTTCCATTAGAAATGCATTCTTCTGAGCCTGAAATAAGACCCTGCCAATTTTTCTCCCCTTATGAGGGATTCCAAGGACAGTGAGTGGTTTAGGAAACCCAGAGAGGCTGACAACCTGAAATAAGAGCATTCTTTTTAAGGGCCTGGCATAATAACTTTAAATATTTTTAAATGATTATCCTGTAATGAGAATTTTGATTGTCAAAATGTTGATATCATTAAGAACAACAACACTTTGATGATAATTTTTCATGAAAATATAGTGGAATTTCAATTTAAATCACTATCTGGGAAATATAACTCTCTCTAAGACAAAAATTCACCTTCACTCACATTCCAGCAGGGAATTTAAAGCACGGTTCTGCTCGTCTCTAGACTGTAAACTCATTATGGGCAGGGCACGTCTGCTAATTCTGTTGTACTGTACTCTCCCAATCATTTAGTACAGTGTGCTGCACAGAGTAAGCACTCAATAAACGACTGATTGATAAGGCAGCAGGTGGATTTTGCAACAGAGATGTCCACTCACTCCATTCTAGAAGGAGAATAAGCTTGAGGTGTTAGTTGCAATGTCAGAATTCTGACAGAGGAAGTTCACTAAATAAATGTGAAATCTAGATCTATCAAAATGTCATTGTTCGTAAATGGTAAGATTTAATTTAACAAATAGTAAAATGTGACTAGACGTTTACCCATTTGCTCATAAATATGACACTGGTTAGAAAATGCTCTATTTAACCGTCGAGCTAGTATTCAAATAAGCTAAGTTCACAAAAATAAATATGCTTTTTCTAGGTTGCAATATTGTTTTTTGCTTGTTTTACGGGACTTGCTAAGTGTCTGCTGTGTGTTATAAGCACTGTTCTAAGCACTGGGGTAGATGCAAGTTTAGCAAGTTGGTTGCAGCCCACATGGGGTTCAATCTAAATAGGAGGTAGTGGCCTGGTGGAAAGAGCACAGGTTTGGGAGTCAGCGGTCTTGGGTTTTGGTCCCGTCTCTGCCACTTGTCCGCTGTGTGACTTTGGGCAAGTCACTTCACTTCTCTGTGCCTCAGTTACCTCATCTGTAAAATGGGGATGAAGACTGTGAACCCCACCGGGGGCAACCTGATTACCCTCTATCTACCCCAGCGCTTAGAACAGCACTTTGCACATAGTAAGTGTTTAACAAATGCCATCTTCATCATTATTATTATTTCTCTTATCTACCAACTTCATTGAAGTTACTTTTTATTTTTCCTCTATGTCCACCAGGAAATGATGTAGCGAGGAATGGATTCTTGGGCATTTGATAGCTGAATATTTTGATAGTCCTCAAATAGGCTAGCTTAGAAAAAGTAAAACTAAAATTGCAAATGTACTTGAAAATTCTTCTGATCACAATTTAGTTACAATAGTATTCTCTGAATCCGTGGCTATCTATTCAATCACAGAGACTAAATATAGCCAATATTCTCAAGTTATATTTACAGCTGCACCATACCGTGTTTAGTGCAATTGAAATGAGCATTTTGTTTCCCTCAATCACCTAATATTTACAAATTTTCAATTGCTATGATTTATTGATTCGACTAAATATTACAACTGGGTCAGAAAAATCTGAATGCCCAAGTGTCTTCCAGGTCTACGATAGCAAATAAGTTTATAACAGGCTAGGCCTAGTTCATTTAACACAGGCAGATGTCTAAATCAGAAACCCAAGAACAGGATGTATCAGCAGTTGTCTTGACTGCCGAATGAAAAACACTTCTCTGTAGCAGGCTCACATTTTGAAAGAGTCTAGCAGGTGACAGAGGGACCACTTTAGATCAGGTACAATGAAATGATATTTACTATATTTTGACAATGGAGAAAGGAGCTTGTCAAGCCTGAAAAATGGAGTTGGTAGCTGAGCAAAAAGGAATGAGATATGACACAGAGAAAATGGCAATAATCAATGAGAGAGTGAAAATGTGCCAATCTCAGAAATAAGCTCCAATATTCCGCCTACGCACCATTCAGTTGTCCATCTGCATGACGCCCTGTGTTTGGAATACATGGTAAAGCATTTATAGTACTTACAAAGAGGGTTTTCAATAAAAACAAGGTTCGAAAGTAAATTGCCAAACGAGAGCTGGTATATTGACTCACCACATCAAAGGCAGTGAATACATGGCAGTAGTGGTGATTAGACTTCAAATCTTTAGTGATATAAGCAAACGTTGAGAGGTCTTCAGGGTCCTGAGCAGCACAGGAGATGTTACGAATTTCATGCTCAGCAATTATGTTCTGGAAAAAATTATACAATTGCCACTTTTTCTTTCCAAATCAGGAGGCGGGATTATATGCATATCACGGTAAAGCAGGCACTTAAAACTATAGTCTTTTTTGCGAAAATATTTCCAAGTAACAGCATCAAATCTAGTTTCATCAACCCAAAGCCAAAAGAGATGCCAGATTGAAAGAGGATGCTCACTAATTTGACAAAGTAACTTGCTAATTGGAGAAAGCTACTTAAAAATACCCACTTTTCCAAGCTTAGACTATCTTTTAAGGGCATCATTTCTTCAGCATGCATTTCCATAACTTTGATAAACACATTTAGGTCATTAAATTCCAGAGGCAAACTAAGACGACATGACGATGTACTTCAAAGGACAAATATTTGATTTCCATTATGTAGTCTATCTTTTTCACAACTATCACAATAAACAAATCTCAGCTCTTCTTGTAAAGAGGATTGCACAAATATACCCTGAACTTCAAATATCCACTGATGTCTAGAATTTCATAAAAGTATGTCTCAATATCATCTGCAGCCATTTAACGCACCACAGACGTTTAATATCCACATTCTACTGGGAGTAATTATAGCCTTAATGTCAAAAACATGAACAAGGCCCTGGCCCCTTCATCAGAATAGTCTGAAGTTAATTGTGACATACGCAAAACTATTATCAAAAATGGGTAGGATTAAAATTAGCTCCCAATAAAAATATCAATTTTACATATTACAGTTTCTAGAGTATACAATTTGATTACTTTGTTGATGGGCATTTGAGCATAAGATGCTAAAAGTGAGGTAACTGCCCAGATTTTCAAATGCTTGTAATCATTCTAAATGATACGCAGTTACATCTCCACACTTTATCATTAGCAAACTATGACCATCTTGATTGATTACCTCGGCGGGGACTAGGTCATCACATGCTATATAAAGTCTTCCTTCATAAGAGGTGCTTGTAGCCAAATTGGCACTTTACTCGCTAAAGGACAAAGACTAAGAAACACAATTTTGGGGAATTGGATTGTTAATTGCAGTGAAAATTCCCCTGCTATTTTTATGAACAGGCCTCTTCCCATTACTAAATTTCCAGAGTAAGGTTTGTGGAACATTGTTTCTGCATTATACGTTCAAATTGTAGTTCTAAAATTTCCCGGGAGAATGGTGCACATTCCCCTGGGAACTAATCAGAAAAGTTTGAGTTCCACTTTAATGGCAGAGGAAGAGAGAGGTACAGTTAGGATATTTATATAATCAAGAATCTAGCATTTTCTGTCTTCATTCATTTTTGATGGATCTAAAAA
The DNA here is from genome assembly GCF_004115215.2 of Ornithorhynchus anatinus. Classification (NCBI taxonomy): domain Eukaryota; kingdom Metazoa; phylum Chordata; class Mammalia; order Monotremata; family Ornithorhynchidae; genus Ornithorhynchus; species Ornithorhynchus anatinus. The sequence goes on from NC_041741.1 coordinate 36,865,531, forward strand.
GGGTAGCCAACAACTGCCAAAGGACAGTCTTTTCTGCATAGAAGAGCAATCGTCTACGCAATGGATGTACATGAAAGGGAGGACTGGTGAAAATTGGACCTTCTCTTGATTGTCGGCCTATTTATTTGGGATCCAATTGTATTAAGGATGAAATTTGCTCCCTTTCTATTTAAAATCCATAAATGAATAAAGTGGGAATAAGTTTCTTCTGGCTTTGCATGGTTTATCTCCATGATTATTTCCTTCCAGCAAGGCTGCATTTCCCCCCAGGAAAATTAAAAAAAAATTAATAATAATCCTATCGAAAATTATTTTAGAGCCCATCCTCCTACATTAAATTTAATTTCCTTAAATTAGGTATCTTGTTAGACTGTGAATCACATGGCAGATTATCTTCTTTTCCCCAGTTTTAACTCATTTTACACCAGGGAAATCTGTTAAAAATCAGATTTCCCTCTAGATATTTGGACCAGCAGATTGTTCTGTCTTGTCACAAGTACTGTTTCAATGCTGACAGAATTCTTAATTGTGGGATTTCATAATTTTAATATCTATGGCTCATAGGCTCATAGATGTTGTAGTAAACCACTCAAGAAGCCAGATGTTGCAGCTGTAATGGATCCGTTTTCCACTCAAGACCTTCAGTTTGGGGTGCTGCTGCTTTGAAAGCCAATTCTTCTCATCATCCATGATCTTTAAATTTTCATTTATCCACTTTTCCACAATATATAAGCAATAAAATATCAACACTATATACTCAACAATGTAAAGAGTTATTTATTTAATCAAAATAATATTTTCATTTATTAGGGTACACCTAGAAATGAATTATTCTAAAAATCAAACACATTATTTTTCTAGTAGTGAGTTACAATTCCAAGACTAAAAAAGTGGCAATCAAACCCTTCCCTCTATGTTTATTTAAACTTGATTTCCAGAAATAAAAATGTGTTGTTATTTGGAGTCCTGTTATTCCAAATCCCCTAATATTGTTACCTTCCATATTTAGGTGATACAGAATCATTGATATTTGGAATCTGTCATGCTCATACTACTTTAGTCATAACTGTACTATTTAAATGGATGGAAGTGTGTGGGGAGTGTTATTCTGCCAATACATTTTCTTGAGTGAAACGAACCAAAATACATGGGACACACACTTTTGTTCTGCCTCGTTTGGGTCATCTTCAAAAGGAGTAAGACCTTAAAATATATACACATTTTTACACTCTACGTAGCAGTATGGGAATCTTATTCATAGTAAGAACACTTCCAAAAGCCTACAATTCATATTTCCTTAGAGAGAAATGTAGGAGTTTGGTGCTCAAAACAAAACATATGGGAAGAGCTATTTGGTAATTACATGAAATTTGGGATGAACAAAGTTCCAGGGGTTTTTCCTCTACCTACAAATTAGGCTGCCTTGAGGGAAGGAAAATATAGTCACAGATGTATTTATATACACACACACACGCACATATACACATATATATATGTTTGTGCATTATTCCATTATCCTTCCCGCTAACCAAAGAAATCTGTTATAGGTTACTCAGATGTCTGCAAATGATGCTTCACTATTCTAGGGCAGGATAGTGATAGGGAAGATAGAATGGTAGTGGTGATGGAGAATGAGAGTGGTTTTTGGAGTTCTGGCGGAAAATATTAAGGAAAGGTGGGAGGATAGAAGCATCGCCTCCTTTTGGCCTCTTTATAACATTCCCACATCAAACAGAAAACCCCAAAGAGCAAATAAACAAAGCAAACCCAGCTTGCTGGGAGTGGGAAGAAGGGGGATGGAAGAATGTACAGGAGGCTGGGGCTTTAACTCCTAACTCTATTTGGCATTTCTTTTCATGGCCTCTACATCAGAGAGGTACTCCTCTGAAGTGTATGTCCTCCTTACACGTACCTTATTCGTTGCATCGATAAATTTGACTCCTTTGTAAGAGACTGAGAGAACAATAGTCGGGACTTTCTTCATTTGCTCTGTAGATTTCTGAAATTAAAATTAGAAAGCTGTTAAAAATAGGTTGTGTTGCATAGCAACCAAAACAGTTTTTTTTTCCTTTCAAAAGATATAAATGAGCTAAAGTTTGAAAAAATACACTCACAAACACTAATTTCAAACAGTTCTCCTCTTGAACTTGGTTATGCTTTGTGCTTATGAAGTACCTGTCTTGCACTCTGACATCTTTCGAGAGCCATGTTCTAGTTCATGTGGGAGAAGGAATACCGAACTCCCTTTTTCTGACACTAAAGAAATGCATTAGGTGTTTGCAACCTATTCCTAGGATTTTTTCAGGCCACTTTAGATTCTCCTAGAATGAGTGGCATTAAAAACACATTAGTCTTTTTCTCTAGTCATATTATTCATTTAGGTCTGAACACATATTCAGTGCTAGAGATTAGACATGCAGCAACCTAAGTTTTATAAAACCTGATCAAGATTTAAAAAAACAAAAAGCCCCAAGAAACTTAAATGCTAAATGCTGCCCTTGACAGGGTCTCTCTGTATTCAGGTAAAATGCAAACGGGATCGATAATTACACTTTCTCTCTCTTTATTCACCTGTCCATGTGTACAGGTGGGCCTGAAATCCATTCCACATATGGTGAGTGAGATGGTTGTCTCTGAGGTACTCATGTTTTTGCCAGAGTTTATAATGTCTCCTGACAACCTCATTCTCCCAGAGTCTCTGCTCAAGGGGAGCAGCCCCTGATTGTGTCCTGTCAGGCGTGTCTGTTTCCTTCTGTCGCTCCCTAACAATCCACCATTTTATCTGTTTGCTGCTCTATCTCTCCTATCCACTGTTCAGTCTTCCCTGCAAATGTCTGCTCCTTTGCAGCTCATCACAGAGTAGCTGTGTGGACATTATGATCAACTCTAGTCTCTGTGCTAGCCTGGCTAAGTAGCACCACATTGCCTTCATGTTGTGAACCGTAAACTCGTTGTGGGGAGGGACTGTATCTACCAACTCTCTTATATTGACTCTTCCAAGCACTTAATACAGTGCTCCGCACACAGTAAGCACTCAATTAAAAAAACACCGAATGACTGTTTGTTTTCCAGGATTTCAATGTTGGTAACTCTTCTGTGCCACTTAATATTGAGTATGCCTCATAGGTGAAGTTGACAAAACTGCTTATAAAGCTGATGTGCCTTTTTTGATTGTTCCTGGATTTAACTGCTATTGAGATGGATGGAACCTTTTTCTACATTATGAAACTTAGCAGAGACACACCTTTCTGCCTCTCCAAGGACATGTTGGTTGCCTTACTCAAGTTAGAAACAAGGTGTGAAACAAAGAAACAAGTTGGGATTTTAGCAGATCAAATCAGATTTTTGTTGTATTTAATGTGCTAATTCAACATTTTCTGGGGTGCTTTTTAGTAGGTTTCCGCATTTCTACTTCTTCTTATATGTTTTTAAATAGAACAAAAATTCACCTTTCTATTCCTTGTGCTCAAGGATTGTCATTAATATTTTCTTGTTTCTTTGTCAACACTTCCACTTTGGCAGGAAATGTGCTGGGCCTCATCTTGGATCGTGGAGATGTGTTAGGGCTAATTGAAATGTTGTGGTTGCTGGATTCCCTCCTTAGTTACAATGCGACTGTAGAAACTGAACTCGTCAGCAGTCTGTTATTCCATTAATAGTATCTCTTGAGCACCTGCTGTGTGCAGAGTACTCATCTACGTGCTCTGGTTTCCTTACTGATGAGTATTACAAACATTAGACTGTAAGCTCCTTGAAGGCAGGGATCATGTCTTTGTCATCCACGCTCCAAATACAGTGTTTAACACTCAAGAGGAACTCAATAAATATTATTAATGATTAGGGGGAGAAAAAAGAGGAGGGAGAGAAGAGGAAGAAGTTTGGTAGGGTCTATTCAGCCTTGGGATTCTGTCCCTGGTTGTGTATGTTTCTTAACTTGAGATGCATGTTTGTAACCTATCTACAGGGAGAGGTTCTGATGCCCTTGTCTTTTCCTCCATTTCTTAGACCACAGAATGATTTTACTTTTTGCCAATTCCTCAGCTAAATTTTCAACTTTTCCTCATATGTTTTCATTAGCATTTAGACTGCCAGTATGGAAATCCATTTCACACATCTGTTATGCTGTACTCTCCCAAGCACTTGGTACAATGCTCAGTAAATATGACCGATTGATCGGTTCAGTGTTTTTCCTAACTCACTATTCACTAAGTCTCCTTGATTTCACTATAGGCTTACTTGATTTTGAGCCCACTTCTTTCCCCATTTTTTTCCTTCAGTAATTTCCCCTTGTCTACACCCCTGAAATTGCAAAGAAGAACCTACCTGACAATTAGCCTTGGATTTTCCAGGTAAAATAGATGGGAATGTAATAAAAGAGAAAATATATGAAAAGTTGAAAAAAAAAACCTTTAAATTCACCAACCACAACAAAATTATTGAAAATAAGTTTTGCCAGAAGATGGAAAAGATTTTAATGAGGCACTCTGAGATCCAGCTAAAAGCATTTTCATTTTTTAAAAATACTGCAGGTTTTTGTAGACCTTGTTTTTCTGTTAGGATATTTCTTGAGCACTTACTATATGTCACTGCACTAAACACTAAGACAAGTGCAAGATAATGAGAACAGACAAATCCCTATACCATAAGGAGCTCCCAATCCAAGAGATAATAACAGATACAAATGAGGAAACAGGTTCAGAGAGATTAAAATAACCCAGCAGGGAAACGGCAGAGTTGCAATTAGAACCCGGATCTTCTAACTCCAGCCCTTTCCACTAGGTCATGCTGCCTCATTTATTCAATCTACCCCCTTTTTTTCCCCTCATTTTACTACTGGCACATAGGAATCTCCATCTTTGCAATTCCTGACTATGGAAAGGCATAATTTAAATTACATGAAAAAAAGAGGTCTTTCTTGCCTGATTTTTTTCTCTCAAGATTAATTTAAACCATGCAATGTAATTTGAGGAATTCTGTAAATCATTCTGAGAGGTGCCATGAATAAATTTGAAGTAAATTGACTATGATCTTTCTTCCCAACAGTTTAAAGTTCTTTATATACTTTACCCTTAATTAGGTCCACACATATTTTCTGGCTTTCAGAGGTCCCAAATTCACATTAGACTTTAATAATCTAGATATTCAGGTTAGAAAGCACCCCCACAAACTATTTTATCTGACTAAAATATCTAGGTTACTCAGCCAATGTGCTTTGAGGTTTCATTAGGCAGATAATTTGTAGATGCTGAGTCCTAGAGAAAGAAAATGAGGTACAAATGGTAGATGACCATCATGTTTTATTTACCATTTACGAAAGGCATACTCTGAATAAAAAAATAGCAGCCTCATTATATCCTAATGCATTTCAGTTACTTAAACAAAGTGACTGGATGACTTTCACGGCTGAAGGCCAAACGGAGAATAGGGTTTTAAAATTCATGGAACAGAAAAGATGGCATTACAATTTTCTTAAAACTAATCTTTTTAGCATCAGTAATTATGTGTGGACTGAACCTAATAATCTTCTTAGTACACGCCCTACTTTATGACATGCGCAAAAAGTTTGCCATCTCATTTGAATTGCAGATATTTCATCAATTCCTTTCGGATGTTAGGAAAAAGTGGCCATTCATTCCTTATCTGTTTTCAAATTTTGGGCAACCTTAGAGAAGTTTACTCTTTTCTGGAGGCACAAAAATATAGTGTCAAAATATCATGTCTCCTAATCCCAAGAGATTATTTCTGAAAAATTGAACTACCGCACTACGTCCAAGGGAAAAAGATGGTAATTTTAATCACGTTCTTTACTCAGTAGAGGAGGGAAGCAGATAGTCCAGGCATAACTTCCAGTAAGAGAGATGTACATTATGCGTGAGAAAGAATTTTCAGACCACCAGGCTTATTAAACATGAGAACAGACTACCAAAACAAATTATGAAATGGATGAGTGAGTGCACACTGTGCATTTTCTTGGAGCATTTTGACTAGAACACTATTGAGGGATAAAGGAACAGCCTTCTGATTGGACTTAACACGCTGTGGTTAAGGAAGGAATGATCGTGCACCCACGCCGAGCTGTTGATCAAGATACAAGTACCATCATGTAGCTTATCCTTAACATGAGTTTCTTCAAAACCACCATACCTGCATTATAGGAGAAGTCCCTGTTTGCATTTAAGAATGGAACACAGAACCACCTTAGATAGGAGTTGAGCAGCACTGACTGAAAAAAGGAGCCTGGACTTGAAACCGATATAATTCTTCATCTCCAGCACTAGTATAGCAAAAGTTTACGTTCCTAGGTGTGAAAACATCTCCGGGATGTTCCCAAGGGTGAGTTGGAGCCTATATCCAGGGTGTAGTAATTTAGGTTACCAACAACTATGCAAAACAACCCAACCCTAACTATATAGATGAGAGTTTTAGAATGTTCAGCAGATGAAAGAAATAACCTAGTGTGGCTTCCAGAGGAGACTCAGCTAGAACTGCTGAAAGCCTCTGATTCATTTGCATTTCTCTGAGTACAGGGTATTTGTATTCTTTTCTCATGATACAATCCTGGGGCTGGAATGACTTTAAAAGTACAGCTAGCCCATCTTTCTCCTTTAAGGAAAGCAGTCATTCTAACAGATCAAAACCTAACTGCTAGTTAGAGCTTTGCCCATGCCCTGCTCGACCCACCCTCCCACTGATCAACAGATGCTCAAGTACTTTTTGAAGCAATTTCCAAATGCTTTCTTAAAATTAATTTTGAAGAAGGTTTTAAAAAATCATAAAGCATAGGAATTTTATGAAACTTTAGGGGGAGATGGCAAATATGACAGTGAGGAATCACTCAAGCATACATTTTGTTCTATCAAGATTTTACAAAAAACTGAATGTGATAACACTTTCACTTCAATCGTGTGCCAAATGATTAGTACTGTGGCTTCCCACTTATTGCAGAAATCACCATTTTTCTACTTTTAACAGCAAAAGGACATCTGTTCATAAACACAGTGTGTTTTGCCAGCCTGGTCCTTCTAAAAGATGAGATCTCTCATAATATTAATTGACTTAACCTATCTGCATTTGCTCAGAGTCCTTGGATAACTAGTATGGCATATGTTCAGTTTTATTAACAAAGCCCTTCCATTCCTTGTTTCCCTGCAAGAGCTCTCTGCTTGAAACAAGGAAATTATTTCTTCCACAACTGAAGTCATCCCAATTTCTTAGACTGAATTTATCAGTACCATCCTTAGAAAACCCAAATCTATTCCAGAGTCCCCAAAGAAATGGGTTGTCAATGGCCCCCAACTTTAACTATGCTCTTACTAATTTATTATTTCTACTTTAAAATTAACTGGATTTTTTAGGGGAAAGAAACAGCTTAATAACCGAAAGTCTTCTGGCGTCTTGCAGTTATTAAAAAGCACTTTAACATTTCATTAAGGTAGAATTATCCCAGGCCACAAAGATGCTTTCTATAATCTGATGGCCTGAATTTTGCAGAAGAACAAATACAGTTTTATAGTTTTCCATTGTTCTTAAATCGTAACTTCGGCCTTTATCTTATGCTTATCTTACCTAGAAAGACCAATCTCTGCTACTCAATTAACTTATGCAGTAAAAATTCACAGTTCACTTCAGGCTGGAAGTGGTGATTTTCCCCTCATTTCAATGTAACTCCAATAATTCACAAGCTGCACTGGCACATATCATTTTTAGAGCAGTTTTCCCCACCCTCCCTGGCCCCTCAACTCTTCAATCAGAGAATCTCTGTGTGGACTGTCCACCTCCAGGGGATAGTATCCTCCTTTGGTCCCACAGATGGTCACTTGTTGGGGAAAGAGATTGTGCTTGTCCCCAACTGAATTCTGGAGATTTTACTCTTCCAAGAGCTTATTATGGTGCTCTGCACACAGTAAATGTAAATAAATAAGTATGGCGGATTGGAGACAGCCACTGTTAGAATGGAGCGAGCTGCAGCAACTCAGTTTTTTAAAAGAACCCAGGAAGCACCTATCTGGTCCACACTTGCAAAGAAGGAAGCTAAAGTTGAACTTTGGGGACAGGCAAAAATGATGTGACCACAGATGGCACACTGTAGATTACTACTGTCTGAAGGACTTGGGAGATCCTGTTTTGGGGTGTTTTTTTTTAATGTTATCTGTCAAGCACTTACTGTGCGTCGGGCACTGTCTAATGGGCTGGGGTAAATACAAGCTAATCAATTTAGACACGGTCCTTGTCCCACATGGGGTTCAGAATCTTAATCCTCATTTTGCAGACAAGGTAACTGATGCACAGAGAAGTGAAGTGACTTGCCCAAGGTCACGCAGCAGACGAGTATCAGAGCCGGTATCAGAAACCAAGTCCTTCCGACTCCCAGGTCTGTGCTCTATCCACCAAGCCATCCTGCTTCTCAGACACACACTGTCTCCTCACTTTTCCTCCTGCTTCTTTCTCCCTTGACCATTTCTTTCACTCTGGGTCTTCCTACCAATTCTTCTCTCATAACAACATATGTTCCACTCACCTGCTCAGGCATTCAGTAACACACACACACACACACACACACACAAACACAAATTAAAATTCATACCCAGTCTTGACTGTTCCAGTACAGCTGACAACTGATGAAGTCAGTGTAGGGGTTGCCAGCTTTCCCGGGAAATGTCGCTAGCTTTGCTGAAACCTTATAAACAGGCAATGTAGCAACTTAACCAACCGTTTACGATTGTGGTGTGGTTTGGACTCACTGCGGAGTGTAGCAGCAGCAGGGAAACACATCTACAGATGTGGCAGAGGCCTAGTCCTTGTGGCTGCCTGGCAGAGCCAGCTGGATCCACGCTGGGGACTAAACCAGCAGCTTAGGTCAGAATCACTGGAGCCTTAAACATGCTTATGTTCTTCTGTCAGCCTGGAACTTGTCACCTTTGGAGTCTGGTCACCTCTGTGGGTTCATATTTAAGTTTCTAACCAAGGGGATGCTCATGGGTAAAGAAGGAAAGACTGTATTTGTTCTGGGTAATCAATCCATAATTATCGATCCTCTACTCTGTGAAGAGCACCGCACTTAGCTCTCGGGGGAATACAACGGACACGTTCCCTGCCTTAAAGGTAACTGCTGTCTAGCGGGGGAGACGAACCCTTAAAAAACATTAGGGGAAGAAATGAAGTGTAAAGTCATGTACGTGAGTGTCACCTGACGAAGTAGCCAAGTGCTTAGGCGCTGAGAGCTCGGTGAACTGCAAAGGGTAGGAAGGGCTAGGATTTTCCCCTGCCTGACCCCGGCAGCCAACTGCCACTTAAACTCATCCAAACCCCTCCAATAGCCTCTCCCCTGCTTCACTTCCAGCCAAATACAGAACACAGAGGTGACCCAGATGGTTCCTCTAATCTCCCCTCCTCGAATGAAGAGAGCCTAAAGGCAATCCAGTAATTTAGCTGGGTTTGATGAGGGTTTGTCCCAGATTGATAGGATCAGTCTCCTCAGACAGGCAGTGAGATCTCCTTTGGAGCTGTTCAGATTAAGGATCCATTCCAATCTGCCCACAGTGATTCAGGTTTGGGAATGATATGGATCCTGTATTGGCTCCATCCAGTCCCAAGACTTGTTACAACTCTCTGGTGGAATGAAGTTACCTGTTTTTAATCCCAGAACCAACCAGACAACATATGGCACCGTACGCTGATGTCTTCGGTAAACTCCTCTCTCGTGGGCAGCGATCATGTCTAAGTTCTCTATTGCACGTATTTACCCTAACACCTAGTTCAGAGTTCTCCTCACACTAAACCTAAATGAATACAATCGAATGAAAAATCCTACATCTGAGGTATTTGCCATAACTTGTACCCTCAGTCTATATTCTATCAAATGCAGCATTTACTACTGATCCTTCTGCACAATTACTATGTGGCCTGCAATGAAACCATCAGTTCTCCTATAAAGTAAGGATTAGATAATCAAAGAACCCTGTGTACAGGAATCTCCAGTCTGTCAGCATTCTCCCTGCTACTTAACCTCATTACTCTCCCATCACATTTCAGCTCATACACTTTGCTCCTCTCAAGCCAACCTACTAACTGTGCCTTGCTCTTGCCTTTCTCCACCAACCCGTTGTTCACATACTCCTGCTGCGTATGGCCAGGAACCACCCACTCCCATATAGTGAGGGGTGGCGATGAAGGGAAAGATGAAGGGTTTAGTTTTGAGTTTACTGAAGGCACATCTCCTCCAAGAGGCTTTCCCTAAGCCCTCCTTTCCTCTTCTCCCACTCCTTTCTGTGTCACCCTGACTTGCTCCCTTTATTCACTCCCACTTCCAGCCCCCCATAGCACTTATGTCCATATCTGTAATTCATTTATTTATATTAATGGCTGTCTCCCCCCGTAGGATGTAAGCTCAGTGTGGGGAGGGAATGTGTCTGTTAAACTGTACTATCCCAGCGCTTATTACAGTGCTCAGCACACAAGTAGGCAATCAATAAATACGAATTGACTAACTTCCTTCCCCACAGATGTGACAGAACACTTCTCCTCGAGGCTCTTCTGAAATCACATCTCCTCCAGGAGGCCTCCTTGAGTTAATCTCTCACCTCCGCACCCAATTCCTCCTTCTACCGACACTTTGGCATTCATTACGCAGCTTCGCTCCCTCGCCTCTCATCACTCAGTTCTTACGGATAGATCTTTTAACTATCTTGACTCCCCCACCTGTAATTTTTACTTTAATGTCCATCTTCCCCGCCTGTCTGTAAACTCGGGCAAGTGCTCAAAAGCACTCTTGGTTGATTGATAATACACATGCCTTGATCGATAGTGCACATGTAAACAACTGCTTTTTCTGATATCCCACTGTTTCTATTGAGAATACACACTGCCTAATTTCCCAACAGTGTTGTATCCAAATTGCATAGTGAAAACACATGTTATTGTGGGGAGAACTGACTGAACAACTAAGTGATATTTTATCTTAATACACTGATCTTTATTTCACAAAACACTGGTAGCTCTTTGTCTTCAAAGCATTAAAGAACATTACTTAATTCTTCCACTGTTTCTGAGGGAATGTAAGTTGCTTTGGAATTTATTCCATAAATAAAATACAGAGGTTAGTCATAAAAAGACAAAGCATTAATCTCCAGTCCACTGAATTAGGATTAGCTATTTAAATGGCTCCTAAATTCAGTTTGCCTACTGGTGTAGCCAAGATTAAAATAACTATAGTACAGATATTGGAGAGAAGAATTGCTATTAAGTAACACAAATCAAAATATCCTCTCAGTGAGGTGGCGTTCACCACGGCTCTGGTAAGGAGAACCTAACGGGATTTTTCCCAGTCTGTCACATGGACCCTCTTTATATAGAAACATGCAAGCAGAAGGTATCTCTTGGCAAAAGTATAATTCCCTTAATCCTAAAAAGCAGATTACCACCTGGGTCTCAGGGACTTCATTCAACAACCTCCCAACTCACTGTTAAGGGACATTATTACAAGCAGTTCTTAGTTTAGAATAAGATAAATGATCCGGACTCCGGGCTGAAAACATCCACACCATGGTTTTACCCAAAGTGGAAACGTGGCTTTCCCAGTGGGTAGAGATTAAAGATAAAGAAATCATGAAGATTTTCTGAAAGAATATGGTTGGAAATCAAGTGATAACAAAAAAGGAAAAGAATTCTACAATGAAAAGTAGGCATGCTGATGAGCTATCCATAGGAAGAGGGAATTTTGCCCCTTTAGGAGCTTCTGAACTCATCCTTCTTTCTGATAAGGCACAAAAAGGAAGCGATTTCCAGTCAAGTACATACTTCTAGCCCTGCCTCTTTCTCTCCTGCCCCAGAAGTCCATGGATTTGGGGCTTTCCAGCCCTCCCCTCTACAACTGTGGGCTTAACCCTGGTCTCCCGCTACGATTTAGAATCTATTTTGTAACTTTCTCTTTGGGCAGCTCCAATGCGGACCCTGCTACTGAAGCTGCCATCCTGGCCCCTCCTGCATCCGGGGCTCACCCTCTGGGACTGCAAAGCCAGAGGGGGAGTAGGTTTATGCCACACAGCTGGGCCAAGGGGCCAGCAGGCAGGGTGGGAAGGGTGGCAGGGTAGAGGAAGAGAGGTATTTTGGAGGAAGAAGGGGGAGCCAAGTCACTCTCCCCTGCCCCTCTTCTTAGCCCTTCTCCCAATTTCTCATGGTGTTGGGAGAGAAACAAGGGAGACCAGAGCAGTACTTGGGACATTCCCTTTCCCGCCATGCACCCAACCTCTCCCTGCTCTCTCCCGGCCAGCAAGGACTACTACATCCAAAAGCAGATATAGAATGGAAGCAGTGTGGCCTAGTGGATAGAGCGTAGGCTTGGGAGTCAGAGGCAATAGAGCGTAGGCCTGGGAGTCAGAGGCACCTGGGTTTTAATCCTGGTGCCTGCCACTTGTCTGCTGGGTGATCTTGGGCAAGTCACTTCACTTTCACTTAACTTCTCTGGGCCTCAGTTACTTCATCTCTAAAATGAGGATTGGGACTGTGTCCAACCTTGATTAGCTTCTATCTACCCCAGTGCCTAGAACAGTGCTTGATACACAGTAAGCGCTTAACCAATATCATTATTTATATTATTCAGAGGATGCTGGGGGAAAGACCAAAAAGTCTGCAAGGAAGGGGTGGTATGCTTATTAGAAAGCATGCGGTGGGGCCCCACTTTTCTCCTCCCACTACAACCCAGCTCACAGCTATACCTCTGTACCTTGCTCTTATCTCACACCTCTGATGCCTTCCTCCTATCTGAGAATTCCTCCTTTTTCAAATCTAACAGACCACAGCTCTTTCCCTACTTTTAAGCCCTTCTGACACTCTACCTCCCCTTTAAGCCTACCCCCCATTTTTTCGTGTTTCCAGGACATACCTTTCTTAACTACCACATCGGTTTCCATAGCACTGCTTTCATTCACACACTTGTGTACATGTTAAAACAGATGCATGACCTTGTGGAAAGAGCACATAGCTGGAAATCAGAAGACCTGGATTCTGGTCTTTCTTTGCTGGGTGACTTTGGGCAAGCCACTTGACCTATCTGTGCTTCAGTTTCCTTAACTGGAAAATGGGAAGAAAAGAGCTTTTGTCTCTCCTTTTTTTCAGGTGAGGCAGGGAATACGTCTGATCTGATTATCTTGTATCTTTCCCCAATGCTTAACCCTGTATTTGGTATCTGGTAAGTGCTTAATACCGTAACAATAATTATGATGACATATTTCATCATTTAAGGACTCATCCATATGTCCATCTTCCCATAATCATCTTCCTCCTAGCTGCAATTTATTTTGTGTCTATCTATCTTTTTTATGGTACTTATTAAGTTCTTACTACATGACAGGCAATGTATTAAGGTAGATTCAAGTTAAACAGCTTGGACACGGTCCATGTCCCACGTGGGGCTCACAGTCTTAATCCCCACTTTTACAGATGAGGTAACCAAAGCACAGAGTAGCTCAGTAGTGTTTTATGCAAGATAACACAGCAGGGAAACAGAATTAAAACTTAGATCCTTCTGATGCCCATGCTCTATCCACCAGGCCGCACTGCTTCTCTCTTGCTAGATTACAAACATCTTGAGGGCAGGGATTGGGACTGTGTCCAACCTTGATTAGCTTCTATCTACCCCAGCGCCTAGAACAGTGCTTGATACATAGTGTCTGATAGCTACAGGTGGCTGTAAGCTAGTAAATACAGCTCAACAAAATTGGCTAATACAAAATTCATGACAAGCCATAACAGCCATCCTGGGCCGCATATCTTAATCTTTTAAAATAGGCCACAAAATTATGCTCGATTAAGTGGACCACACATATTTGAAGTATTTGGTCTCAGTATCAGAGAGCTTCAAACCATCTACATGCTCGCTAGGAAAGTCAATTTCTATCTCTTTAAGGAGATGATCAGTATGGGCCTTAACTTTATCTTTTTCATCATTTACTGAGTCTCCTGAATGCAGACTACTCTACTAGGTGCTTAGCACAGCAATTAGTTTGGACAAGGTCCATTTCCCAAATGGGCACAGCAATGACAAATGGATTACATTGCCTCACTTACTGGCAGGGAGAGGTTTTGAGGACTACGAATCTAAATTTAGCCAAATTTTGTTCCAATCAATTTGTCAACATCCTTCAAAATTTTTCCTTTTTAATTTTTCCAAAGTACTTAATTTGAACACCTGTTAGGAAATTACGGACTTTTATACCATGGTTCTAAAATGTATTTAAGTATATTTTCAATAAATTGACTTTCTGAAACATAAGACTATCAACCAGGAGCTCAAAAAAAACACATTATTAATAAAGTGCCATTACTTATTAATTTGCAAATGTAAGGTATACATGTTTAAAAATGTTAAAATCAAGAGCAAAACTAATATGGTATCAATGTGTAAAAGAAAACAATCCCGAAAAGCTATGAAATTGGAGTGGAAGAAGAAATCTTTTGGAATGCCATTGCAATATGAAGGACCCACTGATGAAAGAAATTAATTTGAAAATAGCAATTTAGAGCTATACACTTGCATTTAGATATTTAGTTGTACAAAATAAAACTGATCTGCTAACTTACCCTCATTTTTGCACAAGCGTCCTGTGTCGATTCTGTCCCCCTGAGTTCTTTTATCAGCATAGAACCTAAATACTAAAATAAAAAATGAATTCAATTTTCAGAGCAAGCATAAATTCACCATTCATGCTGATGAAGAAAAAATACGTGGAAGTTAAAAAAATGATTCTGTTCCTTTGCTAATAATGCCTTTGTGAACTTTTCCTTTCTTTTGACGAGTGTGAAAAGATATTAATATATGAAGTGACAACCTTTAGCTACATGTCTTAAAAGGCAGGATATGTGCTAATAAGTTCATATAGAGGGAGAATGCATGAGAGCTGCCTATGAGCCCTCTGGTTACCATTATTTCTTCTTTAGAACAGAACCGCTGGTTAAGCGGTGCCGTCTTGCAAATCACTTCTTACAGCAAGATGGAGTATTTTAAAATGTTTCTTTTTCTGAGGCAGCAATGTCTGCAAAAATAAATAAATCATGGTACTATCTATATAATTGCAGGGTTGCCAAGGCAGCTGGAAAGTTAAGCATTGTGCACCCCATTTATGCTTATTTGTGTGCATAGGTAGTTATATTATGCCATTTCCTGGCATGTATATGCTGTTTGAACCCTTTTCATTCACAGCTGTGTGCCTGTACACAGACTTGAATGAGCTCTAAGGGAGAATTCCAATGTTTCAGGATGGAGAAAGCTAGACAACGAACAGAGGTGACGGAGTTAACACTAGGGTTTCTGGATGAGCAGAATCCTTCTCCACATCTCCAAGCTACAGAAAATAGAGGAAAAGTTTTGTTCCAGGAAACATCAACTACTGCAGCTTTTGGATGACCAGCACTGGATGCCTCTAGATTCATGTCCCAACTAACGAAGGAATGGAAGTGAAAATATTCACTGAAAAAATCAAGTCTGACAGAAATTCTTATTATGTTGTGGATTGAGTAGGGCCGTTTCAGGTCCCCACCAGGAGAGAGGACATCTGGACTGTGAGATCCCTGGGCAAAAGGCCAACTCAGGAAGTAGGCCCAGGATTTCCAAGAGTTATTTTCCTAATTTAACGTTTGGAGATTTTGCCCATGGGGATCATTTTATTCTTGGAGATTCCCTATAGAGTGATGCCTTTGCAGGGAAAATCCCCAAGAATTAAAGTTCCAGGCAAACCATAGGAAGTCCCAGATCTCTTCTCCATTGAGTTCATCCCATTGCAGGGCTAACAAAGACAAGGTTCCTGCTCACTTGGCAAGGATATCAATCAAAGGTATTTATTGAGCACTTACTCTATGCAGGGCACTGTACTAAGTGCTTGATATGTCAGGACTTTGAATAAGGCCAACTAAGAAGCCACTAGTCTTTGGCTTCAAGGCATACTGGTCAGTCAGCTCCAAGGTTAATCCTGTTGGTGCCACCTGACAAAATTGAGCTGGGCACTCCTAGAGGAAGATGAGGGTAGAGAAGCAGCATGTGGCCTAGTGGATAGAGCATGGGCCTGGGAGTCAGAAGGACCTGGGTTCTAATCCCGGCTCCACCACTTGTTCACAGTGTGATCTTGGGCAATTCACTTAACTGCTCCATGCCTCAGTTACCTCATCTGTAAAATGGGGATTAAGACTGTGAGCCCCAGGTGGGACAGGAACTGTGTCCAACCTGATTAGCTTAAATCTACCACAGCGTTTAGAACAGCGCTGGACACACGGTAAGCGCTTAACATATACCATCATTATGTCGAGCCAATACCATTTCCCAAGCTGGCTGCCACTCAATTACATCAAACATAAAAAGATAGTGGTGACACTTCAGAATGGGATCAGCGATCACAATAGTCTGCAGAGTGGACACATTTTATTGTTATGATTACTGGTATTAAGGTATTTTTTAAAGGCTTACTATGTGGCAAGCACTGTTCTAAGCGCTGGGATGGATACACAGTCCCCTGTCTCACAGCGGGCTTAGGAAATACCACTAGAGGAATGACTTCATATCAGTTAGTTAAGCTAAAGCTAAACTAGCTATATCCGCGTTTTCAGTCAATTTGGAAGTTACCTTAATTGAAACAACCCTCTTTGAGGGAGCCATTCCAACAAGCTGTAGAGAGTCATTTGCAACTCCCCAGAAACCACAGCATCGCCTACATGATCCCGTCAAAGTTTACCTCCGCACCTTATAACTTCAGTTAGGCAAAAATGAATTCCTTCTCCTTCAAAATAACAACGAAAATACTGCCACAGCTAATAGATTGGTCATAGCAGTTGTTTTTTGTTAAAGATAATCAAAAGAGATACTGTAGCAATTTGACCTCCTATTGGTCCAGTGCAAAGAGCAATTCTCTAGAAATCAGAAGACCTGAGTTCTAGTCCCAGTCTGCCCATAGCTGGCTAATGTACGTGAAGATTTATGTGCTCTCACAATAAGGACAATAATGCTATTAATAATATTTCCTAAGCACTCTCTCTATCCCAAGAATTGTGTGCTAAGAACTGGGGTACATACCTGGCCCACATGGGGCTCATAGTTTTAGAGGATGGAGAAAAGATATTTTATCCCCATTTTACAGATGACGAAAGGAGGCCCAAGAGAAGTTTAGTGACCGGCCCTAGGAAGCACAGCAGGCAAGTGGTGGAGATGGAAACAAAACCTAGGACTCCTGACTCCCAATTCTATGCTCATTTCAGTAGGACATGCTGTTTGCCCCTTTGGAATGTGCTGCCCTCCTGCTCTTCTACTGACTAGATGCACTCGGGCCTCCAGCACGGAGAACAGAGAGTGTAAATGGTATTAGGCAAGCCGGTGCCACTATAAATAATTCCTACGCACAAGTCTTGGTCCAGAAGCCTTAGGACTGAGGTCATCTGTGTTTCCTGATGGGAGGATCCATAAACATCACTTTGCAGATAAGAATTTTGCTCATGTTTTCCCATTAGGAGGATGATACTTTTAAACCTATTTCTTGTGAAAGTAGGAGCCAAAACTTGTAGTGGATTTAAATGATGAAGTATTTCAGATGTTTCCTCTTGGCAAATTCTAGGCTTTGAATAAATGCTTTTAAAAAACTGCACTTGAAATACACGCTGGAGAAAAGAATTACTGGGAGCTATGCCACTAAATGAAAGAAATATACACATTTTCTGTAGAACATGCAGTGTTCACTCCACCCCATTTGTACCTAAATGCTGAATTTACCGTGACTTACAAATGCCTTATAATCACACGACTGGAAGATGAGTTTCTCTGGGTGATGCTGCCAGTACTGGACAGGCGTTGAGGCTGTGGCTTCGTTGGGTGGTCGCAAGGTAATCGAAGGCTCTCCCCAGTCTCCTGTCTAAAAATCATATTTAATCTCAAAGGAGTATAAGAAGCAGACAAGATTTTACTATGAGTCTATTTTATGAGCATGCCTAGGAATGTGTATATTTTTCATTTGAGAAAGGGCCAAGATATATATAGACACACAAATATATATATTTACTCTACATGTGTTTTTATATTATATATATACCTACACATATTATTTGTAACACATTTCTATTTTCTACTTAGATAGTAGACTGACGTGAATTCTAATTGTAGAATAAAAATTTTAATGCTTGAAACTTTTTAAAAAATGTACAAGTTAAGCTTAAACTACAATAAGTTTTACGCTTAAATTATAACAAGTTTACTGCGTCATGAAGACATCTGTAAACCTACAGACAAGTTTCACCAATAGGGAAGAACTTTTCCATTACATTGAAAACTTTTCTTTGAAATTCAAGTTGAATAAAAATTGAACAAAAATCTAATTAACAAGATTATTTAAGCTGCACTCATGGATTTCAACAGTATTTGCCCAATTTAAATACTGATCATTGAGATCACCAAACATCCAGAAAAATAGTGAAAAGCAAGTGCTAAATACTGTTTAAATACTTTCATTTCTTTAGAGAAAAGATGCTATTTATATTTACCCAGGATTCTTGAAGTGTATTTTGATGTAACAGTTGGTTTCTCAAATCTTAATAATATAACAGTACTATTATTGAGGACTTGCAACGGAATCTTCTCTTGGAAAGTTAGCATGAAAATTACAAGTTAAAAAGTAAAACTGACCATATACGCCTAAGTAAGCATATAAGGGTATAAATTCATTTATATCAGTCTTTAGGCATACATTTATATATGTTCACACATACACTGTATTGCCTTTCATATGTTTAATGCTTATTTGTCTTAACTTGTTGAAGTGACTGAATCACATTCAAATGCCTGGGTCTGAATTTCCTCTTTTTCTCCCTCAGTGTATTTCTACAATTTCTCAGGTGATTTAGATTATTTTCATTTGTATTTCTTCTATTTCAGAGAGGTATAATTCAAATTAGATATTTTGGGCCAGACCCAATGAAACAGTCAACATCATCCAACCTGGACCTATAGATTTATCGCATATTGGTCCAAGTTTTGGATCTTGCATATTCCAAAATATACCTATACACAGTAAAACACAGCATTCAAGTTTCTATCCATAATGGATTCTTTTTTTATTACTATTTTCAATTCCTTATGCATTTCATGTTCAATTTCTAACTCCTGATCACACTGTGTTTGTTTGCCCTTTCATTTTTCATTAGTACATTCTATCATCTCTATATCCTCATCCTTTTAAATTTCCAATGAACATGCTTATTTGGTTTGTTATCCTGATACTTTTCACCTGTTTCCCTATAAATATTTCATTTGGCATTTCTCCTCTGTTTTCTGACTCATTTATGACTCATTCTGGCTTTAAGGAGACTTTTTTTCTATATAAGAATTTTCAAACCACAAAAGCATTTATTCTCTGACTGCAATAATCCTCAAGATTACATTTTCCACTCTCCTCGTCTTCCTCCTCCTCTCTCATTCCTACCCCGAAAATCATCTTTTGAGAAAATTATTTTGGCTTAATTTGTATTTCAATTGGCATTGAATCATTTTGGCTAAAAATTGCTTAAAATTTTAAGCACAGGCTATTAGACAGGTAAACACATTTTTGAAAACATAGTACAAATTTCAGGACAATAAGAATGAGCATTAAGAATTCTAAAGAACCACTTCACACTAATTATGTTGGTTAAACCACAACATAATAAACAAGTACAACACATTTAGTTGCACGGGGAACACTGTAACGGAACAATACTAGTTACACGAAACGATACAGAAGGAGAATTAGGCCAGCACCAATACCAATGCTTGACTCTGCTGAAGTGGAAACTCAAAGCAAGCACCGAAGTAAGGACCCAGTTCTATCAATGGGCAATCAAATCAAGGAAGAGCTATGCGGAATTCAACCAGTAGCTTTCCGGGCTAGATGAGCCTATTCATTCACACATGACAAAGTTTATGGAGTACTGGGGACAAGGAGCATTTAGACATCATGCAATGCAAATGATATGCAAGTTGGCAGCTATGCTTTTTTGTTTCCTCCGCTGGGCCACCGTTTGCGATAGAAGAGCAGAGCTGAAATCCATACACTTAAAGCAGACCTGCGGCCAAACATGGCTCCAAATGTAAATATCATAAAGACAAGTAGAGCAGCCCTTAAGGAATAGCAAGCACCATCATTCAAATTCATATCCGCATATGAAATCACTCTAGTATGTTCGTCCAGGGGTCATTTGGAGAAATCAGTGGCCGTGGCACATCTTTAGACCTCATTTAGAGTAGGGTAGCAGTATTCTTAGCAGCTCCAATCAATGTAATCTTGCCAAGGAGTCATACACCTACATACAATCCACGATTTAATCGAATGGGATGGCCCAGGAAGTCAGACCTTTGATCCATACAGGCAAAAGGGCCTGGGAAATGCACTCAGCTTCAGCGCTGGGCCATAGAATGAAAAATTCCCTATAGTGGATAAACCTGTATTCCTGAAATCAAAAATTCAGTGCTTCTCCTGAAATATATTTTCAACAGACTAAAAGAAAAATGGGGTCTTGGGAGCCAGAGCTAAGAGGCAAGGAACTTTTTTCTTCCAGATACTCTTGGACCCTTAACAAACACTTGGAAACCTCTTTCTTTCAAACATTGATTCCTGCATATTAACCTGTTGTACAGTAAGGCCCAATGATTATATGAACCATTTACTGACCTCATAGAATTTGTCCTGAATCCTGCTTTTAATTGAGATTTTAACAGAGAAGCAGCGTGGCTTACCGGAAAGAGAGTGGGCTTGGAAGTCAGAGAACTTGGGTTCTAATCACACCTCCGCCGCCACTTGTCAGCTGTGTGAGTCTGGGCAAGTCACTTTACTTCTCTGTGCCTCAGTTACCTCATCTGTACAATGGGGATTAAGACTACGAGCCCCACGTGGGACAACCTGATAACCTTGTATCTATCCCGGTGCTTAAAACAGTGCTTGGCACATAGTAAGCACTTAACAAATACCAACATTATTAACAACGTGCTTTGGTTAGAATGGGATGGCAGGTGTAAAATTGCTCTCACAACAACATGAGCCTGTCTGGATACAGCACGAGGGTCATTTTGAATAATCACAGGAAAAAAATCTGTGAATTATAGTCTTTCCCTATCTGTGTCCTACTTTATTCTTGCTATTCAGATTAACATTTTTCCTTTTATTGTTTTGTGACTCCCTTTATTCCTTGCTTTCGATATATTTCCCTGTATTTAGATGCCCATTTCTATAAAGACTGTTTTTTTTTTTTAAAAAAGCGTATTTAAGCCTAAAGAACTTCTGAGTTTAGTTTAATTGTGCTTATAATAAGCATCTTTCTACTAACAGAAAATTTTCCAAAAGAGAGAATTCACTCTCATATGCTGGTGTAGTATGGAAAATGTTTACGGTCCCACATTAGTCTGTAGGGTACAAAAATGTAATTATTAATTAGAACTTAATTATTAAGTGGCAGATCCAGGATTCGAACCCATGACCTCTGGCTCACAAGCCCGGACTCTTTCCACTGAGCCACGCAGAATCTGAGCTATGGCAGACTTGAGTGTTATCTCCCAATGTTTTTTAATATGTCTGGAGGTATTTTATCCCATGTGATTCATAAATTGATTTCAAAATCAATATAAATGGATGGAAGCTGAATTAATTTCCCTTAAAACCATTTAGATTAAAATAGTCTAAAATGAAGCAAAGATAATGTACAAATTATTGATGGAACTGTCGAAGATGAAACGACTAAAGTTAGATAAACTTGAGATACACTAATCCTGAAGTTTGCTCTCAAATGTAGCATTCCAGGTTTTCTTGGAACTAGCTCTTATTTAATCCAGTGTGGATTAGGTCGTATGTTACTTCAGCACTGAAGATTGTGCCTGGAAGAGAGTAAGCACTTAACAAATGTTCGACCTAATTGATTGGAACGTACCCCAAACGCTTAGAACAGTGTTTGACACATAGTAAGCATTTAACAATTGCCACAAAACAAACAATAACTGTTTCCAAGGAAAGGTTTTCCCTGCATAATTCACAAAAGGTGGGGGTTGCTCTTTATTGGCCTGTTAATGCACTAGAGTCTTGAGCTAAATTCCAGCACAGAAAAATCTCATGTAGGCCTGCCCTGAAGGAAGGCAAATCTGTAGATAGTATCATAATTGTACATATTAAATTCTATTCTAAATGCCCAGGCACCTTGGGTGGGAAATATTTGAGGTATTCCAATAATCATCTTCCTGAAATGAAATAAAAGTACAAGAGATCTGCAAATAATTACAGACCACAATTACAGATTATTTTTCCTTAATGAAAAGTAAGGTGCAAAAACTTAAAATACTCTTCTGTGATTAGAACTTAATTGATCTTTGTTTCGGCAGTAGCATTTTCAATTTTGTTTTGAGACTGTGTCCTCCTACCTACTTGTAAATTTAGACCCAGGTACTAACAACCAGTATACTTTCTCTTTCTAGAAGAATCACCAGAACTTTAATCCTAAACGTTTTAAAATGAATTTTATGATAATTTCGATTACAGTATTTTACTCTCAATTTTTCCTGACCATGATCTTCACAAGTATATAAACGTGACTATAAGTCTTTTGGTTAATGCTGAGGCTTCCAAGAATGTGTCATTATAGTTGTGCAAATATTTAATGTGAATATATGATAAACACAGGTAAATAAACATATACAGAATCGTGTGTATGTGCCGCTTTAGAGGAACACTAAAATGCTTAATGGGGTAACTGTCCTCTAGACAGGCTGGGCTGGGAATGTTTCTACCAACTCTGTTACCCTGTACTCCCTCAAGTACTTAGCATTATCCCAAGTGTTAACTACAATGCTCTGCACACAGTAAACACTCAATGTATACCACTGAGTGATATTGTGAAATTACCTTTAGAGCTGAAGAACACTGATGGTTGGTTTTGAAGACCTAAAGATAGATTTAGTTGAGAAAGCTTTGAGGAACTATGCAGCCACTGCTGTCAAACTGGTCTCTCATGGAAAAGTATGTACCAGTTAGTGATATTGTAGCTTATAATATTGTATACACCACAGCTCCCAGAGGCCAGCACCCTGCCCCGATGAAGGATTCATGCCACAGAAGAGGTCAGTGTGCCCACACAGCACATGGAGAGAAGGCCTCCCAAGACATTTTATTCATCAAGTTCAGTGATTCTCAACCAAGATGTTCAGATAACTTGATGGGCCCCTGACTAGGATTGCCACCATGTCACCTCTTGAAGTCCAAAAAGAGCTCAGGAATGGTCGACTCAACCTGGGAAGGCACCAATTGGAGGGAGGGCTTGGAAAAGAGCGGGAAAGGAGCCAGGTGGGCTTCAGAAGCAGCTGGATGCCGCTCTGATCTACAGCTAGACTAAATTTCACCCCATCCTGAGAATGTGCCAGAATGAAGTCCAAACTCATGAATTTAGAAACCCAGATATTTCAGAATAGAGCAGAGGATTTACTTGTCCTCTTTGGAGACCAGAATCTGCACTCTAATTTCTCTCTAGTGACTCTAGTCAAAATCTGGAGCGGTGGCAACCATAGCCTTGACCCACCTGTGCCAAAAATATTTATGAAATGGGAAAACATTCAGAAGGATGCAGGCATAAACTTTTGAAAATTAAAAAGAATTAAGAAAGTGAGCAGCTTGGATTTTAAGCAGAAAGGAATTCCTCAATTTTTTAAAAAAGGGGGGTAGGGCAGGACTGAAAGCATTCTGAAGTGAAGTAACCCAGAGTGAAACGAGGGGCAAATCACAGAGATTCCGGAAATCTGCTAAATCTTTAAAAAAAAAAAGTTTAGAACCACATTGCAGCTATGTTATTGCCCATCCATGCCACCCCACTTTGACTTTTTAATCAACTGCACAAAACTAAGGCTTTATGCAGGTTACCATGCAAATCATACTCAAATAAAGACTTGTTCACATCTCAACAGCATAACTCTCAGGCAGTTAGGCAAAAGCGTTGACATGGGAACGCAGACACAGGAAGAAGTAATATGAAAGAGCCGGAACTGCACAGATATGTAACAATTTACCCTCTGCCTTTTCTCTGAAAAAGCAAGCCAACACAAACATCTGAAATGATAGTCAAAACCGACAGAGGACACGTTTTAACCGAAGACTTTAGACTCAAGAATACCCTTGACTCGGACAAATTTTTCAACATCAACTAATCACAAACCACGAAAAATGAATGGACAGATAAGTAATCCAGTTGTTTTGCAATGCTAGCACACAGCCCCTTTATATAAATTTAACTACTGATGACACTACAGCATAACATATAAACTGTAATTATTTTTAAAAAGACAACAGAACCATAGAAATCTCTTACATTATGAACCTGATGGATCGCTGAGAAAGGAAATCCAGCATTCTGGTTCGTCCAAATTTCACAGACAGACGACTGCTAATATAAACAGAAAACTACATCTCATCTTGTAAATATTAAAGCACATTTCTATCAAAAAGCAGAATCAAGAACTCAAACAAAACTACTGAGAATCACATTTTCAAAAATGACACTGAAAATGCTACAAATTACAAATTCAAAGTCATTTTGCTTATCAATATGGAGGCACAGGCTGAATAAAATATTTGGATACTTTGCATAGATAACTAATCAAAACATAATAAAATTATATAACCAGCTGAAGCAAAATTCAATGTATCCTACCATTTGATCATAGTCACGAATAGCTAGGTGATTGATTCTAGCTTGTTAAAGTGATAGATCAGAAGAGTGGTCACAGATTATAGGCAATAACCAACAAACTGTTCATAATTACTCCATTTGACAAACATACTCTCCCTTCTACATCTATCCAGTGGCAGGAAGAAATCATCCAACTCAAGTTACACGTCACTTAAACTGTAGAGAAACACACAGTGCCTCTTCAGACCATCTTCAGATACTGATTTCTGTGAACTCCACTGTTCCCCGGCAGACGTTGCGACATCACACAAAATCTAAGATCAGGTTTCATGGTTGCCAAGCAACTAAAAATTTACCAAGCACCATAATTGTTCAGAGCATTCTGCTTCAATAATAACAAAAGCATTATAAAGATGAGTAATGGAACCTCAAGATCTAGCTAGATATTGGGTAATGAGGCACAACATCAATAACTGAATTAAAGAAAGGCAAGGTATAGTTCAATAACAAAAGAGCACTGGGAATTTAAGATTTTGCTTTCAAACATCTAGAATCCATTCAGATAGACATCTCTGCACGACCCTTTATGCTGCCTTACCTTTTAGAGTCTGAAATCTAGATGCCTTGCTGGGCGACAGACTGGAAAATGACTACCTTGCCCGCTATTGGCAAAGTAGATCAGCTCCCTGGGGGTTGACCAAAAGGCACCTCCAGACTAGCTGCTAGTGAACCAATACCTCTAATATCAGTTTAACCATCTCTGAAAATCTTATTCTGTTTCCCAATTTCTCCTCTTGTACTAATGACTGTACAAGATCTCTAATCTGGGAAGATGCGTCCTAGGTGCAAAGCCTGTAGTAAGCGCTGGGGTAAATACAAAATAATCAGATTGGACACAATCCCTGACTCATATGGTATTTGCAGTCTTTGAAGGGGAGAACAGGTATTAAATCCCCATTTTACAGATGAGGAAACAGAGGCACAGAGATGTTAAGTGACTTGCCCAAAGTCAAGCAGAATCACGGACTAGTGGAAAGAGCACACACATGGGAGTCAGAGGACCTGGGCTGTAATCCCAGCTCTGCCAAATGCTTGCTACGTGACCTTGGACGAGTCCTTAACTTCTCTGGGCTTCCGTTACCTCATCTGTAAAATGATGATTAAATCCTCCTCTCTGTAACTTGGAGTAGGAGCCGTCCGTGGGCCAGGGACTGTGTCCGACCTGATTAACCTCTATCTACCCCAGCGCTTAGAACGGTGCCCGACACACAGTAAGTGCCTAACAAATACCCCAAAACCCAACCCCAAATCACCCCCGGGGAAAAAAAACCCACAGTAGACAAGTTGTGGAGGCAGGATTAGAACCTCCCAGGGCCTGGGCTCCTTCCACTAGACCATGCTGCTCTTGTTTAGTTCTGCTGTTGATCCAGGGGAAAGAGAACTGCAAGGGAAATCAGGAGACCTGGGTTTTACATCTGGTTCCACCTAGAGCTGTCTGATGTGGGCAAAGATTGCTCGGGCACTCTGGAATGTGCTGCACGCCTGCCTGTTTACTCACTCACTGCAACTGATGTCCCAGCAGGAACACCACTGGCAGGAATGAAAGACTGCGAATGGAACTGCTTAAACCACCAGCTCAATCATTAATTTCTCTGTGCAAGTTCTCAGTGCTGAGAGTCATCCATCGCTGCAGAAGGGAGACTCCAACAGCTTAATTATTCCTTGGGGGGGGGGGAGCCAGGGAGAATGTCAATTCTCCACACCACTTGTCCTAGACTCCAAAACCTCTTGCAGATTAAACTGAACTCTGCTTCTTCAGCAAGCTTCTAAGCAAGGGAGCTTGCCTGAAATGTTCTCCTCTTCTATCTATCCTGCTGCTGTTTCTGTCTTAAGAGACAACCTCTCTACTACCTGCTGACAGCACGGAGGTTCAGACTGTATATTCTACTTAAGGAACTGTTTTTGAAATCTTTTGGGAATAAGATTTGAGCCAAATAATGATATTCGTGGTATTAATATGTGTCTCCTATATGTCAAGCACTGTACTAAGCACTGGAGTGGAGACAAGATAATCAGGTTGGACACAGACCTTGTCCCACATGGGAGAAGAGTTGAATCCCCATTTTAAAGATAAGGAAACTAGGATTCGGGGAAGTTAGGTGACTTGCCCAAGGTTACACAGGAGGCAACTGACAGAGATGGAAATACAAAAAAACCCAGATCCTTCGACTCTCAAGCCCAAGTTCTTTCCATTAGTCCAGCCTACTTCACTCAAACAATTTCCATCTCAGACAACACCCCGCTTAAAGCAGTAGGAGAGACAGGCTGTTCGTGTTGGGAGCAACTTCAAGTGATAGCAGTTAAGAATTAGGTCTTTTTTCCCCAAAATAGTCATAGATAAAAGCCCTTCCAGGCCTACTACAGCTACACAGAGAGGAAAATCATTTCCTACTGCCTATACTTTATATAGGATATATATTTTCCCTTGAGAATATTCTCTGCCTTCTCAAACAATAATACATGCCACAGCCCTGCATTCTGATGCCTAGTGTGACACTAATTTAGCTTTGCCTTGTTTTATAAAATGAAAACAGCAACATTCGTGCCATGAGAAGAGTTAATAAACCAGTTGTTAATCAATTAACCTACACAATCTTCTGAACCACGTTGATTCTAAGGAGACTTTGGGCCAAGGCCCAAATCTGCTTTTCTATATATAAGTAATTAAGCCCTGGATTAAAGACCTTTGTCGTTACTTTTTGTTGCTTTGTTCTCAATGACATTGAATTAAGTTGGTTAATCATGCCATGTGAACACTATAAGTCTCACCACTTTGAATAAAAGAGCAGTTAAGTTTGAAAATCAGAGTGGAGTATCTGATCGTTAAGGCTAATTCACTTGGACTCTTATTTCCCTCCCTAACCTTCTGAGGAAACAGAAATACCAAAGTTTGCTGAGATTAGGTAGTAAGGAGGACAACAATATTTGGCCAGGAGCTCTCCCACTCTAAGGGACTACAGAGTCTTTGAAGGGGTGGCCCAATGGCTAATTCCCCCCTTTTCCCATCAGGCAGTGTAGGAGAGGAAGTCTGCACTGTTAGGAAAACTGACTGCATGAACAAAGCAATCCAGACTAGAACAGTGATGGCACAATTAAAAAGATTTTTGGTGTTGTTGCTTCTGATTTGTTTATTTAGACAATTATTTTATCTCTATCTTTCCTTCCCTATCTTTGTCTGTGGGTCAGGAACCATATCTGAATGAATGTCCACATATTCTTCCCTGCACTTAGGTACAGTGTTTTGTACATCATTAGCACTTGTTATAATATTGTTGTATTGTAGATTATAATTTGAGAACTTATAAGAAATGCCACACTTGATCAGATAAGTATTACAAATGAGAAAATTTCACATCCTTTGGAGATGGTTCCAAGTATAAATGCTGCTGAAACTGAATAACACCTGAATTACTTCGCATTTCCTTCCCTTTGGAGAGGTTAATATTGATTTGCAAGGCTGACCTCCAAAAGGGTTTTTAAAAACCAAATGGAGTTCAAGTAGTTTAAAAACTATTTGAATGTCTTGTTTGGTTTAAATATTTCTAACCAGGCCATTTCGTAACGAGGAGGAAAAAAATCCTTATTTGAAAGAGCCTATCATTTTTCATCAAATCTAAGTGAATACAACAAAGAGTATTTTCTTAAAGGTTCCAGAAGGACAAAAAATTAAAGCTACAGGGAACTTCGCATCATGGAAACCTGGAAATACAGCCTCAGGGGGGAAAGTGAAATTTTCAGAAGAGAGGCTAATCGGTGCTTTGTGAATAAAATGGGTTTATATCAAGCCCACTCCAAG
Source organism: Ornithorhynchus anatinus (assembly GCF_004115215.2). Taxonomy (NCBI): domain Eukaryota; kingdom Metazoa; phylum Chordata; class Mammalia; order Monotremata; family Ornithorhynchidae; genus Ornithorhynchus; species Ornithorhynchus anatinus. The sequence continues at coordinate 36,894,047 of NC_041741.1, forward strand.
ATAATTTTCTCTTGATTGTGTTTTCCTTTGTGTTAGTGGCTGACAAGAGCTTGAAGATGAGAAAGAGCGAAAGGAGAGAAACGGTTGTATACCAATTTTCAGAGTGAATTTCTGAAAGCTTTTTAACATCCGAGTCACATTTGAGGAACTAAATGTCCAAATTTTCTCTTTGGATAGGGGTACCGCTCACCGCTTGGGGGGATTTTAATTTTAACCTTTTATGAAATCCTGGGAATCAAGTGGGATGAGAAGTTACATCTTCAGTGAAAGATGTGATTTGGAGAGAAGGAGATAGCTTGCTAAAATAGCAACTGATGTTAGAAAATCATAGAAAGAGGAGTGGGTAGAGTGTGAATTGAGAGGCAAAATGTTAAAAAATTCCAATCTATTCACCACAATTAAATATTTCATTTCTGTCACACTCATTTATTGAACTTCAAAATAACTCTTGAAAAAGCCTTAGGTTTAACTGTCTAACCAATTTCTTTAAAAATACCCAACAAACCAAAAGCCTTTTTCTTTTTGTTAGATTTCTATGACACCTTTCGCCAATGATCTAAAGGTGTTGAACAAAGGACTTTACAAAATCAAACATTAAACAATTTAAAACAGGGGAACCAGGAGAGAGAACAGGATGGGAAAAATAGGAGGAGGCAAGGAGGTGATTAGAAGAGCAGGGAACAGCAAACTCGAGCCCCAGGGAGAAGGTATCAGTCAAAGGCTCTGAACAAATCCTGCAGGCTCTCATCAGCTGAAGACTCTCTGAGGCTTTCGAAGAAGCTGCTGATTCATTTTTCACGGCTGGGAGAGGACCAGATGATAGGATCCCTCCCCACCAACCCCTTTGGTAATCCCGGCATTCAGCTGAGCGGAGCTCTAATCTGCAATTCTCTCAGTTGTGTCACGGTGAGCATTTCCTACGGTCATGGGGCTGCTGTATGTTTGTACAGACGGATGCATCAAATACACACATACAGATATATTACTGCTTATCTAATCTTTCTTTCTGTTTAGAGAAACGTTAGTATAATATACGAGGTTCCACACCAAGAATCTTTGAAAGTGTCAATGGAACCAGTTAATCTTTGCCTCACAGGAAGAGAATATCTTTATTATAAGAGGGGAAGAAATGAAGACTTTGATGATTAGAGGAATGATAGCAGCTCCCAGGAAGGACAACCAATGAATCGTATTTATTGAGCACTTAATGTGAAAGAGCCTTGAGGGACTTCCACAGTTAGGGGTGGGAGGCGGAGGAGGAGCCTTTGAAGAGACTGAGAATGAGCATCCAGAGAAATAGGAGAATGAAGAGAGGACAGTGTCAGATCATATTTTTTGAGCACTTACAGTTTGCAGAGCTCTGTACTAAGCACTAGGAAGAGAACAAGCCAACAGAGTTGGCAGACACATTCCCTGCCACAACAAGCTCCCAGTCTAGAGGGGAAGACAGAGACGTTAATAGAGGGTTAATGTTTCCAGAAGTTGGGGGTGGTCCACGTTGTCGAAAGCAGCTGACATGCTGAGGAGAATTAAGGTGGAAGAGAGGCCTTTGGATTTGGCAAGAGTGAGGTCATTGGTGACCTTTGAGAGGGCAGTTTCCATGGAGTGAAAGGGGAGGAAGCCAGAATGGAAGGGGATCAAAGAGAGAATTGGAAGAGAGGAAGTGGAGGCAGAGGATGTAGATAACTCACTGAAGGAGTTTGGAGAGGAATGGTAGGAGGATAGGGCGATAAGTGGATGGAGCGGACTGGGGAGCAGGTTTAAATGGATGCTGATGGATATTGACTCTTTATGTGAGTCAGGGACACCTACTGCCAATCGGTCAGCACAGGGCCCAGATCCAAGACTTTAGGAATAGAACTGCTGGATTATTTAGTTCAGTGGCTATCAGGATGGATTACGGGTTTCAGAGGGGGTGTACGAAAGGATTCTCCTGCTTGAGATGAAAAGAGAGGTAGGAATTTGATAGAGATGAATGTCCGGCTGCACAGTTGGCCTAAAGAGAGTAGTTGGACAACAATGTGATTTACAAGGAAGAGGCCCTCCTGAGCCCTGGCAGACCCTCCCCAGAAAGAAAGGGAAGGGTATCACTGGGTGTCTACATAGCAAGTCAGACTTTAAACTTAGGTTGGTGGTCATGCATCAGCTGAAAAGTTGGGTTGCCTCCATCCTGGAGACTCTTAGTAGAGCTTTCACATGCCAGTAGTGGAGGCTGGATCAGATGACAGCCACCCTATCTGGCTCTAAAGACGGGCCCTGTGATCCCCTTAGCATCACAAATTCAAGTCCTTAAGTGCACAGAATGTGACAAGGGGTGTAAGTCTTGCATTGGACTTATCAACCACAATAGTCCACAACAATAAAATCTATTTCTCTTCTAATCACTTCTCCCCTCCACAACATACATGTATCACTGTTTGACAAAACCCAAACATATGCCCTCTGCAGTGTCTTCTTGAAGCTCCTGCAGTCTGACTCTCTCCAGATCCCTCTGCCATTCCTTGGAGAGAGTAAAAGGGCAGATTCTGATTGGTGAGTACTCCTGGGGCAAGTGCAGGACCTCTAATCATCAATCATATTACAGTGATATAGATGAGTCTTTGATCAAGTTTTCAGAATTTTCTCAAGGTTAAGATATAATAAAGTAGACTCCTGAAAACCTCAATGGGGTGATGGGTTAAATATACATTTGATTCTGCTTCTCAGAAAGAACTATTTAACTTTTTCCTCTGACCAAGAGGAGCTGAATTGAATTAGGAACTAAATCTCTGTAGAGATATCTTGCTATTGAACAAAACTCCAATATTTGAAGATATCTTCAACTTGAAAAATGATATTACTAGACATGATAGGGAATAGCCTGCTGTAACTGATGCTCTCTGAGGAAACTGCTCATTACTAAACCAGTTAGCTAAAGCCTACAGTATCTCAGAAGCAAAGGGAAAATATTAAAAGGTCCGAGTAAGAGTTTGTTGGTTTATAGGACCAAATAATATTAAGTGACAAGTACTCTTAGTAATATAAATCTACAGGGCCCTATATTTGACTATATCCACAAAATCTACCAAGTAGTTATAAAACAAATAATATTAACAAAATTAACTACATGTCTTTACATCTAAAACATAAACAATTACAGAAATCAGATCAATTGGTAGAGAAGCAACTAGGTGCTTTTGTTTTGATTTTTTTCACTTCAATTGTACTGCCAATCTAATTCCCCAAATTACTTGACATTGACTCTCGCTTTTTGAAGAACAGTGAGTGCTAAAAGAATGTAACCATGACAGGCCCCAACAATCCCCTTTATCCTCCAAGGTTTTTCTGGCAAGACTAGCTTGATGCCTGCTATTCTTTCTGATATGTGCACTGAACATATTCTTCCATTAGAGAGCTACAATCTGATTGTCTACCTAAAGAGCTGGACTTAGGAATAAGATTTCCAAGAAAAAAGTGGAAAAAAAAGTCAAGAAAAAATTTAAACTTTTAGCCTGACATATTTATCTCAAGTCCCTAGGATGACGAGAAGATTTCTGAATCACCAATACAGAATATGAGAAATGGGTTGACCCCTAAAACTATGGTGTAAGTCTAGACAAGTATATTTTTTCATGCCTCAAAATCCTCCTCTGCAAAACTGACCTTTTGAGTAAACTTCTAAGGCACATACATAGAGAACTTTATGCATTTATATCATTTTTAAAAGGCAGCTAAAGCTCACTGGCCTTATTAAGAGTGGTTGCAGCTTGTAACCAAATTATCAACTACATTTGTATCTGGAAATGCAAAACAAAATCATGTTACTTTTAAAATTTCTCACAGCAATACAAATATATATTTAAACCTGAAAGGAATCAAAATCCAGGTTTCCTTCCTACTCATTTCAGCCCTCAGATATCCAGTTTTCAACATTTTTTTTAATACATAACTTGCTTCTTTATCTTATAATGTCTCTCCCTTTGGGTAAATAATTTGAGTAGGGTGAGTGCTATAATGAGTTCTGACAATTCATTTCCTATATGAGAAAAGATAAAAAAAGCTAAAGTTACAGTCCAGCTGACAGTTTGTGGGAAGAAATATACGGCATAAGTACAAAAAGTCAAGGTTACTATTGTAGAATAGAATACTTGTTGCCCCAGAAAAACCGTTTCTTTTTCCACTGTACCTGAGCCATCTGTCTCTCCAGTTTTGATCGGGGAATATCATCGAAATAGTTTTCATTTCTTCTTCTCCTTGCATCCCCCTGCATGATAATATGCGGAACGTCCAGAGAGCCACCAGTGGTGTAAGTGCTTTGGCTAAGTGATGGAGACAGCTGAGGAGGAGTGTGATTACCACTGGGTTCCTAAAGGGAAACACATCATGGAAAAAAAAAACCATAATCGAAAGGTTATTCTTTCATTTCAAAAATGTGAACTCCTGACAGAGTTCAGATTCCAGGGCAGTTTTGAAGCTGACCACCAAGACTTCCTCACGATCCTCCATTTCATTAGTTGCCTGCTGTCATCGAGTCAGCAGTTCTTCTTCTAAGGGCTACATTTGAAAAGACAGAGTGGAAATCATCAAGCCCTTATTTTCTGTAGCCAGCACTCCAGGTAAATGCCTAAGATTTGTTGCCGTCAGTTAAACCCCAACATCTATGCGGAGGAATTAGAAACTGGGTATCCATATGGGGGCTTTGGAGCCCCAAAGACCTGCAACTGCATGTCCATTGCAGTGGCAATAAACATCAGATGGGAACAAGGGTTTTTGGTGCTATTTTATCAGAAGAGATCCGAACTCGAGGTTGAGTGTGACGTGGCATGTGAAACAAGTGTCTACAAAATCCATAGGTCGAATGTAGTAAGGTTATCAGTTTTGGGGAATGGGAAAGGATCTAGCGGATAGGGATCCAAGTAGGAGGGGAAGCAGAGTTACATTTATACTGGGAGGGAGCTCTGGGAGAGAAAGGCTGCAAGAAGGTTTGCCAAAAGCAAGAAGACCATTATATGGGAGGGAAGCTGGGGAGGAATCTGGGGAAGAGGTGGGTTGACCCCTGAAACTATGGTGTAAGTCTAAACAAGTATATTTTTTCATGCCTCAAAATCCTCCTCTGCAAAACTGACCTTTTGAGTAAACTTATAAGGCACATACATAGAGAACTTTATGCATTTATATCATTTTTAAAAGGCAGCTAAAGCTCATTAGCCTTATTAAGAGTGGCTGCAGCTTGTAACCAAATTATCTAGTGGATCTTGTTCTCATGCCTCCCAATGATCCAATAATAATTACAACTGTGGTATTAAGCACTTAGTCTGTGACAAGCACCGTACTAACCACTGGACAAGATACAAGATAATCAGGTCGAAAACAATCCCTATACCAAATGAGGCTCAGGTCTAAGTAGGAGGGAGAACAGGTATTGAATCCCCATTTTACAGATGAGGAAACTGAGATACAGAAGTTAAATGACTCGCCCAAGGCCCACATAGCAGTCAAGTGGCAGAGCTGGGATTAGAATCCATGTCCTCTGATTCCCCGACCCAACTCTATCCACTACGCTATGCTGCTGGTTTGGGCCTTTCAGCTGACTTTTCCCTGTTCTGTTCCTCTTCTGCATCCTACAGCATAGCTTCGGAGACCGGAGATCTCACACCTTCTAAAAAAAAAAGTTAAACTGCTCATTAAAGTTAATTTTCCTTGTGAATTCTATTGCATTTTATTACCAGCTCTATTTTGGAAAAATAGCAGTTTGAAAATGCTCTTTTGCAATGGGAAGTTATTGCCAGAAACTTTTCCCGAGACACTGAAAATGGGATTGTGGGTGCAGAAAACTGACTTTCGTGAACCAAAGCGATGATGCGCATGAGGAAGACACCAGAAACAGCCCTTGATAGCAGTGATCAGCCAGGCTGTACTATACTGCAGTTCTGCAGTTAAAGACCACTAGTCAAAGGACCCCATCTCATGTCTGGGGCCTCCACAGTGGGGGTACGATAGGGGGACACCATGGCAGGAGTGGTAGGAGAGACCACAAGAGAGCCAATTAATACAATACAAAGGAGGAATGGTCGTGGGGTCGGTCGGTTAGGTCATACTGTGCAGAAGCCAGGTCTCTCACTGCCCCTCCCGCTCACCCTCAGACCTTCAAAACCGGACAGAGATTTTCTCTAAATTCTAATAGCTGCAATGTCAATAATCAAGTGTCCACATGCAGGCTTTGGGAACAACAAACCTCCAGTTTTTAAGACTTGTCAAGAGAATGAGACTTTTATCTGGGGTCGGCTCAAGAGAAATGGCTGGGTTCTCTTCATCGACAAGTTCTCATATCGTACAGTACGGTACTTGTACAGGATCAGCGACAAGTTCTAATGCCATACAGTACAGGGCTTGTAAAGGATAATCGGGAAGGACTGATACAAGGTGTTGGACACTTACCCTGAGGGTGATGGACCGTGGCGGTTTCTGGGGAGGATCCTCGTGCAGTCTGTCTCCCAGAGATGCCAAAATACGCTTCCGGTGGCCAATCAAACTGATTTTTAAAACCTAAAACAGAACACGTTTGCTTTGAACATATTTTACTGTGGAAAAAAAACAACAGAAAGAAAACCACAGCATGATGGAGCTCAGAGATACTCGCATTACTACAATAGTTACGTGTGAAAAATGAGCAAGAACGGGAGAAAAAGCAGAGAATAGAATGGTAGGGAATTAAGAAGACTGTGGAAGGCAGAATTGGGAAGCTAAGCAGCTAGCTTCTGAGAAGCAAAGTGGAGTAGAAAACAAGGGAAGCAATGGAAAACAGTGTGGGAGAGTAGCCAGGGAAGAGAGCCAATGAGGAAAGAAAGTGCAGCTGAGTGCTGGTAGATTAGTTGAAGGGAAAACATGAATGAAAAAACTATCTTTGAAATGGAGAGAAAATAGCAATTCTCCAAGATGAGTGGAGATGATAGAGGTGGAGGAGGTACAGGGTAGAGAGCAGGCTAGTAATCAAAATACATGCACCCAAGGGGAGCAGAGGTGGCAGAAAGGGAAATGGAGGACAACCCAGGAGGAAAAATTAGAGGGAGGAAAATAAGAGTTGGTGTGTGCAAAACCTCGAGAAGCATGAAATAGAGAGGGTACCGGGCAACAACAATTGCTGCAGGCACTGCAGAACTGCCCCCAATTCAGTCACATCAGAATACACTAATCCACTGTACAGCAGTTCACATACAATCCCAATAAGTTTAAAAACTACTCGGTAGTCTTATGCCACATCTGGGGGAACTTTTAAGAGAATCCTGTTCTAAGCTTTTGTATTACATTTAGAAAACAATTTAAAAACGTGGCTACAAATACTTTAAACTCAATTTCATTTACCAAAACAGGGCAAATATGAGTTTCGATAATCACTGATTTTGTATTTGTGCTAATTTCAAAATATAAAAAAGAGGGTAAGTGATAAGTGGTCTGTATTCTGTTATGCTTAAGTATTCATGTTCATATCTTCATTTTCAGGTGCTTTCCCTACCTACTTATTGTAATGTTGATCTCCACTACTAGACTATAAGATCCTTGAGGACATGAATCATACCTACTTACTCCCAAGCACTTAGTTCAGTGTTCTGCACACAGTAAGTGCTCAATAAATGCCATCAATTGATTAACTAGCTTTCTGTTACTAATACTAAATAGATGATGCACTGTGTTGAAGGATCTCCCATTTGAAAATCTGAAGGATATTTACTATTGCAGACACATTTTGCTTTTTGAAACATGCAAACACGATGTCACATTCTCTATGAATAAACTGAAAGTAATGGCTATAAAAAGTCCTTGTACGTGCCTTAGCTCAATACAAAGTCTTAGCACTGTTTTAAATGAGGGAATGAGGTGATGTCATAGGGAAACATAATTACGGAAAGTGAACTGGCTGAGTAGAACACACTGGCACTTCTGAAAAACATCTCCCTTCCAACAATTCAGATCCCTGGTATCTGAAGAACAGGATGGTTTTGGAAAGACGACCAAATGAAAATCAAATTCTCAAAGTTATTACATGTACTTAAATGCTTTCTGGTTGGGAAAACCAAAATGAAATTCAATAGGAATAACTACATTTAAATAACTTGCTTAAATGCAATTGGGTTTTGGCTTGGAAAGGAATACATTTTCAAGTCTCAGTAATACCTCACAGATAATTTAGCCCACAGAAAACTAGTATTTAATGTGTCTGAGCTCATGGAAATATACAGACCCAAGGAAACTGTATAGTTTTCACAGAGATGTACTTATCAGTATGCTGAATACAATACTGGAACTTTGTATTAACAAATCTGACTAACCTTGAAAAGGTACCATGTCGCTGCAGTGATATTTATGATGCCCAAGAGTAGATATTGGTCTACTTTTATAATGATTTACTGGTTTAATTCTAGTTCTTGGTTAGAGAATTGTGTGATTTTTACCCACCCACATATATAGATGGGTCTCTATGGAATTTTGAGGCCAGTTATATTCCCTAAGCAGGTATAGTAAAAAAAAGACCTGGCTATTCCTTCCATATTTGAACCCCAGCTGCTGCCTAACCAATCTTCACATAATATAATTTATAATTCAAAGTTGACAGTTAAATGAGACAATTATGCTCAAATCTTCTGCCACATATTCCCTGTCCCATGAAATCTGACTTCAGTTCCTACATTCACCCACATATTTTATTTGGGTTTAATGGAAGAGATGAGTCAAGGATAATGCCAAGGTTACAGACTTGTGAGACAGAGAGGATGGTGGTGCTGTCTACAGTGATAGATAAATCATGAGGAGGTCATAGTTTGGGTGGGAAGATAAGGAGTTGCATTTTGGACATGGTAAGTGAGAGGTGCTGGTAAGACATCCAAGTAGGGATGCACTGGAGAAAGGAGGAAATAAGAGACTGTAGAGATGGAGAGAGATCAGGATTGGAGATGTACATTTGGGAATCACCTGAAGAGGTGGCAGTTAAAGCTGTGGGAGCAGCTGAGTTCTCCAAGAGAGTGGGTGTAGATGCAGAATAGAAAGGGATCCAGAACTGAGCCTTGAGGGACTCCCACAGTTAGGGGTGGGAAGCAGAGAAGAAGGCCATCGAAGAGACTGAGAATGAGGAATCAGAGAGATAGGAGAAACAGGAGAGGACAGTGTCAGTGAAGCCAAAGTTGGATAATGTCCAAGAGAAGGAGGTAGTTGACAAGTGTTGAAGACAGCTGAGAGGTCGAGGCGGATTGGGCAAGAAGATCACTGATGACCTTTGGGAGTACAGTTACTGTGGAGAGAAGGGGGTGGAAGTCAGATTGGAGGGGGTGAGGGAGAGGACTGGAGGAGAGGAAGTAGAGACAGCAAGTGTAGAAAGGCCGATTCTCGAGAGAGCAAAAGATTAAAAAAAAGAGAAAAAAAGGAGGATAGAAGAGAATGAGGAAGACAAATTAAAGAAGGCATCTGAGACCACAGCTTATCTCATACCCTCCCAAGTGCTGCACATTAGTCATTCAAAAAATTAACCGTCCCTCCTTACTTCCTCTTCCTACCTGGAGTTTGCACAACCCCCACCCAGCAGTAGCCTGGAACATTGGGGCCCTTCTCTTTCTATCCTAGTGACCACAGTTAATACTGCTTATAAATCTATTATTTCCTCTTCAAAAAGTGGGGTTGGGACAAATAAACTGGTGGAGGAAATTATGTGAGTAAATGTGATACATGCTGACGTGATGGATCTCAATATATGACTGAGGAGAAGAAAATTAATTGAAGAACACCTCCTGAAGGAAGTGGGATTTCAGGAAGGTCTAATGGTGGGGAGAGTTGAGGCCTGGAGGATTTAAAGGGGGAAGGAATCCCAGACAGGGGGAAGGACACATGAGCAAGGGGCTGGAGATGAGAGAGGAGAGGTGAGACTAGTTCACCTCCCAGCAAGAAGTGAGTGAAATTATGTAGTTGGAGTTGTGAGATATCGTATCATTGTCATTATATGAGGTAATCTCTGCTTCTGGGATTTAGCAGTGGGAATTCACCTAGACAATGTCTCCAAGCTGCTAATGTGATACTAGAGAACTTATGTCAGAGTATGTCACAACACTTATAAGATGGTACAATATACCTCCCATTCTGATGCCATACATATTACCTGCTGAAAAATGCCTGTACCTGCAATTTACATGTACATGTTTAACTACACTTGGTATGAAATACTAAAAGAAAAATATAGGGAGTTTGAGTCACTGAGGAAATTTGTGTAGTTACAGTATGTTTCCATGTTCTGCATGGAATCTATTTATTGCTTGGTGGATTGAGTCCTCCAGGGAGAATCACAAATTCACATAATGTTCCTGAGTGTTACATTTTGCATTTGTTATGTTTTGGAGCTCAGATGTGGATGACAGACGTGAAATAACACATGTAGCTAGACAATTCCCCAAGGAATACACATGTACAGATGCTGAACACAAGCTATTTTTATTATGCCTAGCATAAAACTAATTTTTTCTTTTTGCTCTGACTTTTTTCATTGGTATAAAACCATCTTTTACTGCATTTGGACACGGCATATCCATTTTAGGTGAAACCACCCTTGCCCAATCTCTTCTGGATCTTTTCAAACAGCAGAGGCCATCCCACACAAATGTGGCATCATATTAGCAGTATTTAAAACCAGTCAAGATCCTTATTGCAAATATTCTAAACTGGGTCTCTCTAACTTATGAACCTTATTTTCAAATGTACATGCTCGTAAAAAAATGTGTTTTTTTCTGGACTTGAATTTTTGTTCATCCACAACTACTATTATTCCTGCAGCAAGGCTAGTAGAAGAAAGGGAAGCTTTCTGCACCAATCTTCCTCAGGGCAGCCTATTTCAATAGCCCTTTCAAAATTACTTCCTTCCAGAATTGCAATGATAATAATAATAATAATAGTATTGGTAAGCGCATACTAAGGTACTATACTAAGCACTGGGATACAACATAATCAGGTTGGACTCAGTCCCTGCCCCACGTCAATCAGATGGGACCTGATAAATTCTCAGATCTGATCCCAGTGGTGAAGGAACTAGAGAAGCAGCGTGGCCTAATGGATAGAGAATGGGCCTGGGAGCCAGAAGAACCTGGCCTCTAATCCCGGCTCTGCCACTTATCTGCTGTGTAACCCTAGGTAAGTCATTTAACTTCTCTGTGCCTCAGTTTCCTCATCTATAAAATGGGGATATTGACTGTGAGTCCTCTATGGGCAGGGATTGTATCCAACTAATTAGAACTACTCCAACGTTTAGATTAGTGCCTGGCAAATAGTAAGCACTTAACAAATAGCATAGTTATTATTATTATTGGGAAAAATGACCTAATCCTGCCATCTGGAGCTGCATTCCTTCAATCTTCCTCCTCATCTAAAAAAACTGTCCTCTCCTCTCTTGCCTAGATGTCTCAGTTTCTCTTCCGTTATTACTTCATTTGGTAATTATCTGATCTAACTGCAGATAACAGTTTGCATGACAGATGCCATACAATTGGGTTCTGCAGAATTTAGCAACCTATGGGAAAGAGGTGCCAAGTTACAGAGTGAAAAAGGAGAAAGAGATAGTGACAGGGAGATACTTATTGAACTTGTTTTTTCTCTAAGAAACTTGGAGGCACTAATCATAAGCAAATAGAAAAAGAGACCTAGGATTATAATTGCTTGTGAGTGTTTTAAGGGCCCTAGAAAACATTTTCATCTGAGGATCTGTTATATCTTCGTGGTGCTCTCGGAAATTCCTCCTGGAGAAGAAACTGATTTTTTTATGAATTATTATGTTCTAACAGATGTGAAAAATGATCCCATACTAGAAAATTGCTTCAGCAAATCTGATTTTGGCTAGTTCTTCTAAAGTGAAAGTGCAAAATAATTTCTGGTTACTTATTTTGATTACACAAACTTTTAGATTATTCAAAGGTGGAAGTAACTGTTGCACAAGAAAAAAATACACGCACGGTATAAAAAGCTGCTCTGATACTAAAATGACTCCTCTCCCACTACACCATTTGAGAAATATTGAAAAACCAAAAGTCACTTGAAAATAAAGACCAAAAAAAAAGCACTCTTTAACTACCCTCATACTGAGTCGTAGGCCAATTTTAAGATTTCTCAGATACCTGTCAAAGCATCATGGATTTCCCCTGTCAACATGAATCCACTCATATTTCCTATTTACATGTGGGGGTGCCTCAAAGTTCCCCTTTTATTCTCCATCTACACCCACTCTCTTGGAGAACTCACTTATTCCCATGTTTCCAACTACCATCTCTACGTGCATGAGTCCCAAATCTTCCTCTCCAGCCCTGACCTCTCTCCTTCCCTGGAGTCTCACATTTCCTCCTGTCTTCAGGACATCACTACTTGGATGTCCCACAGACACCTCAGACTCAATGTGTCCAAAACAGAACTCTCATCTTCCAGTGCAAATCCTGGTCTCCTCATGATTTTACTAGCGCTGCAGGCAACACCACCATCTTCCCTGTCCCACATCCCAACCCGTAACCCTGGCCATATCCTCAACTCATCAACATTCAACCTGTCATGAAATCCTGAAGGTACTACCCTCACATCTCTAGAATCCATACTTTCTCCTCCATCCTAGCAGCTACCAGACACTCATTTCCCACCCTGACTACTGCATGAGCCTCCTCATTGACCTCCTGCCTATGCCCTCTCCAGTCCAAACTTTACTACACTGCCCAAATCATTTTTATTTTTATTTTTTAAATTCAGTCCATATCCCCTCCACGCCTCAAAAACCTCCAATGGTTGTCTATCTACCTCTCTGAATCCAACAGAAACTCCTTACCACCTACTTTAAGGCACTCGATCTGCTCTCTCCTTCCTTACCTCACTAATCTATGACATCTAAATCTGCACCCTTCACTTCTCTTTTTTAATGGTATTTGTAAGGGCTTAGTATGTGTCAAGCACTGTTCTCATTTCTGGGGTAGACACAAGTTGATCAGGTCAAACACCGTCCCTGTCCCACAAGGGGATCTCAGTACGAAGGTGTAAAGATATCGAACCCCCATTTTACAGTTGAGGAAACTGAGGCACAGAGGCCAAGATGTACTGATATTTTGTTTCAGTGAGATCAAGGTCCAATGAGTAGATTGGGAAGCAGCATGGCCTAATGGACAAAGCCTGGGCCTGAGAGTCAGAGGACCTGGGTTCTAATCCCAGCTCGGCCTCTTGCCGGCTGTATGGCCTTGGACAAATCACTTAACTTCTCTGTGCCTCTCAGAGGGAGCTCAACCCTGCCCAAAGGCTCGTACAGAAGCTCCTCCAGAGAGAAACGGAAAGAGTGTGCCCTAGTGGATAGAGCACATTTTCAATTCTCATTATTTAATGAGAATAACTTTAATTATGATAAATTTTATTGACACTTACAGATGTAATGATTCGCAATTGGTGGCTCAAGGTCCACATGAAATGTGTTACACCAAGCTCCTTTTTCCCTTTTTTAAACCTTTCATCCTAAGGTTCATAACCATGACTAGGAAATAGACGGCACTTGGGAATCAGTTAGAAGCAGTATGGCCTAGTGGAAAAAGCATTGGCCTGGGAGGCAGAGGATGTGGCTTCTAATCCTCACTCTGCCAACTTGTCTGCTGTATGAAATTGGGCAAGTCACTTAACTTCTCTGTGCCTCAGTTACCTCAATTGTAAAATGGGGATCAAAACTGTGAGCCCTGCGAGGGATACAGACTGTGTCCACCCGATTAGCTTGTGCCTACTCCAGTGCTAAATACCATTAAAAAAAAGGGATCACAGGTGAGAGGTATGAGGGACAATAAGCAAGTATGATACTTTATGACAGAAGGTACAAACTGGGCCATAGCTGAGAAAAGACCATATCTAACAAGTGGTGGATTTGGAGACAAAATATCAGTACATCCTGGTGGCAGATTGAATCAGATTGAATCATTGGTATTTACTGAGTGCTTACTTTGTGCACAGCACCGTGATAAGCCCCTGGAGAGTACAATCCGCTAGAGTTGGTAGTCATGATCCCATTCACAAAGAGCTGACAATCTAGAGGGGGAGACTGACTTTAAAACAAATTATGGTAGAGGAAATGGTAGTGCAAAGCTAGTTATTAGGATATCTGAAAGAATGAAAGATGAGTCCAAGGACTCAAGTGAAGGACCTGGTAGTGCGATGGTGTGATTTCCTTTTTTTTCGGCATTTAAGTGCTTACTGTGTGCCAGGCACTGTATTAAGGGCTGCGAAAGATATAAGATAATCAGGTTGGACACAGTCCATGTCCCAAATGGGGCTCACAGCTTTAATCCCCATTTTACAGATGAGGTAACTGAGGCACAGAGAAGTCAAATGACTTGCCCAAGACCATATGACAAGGGGCAGAGCCGCATTAGAACCCAGGACCCCGACTCCAAGGTTCTTGCTCTATCCACTAAGCAACACTGCTTCCAAAGCTGGTGTTATTAGGGATGTGTAATATTAGATATGCTGAGTCTTAGACAGCACAGGGTGATGGGAAGAATTTCAAGTGGCTATGTGCTTGACAGAGGGAGAAGTGAACTGATGGAGAGGAGGTAAAAAATCACAGGTTACAGATGTAGAGAGGGAGGCAAGTCGTATCTGGAAACTTTCAATAAGATATATGACACGATGATACCAAATATCACTGACAGACTCCTTTAACCTTCCCCAAACAGATTAAAAAAAAATAAAGTGCTCATGGTTTCACTGTATGTCATAAATCTGCTGGAAAGATACAATTTTTCTTTGGAAGCTAAGTTTCCATTAAGTATCAGATGATCGTTCCTCTGGGAAAGATGCCATTTAAAATGGAAATGATCAAAATGAACGCTCCGATTTGTCTGTGGGCTTTGCAAACTATACACCTCAAATTTCACAACCCTAATTAAGAATATTAAATCAAGCTGTCAGACTTCTAAAGTGATCGCATTTGCCAGCGGAGTGGTCTGTCTGCAAAGTTGTCTTGGACAATCACATTTTCCTCCCATCCCCTTGAAAGCCCAACTGAGGGCTCACCTCCTCCAAGAGGCCTTCCAAGACTAAGCCCCCCCTTTTCCTAAGCCCCCCCCAACCACGTCCCAACATTCTCCCTTTGCTCTACCCCCGCGCCCCATAGCACTTGTGTATATATATCTGTAATCCTATTTATTTTTATTAATGCCTGTTTTACTTGTTCTGATGTGTATAAATATCTGTAATTCTATTTATTTATATTGATGCTATTGATGCCTGTTTACCTGTTTTGATGTCTGTCTCCCCTCTTATAGACTGTGAGCCCATTGTGGGCAGGGCCTGTCTCTGTTGCTGAACTGTACTTTCCAAGCACTTGGTATAGTGCTCTGCACGCTGTAAACACTGAGTAAATACAATTGAATGAATCAAGGAATTAAGTATTTGAAAATGCTTGAAAAAACCAAAGAAACATAAAAACACTCATTATTTTATGCAAGTAGTATGTTAGTAAGGGCATTGACAGACACACCCCAAAAGACTCTTGGCAGGAATCTGTAGAACCTATACCTGAGAAGCAGCCCAGACTAGTGGGGAAATTACAAGCCTGGGAGTCAGAGGACTCGAGTTCTATTCCTGGTTCTGCCCCTTTTCTGCTGGGAATTCACTTTATTTCTCACGACCTTGGGTTTTACAAGGTTTAGGTTAGAGCCTCCACAGTGAAATCTGGCATCTCTCTCCTCAGTAAACTCAAAATTTGTGGCCAGGGCCACCAGGATCCTCTAAGGGAATCCCCCCACTCCATTTCTTCTCTGGGGTCACATAAGAGGCAGATGTAGCAAGGGTGAAGAGCAGAGGTAAGTTCCTGCTATCTTTTTCAGCCTGTGGCTCCCCTGTCCTTCTTCCAATCTATATTATACTCTGCTTCTGGGATCAACTTCCTAAAATGTTCAACTCACAATGTTACTTAAAAGCCTTCCACTGGCTAGACATATCACTCTGCATCAGGCAGAAATTACACATTAGTTTACTAACGCTGCTATTCACCAGCTCACACTCTCTGCTCCTCAACTGCACTCTCAACTCTTCCATGCCCAATCTCATACACCTGTCCCCCGACCAGGATTCCTCATCATATCCAGCAAACAAGAGCTTCCACCATCATAGAAGCTCTCCTGAAAATCCTCATCTCATCCAGAAAGTCTGATTTATTCCCAACACATCATCAGTTGCCATCAATTTAAAAATCATCCTCAGCACTTCATATTTAGACCCATCCTCAACACTTAGGCATCTATTTATGTTCAACTGGAGATTGAATCACTTATTCAGCTAATTCACCCCAACATACCACTTATTATATCCTTGTTCTTATTTCTGCTTCCACTATATGCCATTTATTTTTGTTGGCTATCTCCTCCATTAGATTTTAAGCTCCTTGAGGGCAGGTATATGTGTTTTGCTTCTGTAACAGTGTGAGTGGTGCTGTGCAAATCACTATCATTACAATCCTGATTGATTATAAATCCTTAGCAGTGGGCTGAAGACTCAGGCCCTCCACCATCATGATTCTTTTAAGCACTTGGTATATCCTTATGAGTTCAGAGCACTGTAATAATAATAATAATAATAATTATGGTATTTGTTAAGTGCTTACTTTGTGCCAAGCTCTGTTCTAAGTGCTGTAACAATCAATCGCATTTACTGAGCACTTGCTGTGTGCAAAGCACTGTACTAAGTGCTTGGGAGAGTACAATAAAAATAGTTGGTAGAAACGTTCTCTGCCCTAATGAACTTACAGACTAGAGGGGAGGAAAGACATTAATACAAATGGATAAACTAAATTACTGACAACGTGCACAAGTGCTGTGGAGGGGAGGGTGTGTGAATAAAAGATGCAAATCCAAATACAATAAAATCAAGTTGGCAGGCATGAAGCAGCAGCGTGGCTCAGTGGAAAGAACACGGGCTTTGGAGTCAGAGGTCATGGGTTCAAATCCTGGCTCGGCCATTTGTCAGCTGTGTGACTTTGGGCAAGTCACTTAACTTCTCGGTGCCTCAGTTACCTCATCTGTAAAATGGGGATTAAGACTGTGAGCCCCACGTGGGACAACCTGATTCCCTTGTGTCTACCCCAGCGCTTAGAACAGTGCTTGGCACATAGTAAGCGCTTAACAAATACCAACATTATTATTATTATTATTATGATCAGAGCCTACAGAACGTACAAATTCACAGGTGACAAACGAAAGAAAATACAGAGAAAGGAAATAATAGATGAATATATATATACATATATATATATATATATTTATACATGCACATTCACACACATACACTCACCCCGTTTATCTATCTATATCATTTCTGAGGTTGTAGTGGTTAATGCATTCTAATCTGGTTGAATTGAAGGACAACTCTGCAAATCTTGTCTATTTTATTGTCAAGTGATAAAAGTTCTCATCTTCTCAAAAAACACTGAGCTAGTGGCCATGGAGAGGCAGCTCAGGCACATGCATTAAGTTCACAGACAGCTCTATCAACTTTTATTAGATTCCTTGCTTTGGACTGCAAAATTCTCCAGGGGTGAAATATGAGACAACTTGGGATTCTGGCTAAAGGAACTTGAATCTTCACTTGTAAAAATCAAAACAATGTACTTGATGTGTATATTTTGGGCATTAACCAATCATATCATGTTTATAGATGCATTGGACAGTACTTAATTCACTGTGGAGAGACTATAAAAAAAACTCAACAGTTTCCAAAAAACTAAGCCTTTCTGAACATTTAGCAGCAAGTTGGCATAGCTTCTGGGATTAATTACGAATCAAAAGTTTAACTGTGTATTCCAGAAAAACACAAATATTTTTGGTATAAAAATAAAATCCACATGCTCGTTTAACTTCTTCATTTGTAAACCTGAAGGATGGCAATTATTTGTATATACATATGAGGTAATACAATTCAGTAATCACCAAAGAAAATGTATAAGAAAACTTGTAGCTCAAGAATACAGTTTAACCTTCATTTAGCTATACATCCAATTAAATTTTTTCTTCTATTACTCTTTTCAATTCTTAGGCAATGAGAGCAGACTGGTGACAGTGTATCTCTTGAGAAAATTGGTATTGCAAATTCACTATTTTTTTGCTGCAGTACATTCCTTAATAGACTTGCAAAAGTACTTTCAGGATCGTAGTTACATCCTTAATTACATATTTATCATGGATATCTAGAAGCTAGTCTAAACGGTTTATACCTTCTAACAGAAGAGAGTGTTGAGTCAAACAATATAAAGTGGTCAAGAAATGGCTTAATTCACAAAAGCCTAGACCTAAAAAGGATGACTGGTGATGAGGATATAAATGAAATTCACAAACTGCATCACAGACCCTGAAAGACCTAATGTCATTCCTACACCGTTTCAGTTTATTTCCAAAATTTAGACTGCTTTCAACTCATAAGACCTATAAAATATGACAGCCTCCAAATCTCTGACCTTCCTTCAACAGAAATATCAAAGGAACATGAGGGTCAAGTTCCACTTCCATCAGAGTTTCTGAAGGGCTGACCCGATGGCTGGGATTGTCCCCATTCTTTTGCGCCATCTCACAGCTGAAAGGAGAGTTGACAGAACCCACAATAAAACTTTTTTATGTATTTGCCTTTTCTGAAGGCATAACTATATGACTAAACACTGCACATATCTCAGAGGTAGTACACAGAGCACGGGTCTGGGAGTCAGAAAGTCAAGGGTTCTAATCCTGGCTCTGCCAGTTGCCTGCTGTGTGACCTTGGACATGTCACTTCACTTCTTTGGGCCTCAGTTCCCTTATTTGTAAAATGGGGATTGAGACTGTTAGCCCCATGTGGGACAGGGACCGTATCCAACCCCATTTGCTTGTATCCACCCCAGTGCTCAGCTCAATGCATGGCACATGTAAATCCTTAACAAATACCACAATTATTATTATTACACTTGACTTGAAGATAAAGGTGCAGATATTAAGCTTCTCTTGCACTTGTGTGAGTGGAAAGACTGATGCTTAACCAACAATCAATCAATCAACAGTATTTACTGTGCGCTTACTGCTGTAGTAAGCGCTTGGGAGAGTACTGTACAACAGAGTTAATAGACATGTTACATACCACAAAGAGTTTAGCATCTAGAGCTTCCACTCCATGCTGCATTATTTGCACTTAAGGACAGATCCTTGCTGTGTTAATGGGCTCTTCCCATCTGGAGAAGATACTCAATAAAATTCCCCCAAATTTCCACTTAGAATACCCCCCCACACGTTATGTTCAAATTTTTAGATTCTAAGTGCCTCTAATTTCTATTTCCCTCCTAAAATGTGTTCCCAATTTAGAAGTCTACAAAGGATAGAGCCCCTTGAGAAGCATCATTAGGGCTTTAGTGTGTCTCAATGAATTTGCATTAAAATGTTTTGATAAGAGCAGAACATTTTTCATAAACATATTCAGGCAGGAGGATTTTTCAGAAAAAAATACAAATGGAACAAATACTGTTCTTGTCAGTGAATCTGGCAGAACAGTGTGGGAGAGGTTGCCATATGCTACATGTAGGCTAATGTTTTTCATTCTTAAATGCTTTATACACTTTTCTCACTGACTTGTACTTTGGCTCTTAACTTTCCTGCTGAATTCCAAACCCCGTAGTAGATGTGACAGATATGTAGTAGCTATGTCAGATTTGACATATTTTGGAGTAAAGTGAATCAAGCCAAAGGTCATGAGCTGATCATGTGCCCCACTGAATAAGAAAGCTACTACAGACTCCACGAGGGGTAATCAGAGGTAAATCGGCAATAGAGGAAAAAGAAGGATTTCCGCCAAACTTCCCTGGGTACATGATAAGTGAGCAAATCCAATAAATTTCAAATTGTTGAGATTTACGCAGCCAAACAACCTTCTTTAATTGTAGTCCATCAGTTAGAAACGCTGTGCTATGGACAGTGCTCTGTGCACAGTAAGGGCTTAATAAATACAATTAAATGAATGATTCATTCCCACAAGCAGGATTTAATTGGTGAGCATATCTGCCAATCTGCCTGTCAAGATGCAACTCCGCCCAGAAAGCTCCAAAAGGAGCTTTCTCTCCTGTGTCACTGATCCCAGTGACATGAAGCACTGCCTCCCTCTGGAAAGCTGTTTTCTAGGAATATAAAATGCTGAATCTGGAAGAAGCAAGGAAGAAGAGGTTGGCAAAGAATGAGCACAGCCAGGACGGTGGAAAAAGGGATTCAGAGGCGTGAGAAGGGCAGCCCAGTCAGGCTGAGGCTAGGAAGGGTCAGGAGAGAAAGGGAAGAAGGAGGGGAGAAAGAGTGAGGCAGAAATATATATGGGAGAAACCGAGGTGGGGCATCAGAGCCCTCTCCACAGCTTGAAAAAAAAGTATTTTAAAAATGAAACAATCATTTACTTCATATCATTTACCTCTACCCTCTCTATCCTTTTTGCCACCTAAGCACAAACTCGTTTAGTAAAGTGCCCAGCACATAGTAAGTACTTGAGATTATTATTATTATTCATACACAGAGACTGCAGACTGGGAACTTGGTGGCATAGCCGCAGGAAAGAAGCACCATGGCTGGTAAAAGAGCATGGTCCTGGGAGTCAGAGGCCTTGGGTTCTAATCCCAGTTCTGCCAATTGCTTGCTGTGTGACCTTGGGCAACTCACTTAACTTCTCTGTGCTTGTTACCTCATCTATAAAATGGGGATTAAATCATCCTCCCTCCAATTTAAGACTATGAGCCCCATGTGGAAAAGGGACTGTGTCCAACCTGATAAACTTGTATCTACTCCAGGGCTTAGAATGGTGCTTGACACAAAGTAAGCACTTAAATACCATACAAAAATCACATTCATAAACATACAAGGACACAAAAACACACCCAAGAAAGAACAAATGTATGGACAGGAGACAACAAAAGGGGTCCATGCCAGAAAAGTGCGACAGACCACATTAGGAGAAAAAAAGAAAAGAATCTAGAAAGAGAGGACTGAGAAGTACATCATCTAATAACCTGAGGGAAAAAGCATTTACCTATGGCAGTAGCTAAAACCTGGAGGCTTAAGAATTTGGAATGATAGGCCCTAAAACTGTCTGGCACCTTTGATTTTCATATACTGGAAAATCTCAAGTATCTGCATAGCAGAAATGTTAATTTTCAGGTGCCTGAATTGTTTCTTGTAATCTTCTGGAAGGCAGAAATAGAACTAACTGCATTTCTTTTCAATTTCTTCCCTACTGCAGTGTTTAATATTGTTGAGGATGATTTTCCATATTTGAGAGAGTACAGTACTAAATTTGGGTAGGCTGCTTTTCCATATCTTGCAGTCTTGGACTCTGGAGAGTAGGTTCAAAATAGCCCAGTCTCTATTGGAGTTTGAGGTTGCAACGGCAAGAGGAGATACCTGGGTCCTATCTCGAATCCCAGAATGGCCTTTAGGAGGTGCCTACTGCACCACACCCCGGCTCTACCACTTGTCTGCTGTGTGACCTTGGGCGAGTCACATCACTTCTCTGGACCTCAATTACCTCCTCTGCAAAATGGGTTTTGAAACTGTGAGCCCCATATGGGATGGAGACTGCGTCCAACCTGATTTGCTTGCATCCATCTCAAGGCTTAGTACAGTGCCTGGAACATAGTAAGCTCTTATAAAATACCATCATCATCAATTCCTGCTGCTCAGTTATCAAAAAAAAAAATTGATGAAATCATCAGGCTATTGAGAAGCACATTATCCAGATAACAATAATTCACTATTGAGGACGCTGTATGCTATTCAATGTTGTGAATGTTTTACATGAGCCACTTGTGAAACTATTCAAGACGCTGTTGTGTCTTGTAGAGTATATCCAAGCCCCATGGTCTTATTCGATGCCTGACATTCCTTCAGGATGATTTTAAACTTTATGCTGCTGGTTTTTTTGAGTCCATTTCTATTTATCTATCCATTCATCTTGGAGAACATACTGCTTAAGAAGCAGAATTTAGTGCCAGCATAAGTTCTGTATTGCCAGTATGCAATTGTTTGTAGGAAGTAGCCGGTGTTGGCTGGTACAAAACTTTGTTTTTCTGCAGACTTGTCAGTCCTTATATCTGTGCCAAGTCTGCAAAGCGATGAAGAATGATTAGCATATCTTCTTGTGTTATGTCTCAAAAGTACAGTCATCAGCATACAGCACCTCCTGGGTGTCTGTCTCAAAGACATACCATGATCTCTGTAACCTGATGAGCTGGAGTTTCCTGACAGACCAGAAGCCCGTTCTGAGCCCCACAACACTTATGTACTTATCTGTAATTTATTTATTTAATATCTGTGTCCCCGTCTAGACTGCAAGCTCTATGTGGGCAGGGACTGTGAACTCTTCCAAGCACTTAGTACCGTGCTCTGCACATGGTAAGTGCTCAATAAGTACGGTTGAATGAACTCTATCCTCCAGTTCTCTACATTACGCCTTTGGAATTGCAGAACAGGACAAGATCTTTGGGCATTAGGCCATGCATTTCCATCAGTGGTACTTTATTAAGCTTCTACTAGTTACAGAACACTCTAGTTGAGCAAAAGAACTGATCTCTACTCTCAGAGGGCTTATCATCATAATAATAATGTTGGTATTTCTTAAGCGCTATGTGCAGAGCACTGTTCTAAGCGCTGGGATAGATACAGGGAAATCAGGTTGTCCCACGTGAGGCCCACAGTTAATCCCCATTTTCCAGATGAGGTAACTGAGGCCCAGAGAAGTTAAGTGACTTGCCCACAGTCACACAGCTGACAAGTGGCAGAGCCGGCATTCGAACCCATGACCTCTGACTCTTAAGCTCAGGTTCTTTCCATTGAGCCACGCTGCTTATAATCTAATGGGGGAGATGTGCAGACATCAATTGTTTATATCTAATAGGAGACAGGGAAGATTAAGGCTTCAACTGGTGGTAGCAAGAATATATATAATTATTGTAGCATTTAAGTGATTACTATGTTTCAAGTTCTGGGTTAGGTACAGTATAATCCAGTCCCACGTGGGGCTCACAGTCTTAATAGGAGAAGAGATATTGAATCTCTATACTGCAGTTGAGTAACTGAGGCACAGCCAAGTTAGGTGACTTAATCGAGGTTAAGCAGCAGACAAGTGGCAGAGCCAGAATTAGCATCCAGGTTCTCTGACTCTCAGGTCTGTGCTTTTTCCACTAGACCCTGCTGCTAGTCAGGTAAAGGCATGCTCTCTTACCTCTTCCATCTAACTGTGCTTAAGTGACAAAATTACCTGTCTTCGGCAAATATATTCAAAAGCTAAATAGCTACAAACGAAAACAAACAAAAGGTCTCCTAAGGCTCCTAGCCTTATATTCATCAGACCTATTACCTTGTTTTCTTTTAGGTCACGGGCATATGGAACAGTGCTTATTTTCAAGATTGGATTAAATCCAAGAATTTTCAGACTTCGCGCCTCTATTTCTGGATTCTGGTTGTACCCATTTTGCTCAGGGAAAAGTTATGTCAGTTGGGTACCCCTGGAAAGTGATTTTAAAATAAGGATGAGACTAGACTAATAAAGCTTTGCCAGTCTTGCAGCTTGGAAAAATGGGAATTTCAACTGTACAAAGTGTGAATCTTGGATTATTTCCCAATATTATCTCCCTCTTCATAGAAAGCAACCAGCATGGCTCCTTGGCAAATTGTTACTGCAGGTTGGTGATCTGCAGAATACTGGCCTCAGATGGCAGGTGAATTTGGAGTGGGGGATTTCAGATTTCTATGGCCTGGATTGGTTAGTGATAATAATAATTGTGGTATCTAAGTGTTATTAATTCATTCAGTAATATTTATTGAGCTCTTACAGTGTGCACAGCCCTGTACTAAGCACTTGGAAAATACAATTCAGCAATAAAGAGAGGCAATCCCAGCCCACAACGGGCTATGTGCCAAGCAATATACTGTGTGCTGGGGTAGATGAAAGATAAACAGGACAGACCCAGTTTCTGTCCCACATGGGGCTCACAGTCTAAGTAGGAAGGTGAACAGGGATTAAATCTCCATTTTATAGATGAGGAAACTGAGACACAGAGAAATGACTTACCCATGGTCACACAGCTAGCAAGTGTGGAACTAGAACTATAACTCAGATCCTGAAGCCTAGACCCACGCTCTCTCTACTAGGCCATGCTGATAGGGAGAGAAGACTATGGGATTTATAATTCTTCAGGAAAATCTGCTCTCCTCCACCCTATGCCACCCACAGCCTGGAACCTGAGGTTAATGTTTTACAAATGCTGATCTCCAAACCCTGAAATTCTGGCAAACCTTGAAAAGGTTACTTTGACCTTTATGAGCTTTGGGAAACCCCAAAGTTGCATGTCATCATCTTTGGGATCACTGACTTACATGTCCGAGGACACACAGGTCTGGACACCTCAATCTCTCAATAATCCTCTTGACACCAGGTACTGCTAATTCTACAGATCATTGGTAGTTCACCAATTCTTGTCCAGCCTCTTCTTGGCAAAGTCCCCAAATTTGCCTTCCATGTCCACCCTTTCAGATTAGTTCCACAAGTTCTCTTGAAGCCTAAGGGTGTGGAATAGCCATGGGTCTCCATTATACAACTAAACTGTGTTTGTTAAGCCACTTTTAGGGAAGCGGAATGGCATAATGGATACAGCACAGGCCTAGGAGTCAGAAGGTCATGGTTCTAATCCTGGCTCTGCCACTTGTTTGCTGTGTGGCCTTGGGCAAGTCATTTCACTTCTCTGTGCCTCACTTACCTCATCTGTAAAATGGGGATTAAGACTGTGAGCCCCATGAGGGACAGGGACTGTGTCCAACCCAATTAGCATGTATCCAACCCAGCACTTAGTACGGTGCCTGGCACATAGTCAGGGCTCAACAAATACCACAATTACTTTTAGGTGTTCTACATCAATCAATCAGGGGTATTTGTTGAGCATGAACTGTGTGCAGAGCACTGTACGAAGCTCTTGGGAGAGTACAACAGAGTTGGTAGACACGATCCCTGCCCACCAGGAATTTACAGACAGGAGAGAAAGCCATTAAAATTAATTACAGATATGTTCATAAGTTCTGGGGGGCAGAGGTTGGGGTGAATAGCAAATGTTTAAAAGGCATCAAGTAAAATGAAATGAAATGAAAGAAAACTCCATTCAAAAGCACTGCCTGACAGTGTTTAGGTGACACAGAGGGAAAGAGTAGGGGAAATGAGGGCTTAGTTTGGGGAGTTTTCTCGGAGATGTGCTTTTAGTGAGGCTCTGAAGGTGGGGAGAGTAGTGGTCTGTTGTATATGAAGGGGGAGGGAGTTCCAGGTCAGAGGAAGAACATGGACTTAAGTACTTTGTTCCAAGCACTCTTCTAAGCACTGGGGTAGATACCAAGTACTCAGGTTGGAGACAGTCCATATTCCACACAGGGCTCACAGTCTTAATCCCCATTTTTCAGATGAGAGATCTGAAGCACAGAATCACTAAGTGACTGCCCAAGGTCACAAAGCAGACAAGCAGCAGAGCCGGCATTAGAACCCAGGTCCGTCTAACTCCAGGTCCAAGCTCTATCTATTAGGCCACTCTGTTTCTTGTTTATTCATCCTTATTTACTCTTTATTTATCCTTCTTACTTCTGTTACACGTGGGGTCATATAGTTTGCTCTTTCTGACCCTAGAGATCAATTCTCCTTCTTCCTCTCCTTCTCGCACCTTTCCTCCTGGCTGTAATTCTCTCCTTCCTCAGCTTTGCAAAGCTATAACTCTCCTCTCCTTCAAAGCCTCTTAGGAAGGTAAACTCCATCCAAAAGCACTGCCTGATTAACTCACTCCTCCCCCCCGCACCTTCCCAACAGGCAACCCAAACACTCATTCTTTACTCATTATGTACCCACTTGTGTCTATTATTTATACATATTTCTCACTTAAACTGATTATAAGTGAAATGAATATTCATCAATCTGAGTCTATTGCCTTCCCCATTAGATTGCTGTAATAAAAGGGCAAGGATTACACATTTAATTTCTTTGGCACGTTCCCAAGTGTCTCGTACACAACTCTGCCCAAGGAGCATTCAATAAGTACAGCTGATATTGAAGGGAGATTACAGTGCATCTCTGGGTGGTGATACCAAACCATGGAGAAACACCAGAATTAGAAAGTTGAACGGCTGAGTGATGGGCCAAACATAAGTGGCAGCTTTCTGAATGTATCACTGCCTAACCATGAGACCCTTCCGATGTTTACAACGCTGCCATTCTGTGCAGCTCTACCCATACAACAATCTAATGCTTCTGCCTAATGCGTTCCCAATTTCCCTAAAGATCAATCAATTGTACTTTTTGAGCACTTCTTGTGGGCAGAGCACTGTGAGCACTTGGGAGAATGCACCACAACAGAGTTCTCTACCTACCCCGAGCTTGGAGTCTAGAGATACAGTCTAAAGATACCACCGATGCACTTCATAATGGCTTTCAAGCCATTCAGATGGCAGAATGTCAAACTCCTGGAGAATGAATATGCAGGAAAGAAATTTCACAACATTGATGCAACTTATTGGGGGCAAGAAACCTTATCTGATTCACTAGAAATAAACAAGAGGCACTCTTTACCAGGCACCCTTTAGAGTCTGCTAACACAAGGACTAGTGTGATGGTGGTTAGCAACTTTCCATCCTCATGAATCTAATGGAATCACCCTTATTGAAGCTTATGTCTCAGAATATGCACTCAACTAAGGAAATGCATATTAAGTGGTGGGTTACCACGGCTGAAGAGATTTATAGGCTCGAAATGTTCTTCTATGCACTCAACCCTCCACAAAGTCTGATTTCCAAGGTCCCCGAGGCAGGGGAGTGAAACAGCCAGAAGAAGGGGCATATTTGCTGGGGTGATGCCATCAGTGGTGGAGCTTTCTTAGTGAAAGCGTCACCTATGGCTTCTTACGTGGTCGATGGCCTCAGCAGGAATTCTGAAAATAGTTTGTAAAAAATCAATGGCAGCAAAGACTGCAGCGGCTACTGATGTATTGAGTCACCCGCTACAGTCAGTGCTGCACAACTGATGAAAAAACAGGTTTTGAATGTGGAATCCCTCCAGACCGTAAGCTCGTTTGGGCAGGGAACGTGCCCGCTGACTCTGCTGCAGCGTAATCTCCCAAGCACTTAGTAGAGTGCTCTGCACAATTTCAAAAAATGATGTCCACACAATGCTCAAATGCATTACCTAGCAACATAACTCTAAGGGCAGTAATAATGGATTAAAAGATGACGTCCACATGGAAATCCAATATTTGGATCACCCAGTGATTTCCAGCCTCTCCTGTACTCATCAGATGAGTTAGTGAGACCTGAAGAAGCCTAGACTACGAGTCAGAAGATCAATGACGAACCCTCTTCCAACTCAAAAAAAAACAGGAAAGCCATCTTATTTTTCACAATTCTTAACCTGTAACTAAGATATATTTATTCACCCCTTTGGGATTTAGGCTGCTGAAAGCCTAGAATTTTGACTCCCACATAATGCATGGGAAAATGCTGATGAGAAATAAGTGCTGGATCATTTCTCAACTGTGTGGAGATGATATGTAATTAGCACCTTGTTCGTGGGCTATAACTTTTTTAAACACCTCACCAGTAGTATTGTCACCAATTTTCTATGGATAGTAGTTGAACTTAACCGTTGAATAATGATATGGTTGCTATTTTGAAAGTTTGGTTTCATTTACTAACATTTCATTGGTTTTTCAAAAGGATGGCTTAAAAAATATTAAAAACTAGAATTCAAATTTATGGGAAAAAAGTACCATTTTAAGGAAATTTTGAAAAGGTAATGCATTTAGTAACAGACTTTTAAAAATCATGGAGACTAGAAAAGAGAGAAAAAATGGCGGTGAGGCAAATGAATTAAATTTCCAACCTCTTAAAATTTAGAGACAAATTACCAGAATTATGTCCTTTAATGGAAACTCAAGAAAGCCTTTAAGTAGTTTTTTTTTTTTAAGTTTTTAAATGTGTTCCCTTTCCCAATTATGAAACACAATGATCCATCTAAATCCAAATAAATCTAAAACTATTGCAGGAAGTGACTGGAAATTAAGCAATTTAAAGCCTCATCTTTTCCTCGCCAAAATGAATGCTTTTGCTTTTACTGCAATAACAGAAATTTGTCACACAGTGTTCAGGATTCTGTTTCTTTAGAGAAAGAATTTAAAATTAAATTGGGTGTGCTTTTAGCATCATACAGTTTTAAACAGAACTATATGGTTAAATCTAGAAAGTTGCCAATATCAGAATGATATTCTAGATGCCAATATAATATAATAATTTATATTATATACAGCTGTTCTTCATGTTTGAAGGTTACAATCCTGAAAAGTGGTGGCTTATGTAGAAGTGTGGCTGAAAAGTCTGATACAAGATCAGCAGCGAGGCTCAGTGGAAAGAGCCCGGGCTTGGGAGTCAGAGGTCATGGGTTCGAAACCCGGATCTGCCACTTGTCAACTGTGTGACTGTGGGCAAGTCACTTAACTTCTCTGTGCCTTAGTTACCTCATCTGTAAAATGGGGATTAAGACTGTGAGCCTCACGTGGGACAACCTGATTTCCCTGTATCTCCCTCAGTGCTTAGAACAGGGCTCTCTGCACATAGTAAACGCTCAACAAATACCAACACTATTATTATTATTACAGCCTTCGGGATGGTTCCCCCCACCTTCAAAGCCTTATTAAGGTCACATCTCCTCCAAGAGGTCTTCCCCAGTTAAGGCCTCTCTCCCCAACTCCCTTTCCCTTCTGTAACATCTTCCCTTCTACATCACTTGTATCTGTACCCTTTGGGGACTTGATTTTCACCCCACCCTCAACCCCACAGCACTTATGCACTTTTCTGTAAAATTACTTATTTATATTCATGTAATAATGTTGGTATTTGTTAAGCGCTTACTATGTGCCGAGCACTGTTCTAAGCGCTGGGGTAGACACAGGGGAATCAGGTTGTCCCACATGGGGCTCACAGTCTTCATCCCCATTTTACAGCTGAGGTAACTGAGGCACCGAGAAGTTAAGTGACTTGCCCAAAGTCACACAGCTGACAAATGGCCGAGGCGGGATTTAAACCCATGACCTCTGACTCCAAAGCCCGTGCTCTTTCCACTGAGCCACGCTGCTTCTCTAGATAGATTCATGTCTATCTCCTCCTCTAGACAGTGGGCTAATTGTGGGCAGAGAATGAATCTACAAACTCTGTTGCATCGTACTCTCCCACGGGCTTAGTATAGTGCTCTGCACACAGTAAGTGCTCAATCAGTACCACTGATCGACAGATTTACAGGTAAGGTGAAATCCTCTGTTTCTGATTGCCTCCTTACTCTTAATCTTCACGGAACTTTTCTTTGAGGAGAGCAATCTCCCAATCCTTTTTTGAAAATTTTAATGGTACTTGTAAACGCTCACTACGTGGCAAGCACTGTTCTAATCATTGGGGTTGATACAATTAACCAGGTCAGACTCAGACCCTGTCCCATATGGGGCTCACACTCTAAATAACAGGGAGAACAGGGATTTAATCTCCATTTTACAGCTGAGGAAGTTAAGTGACTTGCCCAAGGTCACACAGCAAGTAATTGGCAAAGTTAGGATTAGAACCCAGGTCCCCTGACTCTCAGGCTCATATTCTTTCCTGCTTCTTCAAAATTCTTGCCTACCAGGAGTGTCTGCCTGCTTCAATAGCCTCCCAAGAGTCCACTGATGTCTCACTGCTTGAGGGTGTGCTTTTCCAAGTGTGAAATCCATGCTTCCTACCCTCTGGTCACTGCTTGGGTATTCTGCCATTCTCCATCCTCCTCCAATGCTCCACCCCAAGGAACTGGGTTGTCAGAGAGCACTGTTTCAAAGCTGGTGACCTATATGTCGCATTCCAGGAGCTGTTTGACAGCAATCTTGTTCTGCCATCTGATGCTGAACTTACTGAATATGGATGCATTTTCTCTAGTATTTATCACATCTCCCAGACACAGAGAAGACTGGGTACCACAACAGCCTCGTAAACTTCAACTTAAAGCATCTGATGCCTTGTCACCACTGCACTGTGTTTTCCTGTCTTTGATTCTGCTTTACATCTCGGTCTAAGCACTACTGGACATACATCATTGGTAAGAGAATCTTATGACTGCTTTAAGTTCTGCGTTGTTAATGAAAACCTCTGGCTGTGTGTATGATTTTCTGGGCATGGGCTGCTACATAAATTCTGTTTAGTTTAGATTTATTATCAAGCCATAGTGCTCTGCTCAATTTGCATATCAACTCATAATTATTTGGTGTTATCTTGTATAGGTGCCTCCAGAGCATCGATGTGTGCACAGAGCAAGCCTGGAAAACCTCTCTCAAAGACCTGATGATGCTTATAGCCTGCCATCCTGAAAGCACTTCCCAAAGAATCTAAAGTTCATTCTTATTTCAGATCGCAGATCTCTCACTGCAACCTCAACTGTGGCAGTATAAAATATGTTGACGGGAACTGGACTACTCCCACAGCTCTGCCTAGCTCAGAAAGTGAGATGCAAGGACTCAGACAGGTTTCCTTCAACTATGACGATCAACCATTCTGTCATGGTTCCGCCTAAGAATCTTGGGGAGTTACTCATAGTTGGATTGGATTACCAATTTCAATTACTTCAACCTGCTGATCAAATTAAATATTATTTTAAGGTCAGTAGTAATCATAGTTATAGGTGTTTGTTAAGAAGCTTACTCTGTGCCAAGCACTGAAGTAGATACACGATGCAAGATAGTAAGGTTGGGCACTATCTCTGTCCTACAGTCTAAATAGCAGGGAGAATCTTGCCAAATCCAATGTCCTCTACTCCATCCTAATCCTCCTCGGCCTCTCAGCTGCCTTCGACACGGTTGACCACCCCCTTCTCCTGGAAACATTATTTAATTTCAGCTTCACTGACGCTGTGCCCTTCTGTTCTTCTCCTAACTCTCCGGCTGCTCATTCTCAATCTCTTTCCTCTGCTCCCCACCTCCTAACTGTGGGTGCCCCTCAAGGTTCTGTGCTGGAATCCCTTCTATTCTGCATCTACACCCAATCCCTCGGGGAACTCATTCACTCAAAAGGCTTCAACTCCAGCACTTAGAAAAGTAATTGGCACACAGTAAGCGCTTAACAAATGCCATAATTATTTTTATTATTATTACCACCCTTCTGTGGAAATCTTCATCGCTAGCTCTCTCTCTCTTTCTGCAGGGTCACACTTCCACTTTCAAGAAATCTCCACTTGGATATTCTGTCATCACCTCGAACTTAACGTCTAAAAAACAGCTCCTTGTCTTTCCACCCAAACTCCATTCTCTCCCTGACTGTCCCATCACTGCGGACAGCACCATCAACCTTCCTGTCTCACAAGCCCGAAACCCTGGCACTATCCATGGCACCTCTCTCATTCAACCCACACATTCAGTCCATCACTAAATCCTGTCAGTTCTACCTTCACACCACCACTTAAATCTGCCCTTTCCTCTCTATTCCAACTGCTACCAAATTATTCCAAGCACTTACCCTATCCCACCAGGATTACTGCATCAGCCTCCTTGCTGACCTCCCTGCCTCCTGTCTCTCCCTACTGCAGTCCATACTTCACTTTCCTGCCCGGATCATTTTTTTTTTAAATGTTCATTCCATACTTCCCCACTCCTCATGAACATCAAACAAAAACTCCTCAATCAAAGCATTCAATCACCTTGCTCCCTTCTGGTTCTGCTAGGGGACAAAGAAGGTCAAAAATTTAGGGACTTAAAAAATAAAGGGAGAGCTAAAGTGGGTTACTACTTTGGATTCTCAAACCAAATGGAAATGTAGGATGAAAAAATATTCTCACTTACTGGGGTCTCTAACTGCTCAAATATCAATTTAGTCATAGGTGCAGTCACGTGTGCAGAGCAATGGCTCACTGAATACAGCACAGACCTGGCAGTCAGAAGGTCAGGGGTTCTAGTCCTGGCTCCGCCACTTGTCTGTTGTATGATCTTGGGCAAGTCACTTCACTTCTCTGTGCCTTAGTTATCTCATCTGTAAAATGGGGATTGAGACTCTGAGCCCCACTTGGGACAGGAATTGGGTCCAACCCGATCTGCTTGCATCTACCTCAGCAGTTAGTACAGTGCCTGGCACCTAGTAGGCATTTAGCAGATACCATAATTATTGAGGAAAAAAAGTCTCTATACTAGCATGGCTCAGTGGAAAGAGCCTGGCCTGGGGGGTCAGAGATAATGGGATTAAGACTGTGAGCCTCATGTGGGACAACTTGATCACCCTGTATCTACCCCAGCGCTTGGAACAGTGCTCTACACATAGTAAGCGCTTAACAAATAGAGAAGCAGTGTGGCTCAGTGGATAAAGCAAGGGCTTGGGAGTCAGAGGTCATGGGTCTAATCTCGGCTCCACCACTTGTCAGCTGTGTGACGTGGGGTGAGACACTTAACTTCTCTGTGCCTCAGTTCCCTCATCTGTAAAATGAGGATGAAGACTGTGAGCCCCATGTGGGACAACCTGATCACCTTGTATCCCCCCAGCGCTTACAACAGTGCTTTGCAAATAATAAGTGCTTAACAAATACCACCATTATTATTAAATACAACAGTGCTCAAATTCAAAGACAATATAAGGCCCCAGATTTGCATCTTCTTGTCAGGAATTAGAAAGCATGATAAATGAAAATAGATTAAGTCATTATCCGTGATTATGGGATACTTGGATGTAGCTCAGAAAGAGAGGAATTAAAGTACAGACTGAATATCCCCAAAGCAAATTTAGAGGAATTAATGAATCACATAGGGACACGCACTCTATATGACTTTGTCAGAGGCTACTTAGGGATATGGAAGTAAAAATAAGAATTAAACACAAATGCACAAGATGTTCTAAAAAACAGCATAAGAAAAATTAGGCAATGCTCAGTGGATTGCTTCAGAAAAAGATTTTTGCAAATGAAAAGAGAACACTAGAAAGGAACTAGAAAATGGTAATGCAATGTCACAGAGGATGACTCCAAAATGAGAGTTACAGGAATGTTCCTGGACAATTAAAAAGTACTGAAGACTATACTTTGTCCATCCCTTCTCACTTCATCTTTCCACAAAGGGAGGATTTGGTCAAATCTGAACAAATACAAGATGAGCCAAATGAGGGGATGTAAAATAACAGAACAAAGGTAATGAAGACTCTGGCTTTTAAAAGATTAAAGCAATCTTGGAAATTCCAATTTTTTAAATTACAATATCAAAAGGGAAAACAAAATGTTATCAGCTGGTTGAATTTCAGGTAAACACAGAAACACTGCTTTTAGCAAAAATGCCAAAGTAGGCTTCTAAAAAATAAAACCACAAGCTTATTAAATAATAATAATAATAATATGTTTAGGCTTTATTAGAGTATTTGGCAGACTGACTTGGGCGAGTTTTCTTCATTAACTAAATTGCTGTGGCTTGGACCTAGATGGAGGAGTAATATGAATCTATTGTATTTATTGCGCACTTACTATGTAAAGAGCACTGTACTAAGGGCTTGGGAGGGTACAGTGCAATAGGATCAGCAGACACATTCCCAGCCCCAAATGCGCTTACAGTCTAGAGGGACTAATAAATGAAGAACAAAAATATCTGTTGACTCTCAACTTGAGGAAGTAGATGAGAGGTAATGCAAGGAATTCTATACTGTCTCTTCACAGATACACAAGGGGAAGCATCTAATGGAGTTTTTAGACGATACAAAACTTGGAGATGAAGCAGACCAATGAGAAACAGAATTAGATTGGAAAAATTCAAGTTTTTAAAAATACTTTTAGGAAACTATTGGATTGGGAAATCTGAAATATGAAAGGAGTGAAAGTTCCCAGTGCCACTTGTCTGCTTTGTGACCTTGGCAAGCCCCTACACTTCTCTGTGCCTCAGTTCCCTCATCTGTAAAATAGGGATTAAGACTGGGAGCACTATGTGGGACAGAGACTATGTCCAACAAGATGATCTTTTATCTATCCTAGAGCTTAGAAGAGTGAGCCTGGCACACAGTAAGCATTTTACAAATACCACAATTATTATGGTGCCTCGAGGGCATAAGGTATTGGAACGATGAAAAGAAACACAACCTGCCTCTGCCTCTCTGATACTCGGGCTGGGAGCAGGCAACCCCTTCCTCAAAGCACAGAATCATCACCTATTGCTTAAAGAAACTGCAGAAGACGAGGTCAGAGCAACTGCTCATCACAGTGGTCCTCCCTCATATACTGCCCATGGACCTTTGCTCTTGTTGTATGGGATAAGCCATGTTTGCTTGGGAGTTGGGGCATGGAGAGAAAGAGAAGCTATTTTGGTGCCCATTGTTCTATATATGGCTCACACAGATCCTGCCATTTATCTAAAGATCTCTCTCCCCCTCTGGACTGTAAGTTCCTGGTGGACAGAGAGTGTGTCTACCAACTCTATTGTACTAAACTCTCCCAAATTCTTAATACAGTGCTCTGCATGCAGTAAGTGCTCAATAAATACCATTGATTGATTTTAATGACAGACGTTATGCTACAATAGTACAACGCAATGAGATCTTGTCTGGACCAAACAATTCTTGGGGATTTTACAGAAAGGATTCTGGGAGCTTAAAGATGATCTTATACCAAGGTTGAAAAATATTAAACCAGTTTACATGTAATTTCAAATCCTTCCAAATGTTCTGAGATAAAGACAGTCAGTCTCAAATCCTTTCTGGCCTTTCAGGCTAAACTTCAGTGAGGTCCAGCTCCAATATCCCAACTTTTTCTCCTCTCTCTGTTGCTATGACTGGTGTTACAAAAAAAGTTCACACACCTCTGTGGAAGTTCATTAGCATTCTTCTAGAGTGCTGTATTCTTCA
Source organism: Ornithorhynchus anatinus (assembly GCF_004115215.2). Lineage (NCBI taxonomy): Eukaryota > Metazoa > Chordata > Mammalia > Monotremata > Ornithorhynchidae > Ornithorhynchus > Ornithorhynchus anatinus. The sequence goes on from NC_041741.1 coordinate 36,928,936, forward strand.
TCTGAGTAGAGTGAATTTCCACAGTCATTCAAGAAGTTATTAGGCTCACACAAGCAATTATTATATAATGACATAATAGTGATAATAATGGTAATAATTGCGGTATTTTCAGCACTTACCATCTGCCATCCAGTTAGTCAATCACATTTATTGAGCATTTACAGTGTGCAGAGCACTGTACTAAGCACTTGGGAGAGTACAATATAACAATAAACAGACATATTCCTTCCCACAACGAGTTTACAGTTTAGAGGACTGTCCTAAGCACTGGGATAGATACAGGATCATCAGATCAGACACAGTCTCTCTCCCACAGGGGCTCACAGCCTAAGTAGGAGGGGGAACAGGTATTGAATTCCCAATTTACGGTTGAAGAAACTGAGGCACAGAGAAACTGACTTGCCCAAGGTCACACTGCTGGCAGCTGGTATATCTGGGATTAGAATCCTGGCCAGTAGTTAATCAGCACCACCCTATCCTGGAAATGACAAAGGTGTGGACAAAACTGAATCTCCAGGGATGGCTAAAAGCTAAAAGCTGAATTTAGCTCTCCGATAAGACCATGATGTGGTCAAACATTCCTAGATAAGGAAATGGCAACTTTAATGTACAGTGCTCTGCACACAATAAGTGCTCAATAAATACATTTGAATAAATGAATGTAGGAAGGGAGCTACCTAGGGTGGAAAATCCAGAAGATCCTTGCAGTAACTGGACTGGATTACCAGATGAGAATGATAGTCTTTCCAGGAGGCCTAGGCTCTTTCATGGTTTGATGTCTAGACTTTTAGTACAGTACTCTGCACAGTAAGCATGCAATAAGTACCACTGATTGATTTATATAATAATAATGTTGGTATTTGTTAAGCGCTTACTATGTGCAGAGCACTGTTCTAAGCACTGGGGTAGATACAGGGTAATGTGGTTGTCCCACGTGAGGCTCACAGTTAATCCCCATTTTACAGATGAGGTAACTGAGGCACAGAAAGGTTAAGTGACTTACCCACAGTCACACAGCTGACAAGTGGCAGAGTCGGGATTCGAACCCATGACCTCGGACTCCCAAGCCCGGGCTCTTTCCACTGAGCCTCACTGCTATCTGGACCTAGACCCGTCATGATCAGTAGACAGGCCAACTGCACACAGACGCGATATACAAAATTCAAACGGCCTCATCTACTTCTCAGAAGCGGAAACTGTGATTATGGAAATTACAAGTAGATTTAAACTGTTGGACAAGAGGTGTGAGGAAGTGCCATTCTTTTCTGAATAATTACTCTAAATTTGTTTTCAGTATTTTAAACACACACATACGCACACATAAAATGAACTGAAGAAAGGTTGGCATGGAAAAGGAGGTCAGGCAAAGCATTTCAGTAATACACTAAACACAGCCTAAAGCAATTATTACCACTGAATAAAAGTGGGGCGGACAGCCGGCAGATATCCTGTTGCTAGGGTTGGGACTGCTCGATTTTAGCCATCCACCAGGCCAGAAAATAGCCACGACCGGCAACGGGACCTTCAGGTGGATGGGCTGAACACTAATGTAAACTGAGCTTCAAGTGCAGCATAAGAAGCAGCATGGCCTAATGGACAGAGCACGGGCCTGGGGGTCAGAAGGATCTGGGTTCTAATTCTGGTACTGCCAGTAGTCGGCTGTGTGACCTTGGGTAAGTCACTTAACTTATCTGTGCCTCAGTTACCTCATCTGCAAAACGGGGATTAAGACTGTGAGCCCCACGTGGGACATGGACATTGTCCAACTTGATTAGCTTGTATCTACCCCAGCACTTAGTACAGTGTCTGGCATGTAGTAACTGCTTAAATACCATAAAAAAGTGCAATCAATGCACCAGAAAGTTCAGGTTTCAGTCTGGCTTAGCCCAGCCTATACTCAAAGACAGAGGCACAACCATCCACAGCTTCCTAACTTGCCAACCTAAACCCCAGACATGGATTTCCTGCTACCATTTGGGCAGTGATGGCTTAGACATCTTCGAGATAGGGCAAATGACTAATATTTGCAGCATCCATCTTTCCTTAGAGTGAAGAGGAGTGCTTTTGAAATACTTTAACCATCTTTTCATTACCTGAAAGATGATGATCAAGTTTTGAATAATAATGAGGACCGAGGAGTTGACTCATAAACATTAAATCCGGTGGCAATTCTTGCTAAAATCAATCAGTGGTAATTATTGAGTGCTTACTAGGCACAGAGTACTGTACTAAATGCATATAATATGAAATCTTACAATATATTTATGCTGATTAAATAAAAAAGTATCACGGCTTTCCCTAATGATGTTATTGTATATTGCAACAAGTATTTTTAAACTAAGAATCTTTCTTAAAAAAAATCTTTGTTCTGAAAATGAATTTACCCAGAGTAATTACAGAAAAAAACAGCATTTGAGGCTGAGTTCACTAAGAATATAGCTAAATTATGCAATTAAGTGACATACAATTAACCAGAATAGCAGTACATGGAATCAAAATGAGGCCAGATTAGATCTGTGTGACTCATAAAAGATTATGCAGCTAAACAACACACACTAAGGAGGAGTATACTTTTTTTGTTGCTAATATGAGTCCAGGGGATTACTTTTTCCTCATTTAAAAAACATCTACAGTAGGTGTTTGAACGGTTGGGATTTTTACCTAGGGAAAAATGAACAGTCTTGATGTCTGTTTATCCAAATTGCAACCGAACCAATTTGAATTCAGTCCCATCATGTGCTGGTTGTGGGCAGGAATGTGTCTGTTGTTATACTGTACTCTCCCAAGCGCTCAGTAGAGTCCATTGCTCACATTAAGCTCTCAATAAATATCACTGAATGAATTATGGATCCATTCTTAAAAGGCACAGGAATATAAACCAAAATAATAAAAGCTCATGAAAACAGACCAGTTTCTAACTTCACCTAGTCCCCTAGGATACTAGAAGAGTTAAATTACCAATGAGTAACTTGAGTGGATAGAATTCACACCCGTTCATTTATTTCTTCAAAACCCATCCCTCCGTTCTGGTAATGGACACCCAACACATAAAGATTGGTCAGTCTTCTCCTGCAAATCACATCCCTGTACAGGAAGTATATATGAAATTTCACCATAAAAATAAAACAGACTTTTTCAAGTTAGTCGAACATCAGCAGAACATAGTAAGCAAGGTATTTATACCTCTGCTTCTTGAATCCTGGTGAATCTCTATTACTACCACTGAAATAATAAAAAGGAATATATTTTCTCTGATTACAATGTGGGTGAAACAAATCTCTTCTTCAGCAAGATGGGTTTGAGTCGGTACAAGCCACAATTTGTGTGACCAATAGTACATATGCCTCTCTGGGTGTGCAATTTAAAAATCACTTTTCTCACCCAAACCAATGTTTGGGCAAAGGGAAAGTTCAATCGGTCAGTCAATCCGTAGTATTTATGGAGTCCTTATTTTGTGCAGAGCACTGAGCAGTTGGGCAACTACATCAATTGGTAGATAATTCCAACTCTCAAGGACCTTACAATTTCAGGTTTATGTTTGGGAGAGGGTTTATATTTTCTTGCTTGTTTGTATGCTTAGGTTTTTATCTTTTAACCATTTTGTTCCCAAGTTTGAATCGATTTAGATAATCAGCACTGATTCTACTTATGATTAAGGTATTGGGTGGCTCACCTCTTTGTAACTGCATTAACTTTAAAAATCAACTGCAGAAGGCCTGCAATAAAAGGTACAATAATAAAAGAGACTGACAATTTTGAACTAACAGCATACTCCTATGCGTCCTGAACAGTGCTTGGCACATAGTAAGTGCTTAACAAATACCATCATTATCTGACCTGTAAACTACTTAGGGGCAGGGATCATGTCTACCAAGTATTTTGCATTGTACCCTCTCAAGCGCCGAGTTTAGTGCTGTGCATAAAGCAAGCACTCAACAAATGCCACTGACTGAATGTCTGATATGCCTTACTTTCTCTCCTGCCCCCTCTCTTTAGTTTTCAGGTTCATACTGATTCTCCTTTTTCACTTTGTTTCCTCACTTTCCTTTTCTACTATTCCCAGCTTCACAATTTTGAGAATAGTTTTGATTGGAAGTATTTTGTATATTGCTCTGAGATCTTAAGAGGAAGGCTGGTCTATCAACTGTCAAAATAAACAATGTATGGCAATAAATTATTTGGCTGCCTGGACTGCACAAAGTTAGGAAATTGAATTTCCTCAATCAATATGCTGAATACTAGCTTTAACTTTTTCAAAAGTAATTGCTAATATTTGTGTTTAAAATAGCTACTAAATATCACTTAGCCCCTCACCCAGGTTTTCCAGAAGATTGTTAAAGTGGGAGACTGAAAGCCTTGTGTGGGCAGGGATTGTCTCTATTGCTGAATTGTACTTTCCAAGCGCTTAGTACAGTGCTCTGCACACAGTAAGCACTAAATAAATATGATTTAAGATTAATGCTTTATTTTTTCATACACATCAATAAGATGACACACTAACGTCAACATATGGGCCCCTTTCCAATACTCTCCTATAAGCCTCTTTCTAGGTCTACTATATTCAGTTTCATACCAAAATATTCAATGAAAACATTTTACTGCATCCTCAGAAGTTTTTTTTATGAAGCATAGTCTTAAAATGCTAAAGTAAAGAAATTGTTTAAACCAGGAAATGCCCACACTTTCATCAACAGGAGTCAAGAACAGGTGTCAAGAAGATAAATGACATTTTTGAAAACAGCCTAAATGATGGATCTAAGAGAAAGAATATAAGTCCAGGGAAGTCATTAGGTTTCCGAGCCCATCTCATATTATTCATGGGAAATTCAACTTTCTCAGGGAGTTGCTGGAAGTATTTGAGATAAAAATACTCAGCTTAAGTCCCACAAAGAACCAAAAGTGAATTTATCCTAAAGGAAGTTTTATTTCCTGACAAGATTACCTAGAACAGCACCTAACAGCCAACTAGGGTCCATTGTAGACTTGCACTTCATTTTTGATCCGTGAAGCTACTTAGTCCACAATAAGACCTGAGCAGTACCACGTAACGAGTCAAATAAGTTACCGGTGAACTGTCCTGTTAAGTGGCCTTCAGTCCCTCTACCTGACCCTTGTTTCCTCAAAGCTACAGCAATTTAGAAAAAATATATCATTCAGGTTGGTTTTCATGGCTTTCTGAGCAACGAGAACTGCTTTGGTACTGAACCTGGGTACAATTTCGTAAATAGTAAAAGTAATACTAAGAACCTACAATGTACAGGACCCTGTACTTAGCTTTGAGAGAGAATATCCAGGTGGGAATTAGATTCAGTCCCTGTACCTTTGGGGGCTCACAATCTAAAAAGTATTAACATGTAATTTTTCAGTAAAAGCTACTTTGCATTTAGGGAAGCTTCATCGTATTCTCATTTCCAACTGACATGTTTATCTTGTGTTCCCCAACAGATTGCCAATAAGTCACACTTTTTGGAGGGAAAATATTTTAATATTGCAGATGACATTTATTCTGCCCTCATCACAGAATAAAATCTGAATGTGAATGCTTTGCACCATTTCCTTATGTTGCTGTTTCACAAACTAAATATAAATTTTGAAAGACTACTGACACCATATCATTGTGATCCGTACTAGGATATAAAATTGAAAGGATGATCACTTCTTGACCGATCTTTCACGGTCCACTGTCTCATCACAGACGCGCCATAAAAAAGTGTAACGTTCAGCAGGTGTGTAGTTTGTTTTTCAAATACTCAAGGTATCATTTTATTTTTGATATTATCTATTCTAAATAAATGAGTGCAAAAACCCAAAAGGAAGGGATTCAAGTGAATTGGGATTCATCATTCCACTTGTCTAACCACATTTTCTTTAAATCCAATCTTATCAATGGCCATGTAATCAAGGCAGAACTTTGTAGGAAAAATGACGATTGGGGAAAAAAGGACATTTTTTTACATGTGTAAATCCAGTCATCAGAGCACTTAGACTGTAAGCCTTATACTTAACTCAATTTAACAACGCACATATCATGATATCATGTGCTTGGATATAACCTGATGAAAGAATTAGCATATAGGCTCCTGATTACATTAGGCTGCTGTGGGTATAAAAAGATCCACGAGTTGGCACGAACAGATCAGACGTAGGAAGAGTTGTGTACACACGTGCTACTGGTCAAGGCCAGATGTTGCTGTACTTCCCCAATTTCTGCCTCACCTCGAGTGTACTTTCTGTTTGTGGTTTTGCAACTTTACAGTGAGTTTACAATGAGTCAAATAACAATGAGTGGCAAGGGTGTAAAGCAGGATGCTAGTAGTGGACACAATAATACAGACGACTGAACTGGCAAATGTCAGTCATGGTGGTATTTGCTAATCATCTATCCTGCCAAACCCATTAATTTCTTTGGAATCAATAATAAAGACAGGGGATTTCCCACAACATGATATTTTTCAAGCTGTGGCCTAGGAGAACTGGGTGTATAACTCATGATTTGTGTTGACTGCCTACTAACAGTGTTAGGCTTTCTCAATTTTGCAACCCTATATTGGAAAACAGGAATATAATTCAATCAGTGTTCTCAGTTATGTCAGCCATAACTGAGAATATCTCTAGAATCAGTACTCCAGTATCTAAGGGGCCCTGGGAACAGGAGTGTGAGAGAGAGATGGCGAGTTAAAGCACACTTTCTAAGAGAAGTTCAGCTAGTGAGAAGTTAAAAGCAATTTTTAAATGATCCTTTAATGAAAAATCAGAATAACTGTTTTATTAATTATACTACAGCTGGTGTGAAATGCACTGCCAAGACTCAATGCATTGCTGAAAACTAAAAGCACTCAGACTTACCTCCCAATCGAAAAGACTACCAAATAGACACGCGTAAAAAACCAGGCAACTGTTACTTTATCAATCCTATCACTTTTAGTGATACAGTATTTTTTTTACCTACAAATGAAGAAAAATTGATCTTGTGGTTTAATAACAGTTTCCAATGAAAACAGCATAAATAAATCAACAATCCTGGTAATTATTATTAGTTTTAGTATCCTTCAATATAATGGATATAAATCATTGTCACCAAAGGCAACTCATCTTGCTGTTCCTTCAAATAAAGCTATACAGATCTACCTTGTTACCTAGCAACTGGGCAAGTAACTGCTACACTGCAAAAAAAAAAAAAAATCCTTGGTTTTATGTCAAGAGAACATTCATAAAGAATAAACATTATTAAAAAGCTCAGAAATTCAAAATTTAAAGAGATTCTTGATTTTCATTTGAAAGTGTGTTCACAGCCTGAATTTTGATAGAACATGCACCACTGAGACCTGCCAATATTTAAATCTAATATTCCTGCTCAGAGAGATCTTGGAAATGCATAGATTCTAGAAAAGAATCACCACACACTATTAATATCTGAGTTGGCACTGCTTACGGAAAATGGAGTTCCAACAACATCTTAAAGTGTCAATTTCAGTTGCATTCATTCTTGCTTACTGAATTCAAAAGGCAATCCTACACTCTTAATTGCACAAAAATCACAACCTGTATTTTATATAACATTTTGCAGCACTATACTTAACCACTGTTACTGACTGGTTTGTCATCAAATATATACTCAGCTTTGCTCCTGCTAAATTAACCCAGGCTTTTGGGACTCTTGTTATTCTGATGGCCTGGAATTCCATGTGTCGACGGGGAACACCAAGGATCATTCCTGCTCTGATTTCTGAGTTCCAGGAACCAATGTCATCCCTCTCAAGGGCAACAAGTGTTTATGACATTCCCAGGCTGGGCAGATCCATGTTCTAGGGGCCAGGGAGGGGATAAAAGAATTGGCCATGCCTTCAGGCAACCCCTTGGTGCCTCAGATGCCCCAGTTAGGAATTTGGGGACGCACTGCTGGCTCCTGTTGGGCAAGGAGTTCAAAAAAGTGTCCTATGAACTAGATAAACAGAAGGTGTAGAGAGAATCTTTTTGGTCACAACAACAAGGATGAATAATAATAATAATGCTGGTATTTGTTAAGCGCTTGCTATGTGCAGAACACTGTTCTAAGTGCTGGGATAGATACAGGGTAATCAGGTTGTCCTACGTGAGGCTCACAGTCTTCATTCCTATTTTACAGATGAGGTAACCGAGGCACAGAGGAAGTGAAGTGACTTGCCCACAGTCACACAGCTGACAAGTGGCAGAGCCCGGGATTCAAACCCATGACCTCTGACTTCCAAGCCCGGGCTCTTTCCACTGAGCCATGCAATGAAATCACCTCATCTCTGAATGCAAAGCGCAGATATGAAATGTATCTCTTTGGTACATAACACACATACGTATATGTCAGGGCACGTAATACACACATTTTTATGCACACACATATTCATTTATATACACACGTATACATATAAGTATACACGCAAATGCATAAACATACACACACTGTATGTATGTGCATTTTTATACATACATATATTTAGTGTGTACGTATGATATATTAAAGCAGCATGGCCTTGTGGAAAGAGCATGGACCTGGGAGTCAGAGAAACTTGGGTTCTAATCTAGGAACTGCTTCATGACCTTGAGCAAGTCACAACTCTTCTGTGCCTCAATTTTCTCATCTGCACAATGGGGATTCAACACCTGTTCTCCCTCCTACTTTAAATGGTGAGCCTCACGTGGAACTCTGTCCAACCTGATTAAATTGTATTTGCTCCAGCACTTAAAATAAGTGCTTGACATAGTAAGTGCTTAACAAATACTATAATAAATAAATCTGGATAAGTATCTAGAGACATATATTTGCATATACTTGTATTTCTAAAATTGCCCATCTCGGAGTGCTTACCTGCTGAAGAGAGAGCGCGAGTAGGGGAGAAAAGTATTTTTTCTACATAACTGGCCAATAATGAAAACATTTTATGGATATTCCAACAGGAGTCCCCAGGGGCTACATGGGAGCTTCTCAGGCTTGGGCTCTGTTTTCTATATATCTACTGGCATCCTAATCACCTGCCCTTCATGCATTTAATCAGCTCTCCAGCTCTAGAGATGAAAAAACCATTTAACTCGGTGGCTCTCATTACACTTTCACCCACTTTTTTCCTATTGGTAGCACCCCTAAACATTGCCATTGGCTTTTAATAAACAGGTGCAATCAAATAGTGTGGGCAGGGATGGTATCCACCAACTCCACTGTATTGTAGTCCCCCAAGGGCTTAGTACAGTGCTCTGCAATGCTCAATAAATATCATGATTTGATGGAAGTGTTTGAGATTGCCAGAAGTTTTAAGATCAAGGTTAAAACCAACCCCTTGTTCATATGGCTGGAAACGGGGCACTTGAGACTCTCATAAATTGAAACAGGTAAATTCAGGTCTGCAGGATTTATACAGCAAAGGCTTTAAACAGAGACTCAAATCCCCACAATAGTCCAGTTTATGCCCTAACTACCCCAAAGTATGCGAAAAATCAAGTTGACAAAATTAATAGTAGTCAATGTCTAACTTCTCCAACACTGAAACTTTTATCTGACAACCCGTGGCAGGAAAAAGTAAATAAGTGTGCTAAAATAACCATATTGGCTAGTAATCAACATTAAAAATTAACATTCACTATGTAAACTGGGAAAAGAGGATCAAAGAGTTCAGCAGTCCATACCGCCCAATCATAAGATGCCTGAAAGCAAGAATCACGCCTCTATTTTTGTATGCTCTCCAAGCACTCTATAAATAATTATACTTGACCATATCTTGCACTATGGGGTTAAAATCCATGGCAATGCCTGGTTTAGAATTTACAGAAAAATAAGAATTCATCTTATATTTATATAACTCTTTTCCTCTACAGCAAAAAATAAAATATGACTGAGTGATAAAAACCAAGAAATACCCCAAACCAGTAGAGGTAGCTTCATTTTTATAACGAAATACTGCCATCATAACTTTTACTTTTCACTTGGAAGAAATATGATTCTAAGGTGAGACTTTGGATTCAAAGTTTTCTAAAACACATTTTTGTAGCAAAATGACCAGTTTGGTAATATACGATCCCCACAAATTGGGAGAGTTGATAGATCCTTAGTAAGTAGGCGGTGCCATGTCTCACATTTCCGAGGGAACGGAACCACACGCAGGCAACGAGGTGATTTTTAAACAAGTATTAAAACATTAAAAAAAAAACCCTGTGCATGGGTTGTGAATCTTATCTGGGGAAACATATTTTAGTAATGATAATCATTTTTCCATTGTTAACTACAAAAAGTAATTTTCTAAATTTAGGAAACTAGATAATTCTGTACCCATAATACAGCAAAGTACTCTCACAATAGTGGTATCACAATAGTAGCACGAAAGTAACATAAACTTGGAATTGGGGAAGATTTACCTTATATATGACATTAGGTATTTCCCCCCTCCACCCTTGCACCCAATGTGACTTTGTCCGTGGCCAAAAAGAGGTGAGAAATACAACTTTGCTTACGTTCACAGCTTGATTGACATACCTAAATATCTTTTAACTGTGTGAATTCAGTCATCGGATCAATTAATAGAGTTTATGTCCAGAAGATATGATCCGTCAGGAGTTTACGATCCCCAGTTTTCCTCATCTCCCACGCCCTTCCGCATCGCCCTGACTTGCTCCCTTTGCTCTTCCCCGCTCTCCCAGGCCCAGGGCACTTATGTACCTATCTGTAATTTTATTTATTTGTATCGATGCCTGTCTGTAAGCTTGTTGTGGGCACGGAATGTCACTGTTTGTTGCTGTGTTGTACTTTCCCAAGCACTTAGTACGTGCCCTGCACAGAGTAAGCGGTCAATAAATACTACTGAAATCTAAATGGGTGAAAATAATTTACAGATATGAGGAAGAAGAGAATGAAAAGATATGTTGATGATAACTTCTTCCATAGTGGAATCTATATAATGATATGTACAGAAGCGTTTTGGGTGGCTGTGAGTGCATACATGCTGAGGTGATAGCTGGGAGGATGTGATGCAGATTAAAAAAATTAATCAGGGAAAATCTCCTAGAGGGAGTGGGATTTTGGAAAAGCTTTGAAGATGAGGAGAAGGGTGAACTGGCAGATCTGATGAGGGACACAGTTCCAGGCACGAAGAAGGAAACGAGCAAGGGGATCTGAAGTAGGAGAAATTATGCCAAGGTCTTCTGTGCTGTCTACGGTCAGTGGAATTTGGGCTGGCTCCATCAAACATACGAAACAAAGGGTGGAGATCCATCATGCTTCACTGTCTTTGCACATCCAATTTCTGAGGTCACAATCATCGGAGCCTATAATTGCTAATTGGAGGTTCAGCAGCAATTTCTTCACTGAAGTGTTCAAAGCAATTTGAACCAAAAAGAATGATAAATCACCAAAGGTTTTTTGCTTAAAATGAAGTGAGAGAACTGATTCCCTATCCTTTGCAAAGAGTAATAACTCCCATTGTTGAGGACAATAGGCCAAGAATGTAAGGGGAGAACAATAAAGTATTTTCCTGGCTGTCAAGAACTATCTTCAAGAAACCAAACTTCAGGGTGAGAAAAGGAATGGTACAAGGACACCCTTCAACTTTTATTAAACAGTGGCGTTTACTATTGAATCATTTGCTTCGGATGAATGCTTTATAAACAACTGTCACAGTGAATCTACATTTTGGTTCAGATTCTGTGGGTCACACAAATATGCTTTCAAAAGAACAATGATCATGAAACCCTTTTAATTACTGACACAAACATGTGAATGCTAACAGAACTTTTGCTTCACTTTTATTTACTAATTGGGTTCCAGTGACATGGAAGTTACAATGCCAGAAAGAATTTCTAGAAAGAATCCATACATCTTGTGCCAAGGAAAATCTCAATGCAATGCTGATTTCTTGAAATCAATATGTGTCCACTGGAGTAGTGTCTCTACTTTTCAGTTACTTCAGAATTTCCCAGAAACAAGCTGCCCCTATTCAATCTTCAGATCTTTAGATTTACCAGTACCAAAAAACACTTATGGAGTTTAGAATATCTATTTTCACTCTCTCTCTATTTGAGTTTCCATCCATGTTGTGGACACATATCCATATTGGTGTAGATAATGAAATTTTGGCAAAACAAAGACCTGGTAGAAGTTGGGATTGTGGAACTCTAGCAGAATAAGGTGAAGAGTACTGCATAATGATCATGAGCCTTGGGATTGCTTTCTGAGTTTAAGGCTAATCTAGTATTCCTTTCCTCAGAAAAAAGGACCTATAGAATGTCGGGGTAAGAGCCACATATTTACTCCATAAAATCCAAATATTAATCTTTTGTTGTTAATGGATTAGAGAAAAGTATAGCAAGGTTATTTATTTTTGGCTTATGAATTAGATGTGCAGTTTTTAGGTCATACTCAGATGACAGAAAATTATAGGAATATGATGCCTGGGTGAAAACTAAGTTTGGGAGAAACGAGGTAACTATGTAGCTACTAATGTATTTTTCCACTCCGCAGAATTTGATAGTGCGGTAATCTCTATTTACTCCGGAATCTATAGACTTCATGTAAAAAAAATCTGTATTGATATTATTTTTGCATTATACTATAGGAAACTGCAATGATAACGAATCTTAATGGTTCCACAAACTACTTTAATGGCGAAAACGTCACGGAAACCATGGAAGAGGAAACATTTCTGGATGATCATAATTCTTTCTTTTGCTTTTCTGTCTTAAAGTCTAAATTTCTCAGTGGCCAATCAGGTGTCCCGCTCATCAGACCATCAAGGCTTGCTCACAATACAGGAAGAGAAAGAACACTTGGGGTTCACGTGTACAAAACCCTAAATTTAAGAATTCATTGGCAAACCTAAAATACAGTACAAGATCTTGAGTAGAATAACTTTTAAAGGACAAGAATGGAGTGAATTTCCTTTCTGTATTTCACTTCACATTTAGTAGTTACATATTACTGAAGAACACTAGTTCTTTTCTTTTGCCTAAGTTATCTGCCTCCTAAAATCCTGGTACATCCATTCCTAATATAGCATCACAGAGTCGATGAGCCATCACAAAGTCAACATGTACTTAACATAGTTTTCAAAATTGGTTTCTCATTTAAACTAAACAGAAGTTCAACAACCTGTTGGATCATCGGATGGCTTTCGATGAGGTTTGTTTTATCCTAACCATTGAATGACAAAAACTGATAAAATATAAAGGAAAATTAAAAAAGGCTTTAGCCACTCTCAAATCAATCAATTCTTCACGATTTTCAAAACTTAGTTTAATAGTAAAAGCCTGATTTCTGACTGGTTTAGAGGAAATATTTATAAGGTTTTCTTCCAGTCTGAACAGAACCCAAATGATAGAGACTTCCCCTTATATGCATATGTGTAACTTTCCTCTTCTTTGGCGTTACACATCTACAGGGAAGACGGGAGCATGTTTCTACAAAATATACTCAAATCATCCAAATCTAGTTTTCAAGAAAAACACAACTTGGGCCCTAAAGATCACATTCTCCCTTTGGAGGCGAACACTGATTCTGCATTATTTTTTCCCAATCGCCGGCCTGCATATAATAATAATAATAATAATGTTGGTATATCCATTGGGATGTATGAAATTCCAGGATAAGGGTGTCCTGTTTCAACTTATTTTGCCCCCCAGTGGACTAAATAGTTTGTTGGTTTGTCTCTTTAGTCTAAAAGGGTCCAAAAGAGTCATCGCTCGCTGAGTCCCATGTGGGACAAGGGCCGTGTCCAACCTGATTAGCGTGCAATCTACCCGAGCGCTTAGAACAGTACTTGACACTTAGGAAGTGCTTAACGAAGACCATAATAATAATACCTTCCTATCCAGAGCTCCTTTGACTCCCGTCAGTTTGAAGACTATTGACGGGACAGACCTCAGGCCTGGTAAAGGGCTTTTACAATCTGCAATGGCCCCCAAAGTCCACCCTTAACGCTCACACCGTGGATGTGACTGCGATTCACCCATTACCGCCAGAGGCTCAATCTTGATGTCAGGCAGGCTGACCAAATTGTCATCTCACTGGCCAATTCATCAATCAATCCACGGTATTTATGGAGCACTTGTTTCGCGCAGGGCACCCGTGTTAATTGATCTAGCCACGATACACTGAATCCCAGGGCCACAGGGGGATTCGAGAGGCCACTGAGTCCCCACTGGCAGATCAGACCATGCCTAATCATCGAGGCGGAGGAGAATCTGTGAGATCTATACAGACTTCCAGTGACGGGTTTTCACATCCCCCCAGATAAGCTGTTTTAAGGCTTAAATAGCCTCCGCTGTAATCCAATCCATCTTTTTTAATATAAAAGCTCAGATCCCTTCTTCCGTAATGGGAGCCCATTTCCTTTTGCCCTGCCTTTCAAGACTCACGAGAGTCTTTTAGATTTTCAAAAATTCATGCCCGGGCACCTCAGAGGAATCCGGATGGAGCTCCAGGGTCCACATGCTTCCAGCCTTCAGAGGCAACTGTGAGCCGCACATGTGTGCGTCTCACTTAGAGATTTTCAAAAATTTAACATCCTCATCGGCCCAACAGCAGCAATCGAAACTGCAGCGGGGACTGACGCCCCGGCCAATCTCATTTCACAATGCAAAGCCTCCCCGAGTTCACGCATGTTTTAATGATATAAACAGACGGCTCGGTTCCCTTTAGAGGGTGTTAACAGAAGAGACCGCAGCATCAGTCTTGCGAAGCCGGGCTCTGGCTTGGCTTTGGCAAGTTTCAGCCTGGAGTAAATCACCACTAAATTAAAAGCTTCTGGAAATAGGCTTGACAACGGAAACGCTGACACAACCTTCACGAAGACAATAAACGCGGGCTCCGCCGCTATCTTACTGCTCTCTGGGGTGTAGCATTTTCAAGTGGATGCCCACTTTTTCCCTAGGATTCATCAACGCATGAGCACAGATGGAGAGGGCACACCGAAAAATCAGCCTTCTGGGTTCGCTCTCAAAGCACAGCTCGTCGGGCCCCCCAAAGTGAATGATCCGGGGTTAGTGTCGCCTTTGAAAAGCCGACGGCCAAATGACCTCTGGAAAACACAGCCATCAGGCCGAGGCGCCGAGGGAAGCGACGCGCCTTAACACTTGGCGATCCTTTGTTCGGCAGCGCGACGCCAACGCGTTGAAGAAGAAAAAAGAGAAAGGAGCAGAGGGGCGGAGGTAAGGCTACACCTCCGGTTGGATACCTGGATCGGAGCAGAGGCGGCTCATCCGTCCCTCCTGTTCGGCTCCACCGTTCACCCTTCCGACCCAGTTGCACCAAGCGGTCCCTTGCAAAGCTCGGCTCCGCGACCGGGGGATGTGGAATTAGGAAGGAGATGTGCCATGCCACGGTTACTACTCACCCAGCCCTGGCGGCGGCAGAAGCAGCAAAAGCGGGAGCGGCGGCAGCAGTTGGCCGGTCCTTGGCCAGGGGATCTGCAAGAGCTGGGGGCTCTGGGGTCCCCTCCCCGGGGGAGGGGGGGGGTCCTAGCACGGGGCAGCTCTTTTGTATATTTTTTTAGCCGGCTCCTCTGGGCCTCTTTCTGGGCCCCCACCCGCCCCGCGATGAATCAGAGGAGGCGGGCGACGGGGAAGGAGGAGGAGGGAGGGAAAAGGAGGGAGAGGGAGGGATGGGGAGGGATGGAGAGGGATGGGGAGGGATGGAGAGGGAGCGCTCCCCCGCACCGGCGACCTGCCGAGCGCGCAACTCGCCCTTGCACGCTCCCTCCTCTCTCTCTCTCCCTTTTGCACGCCCGTGCACACACTCGCCCGCACCCCAGAGAAGGTGTCGTCGTCGTCCCCCCCTCCGCACGCGAGCAGCCGCGTCTCCACAACCGCGCACACACACACACACACGCGCCTGCAGTCCCGCTGCACGCCTTGCTTGCACGCCTTGCTGCACGCCCGCTGCACAGGGGCTCCATTGTTCCCGTCTTTTAGCCGGAGGGGGTCGGGTCCGAGGAGACGGAGGGGGGCGGGGGGACTGGGGCCGGTTGGGGTACTCACTCGGCTGGGGGGGGGAAGAGGGGGGTCTTCCCCGATAGGGCTGCTCCAGCCCTGGCCGGCGGACGGCTGTGGCTGCAGTCGGTTACCTAACAGCCCCGGCGGCTGCTCCCCGTCCTGCTGGGCGCCCCTCGCATCCTCTGTTACTATGGATATCCTCTCTTTCCTCCTCCACTCCCCTCCTCTCACTTGCGAAGAGGCAACAGCGGCAGCGACGCCGCTCCGCAAGCGCCCAGGTGACCGACTCGGCGGCTGCAGCTGCAGCAATAGTAGTTGTTGCCGCTGCAGCTGCTGCAGCTGCTGCAGCTGCTGCAGCTGGAGAGGGGAGCAGGACTGGGCGTCTACACCAGCAGCGCCCCGCAAACCCCTGCTCCCTGACCCAAGTCGCTCGCAAACCCGCTGCAGCCCAAGATTCTCAAGTCGCTCTGCGAACTAAGACGATCTCACCGGTACCTGCGGGGCGAGCGCCGAGAGCGCATCCGACTTTACCATTCCAAGTTGCATTTGGGAAAAATTAAGATCCCCCTCCCCCCCCCCCGGTGTCTTTTTTGGTTCAGAAACGCGGAGGGGGGAAAAAAAGCATCCAACACACCGGTCTGACAATGGACGCGATCGACTGAAGTTTAGATTGAGGTTGGCATTCTAGACCGCAGGCGATCTAGTGCAAGAATTGACTTTCAGATCTCTGGTTATTTTTCTCCCATGGAAAACTTCCTAATCCTCCAAACCTCGTTGAATTCCTTTCCAGGCTTCCGTTCGGGCTGTTGGGTACCCTGCCCACGGCAAGGGAGGGGCATAATAGTAATCATGATGATGGTATTTGGTAAGAGCTTACTATGTGCAAAGCACTGTTCTAAGCGCTGGGGGGATACGAGGTGATCAGGTTGTCCCACGTGGGGCTCACAGTCTTCATCCCCATTTGACAGATGAGGGAACTGGGGCCCCAGAGAAGTGAAGTGATTTGCCCTGGATCGGAGAGCAGACAAAAGGCAGAGCCGGAATTAGAACCCATCACCTCTGCCTCCCAAGCTTGGGCTCTTTCCACTGAGCCACGCTGTCCCTCTGGCTTACTTGTCAGGCAGGGGGCTTTCACAGACCTCCTCCTGAACATCTGCAAGCCTCTTTATGTGAGGCCTTGAAAGTTCTCCTTATATTTGGGACAGAAACTCTGAACTACACTGCGGAAGATGTTTGGTGAGAAGCCACAGACCTGAGTGCTTTAGATTTCAGAAACAGCATGGTGTAGTGGGTGGAGCACGGGGCCGGGGAATCGGAAGGTCATGGGTTCTAATCCCGGCTCTGCCGTTTGTCTGCTCTGTGACCCTGGGCAAGACACTTTCACTTCTCTGGGGCCTCAGTCACCTCATCTGTAAAATAGGGATTAAGGCTGTGAGCCCCATGTGGGCCAGGGATTGTGTCCAACCTGACTCTCTTGTAGCGACCGCGGTGCTTAGTAATAATAATAATAATGTCGGTATTTGTTAAGCGCTTGCTGTGTGCCGAGCACTGTTCTAAGCACTGGGGGAGATACAAGGTAATTAGGTTGTCCCACATACGGCTCACAGTGCTCATCCCCATTTTACAGATGAGGTAACTGAGGCACAGAGAAGTTAAGTGACTTGCCCAGAGTCACATAGCTGACAAGTGGCAGAGCCGGGATGAGAACCCCTGACCTCTGCCTCCCAAGCCTGGGTGGGCTCTTTCCACTGAGCCCCGAGTGTCTAGCAGCGTGGCTCAGTGGAAAGAGCACGGGCTTTGGAGTCAGAGGTCATGGGTTCGAATCCCGGCTCGGTCACTTGTCAGCTGTGTGACTTTGGGCAAGTCACTTAACTTCTCGGGGCCTCAGTTACCTCATCTGTAAAATGGGGATGCAGACTGTGAGCCCCACGTGGGACAGCCTGATTCCCCTGTGTCTACCCCAGTGCTTAGAACAGTGCTCGGCACATAGTAAGCGCTTAACAAATACCAACATTATTATTATTATTAGCACATAGTAGGCACTTAAATACCATCATTACCCTCTAGACTGTAAGCCCGTTATGGGCAGGGAATGTGTCTATTGTTGTATCGTACTCTCCCAAGAGGTTAGTACCGTGCTCTGCAACAGTAGGTGCTCCAATAAATTCGACTGAATGAAATAACACGTCATCTAAAGCCTTGGTGGTCCGATCCTCAATCTCGGTTTAAAATTCAACCAGTGTTTAAAAGTCAGCACCTTGGCCAGTCATCTCTGAAAGGAGACCAAGGAGTACAAGCTCTTGTATCGAGGCAGCGAGATTCGGTATTGATTAAGGCTGTCAAAATGATTTAGGGAAATATTTTGCCCTAGGAGATGTCAGCCTTAAACCTGGATAATGAGTTATCACTTTCATGTACATTAGCATCACCTTCTAAATCTAAAAGCAAGCAATATCATGTACAGTTTCCTTTTAGGTCAGAACACTATCTTCAATGAAGAAAGATCTGCACGTATTTGGATGAGTTTTAAAGGCTTAACAGAGTAAATACCCTTCATTGACCAGAAAAACGGTCAGAGTACGAAAATCCCTTCCGTACTTCCATAATCTATTAAATGGCACAAAACGGTCATTCGACGGTCGTGCGATTTCTTTATGAATGAAAAACTGAAGCAACTGCTCCTGTGCTCTCTGACATGGCGTACACCGTCCTAGCCTATTCTTTTGATAACATGTTATCAGTTAAAGCACTGAACTAGGAAATCATAAGAGTTGGCTGTTACCTTCTCTTCTTTGGGGCTTCAGGTAGGTCACAACATGATTTCTCTCCCTATGAAATGGATGCAGTAACAGCCCTAGGCACGCTTTGAAGGACTTGTAGTCATCTCTATTTGATGGTGATACTAGCGGCCTGTGCCTCACAGGGTGAACAAACTCACAGGTACAATGTGTCACACAATGAAAACTACATAAATGAAGTCCTAACTATTTTGTTGTTTGCCAATATGCCAAGCCAAGTTTAAAAAAAACAACTAGATTCATCCTGACTTAATATACAGGAGATTCTATCTAAATGGCACGCTTAGCATAAACACGTGAGGACGTAGCCCATATGTCCCAAAGTTAGGCTACCCAGGCCCTCGGCAGGGTTTGACAGTCTGTGGTGGTAATTAAAAGGCTAACCAAGTGCCCTGTGATGGAATGGAATGCTACCCACCTTGTCTGACTAGACATTTTCCTGATGTGTGACCTGCTGTCTCAAAGTACCATGTATGTAATGTACTAAATACATTTCTGGAGCTGAGTTGGCAAAATTTCTGGAAAATTTGGAGGAAGGGTACTATTTGTGGGTTCGGAAGGGATTTAGGGAGTTGTACAAAGCAGCAAGTTCACATCACCGCCACCTCTGGGAGGGAGACAAGGGAAGGGGTTCTGCTTCGCTTTTAGCATGGCCTCTCACCTAAGAAGGAACGACTTGGAGATAGCTCCCCTGTTAGACTGCAAGCTCCTTGAGGGCAGGGATCGTGTCTACATAGTCTGTTATGCTCTCCCAAGCGCTTAGGACAGTGCTCTGCACACAGTAAGCCCTCAGGAAATGCCACTGACTGATACGTAGATTCGACGTTCAGGGAAAGACCACTGTGAGGGAGGAAAGGTCGCTGTCCGTGATGACAACTACTGATGACCTTGAGAAAGAATCTTCAGGTTCCAATAGTTTCCATCAACCAGGAAGTTCGGTGAATTGGCTCCTCCACAAGCTTAATGGGAGATTGGTACAGTTCCCATATATAAAAGTTAAAAGTCATGAGGTATCAATAAATGGGTAGCCAGCGGGAATTTCATGTTGGTTGATATAACAACCCACAGAACAGTGCTTTTCAACCTTTTGGCAGTCACAGAGCTTCCTATTTCTGAAATCTGAAACGGCTACTTTTATGCTATTCTGCTTTTTGTCAGAGCTCATATCTGGTCTTTCCACAATTTTGAACTTTTTGGATAATTTTTTCTTGAAAAAAAAAATCAAACCAAAGCTCTCTTACTTGGGTCTCTATACTTTTTAGTGACATGACCAGATGTGGGGCCTGAGGCTCTTCCACAGGACCTAGTATTCTGCTAGGGAATGCTTGGTTTCAGGCCCAGTGAAACTCAGTTTTTTAAAAAAAATTTCCAACTTCCAGAGGTCAGCCTGACCCCAGCCTCTCCAGCTCTCAAAATACCTGACAAGGAAGAACCTTCTATATTTATTTGTGGAGCCAACAAAGATCCGGCTTGCAACACAACACACTGGAGTTTAAAATAGCTGGCTAAAAGAATATCAATTGCACATCGATAGCTTCCATGGTTTCTAAATCTTTTCTTGGTATCAGAATAAGCAATCTCTATTTGATGGACCGACATCGTGTTTGACATTTGAGATGGCCCCGTCTCTGGGGGCACAATCCAGCTCAAAACCCAGATCAAGGATGGTGGTGAATTATGTGAGGGTCAGGAAAGCTTTAGGGATATATTTGCTGACTGATCTGTGCATGCCTGACAGATCCAAGATAGAATATGGCTGCCACCACTTCTCTCCAACACTACTCATCTCAGAAAATTGGGAACTTGGGGAGGTAATTTTCCAAAAAAAGGAAATAGGCCAATGGAACTTATCACCTGGCGCCACAGAGGAAAATTACTCTGGCCTAAGATAAAAGAGTTTCTAACGTTAGATAAATCAATGAACAGCTAATGGAGAAATCTCTCAGCAGTCACCCACCCACCCCCACACCCCCTCCACCCCGCCCCCATACTGTTCATTTTTTAAAAAAATCATAGGTTCAAATAGTAAGAAAGATCTTTTTATGCTTGCAGTCTTTAACAAAGGATAATGGATGTGTAATCCCTATCTGAGACTCGGTGGAAAAAATATTTTATTTTTAATCATTTTAAGAGTCAAGCTAGGCACTTGTGCTGCCTATGTACTTGGATCCGAACCCTTTTAGTTCTCGATGTTCACCCCACCCTGAACCCCTCAGTACGTAAGGGCACATCCATTACTTACTTTAATGTCTGTCTCCCCCTCTAGACTATCACCTTCTTGTGGGCAGGGAATGTGTTTACCAATCTGTTCCTGAGTGCTTAGTACAGTGCTCTGCAAACAGTAAGCGCTCAATTAATACAACTGATTATATGATACTATGATGAGGTTTCACAAAGAAGATAAAGTAGGGAGAGGAACTTTATGAATATGTGAACGAATTTTTTTAATATTCACTCTGAAATATGTAGACAGCAGTCTTTTGGGTTCTGCAAACTTAAGGTATTGGTAAGTGCTTACTTATGTGTCAAACACTGTTCTAAGAGCTGAGGTAGATGCAAGCAAGTTGGGCACAGTCCCTCTTCCGTATGAGGCTCACGGTCTAAGGAGTAGGGAGAACAGGTTTTGAACCCCTATTTTGCAGCAGAGGAAACTGAGGCACAGAGTAGTTAAGCGACTTGCCCAAAGTCACTGAGTAGGCAACTGGTGGAGCCGGCATTAGCACCCAGGTCTTCTGACTCCCACGCCCGGACTCTTTCAACTAGGCCACGCTCATTATCGGTACAGTTCCAACACAGGACGCGTCATCTTGAACAGTGACCTTATGCAAGAAGCGGGGCAGCAGCAGAATGAATTCTACTAGGGAAAAAATGGAATTAGCATGGCATAAAGCATTGAGTAGTTCAACTCTCTGAAATGGTGCTGGGTGGTTTTATCAGAGGGGAGAATAAGTAAAATTGTCATTGTCCTCTACTGTGTTCATTCTCATTGCTTATTTGCAATTAGGAAGGCAGAGTGCCATTCAAGCTGAAGGCAAGTTGATTTACAAAGGTTTTATTTTCTGTTGCTCAGTTTCTACATTAAATGCAATAGCAGATGAGATGCATAGCCTGCGTCTTTCAATATGAACTACTGACTCATTTCCATATGCAGCTACAAAACTAACAGAAGCCACCCCTCCGGCAAAACCCTGAATAAGCAGTAGGAATTTACACTTTTTCCCAGTGAAAAGTAAACTCGGAATCCAGGTGGAACACATTTCAGGACTGAGTCCTAGCTGCCAGGAACACCCTGACCCAATCTACTGAATGAAATCCTTTTACTTGATTTTTACTTACATTCAGGACCTAACCTTAGACAGAATCCTTTTTGAGCAACAAATACAGTATGTCAACTTTCAGCCTTCACTGGCCAAAAAAAAAAAAGGATAGCCTGTCTAGCTACAGAATGCTAGTGTGATGTACTTCTCAAATGAACAACTTTTTACCAACTGGACTATTATGCATGGCACTAGGTGAAATTTTCAAGGTGGCGCTCGGAAAGTTTTGCTGTAATGGACCAATAAGGAAGTGAGAATTAACAGACAGCTATTTTGAGACTTGACAGTCTCCAGGGACTTGAGGAATAGAACTAGATTCACCTTAATACCACTTGGTTCTACTTGGGCAGATAGGATCAATCACATTTATTGAGCTCTTAATATGTGCAGGGCACTGTACTAAGTACTTAAAGAAATACTCAGAGGTCAAGTGCCTTCACTGGAAGAGACCATAGCCTAGTGAAAGAGCACGGGCCTGGGAGTCAGAAGACCTGGGTCCTAATCCCAGCTCCATCACTTGTCTGCTGTATGACCTTGGGCAAATCACTTAACTTCCCTGTGCCCAAGTTACCTCATCTGTAAAATGGAAATTGACTGAGCCCCATGTGGGAGAGGGACTGTGTCCAACCTGATTATTTTAGATCTACCTTAGTGCTTAGTACAGTGCCTGCCACACAGTAAGTGCTCAAGCACCATTAATAAAGGGGGTAAAGCCTGTCTCCGTAATATGCTCCAGTGAGTTCCTCTCCATTATCTTTTCCACATCCACATTAACTTTCAGTCAGTGGTATTTAACTTGACTCTGTAGGGATGGAAGCAGCTATGGACTTCTGGGGTTCTAAACTGATCACCTCTCACTGTCTTCCATTATTAGGTTTGTACTTGTTCTCTAATATTTGCTGATACAACCGATAGAGTGTGCATAGTCTTCTGTAAAATGAATTTCCCTCAATTTCTTTTAATCTGGAAGACTTTGTTTTAGGGCGATGGAAAGAGCTGTTGGTATTCCATGATTCTCCTACCTCTGGCTCAGCCCTAAGTTCCACGTATGGAAGGCATGGCCAGGAGTTGGGCCAGGAAGAGAGAGGAAGCACCGAGAGGGGCCGGCCTCTTCCACGGCTGGTGTCCCCAAATTGTGAGGATAAGCCCTTGGAGGAATGAAAACAAGTGAAATCCATCCCTTCCCTTTCCACAGTGCTTGCCTCCCTACCCTGCTCAGAAGAGAAGGGATGTGGGTACAGATTATGAACAGCTCTCTCCGCCAAGCACAAGTGTTAGAGGGAGAGACCTCTATCTTTTTTAAAAAATACAGATATTAAAGATACCATTGCTGGGCCGAACCAATGGCCAATCTAAGTAGTCTAATGTTGTGTCTCCAACGGGGACAACAGGCTACCTGGAGCATCAGTTGATGGTGGCCCTGCTTGATATTCATTCCTTCTCTCCTTGCACTTTCTCAGCTCTCCTCTAGACTGTAAGCTCATTAAGGGCTGGGAATGTGCCTACCAACTCTGTTATACTGTACTCTCCAAATAACAATGATAATGATGTTGGTATTTGTTAAGCGCTTACAATGTGCCAAGCGCTGTTCTAAGCGCTGGGGGAGATACAAGGTCATCAGGTTGTCCCACGTAGGGCTCACAGTCTTAATCCCCATTTTACAGATGAGGTGACTGAGGCCCAGAGCAGTGAAGTGACTTGCCCAAAGTCACACAGCTGACAAGTGGTAGAGCTGGGATTAGAACCCATGACCTCTGACTCCCAAGCCCGGGCTCTTTCCACTAAGCCACGCTGCTCCCAAGCTCTTAGCACAGTGCTCTGCACACAGTAAGCACATATATTTGATCAATTCTCTAGCTAACAATAATGGTCCAGTGTTTGAACACCACTCGTCCACTCCACAGACCTTCCCTCCCAATTCTTAGTGAATTTATTAACTTCATACAATATACATTTTCCCTCTATTTGTGATATTTTCCTCAAACCCAGAAAAATGGACAAAGGTTTTGCTACATTGTATTTCTCTAAAATGCACAACAGATACCATCACTGTGTGCACTTTCATCAAATACATGCTGAAGGGGAAGAAGTATGCATTAAAAAGCTTTATGCTCTTGTACAAAAATGAGCTCCAGGGAGGGAAAATTGGAAAACAATTTTGTGGGTTAATTTAAAATGTAATTAGCAGTTTTATGCTATCCAAAATTCTCTCCCTGTAATGTCCTAGGATTATAAGAGAGAGAGAGTGAAAGACCCTTTAGGAATAATTTATACCCTTTTGTTTATATTCTCCAGAGCCAAAACAGAACCACAAGGAGACTCCGTCGTGGAATGATTTCGCCAGGTACTTCTCCTTGGCCATGGATCTTGAGAATTTTCATAATAGCTTATCCCAATCTTTCCTCCCTTTTATCATTCTCCCCCTTTCTCCTCTCCCTTCTGGTCCTTTTGTTATAGGCCAAGAAGCTCTTTAGTAAACTGTTTGACGCCAACCCCCTGGGACTTCCTCTTAACTGACTAGATATGATGCTCTGAAACTTCAGGGTACTGAAAATATTTGTGACCACAACCAATTCTTGCTATCGAGCAGGACTGAAGATTTTTGGATGCCCCACAGTGATCACTAACCTGAGACTCCTACATCTTCTGCAGACTTGGGGTCTCCTGGCTCCAAGCTGCAGGAACCCCCCAGCCCCATCCCAACTCCTAGGGATCAGTTGGAGCAGAAGAGAACACGGCCTGGAAGTCTCTACTCCTTGAGTAGTGTGAGACCCAGAGGGCCGGCAACGTGATAAGCAGCATGGCCTAGTGGATAAAGCATAGGCCTGGAAGTCAGAAGGACCTGGGTTCTAATCTCGGCTCAGCCATTCATCCACTGTGTGATCTTGGGCAAGTCACGTCAATTCTCTGTGCCTCGGTTATCTCATCTTTACAATGGGAATTACAACTGTGAGTCCCACAATGGGGGACGGACTGTGTCCAACCTGATTAACCTGTATTTACCCCAGTGCTTAGTTCAGTGCCTGGCACAAAGTAAGCGCTGAAGAAAAACCATAAAAAAATCCTCAGGTGATGCACAGGTCAGATCACTGCTTCCGATCTGCCCTAGATCACCTCAGGACTAAACCCACCAGACTTGGAAATAATTTAGACCCAGCCTGCTTGAAACACATTTAAAAAAAACCAACAACCTTTCAAAAGCTTCCCCTCTTTAAATTTCAGATGTAAAAGTCCAGCAAGGGCCACATTTCAGTTCATATAGAGGGGACATCCCGAACCTACTTCGAGAGTGAGGACAGATTTCACTGCCACGGAGAGAAGAAAAAAAAAAACCAGAAGACAGGGTGCAGAGGGTAGAGTCTGATCGAGTTTGTATGGGCTCAACACACACCCAGAAGTTAAAGGCCCCAACCTTAACTTTCTCCCCGTCTAGACTGAAAACCCGTTGTGGTCAGGGAACATGTTTATCAACTCAGTTTTTAATGTACTCTCCCAAGCGCTTAGAACAGTGTTTTGCAAACAGTAGGCATTCAAATACAATTAACTGGTGTTAGGGATCTGTGTGACAGCTCTGCTCCCATGGAGGTATCACACTACATCTTTTCAAGGAATTCTCACAGTCACTTTTTTTGTTGATGCATTAAAAAAAAAATCGTCACAAGCAATGGCCTATGTTCTAAGTGACTACCAGTGCCTCTCTGGAAATTCCACTGTATGAAGCAGGGACACACCAAGTATATTTGGCCGGTTTGATTATTTGTAAAGAAGGTATTCATGCATTTTTTTAAAAACGTCTACATTTAAAGTGCAGGTCCAGCAACCGTAACTGATCTTCTAAATCCTGAAAATGAACTAAACCAAATAGAAACTACAAAGAGAGAGCATTGCCAAAGAAGAGTGAGCTTATTGAAAGGGACTAGGAAAGAAGGAAAAAGATTGGGAGGAAAAGCAACATAGGCAGGTTAGCTCTCTGAATGACTGATCAAAAGTAAAATCACTCCCGAAATTCATCTGGCACCTAAAAGGCCCCAAACAAAGGAACACGTTTCAGTCGGTTACAATGTTTGCAGAAGCACGCTTGGCTCGACCAAGTCCGAGAGTTCAAGAACCACCGTTCTTTAGACAAGTCAAATCGGAAAAGTGCAAGATCAGCTGGCTTCACCTCCCTTCAGCAAGTGCCAACTCTTCCTGCTCCAAGTTTCTACTTTACCCTCAGCAAGTCAGCGGCCAGGAGCCAGTAGGCTTATTGTGACTTCATGATGAGACCAGGTGCTGATCCATCAGAGTTAATTAACAGCCTGTGGGACTCAGTTTGCTGGGAGGATAGAGGATTTTAACCCCAGGTCTGCCAGGTCCTTTTCCCCACAAGATGCAAGACAGTAAGAAAAGCACTGTGTATCCAGAAGGAGAGAGAAGAAGAAGGGGAAGGGAAAATCTTGCTTCTAATTTAGAAAGAGAACAAATATCAGAGGAAACATAGCTCCCATGCCTTAGGATACAAGCTCGCTAGAGGATGGATTTTGCTTTTTCCCCTCCCTGGAATCCCCATGGTGCTTGGAATAGTTCCATGCATATAATGGCCACTCAGCAAATGTTTATTGACGATGGCAATGACACATTGGTCCTGAACAAGTTGAGGGAATAGTGACAAGAAAGATTAATGGAGCAAGAGAAAATATCATCTAAAAACTGTAAATGAACTCAAATCAATTTTGACCTAGAAATATTTCAGAAACTACAAGTTAAGCTATATACTATGTAAAGCACCTAATTGAAGAAATAATTTTCTGATAATCTAAGCACAGAAGCCCATTTACAGTGTTAGAAATACGCATATACCTATAAATAATAGAACAATCAGTTATCACCATCAAGACAACAAAAATCCCACTCCATTTCTTCAGGAAGTCAAATAAAGCCACAAAGAACTGTGAAGTTCTAGGATCTGTTGGTGGCATTCTACTGAGTTGTCTCTTATTGTCACTATTGAGATGGGCTCTGTCTAAAATATATAATAAGACTGAGAGGGAGCCTCACAAGATTTTAGAAATGCCACACCAGCAAAATCTTCCATATCAGGAAAAATGAAAAATATAATAGTATGAACTATCGTTTCACGCTGCCTGCTGTAATGCACATTAATGGCAAGATTCTAGCCAGAGCTTCTTTGGAACGCTTACAAGATTAACATTGCCATCTGGGTCCTACAAGGGTCACTACGTCACTTCATGCCACACTGAGGCACAACTGCTATGGTATTTGCAGACAGGCAGATGCAAATTCAAATAATGAACCCCAAACTCTTCTGTCTTCACTAGCCTCATCCCAGCATTCTTTCCTCCCTCAGTAGATTTGGACTGAAGTAATTAGGATACACATGTGATTGTCCAAAGACGCTTACAAAGTATATTGGAGGCCTGGACATGGACTTCCATATTGCAAACTATTGAGTGAACATGGAGGATGGCATGAACCAGCCACACTCAAGGTATGTGGTAGATCATTATAAAGGGGGAGAGAAACCAAGAGGGGAGAAATCACACAAAAAGTTTACGGAAGGAAACCAAAGGATATTATGAAACCAAAATTAGAATCCATTGTAGGGAAAATGGGAAGAAATATCACAGTGAGGTGAAGACACAACAAAAACGCACGTTTAATACATTCAAATGAAATTTCAGTTGATCCACTTGACTCAAAGGCCAGTAATGTGTCTGTTTATTATTGTATTGTACTCTCCCAAGCACTTAGTATAGTGCTTTGCACACAGGAAGTGCGCAATAAATACGACTGAATGAATGACATGCACCCTGGCATCCTCACAGGAAAACCATAGAGGTGTTAATTATAAGCAATTAATGGAAGCTGTACATCAACATAAACAGCTTGGCCTAGTGGAGAGACCACAAGCCTGGGAGTCAGAGGACCAGGATTCTAATCCTGGCTCTGACAATGCCTGCTGCATTACCTTGGGCAACTCACTTAACTTCACTGTGCCTCTGTTTTCTCAACGGTTAAATGGAAATTAAACCTTTCTCCTTCCTAGACTACGAGCCACAGGTGGGACAGGGATTCTGTCCAACTTGATTATCTTGTTTTTAACCCAGTGCCTAGTACAGTGCTTGGCACATGGTAAGCATTTAAATACCACAGAAAAATAAAAACCTCCATAAAGATAAGGTTTTAGGTGAAGAGTCAAATTAAATGACGTTATCAAAGGCTCCTGACTCTCACAAACAGAACTGGGAATAATCTATATTGAATTATGCCTTATGGCTCAGCTGAAGCTACACGGGACAATCTCTTTGGAAAAGTACCCAATTACCACATTATTTATCACAGTCCATATCCAGGGCAAACCACTGTATGTCTATATTTGGAAGGTTAGTTTCCTGCAAATGTTTAGTCAAAGACCTGTACCGGCATGGCCTAAATGCTAGAGCACGGGCTTGGCAGTCAGAAGAACCTTGGTTCTAATCCCAGCTCTGCCCCTTGTCAGCTGTGTGACCCTGGGCATGAGCCCATTATGGGCAGAGATTCTCTGTCTTTATTTGCTGTGCTGTACTTTCCAAGACAGACATTAATATAAGTATCATACAATTTAAAGATATGTACATAAGCGCAGTGGCATTGAGGGTGGGGTGAATATCAAATCCCAAATATCAAATTTTACTGTCACTTGCATTTGAGCGCTTACTCTGTGCAGAGCACTGTACTAAGCACTTGGCAGAGTACAATATAACAACGTAAGAGACACATTCGCTGTCCACAACCGCCTTACAAACTGTTGTTTGTAACAGTTACAACAGTTTGGAGGCTTCATTAGTGGTTTCTTCTTTGAATAGGGAGGACCACTATATATTAGATACAAACTTGGCAGGTTTTCACCTCTCTCTGTCACAAAGAAACATTCAGTGGATGAGAGATAGAGTCTTTTCGGGAAGGAAGGAAGACCCGACTGTGGGAAGGAAGGAATATTGTCAAATGTAGGGAGATGGAGTCAGGAAGCCTCAGTTACATTCTTTTTTAAATTTCACTTACTCTGCATCTTTGAATAAATAATTTATCACTTCCTTTGTCTTGTTGTTCCCAAAGTATAAAAGGTGAAACTAACACCTGCCCACTGCCAACCTCAAGGGGACGTTATAGTAAGCAATTAGTACATGATGTCTGCTAAGTGTTTGGATCTCCTTGGAGATCGGCGCTCTGAAGAATTATTGTATTATTCAGGAAGTAATAGAAGTTATAGGCATAATATATATAATGAATCACGGTTAAGTAGTTGAACATCAGGGAGCAATCCGGTGCTTAGAGTGGATAATAAACTCGCATAAGTCAATAGGATGATGATGTCATAAAAGAGTAACTAAATACTGCAGTGGGTTGCACCAAAAGGAATATTACAGTTGAAACCATTCTGGTAAGTCAGCGCAGTCCTGGGCACTGTTATACTGCGCTGAAGCATTGCTTTCAACTTGGCAGCCATGTTATAAAAGAGAAACAAAAAAAGTTACATAAAGACACAGCAGTCACCTTGAATGCTAAACAATAAAAGAGATGAATGTTAATAATAATGACGATGACACCTGTTAAGCACTTACTATGTGCCAAGCACCGTATTAAGTGCTGATGTAGATATAAAGTTATTAGGATGGACACAGTCCTTGTTCCACAAGGGGCTCACCATCTATGTGGGAGGGAGAACTCCCCATTTTACATATGAGGTTACTGAGGCACAGGGAAGTTAACTGACTTGCCCTTGGTTATACATTGGACAAATGAGGGAGTCGGGATTAGAACCCAGGTCCCTTGACTTCCATGGCTGTGCTCTTTCTATTTGGCCATACTGCTTCTCAATATGGTCAATATGTGCCTAGCACTCTGCTAAATACCGAGACAGATACATGATAATCAGATTGCTCAGAGTCCCTGCCCAACATGGGGCTCATAGCTGAAGAGGGAGGGAGAAGAGGTACTTTCATCCCCACTTTAAACAGGAGGAAACGGAGGCACGGAGAAGTAAAGTGTCTTGCCCACGGTCACACGGCAAGTGAGCGACAGATTTGGGACTAGATCCAGGGTCCCTAAGAATCCCATCCCTGCGTCCTTTCCACTGTCAACTTGTTGAAGCTTCAGCTCGGTCCCTTTCCCCAGCGGGTTCGGTAATCCCGGTTCTGCCATTTGTCTCCTGTGTGACCTTGGGCAAGTCACTTGGCTCAGTTGCCTTATCTGTAAATGGCGAGTAAGACTGTGAGTCCCATATGGGACAGCGACTGTGTCCAATCTGATTAACTGGTATCTACTTCAGCACTTACAACAGTGCTTGGCACATGGTAAGAGTTTAACAAATACCATCATTT
Source organism: Ornithorhynchus anatinus (assembly GCF_004115215.2). Taxonomy (NCBI): domain Eukaryota; kingdom Metazoa; phylum Chordata; class Mammalia; order Monotremata; family Ornithorhynchidae; genus Ornithorhynchus; species Ornithorhynchus anatinus. The sequence continues at coordinate 36,959,353 of NC_041741.1, forward strand.
ATTATTAGACCCGTGAGTGTTTTCCAGTGGCCCAAGGGAACTGGAGTCATTAGGGGAGTTCCTCTGCGGAAGTCGCAGCATCCAGGATGGGTACCTGGCTTCTCAGCATTAGCAAGGATCAAAGAAGGTATCAGGCGGGAATGGAGGGTATCAAGAGATAGGGATGAGCTGCAGGACAACGATGCTCGGAAAGAAGGCCATCACCTTACCCGCTGCTGAAGAAAGTTGGCCCTGATCCCATGGCAACCGTTTTCGTCAAGCCCTCCATGACTCTAGGCTCGGTGCTGACAGCAACTCATGTACAGGGTACCCTCATGTCTGTGACAATGGGAAGTCTCTGGATAATTGCATTTGGGACATACATCTGATGTTATTAGCATCAATTCAAATGCAGACTGCTCTCTGTGGCAGAATTTCTCCTAATGAACAGGGCGTTGTAGTAATCCCAGCAAGCAGAGTCAGTATTCCAGTCATCCATCTGACTCATCCGAGAGTGGAGTACAGTAACGGAGCACAGCTTTTGGGCAATTACTGGCCACCTAAGACAGTCTGAGAAATAATCTGGACATCCTTAGGACCTCATTATGGAAGTCGATGAATTTGTGTCTATATGTACTTTTTTTTTTTTTGAGGCGAAACTCTAGTTTTCATGAAGTTATGTAAATTTAAACTGTACCTCTGCACATCACAGGCAGCATGATCGCAAGGGTGATTCAATGGTTAATATGAATTGGACCTGATGCTTGAGTGACTCAGTAGAAAAAGCATGGTTCTGTATGTTGGAAAAACTGGGTTTTAATCCCAGCTCTGTCACTTGACTGTATGACTTTGGGCAAGTCATAACCTCTGTGGCTCAGTTCCCTCATCTGTAAAATGGGGATGGAATACCTATTCTCTCTCCCCTTTATCCTGTCACCCCCATATGGGACAGATACTGAGTCTGATCTATGTACCCCAGGCCTTAGCACACAGTAAGCGTTTCACAAATTCCACCATTATTAGAGTCACCCACTGTCAGAAGAAATTGGCCCCAACAATGCAGAGCCTTATTTCATCAGACTCTCTGAGGGTCAACTGGTCAGAGTGGCAGCAACAGCTGGGAGATGGTGTAGTCAAGGCAGGACTCTGCTTTTGTGCTCAGATATCCCGGTGTTGCACTGCCATCTCCACTCCCTCTTAGTATTTCTAGGCTGCATAGTCAGAGGCACATCAGACGAAGAGAACCTCTGCCCCATTCATCCCATACTGGGGTCCTCTCCTGCCGACCCATTTATTCAGGAGAAAATGCTTATTTATAATATCCTAATCATTTCCAAGGATTTGTTTTTAAATTCGGTGCTTTAGACTTCTAAGCTGCATTTATTACAATACTGCATAAAAACAGATTTCCTGGAAATATTAGTGAAGTGGAACAAACAAAACCCAGGTGGGCCTAATGGAAAACTGGCATCAGGCCTACAAGTTGAGTTTTCTCTGCCTCTTTTGTATTTTCTATTTGCTTCTAGGAGAGCTGAGTGTTTCCTGGGAATTTAGGACTGTGGGAGACGTCAGTGTATTTGATTCAGGCAGGAGTTTGTATTTTTATACCCTAATTAGATGGTGAGTGTTGCTAAATGTGGGCAACAATCAATGAAAAATTTGCAGCCTTAAGGGAATTTTTGTGGCTGCATAATTGCAAAGGTATTACAATTATCAGGAAAAGTTCAGAGTCTTGGTTGAGTTGACTTCAGTCCTCACAGAGCCATAGAGCTGGAAAGGAACTCAAGAAATTGTGGTGTATTCACTTTCCCTTGCTCCCACGCTCACCCTGCCATATCAGGACAATGCAGTTAAACCATCCAAGAGAGATAAATGTCTACCTATCTTTAGTGAACTTCAAGGATGGAGAGAACACTGATAGCCTGCTCCTAGGTTTAGTTACGACTATAAGAGCGACGTACTTCTTTAAGTCTAACCAAACCCTTGGTTTGCTCTAAATTAAGTGATTGCTTGGGCAGCCCTCCTTGGAGACGGAGAACAGCCAGGTACATCTAGGGCCAATTAAAGAAGGGGACCAGGAGGGCCATTTAGCTGAGTCTCAAGATCAGAAGCAGGTCTGGTGCTATTTTCCTTAATAATTGGTACATTTACAAAGGAAAAGGCCAGTGCAGCATTTAAAAAAATAAAAAAAAGTATAATTATATTTCACTTTTTCTTCAGCTAGTGATGAATCCGAAGTACTGTTTGAGCTTCTGGGTGGAAAGCACTCTACAAAGTTCTTGGGTAAATACAACACAATGAGTACAGTGTAATCCCTGACTTCAAGGAGTTTACAATCTAGCAGGGAAGAAAAATATTGAAATAAAGTATATAGATAAAAGATGAGAGAGTATAAAAATAGGCACATATGCTCTTTTTGGTTAGGAAAATGTTTGGAAAAAATATAGAGATAAAAATTGATAGAGTATAAGAATATGCACACATGCTCCTTGTGGTTAGGAAAACTGTCTACCAACTCTACTGTTCTTTCGAGGGCCTAGTACAGTGTGGTGAACAGAGTAAGCACTCAATAAATACCACTGATTGAAGTGACAGTAGGAGATAATATACAACTGGGAGATTAGAAATTAACTGGGTAGGGCCTTCTGGGTGAAAAGTGATTTCAGAAGCGTTTTTAAGATGGGGAGAGTAATGATTCCTTGTGGTTAGGAAAACTGTCTACCAACTCTACTGTACTGTTCTTTCAAGTGCCTAGTACAGTGTAGTGAACAGAGTAAGCACTCAATAAATACCACTGATTGAAGTGGCAGTAGGAAATAATATACAACTGGGAGATTAGAAATTAATTGGGTAGGGCCTTCTGGGTGAAAAGTGATTTCAGAAGGGTTTTTAAGATGGGGAGAGTAATGGCTTGTTAGATGTGAAGGTGGAGGAAGTTCCAGGCATAGGGAAGGGAGAAAAAGCAGAGGTTGGATGCAGGAGGGAAGAATGGAGCCCAGTGAGTAGAGTAGACTGTGAACGCCATATGGGACGGGGACTATGTCTGAAGGCATGACATTTATCCCAGTGCTTAGTGCAGTGCTGGACACACTGTAAATGCTTAACAAATACCACATTAATAATTATTATGACAAACCTTCCGATAACTTCAATCTAGGGTGAATACTGTTCTCTCTGGTCTTTAAGTTTTTATTTCTCCTGTAGATATCAACAGGGAAATAATGAATTGGTGAGCCCTTTATATTCAGAAATACTCTGCATATATGATGTTTCAGTTATTTCCATTTGTGTTAAGTTTGCTCGAGGCCAGCATATTTGATTAGATTTCTTTACACATTTTCATGTTAATATTTAATAATACAATTACCCTAAGGAATCTGTCAACTTTCAGATATGCCTTCTTGTTTCTGCTCAACTACAACATTTTTCCAGCACCGTACATCTACGTGAATCCAGATGCCTTTAACATTCTTCTGGTGGATAATCAACATTCCTCAAGCCCTTTCCTGAAGATATAGAACCACTGTATTTAGTAAATAGATGGAAATAATCCGATCAAGATTGAAAACACTTGCATTTCACACTCCAATAAGAGGAAAAAAATAGTCGAGCACTGTAGTGACTCCAGAAAGAGTTTTAAAAGAAACTCTTCATCCATTTTTTGGTGTACCTTTGTAAGAAAAGCTCAACTTCTTTGGGGTCTTTGGCAGGTAAGAAGTCTGACTGTTCCTCTCCAATCCTGAGCTCCTGACTGTGAAGCAACAGTTTCTAGGAGTCCCATTGAGAATAGCCCCCTTCCTCCACCCCCACCCAACCGCTGCCTTAATTCCTTCATTGGAAGGAGGCTGGCAGCCCCTTCAGATGGAACACTGATGCCCAACCATCTGCAACGTTGCCCTTTCTGCCTCATCTGCCCCATCTCATCTCAGCTCCGAATACAGAGCTAAGTGGTGCAGCCAAGCTGAAACCAGTTGCCACGGGAGGGGCCCCTTCAATGACCTCAGCCTCAGTGACCACCCCCAGAGGCACCCAGGGCTCGGAGAAAGGGTGGGGCAATAGCATCCTTGCACTAGCAGCGTGGCTCAGTGGAAAGAGCACGGGCTTTGGAGTCAGGGGTCATGAGCTCGAATCCCGGCTCGGCCACTTGTCAGCTGTGTGACTGTGGGCGAGTCACTTAACTTCTCTGTGCCTCAGTTACCTCATCTGTAAAATGGGGATTAAGACTGTGAGCCCCACCTGGGACAACCTGATTCCCTTGTGTCTACCCCAGCGCTTAGAACAGTGCTCGGCACATAGTAAGCGCTTAATAAATACCAACATTATTATTATTATCACTAGAGATGGAATGGAGGGAATAACACGTTCACCTGCTTTCTTCCCTTTCCCCAGGCATTAATATTCACATGCGGGTTCCATCGCAGACTCAAGACTCCCCGCTTTGGAGGCAGCAGGATCACACTAAATACTTGATAACTTTAGAAATTCAATGCTAGCTACTTAGGATTTTCTGCACCCTTCTCAGTGGGTAGTGTGTTGGAGTTGGACTGAGCAGAATGTTTTACCCACTCCATAGTGGTTTTTCTTTTATCGCTACATATCGTTAAAGGTATTTCTTAGGTATATTAATTGCATTTGAGCCTTAAACTGTTCATTCTATAACTACACATTCCTCTAAAACTCTGTGTCCTGATGGACTTGGAAAAACAGAAAAGATGATAGCTGCTTATCTCAAATCCTGCTCCTCAAAGATGAACCATGAAGCTTTTTGTTCCTGCCTTTGATCTCTCAATCATCATCTTGTGAAAGACAATCTAAGCCTTCTGAGAGAAGGGCTGGTACATCCATATTAGGACAAAAGATGGAAACAAATACAGTTCCTGTTCCCTCCCACAGAGTCAGTTTGACTCATTCCCTCCTTTAGAGACATTGTGTCTGAGTCTAGCATCTCTGCTTGCTAATGCAGGGTGAGTGATCTTGGTGAATTTCACCACAGGAAGCTTGAACATCTCAATCATTCCGTGGCATTTTCTTAAGTGCTTATTGTATCCAGAGCACTCTACTAAGCACTTGAGAGAGTACAATGTAATGGAGTTTACAGACTAGAGGGGGATGAGCTCATTGTCCTCTCAATTCTCTGATCCCAATCATTTTACCTTGCTTGGGTGCATCTGATGAAGGTAAAGAGAAACAGTTTATCCTCGCTAATAAAGACGGTCAGACTAAGGCCAATTTCCAGTGTAGCCGTAGCTTCCCGCTGACCATCAAATAACCTCCCCTTCTCCTACCCCCGCTTTGCAAATCTTGAGGCCATGGCCAATGAACCAAAATGGACAGTTGAAGAAATGTTCCTTCTCCGAAAGTGGGTGTTAGGTCGGAGTGACAGCAGTTCAAACCACTCAAGTTCTTTTTTTGTCAGTTTACTATATGACCTCCATCACAAAGATGGATTTAGTCTGACAAAAGCTGAGCTACTTTTCTATGATCATCTCCATTATTGTCTAGAAATCTGACTTCTGTAATTAAGAACTCAAAGATCAAGCACATTTTTGCAAATGGGAAAAGTTGAGCCTATTCAAAAAAATAAAACAAACCAAAAAAAAAAAAAAACCAACACCCAAAAACAATTCATGCAGAGACCAAGCAGTCTAATGAAAGGGAAACGACAGCTTGACAATTGTTCAAATCAAAGTGATTTGCAGCCCACAAATCTATTATATGTAACTAACATGATCTTGACTCAAAATAATGAAATAAAATTAAAATCGAAATATTTCTTAGCAGGAAAGCCACTAGAGTGTAGTAATCTACAACTCCGAGGATGCTTAGTGCTTTATTATTAACAACTTCAATAACTGATACTAATCAGTATTTGATAAACAGCAGATTAACTGGAGTAGCTAATGGGGGAAGAAATCAAAGTGCATGAGAGAAAACATAATTTCACATTAAAATAATATAAAAAATGGCTAGATACAAACATCATTTGATAGCTCAGAATATTATAATGTTGGCACTACATTTAACAGAAAGGTAACAGTCAATTTCTTCTCGCACTCCAATCATGCTATGCATATCTCCCCTCTCCTCAAAAGCCTCCAGTGGTTGCCCAGACATTTCCATATCAAATGAAAACTTCTCACCATTAATTTTAAAGGCACTCAGTGAGCTCTCTCCTCTCTCCTCTCCCACTTCAACCCAACTCTCACTTTGCTCCTCAAACATTAACTACTCACAGCCACTCACCTCTCTCACATTCATCTGCTTGCTTACACCTTCCTTCTCTCCTGCTCGCCCTGCACATCCGACAGACCACTTTGCTCCCCATTTTCAAAGTCCTACTAAAATTAAATTTCCAACCAGGAAGTCTTCCCTAACTCACCTCTCATCTCCTCACCCTGTTCTCCCTCCCTTCTTCATCACCTATGCACTTGAATCCGTGGCCTTGAGCAATTGGGCACTAACCCAGAGACACCCTCCCTCCCCCCACCCCCAGCTCTTTTGCTGACATCTTTATACTTGGTTGTTTTCTCTAGCCGCAGTTTATTTTAATGTGGGGAGACAGACATTGTGGTCTCCCCACTAGACCACAAGCCCGTTGAGGGCAAGCATTGTGTCTATTTACTCTACTGTACCTTCCCAAGTCCTTAGTACACAGCAAATGCTCAATGAATACCCTTGAATAATTTCCAATTCCACGCTAACTCAGTTACACCTATACTGCATAGTTTTTCCATTATTCCTCCTGCTAGCACTATGTTTTATATGTATTTTTCTCCTGGCTGCTTCTGAAGACCTTACTGACAATGGTAATCTGCAATGACCTTGTGCATCAGAAGTTTTCACCATCCTTCACTTTCTAAAGAAAGGATTCAGGAATTAACATGCCTTGCACCTTTGGCCAAATATGTTTGACACTGACATTAGAGGAAACCTCAAAAATAGTTTTATTCAACAGGCTCCCAAAACAATAACTTCAGGAAAAAGCCACAGCCACACAACTGGGACTCTTCAATTTTGGAGGTGAAATCAAATTAATTTTGTCCAAAATTGTCTCAGGTAACTGTTCAAGAATGTATTATAAACTTTAACAGTTTCTGTTATAATCTGGAAGACAAAAATGACATCTTCCTAACAAGACATTAAAACGGTTATCTAAAATACAAAACCTAGAATTGATCTGAGGCAATCTATTCATAAGCAAAATAAAGATAGGTTCTGATGGCTGGATATGACTAACTACAGGAAAGCCTTTTTTTAGCTAATTAAAAATGGGCTAAAAATAACTGGATTCAATGGCTAAGAAGAGCCGCCATTTGGAAGTTCTCCTTGCTTATGTTTCTTCTGTCATACTGTTTTCTCTTGTAGATCTACATTGGGCAACAGTACAATGTAGAGCAGAGGAGAGAGCCAGTAGTTTAAACAGTATTCTCTTAAAGGTTTTTGTTGAGTCACTGATAACATAGGATAGACTGCTTGATCTCCCCATACTTCAAGGCGGGTGGGCAAAATGTATCAAAGGCACAATTACAATATCTTATCTCCCTGGGGAAGCAGAATTCTGCCCTCTATATTTTTGGCAAAGATAATCCGGCTATTTTTGAGAAGTTACGAAAAGGCTGGGGGGGAAAGGGACAAGATAAGATGGAGGAGGATGAGGAGGCTGGATTTGTGGAGCTGAAGTCCACCCTGCTTGGTGGGACTAAGATAGAGGTAAGAGAGTGGATGGGAGGAGCGGTTGGAAAAGGCCAGTTCAGCCTGTTCTCTTTCTAACAAGGAGAAAGCTTGCAAGGGTACATGTGATTAAGAAGCTTCAAGGTTGGCGGAATATAGGCGGAAAAGGGCAGGGAAGACTGTGGGATGGAAAGGAGAGGGGAAAGGTCCAGCTCAAGGAAATGAAATCTTTGGCTGACCCAGGGTAGAGAGGGGTCAAACAGGGTGGAGGGGCAGGAGAGAGGGAAGAGAAGGGGCATAAGAGAATTGGGACTCACAGGCTGGACTGGGTCCAGACAAATTCAATATCTTTTATAAATGTTATTACTAGTAATAATAACAATGGCTTTTAAGTGCTTACTATGTACCAAACACTGTGCTAAGTATGGGTGATAGATACAAGATCATATCATACAGTTCCTATCCCACATGGGGTCCAAAAGGAAGGGAGAACAGGGATTTTTTGATAAATTGTGATTGTGTTTATATATCATATATGGAGCAAAACGCTGGGGAATATACAAAATAATTAGATTGGACCCATTCCTTGTCCTACATGAGGTTCACAGTATTTCACAGGTGAGAAACTGAGGCACAGAGAAGTTAAATGATGTGATTTGCTCAAGGTCACAGAACTGACAGCACGGTCTAGTGGAAAAGGCACAGGCCTGGGAGTCAGAGATCCCCACTCCACCACAGATCTGCTGTGTAACCTTGGGCAAGTCAATTTCTCTGGGATTCAGTGTCCTAATCTTTAAATGGGGATTAAACACCTGCAATCATCCATATCTGAGGGCCTATTGTGTGCAGAACACTGCACTAAGTGCTTGGAAGAGTACAATAAAACAGTTGGTAGACACATTACCTGACCACAGCAAGTTCACCATCTAGAGTTTTTCTAAGACTGCGATCCCATTTGGGACAGGGACTATTTCCAACCTGATTATTCTGTCCCTACACCGGCATTTAGTAAATGCTTGGTACATAGTAGACACTTAATACCACAAATCTTTCTTATTATGATATGGCAGAAGAGGCACTAGAACCTGTATCTCCTAATTTCCAGTCCCATATTCTGTCCCCTAGACTACACTGTTAATGTGCTCAAAGATACATTCAGGAGGGCAAGCCTTTTTTTTCCCATGGTATCTGTTAAGTGCTTACTATGTGCCAAGCGCTGAACTAAATACTTGGGTAGACACAAGAAAACAGGTTGGAAACAGTCCATATCCCACATGGAGCTGATGGTCTTAATCCCCATTTTACAGATGAGGGAACTGAGGCACAGAGAAGTTAAGTGACTAGCCCAAAATCACACAGCAGACCAGTGGAAGAGTCAGGATTAGAACCAGGTCCCCTGCCTCCCAGGCCATGCTCTTTCCACTAAGTCACACTGCTTATCATCCGCACAACAACTTTGTTTTATTTTCCCTCCCCAATCATTTTCCTCATCTAAGGCCATTCAGATATGCTTTCCTGATTTTTCCCCCTCCTTACTGGTCTTTCAGAATTCCTCTATGGACGACTTCATAAGTGGGTGGGTTAAGATGATGCTACCAAGGAACAACAACAAAAATGTGGGCAATGTTCTTCACAACCCATTTGACTAACATAAAGTGGAAACATATGGTCAAATGTGGGAAAGTGGAAAACATGAGACGGAAAAGCTCTTTTCCAGCATTATTTGAGATACTTTTATTCAGTTCTCACCTTACAACTCCTCAGAAAGTGTAAGGGAGAGGACTCTCCATCTCATTCAGTGCTGCTTGCCTTTGCTGCCAGTCAATCATATTTCTTTAGAACTCACTGTGGGCAAAGCACTGTATTAAGTGCTTGGGAGAGTATAACAATATGACAGACACATTCCCTGCCCAAAATGAGCTAGCCTGTGGCCTCTAGCCCGAGTCTTCGGATATAAAACCTATGTGAACATCATCCAAAAAAATCAAACACCAAGACAAATCATATGTCTAAGGTTCTGTTCTCAACGGTCCAAATGGCAAAACTAATAATCTCTATTTTGATATAGCTATCCTTGTTCCCTAAACCCACTGAATGCTAGTATCAGGATAATCCTAAACTTCACCCTTAAACACAACTCTAAAGCTCAATGCTAGCCCTTTTGTTCCCAAGGAGCTCAAATACAGACCAACCCTAAAACCATCCTGTCCTAAACCTCCTAATCCTAAACTTAGAAAGGCTAATGGTGTTTATATTCATCATTAGAATGGAAACTCCTTGAAGGCACAATCATATCTGCTCACTCTATTGGAGTATAACATAGGGGTACCCATTGCCTAAGGCACATTTAATTGGATTTCCGGTATGCCTAGGCCCCCTGTGTGATTTCCTTCAGCCACCTGGTTGTTGATTTAGAAGTCATTAAAGGGCCAGGTCCTCTGATTGGTTCCTGCAGATGGGATCTGATTCTTTGGAATATCTGCCAATCGTATGATGCAATCCGACAGCTCAGGGAGGATCTGGGAAATTTCCATGATTAATACAGGCATGTGTGCTCAAGCATATCAATTAGGGAGAGGAAGATAGGTAAAAGATCTATTTAGGTGGGTATGGGAAGGGGATCCAGGCAATAAATTCTCTCAAGCACTTAGTACAGGGCTCTGCACATAGTAAGTGCTCAATAAATATTTTGGATTTTTAAGGCAGAAAAAGATGAAATAAATTTTGTTGCTTTGACTAGGAGAGAAAATGTACAAGGTGAGTTAATAGCTCTCTTCAACCATATGAAATGTTTTTAAGAGGGTGCTGCCAGTCCACAGAAGGTCAAACAAAAGGAATTCAGTTTCAATTCAGATGAGATCTCTCTTTTGGACATAGGAGTAAACTTCTTGGAACAAGATACTGAGAGAAGATATGGAGTCTCCTTGTCTGGAGATCCAGAAATCAAGAAGCGGTCTACTTGGACCAGATGCTTGGACTTTGGTAGCATGGAGGCAGGGGCTTGGATCTCGAGGTCCCATCCAGCTCTATGATCTATGATCAGACTAACTGCCAGACAAAGAAGATTCTTCAGGATGTGGGTAGGATGGACCAATTTAAGGAGACTACAAGACAAGGAAATCACAGAAGAGGTTGTGGCAGACAGAAGCTCACTGTGGAAAGGGAATGTGTCTGTCAACTCTGTTATAAAGTACTCTCCCAAGTGCTTAGTACAGTGCTCTGCACGTAGTAAGCACTCAATAAATACCACTGATAGACTGATCAATCAGCCTCTACAAGGGTTTAGGCATTGAGAGCTTCACTTTTACCCAACTGAGGCCTCCTTGCTGACCTCCCTGTCTCCTCTCTCTCCCCACTCCGGTCCATACTTCACTCTGCTGCCCAGATTACTTTTCTACAAAAACATTCAGTCCATGTTTCCCCACTCCTCAGGGACCTCCAGGGGTTGCCCGTGCTCCTCTGCAATCAGAAGCTCCTTACCGTAGGCTTTAAAGCATTCAATCACCTTGCCTCGCTGCTTTCCTACTATAACCCAGCCTGCAAACTTTGCTCCTCTAATGCCATCCTACTCATTGTACCTCAATCTCATCTATCTCGCCATTGACCTCTTGCCTACATCCAGCCTCTGGGCTGGAAGGCCTTCCCTCCTCATAATTTCTTCCAAATGCTACTTGTTAAGCACTACCTATGTGCCAGGCACAGTTCTAAAAGCTGGGGTAAATACAAGCTAATCAGGTTGGACCCAGTCCATGTTCTATGGGGCTCACAGTCTTAACCCCCATTTTACAGATAAGGAAACTGAGATACAGAGAAGTTAAGTACCTCGCCAAAGGTCACACAGCAGACAAGTGGCAGAGCTGGGATTAGAACTCGGGCCCTTCTGACACTCGGGCCTGCGCCCTAGCCAATAGGCCACAATACGTCGCATATAATAATAATAATGATGATGGTATTTGTTAAGCACTTACTGTGTGCCGAGCACCGTTCTAACGCTAGGATAGATACAAGGTTATCAGATTGTCCCATGTGGGGCTCATAGTCTTCACCCCCCTTTTACAGATGAGGTAACTGAGGGCACAGAGAAGTTAAGTGACTTGCCCAAAGTCACACAGTTGACAAGTGCTGGAGGCGGAATTAGAACCCACAACCTCATATCCGACAGACAATTACTCTCCCTACTTTCAAAGTTCTTTTTAAAGGCCCATCTCCTCAAGAGGGTTTCTCTGAATAAGCCCTCATCTCCTCTTCTCCCACTTCCTTCTGTGTCACCCTTGCACTTTGGATTTGCGCCCTTTCTTCACCCCTCGCTGAATTCCACCGCACTCATGTTCATCTCCATAATTTACATTAATGCCTATATCCCCATCTATACTGTAAACCCTCTGTGGGTAGGGAAACACATTTGACCATGTTACACTGTACTCTCTCAAGCACTTAGTACAGTGCTCTGCCCACAGTGAGTGTTCAATAAATACAATTGATTGATTGAGCTATCTGAGTCATTACTGATGGCAGCATCTGAGGCTTATTCCCCACACCTCAGCTCCTAGTTCTATTGGAGACTGGAATTTGGGGGCAATCAAGGAAGTTGAAGCAGAATCTTTTGAAATCTGATTATATATTCAGGGATGATCACATAAAAACCTGGCAAGCTCAGCTATGATAGCTAAGGAAAGAGTTTTGAAAGTTAAGTGAAAAATCTCATATAGAAAAGTTCAAAGGCAGTAAGAGAATCACATGCCGTTCAAAAGGTAAGACGTTCCATTACATTTTTAGCCATGAGGGCATCCTATGGCCGTTTAGACTTGTCCTCCAAACTGTGATAAAGACTTCCCATGGCCTTGGTTGTCCTCCAATATTTTCCCCTCGCCTCTATGCATCCTCCCTCTGGCCCCTACACCAGAAGGATTCAGCAAACAGCTGCATCTCAGAAATTAGAGTGGGAAAGTGAGAAAGAAAAATCAAGAAACGGCAATCTTAAAAATAGCAACAATTATATTTGATCTCGCAAGTGGCCTGAAAATAGACCAGAGTCCAATAAGCCATTCATTCACAAATCATGTGCAAGCTATGTGCATACGTATTTTTGATATTTCATAGACCTGATTATGACTATTCTTAATGGAAACCATTGATTTAGGCTATACTAAAGTATGGAGTTTAATCTAATTCTAGTAGATATTCTGAATACATCCTAGTAGACACAGTGAAGACCAGGAAGGCGGGAGTGGGATGGTGGGGCAGGTAGCCTTCGCTGGATCCCAACACCTCTGTCCAGCTATTTTAGGATAGAAAAAGCAGAAAAGACTCGCCAACAGAAATTGGGAAACTGAAGATAGCAGTAAGGGAGGAGAAGAGACACTCCTTCTCGAAAGACAAACGGGAAGGAAGGGAAGAGGAAGGTCATAGTCTTTATTGGCCACCATACTTTTGAAGGACAGGATGAGTGTCTATAGTCCTGCTGGTTTGGTGGCTCTCTGTTCTTGGATCTTTTCTTCCCTCTCTCAGAGCAGAGGGACTATAGGGATAGAAGGGAAGGAGGAAAGGAGAACTTCCTTGAATAGGAAAGTGTGAACACAAGCAGTAATAACAGACAGCTTATCACTGCGGCGAGCTTAAAGGATCTCTAAAATAAATGTGACCTTGGGCAAGTCATTTAACTTCTCTGTGCCTCAGTTTCCTCATTTGCAGAATGGAGATTCAGTACCCGTTCTCCCTCTTACTTAGACTGTGAGCGCCATGTGAGATCTGATGTTCTTATATCTACCCCAGTACTTGGCACATAGTAAGTGCTTAACAAATACCACTATTCCTCTTCTTATCACTGGATGGATGACAAAAATATTCATATCACCCGATGCTGTTATTTCATTTCCTTTCCAAAGTCTGGTAGGTGCCTGCAGTTTGAGAAATCCTGCCTTTGAGTACAGAATGCACATAGCTACATTCTGGCAGAAAGAGCAAGAGACACATTTTAAGTTTAGCTACATTTCCTTTTCAGCTGTGAAGTGTCAGGCAGCTTCCTTGGTAATCAAAAACATGCAAGGAAATCAAAAAGCCTAGTCAAAAATCCACATCCAGTGGCCTCAGCCTTATTTTAAATTACTGAGACAATACTGCATCAATTTCTAATCACCGTTTGGAGTGAAACAGAGTAGAATGCCTTCATATATCTGAGTTCTGGACTTCCAATATTTTTTTTTTGAAACTAGAGCTGGTTTGGCTCTAGGCAAGCATAGTGCTATATCAAATGTTCAATATTCAATTTATTTCTCATATTCCTCTTGACATCTTATCAGAGAAGCATGACTTTGAAAGGAAAAGCTTTTTTGAAGAAATCCTATATCCAGGCACCACTTCTCACTCAGCTAAATATGAACTAGTCTTGGGAAGTGATTTGACTAGATCAGTTTCAATCATGTTCATTATCCTATGGCAATGTCCCATACTTGGAAAAATGTCATTCCTTTAAATCACCTAAAGCTTGATTTGGTAGAAATATAATACACCTTAAAAAAAACTTCAGAAGCAATAGTTAATTTCAACATTAAAACTATTAAAAAAATTAAAAAATCAAAGATTTGTTGGGTGAAACATTTCAAGAGTACGGTTGAAATTAACGTGAAAAGTAGTACTTTGCTTTTGAAGATGACACCACACATAAAGGCTAAATCAACAGGGATGTTGGAGCCAAGCTTTTTGAAACAGGAACCCCACCTCACTCAATTCAGTTCTCTGACATGTCCAGAGAGAGTCTAATCTGGGATGAAAAACACCAAAAATAGTGGCTTTCGAGGCTGCTAGTTATTTGAAAACTTCCTGCTCCAGTTCTCTTCCCTGCCATAATTTTGCTCCTTTTCAACTCCATGCCTCGAATAAAAAGTGGCTTTCTCCGACACCACTGATATTGGACTGTAGACCTGTGCACATGTGGCTGAAAAGATGAAAAAGATGTTCTCTGCAATTGTGTCGTATTTGCAGTGCCTGACACTAATTTTGGTATTGCCTCTTTGTGATCTTCTTGAAGCTCCTATTCATAGAGAACAATTCTGTTTCTAAATGTACACCAACTTGGTCTATCTGTAATCTCCTCACAAGTGTGTTTCTATTCATTCTTTAAAATGCTTTTTATCCTCATACTCTTCCGCCTCCGACCCCTTGCTTTCCTTCTCTTTCCTGCCTGACACTGCCTTCCCCATCAAATCTGTCAGGCTACAGCTCTCTCTATCTTCAAACTCCACCTCCCCACTACCCAAATTAACATTTTAGTTTCTTCCCAGATTTCTTCTTCCCAACTTCCCCTTGTAGCACTTCTGTACATATCTTACACACCCTATCACTTGAGCCTGCATTCATTCACAAATTCACTTTTCTTACTTAAACTATACATTATGTGTCTGTTTCTCTGGCTGTACTGTAAGCCTCCTCCTCCTTGAGAGTGGAGATTGTGGCTGCCAACATTATGATGTGGCCGGGACTGTGGATTCTATATCGGCCTTTTGAGAGATAGGCAGACAGGCAGACACACAGACACACACTTCATCCAAGTGAAGGAGTGGAGGACAACTTGCCATTGTTTTTAGGAGATGTTCTTCCCCTCGACTGTATTTATTGCCATTGTTCTTGTCTGTCCATCTCCCCCGATTAGACTGTAAGCCCGTCAAACGGCAGGGACTGTCTCTATCTGTTGCCGACTTGTTCATTCCAAGCGCTTAGTACAGTGCTCTGCACATAGTAAGCGCTCAATAAATACTATTGAATAAATGAACAACTAAAAAACTCTCTGTCAACAGTGGAAAGAGCACAGGCCTGAGAGTCAGAGGTCCTGGGTTCTAATCCCAGATCTACCAATTGATCTGCCAATTGCTATTGATGTGTCACAACTTCGCTGTTCCTGTTTCCTCAACTGTAAAATGGCCATTCAATACCTGTTCTTCCTCCCACTTAAGACTGTGAGCCCCATTTGGAACAGGGACTATGTACCCACCCCAGCACTTAGAACAGTGTTTGACACATAATGAGTTCTTAACAAGTACCATAAAAAACAAACAGGTGCTTAGTACAGTATTTTGCACACAGTAGGTACTCAATACTTTTCAGGCCAGCATATGCTTATTCAGTTGAAACTGTTTCTATCTTTCATGTTAACAGTTACAGAAACTTTCTTCCAACTCACAGTCTGGTTTGCTAACAAATATGATTCTGTTTGTGCAATTTATTCTCTTATCTAAACATAACACTTGTTTCAGAATTTTGGTGGTTAGAAAGCACATTAGCAAACTCATAATTTTTACCAACATTCCTCACTTTATGTAGACTGGACTTTTTCCACTGAAAGTTAAATCATAGTTCCTTATTAGCAAGTATTTTATAAAAGTAAATTCCAGCTCACAGCATAACCATCCCTGTATTGAATGCAAATGCTTTAGTGCTTTCCTATTTTCTCTCTCCCATTATTGTCTAGTTGACATTCTTCCATTAATCTAGTCTTGTCTTACCTGAAATCAGAATTTGGTTTTTTAAATCACCACATTTATTCATAATATTTTCAGTTTAAAGAGAAAGATTTCTGGAAGAATTATTTTTACAGAGGTTTAATTTAAAAATTCAGCTGATGAAAAAGGCTGTGAATGAAAGACGGATGTTTGGATAATAATAATAATAATGATGTTGGTATTTGTTAAGCGCTTATTATGTGCAGAGCACTGTTCTAAGCACTGGGGTAGATACAGGGTAATCAGATTGCCCCATGTGTGGCTCACAGTCTTAATTCCCATTTTACAGAGGAGGGAACTGAGGCACAGAGAAGTTCAGTGACGCCCACAGTCACACAGCTGACGTGGCAGAGCCGGCATTCGAACCCATGACCTCTGACTCCCAAGCCGGGGCTCTTGCCACTGAGCCACGCTGCTTCAAGAGAAATATAGAAATAAGAGAGATAAGAGAAATAATCATTGCAACACTTATTTCCCCAAGCACTTTCACATCAATTACTCTCATTTGTTCTTTGTGTGACTGCAGATGGTCTCTGGTCATATAAGAAAATTATGGACTTTGATGACATTATGAAGATCCTGAAACTGGACAGGAACCCTGAACAGCCACGAGCAACACCTGGGAAAGAGAGTGCTGGCCTCCTACATCTCTTTGAAGGAGGTGAGCTGAGAGGCAGCTCAGACAGGCCAAGATTAGATAGCAGTGTTGAGGGGCAGTATGGTCTAATGGACAGAGCACGAGTCAGAGTCCTAAGGCCCTGGTTCTAGATAGCAATTGTGAGAAGCAGTGAGGTCTGGTGGATAGAGCACGGGCCTGGGAGTCAGAAGGACCTGGGTTCTAATCCCAACTATGCCACTTATCTACTATGTGACCTTGGGCACATCACTTCACTGCAATTCAGTTACTTCATCTGTAAAATGGGGATTAAGACTGTGCAGCCCCATGGACTGTGTGCTTGCATCTACGCCAGCACTTAGTACAGTGCCGGGCACATAGTAAGTACTTATTACCATTTTTTTTTAAAAAAAGGCAGCTCAGTAATACAAGCAATATGAGATCCTACATGATAACTCCTAGATTGAAGCATTTTAGTCAGTTCAAGATAGACACAAAATAATACTTCTTGATGCAGAAATGTATCCCCACCAGAAATTGTGCAGGTAAAAAATGTCAATGTCAGAAAGGTTAGGATGAATTAATGAATCACAGGTTCATAACAAGCTATTTTAAAACTGAACCTATAGAATCATAAAAAAGAGCAATGAAATAGACATCAAGCCATGAGGAAAAAGGGCTGGAAATTCCCATTGAAGTAAGAAAAACATGAATAGCTACTGACAGACAAGTCACCTTTAGGAAACACAAAGTTAAAAGAGAAACAGTTCAGGCTCGGGATAGTATCTAGGGTAATCCAAATAAAAGAGCTAACCCAAATACTGTGGGAGAAAAAATGTTCTGAAATCTAATTGTTATAGACCTTGGGTTACCAGGTTGCAGGAGTCCACTGCCCAAGGAAAGCTGTTGGGACACCATCTTCAAGGAGAAAAGCCTTACCAGAAGTATTTTCTTTTTTAGTAGAAGTCAGGAGACAGACCATTTTCTTGGCATTTATACTAAAGGGAAAGAACTAGCTTAAAGGTATGCGCCACCTTCAAGGAGAAGAGTCTTACCAGAAGTATTGTTTTTTTAATTAGAAGTCAGGGAGAGGATACACTTTCTTAGCCGTTTATGCTGAAGGGAAAGAAAGAATTATCTTAAATCTTAAAGCCTTCACTTTATAGTCTATGAAAATGTGTATAATACTTTCTTGAAACTTTCTTGCAACTTTTGCTCCCTTAAATAACTAATATTTATCAGACAGGATCATATTCAGGTAACTGGATATTGTCCCAAAGTTAAAAAATTAAACTCAAAACTTTTACTCACTTGCAGTTTTAATGAGTCACACACAACCATCAGAGTGGTCAGTTCTAGATTTTCCTCACATCACCTTCTTTGGTGGACTCCTTGATCTTCAGATCCAGATATTCTGCCTTTAAAATTCTCTCCCCGGATTTTTAGGTGGAGAGGGAAACCACCATCTTCTGCTGCTCCCTTTCCTTACTCAATCCTCAGACTAATAATTGTTTCTTTGATTTGCCAGAGTTGACTCTTCTGCCAGAAAGAAATCTCCTCTCTTCTCCCTCGGCAGTTTGGGGGTCTTCCCAGCTGCTTATCCAGAGAGCAGAAAATCGTCTCTCCCTCCCCATTCTTTGCTGCCGTCCTCCTTTGGAACTGAAATTAGACCTCAATGAGACACAGCTGGTCCTTAACTGCCTCTGGTTGGAAACTTCTGGGCAGACTCCCTTAGAGAAGCAGTGTTCAGTTCCTCCCACACTCAACATTTAGGGTGCTTTCTCATGAGCATTTCAAGAAAATGCATACACACAGGGTACTTAATCTCAATCTGAAAAAAAGCAATTTCAGGGAAGCGGGGAGGAAGAGGAGAAACTTCCCAAACCCTAAGAAAACCATAGAGGTTCCCGAGACTACTAAATTCCATAGGCACAGTTCTTTGACACCACCCCACTTCAGGTGGTGCAATCAGTCCCACCTAAACCCACATTTCAGCCTCCTCCATCGCTCCTAACAAGGAATGGTATTGTGATTTTAAAAGATTTCTTATTAACAAAAATATTTTATCATGATAAGATCCTTTTCACTTTTATTTTTCTAGCTACCCTTCAAAGAAAGTGTTTAATAAATACGATTGAATCTTCCTCTTTAGACTGTAAGCTCCTCGTGGGCAGGGGATGTGTCTATTAACTTTGCTAGTTATCTAGTGTCTAGTTGCTAGTTGTCTAGTGTCTTTGCTATGAGTCTACCAACATAGCACAGTATTATGCACAAAGTAAACGTTCAATAAATACCACTCATTGATAGATCCCATTGCTGACTGACTTCGATGGGTGACGCTATGAAATTCTGCTCTGCCTCTGGCTCCTAGCATTCAGACCGGGCTTCATACATGCATCAAGTGTTCCTTTTTCCTTCTTCAATCACATAATAAGATGGATATTTTGTCTGACAAAAGTTTCCCTCTTGAATTCTGCTCAGTCAGGCTGATTGTAATTGTAATGCTCTGCAAGCCCCAGTAGATTTTGCAGCTGACAACTTTGCAAATAAAAACAGGTGTGAGGACTCAAACTGTGAACAAAGGAAAGATAGCCAGCATTTTAATGACCAAGGTTCTTATCTTAATGACCGACAACACGGATTTTTCCCTTGCCTCTCTCATTCAAGCTGCCCATTTAAACCCAAATAGCCTACTTTCATTCAGAAAAAAACATTGACTTCCCACTGCAGCTTTATTTCAGGGTTGGACAGCTGCTGAACGGACACATATACATTAAATTTATCTACAGTAAACTAAACACAGTGTTTCCTAGACACTGGTTTAGAGCTGTTTGAGTTACTGTATCTGTTACATATTGACTCAACTTTAATTTATGACTGGACTCTCAATCTCTATGGCACAAGTGGATTAATCAATCAGATATAGTTTGAAGAAGTATAAAATTCTATATTTAAAGGGCTCTGTTTTGGGGTTTCCTTCATATCCCCTTTACAGTTTTAAGGGAAGGTAGAATTTAAGTGCCAAGAGAAGAAAGAGGCTTAAAATCTGGAAAAGAGCAGATTTAATGTAGAATGCCAATACTAAAAGGGTACTGAGAAGTTTCAAATGAAAAGCATTATAAGAAATACAAAGTATTCATTATGCCAGTACAAAATGTTTTCATCTACCATATAGTAACTATTCAAAAAGTTGGAGGCTATCTCCCAAGAAATAGGTGTGGTTTTGTAACAGTTATTCTATAAACTACCAGATTGATTGCAGAGGGAGGTGGGCCTTTCTGGGAGAGATGTGTCCTTGGAGTCGCTAAGGGTTAAGATGACTTAATAATATTGGTATTTGTTAAGCGCTTACTATGTGCCGAGCACTGTTCTAAGCGCTGGGGTAGACACAAGGGAATCAGGTTGTCCCATGTGGGGCTCACACTCCTAATCCCCATTTTACAGATGAGGTAACTGAGGCACAGAGAAGTTAAGTGACTTGCCCACAGTCACACAGCTGACAAGTGGCAGAGCTGGGATTTGAACTCATGACCTCTGACTCCAAAGCCCGTGCTCTTTCCACTGAGCCACGCTGACTTGACGGCCTAAGACAAGACAATATATCATCAACCTCCTTCATAATAAATCAATTTTACGAGTGGGTCCATGTAATTTCCACAATGGAAGAATGACTTATCTTAACAGATAACATGCTTAGTTTATGCCAGACTCGAGGAAACTGCTAAATAGCTTCCATCAGTCAAAAACCCTAAATAGAAAGAAACGATCAAAATACTAAGTGTTGGGTCTTACACTTTCAATACCTGAAATTCATAATGTCCCAAAACAGCTAACAAACCCTTTCAAATTATCAACTAGAACAAAATCAGTTCTGATTCATTAAATCATAGAAGTGTGTAGAACTAAACCCTTGCCCATCAGTCCAACTCGATCAATATGAAAACTACTCTGGGAAGTGCGGTAATTCTGTCAGTTTTTCAAATCAATCAATTCTATTTATTAAGCACTGTGTGCAGAGCACTGTACTCTGTGCTTGGGGGAGTACATATAAAAGAGTTGGTAGAAAAGTTCGCTGGCCACAGTGAGCTCATTTAACAATTTAGAACACACTTGTTCCTCAACTTCACCAACCTACTCTTCTAGCCTCTCACAGGCTTCTTGGGTGCAGTTGTTCAAGACAATCCCTCTCAGTGACACTAGAACGCATGAATACGGTTTCACCGTAGAAAGCGTTATTTTTGAATTGAAGGACAACATTCTAGACAAAATTAGGATAAAGTCACCATAGCAGGAAAAAAAAGAAAAACACTCTCATAGTTCATCATGTACATCACCCAAACTCTTTAAGATTTATTGTTTTTTTTATTCCCTACTTTTCATCAACGCACTTGCTTATAAGCAAATCATAAGTACCTAAATCATGTCCAGTTTTTCCCTTCCAGAACAGTTCAATGAGCCTTTGCCATTGGGCTTAATTTAATCTAAATGATGTCTTCTCTGTTATTAATTTCTTAAAATAGTACTGCAGAATATTCTACTTCATGGAGATGATTATTAATTTATTACCATGTTTGATATATCACTGAGGCTGTTTATAAATTAAAAACATATCAGATAGGAAAGGTAGCTGGGAGATTATGGAAGTTTTTGATTAGGTTATGATTATAATTTAGCAATTATAACCAGATACATTCTGCAAAAATTTGCTAGCTTCATGACACTAGTAATAAACTGTACAAAAGAGATTTTGACAAATCACTGTGAATTGTGAAGTTTTAAAGTAGGTGCCTTTTTTAGAGAAACAGCTTGGCTTAGTGGAAAGAGCATGGGTTTGGGAGTCTGATGACCTGGCTTCTAATATTGGCCTTGCCACTTGCCCTGCTGTATGACCTTGGGCAAGTCATTTCACTTCCTCTGTGCCTGTTTCCTCATCTGTAAAAATGGGATAAAATACCTAAGATCTCTCTCCCCCTTAGACCGTGCCC
Organism: Ornithorhynchus anatinus; assembly: GCF_004115215.2. Taxonomy (NCBI): domain Eukaryota; kingdom Metazoa; phylum Chordata; class Mammalia; order Monotremata; family Ornithorhynchidae; genus Ornithorhynchus; species Ornithorhynchus anatinus. The sequence goes on from NC_041741.1 coordinate 36,981,099, forward strand.
TACCTTATTATGTTGTATATTTTCAAGTACTTAGTACAGTGCTTGGCCCAGAGTAGGCACTTAATAAAAGCCACAATTACTAACTGATGCATGGGACTTTCTGTGTTGTACATTCTCTTTTATGTGTCAAATTATCGCTTGGTAGCAATCGTGCTGCTGTGGGATGGAACAGAAAGTGGATGGATATGCACCCTTCATTCACCATACTCTCAGCCCCAAAGCACTTATGTATATATCCATAATTTCTTTATAGTAAAGTCTCTTCCTCTGTTATACTGTACTCTTCTAAGTGTTTAGTACAGTGCTCTGCACACGGCAAGCGCTCAATATGACTGATTAGAGTATAATAGTTTACATGTAATTAAAAAACACATATCAATATGGAATTTTTATTGTGGCCAAACCCAGACTTTGAAATTTATGACTGCCAACTGTACACTGGTGGGCTTATTGGACTTTACAAAGAGTTCAGCCGTGTGGGCAGAAAATATGTCTGTCTATTGTTATATTGTAATCCCCCAAGCACTTAGTACAGAGCTCTGCACACAGTTAGTGCTCAGTAAATATGACTGAATGAATCTCTTATGCGATCACCTCCCTTTGACATGGCGATGATATATGTTAAGCGCTTACTACATGCCAAGCACTGTTCTAAGCACTGAGCACTGTTCTCTGCAAGTCACGTGAAAGGCTACTATGCAACATCTCATTAAGGACTTTGAAGATAGGGCTAGAAACCCTTACTTTCTATATGATGAAAAAACCAGTGATAGGCAAAAACAGAAAGCAGGGTCCTATTTCTTTTAAATAAGAAATCAATATCCTCAAAGGCTCCAAGCAAAGAAAAGCTTAAGTCTCGAATCTCTCCTTTATGTAACTAACCTATCAGGCTCTTTTTAAATTTCTTCATTAGAAAATGCTAAAGAAATAAACGACTAATCACTTTAGATACAAAAATCTAATTAACTATTGAGCTCAATGATGAGCTTCAAGTTGGATGCATCAAGAGCCTGACCAGAGTTGAAATGAAGCTTCCACGTTGACTATGTAGTTATGATCTGCTTAATAAATCACCGAAAAGCCTTTCAAGGCAGAAGAAGAAGCAGGCTGATGTAGTGTTTTGGAGCTTTCTCCAAAGAAATTGCTTTCCTGGGTTGGTCACTTTGGCCCAGTCCAGCTCAGAGCCGAATTCTTGCACACTAGTATTTAAGTGGTAACTCAGGCGCTTCTTCCCTTTCCCTTCTTCCTCCCATGATTTTAGTGTCTGCCTCCTCCACTAGAGGATTGTAAGGTTCTTCCAGGGATCACGTTCTCCCCCCTTCTAGACTCTGAGCCCGTTATGGGCAGGGATTGTCTCTATTTGTTGCTGAGTTGTACTTTCCAAGCACTTAGTACAGTGCTCTGCACAGAGTAAGCGCTCAATAAATACGACTGAATGAATGAATGTCTTCTAATTAATTCTACTGTACTCTCTCCCAAGTTCACAGTGCAGAGCTCTGCATGCTCTACTTGAAATCAATTGATTGACTTTATCTCCCACCTCTACCTCTTGTAGAGTGGGCAGACATTATGAATCGTAGTGTGAAAAAATGTTGGGAGTATTCAGGACCTGTTTTTATTTTGTTCAGTGCTGGCAGAATTCATCAGAGTCCAACCTAGAAGCAGCATGGACTAGTGGAAAGAGCCCAGGCCAGGGTCTCAGAGGTCCTGCATTCTAATGTCGGCTTCACCACTTTCCGGCTGTGTGACCTTGAGTAAGTCACTTCACTTCTTGGCGCTTGGGTTTCCTCAACTGTAAAATGGGGATTGAATCCTCCTCTCCCTGACTTCGTCGGTGAGCCCTATGTAGCACAGGGAATGTGTCCAACCTGATTATCTCGTATCTACCCACAGTGCCTGGCACATAGTAATCACTTAAATACAACAAAAAAACTCCATCAGTTTCAAAATTCAATAGGCTCTATTACGCGAGAGACAAGAAATTTTGCACCTATCATTTCTCTTCCTAGAGATGAGATTCTCTCCTAGTCTATAAAAATTCACCCATTTTCAGTACATGTACTAGTAACTTCACAGCTGGGTCTCTGCAGTTACAAAGGATAAACCTCTGAGGAGGAGGAGGAGGAGGAGGAGAAATGAGAGAAATAATGAGTCATTCACAGGCATGTATAGCAATTTGAAATCTGTATGCAGACCACGTAATCTTTTATATCCTCCCTCTTTATTAAGTCCCTTTCTAGCTTCTGAATTTTTCCATGATACTATTTATTGTGCTGTGCAATACCTTTATTGCTCTATTCAATCATTTCCCTTGGTTTCGCACAAACTTCGTTTTCCTTCCAAGACTGCAATATTTCTTTAAAGGTTTTTCTTGTTTTTTTTTTTTAATTTCACGTCCCATCCTCACTTCTTTAGTTCCCAATACTATCTTTCTCATTAAACATCATTTTTCTCAGTTTTTCTTATTATGTTTTGACTCTGGCCTTTGTTTTCTTCTGATCGTCCCCAACCTTTATTTCCAAGTTGTGCTAGCTAAATGTTCCGTTCCCTTCCCCTCTGTCAATCAACATAGCAAGAACATTATAGAATGCTCTCTGAAAATCTCGTAGAAACCTAGTTCTTGGATGTTCTGTTTCAGAGTTAAAGATGTCATAATAATACTGCCGGTGAAGCAGTCTAAAACTTCACAGGCATGTGTCAAACTGCCAGGCTTGGGATTTTCCCATTAATTCTGAGTCATATTTGAACTCTATCTGGGCCCTAATACTTTCAGTTACATTATACATAGTAAGCACTTAAATACCACAATTATTATTTATATGTGTAACTTTTTTTTAAAATGGTATTTGTTTAAGTGCTTACTCTGGTGCCACTCACTTTACTAAGCACTGGGGTAGATACAAGCTAATCAGTTTGAAGACAGTTCGTGTTCCACATGGGGCTCATAGTCTTAATCCTATTTTACAGTTTAGATAACTGGGGTTCAGAGAAGTAAAGTGACTTGTCCAAGGTCACAAGCAGACAAGTGACGGAGCCATTATTAAAACCCAGGTCCTTTTGATTCCTTTTGTGCTCTATCCACTAGGCCGTGCTGCTTGTCTCGTATTAGTAGTCTGGTTTTCTTGAATTAGTAACTCCACAGCTCGGTCATCAAGGTGCAGCAGTTGGAAAACTATCTTAAAGATATTCACTGAGCCATATATGAGCCATAGAGAAGCAGCGTGGCTCAGTGGAAAGAGACTGGGCTTTGGAGTCAGAGGTCATGGGTTCGAATCATGGCTCCGCCACTTGTCAGCTGTGTGACTGTGGGCAAGTCACTTACCTTCTCTGTGCCTCAGTTTCCTCATCTGTAAAATGGGGAGGAAGACTGTGAACCCCACGTGGGACAACCTGATTCCCCTGTGTCTACCCCAGCACTTAGAAGAGTGCTCTGCACATAGTAAGCACTTAGCAAATACCAACATTATTATAAGTCCTTTTGGGCTCGAAGGACTTCCTGGTGAATCGGACTTGTTTTTTCGACTGCCTGCTTCCAGTTTCCTTGTCATATAACAGGGCAGAACCTCTGGTACAACCTACTTTTATCCTTGATAATGGGACAGGGTCAGCCGGCTGTACTTTTACAGTGCAAGCTTGGAATCTTGTTTCACTTCTCAGGGCAGCCAAATCTGCTTAGTTAGAGTCAAATCCAGGTCTACTGAAGGTGCCAAATTCTTTTGTAAAATCTTTAAGTGTAATATATAGGTCTTGGATGTTTTCCCCTGGACTCCTCTTCCCTCTTTTGTGCTGAAAAGTGAATTTCGGCTCTGCTGTTTTTGTGGTCTGAGGCTACACTGCAATTTAGGATGTGGTTAATCACATTCTTCAGGAGTCAATACTGAAGGACCCTAGCTAAGTTCATGTGGGAATAAAGGGATGGAATGCAAAAATTGTACCAGGAGCTCGAAAATACCAGGTTCCTTGATATCCAGGTAACTGAAGTTTGAGTTATTCGGAGGCAGAGACGGTGACGTGTCACTGCATGCCTCCTTAACAGACTTGGAGTAGAGGGGGAGCTACAGAAACTACTTCAATCAGCCAAGCATTAAAATCTATTAAAGACTGTCAGTGTTCAAAAGCCCTGTACAAAGCTCTGGGCAGAATACATATGTGATTCTTAATTTAGTCATGAGGTTTGGTCCCCAAGGAGGTCTAATCAAATGGTGAAGGAAGCATACCCAGGGGGAAAAAAAAGCCAAACAAAAACCCTAAGAGCTCCAAATAATGGACTTGATTTAACAAACGAAAATTGGAGAGAGTTAAGAATGTAACAGCTTGTAACTGCTGAGAGAATGGCTCTCTCTAGGCAGGGTCTCCCCTAGAGAACCTCCCACAATTCATGCACCGTTCCAACTGGTGGGAAACCAAAAGCTTCGCCTGCTCTCCGCTCCTGCAAGAGGATGGATTTCTATTCTGTAGTATTGGGTGGGAGGGAGAGGAGGCCACAGAGGTCTCTACTTCCTCCTCTCCTGGGACTCCGTGGGGGTCTGGATACAGGCCTGGAGTGCTGCTTAACAATCCTATTACGATTGACTACTCAGGGATAACTTGATGGGGTGATTCTAACTGTAGCTAAGAAGCCGCGTGGCTTAGCGGATAGAGTATGGGCCTGGAAGTCAGAATGTCATGGGCTCTAATCCCAGCTCCGCCAAATGTCAGCTGTGACCTTGTGCAAATCACTTCACTTCTCTGTGCCTCAGTTACCTCATCTGTAAAATGGGGATTAAGAGTGTGAGCCCTATGTGGGACAAAGACTGTGTCCAACCTAACTTGTATCTGCCCCAGCACTTAGAATAGTGCTTGGCACATAGTAAGTTTAACAAGTACCATAATAATTTTTATTATTTATGGTAGGGATTGTGATGGCCTTTCTCCTTACTTACACAAAACACTAACCTTGAGGTTTATAAAGAAGAAGGTGCGGTGATTCTCAGAAAGAGAGTGTGAATGAAGGAACATTTGTTCAGTGTGGCCTAGTGGAACGAACATGCGCTTAGGTGTCAGAGGACCACCACTTGTCTGTTGCAAACCCTGGGAAAGTCACAACTTTTCTGGGTCTCAGTTTCCTCATCTGTAAAATAGGGATTAAATAGTTGTGGTCCCTCCCCCTTACACTGTGGGATAGGGACTGTGTCTGATCTGATAGTGTGGTATCTATCCTAGCGATTAGGTCAGTTCTTGGCATACAGTGAGCAAATAGATATCACATTTATTGTCATTCAGGGAATGATACATTGTACTCATAGGAGAACTGGAGTAGAAATTAATACTGTGTGAATGGAATACACTGAACCGATGCCATATGAAAAAAGGTGGCCTTTCATATGGGAAGGCAGGTCACTATCCTAAAGGTGACAAGTTGACTGGGGGTAAATGTAGCAAAGCTGAGAATGCAGCCTTTCTGAATCAGGACTGGTGAATTCTGGACACATACAGATGTGCACTGGGAGTGGGTTCTGAGAAAAAGCAGAATCTTTGTAAATTCAATTTTACATATTAAGGGGTGAGCTAAATCCCATACTTCCAAAAACAAAACAGCAGAATAAAAACACAAATGCTTATAGTGTAAATGTGAATTAGTGTGAAGAACCATTGCAAAATTAGAATCTGACTACTATACCCATTCCTAGAATACTGTGTGCAGTTCTAGCATGTGTATTTTAGAGCTGGAGAAGGGCAACCGCTCAGGGGATAGAAAAGCTTTTGTAATGAGACAGAGTGACCAATTTGGAAGCATAGGCTGGGAGAGACAAGATTGAAATATGGAAAAATATAAAAGGCATGAATAGGGCAAGCATGAAATCACTGTTCATTAAATCCTAAGCAAACAGGACAAGGAGGAATCCTTTGAAGCTGGAAGATGCTAAGTTTAAAACAAAGGAAACACTTCTCATAGCAACTGGAAAGCACCTTCCCTTGGCTACCATAAAACACTGTGTTAACTGAAAATAATCTCCAGGCCAAGAGGTTTGGATAAATTTAATAATGAAAAATCTATAATGGATTGCAAGAGGGGGAATTCTGGACACGGAAGGAAGAGGTAAGAGTATTAGGTGGTTTCACTGTAACCAATAGGACAGATTCCAAGGAGGTCAACTATCTCATTGGTTTTTTTATGGTATTTGTTAAGCACTTACTGTGTGTACCAAGCACTGTGCTTAGCTCTGGGTTGGATACAAGGTAATCAAGTGTGGACACAGTTCCTGTCTCACATGGGTCTCGGTTTAAGTAGGAAGAAGTACGGTTTAATCTCCACGGAACAGATGAGGTAACTGAGGCACAGCAAGGGTTTAGTGACTTACCCAAGTTCACACAGTAGACACATGGCATAGCCAGGATCAGAACCCAGGTCCTTTGACTTCCGGGCCTGTGCTCTTACCCCTAGACCATGCTGCTTCTTTGGAACATCGTGTTGTCACTATCAGGGAGAGATTAGGGATGATAGACATTTGGTCTAACCAAGTAATGACATTCCTTAGAGGCTTATACTCTAAAAAAAAGGACCACAGTATAAACTGCATTTTCATTATAAATCATCCTTCTCCCTGCAATTCTGAAATACCGTCATTCCAGTCATGTGTTAAATATTAAGGTTTATAAATTAAACCTTCTTTTTGACAGCATCTGCAGCTTTCAGGCAAAATGATTAAAACCTTTACTATGCTACCTTTCCGTTTCAGAGATTTCTTAATCTTGAATCTCATCTATATGTGACAATGAGAACAGCTATTGTTCAGAATGAAAAACAGCCCTCGTAACATATGAACAGGTCAGATGGAGTATCAATATCACTGCACAGAGCAAACCTAGCCTCACCGATGAAGAATAGCTCAGGGAAACAGGACCAGTTAGTTTTGAGAACTTTTTGCTTCAGAAAAGCCGCTCTTGGGAGTTGGGTTTGCAGTCAGATAATCACTAATATTGGGCCGCCCAAGTCTGCCCAGACATACAGGAGACCATGCGATGATGCTACATCTGCCCATTCATTCATTCAATCGTATTTTTTGAGCGCTTACTGTGTGCTGAGCACTCTACTAAGCGATTGGAAAGTACAATATAGAGATAAAGAGAGACAATCCCTGCCCACAACAGGCTTACAAATCAGTGTCCTGCCACTGTCATCAGCACATACACTCCTCCATTTTTATTTGGGGGGGGGATTTAAGCACTTATCGCATGCTAGGCACCATACTGAACACTGGGGTAGATGCAAGATAGTCAGGTTGAGCACAATCCAAAGCAGTGAGACTCAGTAGAAAGAGCAAGTGCTTGTGAGTCAGAGGTCAGAGGTTCTAATCCTTGCTCCTCCACTTGTCAGCTTTGTGACTATGGGCAAGTCACTTCTCTGTGCCTCAGTGACCTCATCTGCAAAATGGGGAGTAAAGCTGTGAGCCCCACGTGGGACAACCTGATTACCCTGTATCTACTCCAGTGCTTAGAACAGTGCTTAGCACATAGTAAGCGCTTAACAAACACCATTATTATTATTATTATTAATCCCTATTTTACAGATGAGGTAACTGAGGCATAGAGAATTAAGTGACTTGCCCAAGGTGGCGGAGCTGGGATTAGAACCCAGGTCCTCTGATTCCCTGATTCATGCTCCTACAATTATGAATTATGATGAAGAAAAAGAACACTTCCACAAAGACTTAGATCGGTACTGCAGGAATGCCAGCTCGACTGTGATTTTGGGCCAAAGCTCCGAGTGATTGTGAAACAAAGTAAAGGCAAAGCAGTGCTAACTGCTGCAGACTATAAGTCAGACGGCAGATGGCCTCACCTTCCAGATCTTTGATTCTACGATCAGTGATGTGGAAAGAATAAGACCTCAGAAGAATAACTGATTTGATTTTTGGGGAACTCTGAAAGATCTGGAGGGAAGGGGGGCTAATTAATGTGACTTCGTCAAAGGAACAAAGGAAGCTATTGAATACTTGGTTTATGCCAACTGGCTTCACCGCCTTTAATTATTAGGGCTAGTATCTATGATAAAACAATTTTTCTTCTAATAATATGGAATTAATGCTTTTGAGTGAATTGATGATACATTTCATTTAATTGTAGAATTATAAGAATGTGCCATCTGGCACAGTCTCTGGCATGGAGATGGGCATAGGGACCCTGCAAAAGGACAAAAATGTGAATAAACAGAAATGAAAAGAGAGTGTTCTCCAAGCCATTTTTGGAAAAATCAACTTAAAACATGTATGGGTACTCTATACTGTTTTATGGTATTTGTTAAGCGCTTACTATGAGCCAGACACTGTTCTGAGCACTGGGGTAGATACAAGCTAATCAGGTTGCACGCAGTCCAACAGTCCACCGTCTCCGTCTCCATTTTACAGATGAGGTAAACGAGGTACAGAGATGTGAAGTGACTTCACCCAAAGTCACACAGCAGGCAAGTGGTAGAGCCGGGACTGGAACTCAGGTCCTTTTAACTCCCAGAGTCCATGCTCTATTCACTAGGCCATGCTGCTTCCCAGCACTTGAATCTTAAAGTGAGTAAAACTAAGAGATGGCGATTAGGGTTAGCCAATGCTAGGGTCTAGACAGGTTAGGAATACAGAGTTTTACCCTAAATTAAAATACAGGGTTTTGGTATCTTCTATTCTTTAAAGATAATGTATTAGAAGTGATGGATCATCTACTTCTATGTAGCTGAGGGATCCCATTTTGCTATGATCCATCAAATGACAGGTCTCCCAGGAATGCCTAGAGCTAGGGGTTCTAAGTTAGGTATGGCTGTCTTTCTGCCTGAAAAAAAAAAGGCAGAGGAACAAGCCTTGATGGAACATAAGGAATTTTTGCTGAATTTAATTTCCAGTGGATTAATTATTTAATGCTCACTAAGGAGAAAAGTTCAATAGCTCCTTTTGATAATTTTTAAAATTAGGCAAACTCTAGCAAGCAACTATTTATCATGGGCAAGGGTCACCGCTCTGAATGAAGACTAGTTTGCAGTTGCTATGGCTTGGTTTGGAATGACTTAAAATCCTCCGCCTGGTCAAAATGTTTTCCTCTGGTAACATTAAATTGACATTGGAATAAGTCCTTTAGTGAGAATGGAATTTGTGAATGACACCAAGTTTCATCTGTTACTGAGTACAATGATCTATTACTGTGCCATTTTTTAGATGAAGTTGTAATTGCCCCCAAGACTCAAAATGGAAATAAGCATTTGATTACAAGTGGCAGGTCAGACATTGGTTGGCGGGGAGGGGATCCATCAGTCTATGCAGGCCGTAGAATACTGCCTCAGAATTAAGACAAAGTAATTTCAAAGTTACTTTTATCATTTGTTATTTTAAACCATTTACTTAAGTCTATGAAATGAGCATCTTTTCAGTAGATCAGTGCAGGTGTCCCATCAATTACGGTTTCCAAAATTAGTCTGCCGGTAGTTTTAATGAAGGCCTGTGAAATGCTCAGAAATGTGTTTCTTTTCCCACGTGCGGTAGGTGACCCACTGGGTAACAGCTGTAGCTAACAGCGCCATGCTCCATATATGTAACCAACTTCCCAACTGATCTCATGGATTCAAATGAGTGAAGGTTAAATTGAAAAAGCCACAGATGGTTTCCCCTCCCCTCCTACCGCAAGAAGTCCAGCATAGCGTAGAGCCCTGGCACCCCAGTTACTGGACCACTACCAGTGGAAATAGTTGTGTCGAGGGAAATGAGAAAGGAACGGGCCACACATTCTTCAACTCTTTAAGCAACTTCTGAAGGCTTTTCACCAGGTTAATAGCATCATCACACCTTCCAAAGGACACTTAACTCAGCTTCACCACATGTCCTGGCACCTTTCCAAAGGAGCTGAGAGAGCAACATACCTCGTTACAACCATCGATCCTATTCATCAAAGTTTACAGGTAGCTAATGTACTCTTGCCCACCGTGCTTCTCGAAACAACAAATTCTTATGGAACATTAACATCTAAATCAAACTCAAAAAGGCAAAATGAGGACTTTTATCAATTATGGAGACTTGGCCCTTGAATCCAACTGAATCCCTAGGATAATCAAGAATACTATATTGGGAAACGGAGGAGAGGAGGATGAGAGGGGAGAAATAAGTCAGCATCTAAAATAAATGCAGCACCATTTTCTGCACAACAATAGCCGAAGCTAAGAGCTAAATTAAAATAAAACAAGTTGTGGTTTTATAAGACTAGGGATAAATACTTCACACTTCTCACCACCTCTGTTTTGTACAAATGATTGAAATTATTATGGCAAAGGAAGTTTAGCCAACATGGATTTACCGTGTTAAAGTTTTAACCCTTATATGTGCCATACCTATATTTTGGTGTAGTTATAAAAGAGAGTCCTTAGGAAGTATGACAGCAAGAACTGTTTAAAGTTGTATTTGTTAAATACTTACTACGTGCCCGGCACTGAACTAACCATTGAGGTAGGTGTAAGATAACTATGTTGGTCACAGTCCTTGTCCCACACAGGGCTCACAGCGTTAATTACATAGTAGCCAAGTGGTGGAGACAGCATTAGAATCCAGGTCCTCTGACTCCCAGGCCTGTGGTCTTTCCCCTAGACCACGATGCTTCTCGAATGTTTTCAAAAGCAGCCTAGGCCAGTGGAAAGAGCATGGGCCTACGTGTCAAAGGACTTGGTTTCTAATTATGCGACCTTGGGCTGGTCACTTAACTTCTCTCTGCCTCAGTTACCTCATCTGCACAATGGGATTAAGGCTGTGAGCCCTGTGCGGGACAAGGACCGTGACCAACATAGTTATCTTGTACCAACCCCAGCAGTTAGTACAGTGCCTGGCACATAGTAAGCTTTTAAATAAATACCATTTTTTTAAAAAGTGATAACACATCTCCAAAAGTGTCTCACTGCCAGATACTGGGAGATTGGGCTCAACAATTTCAAAATTAAACATTCCATAGTGTTTGATAGTGATTGATAGTATCTCCATCCCCCGGCCTAGAAGTCAGCACCCTCAGAGTCATGCCCGACTCTTCGCTGTTTTTCAAACCTCACATTCAATTTACTGCTAAATACAGTTGGTTTTTCCTATACATCACCCAGATTTGCCCCTAGTTCTTCACCCATCCTGGTACAGATCACGGTTAGACTAATAATAATGTTATTATTATTATTATTGTGGTATTTGCTAAGTGCTGTTCCAAGCGCTGGGGTAGATACAAGATAGGTGGGTTAGACACAGTCCCTGCCCCACATGAGGCTCACAGTCTTGTTTCTCATTTTAAAGATGAGGTAACTGAGGCACAGAGAAGTTAAGTAACTTGCCCAAGGTCACACAGCAGTCAAGAGGCAGAGCTGGGATTAGAATTCATGTAAAAGGCCCATGCCCCTTCCATGAGGCCACACTGTTTCTACTGAATTATCCTGCTCATCAGTTTCCCAGTCTCCAGCCTCTCTCTGCCTCCAATCTCTTTTACATGATGCTGCACCAATCGACTGCCTGAAGCATCCCTTGGCCCATCTCTCTCTCTCTCCTTTCCCCAAAGTCCTCCAATGATTTCCTGTGTTTTTCCATTAAACAAAAACTCCTCCACTTCCGCTTCAAGGCTCAGCTATCTATCTGCTTAACCACATCTATCTGGTTCAACCATATCTATCCATCTATCTGTGGCTCAAACATATCTGTTTACTCTCCTCACCTTCTATTCCATATCTTGCTCTCTTCATTCAACTTCCAGCCCTTGTCTTTCCTACCTTTGATGTAATGATCCCTAAAAATCCTTTTGAGTTAAAAGGAAGTTGGTTCTAAGTGAAAAAAAAATGGGGTTACAAGGGAAATGAGAAAGAAGGATGAGGAAGAAAGCTTATTTGATGGACAATAAGTTTAAGCTAAACTTTCTTGGGCAACTAATCAATGAAAATGATCTTTAACTTCTTAAGTATCTTGCCAATAATACACTGAGGCGATATTACTGACCTCAATAGGGCAATCAATCATATTTATTGAGTGTCTATGCGTGCAGAACACTGTACTAAGCACTTGTGGGACTACAACAGAACAGACTCAGTAGATAAGTTCCCTGACCTCAGTGAGCTTAGAGTCTAGAGTGGGAGAACCACCAACACTTGGTCAACTTTCTCTAAACAAATAAACTAAGACAAAATTTTAAAATGAATTGAAATGTCTTTTTATGAAAGTACTTGAGGCCCAGAAAAAATTCCTACACTTTTTCCGCTATCCTGAACTTAACCACTGGAGTGATTTTTAAGTATATTTCTGTTCAACATCTTGAAATGGAGGCTTGACCTTTCAGAGGGAGACTTGCATTCCCTCATAGGCATGAAAGATAACATCCTAGCTTTAGTATTTCTTCAGAGAATTAGGTGCGTTTTTTTTAGACACTGTCCCTATTACATGTGGTAAAGACAATTAATTTCAGGCATGAAAGACCGGAGACAGACCTATGCTTGGATAGATAAGCATAATGGATGCCTCCTCCATTCCCTGTGTCAAAGAGACACCATTTGGATGAGATATCTCTATAGCCTGTTTCACAACCAGTGTCTGCATCAGGTTTGAACGAGAAGTCAAGATTGACGTAATTACATTCATCAATGAGGAAAGGCTGTTATTTACGGGTCAAGTGAGTCAGCGACAATTGTAGGCAATAAACTGAACACAATGGGGCATTTCTCAAATTGTTGCTTATTTTTAGTAAGTGTGAAACCCATCTCAAAAAAATGAATAAATATGTACGGGCTAGAGCACAGAAGGTAGTGGCGGAAAGATTAAGATTTATGTAATTGCATGAGGACCTGGTTAAAACAAGCTCTCTTTAGACAAGAACTGGATTATAACTCGATTCACTGCTTGGTCCTGGCTAGCTCAACAGGCTGCAATGCATTTTTACAAACCGTCTTTCCTCGTTGGTTATAACAAAGACTTTATGGTAAAGAATAAGGAATTCTCTTTAGAGAATTAGAGCAAGATAGAGACAGAGCTAATGCACTGTGAATGAGGGAGGGAAGGGGAGAGAGAGTGGAGAGAGTCAGAGGATGAAAAACAGTTAAACACCCATCCCTCTTCTCCCATCCATTCCTTGACTGTTCTGAGACTCCGTTTTTCTCCCAGCTTCCCTCTCCCCTACCGTCAGGCTCCTGTCCAGGACTAAGGTTTCCTCTTACTCTGAATCAGGAAACCCGGGTCCTAGTTTTGGCTCTGCACAGAGCGGAATGCCTGCTGGGTTATATACCATTAATGGTTAAGGTTTTTGATTCAAAAACTACATAAGGAATACAGGGAGGTAAATAGGCCCAACAGGAATCCTAACAACAAGTGGTTATGTTAACCTTTCACTCTCCTCTGGAGCTTTCCCCTTCGCTTGAAAATGGAAGAGAAGTTCAGAGTATGTCTGAGCAGCTAAACTCTTCCTTCCAACCTTTTCATCCCAGAAGATGGCCAAGGGCAGGGCTCTTCGAGGCCCAGGCAGACACCCACTCCCGATTGTGGGCAACGACTACGACCAGTTATTTGGCCTTCTCTGCAGGAGAAAGACCTTCTAAAAAATCACTTTTTCTTCAGAAAGCCCTGTCTGATCAAGAATTTCCATTTAAACCTTCTCTTTAATAATAATAATAATAATCACGGTATTTGTTAAGCACTTACCATGTGCCAGGCACTGTACTAAGCGCTATGGTGGATATACGCAAATCAGGTGGGACACAGTCCCTGACCCACAAGGGGCTCACAGTCTCAATTCTCATTTTACAGAAGAGGTAATTGAGGCCCAGAGACATGAAGTGACTTGCCCAAACTCACATAGCAAAGTCACACAGCCACCTCATTGTGCTTTAGATACTTTGAGTGTCTGAGTTGTACTGATTTTCATGGTTGAGGGTATCAAGGTACATCAGTCATTTGACTTTGATCCCAGAACATATTAAAACAGAGTGATGTCTGTCAACCCAAAAAGTCAACAGATAGGCTTCCTTCAAATTCTTCTTCGATTTGTTTGTTTTCTCGGTTAGAAATCATCTCTCAGACAATAGTATTGATGGTTTCTTTCCAAGCCCCACCCATCTTCATTCACACCTCTACTTTAATAATAATAATGTTGGTATTTGTTAAGCGCTTACTATGTGCCGAGCACTGTTCTAAGCGCTGGGGTAGACACAGGGGGATCAGGTTGTCCCACGTGGGGCTCACAGTCTGCATCCCCATTTTACAGATGAGGTAACTGAGACACCGAGAAGTTAAGTGACTTGCCCAAAGTCACACATCTGACAAGTGGCCGAGCTGGGATTCGAACCCATGACCTTTGACTCCAAAGCCCATGCTCTTTAATAATAATGTTGGTATTTGTTAAGTGCTTACTATGTGCCGAGCACTGTTCTAAGCGCTGTGGTAATAATAATAATAATAATAATGTTGGTATTTGTTAAGCGCTTACTATGTGCCGAGCACTGTTCTAAGCGCTGGGGTAGACATAGGGGAATCAGGTTGTCCCACGTGGGGCTCACAGTCTTAATCCCCATTTTACAGATGAGGGAACTGAGGCACAGAGAAGTTAAGTGACTTGCCCACAGTCACACAGCCGACAAGTGGCAGAACTGGGATTCGAACTCATGAGCCCTGACTCCAAAGCCCATGCTCTTTCCACTGAGCCACGCTGCTTCTCCAGCAACGCTGCTTTAAAAGTCTCGGCCACCTCATTTTCCTTTTACTCACTCACCTTTCAGTAAATCTGTCAACCATCCCAGACCTTTATTTTTCTGTCACTTCATTCCAAAGAGTCCTTTGTGCCTTTACCAACGCACTAACACAAACGGGTTACTGAAACATTGTAAGAGAGGAGCGAGTTGCATGAAAGAGTACTGCTCTGTTTTCATGATAGAGTTCTATAATTAGACATTTCTTTTTCTAAATTTTATAAACAGGAAAGAGATACATGTTATGCTGCGTAAAGCTGCTAATTATAGCCTGCATTTGACTCCTTAAGTATGTTTAACTTATTCTACTTGCTTCATATGAATTGGTCATAATAGAAATCTTTATTACCCATATTGACTAAAGTATTTAATCTTTTGTAAAAAAAATTTGTTATATGAATCTGAGTTTTGTGGAGGAAAGAGGCTTAAGAGGTCCAAATGAATTCTAATTAAACTTGCCATTAAAAACAATATTAATCCCGAAGGAAAATAATTCCTGCATAAAACCAATTTTCCTAGTACCTTGTAGTTGTTATACTATCCAGAGCTCATGTCAGGCCCTCATTGCCTGGGATAATGGACTATACTGCAGAAATCATTATGCAATTAACTCACAGTCTAGTTTTTTGTTTTTGTATAAATGAATTCAAGGAAGGGTAGAAACCACAAGTCTAATACAGAGAAATATTAATTTGGCCTTCAAGGAAACGATGTCAAAAGGTTAATTAATACTAATTCATTTCGACTGTCCTCATATGTACAAGAACATCATATGTAAGTGTATTCTGGTAATAAAATAATCCTGGAAAATGAAAATGTCCCCACATTACACAACATTCATTTTTGAAACAAGGATTTAAATTAATCTACCTGAGGGACATTTCACGGGGAAAGGCCCAATCTTTGTAGAGCTGATTTGGACCAATAAGTAGAGCAACCATTCAAATCCCTAAATTAGCTAGCCGAGTGGCTACAAGTCAACTATTAAAAAATATACATGAAATGGGCAACCATACTTGATGGAATAAGATATACTATTCAATGCCATACACGTATTTACTAAGCCATTATGATCTGAGCTTCACAACTTGAATTCTCAGACCACACTTTAACATCAGTGTGGAAAAGTTAGTAAGGGGTAAAAGAGACTGTAATCTCTTCCACAAGATTGTATGCTCCTTGAAGGCAAGGATCTAACGACTCTACTGTACTCTACTCTCCCAAGCCCTTAGCACGGTGCTCTGCACACAGTAAGATCTCATTAGACTGGAAGCTCTACTCTCCCAAGAGCCTACTACTGTGCTGTGCCCATAGTAAGCGCTCAATAAATATGATTGATATTGACTGATAGGAAAATAAACAAAAATGATGAAAAGGTTGGCAAAACGTATCTTAGAAAAAGACAAGGCTAAGAGATTACAGACCCTCTGCCAAGTACATGTCAAGTCTGTTCTCCATTTTCCTTGAAAATAGAACAAGAGAAATTAGTTTATATTTCACCACTGTAAATTCCTCAAGGCCTGGTACTGTGCCCTTTCCTTGTATCATACTGTCCCACAAGCCTAGCACAGTGCTCTTATCTATAGCGGGTTTGAATGAAGGAGAGGAGTTTGTTAAACATTCACGTGACTGACTAAAAGAAGTTGTAGGTTCCATCTTCCCTTTTGTCCCAGGTTACTTTATCTCCAAAGGTTTGGGCTGACAGGCTAGCAGCTCACTGCTCTGTGCAGTCTACCAGCATCTGTACCTTTCCCTTGAATGATCACTTCAGTTTTCACCCATCCGGGTGTTTGTGGCTTAAAAAGACGCAAAATTTCAAAGGGTACCAAATGGGTAGAGAACCTAATCCAAGTGAGAGGCTCTTTGATTTGAGGCCCTTTTATAGTGATTTTTTTTCTTTTCTGGTCTTACATTTGCCCACCGCCATCCACTGGGGATTCTACTGATTTGTCACTTCTGCTTTCCTTACTTTGTTCTTACGTCAAGCACAGGATTTGGGGTTTTCGCTATTCGGCAACAATTTCCCCCGAATAACCTTGTCGCTTAACCGATCTTCCTAATGCAACTTCTGCCCAGCATATACATTGGAGGCTTTACATTGCTATCCGTCACAACTAACTCAGGATATGCAGGGCCACCTGAGGGTCACTAGGTAAGATGCTTGGGGAGCTCATGATCCCTATGCATATTCCTAAAGCTTATGGAGTAGAGACAATACTGAAGAAAAGATACAGTTTTGGGGACCTTAGCTGTAACCTAGAAGGCCTTCCTTTTTTTTAACCAAAAGAAACTAAGTTACAGAAAGCCACAATGATGATTACTCAACATTTTGGGGCAGGACTGAATTAAGGCACTGGCCAGTCCTAGACTGAAGACCTAGGGGCTTCAGTCGGATGTTTGCCCCCCTCCCAGGAATGTTCACTCCACAATCCCCCCCCCCTCCCAACTATCCTTTCCTCCTTCCTCCTTTCCTCCCATTCCACTTCTTTGGGTGTCTTTTACTTGGTTATAGTGAGTGGGGAGGGGTTCCCTGTCAAGTCAGTCCCTGAAGAGCCTGATTAACTTCTGGAATCACCCAGCGGGTCCCTTCACAGGCATGGTGGATCTCTGGGGTGGGCAGCCGGGGCAACCCCTTTTTGTCCAAAAATAATAATAATAATAACTTTGGTACTTGTTAAGTGCTTACTACGTGCCAAGCACAGTTCTAAGCACTGAGGCAGACACAAGTTAATTAGGTTGGTCACAGTCCCTGCCCCACATGGGGCTCACACTCTTATCCCCATTTTACAGATGAGGTAACTGAGGCACAGAGAAGTCGAGTGACTTGCCCAAGGTCACAAAGCAGACCTGTGGAGGAGCTGGGATTAGAACCCAGGTCCTTCTGACTCCCAGAGCTGTGCTCTATTCACTAAGCCATACGGCTTCTCCAATGACTAAAGAATCTCTGCTAAATTATTATTTCCAGTGTTATTTTAGATTTCAAAGATAAAGTGGCCTATGATTCTGGAGGAAGCTCTCTCTCGTCTTGGAAAAAAACAAGGGCATGTTAGCTCTCTTCCAGTCTTTTTGGACTCTATCCTTATTTTCCATGTTTTCTCAGCCAATTTTGAAATATTTTAGGAAATACTGCATCGCAGCCTACTGATTTTTGAAACATTCAGTTTTTTCAAGCAATTTTTTCACAAAATCCCTCTTTTTCCACACTTGACTTTTTCTCCTTTAACCTGGGAGGGAAACAACTGCATGTCTCAGGATGAAAGTGAAGGAGGTGCTAAAATAAGTTTAACTTTCTAGTCAATCAATCAATAGTATTTACTAAGCCTTTACTCTGTGCAAAGCGCTGCATGATATGCTTGGGAGAATATAATAGGATTAGTAGACATGATCCTGCCCTCAAGGATCCTGCCTTTACAATCTAGTGAGGAGACAGATACTAAAAGAAATTACAGGTGGGGCAAACGAGAGAGTTTAAAGATAGTCAACTAAGTGCTCCAGAGTTGGAGTGTGCAAGTAGAAGCCCGGCCCTGGGAATCAGAGGACCTGGGTTTTAATCCCATCTCTGCCACTTGTCTGCTGTGCAACCTAGGGCACTTCACTTCTCTGGGCCTCAGTTACCTCATCTGTAAAATGGGAACTAAGACTGTGAGCCCTATGAGGAACAGGCACTGTGTCCAACCTGATTAGCTTGTATCTAGCAGCAGCGTGGCTCAGTGGAAAGAGCACAGGCTTTGGAGTCAGGGCTCATGAGTTCGAATACCAGCTCTGCCACTTGTCGGCTGTGTGACTGTGGGCAAGTCACTTAACTTCTCTGTGCCACAGTTCCCTCATCTGTAAAATGGGGATTAAGACTGTGAGCCCCACGTGGGACAACCTGATTCCCCTATGTCTACCCCAGCGCTTAGAACAGTGCTCGGCACATAGTAAGCGCTTAACAAATACCAACATTATTTATTAAAATGGGGATTAAGACTGTGAGCCCCAGGTGGGACAACCTGATTCCCTTGTGTCTACCCCAGCACTTAGAATAGTGCTCGGCGCATAGTAAGCGCTTAACAAATACCAACATTATTACTTAGTATAGCACCTTGCATATAGTAAGCCCTTAACAAATACTGTTTTTTGTTTTAAAAAAGGAGTGTCCAAGTGATACAGAACTGCTCAAGTGGGATTAACGTGGCTCAGTGCATGGGCTTGGGAGTCAGAGGTCATGGGTTTAATCCCGGCTCTGCCAGTTGTCAGCTGTGTGACCTTGGGCAAGTCACTTAACTTCTCTGTACCTCAGTTCCCTCATCTGTAAAATGGGGATGAGGTTTGTGAGCCCTGCGTGGGACAACCTGATTACCCTGTATCTACCCCAGTGCTTAGAACAGTGCTCTGCACACAGTAAGCGCTTAACAAATACCAACATTATTATTAGAACAGTGCTCGGCACATAGTAAGCGCTTAACGAATACCAACATTATTATTAACGGGGGAGAGAGGGTGGGGAGCTGAGAGACTGGTGAGGCCTTTGGAGGAAATGTGACTTTAGAGAGATTATGAAGATGGGATGTGCAGTGTTCTGCTGAATGAGAAAGAAGAGCGAGTTTCAGGCAGGAAGGAAACAGACAATCTGGAACTGAACACCTGATTGCACGAGTTGTGTTTTCAAGAACATTCAGCCTCTCTAAGAGAAGAATTCATTATGTGAGTAGAATCCCAACATTTTGAATTTCCTATCTGCCATGAGTCAAAATCATCATGGTAAATTGAATGCAAAATGCCCGAAACGTTGGAATACATTTAATGCTTTCTATATGTGTTTGCCCTTTGAGAGCAGGGTTTGTAGTCACTTTTACTCTCCCAATAGCCTAGGACAGTCCTCTGCATCGAGTAAGCCCTCAAAAATACTATTAGTTGATCTGTCTCATTATTAAAAATTAGCTTTTCCCAAAGTCTCCATGAATTTCAAATTCCAATTAGTTTTGTTCATTTATTTTGGGAAAAATGGGTTTCACCTCCAGCCTCATTTGTTTCTCATCTTATTTCTTTGTTTCCCTTTAACAGATTACAGTATTCCCCTTTCATTCATAGTTTAAGGGAAAGATCTTCATTGATCGATAACACCAAAATGGAGGTGAAGAACAGCCATGGAGCACTGGAACTAGACAGAAGAGGGTGCTGTTACCACACTGTGAAGAAATGGGAGGGTTAAACAGAAATCCTGCTTAAAATAAGGATGCGGCCTTATTATCTGTATCAATAATGTTGTCCTATTGCTGTTCCCCACAGTTCTCTAGTTTGAAGAATCATTTTGATTTTAAAGTTAGTGTTTTGGAGATAGGCAGAGAGTAACAGCAACCTCAAAGACTGATGAGCTCTTATAAAGAGCGCCTGAAAAAAAGCAATAGAAAGTACTAGTGAGAATATGATAAAAAATGTGATGGAAATTCGGAGGGTAATAGAGCAGAAGATAGATTTAAAAATAACTGAAGAGCATTCTCTTCTAGGAAGCTCTTTTCAACCTCCAGTGAGGACTACTGCAGGAATCGTACAGGGAAATCAGTTATCACATAAAACTGGAAAGCTCTGATAGCATAATTTGGAAATATTAATGAGGGTACTTTTCCAGGTTTCAAACTTCTAAAGTCAATCTTTAAAAAAAACCGAGGTTAGAGTTAATTTTCAAAACTTAGCTCTTTTAGTCGCATACATCCCCTGACAAAATCATTGTTTTTAGGGGTGGTTGTTTTTTTGAAGCAGTATAGACATTACTTAGTGGTACAGATGGTTTGAAATTTCTAATAAATATGGCAGTAAATATTTTAAGCTCCAAAATTTGGGGCATTTTTCGAATGCCAAAGGAAAAGCAGATTATTATAGTCTAAATGCGGGCTTCTTGTTTGCAGAACACCAGGACCATCTAGTGGAGTTTGTTTGAACTACACTGAATTTTAATCCTACTCGATAAATTCATTCATTCAATAGTATTTATTGAGCGCTTTCTATGTGCAGAGCACTATACTAAGCGCTTGGAATGGACAATTCGGCAACAGAGAGAGACAATCCCTGCCCATTGACGGGCTTACAGTCTAATCGGGGGAGACAGACAAAAACAATAGCAATAAATAGAATCAAGGTGATGTACATCTCATTAACAAAATAAATAGGGTAATAAAAATATATACAAATGAGCGGACGAGGACAGTGCTGAGGGGAGGGGAAGGGATAGGGGGAGGAGCAGAGGTAAAGGGGAGGAAAAGGGGGTCTAGCTGAGGGGAGGTGAAGGGGGGGCAGAGAGGGAGCAGAGGGAAAAGGGGAAGCTCAGTAAAATAGTAGTTGCAGAGACAAATAGTAATTGCAGAGATAAACCCCAAGGTGAACTCTCTCCAGGTGGTCGAAGTAATCCTCTTTCCTCCTTATTTATTCATTCATTCACTAGTATTTATTGAGCGCTTACTACGTGCAGAGCACTGCGCTAAGCGCTTGGAATGGACAATTCGGCAACAGAGACAATCCCTGCCCATTGACGGGCTTACAGTCTAATCGGGGAGACGGACAGACAAAAACAACAGCAATAAATAGAATCAAGGGGATGTACATCTCATTAACAAAATAAATAGGGTAATAAAAATATATACAAATATTTAGAAACCCATCCTGAGTTAAAATTCCACTGCTGAGATGTACACGAAACTTGTACCTCAATCTTGTCTGAATAACCAGCAAGGAAGGAAAACTGCGGAAATCAATCTGCCATGTCCCTTCCAGGCCAAAGAGGAGACACAGCAACAATATAGATGGAGAAAAGTTGGGTTCCCACACAACTCAAAAACCATTTAGAAAGCAAATGGCTTGACCTACATACAAGACACTCCTTTAAAAAGTTCTGGAACTGCTGACCTTCTCGGTTAGCCTTGCTCATGCTGCTTGAGGAACCTGATTTGGAAGCTGTGCAGCTAATTGGTTCTGGCCGGGAGCAAGGCAGTTCCTTAAGAAAAAACCCCTCCATCCTTTCCTAACCTAAACCCTAAACCTAAACCCTTAGCCAAAAATCGAACACCTACTATCCCAGAGGTCACAGGTTTGAATCCCGGCTCTGCCACTTGTCAGCTGACTGTGGGCAAATCACTTAACTTCTCTGTGCCTCAGTTACCTCATCTGTAAAATGGGGATGAAGACAGTGAGCCTCATGTGGGACAACCTGATTACCCTGTATCTACCCCAGCACTTAAAACAGTGCTCTGCACATAGTAAGCGCTTAACAAATAGAGAAGCAGCATGGCTCAGTGGAAAGAGCCCGGGCTTGGGGGTCAGAGGTCATGGGTTCAAATCCCGGCTCTGCCACTTGTCAGCTGTGTGACTGTGGGCAAGTCACTTAACTTCTCTGGGCCTCAGTTACCTATCTGTAAAATGGGGAATAAGACTGTGAGCCTCATGTGGGATAACCCGATTACCCTGTATCTACCCCAGCGCTTAGAACAGTGCTCTGCACATAGTAAGCGCTTAACAAATACCAACATTTTTAACAAATACCAACATTATTATTATTATTATTACTATGTTTCACTTCACACAATTAAAGAGATAACCACTACAGTTCCAGCACTTTTTTTTAAAAAAGACAAAAATCCCATTTTTTCTGGGCCTAGTGATACATTTCATATTTTTGAAACAAAATACCTTCAGTGGCCATCGAATGAATTTAGGGAGCCTAAATAAGTTGTGATCAACTATACAACCAGCTATCCAAATATATAATGGGTATCAAGCTTGCTTCTGGGGTCAACTGAGAGACGTCCCTCAACCATGTGGCTACTTTACCCTCCACGTCCAGTGAAACCTCAGATTGAATAAGAACCTGTTGAATCCAGATCTCCCTTCCTCACCTGAGACAGAGATGGGGATTACATAGCAAAAGGAACTGTAGCTGCCTTTCTTGTATCATTACTATTATTATACCTGTTAAGCGCTTACTACACCTCAAACCCTGTTCAAAGCAATGGGGTGGATATAAGTTATTAAGTTGGACACAGATCCTGTCCCACATAGGGCTCACATTCTAAGTAGGAGGAGAGCTGGCACTGAATCCCCTATTTTAAAGATGAGGAAACTGAGGTACAGAGGAGTCTGCTAGGTGATCTTAGGCAAGTCACTTTACTCTGTTGCAGTTACCTCACCTGTAAAATGGGGATTAGGAACTGTGAGCCCCATGTGGGACATAAACTATGCCCAACATGAGTAATTTGTATCTACCCCAGTGTTTAGTACAGTACCTGGCACATAGTAAGCACTTCACCACCACCATTAAAAAAGAGTGATAAACAAATGGCTATGGGCTGATGACAGAAGGTTCAATAAAAGCTTGTTGCCGACGTCTAGCTAAGAGCATTTTTCCTGACAATAACCAGATTGGTCCAGCAGGCTCAGTCATTTTGTGCCAATGAAATGATACCATCTTATTGCCTCAGTGGATTTTCAATATCTAGTCCTAGTCACTTGTCTGCTGTGTCACCTTGGGCAAGTTACTCAACTTCTTTGTGCCTCAGTTCCCTCATTTGTAAAATGAGGATTCAGACTGTGAGCCCTGTGTGGGACAGGGATTATCTTGCACCTAACCCAGTGCTTAGAACAGTGCCTGGCACATAGTAAGCACTTAGCAAATACCATAATTATTATTATCACACTAGTCAAAAAACAATGGCGCAAGTTTCAGTGCAGCTACCAAAA
This sequence comes from Ornithorhynchus anatinus, assembly GCF_004115215.2. NCBI lineage: Eukaryota > Metazoa > Chordata > Mammalia > Monotremata > Ornithorhynchidae > Ornithorhynchus > Ornithorhynchus anatinus. The sequence goes on from NC_041741.1 coordinate 37,004,509, forward strand.
ATTAGTTATGGCATTCTTTTTTTTTAATGGTGCTTGTTAAGTGCTTACTCCAGGAACTGTTACAAAATAATCAGGTTGGACACAGCTCCTGTTCCACATGGGGCTCACAATCTAGGAAGGAGGGATTAGTGTTTAATCCCCATGTTACACAAGCAGAAATTGAGGCACAGAGAAGTTGTTACTTGCCTACAGTTACACAGAATTATTTCGGGTCCATGCTTTTTCCACTAGGCCTTGCTGCTTCCCTTATTAAATGCTTTCTAGGCACCAAGCACTGTGGTACGCTCTGGTTTCAAAACTAATACAGCAGATCAGATATAGTCCCTGTCCCACGTGAGGCTCACGATCTTGGTGGGAGTCAGAAGTACCTGCATTCTAATCCTGGCTACGCCAAGTTTGCTGTGTGACCTTGGCAAGTTACTTAACTTCTCTGGGTCTTGGTTCCCTCAAATGTAAAATGGAGATTAAGAGTGTGGGCCCCATGAGGGACAGGGACTGTGTCCAACCTGATAAAATTGTATCTATCCCAGTGCTGAGAACAGTGCTTGGCACATATTTAGTGCTTAACAAATACCACGATGATTATTATATTATAATAGTATATGTATAGTATAGTATATAGTATAGTATACAGTGTATAGTATAGTATGTAGTATAGTATAATAATCATACTATAATAGTATATAATAATATAAAAATCATATTATTATTAGATGAGGTAGTCCATAAATCAGCTGGTACCATGCCCGCCTATAGCCTGTAAGCTTTCTGTGGGCAGGGAACATGTCTACCAACTCCGTTGTACTCTTCCAAACATTTAGAACCCTATGCTCTGCACAAAGAAAGCATTCAATAAATACCACTGATGATGATGGTTAATGATGCCATACCAGCAGGGCAAACCTGGGAATGGGTGTGTGGCTTTCATCTTCCCATGCAGCAGCTGAAAGTATCTCTTCATTGTTTAGGCAAGTCATTCCATTTGGGGCATTCAACACCACCAATTTCAAAAAAAGTTAGACATAAACATTTATCCAAGAAAGTTTACAATTTAAATCACTGTTTCTGATATCTTTTATAGATCTGAGGAAGTGAGATTTGTTTTCACCCTTTATCTGCTAAGAATTAAATCCTGAAGATGTGAACTTGCTGTATATTCACAATAAACACTGTCTCCTCTCTTCCAAATATACTGGAAATGGCAGTTGGAAAGTGTGGTCCCAGGAAAGGGACAGAGGAAGAGGAGGAACTGGATGAATAAGGGAAACAGGTAGACTTCAAAAACTAATACAAATATATTGAATACAATTTATTCTCAGCATTGGGATAGATACAGAGGACCTAGGATCTTGTCTTAATTATACCACTTGTCTACTGCGTGACCTTGGGCAAGTCACTTAAGTTCTCTTTGAATCAGTTTCCTCATCTGCAAAATGGAGACGAAATAGTTGTTCTCCCTCTCTCTCGGAGCTTAAACCCCATGTGCGACAGGGACTGTGTCCTATCTGATTATCTTAGGCCAGTGCTTGCCACAGTAAGAGCTTAATAAATGTTATCATTATTGGAGGGTGCAGAGACTTGGTGAACAAAGCTCTAGGATAATGGGGAAATATAAAGTAACTGAGAATATGAAGAAAGAAAAGGGGTAATAGCTGCTCTATAATTTAGGCCACTTTGGGCTAGTCAGAAGGTCTCTGCAAGAATACAAGGTCACTGATAATAACCATTTAGAACGTAGCTGAAAAGCGAAGCAGTAAAAAACAAAAAAAAACAAAAACAAAAAACCCCAGCTCAGTGTTTGGCAGTAAATGCCAGTGTGGCTGCAGGACTCTAGATGAGCCCAAGACATGTTTATCCAAGCTTTTATTTCCATTTTAAAAATATAATCTTTCATCATTTCACCAGAGCACTGGTTTAAATTTCCTGATATATGTTTTTAGTCCAGATGAATTTCCTATAGCAAGAAACCACTGTTTATATGAGAATCATATTTCAAATGTCCCTATGTGTGGTCTGCTAAGTATCTCTGATTTTAAAAATTAATTATGAAGTGAAAAAATGAAAAGCGTTGCTGCTTAAAATGCCTCTAATACCATCTGCATGCCTCCTCCAACGTTCCCCTGCATGTGTATGCATGATAATAGCAGCTCTATAATTGATTATGAGCTCACAAAGAGCAGATTAGAACATCAGGTGGGAAATAAGCAGCAGGAGAAGATTTCCTAAGCAACAAATGACTCTTTTCATGCAAATATCCTTAGCAAGAGAGACAAGAAATATCAAATAAGGATTTTATATATATCACACACACACACACACACACACACATTCTGAAGAGGTCAGCTTTCAAACTTTTCCATCAAGAACCAGCTGTTCTCTCACAAGACTAAATGTTAGACTCGGGATATGATCCACTCCATTAGGAGAGAGAATGATTGGTAGCAGAAAGCATTTTGTGAAGGGAACAGCTTCATCCACTGCAGAGTGCAGGAGCAGAGCATGGCATTTCAGAGTTCCCCCACGGGGGCGGCTCCTTTACAAGCCAGCATGGAGGAATGTGGCAGTGTCTTGGATTTCTATTTTGTCCCCGTTTTGTTCCTAATCACCAGCAGCAATAATTGGGAGGAAGATACGAGAGATTCAGATACAGGAGGTTTCTGTAGGAGGTAATGCAGATGCAGGCCTGGCACCGACGCCAGCTTGACAACTACGTCTGACAGTTATGCATGTACATAGAAATACCCACCTGCATACGCCCATGCACGCACACAGACAGTTTGGCTCATAACTGCAGTTTTCTTCTGCTGCAGAAGGTAGCCAAACTGAAACTAAGACCTAATCCAAAGAACACACCACATTCATTTTTGACAATATGCAGCTCCCAAGGGCCACCTGAAAATAGATAACCCTGGCGGACTGAAACAGAGCAGTAATCTGAATTCGCTGGTGGCGTTCTCAGGACTTGGATCTCTAGTGGCAGCTCCTTCCTGATTGCCTTGGCACAGCAGCGAGTCACTGCTACAGTAAGGGGGTAGCTAGGTGCGGAGGTGTTCAGATGGCACCAAGCGGAACTATTCTAAAAGAAAATACCCTCTCCATATAGCACGCCAGCAAATGTGGAAGTAGAAAGACACTCAGGGATGCTATTTTCCCCTAAAGGATTCCTCAACAACTGCTACAATGAGCAACACCATTTTATTCTAGGAAGAAAATAAAAGAAGGATCTATTCTCAAACATATGTAAGACAAGAACCATATTGCTGTTCTATTGTTCTGTAACAGCCATGCTAGAAGATGACACTAGAGATACAGGTGGTAGAATGTGCTTTTGCACCTCTGGGAAACTCTTTTGACTTAACTGACTTGGAGCATCACCTGGAGTCCTGAAAATGGGCAGCCAAGAATTACTGCGAGCAGAACAGAACTCCCGATATGAGCAACCTTCTTGAATGTTATTATTGAAAGAACTCTTCCTTGCCTACCCAAGCTCAATCTTGGATCCTGGATATCCTTACCATTGTCTTTTAGGCATTCAATCAGCTTTCCCCCTCCTACCTTACCTCTCTGATGTCCTACTATAACCCAACCCACAACACTTCACCATTCTTACACTAACCTACTTGTCATATATTGATTTCATCTATCTCACCGCCAATCCCTTTCCAACATCCTCCCTCTGGCCTGGAACTCCCTCCCCCGTCTTATCTGCCAGTCCACCACTCTCCCCACCTTCAAAGCCTCCTAAAATCACATCTCCTCCAAGGAATCTTCCCTGACTAATCCAAACTTTGTTGTATTGTCCCCTCTCCCAAGTGCTTAATACAGTGCTCTGCATTAGGTAAGCACTCAAAAAATATCATTGATTGATTGGTTAATATACCTGATCTAAGACAATCCTTTTATTCATGCCCACCATTCCTACCATATAAAATCTTTCAGTTGTTCTATATTAGTAGGTTCAGCCCAGATGTAGTTAAAGAGTAACCTGCAATAGGTGTATCCAAAATGTCTGTATTAGGCAATGGGGTAGGGCTCTGCAAATACACTGAAATATTAAGTTATATAGGAATCTGCAAACGAACCAGATGTTATGTTACTGTAATTCTAACCCTTAATATCCTTTATTATTAATGCTCAACACAAAACTGAGGTGATGCTATAAACTGCCTTAAGCACATGGTACAGCTTCAACCAGTTTTACTCTTGAGCTAAAACCAGTGCAGATTCATACAGAAACCTGTGCTCATCTCTTCTTGATTTGTAATTCAGATGCACATGCTCCCAAGACCCCGGAGCAAAATAGAAGGGAGTGCAGCAGAGTGAGACTGACAGGCAGTGACCTCAGATATGATTTAAAACCCATCCACATTAATGCTGTGCTAAAAGGCTGGGGAGTTCTGCATTTCCTGGGAGGAGCCCAATTTTCAGGGTTGAGTTCCTCATCCCCAAAACCACTAGAAGAACCCAAGCATCTACCACAGCAGTGGGGAGTTCAGGTGAGAGGAAGGGAGGGATGGAGGGAGAGAAGAGCGAAATCAGAGTGAGCATCAGAGTGAGAGATGGAGGTGGGAGGAAGATGTAAAGAGAGAACAATAATTGTATTTAAGTGCTTACTATGTGCAAAGCACTGTACTAAGCATTGGGATTGATACAGTATAAGGAGATTGGTCACATTCCCTGTTCCACATGCTGCTCACTGTCTAAAGAGGAGGGAGAACAGGTACTGAATCCCCATTTTACAGAAGAGGAAACTGAAATGCAGAGAAGTGAAGTGACTCGCTCAAGTCATACAGCAGGCAAGTGGCAGAGCCAGGATTAGAACCCAGGTCCTCCATCTCTCGGGTCTGTGCTCTTTCCACTAGACTATGCTGCTGCTCGTAAAAGAGAAGAGAAAAAGAGGAGGAGGAAGGGGAGAAAGGTGGGAGGGAGAGAGGAAGAAAGGGAGAGAAGGAGAGAGAGAAAATGTAATTGCTAAACCCTGGCTACCTGCAACAGAGCTGCAGTTGCCTGCCACTGTCAGTGTCACTGTTGGCTCCTCTGTGTTGTCTGGGACAGAATGGGAAGTCAACAGTATTGACACCATGAAGACATATTTCCATTTATTTGCTGCTACCAGAAAGCTGTCCCAAGAGAATCAATCGATCGATCAGTAGTACTACTGAGTGCTTACTCTGTGCAGAGAACTGTATTAAGTCCTTGGAAGAATACAATAGAGTTGATGAATGTGATCCCTGCCCATAAAGATCTTAAAGGATGTAGTCTGATTGTTCTGCATTAGAGAAAGAGAGAGAAAGAGTGTGTGTCTGTGTGTGTGTGTGTGTGTGTGCATGAAAGGGTATGTATGAGAATGAATTTAGAGTGTGTGAACACCTAAGTGTGAAAGATAAGCCAATTTGGGTAAGAGACTCCACAAATTTAAGGGTCTGTCCGGCCATTTCTTTTTGGTTTCCCACCGATTCTGGAACGTCCAAGGAAAAAACACCAGCCGAAATGCATGAACATCTTAGGCTACTAGCCAAATGACAGAGAGAAGACATATGCCCACGTTGGTACCCATGTCCCCCTTTACAGGAGTCGAGGGTGAGCAGAGTTTAGCAGTAATGAAGAGAGGAGTGGAAAGGGAAGCAAAGCAGAAGGGGAAGAGTGGGGCTGCCACTTGGAGGGGAACGTTGGAGAGTAGGGAAGGAGAGGCTTCTAGCAGGCTGGGGCCCACGGAGGTTCTGGCACCAGAACTACCATGGCACACCTCACGTGACAGATCCGAACACTGTACCACAGGGTGATCGAGTGGCACGTTGTCTCGGGGGCCCGACATCAGACTCGGCAGTTCTGGTTCCCAGATAGGGTGGGACCACCTTCCTCCACCGCCACACCTAAGGGGAGGTAACAGCAGCAATATCGTCAACTCAACCGGGCATCCTGGAACGAGCACTGAAACCTCTGCCAGTTGGTCGGTACCGGCAGTGGTAGATAGCAGGAAACACGGGAAGCAGCAGAGGGCCAGTGACTTCTCTTCCCATTCCCCACTCCTTCACCGCTTTCTTCTCCATTATCCTCTCTCCATTTCTCCTCTTTTTCTGTTCCTTCTTCCTCTCCTTCTTCCTCTAGATCTCTCCCCTTTCTTTTCCCCTTTTCCTCCTCCTTCATCTCACTGTCTCTAATCTGACTTTTTCTTCTCTCCAACTCCAGACCATTGGCCCTATCTCCCAGCCAGCCCCAACCTCAGAAGCACTGCTGTTTAATTCACTTGGAACGCCAGGAAATAGATTCACTTTATTTTTAGCCACTTCCTGCAATTTGTTTTGAGTTGACTACGAGGGCTGCGTAGTTTACTGAGTCTGAGGAAGTTAAAAGTTTTGTGGTGCTATGCCACTTCAAAACCCTTTTGTAAGGAATGTGGTACTCGGAACAAATCGTTATCTTTCTAAAAGGTTGTATTTCCTAGTACAGAAGGAGCACCAGACCTTAGCAATACAGAATATATGGCGGTTGATGCTTTGTCACCATGGAAACAGTTATGAAAATCTCAAGCTGAGTACACGGACCAACATGTTTTACACCAACAGGACAAAATTAATTGTGGGAGTATTTTTAGAAATACTTGATTCACAGTTTTTGAGGACTACAAAGAATCACAAGTGCATGGCTTAACATAAACCCCACAACACAGTTAGACATACAACATTGTTCCTGGAAAATGTAGAAAGCTGAAATGCAATCCATTCCAAGTCAAGTTTATGGATTCCGCATCTCAACAAAATGGGACTTTGGTCAACCACTGTTATAGAATCAGAGAGCTTACATTTTTTTTATTCAGAGTGAAAGCTATTTAGACCGTGTGCCCCATCTGAGACAGGGACTGTGTCCAACCTGATTATCCCACATCTATTCCAGTGCTTAGTTCAGTGCTTGGCCCATAGCTAAGCGATTAACAAATACCACAGTTATTATTAATTACTAGAGTACTGTACTAGGTACTTGGAGAACATAAAAATGAAGTAAAAGAGGTGATCACGGGCCCCATGGAGCTATGGTCTGAAGGAAGAGGCCAGAGACACTAGTTAGAGCAGATACAAATAACAGGTTCAGATGTATCAATAAACCAAACCGAAGTAAACAAACTAACTAGTGAATGTGGAGGTGGCTGATGGAGAGACACAGTAGGAAAGGTGAAGGGAATAATCAGGGAATGTCTCCTGTAGAAGATGACTTAAATACTTCTTGAAATCCTCACTCAATGCATCTTGATATCATTTTGTGATTGTCACCATTATGAACCACACAAGGGACAGGGACCACTTTAATTCCCACCAGTGTATTTTTGTACAGTGCTCTGCACACAGTAAGTGCTTAATAAATGTTACTACTACTAAAAAAAAAATGGTTGTATTTGTTAAATGCTTACTTTGTACCAGGCACTGTACTAAGTGCTGCGATGGATATAAGCAGAATGAGTTAGACACAGTCCCTGTCCCAGGTGGGGTTCACAGTTTTAATCCTCATTTTACAGATAACTGAGGAACAGAGAAGTGAAGTGACTTGCCCAAGGCCACACAGCAGACAAGTGGCGGAGTGGGATTAGAACTCAGACCTTCTGACTCCAGGCCAGTGCTCTTTCCACTACACCTACTTACTATTACTACATTACTGACTTACATTTAGTTTTTGATAGTTTATGACTTCCAGGTTTTCCTATTGTTTCTCCTTTCCTTCTCCCTTTCTCTCCAATTTATTTCTAAGATTCTATAATTTCCCTTTCATTTCCTGACTGGCAGTAATGGCAGTTGTTCGGAAGGGATACCAGCAGGAAAGGGGTGTGTGGAAAATCTGGTAAATGTGAAAGCTTCGAGGATTTGTAGTGTTTGAAAAGACAGGCAAATTAGGGCTCAGTTACTGGCTTCCTTCTGTTTCGATTTTTGGGATGGAACACATTGGCTGCATTTCTTTCAATGAATTGCTAATTAATTAATTGCAAATCTTACTGTCACTTAAGAACTATACTTTATAAATCTTAGGGGAAAGATTCATTGTCAGGAAGGACCAATATATTTTTTTCAGGGGATTAAACTGCATAATGAGTCCAATATTTCCAAGAAACAAAGTTAATATTAAGATCAGGTCTATTCCAGCAAATTATTCTGATAATTAAGGGCTGTGGGGAAATAGTGATTGGAGATGGAAGATTAATCAGGAAAGGATTCCTGGAGGAGATGAGATTTCACAAAGGCCTTGAATATGGGGAGGGCAGTGGCTTGAATGCATAAACAGTATGCAATTTATTGGGGTAATAATAATAATAATTGTGTTAGTTAAGTGCTTACTACGTACCAAGCACTGTGATAAAGCCTGGGGTAGATACAAGATAATCAAGTTCCACATGGGGCTCTCACTCTAACAAGGAGGAGGAACAAGTACTGAAACCCCATTGTGCAGATGAGGGAACTGAAGCACAGACAAGTCACTTGTCCAAGGTCACACAGCAAACAAGTGGTGGATCTAGGATTAGAACCCAGGCCCTCTGATATCTGACTTCCAGGCCTATGCTCTTTCTACTAAGCCATACTGTTTCTGAATGCAATTGGGGTGCATGCCAGTTGCTTTAATCTTACCTTTCCAATTTGAGTCTAATGATCTGCCTACATTTTTTTCCTCAGTATACTACATTATCATTGCAGAAAATTGTTTTCAGATTTTTTAATATTCCCTTTTATTTTGGACTTAAGGAAACCTACCTCATAACTATTAGACTATCAGACTCCAATTCATGGTTGTTGTTCTTTTAACCCAACAAAGATCTCAGATGAATAACTATAATTGAGGGAATACATTGTTGCTTTGGGGATAAAGATCTATGTGGCTGATGCACTGAAATGCTAAGTGTAATTTTGGAAATGTGCAGTTTCCAGGTGTCCTGTGACACAGAGCTCCTTAGAGATAACCTTGGTTTATTACTCTGTTCCAGGTGTGAGAGGGAGGCACCGGCTTGAAATGTTCGAGACATTTTCACTCCAGAAAACTTAAAACCAAGAGAGTTACCCGGTCAATCAGTATGTCGGTCACTCATATTTATTGAGCACTTCCCATATGCAGAGCACTGTACTAAGTGCTTGGGAGAGTACAAAATAACAGACACATGGCCTACCCAAAATGAGCTTACAGTCATCAGTCAAATCTCTGTTGAATTATTTCCTCCTTGAATTCTATTACATGGCTGTAAGCTTGTTATGGACTAGGCACGTATCTCCTAGTACTGTTGTACTGTCCTCTCCCAAGTGCTTAGTACAGTGCTTGGCACAGTAATCACTCAATAAATACGATTGATTGATTGATGGCAATTTTGGGAAAATTCTTTGCAATTGAAAAAGAGGGTTCATTTAAAAAAAAAAATCTGCTCTTGCAACAGTGCTTTGTAAAGGCTCCGGAGAGATTGCGATACTCAGAGGGTAGTTTGAAAATAGAAACCAGGTCTGAATGATAATGATAATTGTGGTATTTGTTGAGAGCTTACTATGGCGCATACAAGCAAATCGGGTTGGGCTCAGTCACTGTTCTACATGAGGTCACAGTCTCATTCCCCATTTTACAGGTGAGGTAACTGAGGCCCAGAAAAGTGAAGTGACTTGCCCAAGGTCACAGAGCAGACAAGTGACGGAGTCAAGATTAGAACCCAGGTTGACCTGAGCCCCAGGTCCACGTACAAATGCATCAGTGCAGCTGGGAATTTTGTTTTAGAGCAAACAATGCAGAAGGGTGGGATGGTCGTGCTCGGCCCTTTTTGCCATCCTCATAATCATTTCCCGAATTCCACCCTGAATACTAAATGCACTGATTATTTCATTTTAGCTCTGATCTGTCTATCTGATCCTTGAAGAGAGGAGGGAGGAGGGGGTAATGCAGAGGAAAACAGCTAGAAATTGCCAGGATTTGTACTGGATTTAGCCTTCAAAGTTAACAGTGTAGGCCGGTGAATTGTGGATTTATTAGAGCTTTCGCTTCTCCTCCATCGCTATCAAAAGCACAGTGAGCAAGTTGTACATCAGGGCAAGGAGCAGGAAAAGTGCCCAAAACCTACAGAGGAGAGGTTAATAGATATCATAAAATCTAGAGGAAAGAAAGAAAGAAACATTCACACTATCAAGAGAACTTCCAGAGAGAATAATCAAGGGAAAGATGTGCTTGACACTATTTGGTCCAAGATCAACTGCAGAGAGATACTCCATTTCCAAAAGGATATCTGAAAGAAGCAATCTTAAATATATCACAGTTGCTTAGCAGGAGTAATACTGTTCATCAACTGGTGAAGCAGTGCTCTAAGTGGGATATTAATTATCCACTGCTATTAAATTATCATTCAAACCAAGGTTCGGAAAAGGGCATAGGAAAGGAAGAAAAGAGAGAAAAGTAGGATAGTACTGTGCAAAAGTCGCTCTCTCAGACTGCCTTGGTCTCTGGATTTATTTTTATCAGTTTAGTTTGGGTACCCAATCCTATATGTCTTGTCAAATTTGAAATTTTGTATAAAACCGGGAATTAAGCTTTCATATGCAAATTTTTCTAGAGTCTGGTACTTTCCTCCACTTAAAACAACTATTTTTCCTTCTGCTTAGTTTGGTTTTAAACCTTTAACAATGAGAAATTAACTGTTCAGAAAAAGAAGGTTTTAACTTCTCATAGTGAATTCCAGCCAACTAGGAGCTACTAGTAAGCCCAGGCCAGCAAAATCCATGTGAAATCATATTATTTAGGTTGGAATTTCTATTCCACCTTGTAAAATATATATATATATATATGGAAAATACATATTCATGGAAAATACAAACATATATACATACATACATATGTATATATGTATGTATGTATATATGTTTGTATTTTCCATGAAGAGTCAAATGCTTAGTGTCAAATAACTGACCACCGCCTAATTGCCTTTTTCTTTCAAGGCAATAGGTGTTTTCTCTAAAACATAATATACTGCATGATAAAGTATATTTTTACGATCTTCCAACCTAGACCTTGATGTTTTTTTCTATTTGTTCGTATCAGTGATGTCTGTAGGGCAAAGTGTCAGCAGGTCACAGCCCGCTGGCCCTTGAGGCAAACCAGGGTGTTTTGGTACTTCCAGCTTTTTTGGAAAGTTTCAAACTGCTCTTCCATTTTAAAATGTCTATTTGCCTGTAAGGACCACCCAAAAATAGAGTTTATGCCCCTCTTCCCCTCCCCACTTCCCCTACTCCCTCCCTCTGCTCTACCCCCTTCCCCTCCCCACAGCACTTATGTATATTTGTATATATTACTTATTACTCTATTTTATTAATGATCTATGATTCTACTGATCTATTTTGATGGTATTGATGCCTACTTGTTTTGTTTTGCTGTGTGTTACCCCCTTTTGAACTATGAGTCTGTTGTTGGGCAGGGACTGTCTCTATCTGTTGTTCAATTGTACATTCCAAGTGCTTAGTACAGTGCTCTGCACACAGTAAGCACTCAATAAATACAATTGAATGAATGAATGAAAAGAGAAATGAGAAAGGCCAGGATTAAGGAGCTTTCCTCAACCAGAACTTGAGGCCAATGAAGTATGGAGCTCAAACCAGCTATATGGAAGGGCTAGCTAATTCAACTCCTAAGAGCCTGACTCCTTAGTCCTCTTCTTTTCTCTAAAACATCCTGTTAAGTCCTAAGGGCTCTCAAATTAAAGTATCTCAGTTGGTGGTATAAACTAAGCACTTACTATGTGCCAAGCATCGTAGTAAACACTGAGTAGATAACAAGACAATCAGGTTGGACTCAGTGGAAAGAGCACGGGCTTTGGAGTCAGAGGTCATGGGTTCGAATCCCGGTTCCGCCACTTGTCAGCTGTGTGACCTTGGGCAAGTCACTTAACTTCTCGGTGCCTCAGTTCTCTCATCTGTAAAATGGGGATTAAGACTGTGAGCCCCACGTGGGACAACCTGATTCCCCTGTGTCTCCCCCAGTGCTTAGAACAGTGCTCGGCACATAGTACGCGCTTAACAAATACCAACATTATTATTATTATTATCACATGGGGATAACAGTCTGAATAGTAGGTAGAACAGGTTTTGCAACCCAATTTATAGATGAGGAAACTGAGACACAGAAAGAAGTGACTTGTCCAAGGTCACACAGGAAGAAAGTGGCAGAACCAGAATTAAAACCCAGATTGTCTGACACCCAGGTCCACGCTCTTTTCATTGGGTCACACTGTTTCCTGCTCCCTGTCCTTTCTATGGAAGAGAGAAATAATAAAAGGGGGATTATTATTGCCAGCAAGTGCTTGACAGCCATTGTTGATTAGAATTTTTTTTTTTTACTGCATCTGCATTACTTTGATTTCTTTGTTCGACTGAACTCTGATCCTGCAGTTGTGGTTATCTTGGATTTTCTTTAACTTTGTAGTGCTCTTGGGTCACCGGGAAGAGGCAAATTGGAAGGGCAAAGCCAATCACCCATGCCTGCTTCGGGCAAAGTGTATGAATATATGGAGACTGACAGCACCATGTTTAACGTCCCTCTTCAACTCCAGCTCGCAAAGGAAATTCTTAGAAACTAGGTTCGCTCTTTTCCAGTCCAGTGAAAAAAGACTGGAGAGTCATTTGTATCTTTCCATGCGTCTACCATTCTAAATGATGGGGATGGGAGAGGCAGGAAGAGCGAAAGGTGGTGGAAAGGAACTCGGAGTAAGTGACCATGCTTGCCATATATATTAAAATCTTCAAAGAAGGTCTTGGAGTTGACTGAGACCCTACCAGTGCTTCCTTAATAGGCAAACTCATCTATTAATCACAGTGCTAAAAACTTCTATTGCACTCTCCCAAACATTTCGTACAGTGCTCTGCACGCAGTAAGCACTCAAGAAATACGGTTGATTGATTGATTAATGAAATGCAGCTGGAATCACTTCTTATTCTCAGACTATTCTTACTATGACCCTGGGTATTTAGATTTTCAGAAATAATTCTCGTTAAAGGATCAAAAGGCAATATTCTTCAAAGATAAAAGATTATATAAGTATAAAGCTTCAAATTGCAGTAAGTCACAAGTTTAAATTATAAACTTTACCTATACTGAGAAGAAAATGTATTATATAAGTATGAGGCTCACTATTTATCCTAAAAAGTTATGCAAATATTCTTCCAAGAAGAGGGTGAATCATTTATTTCACCTAAGAAAAGAACGAGTCCTGAATAATCCACATCCAAACTTCAGATCGCAAATTTTGCAACGAGCATTTTTGACTTTCCTATAGATGCAAGAGATCAAGTCTAGAAAACAAAGAAACAACTGATTGCATCATACAAAGTCACTGTATTCCATAAGAATAAATGTGAGATGTGATTTCTAATATACTATGAACACATGCATGATTTGTACTGGACCCAGGCAAACCATTATCCAGATTTTTCTGAGCTAGGCAAGATCCAGATTTTTACATTCTGTAGTTCGGTACTTATGAAAAACATTTAAAAAAAAAAAGCAGGAAAATGTAAGCTGTTGTACGAGATGTTATGTTGGAATATAAATTTTTGTATAAACTGAATACAAGACAGAGTGGAGTACTGTGTTCTACCAGCAGAGTTCAGTGAATGACATATAATGTTCACCAAGGCATATGAAATAATTTTACCTCCTTTTTCCCAGTCCTTTAGTTTTACTTGTCATTTATCATGATTACCACATTATCCACTCAATCAACTGGGCTGCATTTCGGGGTCCTCAGAGGGCTCCTCAGGGGGCAAGGTGGCTCTCCCCGGACCTCTTGACAAGCACCCCCTCTATTTCTCCACTTCACCTCCCCTGCAGCCGCTATTCCAGGGACGTAAACAATCTCCAAGGTGTTGGCAAGGGAAACACTTACCATAGAGAAAGTGTAAAGGCCAGCCCGTATTCCCACCGAAGGGAGAGGTAAGAGAAGACACATTTTGACCTCAGGGCCTACGAAAGCCCATTAGTTCAGAGTCCACTGCACTCTCGATGTGTGATCTTTGGTAGACTGAGAGAGAAAGATGCCACCCACTCAGCATAACCACAAATCTGTGCTGACCTTGTTCCAAACACTGGCACATGCAATTTTTACTGCACAGTACACATATCTGTGTATTGTAAGGGGCCCAATACTTACTATCTATGCACAGTGAGTGTACACAGAACAGCAGTATACCAAGTTTGACTTTTGTTTTCTGAGGTGGTGCCCTTCTCTCCATAAGTGCAGGCAGGCCAGAAAAGATCCAAGCACGATGTAAAATCCCTTCCATACCGTGAGCCCGGAAAGGTACTTCCTTGTTATCCTGCTGCATTTGCCTTTTACCAAGAGAACAACCTCTCTCTCTTGATTGCCGCTGGCTAAGCTAGTGGGCCGTTGTTGTTTTCTACGAACAACTCACTGCTCTATCACACGGCTTGCGACTGGGCTTGACTACACTTTTACATGTTTCTTCTGTGCTCTTTGTTTCTACAAGCTCTCTTACAGCTTTCCACATTCCTCTATCAAGCTTGTTCAGCAAAACTGTAATGAAATAGACAACGCCTCACTGCTGACCAACTGACCCTGATCCAGAATGGGCATGGGCACACTTGGACACCATGTGGCCGGATGCTCAAGAGGCCATGTGGCTACCTGATGCCCAGACCGGCCTCGCTGCTTCCTACCATGTGACCAGGGCTTAGTTCAGTGATACCATCGATTGTTTGAACAGAGGATGGAAATCTCCCCCCCTTGAAAGAGTGCAGGTGGTCACAACCAGAGGACCTGAAGCTCCTTGCCGTCCTTTCGATGTGGGCCTCAAGACCATAAAGCAACAACTTTTTAGCAGTTCCTGTCACAGAGACTTCAGGGGATGCTCATATAGCCTATTGAGTTGGAAGAGGTCCTGGGGGATTGGAAGTGAATTCTGACAACAGCTTTAATGTGGCTTAAATAGGAGTGAATCTATACGATTCTGCTTTACTCTGATGGTGACCGATTAAGGATTAGACAGAGCGCCTCAACAGTGACCTTATCAACCATTCCTCTGTGTATACCTTGAGGATATCGATCTCTTTGGGGCAGCCAATTCTGTGGAGTTGTTACCAGAGGCATGTTGAGGGGTAAACTGATGGGCAACTGCGAGATTTATGAACAGCATATAGAGGTCTTGATGTTGCCCTTCTTCTACATCTGACTTGCTGTAAAGGTCATTTGTATTATGCTCTGCTTTTATCTGAAGCCACTTTCTCATTCTGAGAGTGCACGGTTACTGATGCTTTTCAACACCCTGTCCAGAGGAATTCTGGCTATCTTGCCAGCTATGGAGAGCCATGTCATACTAGTCAAGTTCCCTTATGTTCCAACTGAAAATAGCAATTATGGTGGTATACTGAGGAAAAGCCTGTGCTAAGGATAAAATCTCCTCCTTGCTGGGAGATTCCTACAGAATGGTTCAGTTCCATCCAATGCACTCAGTTCCAGGTGCTTCAAAAGAGCACGGGCTTGGGAATTAAAGGACGTGGATTCTAATCCCTTCTCCGCCACTTGTCTGCTGTGTGACCTTGGCCAAGTCACTTAACTTCTCTGTGCCTCAGTTATCTCATCTGTAAAATGGGGATTAAAAGTGTGAGCCTGACGTGGGACAATCTGATTACCCTGAATCTACCACAGCATTTAGAACAGTGCTTGGCACATAGTAAGTGCTTAACAAATACCATAATTATTATCATCATCACTTTTCCCGGCTTTGCCTGTGGTAATGACTGCCCGGCCTGAGAGAAATGTACTCCTTGGTGGTACTGTGGATTTTTGTTTACAGTCACATAATTTCCTTAATGTACTATACCTGGCCCTATGAACAAGCCCACATTCCACTGCAAATCTCATTCTACTGAGCAATCAACCCCAATAAATGCTGTTAATTTTAGCTATTAATTAGTCTATTTGAGAAATGGTTGGAACCTGGACGGAGTCTCCATTGGGATTGA
Source organism: Ornithorhynchus anatinus (assembly GCF_004115215.2). Taxonomy (NCBI): domain Eukaryota; kingdom Metazoa; phylum Chordata; class Mammalia; order Monotremata; family Ornithorhynchidae; genus Ornithorhynchus; species Ornithorhynchus anatinus. Next base: position 37,020,484 of record NC_041741.1, read on the forward strand.
TGGATGAACCTCGATCCTAAGGCTTCATGACTGAGAAACTGCATGAAGAAATTAGGGTGCTAGGGGTTTGTTTAATGCCGCTCAAACTCTTTCATCCCTGCTGGTCAAAATGATGCAAAATGGCTACAGAGGTTTTAAACATTTATGTTCAAAGTGACCACAACACAGGGCCAATGCTGTTCTATAGTACCATAATCCAGAAGGCAGGAGAAATATTACTTCTAGGTGCTGCACAGTGCCTCTCACTGAAATAAGTCACCAAACTCATGACACTCACTACTTCCTGAAAAAATCCTTTGAAAATGTTGCCATTCTACAATTTTCTAAATAAATACCTAGTCCGTCCCAAGAAACATACATGTCTAAGAAAAAAAAAAAATCAGTCCTTTTAAAATTTTGCTAAGCGTGGACAAGTGGTCTTTTTTCATATTCTGCAATTTGTATTATGTGACACTTGGTTTATATTAATTATTGGAATTGGTAGAGCTATGCAACCCTGAAATTTCCACTGAGAGAAACTGATGCTAATTACAGGATAAAGCACTTTTTCTAGTGAATTTAGAAAAATGACCACCTTCATCTTTTTGTTTATGAAATCTTTTTATTTTCAACAACTAAAATCTCCAAATATTTTCATTATTTTCTAAATGACTGAATCCATGCTTGCTTGCTGATGCGATATTTATTCATTTTCATAATACCAAACCAGACTTAACCTACTGTCAGTTTACTTTGATGTTTCAATGCTCTATTTTCCTACAATTATTTATGTGTCACCAGCAGCAGAGTAGCTGAGAGATAATGAAACCAAAGGATATGCCCAAAACTAGAGTATCCAACAAACCCAAGTTTTGCAATATTTTTTCTACTTGGTCTGAACTTGGTTCTCCACTAACCTGTGAAGGAATTAACCAATTACACAGCAAGTCTACCCCAAGTTTGTTATATGGTCGTCCTTCCATGTTCAAAGAAGACACTACGTGTCTACAAAGAATCTACAGGATGCCAAGCATTAATACAAGACCTCGCTGGCAGACATTCTCCCATTTTTCATTCAACAAGAGATAAACAGTAAATAGGTTAGTCATTAACTCTAGATGGTTGATCCAGTACACTGTTAAATATTAATGAAACCAAATTAATAAAGCCGAGCAGTTTTAAAAGGACATAGTCAACTCATAAATGATTGCAGCAATTATCAGCGGTAGACATAAAAAACCTACCAGAATGAAAAACAATACAACTCCCTCCTAACATGGGATGGACACAGGCCCCTCTTCCTCACTGGTGACCTGTGCTGGGACACTCTGAACCACTCTAGGGTCTCATTCCTAACATGTCTTGCTCCACTGGGGCCAGAAGGTCAGAAGCACCTATTACAGTGCTCTCTGCAAACAGTAAGCGCTCAATAAATAGGATCGATTAACAGACAGTGACAACGGCCTGGTCCACACAACACAGAACATTGGGAGGGCCATGGTAGTTGCTGAAGGAGAGGCAGCTACTTTGGCTGTGGTTATTTCTGTTGGACTCTGACCCTCTTGGAGATTGATACCCTGCTCCTCTAGCCACAGTACCCAATGACTCTTTTTCATTTTTATTTTGTGTATTTCCCTTGGTCTTTTCTTGTTGTTTTAGTATTTCATTGTTTCATCTCTCCTCATCCGTCTGTCACCAGATCCCTTCCCCTTCTACCACCTTCTATGCTTAGATTGACAGTGACTGTCAAATTCCCCCGTGTATCCTTTCCCAGGATTTAGTAGTCAGGCATATACTAATCACTTAGTAAATACTATTGCTACTGGTGGGACTATTCTTCTACTGTACCTTATATTGTCACTTAGATCGAATGGACAATTCCCTATCTGTCCCCTAGGTAGACTGTCAGCATCTTCTAAAATGGACTAGTTTATGCAAGTGTCCCCCAACACCCCTCTCCCTCAGACCTCTGGACTGGAAATGATGTTTCTTGGTCAGACGGCAGAAGCAGCCAACTGAACGTTATTTGGCCTAGCTTTCTCCCCCTGAGGAATCTGATAAAGGACTGTAAGTTCATCATGGGCAGGAAATGTGTCTGTTCATTGCTCTACTGTACTTTCCCAAGCACTCAGTACAGTGTTCTGCACACAGTAAATTCTCAATACGATCGACTGACTGACCTGCCTTAACAACTTGGGTTTGTTCTAAGACCATCCTAGGTTGATCGGGATGAGAGTGCACTCCAGTCTAGATTATCTTAAGACCCAAATATCCCGAGGAATCCAGGACTTCACTGGAGTGACCCAGTCTCCCTGGAGTGTTTGGATCCGGGACTCTTCCAGGGAAGGATCAGATATTCAGGCTCTGCTGCTTGATGAAACAGATCCTGTAGAGGAGTCCCCAGGCTCAACTGTCCCCAGTGGAATCAGTAGAGTTGGAGCTAAACCACACTAGCCCTCAAAATACAGAGAGGAGAAATGAAAGCCAAGGAGAGTCCCAAGAAACCTAGATACCCAAAGGGTTAAGAACAACTTGGGAAGCATTGTCTAAAATGAGAATTTCATTCATAGCAAAATGAGTGATCAAAGTAGTATAGAAATATCAACTTACATTAATTAATTCGACCTCCCAGATTTTTTTCAACAGATCCATCGACGTGTAGCCGTTGATCAGAAAGGGCTTGGTGTAGTCTCCCAGTTCAATGGAATCCAGCCACTCGGCCACTGAGGTGGGGTGGTAGCCATCCTGACCGATAGGCCTCATCTGAAATGTAAGAACATACATTAAGGGGTATTTTTAACTTAGCACTGATGTCTCAAAATCAAAACCGTATCTGGTTTAAAACAGTACTTTATACCCCCAGTGAATGCCATATGCGGCATTTTGAACTTATTTTGATACTAAGTCTTTAATAATTCTCACGTTGAATTGGCTCCCCAAAATATATTTGATGAATTTCAATTTAGCTGCTATTTCTACCCCTTATCTGAAAGTACTAAATGTGTCAAACCTCTGTTTCAGATGTTATTGGCATTAAGTAGGAAGGAATTTGAAGTGATGTGCAGTCAAGAAGGATGAGATACGGTGTTTGATGGGAAGGGAGTTTCACCCTTAAATGGGAATGACATTCCATATTTATGTTTTTATTTCTGTAAATGCATATGGGATATATATGTATACTATATATGCTATAGCTATAAAACATAAAAACATGTGAGCAAAAGTATACATCAGAAATTTCAAAATTTAGCTATATTTTTGGGAAGCAGCATGGTCTCGTGGATAGAGCATGGTCCTGGGAGTCAGAAGGCACTGGGTTCTAATTTCATCTATGCCACTTGTTTGCTGTGTGACAGAGAAGTCACTTCACTTCTCTGGGCCTCAGTTACCTCATCTGTAAAATGGAGATTAAGACTGTGAGACCCAGGTGGGAAAGATACTATGTCCAACCTGATTAGCTTGTATCTACCCTAGGCCTTAGAACAGTGCTGTATATAGTAAGTGCTTAACAAATCCATTATTATTATTATTATGCTTTTGAAAGAGATTCAAAACTATTGTAATTTGTTCTGATATACTGCTGGAAACTACCACACTCCTGTGGTGAGTCTGTAAATAAGGATTTATGAGGATTTTAAGACTACGTGTTCATAGAATCTATAGTCTGACAACTAGTAATATGGGCAAACTGGTAGACATTCTCCCATTTTCTGACAACTATATGCAGAACATACTTTACTTTAAGAGAACCATGAAGGATGACAGCAGCATAATGTTTCTGAACTTGTATCAGAGAGAGAAAGTGATTCCAGCAAGAGAAATTTCTGAGTATAAAATTTTTCATGAATTATTTTCAGCCATTAAACCTTCTCCCCTTCTAGGCTGTAAGCTCCTAATGGGCTGGGAATGTGTCACCAACTGTTTTGAATTGTCCTATCCCATGTGCTTAGGATAATTCCTGCAGACAGTAAGCAGTCAATACATACCAGTGATTTATCAAGTGACTGACTGAAATTAAGTTTGGCCTTAAACTAAGGATTTGATTTTTAAGGCAACATGCTTCTGGAAATTGCAGTGTTTTTTGTATTTGTTTTTTAACCGGGCACATACGTTTCATTCCTTCAATCAGTGGAGAGACAGCCAGCACTTTATCAATTCATCCAAACTACTACTTAGCACTGTGGTCTAGTGGAAAGAACACAAGCCTGGGAATCTTGAGGCCTGGGTTTTAATCCCAGTTCTACCACTTGTCTGCTTGTGTGACCTTAGCAAGTCACTTAACTTCCCTGGGCCTCAGTTTCCTCATCTGTAAAAAGGGGATTGACTCCTACTCCCTTCTTAGATTATGAGCCCCATGTGGGACAGGGACTGCATCCAATCTCATTACTTTGTACTTAGTACAGCGCTTAGTACAGGGCTTAGCACATAGTAAATGCTCAACAGTATAAAAAAAAATTCAATCAATCAGTAGTATTTACCACATGCTTACTCTTGTGCAGACCATTGCTTGGAACAGTTGTACACAAGACCCTTACCCTCAAGGTGTTGGGGGAAAGACACTGAAATAAATTCCAGGTAAGGGGAAATGATAGAGCTTAAAGATATGTACCTCATCATTATGGTGTGATACAAAGGGGCAATTTCCAGCATGAACAGTCAAATGAAGAAAACTGCACTTGTAGATTTTTTCTCCTTTCATATTCATAGGTATAAATATGATAAAGTGGGCTTAAGGGGCAAAATGTATTCACCTACTGAGATATTAGCTTGGATATCTGATACAAGATTCATCTATAAACAAATACTTTGTGTTTTGCCATTAATAAATTTTTCCTATCTGTTCTAATGCTTTCTGACACTGGTTCTCTTCCTATCTTTCTGGCTGCTCCTTCTCAATGTCCTTAGCAGGCTCCTCCTCTGCCTACCACCCTCTAACTCTGGGGGTGCCTCAAGGTTCAGTTCTGGGTTCCCTTCTATTCTCCATCTACACCCGCCCCCTTGGAGAACTCATTCAGGGCCATGGCTTCAACGACCACTTCTATGTGAATGATTCCTAAATCTATATTTCCTGCCTTAACCTCTCTCCTTCTCTTCAGTGTCACATTTCTTCTGCCTTCAGGACATCTCTACTTGAATCTCCCACTGACTCCTCAAATTTAACATATCCAAAACAAAACTCTTCATATTGCCAGCCATACCCTGTTCTTCCCCCATCTTTCTCATCACTGTAGACAACACCGCTAACCTCCCTGTCTCACAAGCACGTAAGAGAAGCAGGGTTGCCTAGCAGATAGAGCATGGACTGGGAGTTGGAAGGAAGTGGGTTCTAATCCTGACTTCACCACTTGTCTGCTGTGTGACCTTGGGTAAATCACCACCAATGCCGTTCTTCTAAAAAAAACTGCTCAGTCCACACTTTCCCCTCCTCAAGAAACTCCAGTGGTTGCCCATCCACTCCTGCAAGAAGAAACTACTTACCATCAGCTTTAAAGCACTCAATCAGCTCACCCCGTCCTACCTTAACTGACTTCCTACTACGATGCGTCATGTTCACTTTGCTCCTCTAACCTCAATTTACTTGCTGTACCTCCATCTCTCCTCTCTCGGATCGCACCCGGAGGGTTACCAGTACCCTACCAGTCTCAGCTACAGGAGGCAGAGTCAAGCAGAGGCATAACCATTCCATTCCTATCTTGGGTTGCAGTTAGCGAGGGAAAGACGACCTGCTACAAGTCAAAACTCAGCCGTGCTGAGCAGCAGCAGCATGGGAGAAAGTCGAGAGCAGAAACTCAGGTTTACTGCGTGGAAGGCAACGGTAAACTCATTTCTGTATTTTTACCAAGAAAACTCTATGAATACACTACCAGAACGATTGCAGATGGAGAGCGGGACATTTTGGGAGAGATGTGTCCATGGAGTCGCTACAGGTCAGAGACCACTCAACAGCAAAGACAAGACCTCGATCTCCGCCCAATCTCTTAAGCGCACCCAGGGTGGGATCTGTGATCCGAACTGAACATAGAGGACCCTGCCAATTGGGCAGAGAAATCCTGGAGGGCAAAAGCGACTGGACCAACAGTTGTGTTGTTAGACTGTAACCTCTTTGTGGGCAGGGAACATGTCTACCAACTCTGTTACAGCATTCATTCTGAAGCACTTAGTAGACTGCTTTGCACTCAGTAAGTTTTCAATATGATTGATTGATTGATTGATTAAAAAATGCTCATGCAATGGTCATTATAAGAAGATAACTAACGGGTCAGTAGTATTATTTTCTGGGTTGAATTATGAAAAATACTATCACATGCATACTTGGGCAAAATAATGCTGGACTAGTATGGATGTAGATTCGGCTAGCAAAACTCGGGAGTTTCCAAAGATATTTTGTTCCTCATAATTTTTCATTATAAGTTTTGATCTGTTGGTAATTTTGTAAGTAGTACAGCTCACTGAACTAATGTTATGGGTTGATATTTCAATTTGATATTACAATTTATTTGCCTGCAGACACATTTCTTTAAGGCATGGATCCTTGGGCCTGTACTAATTTGCATGGCTGCTGAGTTTAAAAATAGGATCTTTTCTATTATCCTTTGATTCATGGCACCATTATCCAAGCTTACATTTCCAGGAAACATTTTACACATTTTCTTTTCCCTAAAAATGAAGCTTGTGATGTTAATTCTTGAGAACTTTAATATTCAACAGTATTTATTGAGCGCTTACTATGTGCAGAGCACTGTACTAATCCTCTACTAATTTTTTGACCATTGAAATAATTTTATAAAAATAAGATATCATGAAAAAGAGGATTTTTAATGATATTTATTAAGCCCTTACTATATGCTAAGCACTATGCTAAGTGCTGGAGTAGTTACAAGATACTCAGGTTGGACAAAGTCCCTGCCTAACATGCAGCTGATAGTCTTCAACGAAGGAAGTAGAAGTTAATTTCCATTTGCCAGATGGGGAAATGGAGGCCCAGATAAGTTAAGCCAACTTGCCCGATCACACAGCAGGCAAATGGTGGAGTCAGGATTAGAACCCAGATCCTCTCACTTTCAGGCCTGTGCTTCTTCCACCAGGCCACACTACTTCTTCATTTATTTATTAAAACTCTGGGTATGGAGCATCTTCCAAATTTTCAAGCTCTATCAGTACCGCACAATACTGGCAATAGACACATGGTCTGTTCCTTCTGACTATACATGAGTCAAGAAAGAGGTTTCAGAATGTTACACGCTGAAATTAATAGAAATATGTTTCCTGACATTCATGGAACTCTTCAATGGTAATGAAACATATTGCTTTCCGATTAAAACCGAGAGCTTTAAATGCTAATATCAATCTTGCCAACTTGATAAGATGATTTGCATATTATTTCTCATTTGCTTTAGAATTTAAAACTCCATAGTTCTTAAAGAAAGTAACACATTTTCTGAATGTCACTTTTATTTATTTATTTGAAATTATTCCTTAGAATTTTAAAATTGTATTTGTCATTTAGTGCCTCTAGTAACAAGAAAAATAGAAATTGCTGATTTAAATACTTCAAACTGAAGGCAGCAACACAATTGTTTTCTTTACCATTTCAACTGGTTAGGCTAATTTTACAAGATATGCTAATGTCTTGTCCTAAAATTGAAAAGGAATGGACCTCTTACTGAAACTGTCACTAATAAAAAAAAACTGGGATGCCATTAGCTCAGTGAACTTAAGTATGAGGAGTGATTCAGGATTAAGTCTGGATGTTAAGGTCATCCTCACTATCATCAGCAACAGTGTCAACTGTCTGTAGAGAACTGGGCTACGTGCTGGGGGACAAAAAAGAAGAAATAAAAAATCTGATCCCTGTCCTTACAATCTAATGGAGAAGATAAAGCGCAGTGAAAGGAAGCTGAGAACTTATAGAGAGTGGTTGGTCCCTGGTCTCCCGCCTGGATAGCTCAGAACTTCCAGTCAGCAGAGCTAACTGGGAAATGAGAATGCAACGTGTATTCCTAGGAGCTAGGAGAAACTGAGGTACGTCCTTGACATGTAAGCAGTTCTTATCCTTTCTGACATCTTGGTTGGGGGGTTAGAAGATGGAGTAGAAAGGGGCGTCAAGGTGTAGGGGGAAACAAGATTGCAGGAATGAAGTCAATGAAAAAGAATTGGACTGGGACCAGAACAGATAAATTTAATTTCTTTCTTCCTTCCTCCTTTCTTCCTTCCTCTCTTTCTTTCTTTCTTCCTTTCTTTCTTTCTTTCTTTCTTTCTTTCTTTCTTTCTTTCTTTCTTTCTTTCTTTCTTTCTTTCTTTCTTTCTTTCTTTCTTTCTTTCTTTCTTCCTTCCTTCCTTTCTTCCTTTCTTCCTTTCTTCCTTTCTTCCTTTCTTCCTTTCTTTCTTTTTCTTTTCTTTCTTTTTCTTTCTTTCTTTTCTTTCTTTCTTTCTTTCTTTTTCTTTCCTTCTTTTCTTTCTTTTTCTTTCCTTCTTTTCTTTCTTTTCTTTCTTTCCTTTCTTTCTTTCTTTTCTTTCTTCCTTTTCTTTCTTTCCTTTCTTTCCCTCTCCCTCTTTTATATTTGTTCTGGTCACAGTCCACAGGGGGGCAAATCCAGATGTGCCCACTGGATGGTACATTCTACCCTCCAGGGTTTCAACTCAATTTCCTCTTTCAGTTCTGGGAAGAAACTGGAACCAAGAAATGAAATCCATCTACTCTCCCTAATACCTAATACTCCCATTCCTAGCACTCAGAGGAGGGAAAGAAAAGGAGAAATCATATCCCTCTTCCTATTGTGTCAGACAGCTCATATCCTGACACTGCCAAGAAGAATCTGAGGGTCTGGGGATCTCAGAGGTTTCCATTTACTGCTAGGGTCTTCCTGCTTTCTCATCAACCCTCTTTTTCCAAGGGTGTGGCCTTAGAACAAAAGGGTGCTTTCAACGTATGTACCGTTAATGAGCTTTGTTTCCGGGGCACATCAGTCAATGATGATTCCTATATCGGGTAGGCAGGTAAATTACACTAATCGTCCCTTAAGCACATCTATAGAACATTTCACACCTGGAAATTTTAAATCAAAAATGTCTTCTGTAAGGATTAAATTGTGAAAACAATCCATTCCTCATGAAGCAATCACCTCCAATGGGAAGAAACTGAAAACGAGGTATAGATGAAAGGTGAATGGAAAAGCTTTTAAACTGTCAAGGCCTTGTGATCTGTAATCTTAAAATGTTTTTAGAGTGTCTTTATTTAGCATTTACATGAGATGTATTCAGGGAACCAGAAGTTCAGCTGAAATCTCAGTGTCTCTGCAGGTTTTTGAAGTGGGATTCAGCTGTATGCTCAGCATTCATATCCTCTGGGAGGTAAGAGTTGATGTTAGCTGGCAGTTTTCAAGAAAACTGAGTTTTGATGTGGGATTAGGAAGAGAATCTGTGCATACCAGTGAGTAATTCCCTTTCCAAAGGCCTTCTCATGGACAGATGATCTTTTCTGGGCAATTGATTGGCCTCAAGGTGTGTCTATTTCTGTGAGATGCCATTGGACAATCCCATCGATTATTATGCGTGCAGTGGAAACCAACCCACAGGCTAAAACCCAAATACGAAGGAAAATCAAACAGTTGATTACTCTGCGACAGACAATTACTGAGATGGCTCATTTAATATGAACCAGGTTTTATCAGACTGCACGGGCAGGGATCGTGTCTACCAACTCTACTGTACTGTACTCTCCCAAGCGCTTAATACATGCTCTGCACACAGTAAGCACTCAATAAATGCCCCTGACTGACTGACCTAGCCCTAAAACCTCTTCCTCTCGGAGTTGTCTGCTTTGGGATGCAGTAGTCTACTTACTGTAATGACTAAAATCTGAACGGGCAAGTATCTTGGGACGATTTGATCTAATTGGATACCACATCAACCTGGTTTTGGGTGGAATCTGTATCAGTTGAGCAGTAGCTACTGTGGTGGGAATTCGACTACGAGGTGCCCGATTTTCACTCCTGTAACCACCGGTCTCTTCTCTAATAATAATAATAATGTTGGTATTTGTTAAGCGCTTACTATGTGCAGAGCACTGTTCTAAGCGCTGGGGGAGATACAGGGAAATCAGGTTGTCCCACGTGAGGCTCGTATTGTTTTAATCCCATTTTTACAGATTAGGTAACTGAGGCACAGAGAAGTTAATGACTTGCCCAAAGTCACACAGCTGACAGGTGGCAGAGCCAGCATTCGAACCTATGACCTCTGACTCCCAAGCTCGGGGTCTTGCCACTGAGCCATGCTGCTTCTCCTGCAGCTCCTGGTACCTCATCCCCACCTCACTTTCACCCTCCCCTTTCTTCCCCAGAGTTCAACCTCTGACTTCCTCTCAGCATGGCGTAGTGGGTACGGCCCGGGCTTGGGAGTCAGAAGGACCTGGTTCTAATCCCAACTCTGCCACTTGTCTGCTGTGTGGCCTTGGGCAAGTCACTTCACTTCTCTAGGCCTCAGTTACTTCTTCTGTAAAATGTGAGCTCTAGGTGAGACAGGAACTGTGCCCAACCCTACTTGCTTGTATTCAACCCAGCGCTCATTACAGTGCCTGGCACATATAAGCACTTAAAACAAATACTATAGTTAATTGATTAGCTTACAAACTCACACTCCCAGCTAGCTGTCATTGAATGAGGTAGACACACAACCTTCGACAGCCAACTAGCAAACCGAGCAGGGGTTCTGGAGGTCACTACTGGGGAATAAGTATCGCATGGCTTAGTGGAAAGGAGACGGGCTTGGGAGTCAGAGGACGTGGGTTCTTATCCCGACTCCGCCACTTGTCAGCTATGTGACCTTGGGCAAGTCATTAACTTCTCTGTGCCTCAGTTACCTAATCTGTAAAAATGGGATTAAAAAAATATGAGCCCCATGGGGGACATTCTGATTACCCTGTATCTACCCCAGTGCTTAGAACTGTGCTCAGCACACAGTAAGCACTTAACAAATACCATAATTATTATTATTATTATTATTAAAGAACACAGCTACTTTTACGTACAGGCTACAGGAATCATTTTTGGTCAATATTTAAAGGGTCAACCTGAAAGGAAGGGGCGGTCTGACTCTGTATTCGTCACTTCCACACGAAGAGCTTCTGAAGTGCTGTCAACTTATGACATAAAGAGTTGCAGTCAGATTACAATAGGCTTTTTACAGCCACTGCACCAATGAAGAAACACACATTTTAAGCCTGACACTTGTTATAGTTTATTTCTGTGAAATGGACCCAGGGAAACAAAATGAATTCTCTAAAGTTTTTAGTCAGATCCAGATAACTACCTTGACACTGCATTTCCCGGGATGGTTAAATAGGCAGGAATGTTTGTGTGGCATTCTCTAAGGAAAGACCCCACTTCATTTCCCTTTAAGGCCAGGAATAAAAACTCATATAGCAAAATTCCAGTTTTCTGTCCCCGGGTTCCCTTCGACTAAATCTCTTACACAGTGCATTCTATCTCTGTACTTGGTGTAATGAATGACTCCACATTTAATTCATGAAAAAAAACAACAACCCAACTCCCTTGTTTAGGAAGAATTGAGGCACACAATTTTCAGTAGCTAGACAATCTCTCAATGGAGTAAACAACCAAATTGCTATACAGATTGAGCCAACGTTAGAACGGGCCCACAAGTTAGTCCTTGCTGCACCTGCTGCCTCTCCCAGCTGTCCTTCCTCTGATATTCAACACGAGCACTGAATGACAACATGGTCAGTGTTCTCTCGGTTTGTATGTATTCCCTTCATTGCAGGAAGCTCAAAGTGCTTGGCAGGCGTTAGCGCATTAATTTGGGCAACATCCCTCTGAATCAGGTAGCAGGTCCCGTGCTATCGTCTCCACTGCAGATGGAGACACTAACGCAGAAGTAGGTCTGTCTTGAGGGCCTTTGGTCTAGCATTTTTAGTCCTCTGCCCGATCTTGACAGCTCAGATTTCCTCCTCGGAAACTTTGCTTCTACATAATATTTAAACAGGGTTTCAGCCTGCTAGCTTTCCTTTCTAGGAGCATAAAAGTAACAAGTCTCTAACTTGACTAATTAGCCAGTTACTCTAAAATTACCTCATTTAACTCTTTTTTAAAATGAATGCTAAATAATTCATTCAATCACATTTATTGAGTGCTCACTATGTGCAAAGCACTGTACCAAGCGCTTGAATAGCAACACTCTAATGCCAATGGATAGATCTGAAAATCTGAAGAAGATTAAAGAGCCTGGAAAATAACATCGAAAGAAATGGGTAAAGGATAGAGGACTATTCAGGCAAGAGAGAAGGATGCTGCAAGCTCCTTGAGGGCAAGGATTGTATTGTAGTGTACCAAGCTTTCAGTGGAAAGAGCATGGGCTTTGGAGTCAGAGGTCATGAGTTCGAATCCCAGCTCTGCCACTTGTCAGCTGTGTGACTGTGGGCAAGTCACTTAACTTCTCTGTGCCTCAGTTCTCTCATCTGTAAAATGGGGATTAAGACTGTGAGCCCCACGTGGGACAACCTGATTCCCCTGTGTCTACCCCAGCGCTTAGAACAGTGCTCTGCACATAGTCAGCGCTTAATAAATACCAACATTATTATTATTATTACAGTGATCTGCACAAAGTAAGATCTCAAAAATATCACTGATCTATTGATCCAAATTAAGTGTTATATAGGGTATGATGAAAATCTCTTCTCCATTTCTCAGGACAAAAGAAAAGAAAAGGGTTAAGAAAACTTTAGATTGTACACGAGGAAGAGCTGTCTGTTGGAGAACTCGTTAAACATCTGAACAAGATAATGTAGAGGTCCTTACCAAATAAGATGGGCACAAAACCACCGGGGAAGAGTAAAGTGGTATTTGGAGATGGACAAATCCCTTTCACTTCTACAATACTCTCAAAGATCTAACTTTAGGAGACGAGGACTGTTATCACTGCCCTATTCAAGCTCCTCAAGAAAGAGAATTAGAAATGGGCTTACATCAACTTTAAGTGATCGATATTTTAGAAGTTACCATGGTGCAACTTTTCCTCTTATGGTCATACAATTCTATCAGCTGTCAAGGACAGAAAAATGAACAGCTGGATTCTTAAATAAGTAAAAGACAGGACAGTCGTGAAGAGCATTGATTCTGACTGATATTTTCCAAGGTTATGTGACGCTTCAGTAACTCTATTGGCATGATTCATGTGACTATTTTTGATCTCTACAAATAATCTGTGATCCCATCAAATTTAAGATATTCCTCCTCACCAGCCTCCAACCTTGTCTTAATCTTTTCTCTTATTTTTTCACACTCATAGCTCTATTCGTTGTTGCTCTTCTGGAACCTGAAGTCAAATGGCCAACTGTGTGTCTTTTCCCACTCTCTTTGGTAGCTAATAAGCCTTGACTAATACTCTCTGACAAACCACCTTTACAATCCATATGAAAATATATACACGCATACCCTGCAATAATAGAACAGCACCATATTTGCATAAAATGCTAAGAAACCTTGTGGGTTGGGGTTTATTCTCCCTACCCTGGAGATTTCTATATCAGAACTGTATTGTCTGAATAAATTTAAGTGATAATCCTTCAGGAAAGGCACTGTGCCTTTTACTCTGAGTGGTCTGTGACAACCACTAGACAACCCTGGGAGAGGGTGAGGAGTAATAAAATTAAAAGAAAAAAAAACAGAGAAGAGGGAGTCAGAAAAAAGGGATAAAAGATGTTAACACATTGGGAAATATTTTCAACTCAGTGTGCAAGGTTTTAACCGCAGATTTCCCATGGAGTTTAATGGAGTGCTGCTCCATGTGAATGTAGGCACTTGTTACCAACATTCTTTGTTTGTCTGCTCCTCTGGGTTCCACTTTCAGAGGGAAGGTCGTGACAACAACAAAAAAATATGAACTCAAAGACACTGTCCTTAAAGGCTGAATTTATCCAGAGGCTCTGCAGAATCTGAAAACTTTTTTGGGTTTTAAAGGACTGATGCTTAAGGAAGAGTGAGATTGCACACAGATTTTAAAAGCTAGCACAGAGTATATGAAATTTGCTCATGGTAGTTCATCGTGTTTCCCTTCCTAGGAAGAGAAAAGGGGGTAAATTTAAGATTTTGAAGCCCTAGATACAGGGTGGAGTGTAATGAATGAAAATTGGCAGTTATTTTTCTTATATTTCAATGGTGTTACACTTTTTAAGATGGAGGAAGAGAACACAGGAAAATAGGAGTAACTGGATCTGAGGTGATTACAGTTGAAGAGAATGCACGCTTTGGACACGTCTATTTTCTGAATATGTTAAATGTACTGCTCCCCATGTAAGACACTTCCAATGAATAAGAGAAGCTGCATTGCCCAGTGGATAGAACATGGACGTGGGACTCACTGGACCTGGGTTCTAAATGTGGCTCTGCCACTTGTCTGCTGTGTGAACTTGGGCAAGTTACTTGTCTGTGCTTCAGTTTCCTCATCTGTAAAATGGTGATTAAATCCTAATGCTTCCTAGTTAGACTGTGAGCCCCATAGGGGGACAGGGACTGATCACCTTGTGTCAACCCCAGCGCTTAGTACAGTGCTTGGCATTAGGTAAGCACTTAAAAAGTACCATAAAGAAAGCTTTCATTACTAGAAAATAACTACTACTGTAAACCTGAACCTCAAATCGATACCTTAGAACCTAAATTAAGAAGGAAGCTTTAAAGCATACTTCTGAAAATACGGTACTAGAAATAAGCACGCCATGTTGCCTTCCGACTCTCCTTTGGAAGACCTTCACCAGCTTCCAAACCACCATGTTAAAGGATCCCAGATATCAGTAATGCAGTCATTCATAGTGACTCATAAAAAGCAAACATTCAAAAGATGAGATTTCCATAAATAAAGAGAAGATATTTTTCATCCACCTTCTGGGAGTGGAAATGAGAATGAAATCAAATGAATGCCCTGACAGAAAAATTACACTATTAACTACCTAAAATTAAGCTCATTATTTACCAAGGCAAATTACCAATTTGCAGCAACAAAACTGTCAGTGAATTATAGACCTGTTGGATGGTATCATATACTTTTTATACATCTCTCATCATATATGGCTACACATGCCAAGGCCTATGAGCTGGTCATTTTGTGTTCCATTTCATATAACTTTCTGCTTAATGGAGACTTGGAAGCAAAATCCCTCTACATTTTCTAAAATGTTCTTGTTTTTATTGACTATTGTTCTGCATATCACTACATCCAAAATTTAGGGGAAATCTTTCTGACGTCAAAGGGATCCTTGAAAACAGATTACCATGAAGAGCTCCCTGGAAGAAATCAAATTACTTTAGGACCAACTCCTTAAGGAGCTTCTATTACATGACTTATAGGAAAGAACACAGGCTAGGGAGTCAGAGGACCTGGGTTCCAATCCTGGCTGTGCCACTTGCCTGCTGTGTGACTTTGGGCAAGTCACTTGACTTTTCTGTGTCTCAGTTTCCTTATCTGTAAAGGGGGATGCGATATCAATTCTCCCTCCTACTGAGACTGTGAACCTCACATGGAATGGAGACTCCGTCTGGCTTGACTGATTTGTATTGCCCCCAAGCTGAGTACAGTGTCTGGTGCATAGTAAGTGCTTAACAAATCCCACTATTATTTTTACATTTCTTCTCGCTATCTTTTCAATTTTTGCCTCAAAAATATGTCAACACTGGTTAGTATAGTAAACACCCCCTATTTGCTACAAATAGTGGTCACTTCCATCAAATTAATGACATTGCTAAATGTGTGCTTTGTTTAACTGGCAGTTTGTAAACTTTTTTATGGTATTTGTTAAGCACTTTCTAGGTGTCCACCACTGTCCTAAGTGCCAGAGTAGATACAATAAATCAGGTCAGACAAAGTCTCTGTCCCGCAGGGGCTCAAAGTCCATGTAGGAAGGGGAACAGGTGTTGAATCCCCAATTTACAGTTTGGGAAACAGAGGCACAGAAAAGTGAAGTGACTTGCCTAAGGTCACACAGCAGACAAATAGTGGAGCTGGTATTAGAACACAGGTCCTCTGATTCCCAGGCCCAAGTTCTCTCTGCTAAACTACACTGCTTTTCCACCTAGTTCTCCAAATAAAAGGGAATTACTTTAACTAATTTTGTAAATAGCCAAAATGCAGTTTCCAGCGTAACTGGATGCTTGATGAATTTCTCAGTACATATACTACACGCTGCACAAAAGTTCATCACGTAAGGGAGTGACAAAAACTCAGGATCCTAGAACCCTTGCAGGGGCACTGAAAAGATTTAGTCATCCACACAGTGAAGTTTCATTCAATTAGTGTAGGTCATGTTTCTCCTAAAGAATAACTTATTCGCTAAAAGAACCTTGCACAGACTGAGTCAGTGGAACCCCTATTTTATGAAGAGAGCCATGGAGCTGCAGAGAGTCAAATCTGACTGAAAACTGGGGAGGGGATAAGGGAGAAAGGAGGCGGAGAGCAAGTTTGCTTTGTGGTTTATAGAGTCCAGGAGCCTCAAGGGAAACTTCAATCACACCACAGTGGTTACCATAGTTACAGCACAGAGGGGAGCCTTGGGGCACACTGGACCCTAATTTCAGTCCAGGAAAGACCCTAAAAGCATGACTACCAACTCTGTCATACTGTACATTCCCAGGCACGTAGTAGAGTGTTCTGCACACAGTAAGCACTCAATAAATACCCTTGATTGATTAAAAAGAGGCAAGCTCTGGCTTAGTCAATACCTGCTGACAAACTGCAGAGAAAGGAATACTCTTATAGAATTCAGTCCCAAGCGTAAACCCATACTTTTGCCCTCTAAAGTACAAGTCCTGGCATATACACTTAAACTCTGTACCTTCGGAAGGAGCTGGATTGCCTGAAGAATTCTTTGTCTGTGTCCAGAGTTAAGGATTCCTATTTCCAGCAAATCCTGATCCTCCATTACGTTGCTTCCCTGAAATAGAAATATCGAGGTTATTGACAAGGAAGAATGAATGATTGCTCATTGACCCGATTTCTTAATAAAAAAATAAAATGCTGTTTGTTAAGGACTTACTATGTGCCAAGCACTGTACTGAGTCCCGGGGTAGACGTAAGCTAATTAGGTTGGACACAGTCCATGTCCCACATTAGGCTCACAGTCTTAATCCCCATTTTACAGATGAGGTAACTGAGGCACGAAGAACTTAAGTGACTTGCTCATGGTCACACAGCAGACCAGTGGCAGAGCCCAGGATAAGCCCAGGTCCTCTGACATCCAGGCCCATGGTCATTCCACTAGGTCATGCTGCTTCTTACACACAAACACACACATACACATTGTACACATACACAGGGATGAAAGCACAGTTAATAGGAATGTAACTAGCTCTGCCACTTGTCAGCTGTGTGACTGTGGGCAAGTCACTTAACTTCTCTGTGCCTCAGTTACCTCATCTGTAAAATGGGCATTAAGATTGTGAGCCTCATGTGGGACAACCTGATGATCCTGTATCTACTCGAGCACTTAGTACAGTACTCTGCACATAGTAAGCGCTTAACAAATACCAACATTATTATTATTACTGTTAGAAATTTGAATAAGGGATTTCCTGGGTGGACTGCTTCCACCACCTTTAGAATATAACCTTGACACTCAAGATACAAGAGCCAAGCTAGCAGAGTCAGTCCAAGGCAGATATTCAACAATGTGATAATGAAAGAAAGTCTTGGCAGTGTTTCATAGGAAACATTGCTCTAAAGAAATTAATGGAAGTACACAAGGATGACATGGTTAAGAATATAAATTACCCAATTAAAATAAAAGATAGTAAAACCCATATTTACATTATCAGAATTATTTTTTTCCAACGTTTACATACACTTTTTGACCTTGGTTCAACTTGCTAAGCTGCTACTGTAAAAAAAGGCCAGAAAACAAGGTATTTTTCTGCAACTGTCCATTCCCAACGGCAAGAACCAGGATTACATGTAGGGAAAATAGCATGGCTTAGTGGATAGAGCGTGGATTTGGGAGTCGGAAGGTCACGGGTTCTATTCCCGGCTCCACCTCTTTCTTGTCTGCTGTGTGACCCAGGACAAGTACTTTACTTCTCTGGGTCTCAGTTAACTGGTTATGCTGCCAGCCATCCTGCCTTCCTCTGCCCTGGGGATCCAGACATCAGCACATCTGCTTGACTGACCAATTTCAATTTCAGTTTCTTAGCTCCCAGCCACGGCCCACTCTCTCAATGACTCTCAGTGGAACACAGCATAGTCTACAGAATACAGGCATCTGGCTACAGTGGAGGGCAAGGTAAACAGCAGTTCTAAAACAATACCAGTTTAGATCCACGTCCCATGGTGTAAACCTTCAAAATTAAAAAAAAACAAACCCACATCCTGTGTACCCCTCAACATGACTTTCTGGCTTTGCCAGAAAAAGCTATTATCAGGTCACCGTCTCAGATTAGCTCATTAGAACGGTGACATACTATTAGCAACAAGCAGGCAGGACCATTTCATTTTTCTACCTGCAGCTAGTTTTGCTCTCTGCCTACACGGTCATTTATCAAGGATGAACTAATTTCACTCTGTAATAGTTCGTAATATGGAACTACCAGAACGGAATATTCCAGAAAAATGCCCAATTCTACAGAATGAAATATTTTTAATGAGTTCTGCCCATTCATATTTCTATTTTGATGAGATTGGCCAAATGGTTCTGCTCCAAACTCACGAGTGCCTCCTTATTTACCAGGTTGTCTAATGTAAATAATGCCTCTTTGACTTCAGTCCCAATTATGGCTTTGTTTAAGTGCGATAAGGAATTACGGAGCAAATATGTGGAGCAGGATGAGGAATGGAGATAGAAAAACTACCGGCTTGGTTTTCATTTGTATTTCTTCTAAGGTAGGGATGAGAGGTAGGGAAGGAAAAGAGAGAAAATGGGGTTCAAGATAAATCCAGACCAGGAAGCTTCCTGCTTTTCAGTTCTTCGCCCACATTCTACAGATCATCTCCCCTATGGTTTTCCACTATGTTATTCCTAACGCTGGTTGCTGCCTTTTGCCTTTCCCTGTTCTGATTCATGTTAATTGCTGACCTTTCCTTGTGCATTTATCCACACCCCTTTAATATTATTATATGTTGGAACAACATCTGTGTGTTCAATCCAGGACTCAGTGCAATATTTCAATCACTGTGTAAACATTACCAAACCAATCCATCTATCAATCGGTCAACCAATCAGAACAAGCCCCTGAAAGAGGGAAGCCTGGTTAGAGATTTTAAATCTGTTTAAAGTTGTGCTGCCATGGTCCTTGAAATGGAGAAATGAAGCTGAAATGGGATCCCTGGACAAATCCAGTCCTGGACAAAGTTCTGGACCGTTATGATGACCCACTTAGAATAAATCATAGTGTAACAGACAAGGAAGCTGAAATAAAATTGCTTTTGGGAAGGAAAAGTGGGGAAAGTAAGAGAATCAAAATAGAATAACTTGAGTTTTATCTTTTTTGAAAATACTAAAACTAAAAGTGGAATTTTTAAATACCCAGGGATACACAATTAAACCCACAAGATTTATTCAATCTAAGTATCTCATTTAAAACATTTAGAATATTATCTTCTGGCTGACTGAATTGGATAGTAGATTTTACTCAGCTAAGATGCCTCTTTTCTATCACATGTTGCATTATTAAAGAGTCATAAATCTGAATCATCCAAATGATCAGCCCATTAACTTAAATCACTATTTTCTTAGCATCCTGCTAGACATATTATCAGAAGCATTTAAGCAGTGTTAATGATCAGCAGAGAAGATATTGAGCTAATGACCAGTGGACAAGCCTGAAGCAAAGTTCTTAGGTCGCCTCTTCTCTATCTGATAAGAAATTTCCCATCTGGGGGCATTAGCGGTCCTTGATACCCTGACAAAGAAGAAAAATAACACAAGAATCTTTTTGTTCTGAGATGTTAAAAGCTGAACTTTCTGCTGCCATAGATTTGTTCGTGGGACTAATTCCTAGTTGTTAAGAAACCAGTAAAAATGACCAACTTCAAGTCACTTTTTCATATTCAATGTTCCCTTAGATTTAGAACAACTAATAATAGTGATTATAATTTGAAAATGGCTGAGCTGGTTACTTCTGTCCCTTCTGAAATTCAAATGGAACACGAATACAACGGCATTAGTAACTTTGCATTCATTATCAAGCTCCACTGAAGAACTCAGAGTACTTGTCAATTTTTAACATAATAAGAACATAAGTTTATAAGAAATGCCAGAACTTGGTCAAGCCAATGATCTATCCAACAGTACTCTGGTTGTATGATAGTGGCAACAGGATGCTTGCCTGAAGAAACCATTATGTTGTTTGCTCTACTTGACACCCCCTGTTTTATGTAACAACCTTATAACCCATTAACCCATTATTGATTGCTCATTCATAAATATATCCAAACCCCTTGGTCCACGCATTTCCCAGAGTAATTCAATCACGTTTTGTCTGAAGAATAACGTCGATGGTATTTATTAAGGGTTTGCTCCATGCTAAGTATTAGAGTAAAAGCAGCGTGGCCTGGGAGTCGCAAGACCTGGGCTCTAATCCCGGCTCTTTCACGTCTGTGCTGTGTGATCTTGGGCAAGTCACTTAAATTCTAAAGGCCTCAGTTACCTCATCTGTAAAATGGAGATGAAATCCCGCCTCCCTCTGACATAGACTGTGAGCCCCGTAGGGGACAAAAACAGTGTCCAAACTGATTATCTTCTATCCACTCCAGAATTTAGTACTGTGTCTGGAACACAAGTGCTTAACAAGTACCTTTTTTTTTTTTTAAAAAAAAAAAGTAGATAGACTCCAATCAAATTGGACAGCCATATGGGGCTCACAATGTGTAGGGAGAATAGGTAGCTTATTACCATTTTATAAATGAAGTAACTGAGAGGCAGAGAAGTTAAGTGACTTGGCCAAGGTGACCAAGCAGGCCAGGGCCAGAGCAGGAAGTAGGTGTTCGGTTTCCTAACTTCTATTCTGGTTTATTTTGACTGTACCACTTTCGAGCTACAGCACCTCTGCCTCTAATCCCGGTGCCGTGCAATCAGGTGAACAACAAATCCATGACCCTCATCCACCTTCATCTCAAATGTGTTCGCTTTGGGACTTTTCCCCACTCAGATGATGCCAGACTGAAGAACCCAGACCTTCTGGATGCCTAAGATATGGCATCCAGAACGGCCTCAGTATTCAGAGGGGGGCACAGCATGCGGGGCTGTCTTCGGACGTTGGGCCACACTGAGGCAGGGAAAAATTGCTGCCTCCTCCTATACATTGCTACCACATTACCCTGCCCCTCCCACCACACTACGGATGCCCGCAGGACAACATAATGGTACGGTGGGTTGAGATAGGGCCCAAAGATGGGGTGATGAGGCTAGGGATGGTAGGGGTCAAGGGCTCCCCCTTCTCTTCCTCGATCAGTAGGCGAAAACTGATAGAGGAAAAGGAAGCATGTGACTGCCTCACTTATCTTTATTCAGGGGTCATGGTTTGTCCAAAATTATATGATTTAAAGGCATATGACCAACACTAAACATTTGACTTTTAGGTTTTCACTCCCTTCAATAACACAGAGAGACTTCTACGAATTCGAATTTGACCAAATGGCAAGGAACCTGCTTGTGTATTTGGTTCCGGCACCTGCTGGAGCTAGCTCTTTTTTATGGTATTTTTTAAGCACTTACCATGTGCCAGGCACTGTTCTAAGCACTGGGGTAGAGAATGCTATTTGGGTTGGACACAGTCCCTCTTCCAAATGGGACTCACAGTCTCAATCCTCATTTTACAGATGAGGTAACATGCACAGAGAAGTTAAATGCCTTGCTCAAAGTTACACAGTAGATATGTGGCAGAGCCAGGATTAGAACCTAAGTCCTTTTGACTCCCTGGCCTATGCTCTATCCACTAGGTCAAGCTCCTTTTCAAACATATTTGTAATTGCTATACATCCCTGTGTCTATTAATTCTACTGATTGATTGATTAAGAGATTTGATTTCTGCCCTCGGGGAGTTTACAATCTCTTGCATATTGTTCTTTAAAGAATTCCAGCAGACTAGGGAGGAATTTATTTCCCTTACAATGAACAGGCTGTCATTGTCTCTGAGGGCAAAGCGATCCCAAATTTAAAGAGTAGGTACCCCAAGTGAAATTTACTGACCTATAATTTCCAGGATTATCTGATAACCTCTCTGCTAAATAAGAGTTATGTTGGCTAACATCTGGTTTTCTGGTAGAGAGGCCATCTGCATGTATGATTACGGTTACACACTCTTCAACTTTCCCTCCAATTTCCTTCAGAAATCATGGATTGATGGCATCTCTAATCCTACTATCTGTTTACATCATTACTCATTAGTCCTAAAACATTCTGTGTAATCACTGTTATCAGATCCTGTTTCTGTGACCCATTTGCTACCAAAAACAATTTGGGTGTGGAAATTTCTCATATATTTTTCAGGAAAGACCAAAGTAAAGAATCCACTGAGCCTCTCAGCTATCTCCTTTTTATCACTGAATGTATCTTTTACACTTGATTCTCAGATGGTCCCATCAATTCTCTAGTTAGCCTTCTTCTGCCTTTGATATATTTAAAGAATGATGAATGACACCGTTCACTTCACGCTTCCCTCTAGTCCGGAGCTAAAGATCAAAGTGAAACTTTGATCTTAAAACATTGTTGTGATTTAAGTAATACAAAATGAGAAATGCTAAGAAACCGGATTTGCTCTGATTTACGTATTATATTCTGTTGCCTTAAATATTTTCAATTAAATCTTGCTTGATGCAGATACTCAAAGTCTGGTGAACTGTTCTTCCTCTCAAAGAACCAAAATCATAATGAAGTTTGGGCTTTTCACCACAAAGTTCAGCTTTTGCTTAATTCTCTGTTGTCTTAAGAAATGATTAAGCTGGGCAATATTTGATAATGATAATAATTGCGGTATTTGTTAAGCACTACGTGAAAAGGCACCGAACTAAGTGCTGAGGTGTATGGTCCACTTGGAAAAAGAACCTCAAGGTTTAGCCACTTCCGTGATCAGCAAGTATGTCTCCTGTAGAATTGTTGGGTAACCACATACTAACTTCAATGGGGGTTTTGATTTGCTTTTCACAAACTACCCCTTATCGGTGACAGAGCACAGTATTGGTTGACTCATATCCCACAGGGCCTTGTTTTTCTGACGAGCAATCAGATAGTGTGTACCTCTCTGTTCTCCCAACCGCATTTAGAGTTATTACTCTGATAGGTCAGATTCTAACTGCAGAAAATTGGAATACTCTTCTATTTCTCTTTTTAAAAAATTTTCTTCTTGGCTCACCGGAGCAAATTTCTACGTCACTGCCTTTCCACTTTCTATTGTATCATTTGTTCATTTTCCTGGAATAAATTTTCCAGTATTCTTCATATTGCTGATACAGTTTTACCATAGATGTGCTAAAGTCTTCTGGATTAATTGAGAGCCTCTTAACCTGTTAGGCATTTCATTTTGCTGCTCTTTTCCTAACAACAGGGGTCATGCTTTTAAAAATCAGACTTTTATAGCTAATGAAAAATGCCATTACAATGAATAGTATTCCACCTTCTTATTAAATTTTATTTTCCTTTTCAATCTTCAAACCTACACTCAATATAACTTCATAAACATATTCTTAAAATCCCAGAGGGAGTAGAGATTTCATACAGGGGCAACTGTTGCACAAAGAACAACGATGTTTTGTGGGATCACGTACCTTAACTATATTTCATATAGATTTGTGGGGAGCACCTGACAATACCCCCAACTGAGACAGTGTCATCTTGAAAATATTTTGGTTCAAAATTTCCTGTTCCAAAAAAGAGGGCTTATTCTAACTTAAAAAAATGCATTCACCCATATCTGTGGCGGACCATTTTTTAGTTTTATAGCAGAGAGTCTGGCTTTCCGTTGGCCTACTCCCTGCCTTATACCCATCATTTTTATTTCCTTTATTACTTTCAATATGAATCCTCTCTCTGCCTTGGCTCCTGCTGTTGAGTTCCATGGCTAAGATGCGGTGTCCAATTTCAAGTGAATCTGGCAGAACACGAAGGCTCCGGAGCAAGTGTGGGATTCAGAGGGAACTTTCTAAGATAATGTAAAAGCAGTGTCCTTCTTGTATGTCTGCATTTGCCCTCTGGCCTGTTGGGAATTGTTGAGAAGAGTAGAAAAGAGTAGAGAATCAATCAATGGTATTTATTGAGTGCTTCCTATTTGCAAAGCACTGTACCGAGCGCTTGGGAGAATACAACAGATTTGGCAGACATGTTCCCTGCCCACAACAAGCTTACAGTCTAGAAGAGAGAGGCAGCATGGCCTAGGAGAACAGGCATACAGCCTGGAGCTGGGCAACCTGAGTTCTAATCCTGTGTACCCTACTTGCCTGCAGTGGGACCTTGGGCAAGTCGCTTAGCTTCTCTGAGCCCTAGTTTCTTCATCTAAAAAAATCCCAGAGGGAGTAGAGATTTCATACAGGGGCATCTGTTGCACAAAGGACAATGAGGTTTTGTGGAATCATGCACCTTAACTATATTTCATATAGATTTGTGATTTCATATAGATTTCATATATAGATTCATATATAGATATATATATAGAAATCTATATATTTCACATATATTTCATATACATTTCATATTTCATATATATTTCATAAAGATTTGTGATTTCATATAGATTTCATATATAGAAATCTATATCTTTCATATACATTTCATATATATTTCATATATAGATTCATATAGATTTCATATATAGAGATTACATATATATTTATAGATTCCATATAGATTTCATATAGATTTATATCTATATATAAATCTATATAGATATAGATTTAATCTCTCCCCCGATTAGACCGTAAGCCCATCAAACGGCAGGGACCGTCTCTATCTGTTGCCGACTTGTTCATTCCAAGCGCTTAGTACAGTGCTCTGCACATAGTAAGCGCTCAATAAATACTATTGAATGAATGAATGAATGAATGAATGAAAACAGAGATTTAAATACCTGTGCTCCCCCACCCTTAGGCAGTGAGCCAGGGGCTGTATCTGCTGTGATCATTTTGTACCTATGTTAGAACTCCGCACAGGTCTTGGGACATAGTATATGCTTAACAAACACTACAACGATTAAGTGTAATCTCAGGAACCTTTGGAGCTGAGATACAACATTCCTTCAGAGTGAGTCCTAAGCCACACTGTGGCCTCTGCCTCAGCTAGAGGGTTCAGAGTAGGGGGGCAAGCAAGGCGAGGATGGCATTGGCCCACCCCACCCTGGGTCTGTAGGCCCTTCTGGACCTAAATTCTATCCTGCTGCCTTGCTCTGTGGTAGGCAACATTGGATAATTCACTTAGTTTCTCCA
Organism: Ornithorhynchus anatinus; assembly: GCF_004115215.2. Taxonomy (NCBI): domain Eukaryota; kingdom Metazoa; phylum Chordata; class Mammalia; order Monotremata; family Ornithorhynchidae; genus Ornithorhynchus; species Ornithorhynchus anatinus. Next base: position 37,045,867 of record NC_041741.1, read on the forward strand.
GGCCATAATTCTTCTGCCAGTCAAAGTAGAAACTGGAACTAGAACTACAGAAAGCTGGTGGAATTGATGGAGGCAAGTGGTATTTTGCCAGTAGAAAGAACAGAGTTTTATTCTGAGGTGGTTATGGTGATTCTGAGTCCTTTTCTGGAAAACTGTTATTTGCACAATGATAGCAGAGACTTCTTTCCTTTACTACTTAGGTTAGCTGGAAGTCCACTCACCAGACATACTAAAATATTGAATGACCCTAAAGGTTATTGCTAGCTTTGGGGAGCGGACCATGGTTTCTGAAGGCAGTCTGTGTCAATTTACCTCAGCTTCTGAAAAGGTCAGCTTCAGGAAGGCAGGGTTTTTAATGAAGACAAACATTTTTTCCCCGCCATGGACCTAGATTTATATCATACCTTGGCTCTGATCAGAAACAATCAATCTCTCAATCGTATTTATGATCTGTACCCAGCAAGCACTCAGTACATATGATTGATTGCTTACTGTGTGCAGAGCACTGAACTAAACACTTTGGAGAGTACAATATAACAAAGTGGGTAGGCACGTTCTTCCCCCCGCCCAAGGAAACAGTGAGAATACTCTTCTAGAATACCAGGTTTAAAATCACCCCCTTCTTTGAGATTTCTGCAGTTTAACATGCCCAGAATCTGCTTCGGTCTATCTCTGAGGGCCAACATTAGATACCAAGTTTTTTTTTTAATATCCTTTAATTAGATATACTTTGTCAAGACATTTTCTGAGAAAGTACTTTAAGAGAAAGAGACAACATATTGTATGTGATTTCTTTTCAATGAAAAGAATAACTCCACCCAAATGATACTTAGATTGTACGCTCCTTTTACTTCAACGTAAATAAAATCTGCTACATCCCAAATCCACAAACCTACTGCCCTCTAGAAATCCTCCTTTCCCTTCTTTCATTCACTTTCATTCATTCAATCTTATTTATTGAACACTTACTGTGTGCAGAGCACTGTACTAAGCGCTTGGGAAAGTGCCACTTGTCAGCTGTGTGACTGTGGGCAAGTCACTTAACTTCTCTGTGCCTCAGTTACCTCATCTGTAAAATGGGGATTAAGACTGTGAGCCTCACGTGGGACAACCTGATTACCCTGGATCTACCCCAGTGCTTAGAACAGTGCTCGGCACATAGTAAGCACTTAACAAATACCAACATTATTATTATTATTACAATTCGGCAAGAAATAGAGACCATTCTTACCCAAGAACGTCATCTCTGTACTGTGTCCTTTGTTCCTTTAGTTCTCCCTCCGAAGGGGATAAGCCTTCATGGGGGTCCAGTGATCACCCCCAACCCTTCCTCATTCACCCTAATGTTGCCGTTGTTCTGACACTCTTTTCCTCTTATCTGCGCTTGATGTCTGCAGCCAGCTCTATAGCATCTTGCTAAATTCACTTAGTTTAAAAATGACATTTCTTAAGTGTTTACTATGTGTCCACTACTATTTAACTGCTGGGGTAGATACAAGTTAATCAGGTTGGACACAGTCCTTGTCCAAGATGGGACTCATAGACTGAGTAGGAGTAAGAAGAGGTATTGAATCCCCATTCTGCAACTGAGGAAACTGAGGCACTGAGAAGTTAAGTGACTTGCCCAAGGTCACACAGCAGGCTAGTGGAGGAACTAGGATTTAGAAGCCAGGTCCTCTGGCTCCCATACCCATGCTTTACCCAGTAAGTCACACTGCTTCCTATAATAATTGTGCTGTCTGTTAAGTGCTTGCTTTGTGTCAACCATTCTACTAAGAGCCTAAGATAATCAGGTCCCTCAAGAGGATCAAAGTCTGAGTAGTAAGAATTGAATCCCCATTTTGCAGATGAGGGAACTATGGCACAGAAGTTAAGTGACTTGCTCAAGGCCACACAGCAGTCACGTGGCAGCCAGAATTAGAACTCAGGTCTCCTAACTCCCAGGCCCGGGTCCTTGCCATTAGGACACAATGCTCCACTTCTCAGTAGAGTTGCTGCTACTCCTTCCACTGGGGCACCTGATCTTGCTGTTTGGCTCTTACCCCATTGCTAGGGCTGGTCTAGCCCCCAGCCCTGGCAGCCCCCTCCCTCTCTATGTTTAACACAAAGCTACAAAATCCCGCAGTCTACCATTGCTTGGCCCCAAATATCCCACACTTCACCTGCATTATGTTTTCTTGCCAGGACTGTTTTAGGGATGATATCAGGATGGAGAACCAACCGAGGGCACAGATCCAGTGGGCAAGCTAAATGGGGATCCTCAGCTGGAGAGTAAGGATTCTGGGCAGCAAATAAGGTCTCCTGCCTCCTTGTCAGTTTGCCCCAAGCCTATTCTTAAGAACACATGGGTGATAGGATTAAGGGTGCCAACCTATCACCATCATGTTGGACTTAATATTTGGGTAGGGGTAAGGGAAGAAGAGGGTATGAGAAAGAGAGAGAGAGAGAGAGAGAGAGAGAGAGAGAGGGGCAGAAGGCGAGGAGTGGGAGAGAGAGAAGAAAGAGAAAAGATCATGCCTTGTACTGAATGTCTAGGTCGGCAACACTTGCATGGGTGATTTTGTGTCTGCTTCTTGGATCAAAGTTGGGTACACATTTGAAGTCCTAGCACTGCCCCCCAGAAAATAGCCACTACGATCTATTAAAGTCCCAATTGTGGCCATGGGGATGGCCATCCCATGCAACGAAGGCAGCTGCAATGGAGGGCCCAGTGGCAGATCAATGGGGGAGAGGACAGAGAGAGGCTAAACCCAAGAAAATATGAAATACATATTTTGCTGACGTTAAGGTTGACGGAGGTAGTTTATACACACCATCCTGGCAGAAAAGATGATGCATGAAAAAGCCCTCAAAGAAAATTCATGAAGTTTTCCAGTATCCAGGCTTTGGAGTCAGAGGTCATGAGTTCGAATCCCAGCTCTGCCACTTGTCAGCTGTGTGACTGTGGGCAAGTCACTTCACTTCTCTGTGCCTCAGTTACCTCATCTGTAAAATGGGGATTAAGACTGTGAGCCCCACGTGGGACAACCTGAGGACCCTGTGTCTACCCCAGCGCTTAGAATAGTGCTCTGCACATAGTAAGCGCTTAACAAATACCAACATTATTATTATTATTATTAATTGTATCCATTGAGGGCTTATTGTGTGCAAAGCACTGTACTAAGTGCTTGGGAGCGTACAAAGGGAATATTTAATCCTCATAAGGGTTCTATGTGAAGCTAATACCCTCCGTACTTTTATTCTGGGCAGAGAGAAAATGTTCAATTGCCAGTGCAAATAACACCAAACTGTTCTTGAGGCTTTTTTTTTTTTCTTTTCACTTTCACAAATTTTCCTGACTTGATTTCTGTCCAGCACTGCCAATTGAGGCATCTGATCATCTAAAAGCATCTAAAAGATAGAATCCCATATGTTCCTACAGTGTTTTATATCTAGTAGGGAAAGAATTGTGAAAGTCAAAAAGCTCTTAATTTACAAGCAGCACAAGAAGCTTTGATTAACATCATTTCAGGACAACAGAATACACGGCACTGACAAAATAAAAAAACGCCTGGGTTAGGTCTTATGCTAAGGTTCCAAAACACAGAGGTTTTCTTATGAAATAACAAGCAGAACCAAAAGGAATCATTTAGGAAAACTTTCCTGCCTGGTACTTTTCGTTCTTGCCAGCCAAGAACTGGCGCCAAACTCTGAGGGTGTTGGCATGATGGCAGAAAGACCTGGGGAGTCAGAACAGTCTTGGCACTAACCCAGCATTTTCCTAGAGGTAAAATTGACAACAGGCTGCTGGGAGCTTCTTGTTCTTTCTTCTCCCTCTTTTCACTCTGTTCCTTTCAAGACTCCTAAGTTCATTCTGCCCCACAACTCCACACCCCTCTAAACATTCTGGTGTAAGAGCCCCGCTTCTTATTGGCAGGGTAAGTGGATTTTACATTATTTGCCCTTTGCCGTTTGACGAGAACACTTTTCTCAATGTGTTCTAGCTGTGTGCTATTTTCTTGCATTAATTGCATGTTGTATATGGCTGTGTCGATGCCATCTGCTTTATTTTGTAAGCTGGAAGGGCAGGGACCATGTCTTAGCTAAATCGGCACAGCATCACGTGCATGTGGTGTGTGCACAAAAATAACGATGACGACAGTAAATTGTCCGGAAGTCCTTGGTGTCTGCCACAGGTGCAAGGCACTATAATGACGAGGTGTCAAATTTTGATAAGGCATTTTGTTATATTCTAACCCAGAAATATTTTCTATTAAAAAATATCTGGGCGGTGGCCACAGAAAACCGCTGAACTCAATTCCTTCCAGAGGGTGCAGGTAGAGAAGTAGTGTGGCCTAGTGGACAGAGCATTGGCCTGGTAGTCAGAAGGACCTGGGTTCTAATCCGGACTCCACCACATGCAGTGTATGCTTTGTGACCCTGGGCAAGTCACTTCACTTCTCTGGGCCCCAGTTAGCTCATCTGTAAAATGGGGATTAAGGCTGTGAGCCCCATGTGGGACAGGGATTGCGATCAATCTGACTCCCTTGTATCTACCTCCGTGCTTAGTACAGTGTCCAGAACATAGTAAGTGCTTAACAAATACCGTGAAGAACAAAATGTGCTTCCAGAGAGGTGGAGGGCGGCCCAAGCTGGTTTGAGTGGCTGAAAGCTCTCCCTGATTGCACCTAAAGGCGCTCTCAGGAAGGGGCTACACAAGGGGTCTGAAGCCTGCCAGCTCTCCTGGCCCACAGCGGGAGCGGTGTTTTCCTCCCTGCCTGTGGCTGATAAGAGCTCCGTGGTCTTCTCCTTCGACCCTCTTCCACTCGTTCCCTCTCCCAGAGACGGGAGGGAAACTCCTGGGAATTTCAGCCTCCCTGTGGAAGAGGTGAATAGGGCTTATTATCAATCATTTTCATATCCTTTCAGAAGCAACTCCTAACCATAGGTTTCATGCACTTAATCAGCTTTCTCCCTCCTACTTCTCCACGTTTTCTCCTGCTACAATCCAACTCGTGATTTTTGATCCTCTCAAGGTACTCACTGCGCCTTGTTCTCATCTCTCCCGCTGTAAACTTCTTGCTCGGGCTCTGCCCTGCCCGAATCTCTCTCTCTCTCCTCCTCAATCAATCAGTGGTATTTTTTGAACATTACTGTGTGTGCTTGGGAGAATACAATAGAGCAGGTAGACCCAATCCCTGTCTTTAGGGAGTTTAAAATCTAGCGCGAGCTTACAATCCCATGGGACTTGACATACGGACCGACCACAGTTCTCCTCAAAATCAAAGCCCTTCTAGATCACATATTTTCCAGGAGTTCTCTCCAAATAATCTCTCATCTTCTTCATAATAATAATAATAGTAATATTTGTTAAACATTTTCTATATGCCAAGCACATTACTAAGCACTGGGGTTTCCAGGTTAGACAGGTCCTTACCCCACATGAGCTCTCTAAGTAGGAGGGAGAACAGGTAATGGATCCCCATTTCACAGACTAAGAGAGTGAGACAAAGAGAAGTTAAGTGACTTGACCAAGATCCCACAGTTGGGCAGTGTATCCCCTCGGAAATCTTCAAATGCCACCCTGGCTCTCCTGTGCCACCTAAGCACCTGTATCAGCATAGCCCCCACAGCCCTTATGTACATATATACTTTGCATGCTCTATTAGAACATGCAAAAAAAAAGTCCAGGCTTTGGAGTCAGAGGTCATAGGTTCAAATCCCGGCGCTGCCACTTGTCAGCTGTGTGACTGTGGGCAAGTCACTTAACTTCTCTGTGCCTCAGTTACCTCATCTGTCAAATGGGATTAAGACTGTGAGCCCCATGTGGGACAACCTGATTCCCCTGTGTCTACCCCAGCGCTTAGAACAGTGCTCTGCACATAGTAAGCGCTTAACAAATACCAACATTATTATTATTACTGCTCTACATTCCAAGCGCTTAGTACAGTGCTCTGCAAATAGTAAGCACTCAATAAATACTATTGAATGAATACCTGTAATTTATTTAACCTCCTGTCTCCCTTGCAGATACCAAATCGCACACTCTGACACCCTCTCCCAAATTCTTAGTGCAGTGCTCTGCATACAGTAGGTGCTCAATAAATGTTATTGATGATGACTTAATTGTCTCAGCTTGAATTTAGCTAAGAGCTCACCATCACCCAAAGTATCAGAAAAACCCTCCTAGGTATTTGCAAGTGAGATATATGGTGGGGAGAGGCAGGAGAGTGAGCAGAAAGGAGGGAATGGGTGGGAATAAGACTAAATAAAGCAGTTCCAAAGAAATTTAGATATGTAATTTATGTATGATTCTGCACTGCTTAAAAACGTCATAAGAGAGATGATTGAAAAATAAAAGCTACGGGACTTGTGAAGGTTCCTTGGTGTTTCTAGCATGCTAATAGGCCATCCACTGCGAACTACGGTCTGTCTAGCAATCTGAAAGGCATAGTCAGACTCCAGCTTGCAAACCCTGGCAGGCCTGAATGACCCGGCCTACGCCGGATGGGGAGCTGGAGGGTTGGGTGTTCTCACTGCCCTTCTTCCCACCACCTGCCATCCCCACTCCACCCCTATGGTGGGAACGGCTGCCCCTCGGTCTTTGGAGCAGCCTGCAATCACTCCATGTCTCCCAGGGTATGTTAGGTCAAGTCATTCAGATCGGTACCGAGTGACCACACTGTGCAAAGCACAAGGCGTAGGCAAGCTGTGGTTCCTTGTAGGTTTTTCATTCGTTCACTTCCTGAGCTGTTGTAACGAATCATTAATAAAAATAATAATAGATACGCCCACACACTAACGAAGATTGATAAGTGCCTAGCAACAATGAAATCAACATTAACAAACGGTCTTTATATCTTCCTCTACTCCATTCATTCATTCAATCGTATTTATTTAGCACTTACTGGGTGCAGAACATTGTGCTAAGCGCTTGTTTAAAGCAAAGAACATTAGGGAATTGGTACAACCACCACCACAGAACCCTCGATTCCTCTAAATAGAATGTACTAGTGTTGGAAGATAACAGGATCCTGAAGGTGCACCATCTGTAGAATCTTTTACTGCTCTTCCTGCTCCTTAACTTGGTTAATGGACCAGATTAGCTCTAATCTCTCTCTTAAAAAAAAAATAGGCTGGAGGATAGGCCTAAAGATGAAGATAACTGAAGTGCACTTGTAGAGTTAAAATAAAAAACAATCTCTACAGTTGAGACAACTAAATGTAAAGGATGCAAACACTGACTTTCCTTTCGGAGAGCACTGAAGGACTCGGGGAAAGAGAACACTTTGCTTCATAGAAAAGTGAAGGAAACAGCCAACTATAAACCCAAGACTCATGTCTACCAACTCTGTTCTACTGTACTCTCTCCCAAGCACTAAGTTCAGTGCTCTGCACACAGTAAGTGCTCGATAAATACCATTGATGATGATGACTCTTGGGCATGAAAGGAGAAACAGTGCTAACTGCACTGGTTTAGAGTCACTTCACTCCCGTATGACTCAAGAAAACGGTGTTTGAGGAAAGAGCACGGGCCTGGGAGTCAGAAGACCTGGGTTTTAATCCCGCCTCCATCACTGGTCTCCTGTTTGACCATGAGCAAGTGACTTTACTTCTCTGCTTCTCAGTTTAATTTTCTGTAAAATGGAGATGAACACTGTGAGCCCCATGTGGGACACATACTGTGATCAACCTGTTAAGCTTGTACCTACCCCAATGCTTAGAACAGTGCTTACCACACAGTATGCGCTTAACAAGTACAATAATAATAACGTTATTATTATTCTTCTTAGGAGCAGTATCTTTTTTAAGAAGACCTATTCAAATGAACCATGTGTTAGCAAGCTCACAGGCTGACTCAGGCTATACTCCTACTCCAAGAGTTATTGGGAATATTCTGAGAGGGGGTTGGTTTTATTCAGTGAGGTGAGGAGCTAGGTGTGGAGCTGAGGCGGGGAAGTTTTCCAGTTTTGGTTTTGGCTGGGAGCTGTGCAGCTGACCACATTAAGATAGGGAGTGGTGACAGAGGTATCTAATTTCCTCCTATAGAATGCTGAAATAAGGCCCAACCAGTTATGATGAGACTGAATGACATATCTTTATCCAAAAGCTGAGGCTCTCATAGTCACAGGCAAAGAGTAACCCTTCCCGAGAAGGTGATTTGAAGGCCTGAAGTACCCTAGAGTTTCCAGGAATCACTACGCAGACTTTGAAAATTAAAATGAGGTATTAAAAAAAGGGCATGTATTAGAAAAATGGGGTCTAAATTTCTGAAGGTAGTTATTATTTTCTTCATAAGGTCTGCCTAGAGACCCCAGTCCCAGATCAGATCTGTCTTCTCCTGTGTTCTCTTTTTTTGCCCATACTTCTCTTCTTGGGGAAAGGGAGATGGGGAAGGAGAGAAAGAGATAATCGTATAAGTAGTAATAGCATTTGATAAGAGCTTACTGTGTGCAGAGTACTGTACTAAGTGCTGGGAAAGGGTATATCAGCAAAGATTAGGCATGGACCTTGTCCCTAGAGGGAACAACAGTCTATAAATAAAAGTGGGGGAGAAGACTTGAGAAAGACATATCGAAGGCAATCAATAATGAAACAAAACAGCATAAGAGACAAGGGCAAATATACAAAACACAATAAAAACAAAAATCAGCAGGGTGCTGCTGCTGGAGACGAAATTCTGGCTCCTCAGGGTATACCTGAAGACAAAGAAATGGCTATTATAGCCACTATCAATTGATGCTATTTACTGAGCGCTTACTGAATGCAAAGCATTGTACTAAACCCTTGAGAGAGTTCAATACAACAGAGTTGGCAGGCACATTCCCTGCCCACAACAAACTCACCAGTCACTAGCCTTAACGAGGTTTTATGGAAGCTTTCCCGCCGGACCGGTGGAAAACGGGGTGAGATAGGGTCTCTTCAGTGGTGCAGAGGGGAGCAGGGGCCGGTGGCTAGGGAGGTGTCCCGGATGGCACACGAAGCAGGCTGGGGGGGGCAGGCAGAGAGCTCCTCAGCCACGGTGGCTGGGGGATGGAGAACGGAGGTTACACAGGGAGGTAAGGCTGCAATTACCAGATATTTCGCTCGGCTGGAGGTCAAGAGGGACCAAGGAGGCCCAGGAGTGGCTTTGAAGCCTTACCCACTGGGGACAGACAGAGCGGTCCTCACCCATGGTGGGAGGGCCTAAGGCATGCAAGGGACACATTTCACTCAATTGTGGATAGAAAGGGAGAGAGAGAGAAAGAGAGAGAGAGAATAGCTGTTGTCACCTGTGGCAACAGCTGAAATGGCCAAATCTTCAGCCTGGCTGTGCCTATTCATGTTTGATCAACACCTGATAGATCTATTCAATAACAATGCACTCTTCTTATCCAAGTGCTTTGTACTTTGCACACAGCAAGCGCTCAATAAATATGACTGAATGCATGAGAGCCTTGGAGAAGCAAGATCACATGTACCCACTGTTGTTTTTTACTTTCTGAAATGCTAAATACAGTACACCACATATCGTAAATGCTCAATAATCACCATCGGCTGATCGAATGGAAGTTGAAATACACTGAAGTCCTATATTAAAAAGCTGAAATGCAGTGACTGCATTCCAAAAGGACCAGCTGAGGTCTATAACTAAATGGGATTACCCTTGTCAAGAAATACTAAAAAATGTTAAGGCAAGACCAAACTAGCAATTGCCCAGGGACTTAAGCTATCTGTGCCACTGAGCATTAGAAGTGCTGTAACCTCTTGATGCCTCAGCTTCTTCACCTCTAAAATGAAGATAGCACCACAAGCAGTCTCACAGGGCAGCCAGGATGAGTTCAAATTAAAATGCCAAGTGTTTGGGAGTTACAGTTACCAGGATTCTATAAATACTGGACAGAATGAAGATGTGGAGCTCTGAAAGCAACATACGCTGAGCTCTCAGATAGGACCAAGGAGCAAAGATGTGTGGAATGTTAGGAAGGAAATGACACGGAGAGGGACTCCTGAACCACGATGTGAAAAGAGAAAGGAACCTGAGAAAACTGAATCCCAGAAGCTATAGAACTCTAATGAAAAGATGTCCCTGTGAGGTGAGGCACTGAGAAACAAGCCACCAGGAGACAGCAGTAGCAAAGGGAGATGGGGCGGACTCTTGGTGTCAGGCCAGATGGGGATGAATACCAATTGGAAAAGGCAGAAGAGACATTTATGGATGGATGGAGAAAGAGAATACAAGGAAGTGAGAGCCTTATAAAGGAGATTAATTTTGCCTGTGAACAGGTCCTCAAAGTTTCAAGCTGAGGAGAACAGTCAGGAGGGCTACCTGCATGGCAGACAGTTTTGAAAGAAAGTTAAAAGTTGAGAACAGGCCATTATTTCTTCCTTTGTATTAGTGAGAAGGAGGGATGAGGAGGAAAAAGAACTGGCCTGGAGCAGGAAAAAAAAAATGCTACTTTTTCTAAAGAAGCTGAGAGAGAGGCCTAGAAAGGGGAGGAAGCAATATTGAGGACTAATAATGAAAAAGGATAGGGAACAGTCATATTGATGGTTCACTGGGAAGGAAGAATGGAATAAAATACCTCCAATAGACCCAGCAAGCCAAAGGTCACCTAGGGAGGTGATGTGAACTAAAGGGTCTTACTAAATCATGTTGCCTCTCATGGCAGCACAAATTTCCCCCAAACAAAGCTTCAGAATGGCCCTTCTATAAAGGAGGATGACATCACTGAAATACATCCTACTTGAACCGAAAGGGAGCCAAGAAACTATGCCAAGACATTCTTGGATGAAAACTGGAATTCTCTAATGTGAAGACAGAAGTGGAGGCAATGATTGGAGGATGACATTAGGAAGAGTTATAAAATATTTCTCATAATTCCAGGTCATTTATTCATTTGCCCTTTTTGTTTGCTCACTTGGGTGACTGGGCCTATTTCAATAGGTAAAAAGCAGACCACACTTGTTTTTTATGAATTAATGCAAAATGAAAAGTCCTCTCTCCCCCTGGCAATATTTGAAAACTGAAAGTGATTCTGAGAAATGTTGGGGAATGCTTATGTAGTCTCTCCCAGGCATTATGAATTCAGTAATTAATAGGGCTTCTGGATTTATCTGAATTAATTTTTCATTTTCTCAATATTTTTCCACTTCTTCTGGCTAAGTGAATTTTGCAAGAGAAAAATGTTAGTAGCAATTAAATCTGCTCCTTCTGCTTTCTAGACTGCAATGTGAAGTAGTAATCCCTGGTATTAGCACACCTCGATGCTTGAGATATTGTGCGATACTGACTAGTACTATACGAAAACTAGGCTAGTTTCTGGGGATTATAGATCTGTCCACAGAACTAAAGGGAAATGATGCTTTTTACTTATATATGCAGCCATGCAAGCTGTGGGTAATTTCACTGTAGCCTCATGTGATCAACAGATCAAAGGACTATCTTTGGGTTTTCAGATTTGAGGGTACTCTTACCCATATACACTTATTACTTTCTATTTTGGCCCTAAAGCTTGAGGTATAAAAGACGCTTGAATCAGCAGCTGCTTAACACTGCACATGCCTGGAATAGATTGCTTTTATATAACCTGATGTGCTTTTTAGGTTCATTTTCATAGCCTCCAGTAAAATGCTACCTTCCAACCCTGCAAGACTGCTGAAAGTCAAGGGTATACAGAGGAGAACCCCCCGCCCACCGCTCTATTTTTTATATAAAAAAATAAAAACAGTTGATTAAGGGTTAGCAATTTTCTTCTCTTTTCTTTCCCCCTACTTGTAATTCATTTATTGTGGGAAGTGGGCTGAATTTTTCTTGTTCTTTCCAATTCAACTCTCAGGGAAGCTCAGCCTGTTCTGGTCACCATAGCAACAAGAAGATGGTGGCTGTAATATGATCTCATGTGCCTGTGTCAACTGCATCACGCCATTATGCTTGATGATAAATTCAATCAGTCAATCATTATTTACTGAGCACTTAATATGTGCAGAGCACTGTAATAAGCATTTGGGAGAGTACGGTACAACAGCATTGGCAGACACATCCCGTGCCCACGACAAGTTCAAAGTCTAGAGGGAATCTGTGGGCAAGTCTCCTATGCTGATCGAACAGGATTCATTAGCATTTGCTTAACAACAATCAGGCAATCACAATTATTGTAATTTATATGGCTCTGCCGACCTAAATAATGACTCACCCAGGTCACTTTCCATTACCAGAGGCCGTTGGTAAAAGAATGTCCAGCCAGGCATTGAAGGTTTCTCCTGGTGGGGGCAGGGTGGAGAAGGGGTATGAGGGTAGATGACACAAAAAAGAGCTTACAGCCCTCTAGTCTTAGGAATGTGTGACTAGGGGGATTGGTTCATTTCCTTCTCTGGAGATATTTAGGGACAGAACAGGAGGTGGTGTATCTAGAATGGACTTTCTGCTGCTCTAGCAATCTGATGGGAGGCCCAGACCAAGTGGGATGGGTGGGACTAGATGTAGCCATTGTGACAGATCCCAGGTTCGCGCTGTTGCCCGAAAACTCTTGGATCACCATTTTGGGGCCTTTCTACGGTTACCTGGCCGTCCGGTAGAGGTAGGGTGATAGAGGAGAACAGCTGGAGGCCCTCAGGTGGCACTACGATTCTTCAGAGTTGGATGGGTCCCGAAGTGATAGCTTATACTTAAAAGTCGGGGCAGAACCACCATAGAAGTGAATGGGAATGGAGGCAACGTTGGGTGGCCTCCTGTCCTGACACCCCCAAAATGCCTGACGGGTCTATTGCAAGTCCTCTTTTGAAAACTTACCCAAGCCTTAGGCTGGCATAAAACTCTAGACTATCAGTTGTGAGACTATCAGCTTCCTCTAGACTCCTGTTCTTTGTGTGCAAGGGGTTGTTTACCAACTCTGCTGTAGTGTAGTCTCCCAAGCGCTCAGTACAGGGTCCTGAACCCGGTAGGTGCTCAATAGATACTACTGATTGGCATATCCACTTGGATGACTTGGTGGGTCAGCTCTGGCTTGCGTGAGGGGAACTGCCAATTCCTAGTCGAGACGTAGTCCTGTCTGGAGACCCAGAATGGCCTAGATTGATCGGTTAACAGTGTATGTTGTCTTCGAACACATTACGGAGAGCCCCATTCTTCCATTTCAAACAATATTTGATTCTTCCTCAGAAATAATCAATTTGCAATTAATAGCTATATTTTGAAATATTCAGAAGAATTGCCACTCTTACTGAACTCCACAACTGACAATATCGAACCAAATTAGCTTTCCTAATCTTCCGTCTAATTTTTTGAGATATAACTGATGTGCTACAAATGCTGTAAATTCATTCATTCATTCAATCATATTTATTGAGTGTTTACTGTGTGCAGAGCACTGTAATAAGTGCCTGGAAAGTACAATTCAGCAGCAAAGAGAGACGATCCCTGCCTACAATGGGCTTACAGTCTAGAAGGGGGGAGACTGACATCAAAACAGGCAAATGGATATCTGTAAAACAGTGAGCTAATGGGTAACATCATAGATTCAGGCTATGCAAATTGATTGCTTTATTACCTAAAAACAATAACTACAAATCGCTGAGAAATCATCTAACATTTCTCCTAAGCATTGACTGTCCCAGGAAAAAAGTATAAAAGCTTCTATATGATCAAGCCTCAATTTAACTTTTGTATCTATTTATTTGCACTTTATGCAACACTTTTCCTAAGAGTAGCGGGTGCTATATTCAGCATCCATCGTCAACTTTAATTTTGCTTTTAGAAGCTCTCAGGAATGAGTTTCACATATGACAAATGATAAAGTAGTTACTTGGAATTGAAATTTTTAACACGGTCCTGAACTTTCTGAACCCACGAATCACACTGAAACTTTGTCTTTCAAAACTGAAATGTAATAAAAGTTGAGCCTTCTTTACAGTTGGCAGGCTGCCTCTCCTCGTGGCAAAAAGGCAGGATTCACAGTCACGTGATGAAGATTAGTTCACACTCTTTACACTAAACTGCCCCCTTACTTGTCAAGTCACTTGATCTCTCTGGGCCCCAGTTTCCTCATCTTTAAAACACGGAAGATAAAAAAATACTAAAGGAACAAATGAGATGAATGATATGCTAGCCCCATGGTAAATATAGAAGTGTTATGGAAATTAAAGAACTTGTATTTGTTACTACTATTTGTAAGCTTGAATTTTTGTTTGCAAAGAACAAGCAGCTAGGTCTACAGGGATTTTGAGAGGGGAGGAAAAAGTAAAATTAGTCCATACCTGGAAAGCAGTGTAGACTAGAGGAAAGAGCACGGGACTGGGAATCAGAAGATCTGGGTTCCGAACCCGGCTCCACCACTTACCAGCTGTGAGACCCACACCATGGGGATTCAATACTTGTGCTCCCTCCTATGTAGAATGTGAGCTCTAGGTAGCACCTGATTATCTTCTATCTTCCCCAGGGCTAAGTACAGTATCATAGTAAGTGCTTAACAAATACCATTATTATTATTAGCATTATTAGTATTTTTCCTTGTTCACATTCAAGGACATTTTGTGACATCCTTGCAAGAGTCAGGCTATGCGGGGAGACCATAGACTGGAAGTTCCTTGTGGGAAGGAAGGAAGCATGCCTTCCAGGCTGTTGTGGGCAGGGATTGTCTCTATTTGTTGCTGAATTGTACTTCCGAAGCGCTTAGTTCAGTGCTCTCACACTGTAAGTGCTCAATAAATACGACTGAATGAATGAACTCTGTTATACTGTACTCTCCCAAGTGCTTCGTACAGTGTTTTGCACACAGTAAGCAGTCTATAAATACTATTGGTTGACGGATTGACTGAGAAGCAAGTAGCACAGAGCTGGTTGGGTGGTATTAAGGGCTAGATGGTAGGTGTGCACTCCAGATACTTCTGCCATCACTAAGATGGCACTGGCTCTACTCCAAAAGTCAATTCCTTAACGCACTTGACTGCAGCGTGGCCTAGTGGAAAGAGCACGGGCCGGGGATTTTGAGGACCTGGGTTCTAATCCTGCCTCTGCCACTTGCCTGCGATGTGTCAGAGAAGCAGTGTGGCTCAGTGGAAAGAGCACGGGCTTTGGAGTCAGGGCTCATGAGTTCAAATCCCAGCTCTGCCACTTGTTGGCTGTGTGACTGTGGGCAAGTCACTTAACTTCTCTGTGCCTCAGTTCCCTCATCTGTAAAATGGGGATTAAGACTGTGAGCCCCACGTGGGACAACCTGATTCCCCTATGTCTACCCCAGCGCTTAGAACAGTGCTCGGCACATAGTAAGCGCTTAACAAATACCAACATTATTATTATTATTACCTTGGGCAACTCACTTAACTTCTCTGGGCCTCAGTTCGCTCCCTTGGACTGTAAACTTCTTGTGTCTACCGATTCTCTTATATTATACTCTCATCAAGTAAGTGCTCAATAAATACCACAATGATTGACTGCAGTGGTATAAAGCTTATCTTACAGTGGCCACCCTGCCACCGCTTGACTTCTGCCTGAGGTGCCTGAGCCTTCCTGGAAGGATTCTCAGGACATCAGGAAGCTTTTAAGACTTTAGCTAGTACTCCAAACCCATTCCTCTGCCTTTGCCAAGACCATCACTTATAAACACCAAACAGTTCATAGGAAGGCATCTCCTGAAACTCTCTCCAAAATAGCCACAGAGACGACTTGTTTTTCTGGTTCTAGGTATCGACTGTCAACCCAACACACAGAAAATACACCTTGGACAATTCAAAAATTCCCATATTGCAGTTATAAGCTAACAAGTCAACAAGCAGAATTAAAACCTGCTATATCTTCGGTTCCATTTTAGACATCCATTAGTACTTCACTGGCTTATCTACCTTGCTGTTAAACATTTACAAAGCCCCTTCACGCCCATTGCTCTGGGAAGCAATGTCATTCACAAACTGTCAAGCCATTACCTGAATTCTAAAAGGTGCAACAGAACTACCTAACACATCTCCTACAATACAGCTGAAGATGGTCCCAAAGGTAAGATAATTCTGTCTGGAATTGATGAAGCATCTTTCCCCAGAGCTCGCCAGTGCTCATAGGAAGCTTGTCAAATCTGTTCCCGTGGGTGGATGGCTTTTAAAGCTTCATTTGTTCGCAGGCTACACTTCAAAAAATAGCAACCTTATACACTATTATTAAATGTAACAAAAGGAAATAAAATTAATAGATACTTTTATTCACCAATTTCCTGCAGATGCACTATTAATGATCTGGGCTTCCATGGGGTCAGGGACAAGTCCAGGGATTGGACTCAATCATGCTAGTATTTCTTGAGCACTAACTTTGTATGGAGCACTATTCTAAGCGCTCAGGAGAGTTCAATAGAGTTAGGACACATGATCCCATCCTCAAGGAGCCTAAAATCTAGACGTAGAGACAGATACAAAAGAAATAATAGATAGAAGAAAGGAGATGGATGATACTAAATCAATCAATTGTACTTACTGAACATTTACTGAGCACTGTACTAAGCACTTGGAAAAGTAGCCCGTCAAAGGGCAGGGACTATCTCTATCTGTTGCCGATTTGTACATTCCAAGCGCTTAGACCAGTGCTCTGCACACAGTAAGCGCTCAATAATTACCATTGAATGAACAGAGTTGGTAGACATGTAATTAGACAAGAAGCATGGCTTAGTGGAAAAAGCACAGGCTTGGGAGTCAGAGGTTTTGGGTTCTAATCCTGCCTCTGCCACCTGTCAGCTGTGTGACTTTGAGCAACTCACAACTTCTCTGTGCCTCAGTTACCTCATCTGCAAAATGGGGATGAAGCCTGTGAGCCCCACGAGGGACACAATCTGATTACCTTGTATCTACCCCAATGCTTAGAACAGTACTTGGCACATAGTAAGCGCTTAACAAATACCATCATTATTATCATCATGGTACTTGTTAAGTGCTTACTATGTGACAAGCACTGTACTAAGGTCTGGGTAGACACAAGATATTCAGGTCTGATTCAGGGTCTTTCCCACCTGGGGGTCACAGTCTCAAGGAGTGGGAGAACAGGCACTTCATTCCCAATTTACAGATGTAGAAACTCGAGAAGTTAAGTGACCTGTCCAAGGTTATATAGCAGGCACGTGGCAGAGTTGGGATTAGAATCCTGATCCTTTGACTCCTTTGCTCTTTCCACCAGGCCAGGTTGATTCTCAATTCAGCCAGTCTAATGGGAGTGGAAAATGGGTATGAATAAGTGCTTCAGCAGTAGAGTAAATCCATAAGCTCAGAAGTGCTGTGGTGGTTTTGAGGGCATAGGTCCAGTGATGATACCAAGGGCTGAGGTGGCAACTGGAAAAAATGAACTGGGAAGCATCTGGGAGGTAGGATTTAGTAAAGTGTTGGAGTGACAGGGAAAACTCCTACCCTATAGGGAATTTGGGGCAGGGAGAGAATTCCAGGCAGAAGGATGGATGAAAGTGAGGGTTTGGTGGTGGGAGAGATGAGAACAGGGTACAGTGTACAGGAACAGGGTACAGGTTACAGGTTAGCTTTAATGGAAGAAAGCCTGCAAACCGGGATGTGGAGGAAGAAGAGAGTGGAAGAAGAGGGAGAGGGCTGATGGAGTCTTTTAAAGGCCCAAATTAGAAGGGCAGAGAGAAAAAGGAAAAAGACACAGAAAGAAGAAAAAGATATACACCAGACATTGGGAAAAGACAGAGGAAGTGAGAGAGACACTCTCAGAGACACACACTCATAGAGATCAATCAGTAGTACCTATTGAGTGCTTATCACATGCAGAGCATTGTCCTAAGTGCTTGGGAAAGGACAACAAATTGGTAGATATGAGTCCAGCCTACAAGGAGCTGACAGTCTACCGAATTTACAGTCTACGGCACATCTGACCAGCTACCCTGCTGACAGAAAAACTGCTTCCAGCATTAGGCAACAGCCCTACCATGTCCTATTGGCACACTCCTATAGTAACACAGATCTTCGGCGGGGGGGGGCACCTAAAGGAAAGAGGGTCTCGGGAAGCTTTAGTCTGCAACTGGCCCCCAGCCGGTGGGGCCCCACCCTTCCCTGATTGGTTTAAAATGGTTGGAATCTGCACATCCTCTTTTTTAATGGACCCAACTATGGAACTGTGCTTGCCGACTGATAATACTGCGGCGCCCAGACTCCCTCTCCTTCCTACACTCAAATCACCCATACTTCATCCAAGGAAGTAGGGAACGTTGGGGAGGAACAACGTGAGCCATCCTGGAGGTTGAGTAGATTCATTCCTCTCTGCCCCAGGGCTCCTTCAGAAATGCATTGTTCTTGTCAACCACAAAGTTGCTGGGGTGGACCTAGATTTGTGGCAGAGTCTCCTCCTGGGATTGAAGTGGTTCAGTTTTGCTGCTCCTCCCTTCTCTAGCTAGAGGGTGGTGTAGGGGTCAAGGTTTTAGAGGGCAGGATTGAGGAACCGACTAAAGCCTGCCTATCTCCCCAGTGCCCTTGGAAAGAAAACTTTCATTCACATGGGGACTCATTGAAGGAAAGACATAGGAAATGCACTGCTCTGAGAATCAGGGGATGAATCAATTAGCAAGCTGCTGCCCCAACCCAGGCAAAATTGGCAAAAATATTATTAATACCCACGTATCGGTATAAAGTGTAATCTTTTGCAGAACACAGTCGGTACCAGATGCTTGAGGAACATCCCTTGAGGGACTCACTCTCTAACTGATAATAATGCTATGAATAAAAATCAGGGGATGACACTCAAAATTCCAGAGAGTTGAACAGTGAGCGTGGCCCTGTCAAACTACCAAAAACAAATGAGAAAAATCCCTTCATCCCCTTTAAGAAGAGGTAAGCACAGATCAATGAGCTGTGGAAAGAAGTGAAAATGGGTTTGTCTCTGGGCATCAGCACTGAAGTGGTGGGAGAAATGGAGTTTGCAGAGCCTGACTAAGCACGTCGGAGACCAATCAACCAGGGGTATTTATGGAAGGCTTACTGTGAGCAGAGAAATGCACTAAGCGCTTGGGAGAGTTATAAAGGACTTGGTAGATATATCCGCTGCCTAGAAGGAGGGGACATGTATTATTATTATTATTCTGGACTAGGAAAGAGATGGTCCAGTTACTACGGAGAAACTTAGGAGGCTCCCTCTGACTCCATGGGGTCACCTTGGCACTGGGTAGAGTAAAAGACCTGGAAGTGGAGAAAATCTGGAAAGGCCTGGAACCTGCCAGAGAAAGAAATATGCCACTCAAAAACAAAAGACAGATCACACATCTGAAAGCCACGTCCTGCCTCCAAGCCAGATTCTCCTAGACACCACTAGAGAAATGCACTCTGGGGAACTGTACTGGATGCGAGTGGAACATAGTAAGCGCTCAATAAATATGGCTGATTGGTCAGGGATGTGAATGGCAGCTGGTCTCTTCTTAAAGAAACAACAATAAACTTGGAAACTGAATTACCCAGTTCTGTTTATGCCGATTCACTCGCTCAGTCAATTAAGGTCTTTAATCAGCAGGCATTTATGTTCCTACTCCACATATCGCTTAATATTTCTAGCCAGAAGGTTAATGCATCCTTCCCTCTTGACTTTTAGCATAACTAATAGCTCATTTCTATATTACTGCAGAACTGCTTCAAAATGCCAAATAGTTAAATATTTGGCAAATAACTACATATATGAAAATAAAAATGCAGGTCTGGTCAATTTACAAAAATGTTTAGTGGCTCCACAAACACGATTTGGTAAATGCATGCTGTCAGCCTGCCTGACTTATCAGGAGTTGCTATAACAACAAACAGTCCCCTCTGTTCTCACAGCACCCTGAATTCTCCCATGTATAACTAACAAATATTATTATCCTAATTTAATAAATAGGCACACTAAGATCCACTGGGACTCAAGTGATTGCTGAGGACACACCAAGTAATATTTTGGGCTCAAGGGCCTGGACTTTCAGCAAGAGACATCACAATCTCAGTGATAAAGGAGTCAAAATTGATGTAGGTAGCAATATGGTTTAGCATGATTAGTTGATATTTGGAAAATAACAGTTTATAAATTCCAACCTCGTCTTGTGAGGTGGGACTCCCATATTCTACACTTTACAGGGATTAAACAACAACATTTCTCAGGAACTCTGATTAATTATTCTTTTTGCTCACTAAGGGTACAGGTTAGTGCTCTTCTGGCACTTGCTATTTACCCTACCCTCGATGACACAGTAGATATATACATATCTGTAGTTTATTTACATTAATGCCTGTTTTGTTCCTCTAAACTGTAAGCTCATTGTGGCCAGGGAATGTGTCTACTAACTCTGGTGTACTGTATCAATCAATCAATGGCATTTATTGAGCACTCACTGTGTGCAGAGCACTGAACTAAGTAAGTGCTTGGGACAGTTCACTACAAAAGAGTTGACAGACATGTTCCCTGCCCCGATGAGCTTACAGTCTAGAGGGGGAGACAGACATTAATATAAATGAATAAATTACAGATAAGAACATAAAGGCTGTGGTGCCGAAGGGTGGAGCTACAAGTGCATAGATTCAGTTTTGTCAAAAAAGTATGTGGCTAAGTTATTAGGGGAAAGAAACTGGGGGGGGGCAGGGAAACAGGAGGTTTGAGGAAGTTAAACATCTGGAAGAGCTGGCAGGGACAATGGGTATGGGAGTGAATTAGGATGGAAAAGTATCATTGTTAGACGGAAGAGAGGACAGAATTAAAGGAGATGAGGATTAATTTGAAACAGAAATAGATTTCTGCCAACAGTGCTCTGCAACTCAAGCGCAGGAGCAGAGGAAGCATACTGTGGAAGTGATCCAGGTTTGCAGGTTAATGGGGTGAGATTGGCAGAGGTACAGGGGAGCGAGAGTTGAGTTCCGTAGGAAACGGCAATGTTGAAGACATCAATTTGTGCATCGAGAGGAAGTAATTTGAGTATGGAGACCAAATGGGGCGTGATGGCTCTAGAATATTGGAGTGGGTCAAAGGATCGGAGGTCTCCGTCGGAGACCAGGACAGATTTTCAGGGAGTGGGTGTATGGGTAGGAGAGATAGCAGGAGCAGAGGTTATGGTCTGATAAGGAAATTTCAGAATCGGTGACGATAGAGATTGCACAGTGATTAGAGATGATGAGATCAAGTGTGTGCTCAGTTGGTGATTGAGTGAGGTGGGGTGAAGTAGGGGGTCAGACTCTCCCAAGACCTTAGTAGAGTACTCTTTACACAGTAAGTGCTCAATAAATACCATTGACTGAATACTTGATGGCAAGAAGAGGCCAAGGAACCAATCACTGAATAATAATAATAATAATGATAATAATAGTATCTGTCAAATGCTTACTATGTGCCAAGCACTGTACTGAGCTCTGGGGTAGATATAAAAATAATCAGGTCCCACATGGGGCTCACGGTATAAGTAATAGGGAGAACAGTTACTAAATCCCTATTTGCAGATGCGGAAACAGGCAAAGAAAAGTTAAGTGACTTGCCCAAGGTCGCACTGCAGGCAGGTGGCAGAGCCAGAATTAGAACTGAGATCTTCTTGCTCCTAGGACCGTGCTTTAGCCACACTAGGCAACACTGCCTCTCTGGGGAAGGGGAAGTTGGGACCTTTGACAATAACCATAATGTTCTGTTACAGTATCCTTTAATACCAGATAGTTTATCAGAAATTGAAGAGAACCCCAAGTTCATTGCATCTGTGAATGGAGGAACTCTGAAGATTGTGCCCTATTGCAAAGGAAAAGGAACAGGACTAATCTTAATAAGTGGAAGATAACTCTGAATTCAGTCCAGCTTTTCCCACTGTGTGGGGGGAATCACGAGAAAGGTTTAGCAGAAATATGAGGAGCAGTGGGAGAATCACTTCTTCTCTTAAACAGGAATAGTTTCTTTTGATTACACTGCTACATAGCTTCTCTCTGCTTTTGCAACGACCCCAGCACATTCAAATCAAAGAGGACACAGTTGAGGCAACAGACAACGTGTGACTACTGATTCTCTTTCCTGTGCTCTAGCCAACACTCTAATTCCCATTATCAGTTCATTTCAGACGTACTGAATCTGATTCACGGTCACTTCTCAGTTGCCAGCTCCAAAGGAGAATTAATCCATTGGGAGAAGCAGATAGATGAATCTCCTCCTTCTATATCCTCTATTCCAGATTCTCCGAGAAAACCCAGCAGCTACTCCTCTAAGCCAGAAGGTAGTTTCTGGTATTCCCAGATGGATGAAAGTAACATAGATCCATGAATCAGTGGTCTGCAATGAGCTTCCTAAGTGCAATATATTGCATTTAAATGCTTGGAAAATGCAGCAGAAGTAAAACACAAACTCCCTGTCCACAAGCATTTTACATCATCATAATCTAATGTGTTGACCAGATTTAGAAGTGCAAAGGCCGCTCTAACCTGGTGTATCCCGATTCCCTAATAATGATAATGTTGGTATTTGTTAAGCACTTACTATGTGCAAAGCACTGTCCTAAGCGCTGGGGTAGATACAGGGTAATCAGGTTGTCCCACGTGAAGCTCACAGTCTTAATCCCCATTTTATAGATGAGGTAACTTAGACCCGGAGAAGTGAAATGACTTGCCCACAGTCACACAGCTGACAAGTGGCAGAGCCTGAATTCGAACCCATGCCTCTGACTCCCAAGCCCGTACTCTTTCCACTGAGCCAAGCTGCTTCCTACTAAGGCCCTACCCAAAAACTAAAAATAAGATGATGTTAGATGGACAGGAGCCCAAGAAATGTACTGTTGGCTTTAGTGGCATTTTTTTCCTGGAACCCCCAAGCAAATAATAATCCAATGAGGTACTAGACTAAGGTAAATTGGAAACTTGCACCACTAAAATCTAATCCCCAATATCTAGGGGGCTGATTGAAAACACACACACAAACATGCACACCTTCCCCTACTCTCCATAATTCATTTTAAAGATGATGCTTCAGGTGGTAAATGTTACTCATATGCAATCCCAACATAGAATCATAAATCTGAAACATACTAGAAGAATCTATAACCGAACTGCTTTCTGCAACTTTTTTCCTGAAAGCTACAAAACCTCCAAGACACACTCAACAAGCCCACAGGCAAACTCCCACCTCTGTACACAGAATAATTGGCCTATAAAATACCGTGTCGCAATTGCAGGGCTATGATGGCGAAAAAGCTACATGTAGGAGTAAACCCACACTGGAGGAACTGGTGAAGATTGCTAAAAACAATCAGATATTTTAGATGGATTTTCTTTTACCTTTCCTCAATCCTTACAGCCCCTTTCCTACTCTTCTGAAGTTTTCCTAATGTACCTTCATTAATCTTGATAGTCCCAGTTCCGAGTGGGTTTACACTGACCCGTGCCATCTACCTGGGGAGCAAATCACCCTCTCATTTATCAGAGTCCACTCAGTCAGCAGGAGAATTTCAAAGCTGGGAACTGGGAAGAGAGCACATGGCCCAAATTTGACAGCGAAGATCATTAATGGGGGCTCAACCCTGGACTAAAGTAACAGACACTCTGCATTACCCGGAAACTTCCCCAAACCAGATCCTCATTTGCAACTCCTGAGGCTGAGGGACCTTCCAAGATCTATTTTCAGCCAGGGTGATGGGAGTCGCTGAGAGCCCTAACATCCCGGTGCTGGACAGCTGGCTGGAGGTGCCAGGTGGAAAAGGAAAGAGCGAACCAGTCAAGGATGCTCTTCTTCTCTCCCACCTCTGTCCCCTCTGCTGCTGTTGACCACCTCGATACAAAATGGAGTTGCTGCTTCCCCCACCAGGCTGGGCTGCTCTTCAAAGTCCACTGAGTGGATGGGAACGGCATGTGAGGCTACTGACACAGCCAGGTGACTGGCAGGGCATGTTTGTCTACCTGTCTGCCTCTTCACTTGCTGTTGGTGTGCAAAAGAAGCCCTCTGGGGGGTATAATTGTATTTGTGCACGTGTGTCTGCACATGCGTGTATGTGCATAAGGCATATGTGGACCCCTGCCTCTGTATGTGTGTGTATTTCCTTATTTTTTTTGCCTCCTTCCCTTTCACTATATCTCACTGTCTCTTGGCCCTTCCTTTCAACTGACTCTCTCCATCTGCCTTTTTTTAATCAGTCCCTCTCACTCTGTTTCTGTCTTTGCCTTTTTTCTCTGCTTTCGCTCCCTCTCTGCCTCTATTCTTGTCCTTTCTCTTTCTGTCTTTGACACTCTTTCTCCTTCCCTGCCCCCATCCTCCTCCCCTCCCTGTTTCCCGTTCTCCACTTCCCAGGCTCCCTTTCCTGCCTTCTTCCTCTCCTCTAATCTTGGCAATTGACCAGAAGAAATGATGGAGAGGGAATTTGCCTATAAAATTCATTTTCATCTACGGTTGTCAAGAATAAATGAGAGTTGCCCCCAACTGCAGTTCTTTTAAAAAAATTCCTCAGGTAATAGCAGTAGCACCAGCCCTCCATGGTACAGAGCACTATAGTAAGCACTTGAGATGTACAGAATGAAGAAGTGACACAATACCACCCACAAGGAACTTACACTTTAATGGGATGACAAACACAAAAATATTTACAACTAGAGTAATTAAACTAAACAATTTGAATGAACACATACCCGAGTGCTGAGGATGGGTATAAATTAGTTCAGAGGTGCTGAGTTGGCTGATGGATTTATACTAGAATTTCATGGTTTTTAAAGCAACGTGTTACTTGTGTGAAAAAGCAAAAATAGTCAGCTAATAAACAACTTTGCATCTCTCCTTCTGGAGCAAGCGCAGGTCAACATGCAATTCACTGACTTTCAGATGAGGCTAAGCAGCTCAGACTATATTCAGATCGGCTGTTACTATGTTGACTTGAGGATATATTTAAGTGGGATTTGGGTACAATCTGTGGCTTCAGATGGAAATTTATCTACGTTCTTTTCAGAGCAGTAGACAGTTACCAAAACTCTTTGCTCCAAATGTTGCTGCTCATATTTCCTCTAAATAAGACAATCTCTTTTATAAAATTAAATCTTTCAGATACAAATCAAATCAAATAATCAAACACAAATTTCAAATGTTGTTGGGGGTTTTTGTGGTAGCTTTGTCTAATTAAAAAAACTTCCAAATTCACACATAAAAATGACTGAGCTGAGTAGGGGACTGGTAATCCCAAAATTTCCTGTTTGGGTCTACGTTCATCTAACTGGAATTGATTTCCTCATTTGTAAACTGTGAATTTCTTGCTCCACAGAATAGCAGAAAAAGCATTTACTAAAGACCGCAATGTACCCTGGAAGAGGGATTTTTAAACACAAACATTTTGAAATAGTATTATTGCTTTTTATATCAATCCATGGCATCTATTGAGGGCTTACTGTGTGCAGAGCACTGTACTAAGCCCTTGGGAAAGTACAATATAACAGAGTTGGTAGATGCGATTCCTGCCCACAAGGTGCTTAGAGTCTATAGAGAAGCTTACAGTTTAGAGCACCTACAATTAATGTTTTGCATTATTATATATATCTACGAAGATTAGGGACCTGGGTAAGAAGGACCAAAGAATCTAATTCAGAGAAGGGAGTAAGGGGCAGAGAGTGAATTATTTTTCATCATACTGCTGTTGCTCAAGCCAAGAGTGCTGTGAAGACTTTGGCTATAACTGTCCGTTAATATGACTGCAGTGGAAATAAACCACTGCCCACTAATTCCATATATTCATACCCGTTCTCCCTCTCCCCTCAGATTGTGCGTCTCATACGGGACTGTGTCTGATTTGCATGTAATGTATGGACCCCAGTACAGTGCTCAGTACAGTGCTCATCAGATCATGGGAAGCACTCAGTGCTCTAGCTGTGTTCGTCAGAGCAGAGATGTCCTGTATGATCAGCCACTCGGCCACTGAGGGCTGACCCTGGTGCAGGGGCAGAATTGTGAGGGGCTGCAATGCCCAAAAGCCACCCTCTCACAACAGGGCTTGATGATTTCAATTCCCCAGAGGATCAATCACTGTTCAAGATCCTCAAGAGATTCTAAGTGACAAAATTTTAGCATGCTCTCTGCAGAGGCTAAACCTGTTTAAAGGTTTAAGCTGCTAAATTTCTCAAATCCTTGCTCAGTATTCCTAAACTAAGACTTTCGGTTTTGTTGAATGTCTTAGCAAATGAGGGGTATCAGATTAGACTCATATTTGTTTTGAAATTTTATGCATGATTTAAGGAAGCTTCTCATTCCTCTCCTGTCCTCTGGCTCTGATTTAAATGTGGTTCTTATTTATTTTCCCAGCTTCACTCATACCCATCTTGTTTTATAGTATTTACAAAGCGCTTACTGTGTGCCAGACACTGTTCTAAGCAATGGGGTAGACAGAATCTCATCAGGTTGCACATAGTCCATGTCCCATGTGGGGCTCACAGTTTTAATCCATCTTACAAATGAGGTAACTGAGGCACGGAGAAATGAAGTGACTTCCCCAAGGTCACGCAGCGGACCTGTGACGAAGCCTGGATCAGAGCCCAGTTCCTTCGAACTCACAGGTCTGTGCTTTATCCACTAGGCCACGCTACTTCTCCCATCTTTTCTACATCGAGGGCACCTTCTGTGTTGTCATGTAGCTAAGGAACTTAATTAAACCATCTTCAGCATTGTTACGTTTATGCACATCACGGTATTTCCTTAATGATCATTTCCCTTACACTGAAGTCTTTCTGTAGAACAAAATGAAGTTTAGAAAGTATTATTTTGGGAAGATACTGCTTTGGTGACTGGAACCTGGAATGCTGAAGTTTTGTGTAAGAAACAAATAGTATGTGGGGAAGGTTACACACAGGTTTTACTGCCAATATATTCTATTTCCAACTTCTTAGAAATAACCAATTGGTAACAATTATTGAGGCGACTGTGGGCACAGCCCTGATCTAAGTGCTTGGGAGAGTACAAGAGAACTAGTACACATGATCCTTGCCCAACCAGTCAGTGCAAACTTGATCATCTTGAAGAAGGAGCGTGGCTCAGTGGAAAGAGCCCGGGCTTGGGAGTCAGAGGCCATGGGTTCGAATCCCGGCTCTGCCACTTGTCAGTTGTGACTGTGGGCAAGTCACTTCACTTCTCTGGGCCTCAGTTCCCTCATCTGTAAAATGGGGATGAAGACTGTGATCCTCAAGTGGGACAACCTGATTACCCTGTATCTACCCCAGTGCTTAGAACAGTGCTCTGCACATAGTAAGCCCTTAACAAATACCAACATTATTATAATTCCACAGTTTCCTCCCACAGAGGGGATTCTTATAGATAGGCTTAGAGCCAGGCTTGTAGCTTTGATAATAGCAGCTTACCCTATCAGTGAAAATGTGAGGTGCTCCCATGACCCATATTCCTGTGAAGACCTGAACACCCCTCCTTCCTACACACACTATCACTTATACTGGCCAGTCCTAGATTCAGTCACCCCTACAGAGCACAGTCCCTGGATCCCCACCTTCACCGAAATTTCCCTCAGGACTAACTGCAGTTGCAAGGTGAGACTCTCCAGGGAAATTCTTTATTCTTTCTTTAGATGAACCCCACACAGGCTCCTAGCTGGAGAAATCAAGGATTCCTAAGTCAGTGCCTCCATGAAGTCCTTTGAGAACCCAGATAGGTAGAGCCCTTTCAGAAGACTTCTTCCTCTCCCACAAGACAAGCAGGCCAAAAGTTTAAGGGGTCTTTGAAAAGAATCCTTAGCAAGAATAAGCTCATTTTGAGCAGAGAATGTGCCTGTTACGTTGTAGTCTTCCAAGCACTTAGTACAGTACTCTGCACACAGTAAGCACTCAAATGTGATTGACTGATTGGTCAAGGTCACCCAGCTCTTCAGGACAAGCTATCAGTGGCCAGCTTAATGGGACACACTCAGAAATGCACTAATGGAGAGCTGTGCAAAGCTTTATTGAATTGTAATAATAATAATGGTATTAAACTCTCACTGTGTGCAAGGCACTGTACTAAGCGCTGGAGTGGACTCAAGCAAATTGGGTTGGAAGCAGTCCCTCTTCCAAATGGGGCTCACAGTCTCACTCCCCATTTTACAGATGAGGTAACTGGAGCCCAGAAAAGTGAAGTGACTTTCCCAAGGTCACAAAGCAGACAGGTGGCGGAGCTGGGATTAGAACCAATGACCTTTTGACGCCCAGGCCCGTGCTCTACCCACTACGCCATACTGCTTCTCATTTCAGGGCACAGTAGGCCATAGATTCTTACACAGCTGTATTTCCACAGATGTGTCCAACATCCTAAATTCTATGTGGGTGATGGAATACACTACTGTCAAACATTTTGCTCTTCCTAACCTAACAATGCCTCCATTTCACAAGTACAAGTCGACCTGCCAATAGGGAGAATTTTATTGACTTCACTTACTATTTTCCTACCTGAAATAACTCTTATTTCACCTTCATCTCCCAGCTTGAACCCTGACAAATATTCATTTATTCTGACATATCTTATAATAATAGTAATACTTGTGGTATTTGTTAAGTATGCCCTCTGTGCCAAGCACTGTAATAAGCGCTGGGATCAAAACAAGCTAACCAGGTCAGACACAATCCCTGTCCCACATGGGGCTTACAAGTCTAGGTAGAAGACAGAAAGGTCTGAATTTCCATTTTATAGCTGAGGAAACTACTGTTAGCAGTAGTCTGTTTTGGGGGAGTGAGGGGGTTTTCACCAGCAAAAGCAATTTGTTCTTTTTATTTCTACATGTCTTGCTTTAGATGATCAAAATGGGACATGATGCCCTTTAGAACAATCAAGCTACAGTTTCACATGCCTATGATCAGGTTATCCTTTTTTTTATTTTTTGATTGAGCTCTATTCCCAATCAATTTCCCTCCTGAGGCATTTACACAACATTTGGAACTATGAGAAAATGCCACAGCATTTAGAGATTCTACTATCTTCACTTCCTTAGAGAAAAAGACAAGAAAGCAAACTGTGGGAACTATAGAAGCATTTCTTTGTTCTCTTT
The DNA here is from genome assembly GCF_004115215.2 of Ornithorhynchus anatinus. Classification (NCBI taxonomy): domain Eukaryota; kingdom Metazoa; phylum Chordata; class Mammalia; order Monotremata; family Ornithorhynchidae; genus Ornithorhynchus; species Ornithorhynchus anatinus. Next base: position 37,074,771 of record NC_041741.1, read on the forward strand.
TGCTGGCAAGAGTTTATCCAAAAGTCTTCTAGATAAGCAAGTAAAGAAGTGCACCTCTGTATAAACCATCCCACTTCCTTATTCCCTCTTCAAACACTGACTTTACGCACAAATAGAAAATTTAGTAGTGCCATTTTTGAACACCTAAGCCAAATATATAGAGAGAACATATGACCTATGTTCAAAGATGACTAGTTGATCAATCAATTGCATTTACTGAGCACTTTCTGTGTGCAGAGCTCTGTACTAATCACTTAGAAAACCACAATGCAACAGAGTTAGAAAACACGACCGCTTCCCACAAGGAGTTTATGGTGCAGAGGGAGGAGCTTACAGACTAGAAGCAACTAACTTCATGCATATACAATTAATTCTTTTAGTCCTTTTTGCAGTTACTTTTGTATTTACAGGTACTCAGGTTCTCCTATTTTTACCCCACTCACACATCTTTCTGAACAAACAGTATAAAGTGATCTCATTCATGTTCTGTGTTCTATCCACCTACTGAACCACAAACTTTGCCCAGAAGAAACCTTCTGAGTTTGAGGCATCGTAATTCTCTATCCTTTTCTTTTTTTAATGGCATCTGTTAAGTGCTTACTACGCGTCAAGCACTGATAGGCGAGCTGGGGTAGATACACCTTTAACAGATTGGACAGAGTCCCTGTCCCACAAGGGGCTCTCAGTTTAAGTAGGAGGCAGTTATTCACAATTTGCCCAAATACTTAGCTTAAACTTTTATTATATTCAGACCACTTCTCCCTCTCTTTGCATCTTTCAAAACTGCAAAGTCATAGTATCCTTGAGGTCAGGAATCAAGTCTAATGTGCTTAGTACAATGCTCTGAAACAGTAAGCATTCAATAAATGGTATTGACTGATGGATAAAATAATAATGGTATTTGTTAAGCACTTACTATATGCCAAGCACTGTTCTAAGCGCTGGGGTAGATACAGGGTAATCAGGTTGTTCCCAGGTGGGGCTCACAGTCTTAATCCCCATTTTACAGTTGAGGTAACTGAGGCCCAGAGAAGGTAAGTGACTTGCCCAAAGTCACACGGCTAACGAGTGGCAGAGGCGGGATTAGAACCCATGACCTCTTACTCCCTCCTGTTACTTCACTTACAAACCTAATGTGTTTGTTATCTGCAACTCTACCTACTCTCCGTAAAGTTACTTTCTTAGTGATGAATTAAGGACAGTTTACAAAGAGAGGGGGAGGCAGGCCTCAGCAACACCGGGGGTCTTGCCCACTCGGCCTCCTGCTGTTTGTCATCCATTGAATGTGGCACCAGGCTGGTTCCTCTTTAACTGCCATTCTTTGGCAGAAGGAGTTGCAAAGGCCCCTTTAACCACAGGGGTTGGTAAGCTCCTGGGTCCTCAGCTTTTCAAGATTTGCTCCCCTGTGAGACCAGCTGCTGATGTTTTTCCCTCCCACACCTTGGCCAGCTATGACTGAGCACCGCTCAGTATCTTTTGAGCACTGCCTGTGGGTTGTCATGGTAACAGGGAATGCTGGTGGGAACTACAGTGAAGAGCAGCAGTCAGCGCCGGGCCAGAAGAGGAGGTGAAGTGTGGGCTTCCTGAAAGATTGCACTATAAGGGAATCAAGCCCAGCCAAAAAAAAAAAAAATGGGTGGAAGGGAGTTCAGGAGTCGAAATATGGCTCTGCGGACTTTGAGCTTAGTCTGCAGTTTGCTGTTTCATTGCCTCCATGTTTTGGTAACCTCCCTAAGCATGTGATGTCTTTCTGCATCATTTTTTGACTTCATCGTCAAGGATCTGCAAAGTATCTATAGGGTGTTTAACACAAGAGACTTTGTTCTTTATTGGATTACTGACCAGAAGCTTTGCTAGTCCATGCCATCCCTCTTCTGGGGCCTTTTTTTTTCTTTTAATGGTACTCATTAAGTGCTTACTATGTGCTAGGCACTGTATTAAGCTCTGGGGTAGGTTCAGGATAATCAGGTTGGACATGGTCCATATCCCATGTGGGACTCACAATATAACCCCCATTTTACAGATGATGTAACTGAGACACAGAGAAGTTAAGTGACGTGCAAGGTCAGACAGCAGACGAGTGGCGAAGCCGGGACTAGAACCTGGGTCCTCTGACTCCCGGGCCCGTGCTCTTTGCACTAGGCCAGGCCTCGGCATCACCAATTTAAGGTCACGGGGAAACTGGCCATATGTTGGCGTTGACCTGCATCCCCAGAGGACAGCAATTGGGGGTAGAATCTGTCACTAAAACAGGACCGCCGGCCCTGGATCTTAATCTGATGACAGCCATGTCAGAGTCTCTCTATAGCTAACTCCAGGAGACTAACAGCCTCAGTTCCAGATTTCCGCAATTTTAAAGAGGGATTTGACACATGGTATTGCTTAACTCTATCCTTGGAGATAAGCTCAAAAACTCTATCCTTGGAGATAAACTCATCTGCTGGCAAATTTACATGGCTTTTCTTTAGGTATATGAATTTACATGCTTCATTTATGTGAATCTGTGTTGGGATTTTAGATACTCTCTACGTCTGTAGAAATCCGTAACTTTCTCCGGAGTTAAGCCAAATCTTCAGAATTCAGGTTTTTGGGGTGTGCTTGAAAAAAGCTCCCTTTACTTTTATGGAATAATAATGCCAATGATAATACCAATAAAAACAACAATAATAATGAGAGGCATCTGTACTAAGTGCTCCTTTGCTAAGTGCTGGGTAGATGCAAGAAAATCAGGTAGGACACAGTCCCTTTCCAATGTGGGGATCACAGTCTAAGTAGAAGGGAGAACAGGTACTTAATCCCCATTTTACAGATCAGGAACTGTAGGCAGTTAGCAGTTGTGACTAATCCATATTTTACAGATGAGGAAATGCAGGCACCAAGAAGTTAAGTGACCTTCCCATGGTCACACAGCAGGCAGGTGGTAGAGTCAGAATTATAATCCAGGTCCTCTGACTCCCACTTGGGCAACTTGGGCAAAACAAGAACATGCCAACAAAACTACTGCAAAAGTTTCACTTATTCATAGGTTTCAAATCTCACTGAATGATTCAAACAGCAAAAAGTTACGCTCCTGCACATTGTTGGCATTTCTCCAAGGGTAACTTCTTGGTGGGTAGTCAGAGCCAAATATTCATGCAGAATGAAGAATATCTCTGGGGAATAATCAGGCAATCAATCAATAAATGGTTTTTACTGAGTGCTCTGTACATAGCTCTGTGCTTGGGAGAGTACAATAAAGTTGAACGTGATCCTTGCCTACTAGGAGCATACCGTCTGAAGGAGACAGACACTGAAATGAATTACAGATAGAGGAAATGCCATGATAGAAAAATATGTATAAGTACAGTGGGGCTGAGGGTGGGGGGCTATCCAGTGCTTAAGGGAAAAAGATCCAAGTGGGGAAAATTATTGTCTGTCAGATATCCAGTTGGGAGAGAGTTCCAGGGCAGAGGGAAGAAGACATGGACAAGTGGTCGGTGGCAAAATAACAATAATAATAATAATAATAATGTTGGTATTTGTTAAGCGCTTACTATGTCCAGAGCACCGTTCTAAGCACTGGGGGAGATACAGGGTAATCAGGTTGTCCCATGTGAGGCTCACAGTTAATCCCCATTTTACAGATGAGGTAACTGAGGCACAGAGAAGTTAAGTGACTTGCCCACAGTCACACAGCTGACAAGTGGCAGGGGCCAGGATTCGAACCCATGACCTCTGACTCCCAAGCCCGGGCTCTTTCCACTGAGCCACGCTGATGAGATCAGGGTAGGGTGAGTAGATTGGCATTAGAGGAAACAAGAGTGCGAGCTGGGATGTTATAGGAGATCAGCGTGGTAAGGAAGGGACGAACGGATACTTGGTAAATCTTTATACAGTCTGTGTATAAAGGGTGCTCAATATTTGAAGACATCATTCTAAAAGAAATCAACTTTGAGATGCGCTTCTTTTCAAGTTTAAATTGAGATTTCCTTGTAACCATGGCTCTGATTGCAATGTCTCCTTTTAGAGCTCCTAAAGAACTAATGTAGTTTGGATTGGAGACTTTCTGAATAAACATACATATTTATAATTTTAAAATGTTCCAAGATTCTCTGGCTGTTACTTCCAACCCTCTGCTCGGTCCCTGGGAGAAAGGAGAGTAAAATGACTGTGGGGATGAAGAAGTGGGAATAGCAGGGAGCCCTTCCTCAAATCTCACAACATGGGAAACAAGGGAACAAGGGAACATCTACTGAAGCTTGAGGGTGGTTGACTTAAAGCCTACAAAAGGAAACATTTCTTCACATACTGGTGGGTGGGTTGGCATATGGATCGTATTCTAAAAAGTAGGTTTGCAAGCAAAAAGTATTAATATGTCCAAAAGGCATTTGGATACCTTTATGAAAAGTTCAGGCGGAAAAGGGAAAAGGTAGGGATTTTAGATGATATATTCCAAAATATTAAGATTTATTAACAGAGGACAGTAATCGCATAATTCCTCTAAGCATCTTGTGGCTATTGCTAGTGATGGAATCCTGGGATGGCTAGATCACCATTCTAACCCAGTAATGGTATTTATGTTTCTATGTTTATTTGAATATTGAAACTATGTTTCTTGTGATGTTTCTTGTACTCTCCCACAAGTGCCTAATATAGTGCTCCACATACAGTAACTCACCCTTGTAGCTACACATCCTGCTTCATCCATCTCCACACCCAATTTTCACACTTTCTTCCCTGCCCCATGACAAAATGTGGAATCCGGTGGGTTGGAAACATAGCAGAGGGTGGGGCCTGGGCGCTGTGATGGTGGAACGGTGAGTGCGTTCCTGCAAGGGGAGGGAGTCTAGGAATCCAAACTCCACAAAAGCCTGGTTGTGATGGCTCAGATCATGCCTTTTTCCTTCTTCCAACCAGTACAGGGAAGAAGGTGAACGAGGGGTGATTAGTGGACTTTCTCCTGGAAGGCTGAGGCCTCAAACCTTTATCTTGAGCAGCTTGGCCTTGATGTCAGAGGCCTCGGCTAAACTTAGGGCACAAAAGGATAACTACCCTTCCTGACCACTATCCTCTCATGTCATCCCTAACATTTCCCTCTAGTAACTTAGTATGATAAAATTGTCCATGAAGTCATTATTCTAAACCCAGTCCTGAATCTACTGATTTTTTAAAATTACTTCCTATAAAAACAAATTCTATAGTATATGAAGTTGTCCTTTTTCCCTATTCATGATTTTAATACCTTAAAGCTTCAATAGGTCCCTCCGCCCGGTGGTGTACTCTTGGGTATCCGATTTCGACTTCACCCCTTTTGCATCCACAGGGATTTTGTAGACTTCAATAGTGGCCTCACTTATCCTCTGTCCTTCCTGTCATAATCTCTTTGATTTATCAATCAATCGAGCAAGCGTATTTATTGAGCACTTTCTGTGTGCAGAGCACTGTACTAAGTGCCTGGGAGAGTGTAATACAACAAAGCTGGTAGACAGAACACCCTGTCCATAAGGAGCTTACAGCCTGTCCTTACTAATTTCTTCCCCAGGTCATCTAATTTGCTCTTCTCTGTGCCTTCTTTTTTCTAAAATGTGGTGTGACACGAACTACATGCTATTTATCAGGCACAGGCACTATAGTGTATGTAATGGTGACAATAGGCTTTTCTGCTTTGTTGTTAATATTTTTCATGCTGAAGCCCAATAGTTTTATTCTTTTCTTTGCCACTGCCATGTTCCTGTCTAATATTAACAACTAATACTGTGATGAAATTAACACTGTCCTCGCCTAGTTCTCCTCCTATCTTTCTGACAGCCCCTCAGTTTCTTTCACAGGGTCTCCTCTCCTTCCCATCCTCTAAGAGCAGGGGTGCCTCAAGACTCAGTTCTGGGTCCCCCCTCTATTTTCCACTTACACCCACTTCCTCGGAGAACTCACTTGTACCCAAGGCTTCGACTACCACCACTACTTGGGTGATTCCCGAATCTTCCTCTCCAGCCCTGATCTTTCATTCATTCAATCGTATTTATTGAGTGCTTACTGGATGCAGAGCACTGTACTAAGACCTCTCTCCCTCTCTGCAGTCTCTCATTTCTTCCTAGCTTCAGGACACCTCTACCAATACCAGTGTCTCTCCAACATCTCAAACTAAACATGTCCAAAACAGAACTCTTCATCTTCACCTTCCAACCCAAGCCCTGACCTCCCACTGACTTTCCTGTCACTTTAGACGGCACTAATATCCTCCTTATGAGGGACAGTGACTGTTCTGACCTGATTAGTATCTATCTCAGTGCTTAGATAACTGCTTGACACATAGTAAGTGCTAAACAAATACCACAATGATGATGATGATAACCCATAACACTGACATTACTTTTGACTCATCTCTCTCATTCAACCCACTCCGAGAAGCAGTGTGATGCAGTGGAAAGAGCATGGGTCTGAGACTCAGGGGACCTGGGTTCTAATCGCAGCTACACCTCTTGGTTACAGTGTGATGTTGGGCAAGTCACAACTTCTCTGCACCTCAGTTACCTCATCTGTAAAATGGGGTTCAGGACTGTGAGCCCTATATGGGACAGGAACTGTACCCAACCTGATTATCTTCTATCTACTCCAGTGCTTAGTACAGTGCCTGGCACATAATAAGCACTTAACGAACACCATATAAACCCCCACATAGTCCATCTATAGTCCAATTTATTACACTCTCCCAAGTGCTTAGTACAGTGCTATACATACAGGAAGTGCTCAATAAATACCACTGATTGATTTAATTAAATGATTTGGCCAAGGCTGACTATCTTATCTAAAGAAATGATTAAATTTCCAGAGGCTAGGAAGTGACTTAAGAGATCCACAAGAGGAGAAGTGGATCAACACCATTCAAGTCCACCCTTTCTTCTCCATCCGAACTGCTTCTATGCTGATCCAAGCACTTACTATATTCCCCTTTGATTGCATCTTTCTGCTTCACGCTGACCTCCCGGCCTCCTGTCCCTTCCCACTACAGCCCATATTTCACTGTCCTGCCCAGGTTGTTTTTCTAAAAAAATTCAGTCCACATCTCTCCACTCCTCAAGAACCCATCCACCTCAGCTAACAGAAACTTTCTACCGGTGGCTTTAAAGCACTCAATCATCTCACCCCCTCTGACCTTATCTCCCTAATTTCCTACTACAAGCCAGTTCCTTTAATGCCAACCTATTCACTGTACCACCATCTCATATATCTCAACACCAATCCCTTACCCACATCTTTCCTCTGCCCTGGAACCTCCTTCCCCTTCATACACAACAGACCACCACCTTTCCCACCTTCAAAGCCTTATTATAGCATTCTCTCCAAGAGACTTCCCTGTCCAAGGCCTCATTTCCTTTACTTCCTCTCTCTTCTGCACCACCTTTATACTTGGATCCATACCCCTTAAATACCTTCAGCCCTACAGCACTTACATATACATCTGTAATTTATTTGAATATCTTTCCCCACTTTCTAAGCTCCTTGTGAGCACCATAGGCAGGGAACATGTCTACCAACTCTGTCGCATTGTACTCTAAGTGCTCAGTACAATGCTCTGCACACAGTAAGTGCTTAATAAATACCACCGGTCAACTGACTGATGAGGAGCAGCTGGGTGGGCCCCCAGCCCCTCTCCAATGCTCCTCTGAGGCCCCTTACCGAACCAATATGGTTCTAATCCTGACACACCACTGCCTGCTCTGTAACCTTGAATGAGTCACTTGACTTCTCCATGCCTCAGTTTCTTCATTTGTAAAATAGGGATTAAATACCTGTTCTCCCGCCATTTTAGACTGTGGCGGACTATAGGGACTACATTCTACCTGATTATCTCTGTAGCTACCCCAGGGTTTAGTACAATGTTTGGCACATATTAATTGCTTAATAAATACTCCAATTAGTATAACTGTTTTGAGTGCCATGGGGACTCTCCAAGCCAATTCAATTCTGAACCAAAGGGTTTGGATGGGATCTAAAATTCCAGAAAGGGAACCGGTGAATCCAAGTTTTGTCAACTTCCCCACTGCTTTTTCCTGGAATGAATCCTTCAGTCTTCTCCCTCCTTACTGCTGTCAAGAATTACTACAAGCTGTCTTTGCTCAAGAGCCAAAGGATAGCCTTGTTCAGCAGACTATTTCTCAGGATTCGTTAATCATTATGATAACATTTAAGAATTGGCAAGAGGAAACCACTTCTCCTCTTGTGGATGTCTTAAGTCACTTCCTAGCCTCTGGAAATTTAATAATTTCTTTAGATAAGATAGTCAGCCATGGCCAAATCATTTAATTAAATCAACCAGTGGTATTTATTGAGCACTTCCTGTATGTACAGCACTGTACTAAGCACTTGGGAAAGTATAATAAATTGGGTAGATACAATCTCTCCCCTCAAGGAGTTACCATCTAGGGAGGAAATCATAAGGGAAACTCTTTTCCCAAATATTTGGTCAGAACACGGTTATCCATATAAATCAAAGTTTATCTAAGTGTTTGTATTGCTCAATAATAGGAGTTACTTCACAACACCAATGAAAAACACCGGATATTGTACAAATGTATCAGCATTTCTTGAAAGTACCATCACGTTGTAATTTTAAAATCAATCACTCAATCATATTTACTGTGTTGAGATGCTAAGCGCTTGGGAGAGTACAATATAACAGGGTTGGTTAAATGTTCCCTGCCCACAAAAAGCCTACAGTCTAAAGGAAAAAAGGAAAAATAACAAGTCAGTTACAATACTGAATAGGGATTTTGGAGACTTGAAAGCAGAGGGTGGGCTAGGAGAGGTACAGAGGGCTCAGAACCCTGGACCTTCTTCAAGAGGGGGAAGAAATTGGAAGATAACTCTACATCAGTTAGTGCTCGTTTGCTTAACCATCTATCTTCATGGAATCAATTAAGAGCAGTAACCAGAGAGTCTCTGCTTAGGTTTTTACTGGTGTGTTTGAAGCACAGCTCCAGTTTCAGATGTCATCACCATGGCTTCTGCCTGCTCTGTTACCAATCCCATTATTCTACTTGCTCTCTCATCTAGGAACCTTGGGTAGGTGAGGACCTTGCTAAGTATTAATTAATAATAATCTATCTTCTGAGCTTGCCTGCAACCGTCAGCTCAGAGAGGGCCCCCTTTCTGGAACCAGAACTCAGTGGGCTCAGAGGAAACCGAGCAAAGGAATGTGATGAACATCTGATAACTACATTTAGCTCCAATTCTGTACCCTGCTTGATAGGTAAGGAACACTATGAGGAATAATCATTCGGGGTCGTTGTGAACCTCATTTACAGATGAGTAAATGGAATCAAAGAGGTGAAGGGAGAGCACCAAAACGAGAACTCCCACTTTATTTTCCACTCCCCAGTCAGGCTGCCGCTTCCTATCCTGCTGCAGTGCTGCTCCAAAATGATTCTGTTCGGGAAGGAGGCTTAGCCTAGAAGATGTTAACAGACTTTGTGAAACTACATAGATTTATCTCCAACACACAGGCACCCACTGCTCCAAGCCTATTCTGGTCCCACTTGAATAAAAAAGGAAGGATTTGGAAAGCGTGGCAGAAGTAATTTTTTTCTCTCTCTCCATCCCTTATGCTTTTCCTGTCTTCAAATCTAACACATATTTCCAAGATATTTCTCTTTCCTGGGCTTTGGTGACGGTGCCATGAACGAAGCTCAGATTTTCCATCTCAACCCCTTATTTCTGTGACCTCTAGACCAGACATAAAGGCTACCGTGTATTTATTTCTCTTCAATTTCTAGTTAGAGTTGGGATTTGTTACAAAGACGCTTTTAAACCCTGTCGGTGAATAATCAAATGGTGCCGTTTAAAGATGCATTAAATTTTAACTTCAAAGGGTACCCTGGTGAAGAAAGGATCTACAGAGATAAAAAGATAAGACTGGTCTGGCCCTTTAACCTGCAGAACACACATCAACAAATAGAGAGAGGAAAAAGTGTTTCAGCTATAGTCTCTTATAATTCCGTTTCCTACCCTAATCTTTTTTTTTTTTAATTGATGTCATCCAAAGAGATACCATATTTTAGTAGAAGCCTAAAACTCTCATCTTCCCTGATCCAGGATGGTGAATGTGTATTTTTCCAAAGATAATCAGTCTGATGCCCAAAAATCTTTTCCAGTGCTTAGTACAGTGCTCTGCACACAGAAAGTACTTAATAAATACTATAACTACTACTACTAATAATAATGGTATTTGTCAAGCACTTACTTTGTGCAAAGCACTGTTCTAAGCGTTCATACTGTTCATACTACTACTAGTATGTAGACAGCTAGCCTTGGCCTCATGAGATCACTTGACCTTGGGAGCTACTCCATTCCATATCAAGGCTCTTGAAATTCTCAAGGCACCGCGAGGAGCCCTTCTGTTTTGTACCAAAATAACCTTGAAAACCACCTCAAAGGCAATGGAATTATTTTTCTTTTATTAACTAAAGTCAGGAAACACGTTTGACAATTAATTACTGAGCTCTGACGGTCAGGTCTGAATTCCCTGTCTGGTTCAGATTTCTGATAGAGTCATTTTGAGTGAAAGTGAATTCTTGACAGTGCCAGCATTGTAGCACAATCAGGGCTGTCTCTTTCCTCTAATCTACTTTAACGTCTGTCTCCCCACTGTAGACGAAAGCTCCTTGTGGACAGGGATCACGTCTACCAACTCTGTTGTACTGTACTTAGTAGAGTGCTCTATGCTCAGTAAGCCCTTGACAAATACCACTGACTGACGGATTGAGTGACCGAACCTATGCTGTTAGCCTCCTTTACCTTTAATGGACCTAGTGTTTCTTTACTAGAGATAGTGGAGCTAGTCCTGGCAACTGGATGGGCCAAAGAACTAGAATTAAGTGGTACAAAAATAGGTGCTAGCATTCACTGGCTTAGAAAAACAATGTGTGTGTGTGTGTGTGTCTGTGTGTCTGTGTGTGCAGACAGATGAGGAAGTGGTAACAGCGAGGAAGATTCAAGATGGACAGGGCTCCCTGCCTCTCTGGGAATTCTGGATTGCCCATAAAGGAGTTATTCTGGACCTAAAAGCCAGAGAGCTCTAAAGCCAGCTACAACATGACTCCATGTTGGATTTGACTCAGCCCCCAGGGTTGGGATCTATGTCTGGCTCTTGAAGAAGTGGCATGGTCAACAGCCTTATGCCTACTCCTTTATTAGAATCATATTTTGGGGAACTACCTTCTCTCAATATGTGCAAAACCAGTGACTACATACTAACAGAGTTTGGTAGATGTAAGAAAGAAAATAATGGGAGAGTTACAGAACTGATACGTAAGAAAAAAACTTATTCTCCCAAATCAAGAACAATCAAGAGCCTGAAGGAGAATTCAATAATTCATGGCACTTGAAGATAAAAAAAGAAGTCACTTCTCCTGTCCATGCAAAGGAATTGATAAGCCTTCTTTCGTAAACCTAATGGAGCTTTGTGGATAAATCACCCATAGATTACAGAACACAAATTCAGTGTTGAACTGATGAATGGTTTACCTAGAAATCCATTTATCTGAAACACCATCCCCCAACATTAGTTAACAGATGCTAATTTAATTAACAAATGTAGCTATTGAGACTATTTCCTAAATAGAATGCATCTGTGCATAGATGAGTTTCTATCAACATTAATTTTGTCCTCTTGATGTCTTCTGTCTTATTCTAAATAGCTAATAGGACCTGTACTAACTACATCATATTTAATATGGGGAATGGTGGATGTTGCTTAGGCAACAGAATGAATAAATGCAGGTCAGAATGTGCTTCAAGAAAAACAAAAGCTGAAATACTGTACAGAATGTAGAATAAACAGATGCTGCTTTTTTTTTTACCATATTAATATAATCAGGTTCAAAAAGAGTAAAACAGACAAACACATCAACCTATTTTAATCAATTTCATAGTTAAATAAATTAGGTTACCTAGCATTGCTGGAAAAATGTGATGAGTAAGACATAATTTTCTTGCATTACTAGTAGTAGAATGTAAACAGCACATGCCATCATGGAAAGCACTAGATTGGATTGAAACACCATTTTCTCATTTCCCGAAAATAATCTAAATTAACTCACCTAACAATGGTATTAATTCATTTGATTTTAATTTCTTTCTTAGGCTTACTTAAAAAGGTACCTTAATGAAAAAATACGAATCACGATAGGAGTATCCTACCACAGAATGGAAAGTAAAGAATATAAAAGTATTAGAAGATCTGATCACTTTTAAATGCATGGAAAATGTTGCATAACATTATATGTGCCACAAATGCCTGCAGTGTTCTTAAAGCTTCTCCATGAGATAAACACTGCTTCTCCTAAGTACTTTGTAACTATTATTCACTCAGTGTATCACACTGCTTCATGGCAAGACTGAGTGGGTCTATACACATATGCAATTCTCATGATATGATTTGAATTATATAAATGTTGGGGAACTCTCTGGCCCCCTCCCTAAATCTGAGCCTTTAACCCATCTCCCTCAGCAAGTTGGGGAGGAAGTAGAAAACACTGACCAGTGAAATAACTATTTGAGACCTCCCTCTCAGCTTTAAAATATATTCTGACAGTAAGGGAAGGAAATCCAGTGAGAGGGGGTAGAGTATCTCTATATACTCTTTCAAATGTATCTATAAACATTTGAAAAGGCCTCTGAATCATTTAATAGTTCCTAGAGTCACAATTTTGTCAGCTTATAGTCTCCTATTTGATGGCCATTTGAGAACTTTTTCTATTTTATTTCTACCCGGATGGCTATAATTTCTCACCTGCTTATCATTTTAAAGTAGTTTCAGAAAGATGAGAAAAACAATAACTCCAGGTTTCACTACAACGGTTCGCAGATCCGAGGGGGTTCCAACTCATTCATCACTCGTGGTGCTGCACTGACAAATTTACCTTTTTGAATTGCAGGCTGGTGCTAAATGCATTTTGAAAACAAGCCAGAAGTTGAACAATTTTAATAGCCAAAAAACTGACCCAAGCCAAATCTAGAATGGGAAAAAAAACTTAATCTCCAGGAGAACTGAAGACCTTAGACTAGTTCTTAGTCTTTTTTAAACCATAAACTTCAGGTATCTCGTCTGCTTACTGTTTTATTCAAAAACAGCTGGGGAAGTAGTTTCATATAAAAAAAAATACGGCCATGGGTGGTCTTATATAGACAATGAACGGGTAGGGTGATTTAGAGATATTTACGCTTAGACAGCGAGCCCCATGTGGGATAGGGATTGTTCCAATCTGATTATCATATAACTACCCCAGTGTTCGGCACATGGTAGGCACTTAATAAATACCACGATTATTATGCTTGGAACTAGCTATGATTAAAAAAAAGATCTTAGCGGGGTAGGGGTAGGGGGGACTAAGTTAGCAAGGTGTTATGACGTAGAGTAACAAGTGCCGGTGCCTGGAGTCGCTTCCTAAACCATTAAGGAGCAGCATTATCAATGGGCACATCTTTCTCCCATCCCCCTTTCCAACCTATATTCATCACAGTGGAAAGTTTGTTCACATTAGGTTGGGACTCCATGTGGACAGCAGAGGAGTCCCGAATTGGCTTGACACCTGGGTCCATCTCTTCTACATACAGATAACTAATGTAGGAGAGGGTCTGTTTCCCATTTAAAGCAACAATACTTCAAGCAGCACGTTTCTCCACCGGGTTGACTCCGTGAAGATTCGGCCGAGAAACTGAAGGTGGTTTACGTAATTTAAACAGGTTATGGAACAACTGTCTAGCATGCCACATAGTAATGCAGCAAGTTGCATAATTACGATCTTACTGCTAATACTATATACAGTAGTAAAATACAACGGGATTTAGATAATTTGGGGGGGGGGGGCACACATTGTTTTACTGGGAGTGATCAGCTTTGAACAAGAATGAACTATCGTCACCTAGGCATTAGTACTTTTTCTACATCCCAAAGTGGATGACAGGGAAACTAAGGATCTCACCCTCCCTCCTGCTCCTTTTTATAATGTTTACTGTCCAGATCCCTGACATCTAGCTATACAGAGATATAAGAAAGAGAGCTAGCTACATATAAAATCACATTCGTAAATACCATCATCAGAAAATCTGTAAATCTATGTACCGAGCCAGCTGAAGCTAATCCCCGATTCCTCGGCAAGTGGAAAAACTGACCAATTTCAGTGCAATCCCGACTCGCTCTGTGCTGTTCAAGACAAATAAGAAGCAAAGAGAGACAGAAAGCAGCTACGTGGACAGAGACGGCTTCTTACCATGAACTGAATATTGTCAAATCCATTAGCCATCAAGTGGTTCTCATACTGAGGTAGCCCAATGTTTTCCAACCATTGTCCCACCGTTTGGACGGGGCATCTGGGTCCTGCAAGAGGGTGAAGAGGGAAGCGTTTAAGCAGTGAGTAGCCATCCACTGGGTAATAGCGGTAGTCCTGGGCTGAGAGGTGGCATTGCCACATCATGTTCCTGGGAAAGTTGCTATCAAAGGAGCCCGCCAGCTTGACAGACGAATGGTCTCAGCCCGAAAGAAAAGTCAGAAGTAAAACATAGTTTGCAGGGCAGTCAACAGAGGAAGATTTGATCCTAGCTCAACATTTCTTACATATTCATCTTTACTACAGATCGGTACGTCATAGAGCCAAAAAAAGAAGGAGCAGAAGAAGAAGAAGAAGAAAAAGGCATATCAAGCTGTCAGCTATGCTGGTCTCCGTTCTAGGGGATTGTTGGAATACTCCACAATGAGCAATGCACTGCCAGCAGCAAGAATTCTTTTTATCAAGTACTCCTACACTCATCAGTATGCAGCTCCATCTCCAATCCCCCTCCGCTGGCTCCCCTTCATTACCCAGCCTAGGCTACACCTCGCATTTTCAATAATAGCCATCAGATAAGGCAGATTTTTTTTGTCTGCAAGCTGTAAGCCTGCCGCTGCTGCTGCTTCCTCCTACACACCCATCCAAGCGTCAATCTTGAATGATGAGAGCAGTCAAAACAAATGCAGAAAATAGCACGATTCAGAAGCAAAGTAAAGCCCTTTTAAATCGGAATAGAATCTTCATGCCCGTTACGCATTACAGAGCTGTTTGTTGTCGATTTTTACGTTTCAAAAGGCAGCAGGAAATGCAAAGCATTAACTGGAGCCTATAGCATGGTTCACTACAGGTTCTTTTTTTATGCAGCACGGAGAAGTGTTTCTGCTGTGAGGATGCACTTTACATTGTTCTAAAAATAAATATGCATTTTTTTAACCATGTAGTAACGAGAATGTATTTCATTTCAGAATTCATTTTCCTGGAACACCGAAAAGTACATACAAATTTCATCACGACCCTTTAGTCCAAATAATTTGCTTATTTTGCAGGAACGCATTTTCCGTAAAAAGACATACTCTTCACTCTGACATTCATCGTCAAATTTCAAGTTCAGTGCATTGAATTAGCAGTAAGGGTAAAATTCTACTGGGTAGAAATAAAAAGCAAATATTTTCCTAAAAATAGCAGCTAAATAGAGTTTTACTGAATGGTGAAGAGGCTGAAAGATTTATTTGATACCTGAAAGGAAACTCAAACATCAAACTGACCATGAGAACCTACAGGACCAACTCCTTTTAGTTAGCTGACTGGGGCTTTCCCCTTTTGACTTGCAAGCAACTGAATACAGTAGAGATTTTTATTGGTATGGCTTTTCACATTACCATTACAGCTTCTGATGTTGAAAATAGCAGAAGCACATAACAATGCTTTTTTATTTTCATTTTCACAGGGTAAAACTACTTGCTCTTGGCTGAGGTCTTCTGAGGGTGATGGAATCTCTCACCAATAGCGATGGACCAGTCATCACTCTGACTCTTCAAGATGAAGGACACCAAACAATCGGTGGTATTTATTGAGTGATTATTGAGTGCGGATCACTATGCTAAACTCCTGGGAGAGTACAATCTAGTGAGAGAGGTACTTACAATCTAGTGAGAGAGACAGACATTTAAATAAATTACAAGTAGGGCAACAGAATCTAAGGATATGGATGTAAGTGCTGTGAGGATTGGAGTGAGTATCAAACTGCTTAGGGGATATGGACTTTAAAGTGATGCAGATGGGAGGAGCAACAGGATGGGGAGATGTGAGGTCAGTCAAGGAAGACTTCCTGGAGGTGTTGGTTAAGAAGGGCTTTGAAAACAGCGGGTGGGGGTGGGGGGAAGAGGAATGACAAAGGGTCAAGACAGGAGTTGTTAGAAAAAGAGACAAGATTGAGGCACCGTGAATATATTGGTGTTGGATGAGCAAAGTGCCGGAGGTGGGGGAGGATGGTTGTAGTGGGAGAGGAATGAGGCTAGGTAGGAAGGAGACACCTGAGTGCCTTAAAGTTGATGGTGAGGAGTTCGATGTGGAGCTATTTAGACAACCACCGGAGGCTTTGGAGGAATGGGGAGATGTGCACAGATTGATTTTTTAGAAAAATCATCTGAGGAGCAGAGTGAAGTATGGACTGTTGAGGGGGAGAGGCTGAAGGCAGGAAGATCGGCAAGAAGGGTGATGTTGTTCAGAACAGGAATTTAGATGGGATATAGCAAGTTCTTGGTCCAGCATGGTAGCAGGTTGGATGAAGAGGAAGGGATGGATATTGTGACGATGGAAATGAGAGGATCTGGTAACTGACAATATGTGGGCTGCAGGGGAGGGACGAGTCAAGAATAATAGCGAGATCATGGGCTTGTGAGATGGGGATGGTGGGGTTACTGTTGAAAGGGATGGGAGAGTTTGGGGGAGGCGAGGGTTTGGGTGGGAAGATGAGTTCTGCTTTGGACAGTGTGAGCTGTCAACGAGAGCAGAAGGAAATGAAAGACTGTTAAAGAAGGAGAAAGTTTGGACTTGGAGGAGAAGATCTGTAAGTTATCCAAGTAGAGATGGTACTTGAAGCCATGGGCACCAACAGGTTCAACCAGAATTAGGGGGAGGGAGGCAAAGGTAGTCTAATTTATTCCTATTCATGTGTGTCTCCCCTCTAAACTGTAAGCTCATTATGGGCAGGGAACATGAATGTAAATTCTGCTGTCTTGAAAAGAGGACCCAGGGAAAGAGAGAGAGAAGGAGCTACCAGATGTATGGGGAGAAGCAGGAGAGAACAGTGCCAGCTATTTCAAGAGAAGGGGGTGGTTACATTGTCAAAAAGCTACTGAGAGGTCTAGGATTAGGACTGATTATTGCAACTGTGGCTTGTCCAGTGACATCTACATTCTCTTGTTACTACGGGGGGGGGGAGGCTACTGGAAAGAGCACGGGCCTGGGAGTCAGAGCACCTGGATTTTAAGCCCAGCTCCACCACTTATCTGCTGTGTGACCTCAGGAAAATCACAACCTCTCTGTGCCTCTTTTCCCTCACCTGCAAAATGGGGAGTCAATACCTGTTCTCCATCCCTAGATGGTGAGCCCTGTGTGAGACCTGATTATCCTGTCGACCTCAACACTTAGTACAGTGCTTGACAAATATCACAATTATTATTATTATTATTTTTGTTACTGTGTGTTCCATTAGGGCATGGATTGTAACAAGTGAACAGACATGCCCAAGCAGAATATATTGCAAAGTGCACTTAAGTTTTTTAAGTTCAGGTCCAACTTGTGGCTAAAGTGAGCTCACCTCGTGCCGACGCTGGGTCGAAGTGCCCTAACCCATCAGGCTGTTGCCTTAGCAACCGCTGCTGTCTTTGCCACGTTAGCCAGCCATTTTCAGGATTCCAGTTTGGCTTGTCCACTTCATGGACCGCCTTCAATCGTGAATCTCTGGTTAGAAAATTTGAGACCCCCTATGGCCTGCCTACCTCCACAAGGTATTACCCAACCTTCAGAGATGGGACTATTCCTGAGCTGGGAAGCTAATGATAATAATAATTACTGTGGCATTTAAGTGCTTACTATGTGCCAGGCACTGTATTAAGCACTGAGGTGGTACAAGATAATTGGGTTGGACACAGTCCCTGCCCCATATGGGGGACTCACAGTCTTAATCCCCATTTTACAGATGAAGAAACTGAGGCCCAGAGAAGTGAAGTGATATGCCCAAGGTCACACAACAGACAGGTGGTGGAGCCGGGATTAGAACCCACGTCCTCTGACTCCCAGGCCCGTGCTCTTTCCACTAGGCCACTCTGCTGATTCCCAGAGCCTTTCCACTGGACTAGTGGCAGGGCTCTAGAATCGTCTTTCTGCTCTAGGAACAATCAATAAATCATCAATCAGAAGTATCTACTGAGCGCTTATTCTGTACAGAGCACTGCCCTAAGTGCTTTGGAGCATGCAATAGTTAGCAGATGTATCCTAGTGATGGAGTGTACCCTTTGAGGAAGATGGTGGAACTTCAGTCCTGAATCTTTAGGACTGAGAACCTACATGAAGGAATAGAGTGAGAGAGTGCAGGCACTCCTCTCTCTCTGCCCATTTTGTACCCACTGTGGTACAGAACGCAATGAGTGAGTACCTTGTGAAGGGCAATCAAAGGTACTGTTTGTTCGGGCCCCATTTTGGCTGAATGCTTGCTGTGAGATGCCAGCACTGTGTTGTGCCAGAAAAATCACTGCAGGCTTTGACTTCTGCTTTATCAGCAGTTTTTTTTAGGAGTCTTGCTGGGCCTGTCCACTTTACAGAATTCCTAGGTGCTTCCGTGGTTAGGAACTGTCACCTCCAGTGGCAGAGCCCCAGCAGGAATTTTCCTACTTGAATAGCTGGCACTAGACACCAAAGATATAACGATAATAACTGTGGTATTTAAGTGCTTACTATGTGCTAAGAGCTGGATTTATTCATTGATTCCTTCACTTAATCATATTTATCTAGCGCTTCTGTGTGCAGAGTACTGTACTAAGCGCTTGGGAAAGAACAAAACAGCAATAAAGAGAGCTAAAAGAACTGGGATAGATATAAGCTATTCAGGTCCCACATAGGGCTCACAGTCCAAGTAGGAGGGAGAACAGACACTGAATCCCACTTTACAGTTGAGGAAACTGAGGCACAGAGAAGTGACTTACCCGAAGTCACACAGCAGGTAAATGGTAGAGCTGGAATTAGAACCCAGGTCCTCTGACTCTACGGCTCAGGCTCTTTCCACTAGGCCATGCTGCTTCTCTAAGTCTCCTGATTCCTAGAGCTGTCCTCTTTCCACAGGACTAACATACACCTTATCTAACACTGAAATAGCCACTCAACCAGCTTTGGTTTATTCTTGGTCAGTTCAGCACGGTTGCAGAAGTTGCAGAATAGGTTTCTGAATTGATTCCTTAAGTTAACCGATATGAAAGAGCAAAAAAAATATTTTTTTAGAAATTGGGTATCTTCAAAGATAGAATAAAGAGAAATTCTTCAGCAGCAGTCTCTAAACCATTTCCAGATGTATAAAATATTTGGGAGGGCTATAATCTGTATGTAACTAATTAGACTGGGCTGTCAATTTTCAGACATTTTTAAGTTAAAATTTTATTCTTGTCACTTTGATTCTGTAATTTTTTGACTTTTTTCTTCTCTGTACTTTCTCACCCACCCACCATCTTTGACCCAGATCTCCCACATCAGAAGTGTATTGCAGCGATAGGAAAATCATAGACAACCCAAACCAGAATTCAGAGAACACTTTCTACAGGGTGGAGATATCCCCCTCAGGGGAATAACAAGCTTGGCCTCCAAAAGGCTGGGCCCAGAATGGCAAAAATCAAGTGATACTGGCCTGAGTAAGCCAACCTGAATCCGAAAGGTAATAATAATAATAACTGTGGTATTTGTGAAGGGCTTACTATGTTACAGACACTGTAAATGCAGGCTGGGTTAGCCGCTTGCTAATCTACAACTCCCACAACATAAGACTGGTTTCCAGACCTCTTTTGTTCTTCAGATTCCACTAGGTTAAGACATTACATTACACCCTGCTCTAAGTGGGTCACGTGAAAGGGAGCATGGATTCTCATCTGAGCTTTGTCTACAAGTCTGGCCCACTGCCCCGAGCCTGAGAAACAACATCTCCTAAAGATCTACTCCCCCTTGGATATCCCCACTACTCAACGGGTTCACAGTTTGCTTTAAAATTGAAACTCCTCCTAAAGGAAAGGGAGGGTTTGTTCTTATGGCTACATATGCTTTTACAAAAATGGTACAATTTGTTTCTCCTTCCAGTTTTATAGGAGCAATAGGACAAAATGTTTTTAAAAGGGACATCTGGTGACCCAGCCTTCGGGGGATAAATGATTCAAATTTGGAAGTCACGGGGTTATTTTTATTTTAAAAGTCCTTGTTCCCTGCCTGTCTTTTAAGCTTCAAATAGTCACAGGACAGAAAAACAGAAGGGACGTCTACAAAACAGTCATTCCTCGAGGACAATGGCTTGGCTAGCTAACAATTTTAGATCTAATTAGAAAACAGCATAATTTTATTTTTCATGATTGATTTCCCTTCCATTCAACTGAACAAACTCAATGTCCATTTTCAAGGAGGAGAAACACTGATGATAAGAAGCTGTAAGAGGGAGCTGAACGTCAGTCAGTCAAAAGTATTTATTGAGCGTTTAATTTGTGTACAGTACCAAGCGTTTGGGAGAGTGCAATATACCAATAAACAAACACAATTCCTGCCACAACGAGATTGCAGTCCAGAGGAGGAGACAGACAAGTGTTCCAGAGCTCTCTCTACATCGGGGCCCTAGAATTAATCCAGGGAGCACCATCTCCCTCCCCTGTTGCCACTGATAGGAGGATGGGCAAAAGCTGCTCCCTCCACTTTAGAACATTGGGAAGTGGGTTTTTTTGTTGCTTTTTTATGGTATTTGTTGTTAAGTACTTCACTGTGTTACAGGCACTGCTCTAAGCACTGAGGTAAATATGAGCTAATCAGGTTGGACACAGATCAGATCCTACATGGGGCTCACAATCTTAATCTCTATTTTACAGTGGAGGTAATTGAGGCACAGAGAAGTTATGTGACTTGCCCAAGGTCACACAGCAGACATGTAGCAGAGCCAAGATTAGAACCCAGGTCCCCAGGACACCAAGGCCCATACTCTAACCACTAGATCATGCTGCTTCTACTGCT
Source organism: Ornithorhynchus anatinus (assembly GCF_004115215.2). NCBI lineage: Eukaryota > Metazoa > Chordata > Mammalia > Monotremata > Ornithorhynchidae > Ornithorhynchus > Ornithorhynchus anatinus. The sequence continues at coordinate 37,095,830 of NC_041741.1, forward strand.
TCCCAGTGCACCCAGTGGACTGTGGCTACCTTGCCAGGTACAGTGAAAAATCAGAGGGCTTTTCCTTCAGGCAGTAGTGTTCTTCTCTTTCTGTTGTTGAAACGTTTTCATCAAATGTACCCTTTTATTTACTGCATTGATAAGGCATTGACTTTGGGTCAAGTGCTGGGGTTCATGCAAGATAATTAGATTAAACACATGGGGCCCACAATTTAAGAGATAGGGAAAACACGTTATCATTTCTTCCTTGGCATATCTGCCCTCTGCTTCCTCCTTTTAGGTGGGAGTCTCTGAAGAGTTAGGGAGGGGTCCCTACCTGAGTTAATATCCTTATTCACTTATTTTTCATTCAATAGTATTTATTGGGTGCTTACTATGTGCAGAGCACTGTACTAAGTGCTTGTCTTATCTTAGTACAGGGCTTGGAACAAAGTACTTGCTTAAGTGTCATAATTAAATATGTTTTAAAAGGAACCTCATTGCAAAATGCTCAATCTAAAATATGAAGGAACCATAGCAGAAAATAGAAAAAGGTAATGCACAATGAAACCCAAATTAGGCCAGGACCAATGCAAAATGTAGTTCCTGCTTTACAAATTCAACTGAAACTCAGGTTTCAGTTCAATTAGTGAACCTGGGACTTTTATTTTTAAGAAAAGGCTTGGTGCAAAAGGTTAAGAATTCAAAACCCTGAGCATTTTTCATTGCATCTCAGAAAAAAACTTCACAAACCTCACAGAATAACAAGGGAAACTAAAATTGTATCCACTGAGTTCGAATAACAAAATTATGGAAAGTCAGTGTCAAAATACCAAAACTCATTCGGAATCATTTTCCCAGACACCTCAGGGGATTTCTTCATTAATCTGGATATTTCGTCCATCCTAATTTTCCTCCCACAGAGGAAAGAAAATGGTATGGACTCTTTGCCATACACTTCTGTGGGAGGAGGGGACAGTTTTGGCTCTCCTTTCCTCCACAAAGATGTTGGTAGCACAGGTACCCCCTGTAGCATTTCTCCATTAAACTGTAAACTCCTTGAGGGCACGGTTTAGTTCTTTTATTCTATCTCTAAGTTCCCAAGCCCTAGAATAGCACTGGGAAAAAAAGACATCTTTAAATTGGGAGTTAAAATAATAGATCATAAAAACTTCATTCTAATAAATAAGCATATAATTAGGGAATTTTGAAAGCGCTTTGAAAATCATTATAATGATTCAAAGCCATAGCAGAAGAAAAAGTTTACTGTTACTGTACATACAGCATGAGTCAGAAATAGGATCCCAAATAATGGGACTTCATTCTACCTTACACCTGAAAAAGTGTTATTCATCTTATCACTCATGACCAAATGAAATCTATAAAAATTTTAATTTTATGTGCAGTTAATCTTCTTTTGGTCCTACTTTTATAGTGTGGAAGAAGAAATCCTAGCAACGAAAAATTAGATCAATGTTACCTCTATTGATAGTCACTATTAGATGAACGAGTCCACATGTGTTTCAATTCTTTGGTTTTCAAGCACTGTTTTTCAAAATAACATGTTTACATAATCTTCAACACGTTGCTCTTGCATTCTTGGAGTACAACTCATTGCTGGCTTCTTTGAAAGCCAAACTTTTATCAGTAAAATCTTATGAATATAAAGCTAATTCTATTAGGGCTGTGTCTGCATTTTATCTCTTTTCCCCCTAAGTGCACATTTTTATACATGGAAAGTGAAATGTCATACATATTTACCTAATGCCAATGTCATTATAAATTGAAAGGGTTCTAAATCTCACTCACAGGTATGTTGAGGAAGTAAGCTTCCATTTTCATCTGTTAGTCTACTCCGTTGTTCTTTTTCAAAATAGATTGACAATCGATTGACTAGATGGGTTACATTTTTTTTTTTACGAACCGAAGTTATAAAACCTTTGTCTTTAGTGTAAGGCATTAGTGTAAGGCATTTTCAGGTACTACCAACAGCCTTGTTGCTGTTACTAAAAACAAGTTTCACTATGCCTCTATAGAAATAAATATTTCACAACTTTATAGGCATGTTTCATCTATTAATAAAAATGTATTTGACATTTTTCATCCCCTTATGTCATATAAAGCAATGTCACCTAAAATGCTTTGAAATCATATTTATTCAAAATTTCCAGTTCAGACTGTCCAAGTACCTTACTGATAATAGGCAATTAACTTCACACCATTTATTTCCCTACTTAAGACACTTTCCTCTGTCAGCTTGTCCAAACTGTGCACCTCCTCTCCTTTAAAGCCACTTCCCCCTGGAAGCACTTTTCCACCTTCTTAGCCATAATGTTCTCTCAATTGCTTCAGTGATCTAGTGCTCACATTTATTGATCTTCCACTTTTTTATCTACCAGTATTTTTATATAGTCACTTTCTGCATTTTCATCAGTATAAGACTCAATATCATCAATTTTTGTTGAGCATTTATTGTGCAAAGAGCACAGTTATAGGTACTTGGGAAATGTCCAAAAAGGCATCATCCAAGACATTCAATACAAATTCACTGCCCTAAAGAACAGTCAATTCATTCATCCAATCGTATCTGTTGAGTGCTTACTGTGTGCAGAGCACTGTACTAAGCCCTTGGGAGAGTACAATACAACAATAGTCACATTCCCTGCCCACAATGGATTCATAGTCTAGGAATGGGGGAGACAGATATCAGTACAAATAAATAAAATTACAGATATGAACATGAGTGCTGTGGGGCTGGGAGGGGAGAAGAGCAAAGAGAGCAAGTCAGGGCAAAGCAGAAGGGAGTGGGAGATGAGAAAAAGTGGGGCTTAGTCTGGGAAGGCCTCTTGAAGGAGATGTGCCTTCAGTAAGGCTTTGAATGGGGGGAGAGTAATTGTCTTTCAGATTTGACAAGGAGTGTGTTCCGGGCCAGAGGTAAGATGGGGGCTAGGGGTTGGCGGCGAGACAGGAGAGATTGAGGCACAGTGAGAAGGTTAGCACTAGAGGAGCTATGTGTGCGGACTGGGTTGTAGAAGGAGAGAAGTGAGGTGAGGTAGGAGGTTGGCAAGGTAGTGGAGTGTTTTAAAGCCAATGGTGAGGAGTTTTTGTCTGATGCAGAGATGGATGGGCAACAACTGGAGTTTTCTGAGGAGTGGGGTGACATGTCCTGAATGTGTTTGTAGAAAAATGATCTGGGCAGCAGAGTAAATTATGGACTGGAGAGGGGAGAGAAAGGAGGCTGGGAGGTCGCAAGGAGGCTGGGTGGGATAGGATGAGGGATTGTATTAATGTGGCAGCAGTTTGGATGGGGAGGAAAGGATGGATTTTAGCGATGCTGTGAAGGTAGGACCAAGGATAACGCCAAGGTTACAGGCGTGTGAGACAGGAAGGATGGTGGTGCCGTCTACAGTGATGGGAAAGTCAGTGGGAGGACAGGGTTTGGTGGGAAGATAAGGAACTCTATTTCAGAGATGTTACGTTTGAGGTGATGGGAGGACCCTGATTTTATACTGTAAGAGTAGGGCTAAGGAAGAGAGAGGTGAGGTTTGGGGAAATGATTAATAAAAATAATCCTATTTCAGAGACAGAGCAGCTATCAACCCAACAGGCTTAAACAGTACTTTTTTCTCTCTCTGTTTAATTGACAAGGCTCCCTGTTCCACTGAATAACCCAATGCTTTGGCAGCTTTTGTAGGGGACCTTGAATGGTCTCCTGGATAAACAGGGAATTTTTTTCCCCAAGTTATTTTTGACTAAACACAATTTGGTTCTTGGTTTTGAATGATGATTACAGGTTGCAGTCATGAGGATAATTCTTGGGCAGTGGTTTGACTAAAAGTCTCCTGACATCAAATAAGGGACTGCATCCGGTCCTTTAACTAAAGACAAGTTTTTTCACTGATCCATCTATCGAAGACAAAATATTCAGTGATATCTTGTCATATCCCTAAGCAAAAGTTCTATAGAAGTATTTATCAGCAGGTTGAGTGAACATTAAAACCATCTTATCTGTGATCTCACAAAAATCTCTAAGAATCCTGTTTCATTAAGGCTCTGGGCAATGGCAGATTCTAAATGAAGTAAACCTAATAGCTGGTTGAAAAAAGTTCACAGAAATCAAATTCAAGAGTGCTAATGGTATTTAAATGGTATCAAAGGCTAATGATAATAATGACATTTGACTATCTTTATCAGTTAATATCAGGGGTAGATGACACTTGTAGTTTTAATAGCAATTCAGCACGGTGGGACTTTAAAACCCTGAGAGGCAAAGTTTTGCCATCAGTGTGACTCCAGACGGCCTAAGAGTCTTGCTGATTTTTCTTAATAGGGCTGGAATCCGTCCACTCCCTTTCTCATCCTGCCACCAAGAAGCAGGGCGGAGTAGCGGGTTCTAATGTCAGCTCTGTAACTTGTCTGTTTTGTAACCTTGGGCGAGTCACTTTACATCCTTGTACCTCAGTTGCCTTATCTGGAAAGTGGGGATTAAATACCTGTTCTCCCGCCCCCACCTTAGACTATGAGCCATCATGTAGAAAAGGGACTGTATATATGTATATGAATTATATATTATAATTTATTTATATTAATGCCTGTCTCCCCATCTTGAGGGTAAGCTCATTGTGGGCAGAGAACATGCCTTCCAACTCTGTTGTATTGTACTCTCCCAAGTGCTTAGTATGCTACCTTGCACACAGTAAAAACTCATTAAAGATCATTGATTCATCTTGTATCTACCATAGCACGTAGTACAGTGCTTGGCACATTGTAAGCACAAATACCATATTCATTATTATCATTATTATTACTTGAGGGCAATTATATTTAGCCTTTATTCTCTGTGTCCATTTCAGAGGAAAAGCCTATTTGCCCATTTCAGTGTCTGCATCTAACTGATCACATAGGTCTAGATTCAATACATAGGATCTCTAATCAGAGACGGTTTCTAATTGGAGTAAGAGTCTCTAATGAGATTAAGGAGGCTAATTTGTCTGGAATGCTCTCTTTTAATGAAGGGAATGGGCTATCATAAGATTCTTTGCTTTGGGGCTAAACATGATTTCAAAAATATAGATCAGCTTGGATTAGTGCTAATGTTGGATAGACCTTAGGTTTATGTCCCAAGAGGATTCAGATCAAAAATGGATTTTCCTACTGAAAAATCACCTTCAGATCAATCAATCCCAATGTCATAATTTATTATCATGGATTGGGCCCAAATTTATCTTTTACATAAGCATTCTCTAGTGAGTGAGAATTTGAGCCAGCTTATACTGAGTTATGATTAAAGCAAAAAGAAAGGATCCATAAACTACTGCTGTAGGTGGTAAATGCCTTGGAAAATGCATTTAGACAAAAGCCAGGGACTCAACTGACACTTTTGCAAGGTGAGAAATTTACTGAGGTTTCAGACAAAACTAATTGTCTCCGCACCAGATTCTGGATCGGTTTTCCCGGAAACAAAATTGAATCTGAGGCTCAGAAATAGACCATCTCTCTTAAATGAAATGTGGTTGGTTTCAATTAATAAGGGATCAAATCAGTCCAAAGTCATCCATCTACGAGATGGGCTCATTTCCCTTCCATCTAATCTCTGTCCCCACAGTGTTTTCTACAATGTCATGTACCCTGTGGGTGTGGATAACAGTTTGATGGCGATGACTGCATGTCGTAGGTCCTGGCGATCTGTCAGACGAAACCACTTTGGTGTATGAGAACTACTTAGACACCTGGAAACAAGGAAGCCTAATCATCTCCACCGCACTCTTCCAGGCCTTGAGTGGTGTCGGAGTCAGGCAAAGTGGGACTCAGAGGCACAAGGAGTTTCCTTTTCTGCAGTCCAATATTACTCCTTCTCTGACTTCTGGTTGCTGAGAGAGGCACAGAGGAAGAAAATGGAATTTGGGTTCTGAAGCAATATGGGAAAGAGAAATCCCGGGCTGGAGCCCTCCATCTCCATCTCTCTCATAGGTGGTGTGGGACCAATGCTCACCCCAAATGGCAAAGGATGAGAAAAGGTGCACTGCTGTATTTCTGAGCAGGGTTGTATGGGATTTTTAATGTGACAATTTCATCCAGGGACATAATTTCACCATCAGCAGACAGGCCTAGTAGGAAGCAGCATGGTCTATTGGAAACAGCAAGGGTCTGGGAGTCAGAGGATCTGGGTTCTAATCCCAGTTGTGCGTTTTTGGGCAAGTGACTTAACTGTTCTGAGCCTCAGTTTCCTCATCTGTAAAATGGGGATTAAATGCCAGTTCTCTCTCCCTTTAGATTGGGTGCCTTATAGGGGTCAGGGACTATGTCCAACTTGATTACCCTGTATTTACCACAGCACTTATTACAGTACTTGGGAAATACTGAGTACTTAAATACTATTATTATTATTAATATTATCTCTTTCTCCTTGTGCAAAGTATCAAGAATAATTTCGGGGAGGAATTTAAGCCACTCCTTCCCTTCTGGAAAACATTTACAACCTCACTTAAAAAGCAGCTTGTCCATGACTATTAAAGATATTTTATCTTGATCAAGTTATTTGCTTCAGTGCTGGGCAAACTGTAGAAACTCAGTAAATATTCCCTTATGATAATGCGATTGGCGAAGAAAGGTCTGTTGTACTTTCTTAAGAGTTTAGCACAGTGCTCTAAAAGAATAAACCCTCAGTGAATATTACTGATTGACTGAATATCCATTTCTGCTCAGGACTGAGTAAAGCCTCTCTAATTCAGGCTAAAAGAGCAGCATATTATCTGGCTGGCATATTTCTGTCAAGTGAAACACCAGAACATATCACCAAGAGATTGTTGAGGAGAAGTTAGACAAATATGGTATTTACTGTGTGCAGAGTACTGTACTAAGCTCTTGTAAAAGTACAGTACAATAGATTGATAGACATGAACCCTGCCCTCAGGGACTCGACAATCTAGGGAGGGAATTTACTGTCCAGAGAGGGAGTTTACCGTCTAGTGAGTTGCAGATCTTCTTATTGCCTGGAATTGAGAGGGTCATAAAGCAGCGTAGCTCAGTGGAAAGAGCACGGGCTTGGGAGTCAGACGTCATGGGTTCGAATTCTGGCTCTGCCACTTGGCAGCTGTGAGACTGTGGGCAAGTCACAACTTCTTTGTGCCTGTTATCTCATCTGTAAAATGGGGATTACGACTGTGAGCCTCACGTGGGACGAACTGATTACCCTGTATCTCCCCCAGCACTTAGAACAGTGCTCTGCACATAGTAAGCTCTTAACAAATACCAACATTACTATTATTATTATGACCTTTTGAGGGCTTTTTTATGGTATTTGTTAAATTCTTACTATGTGCCAGGCACTTTTTTAAGTGTTGGGGAAGATATAAGATAATCACAGTTCATGTCCCTCATGGAGCCCACAGTCTTAATCCCATTTTAAGGGTAAGGTAACTGAGGCACAGAGAAGTGAAGTGACTTGCGTAAGGTCATACAGCCGACAAATGGTAGAGCCAGGACTAGAACCCAGGTCTTTCTGACTCCCAGACCTGTGTTCTATCCACTAGGCCATGGAGTTTCTCAAGGGAGTTTACAGTCTAGTGAGTTCAGACCTCAATCAGGGGACCTTTCGAATGAATTGAGTTGCCTTCCAGCAAAAGATTAATCTGTTCTGCAAGGGATGCTGGGGCTCTAAGTTTTGTCACCCCAGATTCAAGGGAATAGGGAGCCTTGAAGACTGGAGGGCGCTGGATGGCCACGGGGATTCCAGGCTGGGATACCTGCTCTCTGCTTGGTGCTAGGTCTTTTTGTCCCAAGAACCCTCAAACCTGTATGATCCTCCCGATTCCAGGTAACAGCTTGAGCCCCTGAAATCCCATCACCAGCCTTTGATTCCCCTATGGCATTTCTTGTTCCTAAGCCAGTAGCTAGTTTAGGCTTGGACACCATTGGAGAAAACACGACTTTTGTATCACAGGATCTGAATTCTGACAATTTTGGCTCAGCAGACGCTATCAATTTAGGCTGTTCTTTTGTCCAATATTGCAATCTCAGGAGCATTTTTTGGAAAGTGGCACTATATTAGATATAAAATTCAGAATCGCCCAGAGGGAAATAAAATGAGATGCCTACAATAGAGCAGGCAGTTTACTGCTGACAAAAGAGGGGGTGCCACCTCAGATTAGGGGAAAGGGCTGGAGAGAAAGAAGGAAAGTGGGGTCCTTGGTGGAGAGGAAGACAGAGTGATTGCCACTCTATCTCCAGACTCACAACTCTAAATGGAACCGGGTCCCCTGACAGCAACTTGGAATGGCAGCGAAGCAGTGGGAGCTGAGAGTCTCATGCATCATATCCTGCTGGCGCCTCAAATTCAATACATCTAAAACTGACCTCCTCATTTGCCCCCTCACATCCTCTCTGCCACCTTAATTCCCATCATAAATGGGCAAAGAGTGAACTTTCCCAAGCCATTAGTATAGGGCTCAGCCTAGAGTAAGCATTCAATTAATTCTATTGACTGTTACTGGTTGCAAACCCACATTCTTGGCATCTTCCTTGACTTTTTCCTCTCTTTCAACCCCTATATTAAGGCTGCCACCAAATCCTGTCAGCTTTTCCACCAAATCATTTCTAGAATTTGCCCCTTCCTGCCACTTCATTGGTCTAGGAACTTGACATATACCAGCTTGACTACTGTAATAGAAACTTCTGAGTTCAAAATGCTCACTCAACTTTCTGTCTCCTACTTTCCACTCCCTTCTCTCACCACACCCCAGCTCACAGTCTTCATTTCTCTCAAGCAAGCCTACTCACCGTATCTTGTTCTCATCTCTCCCACCACTGGCCTCTTGCTCACACCTTCCCATCCATCTGGAACTCCCTTCCCCTTCACATCTGACAAATCACAGCTCTCCCCTCCTAAGATCAAAGCCCTTTTGAGATCATATCTCCTTCATGAGCACTCCCCTGATGAATCTCTCTTCTCCCCACTTCATATCACCCAACTGCTACTTTTTTTTTTAATGGTATTTTTTAAATGTTGACTAGGTGCCCAGCACTACACCGAGTACTAGGGTAGACACAAGATAATCAAGTTGGAACCAGTTTATGTCCCACATGGTGTTGTGATCTTAATCCCCCTTTTACAGATGAGAGAACTGAGGCACAGAGAAGTTAAGTGACTTCCCCAAGTTCACAAAGAGGACCAGTGACAAAATTAGAATTAGGACCTGGATTTACCCCTTCTGTGCCACCTATGCATTTATTTCCTCACAACCCACAAACTGTTCACATATCTTGTATACTCTCCAAACCTCTAATTATTTAAGTGTTTGTTATCCCTTCTAAACTGTAACATCTTTGAGAGCAGGGATTGTATCTTTCAATGTTATTGGACCCTCCCAAGTCTTTGGAATGTGCTTTACACCCAGTAGTTATTCAAAAAATGTACTCAATTGATTATTTACACCCACAGGGCTTAAAGTTGATTGGCTAGAGGCATATAGAAAAAGTCAGAGTGGCTGAGTTTGAATTTATGCCTGATTACTTATATGTGGTAAACTGATGAAATGATATCTTGTAAAAACACTGTTCCTTTCTAATCACTTAAATTTCAGGAATTTTGGGAATTTAGACATTTAGGGGTTTCTTTCAAAAAAATATCCTCAGGTCAGTACCACAGGTCAGCAGGGGGGAGCTCCACCTTACATTTGACAAAACTCCCCTTCTTTAGGGTCTACATATAGTCTCCAGACATAAAATGATAACATCTGCAAAGAAAATTCTTGGAAACTTTAAAAAAAAAATCTGTGGAGTAAAATGTTGGCATTTGATCCAAACGACTGGTGCATTTCAAAATGGATAAATTGGTCCCTGGGGATAGTTTGGTATATCATTTCTGTTAAGTTTGTTAAAGAGACTTGTAATCCTTTGGGAGAGAGAATGAACGTTATAAAAAAGTGGGATATTAATAGCATAGATTTTGAAGGTGATCCTCTGGGACTTTGTTAAGCATCATCCATTGACTATATGGGAATTTTATGGCTAAAACCCTTGCTTGCAATAGAGGGACCATTTACGTTCTGATTTCCTTGGTCTCCAGAATAGCTGTCCTAAGACTCAATAAACTAGTAAAATATTCAAACTTTCAAATAAGCCTTTTTTCATTTTCCAGGCATTTTCTGGCAGTACATTAATCCGATTATTTATGATTTGTTCCAACTATCATATTTATACTATCTTAAAAATGTGCTCAGTATTATGAAGGGCATTTTTCGAGTTATGTATCTTTGTGAAAACAGTTGGCTGTATAATTATGTCTTTCTTAAGCAATTTACAAGCACAAATAGGCTCATTTCCAGTAAAAACGATGAACTGCCTCACAAGTCACTAGACAGTTTAGTTTTCATTATGCAACATTTTAAATAATGGGAAAATATACTTGGATATATTTTACCCTTACTAAAACATACTGGCCTGCCATTTGTCTGCTGTGTGACCTTGGGCAAGTCACAACTTCTCTGTGCCTCAGTTTCCTCATCTGCAATATGGGGGCTGTGAGCCTCATATGGGGACATGGACTCTGCCTAACCTGATTAGCATATACCTACCCCAATGTTTAGTACAGTGCCTGGCATACAGTAAGGGCTTAATAAATACCATAAAACAAAAGATGACATCTACCATCTTAGCACAAAGCAAAATTTCACCCATTTAAATTCACCTAGCTATAGATCATGGCAACTAATTTTCCAAACCCCAAAGCATCTGGCTCTTGGCTTACAAATTTTCCTAGTCTTCTATCTTCTTTTTATTTTTAAATACAGAATTATTTAGTCGTAATACCCTTCGAGATGCTTACAATATAGAATTTAGACTATTCTTTGTTTGTGAAAGTCCTAATTTGATTTCTACTTCTCTTTAGGGATTCTTATGAAATGGGTAGGCACAACAAAGAAATATTTCCAAAATCCATTTTTCAAAAATCTAACACATCCTGAAATGGATAAAAGGAGATTAAACAGTCGGTGTATATTTCATATGCACCCAAAAATCTTTGCACACTAAGTCTACCGGTTTATGCAGGAAATAGTACTGCCTTGGGCCCTACTATCCTCTGGGAGTTTTCTTCTGCTCCCAAGTGATGTGACGGGCTGAGGCTGAGGATAAACAACTAAACAACTTGGTGAGAATCCTCTCCCAATCTCCTCACCCCATTCCATATCTCTGACCTCCCTTACTTTGATCATGTCATCTTGCCACCCAATCTTTGATTTAGGAATCACCTGAAACCTGGTCACTTTACTGTAGTGGATTGTGGGCTTAATTTCCATGGAGTGAAATTGTCATGGAGGAGACCAAACAGGAATAAATGCATATGCTATATTCTTTAAAATTTCTGACTTCCCGTTAGAATTTTAACTGATGTTTGAAATCCAGGTCTATGATGAATATTATCATTAGGTTATCTTTTATGTAAAGAGGGAGTTAATCTTTTTGCATCAAAATCGACAGAAGTTTTATAACTTTAAAAAATGCTTCCTCTAGCTAAAAATGGCACAGATTATCCAATTAGTAACAGAAGCTTTGAAAGTAGTTTAGTAAAATGCGAGAAGAAATGCTAAGAAATGTTTTATTTGGAGCTGCTAAATTCCAATAGGGCTGGGTTCTTCATGAACTTAAAATGGGGGATTTAGATTCTATTATATATCCTTTTCATTCCTTAATTAATGCATTTTATATATTTCAATTCCAGTATTATCGCCTCCTGAAATCTCAGCTAGCCAAGTTATATACATTATTCACATTCCTAGTCTGTAGCTCGTCAAGAATTTAAAATACCACCGACTTCCTGATATCTCATCAGGGTAAGCAAGTAACTCTAATGCTCAGTTTCTTACCTGTTTATGGAAATTGATCATGGATTTCTGCTACCTGGATGCTATTATTACACAGATTGTACTGTGGTCAGAAAGTGATTTGGCCCAACAAGCTGTGTCTGGTTGTACTAACCAACACATGTTTCAAAGTAAAGCTCTGATGCAATCCGCTATATTTGTTCTATAAAAAACACATAGAAAAAAAAGAAATAAGAAATAAAGAACTGCACAGAGCTAAAATGCTAATGAAAATGCCACAGAAGTGAAACCTAGGGCAGATTTACAGAAAATTAGCAAAGACTTGTAGGAGTAAGGTCAAGGAAGTTAAAGCAGGAAATGTGAATCAACTTTCAAAAGACAAAAAGGGAAAAGAAAAATATTCTTTAGGTATACCAAGAACAGGGGACAAATTAAGGGGAATGTTGCTTCTTTATTATATGGGAAGGTGATGATGGATGATAGAAGAAATCAAATAGGTGAAGATGATTAATGTGTTCCATACCTCCATCTTTATTAAAAAAGAAACAGGGAACCGGAAAAGGGGACACACTGCTAGGGAAGATGAGTGGGATTTTGGAGACATCTAATGAAAACATATTTACATGCACTTCGTGTATTCAAATCTCTAGACCTCTTTTCAAAAGGGTAAGAGAATCCTGATGATACATTCCAGTCTCGAGAATATGTTTCACTGAAACATCCCCCAAAAGGACCATGCAAGGCAGTGACTGTGAAGATGGCTCCAGTCAGCACCTGAGATGGCCAAATTGCAACGGGGATAAAAAAAAAGATTTCTACACCATATTTAGCCCATCTCATAGGGAAGAAAGAAGGAAAGGCACAACGGGAAGAAGTTAGGGATTCTCTTGGGATTTTGAGAGCAGAGAAAATGAAAATTGCAGCCTGAGGAGTCTGGTTAGGAGAAGGGTAAATACACTGAGAAGTGAGGACTTTCTGTGAAAACTTATGTTCCTGAGCATTGAGGTTTATTAGGGGAGGAGAATGCATTTCACCCTGGAGACAGGAAAACAAGTCACTTCTTATTAAAACATCCTTCTAGGTAGAATTCCATGGCTTTAGCTGGGTCTCACCAGAACTCAGATTTCCCAGAAATTCCAGCATTTTGCTCCTAGGCCTTCATTTTACTCATCCTTCTACTGTACTTGCCCTTTGGAAGCTCTCCTCTCTACTTATTGCAGCTGAGGTTGGAGTTCCCCCACAGTGACATACAGCAAGAAGTCAGCAATAGAATGACTAAAACTCTATTTTTTCCCACAAATCTGCCAGCAGAAACTTGTGGATAGCTCAATCATGGATCACAGAGAGGCAGTATGGCCTACTGGAGAGAGCAGTTGGTAGACCTGGGTTCTCTAGACTGTAGCCTCATTGTGGGCAGGGAACATATCTACCAACTTTTATACTGAACTCTCCCAAGCACTTAGTACAATGTTCTGCTTACAGCAAGTGCTCAATAAATATGATTGATCAATTATGACTCCGCTGTTTACCTGCTGTGAGACTTTGGGCAATTTATTTAACTTCTCTGTGCTTCAGGTGCTTCACTATAAACTGGGATAAATATCTGTTCTCCCTCCTTCCCTCCCACACTGGGAGACCCATGTGGGACAAGGACAGGATCCAATCTGCTTATATTGTAACTACCCCACCACTTAGTACAGTGCTTGACAAATAGTAAGTACTAACAAATACTATTATTATTATTAAGATCTCTAACCAGTGGAGAATACCTGAGGTGGGCGGCAGCAGTTATGTAGTGTTTGCCACCCTGGACTGCCTTTTAGTGTACATAATTGCCCTCCACTGCACATCTGCCCTTGATGACTTCTTCCTCATTGCCTCACTGTCTTTTGGCTCTTATATTTAATCCATTATTAAAAACTAACAGTTCTTCTATTCAATATTCTCCAAATGTGCCCCTTCCTTATTCACTCAAAGAGCCATGAACCTTATCAATCTCTCATCATATCGCAGTTAAGAATACTTTGTCACCCCCGCTGGTATGGAACTCCCCATTCCTGTCTCTCCTGCTTCAATCTACACTAGAGAGTACTGCCAGGATCATCTTCCTGAAATTCCATTCTGAACCCATCTCTTCCTGCCTCAGACACTTGCAGTTGCCTCATCTCCCTCCACATCAAGCAAAACTCCTCCCAATTGGGCTTCAAAGCAGTCCGTCAACCCTCCCCACTCTATTTGGCAAAATTCTTAACTCGTTACCTCCCGGCTCATGTACTTTGCTTCTCTCCCCATCTTCAAAGTCTTTCTAAAATCCCGTGACCCCTGAGAATCCTTCCCAAAGATTATCTTCCAACAGTCTACCTGTCACCCTCAGCATTTAGGTATTTTAGCCATATTTATTTACTGACATATTTATTGGTCCATTCAATTATTTATTCACTTACAACCTTGTTCTTCTTCCGGCTCTCCCCACTTATAAATATTTTGTGTCAGTATGCCTACCCTATTCTGATTACACATTCAATGAGAACATGAAACATGTGCCTTCTATTGTTCTTTCCCAAGTGCTTCGAACCATACTTATAAATGCCAATTAATACTATGGTTTAATTGAATGATTGATATCCAAGCTTGAAACATATAGTGAATAGATAGTACCATCCCTTTGGGTTTCAAAGATGACCCTCCAGATAAGATGTTTACATCGATATGTGTGGATGAAAAGACCAATTTGAGACTAAAAATCCCTCCCACATGTTGCAAACAAAAGGTCACTTTTTGCTATCGTCATTAATTCTGTCTCTTGAAATTCCTGCTCTAAGGGAGTCGTACATTTTGCTGCACACTGTCCTGGTCTGGAAGGCTACTAATGGTACCTGGCAGTCTACACTTATGCCTCATCCTAATGGCATGAGTCAATTCACTTCTCAAAAGTGTTCAGTGACAGGAAAGAGTTTTACAGGGTGTGTGGGTGGAAAATGAGCTGGGGAGAAGTCACCCAGAATACTGTCTTGGAATATGGCGGATGCCAAATATGGTCAGGAAAGAGATCAGGAAGAATGTATTCTTGTGGGTGCATTTTAAAAGAGGACCTATTTGTGATTGCCTTAGTTATGTACGAAGTGGTGCACATTAAAGAACATCTGCTACAAACTGGAAAACTGCAGTAATAAAGTGAATTTCCTGGTGCAGCCCATTAGTTGATTTAGACAGAATAGCAAGATGGAACAGAAGCCAAGAGAGTTCACGTGGTAAATGTGAAATCAGACTAAACATTCATAGTTGATCTTTTCCTACTAGCAGATAAGTATAAAACTTTAGTTTATTTCCACAGTGATATAGAATTCAATTAGAACCTATTTGTAGCCTTGTCCAGAAAATGTTTTCAGCTTCTATCAATTCAGAGAACATAGCATGAGATGGCTGAATTTCAGTGTTTATGAAATTCTGTTAAATTATGGGATAATATATTTCAGCCTTCTAAGCAGCAGTGACAAAGTGTACTCAAACGATTTCTTGTCATCAAGCTTCTGTTCGTGTGATAGTAACATTTTCTTTATGTAACCATTTACAAGGCCCACAGCTTTCAAAACACAATTCCTCTGCAACTAATCATATTTCTATTTCCATTTGGGAAAACAAACCAAGAACACTGCCATTACATGAAGAACAGGGCTCCTTCAATGCAGGAATGCTAGGAATGGATAATTCAGATTGTTGATAGTTGTATTCATTTCAAAACAATAGAATACTAAAATGACAGTATTAGCCAGGTCAGATTATTTCAGTCTAGATCTCCCTCCTCAATGCCTTACTCTTTCCAGGGTTGTTGGGATGGTCCCGGGAGGGCTTGGCTCTTTGCAATAAAAATTGTGGTATTTGTAAAGTGCTTGCTAAGTGCCAACCATTGTACTAAGCATGGGGTACATACGAGATAATCAGGTCCCTCAAGGGGCTCATGATCAAAATAGGAGGGAGAACAGGTGTTGAATCCCCATTTTGTAGATGAGGGAACTGAGGCACAGAGGAATTAAGTGATTTGCTCAATGTCCAACAGCAGGTACGTGGCAGAGCCATTATTAGAACCCAGGTCCTTTGACTCCCATTTCATGCTCTTTACACTAAGCTACACCACTACCCTAGAGGAGTGAGAGGAGTGAACAGAGTTAAACTCTGACGATGGAGCTGCACAGAGCTCTGAACTAAGGGGGTTTGGAAAGTACAACAGAATTGACATACATGGTCCTTCCCCTCAGGGAGTTTGCAATTTAGTCATGGAGATTCTTACACACACACACAGAAACACATATTTATATGTTATTTTTCAGTGGTATTTGTTAAGCACTTGTGCCAGGCCCTGTACTAAGCACTGGGGTAGACACCAGTTAATCAGCTTGGACATAGTCCATGTCCCACATGGGTTTCACAGTCTTAATCCCTTTTTCACAGATGCGGTAACCAAGGCACAGAGAAGCTAAGTGAGTTGCCTAAGTTCACATAGCAGACAAGTGGCAGAACCATAACTAGAACCTAGGTCCTTCTAACTTCCAGGCCCATGCGCTATCCATTAGGCCATGCTGCTTCTAGTAAGGGGATGCAACAGAGTTTAAAAATACATATACAAGTGAATTCTAACAGTCAACCATTAGAAGTGGCTATATGAAACTAAACTACACTGAGTTGTGTCCCCCAGCACAACTCACACACTTTCAACGTGCTAATCAGTCCCTTCTTAGTTTGTGGTGAGAAATGAGCAGGGGTTGGCTGGGTGGGAGGTAGAACCATCTAAGCCACTTCGTCTGCTCTTTCGCTCCAGCCTACATAGTGTCCTGTCCCCTGTGGCTATCCTGATTTGACCCAGGACATTCAGAAATGAAGCTAGCAGGGAGAAAAGTTGCTTCTCCTATCAAACATGTTTTCATTATGTAATTTGGGTAGAATGTTCTTGAAGAACTGGGGAATGTTCTTTCCACAGTGCTTGTCTTTCTGGACAGGACACAATCAACAACTCAGCAAAAGTAGATCCAGGGCCCCGAAAACAGTTGTGGGCATGCACCCAGCATGTGCCTGGGAGTCTGAAGGACTTGGGTTCTAATCCCAGCTCCAATACTTGTCTTCTGTGTGACCTCGGGCCAATCCCTTAACTTTTCTTTGCCTCGGATACCTCATCTCTAAAATGGGGATGAAGACTGTGAGTCCCACGTGGGATATGGACTGTATCCAACCTGCCTAGCTTGTATCTACCCAAGTGCTTAGTAGAGTACCTGGCACATAGTAAACACTTAACAAATGCCAGGAAAAACAAACCCACTATTGGTCAAAGCATGAATGCTGTTAACATGAATTTTCCTTAACACAAGTTCTTAAAAATTTTGTTTTCATAACTACTTTAGGAGAAAACTGACTGCACTGGAAGAGACAATTCTTTGAGATGGTTTGGGTGAAGTCAACCTGGAAGTTGAGAAGTCCATGTCTGATTCTCAACGATTATACAATTCATCCTTAGGCCATGCATACTACACGACAGATAGAAAGTTATCGATAATGCATTCAGCAGGAATTACAAGGAATTGTCAACTTTCTTCCAGGGAACTGGAAAACTTGGAGAGAAATTTATAAATGTTTGGTTCTGAGATGCATGGAAAAAGTGGGCCATAAGCCCAAAGCCGACCCCCTCCAGATGTATCAGTACGCAATAATATAAACCATTTAGTCAGGGAATACGTCTGAAAATATACCTCTATCTTTCCAAATATGCAAGATGAAATTCTGCCCCACAAAATACAAAACCCTGCTCTGGTTCCTAGGACAACAGCATAAAATCTGTATGAAATCAAATTACTTGCTTAAGTGTGACAAATCCAAACCACTAGGAAGTGGGAGATAACATAAATCAACAAACCATTAAAGAAAACACCAGGAGCTATTTTGAAGTAAACACAATTCATCCTTCATCCTAAACCATAGCAGACACCACAGTTGAACTTTTCCCATTTCACCATTCCTTTGGATGAGTTTATGAAGAGTGATTTCAGCTACCTAGTAAGCCTCAAATACATCTGACAGCCTACTGGGGGTTATGTTAATATATTCCTTAATTTATAGCCCTCCCATCATTTTAAGTACTCTGGGCAGTGTTGCATGCATGCATTTGACTTTATTTTCTTGAAAGCAGAGATGTTTAGAAGGATAAGTACCATGTGATGCATGAATCCAGAATTTGGCCCACTGTAACCACTGGGAGCAAATTTTTTTTTTTAATGGCTTTTGTCAAGCACTTACAGTATGCCAGGCACTGGAAGGGGTAGATACAAGAAAATCAAGTCAGCATAGATCCTGCATCACATGGGGCTCACAGGCTCAAAGGAAAAAGACATCTAATCCCCATTTTACAGATGAGGAAACTGAAGCAATTAGAAGTTAAGTGACTTGTCCATGGTCACACTGCAGGCATGCAGTGAGAAGCAGCAGGTCAAGTGGGCAGAGCACGGGGCTGGGAGTCAGAAGGACCTGGGTCCTAATTGCGGCTGTGCTACTTGTCTGCTGTGTGACCCTGGGGCAAGTCGCTTCAATTCTCGGTGCCTCAGCTAGCTCATCTGTAAAATGGGGATGAAGACTGTGAACCCCACATGGGTCAGGGACTGTGTCCAACCAGATAACTTGTTTCTACCCCAGAGCTTAGTAAAGTGTCTGGCACATAGTAAGCGTTTAACAAATACCATTAAAATAATTAGCCACAAAGCCAGGATTAGAAGCATATACTCTGACTCCCAGGTCCATACTCTTTCTACTAGGCCACTCTATTCACTCTTTCGTTACGGTATTTATTATGGTATTTTCTTAAATGCTTATCCTGTGTCAAGCACTGTTCCAACCACTGGGGTAGATACCAGTTAATCAGGCTAGACACAGTCCTTGTCTCATATGGGGCTTACGGCCTAAGTAGGAAGGAGAACAAGTATCGAATCCATCCATCTATATCTGCATATCCATCAATCTATCCTTTTGTCCATCTATCTATCTCAGCATCCAAGAAGGCCCAGGGCAGAGAGCTGATCTTACAAAGGCTCCTCAGTGATTAAGTCTGCTAATGCTTGGGTCGGTAAAGGAAGTTACACAAGGAAAATGCAAACAGACGTGAACAATGAGGTTCTCTTTGAATAAAGGGAGGAAGTAAAAGCCTTGGTAATTTTTGACTAATGAGGCATCTGTATGCACACAAGCCTCCATTCCAACAAAAGATGGTATTTCCGAGGCACCGGGTGATGGAGGTTCCTACTGATCCAATAATTTGAGTCTGAGTGAACATAATGTTTCCCTTGGGGCTTACGAACACCGGGACCGGCCCAGTCCGGCGCGACACTGCACTGTGCAATCCGTATTTGAACTATATTTCTCAGGGCCATCTGAACCAGTATTTCACAGTGCCGGGAGGGGGCCCCAAAGGAACCTGCTGACTTATCTCTGCCTATCTTCTGAGGGGGCTCCTCCCACTCCTGCCATTTAACGAAAGGCCAATTACTCTTCCCAGTGACCTGGTTCATCTAATAGGTTTTTCAATGGCTATGTTTCTACTTCGGCTCCGCCACGGTCTGCTTCTTTGTACCTGTCACACGGCTCCCCGGAGGGTACGGTGACACGACAACAGGTCATTTCAACATTTTGCCTTTGCAGGCCAACTCTACCCTAAATAGAGTCCTCAACCTCCTCCTCTTGCCCTGGTTTCCTCATTTCTTCTGTTCCTTTTATATAGTAAACTGAGTTTTTGTTTCAGTCACTGCCTGTAATGACAATTAATATTTTATTCCTCTGGTTATCACATATATATATGGTGCAATTATATATTTGTAATAATACTATCACTAAATGATAATCATATTTTCCGAATGTCTCATCTGATGATCCTGAATCTAACTCAGTGCAATCGTATTTATTGAGTGCTTACTGTGTGCACAGCACCGTACTAAGTGCTTGGAAGAGTACAACATAACAGTATAACAGAGCTGGTAGACACGTTCCTTGCCCAAAACAGGCTTCCAGTCTACAGGGAGTGTATGTACCCTTGTACTGTCTAGAACATACAAGCACTTAATAAATACCATCACTGTTAAGAATAGAAAAGGTAAAGAAGAAATCTTAACCGAGTTTTAAGAGTTGCATGTTAACCTGGAGCCCTCAAAGCCTTAGAGGAAAGCCCTAGATGACCTCCAGATCACCCTCAGGCCTCAGCAGGCTTTCTCTGCTCATTCCAAAGGTTAGAATGTCAGGTACAAAATGACATTCCCAGTTTGGCATTTTGAAGATACCTAGAGGATCATGTAGCGACAATCATGGAGCGAGAGGCAGGGGGACTGTGAGCTATTAAAAATTAGCTATGTGCTCTGGGATGCCAAGGAATCCTCCAACCCTGTCCCCTTTTCAGGTCAACAGAACCGGGGAAAGTCCTGGGAAGAAACTCCCCCCAACTCCCACCTCTGGTGTCGTCACAGAGCAGGCTCATCTGCCTAAATGCGTCAGTCCGACAGTCAATCGTATTTATTGAGTGCTTACTCTGTGCAGAGCAGTGTACTAAGCACTTGGGAGAGTACAGTGTAACAATAAACAGGCACATTCCCCGCTCACAGCGAGCTTACAATCTAGAGGGCGAATGAGGTTCCTGGCTGGTATGACAGTGATGACCCATACTGACCTTCTCAATCAATGGCATTGCTTGTTGAGAGCCTGTGAACACAGCACTCTACTAAGCGCTTGGGAGAATCCCGGCTCTGCCACTTGTCTGCTCTGTGACTTTGAGCAAGTCACTTAACTTCTCTGCTTCAGTTATCTCATCTGTAAAATGGGAATCAAGACTGTGAGCCCCATGTGGAACATGGACGGTGTCCAATCTGATTAGTTTCTATCTACCCCAGCACCTAGCACATTGCCTGCCACAAAGAAAGTGCTTAACAAATACCATAAAAAATACACTACCTACTCCGTTCTCACCTTCCTCAGCTGCAGCTGAGAGGCTAGGGAAAGGTGGTCACTGATGGCGTTGGTGAAGACCAGACACGGAGGCCCACAGGATGTCGTGGGCATAAAGCTGGACCCGCAGCATAATGCAATATCATAGCCAACATTTTGTGGCTATCCCACTGATTCCATCCAAACTCTGACTTCCAGGTCCATACACTTTCCCTCCCAGGTCCCTCTCGACGAGGATGCCACCTCAGAGATGTGGAATTAGGTGGAAGGAGCCAAGGAGGAGGAGGAAGGATGGGAACTTAATAGAAAAATACCTGACATAAAGGCATCCCATGCCATACCCACACTGCAGAGAGGACTGAAACGCTAAAACCTGGGCAAATGGCCTACGGCTGGTTGAGTTGGGCTGTGCTGGAGGACGGTGGGTGGCAAGGTGGTGGGGAGGGCACCATGGACATATCCTATCTTGCACAAAAAAATTTGGGCTCCAGACATTTCTTGTCCTATTCCTTAGGTAGAGAGGCAGAACAGAAATGAGAGTGCTAATAAATATAGATATGCATACTGGAACCTTGCATTACTAAAACAAAAGTTTTGATTTTTAAATTTCTCCACTCTTGCCTCTACAAAATTTGCCACAGTAAGCTAAGGCTTCCAGGATCCTTCATAAAATCTGCCCTTATTTCCCAATGACCTGATTCACTATGGTGCTCTACATGCAGCAGCCGTTCAATAAATGCTGTTGCTGATGAAGACGAAGATGATAATTAAAGGAAGGCAAGAGGAAGGGAAATCCATGAAGAATAGGTTAAAGTAATTTGAATGAAAAATGACTAGGGTCTGGATCATCGATTTCCCTGTGAGAGGGAGGAAGATGGGAAGACATTTAGCGATGCCGTGCGGGGAGAAGTGTCAGTTTCAGAATCTGAACCCAAAAAAATGAACATCGACACCTATTAGCATGTGATGAATCATCATCCACAGATATGAGTCTGAGGGCTGGTCCCTGGTCCCTGAACAGATTTCAGGCAGACTGGAGGTCAGACTCCAGCTGTACAAGCACCTGAGGACTGCATCCTTCGGAGACAAAAAGCACAGCGAGAAACACTTGTCAGGGTAACACAGCTCTAGACCTTGAACTTTCCAACAGCAAAGAGCACATTCCCAGTATCCTGCATTTGTCTCTATAAAGAGCCAGACTGGATCCTGTGGTGCAATCCAGGACACACAAAAATCATTACTATCATCATCATAGTAATTATGGTACTTGTTAAGTGTGCCAAGCACTGTTCTAAGTGCTGGGATAGATACAGCAAAGCAGCCTGGCTCAGTGGAAAGAGCCTGGGCTTAGGAGTCAGAGGTCATGGGTTCTAATCCCGGCTCCGTCACTTGTCAGCTGTGTGACTTTGGGCAAGTCACTTAACTTCTGTGGCCCTCAGTTACCTCATCTGGAAAATGGGGATTAAGACTGTGAGCACTACGTAAGATAACCTGATCACCTTGTATCACCCCCAGAGCTTAGAACAGTGCTTTGCACACAGTAAGCACCTAACATACCATCATTATTATTATTACAAGTTAATCACGTTGCACACAGTCCCTGATCCACATGGTGCTCACAGCCTTAATCCCCAATTTACAATTGAGGTGACTGAGGTTCAGAGAAGTGAAGTAACTTGCCCAAGGTCACTGAGCAGACAGGTGGCGGAGAGGGGATTACAACCCAGGTCCTTCTGACTCCCAGGCCCATGGTCTATCCACTAAGCCACACTGCTACTTCCAAAAATGGGTGGTGGTCAAAAGCTGGGAATCTTTTGCCTCAGCCACTGTTTCCACCTATAACCAAGGCTTGTGGGAAACAATATGGCCTGTTGGAAAGAGCACAGGATTGAGAGTTAGGAGACCCAAGTTTTAATCCTAGCTCCATCCCTTTCCTCCTGGTACAACCAGGTGCAAGTCTTTTGACTCCTTTGGGCTTCAATCTATTGATCAATCAATCAATCGCATTTATTGTGGGATTACTGTGTGCAGAGCTCTGTACTAACCACTTGGGAGAGTATAGTATAACAGAGTTGGTACGCATGTTCCCTGCCCATAAGGAGCCTACAGTCTTGAGGCAGAGGATACAATCTAGAGCTTCAGTTGCCTCATATGTAAAATGGAAATAAAATACCTATTCTCCCTCCTTCAGACTGTGAGTCTCACATGGGACAGGGACTATATCCGATCTGACCATCTCATAACCCAGGACTTAGTTCAGTGTTAGGCCTATAGTAAAGACTTAAAAAATACAATCATTATCAGGTTCTTTTCCCCCACAGTGAGCCCTGCAAATATTAGTACGTTTTTCTACTATGAGCTTGACTACTTTCAGAGAACGGGCTGCAGCCTCCACAGCTGAGGTCATATTCACACACTTGGGTGCATGAATCACATTTTCTCGTCTGAGAACAGATGAAGGAAAAATAATAAAATTCAAGTGGTTTGGACTCCAAATAAAAAGTGACAGTAGTGTGTTTGGGAATGATTTAAAGCATGCTTGTGTATCCTTCATTTTGCTGATGAAACAGAAATACCGGGGCCATCTTTGATATTACTGACCCTCTTTTTGGCCTGCTATCAGATCTTGGTTTTGCCAACAGGAATTTCCTTTGGCCTCTGACAGTTCTCTTTGAGTTCACTTGCTGGTTTCTCTCCCCCACTGCATCCCCTCAACTATGGGTGTCATGCAAGACTCTGTTCTGAATTTTCTGTTGGTGGGGGTGTTTTTTATGGCATTTCTTATGCGCTTACTACATGCCAAGCACTGTACTAAGAGTAGATACAAGATAATCTGGTCCCACATGGGACTCACAGTCTAAACAGGAGGGAGAATAGGTATTAAGTCCCCATCCTGCATTGAGGGAACTGAGGCACAAAGAAGGTAAATGACTTGCCTAAGGGCACAGAGGAGGTAAGTGGTAGAGCCAAGATTAGAACCCAGGTCCTCTTTCCACTGGTCATGCTTTGGTAGACATCTCTGCACACAAGGATCTTACAATCTGCAGAGTATTTCTACCCTGAGGGTGGGTATTTGTACCCATCCTCAGCATTTATCTATCAGTTGTATATTCAATCATTTTCATTTATTTTGATATTTCATCCTGGCATATTCATTCTACTACTTGACCCTTGTTTTCCCTACAGCTCCTACTATTTGCCAAGTTTTGGTCTGCCTGCCTGCCTCATTATATTGTAACCTCCTTGAGGATTAATAATGTGCAATCTGCTTCTGTTGTACTTTCCCAAGCCGTTAATGCAGTGTATTGCAGTCAGTACCATTACTATCCTAGATAGCAGGGTAGCAAATACTACCAACCTGCAATTGTTATTATTAGTCAAACAGACTTATCACTTGGAGGGAAATTCAGTAAAAACAGCAGGGAAATTCAGTGCTTTAACAGCAGGCAATAATTACTGCAATACCATCAGCACCCAAACTGACTTCATCAAGTATCTCTACTATAGTTCAAGAGTTCATGAAAGTCTTTCAAACCAATGTAGAATTTGAGATGTCATTCATAAACTATGATTTAATCAGGAGAGACTTAGGCTCACACAATTGCGAGATTAGGTAGTTTATTAGAAGGAACAAAGGCAAAACAAAATCAAGGCAAACTAGAACAAAAAAAAAAAGAAACCTCTCCTGAAATATTAATGTCTGTCTACCCCTCCTGACTGTAAGCTCAGTGTCTGCCAATTCTGTTGCACTGTATTCTTCCAAGCGCTTAGTGTTTCATTCATTCATTCAATGGTATTTATTGAGCACTTATTATGGGCAGAGCACTGAAAAATTCGGCAACAGATAGAGACAATCCCTGCACAATGACAGGCTTATAGTCTAATCAGGGGAAACTGACAGACAAAAACAGGATAACATAAATAGATAAATAGAATCAAGGGGATGTACACGTCATTAACAAAATAAATAGGGTAATAAAAAGATATACAAATGAGCACAGTGCTGAGGGGCAGGGAAGGGAGGGGGGAGGAGCAGAGGGAAAGGGGGCTTAGCTGAGGGGAGGGAAGTGGGGAAGAGGGAGGGAAAAGGAGAATCTCAGTGTGGGAAGGCCTCTTGGAGGAGGTGAGATCAGTAGGGCTTTGAAGAGGGAAGAGAGTTAGTTTGGCGGAGGTGAGGAGGGAGGGCATTCCAGGACAGCGGTACAGTGTTCTGCACATAGTAAACGCTCAATAAACATGACTGATTGATCAAAATCAATATAATTGCTCTTTCTCTGTTATATGATTCATCAATAGAAATCCTTTGACTAAAGTGCATAACCATATTTTCTTTCCTTTGGTATCCAAAGATGAGAATAAGGAGCATCGCCTAGTGGAAAGAGCACGGGCCTGGGACTCAGAGGTCCTGGGTTCTAATCCTGGCTCTGCCACTTGCAGGCTGTAAGACCTGGAGCAAGTCACAACTTCTCTGTGCCCTCAAATTCCTCATCAGTACTTGTTCTCCCTCATATTTAGAATGTGCACCCTGGGTGGGACATGGATTGGGTCTGACATAATTATCTTGTATCTACCCAGCACTTAGCACAGTGCTTGGCACACAGTAAGCATTTTGCAAATGCCACAATCATTATTATTACCTTTGTTATTAATAGCAACACTACCCTAACTGGCTTGACTTTGGTGTAGAGTCAAGGCTGTCTCATAATATCTGTGATTGAGTTCAAACTTTCACGTTGTCACAGTCTGAAATGTTTTGACATGTTTTCTTAACTCCCCTCTAATCGTTGTACATTCATTCTCTTGGGAAGATCGTCTGCCCTTATGAAACTTCATTTACCATCTCTAATCCGATGACTCCTAAATCCACCTCACCATCCCGACCTTTCCGTCTATACAACTTCGCATTCCCTTCTCCAATCAAACCGTCTTCTCATTGACGTCTTGTCGGAACCTTAAACACAACGTGTCTAAAATGGAACTTAGTAGTAGTAGTAATAATCATAATAACAATGATAATTATGGTATTTGTTAAGGACTTACTGTGTGTAAGCACTATAAAAGGATTGGGACAGATACATGATAATCAGGTTCAACACAATTCCAAGCTTCCCTACCTGGAATGCCCTCTCCTTCAAATCTGCCAGACCACAGGTCTCCTCACCTTCAAAGTCCTCTTCAAGAGCCCACCTCCTCCAGGAAGCCTTCCCTAATTAAATTCCACATTTCCCAGTGGAACTAATAGTCATCCATATCAATTTGTAATATATATCAAGGTTAGACTTTGTGTCTGTCTCACCCATTTCAATCATAAGGTTCTTGTGGGCAGAGACTGTTTCATTTATTTCTCATCTACTCTCTCTCTCATAAAACACAAGTTCAGTAACCACCACTGGTGGACTGATGAGGACCTGGAAACTAGTCAGAGCAAGGCAGTGATGTTGTGGAACCAGAGATAAGACTGTTCCAAGGATGGCCCCAGTGATTCCAGTCAGAATAGTCAATTTCACACCCCACCCTCCCCCATCTCCTTCCAACTTTCCCATCCGGTGTCCCCCAATTTTTCACCTAATAGCAAATTAAACCTGGAATAGTTGTTAATCCAATACTTGAAAAAAAATTGAAAAAACAATGAAATTCGCTTGTGCAAAATACTGAAATACATCACTGTCATGATTTTCCTTCGCTGTAAACAGAGACCCAGAAAACTTTGAAATTTCCTTTGCTGGTGTGAGACGCAACCTCCTCTTCCCAGTGGAAGATTTTGGTTCCCGGGCCACTGCTCTGATCCACAGTCCCGGCCAAAATATCTTGTCTCCTGTGCATAAAATTTGAAAGATTTTTCCATGTTATGCTTATTGTTATGCAGCACCTATGTTCAACAACATATTTTTGTGGGGGGAAACTATAATTAATATAAGAGAATAGCGAAGAAGTAAAATACATGCAAGTGACTGAGAGCCATACAAACTGAGAGGCTTTCATCCAATCTCTTGAAATGACCCTTTAATCCCTCTCCAAATCCAAACAGAATAAGTGATTAATGCTGATTAAAATTACCGAACGTAATCGATCCGGCACTCAGATTGTCTAGGAGAGAGCTGAAGCCCCACATCTCAGTCCCTTGAGAGATTAGAGGACTCTCAACAGCAACTACAGAATGCAACTTTGAAGTAGAGAGGCCTTGAAAAGTCTCATGAGTTTGGAATAGCTCTCCTAAATGAATACATTTCTGAGAACTATTTGCATTTTAGCAATCTCCTTGGGAGAGTTACTGGAGGAAAAAACTCCATAAATCACAGAGTATGCTAAGATGCATTTATTAACATCTGTTTTGGCTAAAAGTACCATCTTCTAGAGCAAAACTGTACAGGTTAGAGCAATTCTTGCATTTATTAAATATATCATGTAGAGTAGACCTACTACTCTGATGCAAAATACATTTTCTGGAGTGTGATATAAAGACAGGACTGCAGAAAATGTCACTTACATTTTACAGCATTTAAAAAGTAGTGGATAATTTCTCATAAAGTTGAAAATTAAATGAGAACCCATTTCATAAAAAATATACAAAAATTGGTTTATGTTAAGTTCTTACTATGGGCAAGAACCTTATTAAGCTCTGGATTGGTTGCGGGATGATCAAACACAGTCCTTTCCTATGTGAGGATCACAGTTTTAAAGGAAGGAGAACAGATATTCTATCCCCATTTTACGGATGAGGAAACTGAGGCACCAAGAAGTTAAATGACTTGCTCGAGGTCATACAGTAGGTAAGTAGCAGAGCCCGGATTAGAACTCGGGTCTCCTGGTTCCCCCCAAATCCTGTGTTTTTTCTATGAGGGCACACTGCTCCACAGTGAAAGAGACGCACACACTCAGGCAGAGGTGATGGACTGCTTACTTAAGGGCAAAGACATCAACAAACTTCCAACACCTTCACTATCAAGATACAGACACAAACCCAACACAAACCCTCACGCTGTCACATATACAGAGAGAGAGTACAATTACGCACTTGCCAAGTTGATGTGCTGATGTCCAGATCAGAGAATCACAAAAAGAGCAAGTCCCAAGTTAGGCAGTCAAGTTCTCCCTTTCCTCCCATAATAATGTTGGTATTTGTTAAGTGCTTACTATGTGCAGAGCACTGTTCTAAGCAATGGGGAAGATACAGGGTAATCAGATTGTCCCACATGAGGCTCACAGTTAATCCCCATTTTACAGATGAGGTAACTGAAGCACAGAGAAGTTAAGTGACTTGCCCACAGTCACAGAGCTCCTCATCTTCCCTCCCAAACCCGGTCCTCTCCCAGACTTCTCTATCACCGTGGATGGCACGACCATCCTTCCCGTCTCTCAGGCCCGCAATCTCGGTGTCATCCTTGACTCGTCCCTCTCGTTCACCCCACACATCCTATCCGTTACCGAGACCTGCCGGTTTCACCTTTACAATATCGCCAAGATCCGCCCTTTCCTCTCCACCCAGACGGCTACCTTACTGTTACGGGCTCTCGTTATATCCCGGCTAGACTACTGTGTCAGCCTTCTCTCTGACCTCCCTTCCTCCTCTCTTGCCCGCTCCGGTCTATTCTTCACTCCGCTGCCCGGCTCATCTTCCTGCAGAAACGATCTGGGCATGTCACTCCCCTTCTTAAACAACTCCAGTGGTTGCCTATCGACCTCTGCTCCAAACGAAAACTCCTCACTCTAGGCTTCAAGGCTCTCCATCACCTTGCCCCTTCCTACCTCTCCTCCCTTCTCTCTTTCTACCACTCACCCCGCACGCTCCGCTCCTCCGCCGCCCACCTCCTCACCATCCCTCGGTCTCGCCTATCCCGCCGTCGACCCCTGGGCCACGTCCTCCCGCGATCCCGGAACGCCCTCCCTCCTCACCTCTGCCAAACTGATTCTCTTCCCCTCTTCAAAACCCTACTTAAAACTCACCTCCTCCAAGAGGCCTTCCCAGACTGAGCTCCTCTTCTCCCTCTACTACCTCTACCACCCCCCCTTCACCTCTCCGCAGCTAAACCCTCTTATCCCCCCTTTCCCTCTGCTCCTCCCCCTCTCCCTTCCCATCCCCTCAGCA
Organism: Ornithorhynchus anatinus; assembly: GCF_004115215.2. Lineage (NCBI taxonomy): Eukaryota > Metazoa > Chordata > Mammalia > Monotremata > Ornithorhynchidae > Ornithorhynchus > Ornithorhynchus anatinus. The sequence continues at coordinate 37,124,681 of NC_041741.1, forward strand.
CTGTACTCGTCCGCTCAACTGTATATATTTTCATTACCCTATTTATTTTGTTAATGAAATGTACATCGCCTTGATTCTATTTAGTTGCCATTGCTTTTACGAGATGTTCTTCCCCTCGACTCTACTTACTGCCATTGTTCTTGTCTGTCCGTCTCCCCCGATTAGACTGTAAGCCCGTCAAACGGCAGGGACTGTCTCTATCTGTTGCCGACTTGTTCATTCCAAGCGCTTAGTACAGTGCTCTGCACATAGTAAGCGCTCAATAAATACTATTGAATGAATGAATGAATGAAAGTGGCAGATCAGGATTCAAACTCATGACCTCTGACTCCCAAGCCCGTGCTCTTTCCACTGAGCCACGCTGCTTCTCCTATGTGACCACTACCGTGATATCACTGTTATATCTGCCCAAACCACCCATTTTGTCATGGTCACTAGTTACTTCTTGGGGATTTCTGACAGCTGCGAAGGGAACAACCCACAACCAGGGCAGCAGTGAATGGCAACGAAGAGTCAGGAAACTAAATTCCAATTTATGTGGGGCAAGAGGTCATCCCAGAAGCCTTTGAAGCACAGAAACCCGCAGTGCTTAGTACACTGCCTGCCACCTAGTAAGTGCTTAACAAATACCACTTAAAAACCACACCGCACAGATTTCCCTTGGCCACCTTCTCGGTAAGGGAATTATGTGATGATTGAAAAGTGGTTGGCAAGGAAAAAAAGGGGATTTCAATTGAACAACGAAAATACTTCTCATATGAAATTCAAGCACAGAAGCACCTTAAATATTTCATTGTTATAGACAGCCTCATAAGATACCTAGTTATTTTTTGTGACACCCTAGATGGGAAAGAGGGACAGATGAGAAATCAGAAATTCTGGGTTTGATTTCCACTTGCATTATTACTATTTTGTGTTACCACGGCATCAAATAAACTTTCTGTGCATCAGGCTGAATCACTGCTCATCCCAACTCTGAAATGTTAGGGCAAAAGTCACTCCAGGATATGAATACAAGCAACTTACCTTTTACATGCCTATATATTATGCTTGATATTATGCATATATTATTTTAAAACATTTACAAAGCATAATGTGCAATGAACGGGTTCTTGCAACATGCTTCAATAAACCTAGTTCAAAATCATTATTTTAACTGAAGCAGCGTGGCCCAGAGGAAAGAGAACAGACAGGGGAGTAACAGGATCTGAGTTCTAATCCTGGACTCTGCCATTTGACTGCTGTGTGACCTTGGGAAAGTCAAAACTTTTCTGTGCCTTCATTACCTCATCTGTAAAATGGGGATTGAGGCTGTGGGACATGGATTGTGTTTAACCTGATTATCTTGTACCAACCTCAGTGCTTAGTACAGTGTCCGCTGCATAGTAAGCACTTAAATACCCTGTGGGTGCCGAGCGGTTAAGGTGTTGGGACTTAAAATACAATGGGCTTTCTCCTCAAAAGTTCGAATCCTGCTCACAGCGAATTTCTTCAGCGCTTAGAACAGTGCTTGGCACATAGTAAGCCCTTAACAAATACCATCATTATTAAATACCACTTAAACAAACAAAACTAAAAACTGATGTCTGTCCTTGAAGGCCGAGGACCTGAAACGTTTATTGGTCAGTTTGGTGATGAATCTGCCTACCAACTCTGTTAGATTATACTCTCCCAAGTGTTCAGTGCAATGCTCTGCACATTGTAAGCACTAAAAAATATGACTGATCAACTGGTACTTGCACTTGAAGACTGCTGTTGACTGTGAAGCCCGAGTCAGGAATGATTGGCATAGTCACAGCTACTGTAACTGAAGAAATAGTTTTTAGTTTGTGCCCTCTGAATCTGGGAACCAGACCTTTCCAACCAACAGACTTTAACAAATGACCATTCTCTGGGCACCTTTACAATCTTCCCGAATACGAGAGAAGCTGTTTCAAAGATATACCCCAAACTGGCCCGACTGGGGCTTCCGTGATAAATGGGCTCTTCTTTCTGATAAATGGGCTCTTCTTTCCTTGCTGTGAGGTTCATGGAAATGGCAGTAGGCTGCGGTGTTTTGTTGCCTCAGTCACCTGGGAGGCAGCCTCCTTGCCCTCAGGGGTCCTGACCTGATTTACTTAGGCCCCATCCACAGCCCGTCCCCAGGCTCTCTCTTGTCCTCCACTGCTCACCGCCTCCTTTCACTTCCCCCATACGCTTCCGCATCTTTCTGGTTAAATAATTCTTTTTTTCTGACCTGTAATTCACAACTATATTTACACCCACCCTATTTCTGAGCATGGAAAATTCCTTGCTGAACTCTGTAACAATTAGTTGGTTCACAAAGCATGTGATTTCTTTTCCCCTGTTGTTTTCTGAGCAGGTTTAGTTACAAATATCATAAATGCTCACAAAATTAGCTCTCTTACATTGAGCCTCTGCCTTGGACTCAGTCGGGTCCTGAGGCAAAATTCCACAACCTGACGACACGCTCTGCATAAAGCAATATTTCCTTAAACTAAATCAAAACTTATCTCCCATTAATTTCATTGCGCAGTTCCCTTTTTCTCATGTAACAAGGTATTGAAAGAAAGGACGGGATAATTAGGTTTGAGTGGAAGCTTTTTGTCATCATTTAGAACATCTTTCCATCGATTTCCCATTGGATTTGTGCTTTTCCTTGCCAAGCAATTTGAGGGTTTTTTTGTTGTTGTTTTTTTACAATGTTCCTCTCCTCACTCATAAATTTTGCCAGATATTCACCTACCCTCTTGATCGTTTAAAAGTTAACTCTTGGAATCTATGCAACCCACTAAGGTGCTGCTTCTTCCAATTCCAGGGACATTCTCTTTCTCCTTTTCTAGGTTATAAGCTCATTGTGAGCAGGGAACCTATTACCAACTCTGTTCTACTCTCCTCTCCCAAGTACTTAGTGCTCAAAGAGTACAATTGATAATATGAAGTTAATAAGTAAGGCCACACCACTGAGTCGAGCCTTGTAGCTCTTGGTTAGCTCTGAGAGGCTTGACAGTGTGAATGATTCTTTCTGCACAAAGTCTCTGCCCTCATTCAATCAATCAATCACATTTACTGGGCGCTACTGTTGGTATAGCACTGTATTAAGCACTTGGGAGAGTATACAGCAGAGTTGGTAGACATATTGCCTGCACACAAGGAGATCCTAACCATAATGAAGCAGTATGGTTTTAAAAAGTTAAGGTGTGGGAAATGGGCATTAGAGAAGGATGAATGTGGAAGATGTTCACTTCTAAACAACTGTCATTCCCAAATATAACTTTAGATCAATATCATCCCCCATGCTCACTTTCTGTCACACTTAAGTGTGAAGCTGATCAGCAGTCCAATAATGGGGTATGACTTCTTCTAGGGGCCCATGATCCTGAAATCACTTGTGAAAATTGTGCCCCTCTAACAAGATATTCATTCCTCCTGTTTTCATTTAGGAATGCTTTAGTGTTGTACTAATATGAGCGAGCAGTCAATCCACAAAGTTTAAAAAAATTGGGATTTTTTTTGCTCAATAAAAAGTACTTCAAAGTCCTATGAGTATCCAAGTGAGAAGTTTTGATAGCATATTAATGAAAGCCACCCTTATACTGCCCAGCTGCATAACAGAAGGAGCATGGCCCAGGAATAGAGCACAGGCCTGGGAGTCAGGAGTACTTGGGTTCTAACTGTGGCCCTGCCACTTGTCTGCTGTGTGACCGTAGGCAACTCACTTAATTTCTCTGTTCCTCAGTTACTTCATCTGTAAAATGAGGATTAAGAACCCTATTATCTTGTATCTATCCCAGTGACTAGTACAGTGCCTAGCATATAATAAGTGCAAAAGAAATAGCAGAATTATTATATTGTCACATATTTCTATATGATTCATTCATTCATTCAATCGTATTTATTGAGTGCTTATTATGTGCAGAGCACTGTACTGAGCGCTTGGAATGAATAATTCGGCAACAGATAGAAACAATCCCTGCCCAACAATGGGCTCACAGTGCATCTACATTTGGAGAAGCATATGGTCTAGAAGAAAGAGCATGAGCCTGGGAGTCGGAGAACCTGGGTTCTAAACCCAGCTCCGCCACGTACCTGCTGCATGACCTTGGGCAAGTCACTTAACTTCTCTGTGCCTCAGTTCCCTCATTTGCAGAATGGGGATTCAATATCAGTTCTCCTGCCCACCCAGACTGTGAGCTCCATGTGGGACTTGATAAGCTGACGTCTATCCCAGCACTTAGTACTTCACTTGGCACACAGTAAGACTTAATGAATATTCCAATTATTATTTGTGTTATCATTACTACAATTATTGGACTCTCTCACACATTTTTATATTTCTTTTACAATCGGATGTAAAAAAAAAATCCCTACCGCCTCTTTTTGTTCATCTATAATTTGCAATCATCCCAAACTATCTGACAGGTTAGGCATGGGAGGGGTCACTGTAGAGGCCATCCTAGAGATGGAAAAGAAAAGGCCTAAATTAGAAGTTGCCCCACGCTATCTTTTGAGCTTCTCGAGGCCCCTTTAAGACCAGAGTTTTGGCTCCCAGGGTACCTTCAGGGAATGACCACACTGTAGTTACCCCCCACCAGCTGATCGCTCCCAATCAAGCTTTGCTTCCGGCCAACACCAGTGACCTCCCAACCTGGTGGACTTCTACGTCCCCCCAGCAAAGCTAGTTCTAGCCCCACGACGCATCATACAGTGTACAAAGACAAGTGTTGGTGTTAAAAAGAAGCAGCGTGGCTTAGTGGAAAGAACACGGGCTTGGGAGCCAGAAGACGTGGGTTCTAATCCCAGCCCTGCCACTTGTTGGTATTTGTTAAGCGCTTACTATGTGCAGAGCACTGTTCTAAGCGCTGGGGTAGACACAGGGGAATCAGGTTGTCCCACGTGGGGCACACAGTCTTAATCCCCATTTTACAGATGAGGGAACTGAGGCACAGAGAAGTTAAGTGACTTGCCCACAGTCACACAGCTGACAAGTGGCAGAGCTGGGATTCGAACTCATGAGCCCTGACTCCAAAGCCCGTGCTCTTTCTGCTGTGTGACCTTAGGCAAGGCATTTAACTTCTCCGTGCCTCAGTTACCTCATCTGTAAAATGGGGATTAAGACTGTGAGCCCCAAGTGGGACATCCTGATTGCCTTGTATCTACCCCAGTGCTTACAACAGTGCTTGGCATATAGTAGGCGCTTAACAAATACCATCATTATTATTATTATGATTACTATTAATAAAAAGGAGGTGTAAGTCTTGATAGAGGCAACGGGAAGGAGCAAGAATAAAGAGATGCAGTCCAAGTCTCTATTCCTGCTAACCCTCACCCCCCTCAGCTGTTTGTCTCTTGTGATTTCTGAACAGCTCAAGATGATTTATGCAGCCCCCTGGGCAAATAATGTTGACTGATAACCTTTCAAGAACCTCCCGACTCTAAATTTATAAGCAAAATGGAACCTCCCACGATGTTCCATAACACTAAAACACTTTAACCATGTAGGAGTAGTCGTAAATGGTCATGCAAATAAGTCCCTGCACAGCACTTCAGAGCTCATCTTAACCAAACTTGACTCCAATTTTCATTGTACCGCTTAAATCGCTCTAGAGATAAATCGCCTTTCCTCTTATGACACATTTGCTGCTTCTATTGACTTAAATGTAGCTCTAAGAAGATTGGCCATCAAAGGGCTCTAAGAAATAATAACTCCTCAGATATAAACCTTAATGTTACTTCATGGAATAGCTAAACAGGGATCATTCTGTTTTCTCCCAAAGCAATTTCTTTCTCTGGAAAAACACATGGGCTACTACTGGCCTCTAAGCGCTTATTTCTAAAAGCACAGCAGAGATCTCCATTTACAGTCCACAAGTGAAGCTGGTCCTGAAAATTCCCTTCTTCGTTGCTTCAAATAGATGAGAATGAACCAGTTAATTTCCCTATGTTAGTTGCCTCTAGAGTCAACTTTATTATTTATCCCATTATTTCTTGGTTCCAGGAATTATTAGGATACGAGACACCAAGAAACTGCTAGTGAAACAAAATAAATCAGTCCCGAGTAATAAGTAACAAATGAGTAATGACTAAGTTACAATTCATGTCAGTCAAAAAGAATGCTATCATACCCATTGCTGTCAATGGACCCCCCAAGGGGAGGTTAATAAAACATACGAGCTGATACAGAAAGCCGGAAGCAAGGCATCGCACATTGAATGGATTGATCATGCTCCTGAATATTTCAATTAATCCTGACCACCATATGTGTGTAGTGTGTGTTTTCTGAATGCAATGTACTCATAAAACAGATCTGTGGAAGCAATTTTTTTGGAAGGGTATAAAGCAAAATCACTACTGCCATCTTGTCCAATTCTTGCTCAAACCACTTTGGAGTAGAGCTGTTGCCGACAGCAGTTGAAAACTGAAGGAAATTCATTTCCAACACTAACATTAGCATCACTATAAAAGACAAGAATTAGTTATTTAAGGTTAGCTGTCCAAAGGCTGGCACCAGTTCTTTGCTGTTGCACAAGACCACTTTAAAAAAAAATCTCCACCAAAAAAAACCAAACCACACTTTTCTTTTAATAGGGAAAAGTTTTCTTACTTGCAGCCTCATCATTCATTTCTTCCAGTTCAGCGTTGATTCCAACATCTATGGAGCTCATTATTTTATCAATCTGCAAGAAACAAAACAGGAAAAACGCTTCATTAAATTCATCTATTGGAGTTCATGATAATCTTTTAATACGAGATTAGGTCATTCTTAGCATTATTATCAAGGCAATATCATACTCGGGCAACTAGCAAAAACTGATTGGGAAAGAGGAAGACTTTTTTTTTACTTAAAAAATTGTGTATCTCTTTCCTCTCAGCTATAAAGAATTCTTCGACACATTTATATAAAAATGGCTAGATTCCCCCCCACTCTTCACTATTCCACCCCCGAGCTCACACAAGCACATACCTTTTTCATGCTAATAGCTTTGGGGCAGAAACTTAAGTGGTAACTAGCAATATAACTGTTAGGGGCATAAAGTGTAAAAAGACTGTTACTGTGTCTTCATTGAACAACAAGGAATAAGATGATTGCCGAAATTTGCCAAGTCCTCTTCATTTTTCCTCCTCAAAATTTACAGAATCCAATTCTTCCTACTACTTAAGCTCCTTGTAGGCATGGAACATATCTACCAACTCTGACTGAATAAATACGAATGAATGAACTCTGTTATGCTGTAATCTCCAAGTGCTTAGTCCAGTGCTCCGCACTCAGTAAGTGCTCAATAAGTACCACTGATTAATTGATTGATGACTACTGCCTCATGCTTGGCACTTTTCTCCCTTATTCCAAACTCTTCTCTCTCCAGTCCTATTTTCACTAGCTGCCCAGATGATTTTTCATAAATGTTGTTCTGCCCATATCTCCCCACTCCGCAAAAGCCTCCAAAGGGTACCCCATCTTCTCTGCATCAAGAAGAAACTCCTGACCACTGGCTTTAAAGCGCTCAAACAACTCTCTCCCTTTTACTTTTCCACTATCTTCTTCCACTACATCCTGGTTGACACTCTTTCCTCTGCAGGGTTCTACGATGTATTGGCATATTTTCCATGGCAAAACTTTAATAAAATTAAATACTTCAAGACTATCTGAGAAATTATTTTGAATGGGACTGATCAATTGATCCACCCCAGTGCTTAGTACAGTGCCTGGCTCATAGTAAGCGCTTAACAGATACCATTATTTTTCTCTCTCCTTCCAAATGGCCTCTTTCTCACAGCTTCCATCCAGCCTGGAACTCCTTTTTCCTTCACTTCATAGAGACCACTGCTCTCCCGAAGCAGCGTGGCTCAGTGGAAAGAACACGGGCTTGGGAGTCAGAGGTCATGGGTTCGAATCCCGCCTCTGCCTCTTGGCAGCTGTGTGACTGTGGGCCAGTCACTTCACTTCTCTGTGCCTCAGTTACCTCATCTGTAAAATGGAGATTAAGACGGTGAGCCTCACGTGGGACAACCTGATTACCTTGTATCTACCCCAGCGCTTGTAAGCTCCTAGAGGGCAGGAATCACATATACTCCCTGAAGGGCTTAGTACAATATTGTGCACACAGCAGGCACTCAGTAATATGGAGAAGCAGCGTGGCTCAGTGGAAAGAGCATGGGCTTTGGAGTCAGGGCTCATGAGTTCGAATCCCAGCTCTGCCACTTGTCAGCTGTGTGACTGTGGGCAAGTCACTTAACTTCTCTGTGCCTCAGTTCCCTCATCTGTAAAATGGGGATTAAGACTGTGAGCCCCACGTGGGACAACCTGATTCCCCTATGTCTACCCCAGCGCTTAGAACGGTGCTCGGCACATAGTAAGCGCTTAACAAATACCAACATTATTATTATTATTAAATGCTACTGATTAAATGTGATCAATAATTTCAAATAATCTATTTTATGCAATTGGAATATCAACTTTTTCTAAACAGTGTAGTATACAACATGCTATTACATTGCTGTAGGGTATTATCTAGTGAACTCCTATGGCCAGGATAATAACAACAATATTAATAACAATAATAAGAATTGTTAAGCACATACTATGTGCCAAGCATATAAGTGCTGGTGTGGATACAAGTTAATCAGTTTGGAGACTGTCCCTGTCCCAGATGGGTCTCAAATTTAAGAGGGAGTAGGATTTAATCTACAGTTTATAGAGGAGGTAACTGAGGCACAGAGAAGTTAAGTGGCTCTTCCAAAGTCACACAGCAGAAACATGGAAGATACTGGTAGAGCTGGGATTACAATCCAGGTCCTCTGATTCCCAGGCTCACACTCCAATTGGTCATGCTACATCTCAGGATCACATCTTCCAATCCCCATAATATACAGTTCTGCTCCTGCACTGAGTAAACAATGCAGACCTAATTAGCAGTTTAGGCTGCTGTCATTTATCAGCAAACCCTTGCATCATTCTCATAACAAAGGAAAATAGCCTGCTTATAAACACTTATAAACACCCCATATATATATATATCACCTTACAGACTTAGAAACTGAGCAGTAGAAAGGAGTTATGAATTTTACCAAGTTGCAAAGGAAAAGCAAGTGAAATGTCAGGATTAGAACATTTGAGTTTCTAAAGCCTAATTCAGTGCATATTCAGAGTTTCTTTTATCTTTAAAACTTCTTAAGCACAATAAGAAGAGCCACAAAGACATTAAAGAATGTGGGCCACCTTAATGCAATTCCCCAGCTGTTGCAGAATCTCTCTCTCTACAGATGCCATCTTTCTGGTTTACTTGAACTCACATCCTACCCAGAGACAGGGGGATGAATCAGATGATTTTTGGACATCCCCTTATGCTCTAGGATTCTATTAAAACAGGAAAAACTCTTCCAAAAAGCAAAATATAAAACTAATGCTACATCATCTACGGTTTATTTTTTAAAAAAGTATTAGACATGCAGAAAGATAAATGCCACAGAGCAAAAAAGACCAGGTGATCAATATATACCACCATGGTTAACTGGCCAAGTCAAAATATCCATCAGGGGAAAAAACTTCTCTCTACAAAAGAAAAGTTTAAACTTAAAGTTAAAACTACTATAGTATAATCATACCTGACGATGTACTGATAATGATAGAACAATTCTTTCGGTACATCATGTCAGATATGATTGTACTATATTATACTAGCATTTATTAAGCACTTTCTGGGTGCAGAGGACTGTACGAAGCGCTGGGAAAGAATACAGAGTTTGGGAATTAGATTCAGTCAGTCCCCATCTCTCAGGGGGCTCGCAATCCAATCCAGTGTTTAGTGTTTTGCTTGGGATACAGTAAGCTCTTAAGTACCCCAATTATTAGTCACAATAATCACAATGGAAAAGTAACATTTGGGGATGAAAAGAAGGTGGAAGAAAGGCTGAATTAATCTTTTCCCTCAGTCTTTACTGAGAAAGATATAAGAAAGTCCCTACACCCAAATAGTGATTCATAGCTGTCAAGACAGAGATACTGGATTAAATTGTAGTAAACACACAGGATGTTTTAGGCTAAATTGAAAAGCTAGCTGTAAATAAATCACCAGGACCAGATGACAGCCTCCTTAAGAGTTATGAAGAAACTTGGAGGGGGAACTGAATTGCTGCTGAAAATGATTCATCTGTGATTACAAATGGCCACTGGAGGTCTGGTAGATCGCCAAAGTAGCACCCATCTATAAAACGCCCTCCAGTAAACCCTGAAGATTACAGACTGGTGAGTGTTGCTTCAATTCATAACAAACAGGGAGACCATTATAAAGTTTAGATTAGATGAGCACTTAAATGTAACTTCTGAAGAACGATAATATTCCTCATAAGACCGGTGGAGGTGTCTGAATGGCTCAATAAGCATTTGAATAGATAGGAACTGAGATACCTAGGGAATGGAAGAAACTTTCAAGACTAACAAAGTGGATGAAACAAAACGGAGGATGTGGATAAATGGAAACTGCTACGCTGAGAAACATAGAGTATGCCCCAGAGGATATCAGTTTGGAATTGTTTCATTATATTACTGATAAATAATCTGGAGAGGGGAGTTGCAGGTGACATTGTGCTTACAGATGGGGAGAAAATGCAGGAAGATCTCAATTTGATGAGTGAGCAGAATTGGAGCAGAGAAGACTCCAATGTGAACAGGGCTGGCTGCAGATACTCAGCTACACTGAGGTGAGACCAAAAGGCCACCCCATCCCAACCCCATCCTCCATCACACCATTCTGCACATTGCCATCACTTCCTGCACAAAATAATATAATAATATCAAAGACCCCACTAATGGACCACTATTATCACACTGCCAAACTTGAAAAGGACGGTAGTGTGGCCATCTTTTAGTGAATCTATGCTACTGCTGCTGCCATCTGTGGGAAGAAAAGAGTGGCCACCAATAATAATAAGAATAATAACTGGTATTTTCCTAAGTGCTTACTATGTGCCAGGCACTGTACTATGCGCTGGGGTGAATACAAGCAAATCAGGCTGGACAGAGTCCCTGTACCACATGGGGTCTTAATCCCCAATTTACAGATGAGATAATTGAGACACAGAGTAGTAAAGTGACTTGCCCAAGATCACCCAATAGGCAAGTGGCAGAGCCGGGATTAGAACCCAGGTCCTTCTGACTCCCAGGCCTGTGCTCTATTCACTATGCCACGCTGTTTCTCATCTTTGGAAGGTCAAGCATGGCAACCCGAGTCAGTTTGTCAGTCAATCTTATTTATTCAGCACTTACTGTGTGCTGAGCACAGTACTAAGCACTTGGGAGAGTACAATATAATAGACACATTCCCTCCCCACAGCGAGTTTACAGTCTAGAAGAGAAGCTAACACGCAACACCCTGAGGCAGTGGCTTATTCTGCTTACCATCTGAAGCCGGCTCAGAATGCGACCAAGTATTAAACAGAGATTGAGATAAAAATGACGCAAACCATTCCACAGGATGATGTGCTCTGCACTTATTTTTTCAGCTATCCATATTTCCGCTCCTTTTAATATCTTATCCATGGGTCTCATCTTGCCCATTAGATGTTAACCATCTTGAAGGAAGGAGTATCTGATGTACTGTCACAGTACTTCCTGCAGTGCTCTGCACCCATGAGGCACACATAAATACTACTGATTGATGTGTTACAGCTCAGGAAAGGCTCCTGGGGGGCATAAGAGGCTGCGCCCTCAAATCACTCACCCAGTGGGTAGCAGCCAAAAAAATGACCCAGAAAATGCTAGATGTCACTGCAAAGGATACTGGAAATGAAAAAACCAGAACACATAGTTTTGCCATTATTTAAAACCATACAGCCCATACAAAGGTTTGCTACTAAAGTTCTGATGGTAAGGAGCCTTCAAGGCATTCCTAGGGCACTTGGTGCTCTAAAGGAAAAGGACAAGCTAATGAAGCATTTTACAAGGACCTATAAGAAGCAGGGAAGCATCAGCATAAATATTACACTCAGTCTGTCATCTACATTTGTAAGGTATATTGTGAACACTCTCTTGTACTGCCCGGATAGCCATTATTTCCTTAAAATCAATTCCTATGGAAACGATAGATTTTCCTACACAGATAGAACTATGCTTTTCCCTTCATATTTGCACAAAAATCACCACACATTACTCCAGGAGACTGCCCCTTCTGAATATTTATCATTCTTCATTCCCATTGTTTTTCTCACCTTTCTAAATCTTAAATAGGTATGGAAGCTTATTTTCCCCCCATTAACCAATTTTTCCCACAAATGACAGAGAGTCCAGTACTTACTTCTTCCCATTCTGAAGTGAAGGATGGTGTTCGTTCAGAATTCCCTTTCGAACTATGTTCAGTGGTTGAGGGCTCGCTCCAGTTGACTCTTGATGTTTTCTCGCTCAAAGGATAGGTAATGAGATCAGAGTCTGACTTGGATACATTTCTGGATAAATGCAAATCTAGAAGGGCTCTGGGCAAGGACCGTATCCTCCCGAGTGTACATGCCCGCTCCACAAACGCCCCCGTGCTAATAATCCATTGGTCGCCATTCCTCATGGTGCCATTCCGTGTCGTTCTCGTGCCGATAAAGGTCCGGTTTTCTAGTTGATTAATTTTTGTATGAAATATTGTCCTGTTTACCACTTTGGGTTTAATTTTCTTCACTACAGTTTCTGGGTTGTTTTCTGGTGGTGGTTGCTTAGGAGGTATTGAATTAGTTATCAACCCGGTTCCTTCTGATGTCTCTTCAGTCTGATGGGCTTTACTATAGAGCTGCAGTGGATTTTCAGGAGACTCACAAGCTGGAGAAGATCCGTGAAGCAGGCCAGCAAATTGCCCAGGTTCAGGTTCCTCGGGAATAGGACTTTTTTCCTGAAGACAAAGATTATCTGCGAAAGAATAAATATGCTGTCACGGCTCAGAATGGCTTTTGTTTTGTCATCTTTCATTTCACCCAAAACATTGGAAATACTAGTAGTGTTGTGCTGAACCCTGGGCTAGCCGGGTTCTGCTCTGACTCATTTCTAGATTTGTTTGATTCTTTAACAGGAATATTTATCCATCAGACAGTAAACAGGCAGGTTGATTTGCCATTTCTCAGCTTTCTTTCAACTCTGGTAATATATAAACACCAGAATAGGATTAGTAGAGTTAAATTCTAAGAGTTATTTTAGCTACCTTTTGACTGCTTACCCTGAAAATGATAACTTCTAATTCATAATAATAAAGAAACAAAATAAAAAAACAAAAACCCAGCAATTGATTGTAAAATATGTGCAAGAATGGTTAGGCAGAGTTCAGCAGAAAAAAGATCTAGGAATCCTAGGTCCCTATGAAATGCATACGAATCAGCATGACTTGTATTAAAAAGTCAACATGGCACAGGCTTGCTTTAACAGGATTATGCCATGCAAGTGTGGAAGTCACTTTTCTACTACGTGCTCCACTAGACATGTCTACATTAGCCTATCACATTCCATTTTGGTAATCACACTTTAAAAATCAAGTAGAGAAAGTGGATAGGCTCATGAGAAGAACAAGAAAATCATTAGAAGTGTGGAAAAAAGGCAGAAGGAGGAGCTTTAAAGGAATTGGGATTAATTGAGACAAAAGAAACTGCAGGGATGACAATAAATTTCTTCAAGTATTTCAAATTTGCCTGTAGTAAGGGGGTGACCTGTTGTGTTCCATGTCCACTGAAGATATCACAAAGGGAGATGTTATTAAATCAAAACAGAAGAGGTTTCAGAAGGACCCAGAGAAGAACTGCTAGGCTATTAGAATCCTACTGTGCTATAAAATTGGATGCCAAGAGTAACGGTGGAGTCTCCGTCACTTCGGATCCTTAACAAAAGAGACTGACGAGCCCAGGGAAGAACCTGATTCTTTGCACTATGTGATACTGTGAATTAGGTGCTTAACAAGGAAACTTTAACTAAATCCTAAAATGTAAATAAACATACCAGACCGAGCACATTTGTGCTAAATGATTCTCTGCTGTCCCAAAAGTGTTAATGTGCATTCCCAAGACCCTAACTAGTCATGAGTTGCAGGAAAAGAGAAAAGACAGCCTGATGGGTTTATATGAAGAAATCAGGGCGAAATAATTAAAATCACTCCTTTTCCCCTTTGTTCAAAAGGGAAACCTGGTAGGAATCAATCATATTTATTGAGTGCTTATTGTGTGCTGAGCACTATACTAAGCACTTGGGAGAGTACAATATAATAGAGTAGGTAGACACATTTTGGTAGACACATTCCCTGCTCACAAGCAGCTCACAGTTTAGAGGGAGGAAGATGGAGAGTAATGTAAATAATTACAGATATGAGTGCTGTGGGGCTGGGGAAGGGGTGATTAAAGGGAGCAAATCAGGGTGTTGCAGCAGAGAATGGGAAAAGGAGAAATGAGGGCTTAGTCCCGGAAAGGTATCTTGGAGGAGACATGTCTTCAATAAGGCTTTGAAGGTTGGAAGAGTGATTGTCAGATTCGAAGAGGAAAGGTGTTTCAGGCCAGAGGCGGGACGTGGGCGAGAGGTCAGTGGCGAAATAGATGAGAACGAGGTGCAGTGAGCAGCTGGCACTAGAGGAGTGAAGTGTGTGGGCTGGGTTGTAATAGGAGAGCAGCAAGGTGAGGTAAGAGAGGGCAAGGTGATTGAGTGCTTTAAAGCTGATGGTAAGGAGTTTCTGTTTGATGCAAAGGTGGATGGGCAACTTCTGGAAGTTCTTGAGGAGTGGGGAAACATGGACTAAATGTTTCCGTAGAAAAATGATCTCGGCAGCTGAGTGAAGTATGGACCAGGGTGGGGAGACACCAGAGGCAGGGAGGTCAGCAAGGAGGCTGTTACAGAAATCAAGGCAGGATAAGATAAGAGCTGGGATTTACATGGTAGCAGTTTCAATGGAGAGGAAAGGGCAGATTTTGGTGATGCTGTAAAGGTTGAACTGACAGGATTTAGTGATAGAAATACAAAGGTCAATTTAGTTAATTTTCTTATTTTCTACTTTCAGGGAGTAGCCTGTTTTTCCTAGCCATAGCTAGAGAAGTTATATATAATTTTTCTATAAATTTAGTATAATTTACTTTATCGCAGTATTCAGGTTGCCTTTCCAGTATTTTGTACTTCACAATGGAAGTGTGTATCGAATAAATAATAAAAATTCACCCAGGTAGGTGTACCAATTACATCATTATGCATCCCTAAAAGTTAAAGTCTCAGTACTTCATTTAAATAAATCTTAGATTTGAGAAGGAGGCCTCTGACTCAAGAAAACAAAAGTTGCTGTCCGTGTGACTCCATCTTTTCCTGTTTTGTGGAGTTCTCCTCTGGGGAGTTATATTAGATCATGAATTCTAGCCAGGTATGTTCTCGCCATAGTGTCCTTCAACTTTCCTTGAAGCAAACATCATTTTTCTAAAAGATAAGAATCATTCCTTTTCCTTAAATGTTATGCTCTGCTCTGTCCCACTCACTACTTTATAAAAAGTTTGGAGTAGTGAGCTTGAGATTAAACACTAATCTTTGCAAATGGAAGAAAATTCCCATTGCTCCATGCTGTCTATTCTATCTTTGACCTACAGTCTTCTAGACTGTGAGCTTGCTATGGGCAGGGAATGTGTCTGCTAATTCTGTTGTATTGTACTCTCCCAAGAGCTTAGTAACAAGTGCTCTGCAGATAATAAGCACTCAATAAACACCAGTGATTGACTGATTGCTTGTGGTTAGCAAGGGTAAACCATGAGACAAATGGCTCACCCGCAAAGCTAGGGATACAGATCACTTGTCAGTTGAGTTGGGGAGCATGTCAGTAAGTATTTCTGCTAATATGGATTCCTGGGGCAGGCCAGGACTAGTCCCCAAACCTAGTCAAACTTGGGGCCATTGTTCAAGGCAATCTCATGATGGCTTTAAGAGTCCTATTGTGGGCTACAGGTGCCCCAGAGGGGTCCAGATCAGGTTGCCCACTGATTCTGGATCTTGCTCTCCCTTTTTTCTTTAGCATTTGTTAAACACTCATTCATTCACTCATTCGATTGTATTTATTGAGCACTTACTGTGTGCAGGGCACTGTACTAAATGCTTGGGAAGAATAATACAGCAGTAAAGAGAAACAATCCCTGGCCACAACAGGTTTATAGCATGCCAGTCACTGTTCTAAGCACTAGATTAGATACAAGATAATCAGATTGGATGGAATCCTTGTCCCACATAGGGCTCACAGTCTTAATCCCCATTTTATAGGTGAGATAAGTGAGGCACAAAGAAGCTAAAGGCCTTGACCAAGGTCATATAGCAGACAAGTGGAAGAGCTGGACCCTCTGACTTCCAGACCCATGCTCTTAATCACCAGGACACACTGTTTCTCCACAGGTACAGTGAGCTACTTTCAGGTTCTCAGGCCCTTAGTGTCTGAAATCCTGAATGCACTGTGTGGAATAAAATCCCTTGAGACCATTGGAATCCATCAGAATGCTGGAGTGGAAGAATAGAGGAGGGAGATGAAGAAAGGGGAAGAACCAGACTGCCCTATTTTTGCAAGTGTCATAGATTGCAAACGCCCTGTGGGCAGGTATTATGCTAGTACTTCTGTTGTCCTCTCCCAATCAATCCATGATATTTATTGAGTGCTTATGTGCAGAACACTGTACTGAGTGCTTGGGAGAGTACAACAGAGTTAGCACACACATTCCCTGCCCACAAAAAACTTAGAGCCTAGAAGGTTCTTCGTACAGTGCTGCACACAGTAGGTGCTCGGTTAATCTCGATGACTAGGACTCCCACAAGTGAGAGTCAAATGGTTTGAAACTCGCCCTCCCCCATTCCACTGGAAGAGCAAAATCCAGAATGATCTGCCTGAGTTTATCTTGGGATGGGGCAGCCCCAAAGGATTTCAGAATTGAAAATCTCCCTAATGCCTGAAATCACCTCGATGGAAATCTGTGTCTTGGCACTAAATTTGGCAACATTGGAGAATCATAGCAATAGGGTGCTATAATTTACAGGCCCATAAAATTCTTGACCATGAATCTACGGCAAAGAAAAATCTATTGGACATCTGTCAATGGAATTTAATTGAAGGAAGGGCAATTGGATGCAGAGCACTGTGCTAAGCACCTAGTAGAGTACGAGTAGCAATCAATCAATCAATTTTATTTATTGAATGCTTACTCTAAGCAAAACATACATTCCCTGCTCTAAAATAATTTACAGTCTAATGGAGTGGTCAACAATCATGGACTAGAATAAGAACATTCATGCTTTAAAAATTGTGTGTATATATATTAGAGAAGCAGCGTGGCTCAGTGGAAAGAGCACGGGCTTTGGAGTCAGAGGTCATGAGTTCGAATTCCGGCTCTGCCACTTGTCAGCTGTGTGACTGTGGGCAAGTCACTTAACTTCTCTGTGCCTCAGTTACCTCATCTGTAAAATGGGGATTAAGACTGTGAGCCCCAGGTGGGAGACCTGATTCCCCTGTGTCTACCCTAAGGCTTAGAACAGTGCTCTGCACATAGTAAGCGCTTAACAAATACCAACATTATTATTATTATTTCATACGTATTTTATATGAGGAGCAGAATGGCCTAATGGGTAGCGCAAAGGCCTGGGAGTCAGAAGGACCTGGGTTCTAAGACCAGTTCTGCCACTTGTCTGCTGTGTGGCCTTGGGCATGTCACTTCATTTCTCAGTGCCTCAGTTCACTCATCTGAAAAATGAGGATTAAGACTGTGAACCCTCTGTGGGACAGAGACTATGTCCAACCCAATTATCTTGTATCTACCCCAGTGCTTAGAACAGTGCCTGGAAAATAGTAAGTGCTTATCAAATATTTGTCTTGGGTCCCACTTAGAAAGTTAAAAATCGCAGTCCTCTAAGAAGGAAGACGGTCACTCTACAACCACTGCATTTATTTCTGTGATCTTTTGGCATCTACTTCCTTTAGGAAAAAATTAAGCAATCATCCAGTAATTTATCCTAGTAGGCAAATCAGTGGCCATTTGAGGATTTCTCTGGCTACCTCCCAAGACAGGTGATAACTGGAAGAAAATGCTATTGCTACAAATGCAAATGCTAAAACCTGAAAGCTGACTGTCAGAAGAAGCAGTCTGTGATGAAATCCCCACCTTATCAGTGGAATGCTACCAGTTGCCATTCTGTAATAGCCTGGAGAAATTCTTAAGGAGCTTTGGCCTAAACTATATCGGATCTAGCTGGATAATCTCACCACGTCGACAGTATTCCAAGCCCATCTATGTTTGTCTACGAGCTGCTCACAAGCCAGATAAGACCATGTTGTCAGGCTGTTGCTTCCGCCATTTCAAAACTTCTTTCTTAACTCTCTGCCTTCCCAAGAGAAGGGAAGATGATCGGTCCACTTTTTAACGTATGTTGTACTTCTCAAAACTTCATGATTTCCAACTGTTACATTGGCACGCAGACTGCGAAATTTCTGCACATGTCTGGCTAAGTGTCCAATGTGTCTTGGTATTCATATTCTACGAAAAGAAGTAGCCTTTGAAAGCAAAAGAAGTTTGGCACTTTAATCCTTCCCACCACTGTCCTTCTCTCCCTCAGCCATTAAATTCTTTCTTTCTAGAACACACTGAGTTCATGGGATCAGATTTTCATTTGTCTTTGAACTTCTACAGCACTTCCACTTCTAAAGGAGATGGCTTTCAGTTTACTTCGCAGGGCACGGAGATAAACTGATAAATTGACCCAAACCTTAGCACTACCTCAATTTTTTTTTAAACCCTGTTGACTGTGGCACTATAGTCAACATATCAGAGTATCATGGAAGAGCAGGCCTTTTAAATTTGATTGTGGGGTGGTATACAGATTTTTCTTATATAAGAGTTGTTTTATACTCTAAAAATTTTAGTTATTCCCAATGAACATGAAAATAAGAACTGGTCTTGAGCCTTTAAGAAAAACCAAGAAAATAATTAGTGCCATAACTTTACATAAAAGATTTTTTTGTTATGAGAATAGGCAGAAAGTTACTCTTAATTACTATAGAAATGAATAATGACTGTGTGCTTCAATTTACAATAGGAAAACGCATGGTTTGGACTTAAAGTCACTTTAATTTTCCCAGTAAGGGGTTTGTAATACACTAGATTCCAATGGATTAAATGGATTTCTTATTTCCGTCAGAGGAACCTTTCTTTCCCCATATATACCTCCCCGGAGATCCCTCATTTCAAAGGAGCTGGAGAGTCATCAGAAGTATAATGCCCATTAATAATAAATACCCAGAACATGCACAAAATCACAAAGAATAAATTGCATCTCCCGTTGTCAGCACTGCTGTTGCTATGGTAAAAGCATATGTGAAATAAAACTCCTTAGATTTGTGGTATAGCCATGGCAACAACACTATTATGGCACCTGTACTATTCATCAATTCAAATCCTGCATCACTTTACTCCAGAAAGGGGAACAGTATGTCCTCTGCACACATGTTAACACCTAGGGAAATAAAACATTAGCTTTAGCTGTTCATGTGACTCTTTGGTTTGATACAGAAGAAAGCAAAACTAGCAATCAAGTTCCGATAAGTTCAAGCAAATTACTTGCCTGCTTAATTTTGCCACTGACCATATTTAAGGATACGAGTGGAGCAATCCTTGTTAGTTGGGGTAGAGATAGCTAGCACAGTCACAGAGCAAATTTATCATTTCTCTCTCTGTAGGGTTTGGGGCACTGTGTCATTTTACAGGGAGAGGAAAAGGGACAGCACTGTGGAAACGTCAAAAGGAGCAGAGAGGTGGCACAGGTGCAACAAACAGAGCCGACAGGGCCAGGGATTCATGTGCAGTGGAGGGTTCAGTGCTTGAAAGTGACACTTGGAAGCTCTGCTTTTTCCAAAAGGGACCTTATAAAAACCTGGCTCTCTAAATATCAGTACTCTCCCAAGGCTTACTGGACAGAATATGGGTCTGGAAGTCTGAAGGATCTGGGTTCTAATCCCAGCTCTACCACTTGTCTGCTGTCTGACCTTGTGCAAGTCACTTTACTTTGCCTCATTTACCTCATCTGTAAAACGGGCTTGAATACGGAGAGCACCATGTGGGCCGTGGACTGTTCCAACCTGATTACCTTGAATCTACTCCGATGCTTAGTACAGTGCCTGCCACATAGTATGCGCTTCACAAATACCATTTAGAAAACAGGATATAGTGTAACGCTCTACACAAAGTAAACGCTCAATAACTACCACTGATTGATTGTCGTACAAGAAGCAACATGGCCTAGTGGAAAGAGCACAAAACTGAAAGTCGAGAACCTGGGCTCTAAAACCTGGCTCTGCCACTTGCCTGCTCTGTGACCCCGAGTCAGGTACTTAACTTCTCTGGGCCTCAGTTTCCTCACCTGTAAAATGGGGATTGAGACTATGAATCCCTTGTAGGAAAGGGACTGTGTCCAATCCAATTATCTTGTACCTACCCCAGAGCTCAGTACAGTGCCTGGCATATACGAAGCACTTAACAAACATGAAAATTATTATTACCTGGGCACTCACATTTCCCATAGCACATATGTAGTAATAATAATAATAATGGTATTAATAATGGTATTTAAGAGCTCACTGTGTGCAGGCACTGTACTAAGCACTGGGGTTCGATACAAGCAACTCAGTATGGACAACAGTCCCTGTCTCTCATGAGGCTCACAGCCTTGATCCCCATTTTACAGATGGGGTAACTGAGGCACAGAGAAGTGAAGTGACTTGCCCAAGGTCACAGAGCAGATAAGTGGCAGAGCTGGGATTAGAATCCATGACCTTCTGACTCCCCAGCCTGTGCTCTACTCACTAAGCCACGCTGTTTACCTACTTTATTACCTCTGCAGACTCTAATTTACTTTCTTGACCATTTGCCCCATTACATTACCTGACGGCATGGATAGTGTTTCTTAAGTCTACTGTACTCTCTTTGTTGTCTCAGAGACAAACCGAGTAGGTAGTTGGAAAGAGGGTGGAGTAAGAGATCAGAATTGGTTGGTTTAAAATAAGAATGACCACAAAGCAATCCATGATACTAAGAATGACTGCAAGTGTAGAGGGAAATAGCAATAACCACAAACACACACAAAAATCTGTTTAGACTGACAAAGCAACTGATTAAATGAGCTACAATATGGTGGCATTTCTTAAGCATTTACTATGTGCTGAGCACTGAATTAAGCTTTGGGATAGATGATACAAGTTAATTAGGTTGGACGAAGTCCCTCTCCCACATGTGGCTCACAGTCCAAACAAGACAGAGTGCAATCATTTAACCTCTACTTTACACATAAGGAAGCAGACACAGAGCAGTGAAGTCACTTGCCCAAGGTCACACAGAGTGGCAGAGCAGAGATTAGGAGGAAAAAAGATTAAGGTAGTGGGGCATTCACAGGAAAAGCAGGGGTCTGAATCCTCATACTGTTCTTCTCTTTATTATGTTCTTCTTATGGAAGTACCTTTGAGACAACAGCCTACTATTAGCAGAAAACACAGTGGCTAGAGGACAACCCCATTGTGAATTTATTCATTGCAAATCAGGAACTCTAAATATGTGCAATTGCTTGCTGCAGTGGAAATGGTTACCTCCTCATTAATGCTTTTAAATCAAAATTAAGACGGAAATCAAATTCAAAAATATTTACACTCATAGTCTCAAGATCTTAATTTCACAAGTACTCATTTGCTGCTGCTGCTGAGATGTTAATTCTGGATATGTGGTTGTTTGGCATGAATCATGCAAATATGTTTTTATTTTACTCTTTCAAATATCATTTTCGGAGTTCATTTATTTAGGAAAAATTATCCTTTGGAATGCACACAATAAGGCGGATAGCAATTGAGCAATTATGTCACTCATAACTAATTCTTGTGAGCAATCACTGACACTAGGAAAGGGAGTCCTGAATCCAGTAGAGCCTTCAATCAGTTCAAAATAGCACTGCAGTCAAAGAACACTTTCAAATCGAAATCAATCATTGCTAGAGCAAGCACAGAATTTTGAAATGATGACTTCAAATTTTCTGGATCAACTGCAGCGTCTTTCTTCTACCATTCTTCAGTTGGGAAGGCAGACGAAAATGTGTCTACCAACTCTGTTGTACTGTAATTTCCCACATGCTTAGCACAGTGCTCTGTACACCGCAGGTGCTCAATAAATACCACTGATCAACTAACAGATCTTCCAACCACTCTAAAACCAGTCTGTATGAAAATCACGGATGAACGAATAAAATGATAGCACCCGAAGATATTAAGAAATGAAAATACATAAGCCAGTGCTGCAGCAACACTGACAATAGATGGACAAACAAGTATATTTACTCATTGGTAACTCATGTTTAGCTTTGCTTTGTTTCAATCAATGGTATTTGGTAAGCATTTACTGTACGCTACGCACTGTAATAACCATTTTCAAATATAACCCGGAGAATATATCAAAGGTAGGGTGGTGAGGGGTTTGGCATTAGCCTGGTTTTCGGTTTGTCTGCTGTGTGACCGTGAACAAGTCACTTTACTTCTCTGAACCGCAGTTACTTCATCTGTAAAATGGAGATCAAGGCTGTGACCCCTACGAGGGACAGGGACTATGTTCAACCCAATCTTCTTGTATCTACCCCAGCGATTAGTACAGTGCCTAGCACATATGTGAGTGCTTAGCAAATACCACTATTCTCATGATTATTATTGTCGGTCCCCTGTCGGATTCTAAAACAGTCTCAGATGCTTTTCTGTCCATTTTGTCACCCAGCTTTTCTCTGCCGCAGCTCAGAGTTTGGGCCAGGTTTCCCTCAGACCTGGGCTAGGAACACAAAGCCTCTGGGCCAGTTGGGTCCATGTACCTGAGAGAAGTGCTCTTAGTCTGGGCCAAATTGAGCCGATTCCCACAAAATGGAGGTCGCACAATCATCAAGCCACAAGCCGGCATAGAATATGTGATTTCACCTGCGATTGGGAATCCAACTTTTTGGTGTTCTGTCACTGGCCAACTTCTATCTACAAGCATGCATTTCCTTTCCATTTCCATTTCCTGTCCTTAGACTGGATCTGCAGTTTATGTTATCATGCTTACTTTGAAAGCCACAAGAGT
Source organism: Ornithorhynchus anatinus (assembly GCF_004115215.2). NCBI lineage: Eukaryota > Metazoa > Chordata > Mammalia > Monotremata > Ornithorhynchidae > Ornithorhynchus > Ornithorhynchus anatinus. Next base: position 37,147,769 of record NC_041741.1, read on the forward strand.
CATAATCATGATGGTATTTGTTGAGCACTTACCTTGTGCCAAGCACTGTTCTGATCACCTTCAATGAATCAATCAAGGGTATTTATTGAGCGCTTACTGTGTGCAGAGCACTGTACCAAGCGCTTGGGAGAGTACAATACGGTAGAGATGATAGCATGTTCCCTGCCCACAAGTTGGAGAACTGGTCTAGTGGATAAATCACGGGCTCGGGAGTGAGAAGAACCTGGGTTCTAGTCTCAGATCTGCCACTTGTCTGCTGTGTGACTTTGGGTGAGCCACTTCACTTCTCTGAGCTTCAGTTACCTCATCTGTTAAATGGGGATTTAAGACTGTGAGCCCCAGGTGGGACAGAGACTATGTTCAACCTGATTAGCTTGTATTTACCCCAGAGTCTAGAATAGTGCCTGACGTGTAGTAAGTACTTAACAAATACCATTAAAAAACCAAAAACAATGGCATAGGATGGGATTGGAAGGCTACAGAATTGACATATCCCTTTTTCATCTCCCCGGGGGCACCCATTCCTCACAGCCACTTTAGCCAGAGTTCACGCACTGCATCAACCCATTCCAGTCTGTGGGAGAAGAAGAGCGAGTTTTAGAGGATGAGCTATGAGACTGGGCAGGGAAGGCCACTAAGGTGGAAGAAAGGTGTCTGAAACCTGACAGGGAGACATCAGATGGACGGAAGAAAGCTGCAAGTGGACAAATTTCAAGTCTCTCCCTCTGACTTGCAAATCCAGTACAATAGTAGCCAAGTAGAACGTGAATCACAAGCATCTAAGTTGAGCTCTATCCTTGTCAGGGAAAGGAAATGTTGCCAATAGTTACTTAAAGGTTGGGGCCCTAGTGGTTTATCACATATAGAGCCAGCATCATAAAGGGGCAAGTCCAACAAGCTTGGCTTATTTCCTGGTTTTGATTCATTGTTCCAGTTACAGAATCTGATTTGTTCAGTAATGATCTGTGCAGCTGATTTTGCACCTAGAGGTTTCTGCTGCCAAGCTTGATTCTCTAACTGAATGAGTAGCTCTGGTACAGACAATTTATCACCTTTACCCACTCCACAAGACGGAAGCACATGGTAAATGACAGAACTGGAGTTGTAGGGATGGTGGAAATGCACTGAAACATATTCCTAATAGTCCAGGATGCAAATAACTTAATAGTATTCCGAAAATTTTAACAGCAGGCTCCAGATGAAAAAATTCCATTTTACACTAGTTATCTTAGACTTTGATGGTGTACACTTTTATATGAATACTGTTATGAAAACAGTTCCTAATCCTGTGAGACTTATCAATCCTTGTGACATTCTTGATGGTGATCTCCATTTACGCAGGTGAGTGTGGTGGAGAAGATAGACAACCAAAGGACTTCTCTCTCTCTATATATATGTGTGGGTAGATGGTAGAGAGTGAGACACAGAGAGAGAGAGAGACAGAGAAAGGGAGAAAGAGGGAGAAAGAGTATGTTGCCTTTTGTTCTCAAAGAAGATGAGGATGACAGTAAAACTCACCTAGGCCTGACTGGGTGACTGAAGAGGACACAGAGGGACTGACATTCCAAATCACACTGCTCACACACAAAGGCTGTCTTTGGCTTGATGTTCGTAGCACCCAATCCTGTTACTCCTATGCCTCCCTGTCTCATGATTCTTAAGAAGCTTCTACTCAAAGAGAATTGCTTATTTCTGCATTTTAGTGTGCCACGCTGCTCTGTCTGCTTCGGTATTTATTTATTTTTTGGTGGTATTTAAGCACTTACTATTTGCCAGGATCTGCACTAAGCTCTGGAGGAGATACAAGACAAGCAGTTGTCTCCCTGATTTTAGCTGAAATATAGCATTAACTGAAGCTTATTTACTGAATCCTTAAATGTTTCCTCACTCTCCTCACCTTCCGGTCCCCCAGTTTTACTTCACCGAATAGCAACTGTTTGGTATTCTTCTGTTGTTCATTCTTTTCACATGGTCAATCTACCATATCTGTGTGGAGATGAACAAAATTTCAGAGAGGCGAGTGCCTTTATTCTGGAGGTCAGTGGTTTGTGATTCTTTTCTGCCATTTGATATTATGAATGGTTACAACTGACCCCAATAGATTGATAGGCTCGTTTTGAGAAGGGAATGTGTCTACCAAATCTTTAATATTGCATTCTCCCAAGCAACTAGTTCAGTCCTCTGCACCCAATAAATGCTCAATAAATACCACCGACTGACTGATGGTAATCAAGCTACTCTAGGAGTCAGATGTGGCACTTGCGTGGGGGTGCAGTCTGTCAATTATATTTACTGAGCAGAGCAATATACTGAGCACTTGAGAGATTTCAATTTAACAATATAACAGACACGTTCTCTGCCCACAACAAGCTTCTAAAGACTGCAGGAGGCCCAGCTGGGTCTTATGGCCATAGAGAGGGTTGGAGAGCAGGACTAGGCTGCAGATCTTTGGCTTGCACTGGAGTTTAATGCCATGATGCCATCACAGACTGTTTGACAGGTATGCTGCCCTTCTTAACTTGATGTTCTATTTCCTTGTGACTTGCCTCTGTGGGAGCCAGTGTGCTGCCTAGGTAATAGAATTATCTGAAAGCATTTAGCTTTGTGATGACATTTTAGGTTTTTGGTTTATGTATGTGGCTTCTCTGGTTTTAAAGGCTAATACATTTTGGGGGGACGCTATCTACAATCATTTGCACATCTTCTTGGGTGTGTCCAAGGCCAGAGTCATCTGTGTTTCGCTCATCTCAAATGATTGCCAAAAATCTATCAATAGCATTTACTGAGTGCCTGTTCTGGAGAGAACTGTACTAAGTGCTTGGGAGAGGAAAAGAAAGTTAGGAGACATGATTCATGCCTTCAAGGAGCTTACAGACGAACAGTGAAAACAAACAGACGAGTATGTGCTTAAATAGTATTGTTAAGTAGTATTAAATAGTATGTGCTTAAACAAATAGTATTAAATAGTAAGACCGCAGGAACTTTAGTGTTTTAAATGAGTCTGCACGTAAGTGCAGAGCTGTCTCAGAAGTGCTGAGGTCAGAGTCGGGGAAGTATGACTAGGGGAGAAAAAAAATAATTCTGAATGAGCAATTATTTCAGAAGGGCATTGATGTTGGAGTTGTATGGTTTGGACATAATTTGTATGTAACTGAAGTGGGACACAGTAGGCTCTGCATGGGCAGACAATGTGTCTACCAACTCTATAATAGTGTAGTCTCTTGAGCACTTAGTACTGTTCTCCAAACACAGGAAGCGCTCAATAGATACCATTGAATGACTGATTGGCTGAAGGAGGAGGGGCACGAGCAAGGGGTCGGGGTGGACTTTGAGTAACGTCATTTGTTGAATAGGAAGAGTTTTCCACAGAAGTAGAAGCATAATTCAGTGAGAGATCTGTATCTAGGACTCTCACTGAACCCTCCAGCGGTGTCACGAAGAATCAATTGGGCCAGACCAGCTCTGATACAGCCAGACATGATGTCACAAGCATTTTGAGAATCTTAAGAACTTCTCAGGGCAGTCAAATGTACTAAGTCATTTCCACCTATAGAGTCAAACCATTTCATAAGGTCTAGGAAAAACATACGGCAGTCGTATGCCTGCATCTTACATGCTGCAAAAATAATATCTGCTGGGTCATGCTGGGGCCTGTAGCTAAATTATGTTCCTGGGACAGTGTGGTCAATAATATCCTTCAGTAGCCTGTCCGGAAGGGCTCGAGCGAGCTCAGCTCTTTTCAGAAATGGAGAATAATGGAATGCCTTAATAGTTCTCATCCGGAAATTGCTAGATCACACAGACTTTCGATAGCCATCTTAGCCCATTAAGATGGACAGATTTAATGGGTTTATTCATCTTTTAAAAATTTATCTTAAGACCAGTGTCGCAGTCCCTTGCTGTATCTTCAAGAATGGCAGCTCAGAACAGGTTGCTCACCTCTCTCTAACTCCAACAGAAAAAGGAAACGGACAGGCCACCTTCAATCATAACCGGTTCAGCCAAACTGGCATGAAGAAGTTTTAAGGCCTTGTTGGGGGCCAGGATCATGACTACCGACTGCTGAATTGTAATCTCCCAGCTAGATTTAAATAAATCACTGATGATGATGATGATGAGAATGGTAACTGCAAGCGGGTTCCCCAACAATACCCAAGCAGAAATAGACTACTGTTACTTTGTTCTTCAATCTCATTTTAGTCCACAGTCGACGTTTCCACATTTCAGTAGTATCCCCCAACTATGCATCGAAATCTCTCATAATGATCAGCTTGTCAGATTTAAGTGCAGCTGCAATGAAATGTCCAGCTCCTTATAACATTTTTCTTTCCCTTTGTCATTTGTTGTCAGTTTTAGGGCAGGTGAGCTAATGATTGTGGCAAAGTAAATTTACTTTAGTGACAGGTTTAGGGTCATTAATCAAGCACTTTTGCTTTTGGGCAGAATTAGGACGACTCAGATCAAGGATGGTCTGATGGCAATCTGATGCCTGAAAGACATCGCCCTGAAGAATGAAATTTTCTCCAAAAGATTTATCACACCTGTTTCCTTCATTAAGCAGTCTGGCTTTTTTCTGTGCCTCAATATTAACTGTCTGGACTCTACTATCATAATCTTATCTGAACATCCTGATACTCTATACCACAGAGGTTATTCTTTTGGCTTTATTTTCTATTAAAATTAGTCTGTCCTTTACTGTTGGGACTGTGTTGGTCAAGTGAGCAAAGTCAATTTTAGGGCCTTTTTATGGTAGTGTTAAATATTTCCTATATGCCAAGCATTGTACTAGGCTGTACTAGGACAAGATAATCAGGTTGGACACAGTCCCTGTCCCACATGGGGTGCACAATCTAAGCAGGAGGGAGTAGGATTTACTCACCATTTTAAAGATCAGGTAACTGAGGCACAGAGAAGTTAAGTCCCTTACCCAAGATCACCCAGCAGACAAGTTTGGAGCCGGGATTTCCTCTAGGCCTCTAGCTTCTTCCATATTCAGGCTGCTCAAACCCCTCTACCATTCCCAGATGCCACTGCTGTCTCTTCAGTAATTGAATGGCCAATATCATAAGCAGCCTACTTGCTCCTAATGTGTAACTTCTGTACTGGGTAAAATCTACTGACTGTCAATTTGGAAAATTATTTCACAAAAGGCACTAAGGCCAATATATGGAGAAGGAGTGTGGCCAAGTGGAAAGTGCATGGGATTTCGGGGCAGGAGAGTCGAGTTCTAATCTGTGCAATGGCATACCGGGGATTGGGTAAAGAGGGACCCTGGCCTAGGGTAGATTTTTGGTGACAAGATAGTCTAACCCACGGCTCTAATCTTCTCTAATTATAAAAAGAAGTATCTTTACATAGCTGCCCACTCCCACCTATGAAGGACAAAAGCACAAGAAGCTGGCCCTGTAATGATTATCTTAATATAGTCATCTACACTGTAAGCTCATTGTGGGAAGAGAGTCTATCAAATCTGTTGTACTGTACTCTCCCAAGTGCTCTGCATGCAGTAAGCACTCAATAAATACCACTAATCAGAATAAATTAGAAATAGAGAAACAGTGCTGGACTTTTGTAACAATTCTCTCATCTGCAGTAGCAAGAACACAAGAATGTAAGCTCCTCGTCTCATGTATACCAAAACTGTTGCATTGTACTTTCCCAAATGATTAATAAAGTGGTCCGCACACAGCAGATACTCAAAGCAACGTGAGCAGCAGCATGACCTAGTGGAAAGAGCATGGACCTAGGCATCAGAGGACCTGGATTCTAGTCCCAGCTCTGCCCCGTGCCTGCTGAGTGTGTGACCTTGAGCAACTCACTTAACTTCTCTGAGCCTCAACCACTTATCTGGTAATAAGTTGATTCTATTTATTGCTATTGTTCTTGTCTGTCCGTCTCCCCTGATTAGACGGTAAACCCGTCAAAGGGCAGGGACTGTCTCTATCTGTTACCGATTTGTACATTCCAAGCGCTTAGTACAGTGCTCTGCACAGAGTAAGCGCTCAATAAATACTATTGAATGAATGAATGAATCTATAAAATGGGGATTAAGACTCTAAGCCCATGCGGGAAAGGGACAGTGTCCAACTTGATTATCTTGTGTCTACACCTGCCCTTAGTATAGGGCCTTAGAAAATAGCATTACAAATTTTTAAAAAAGCCACACATAGATTGACTGATTACTAGACCTCCATACTGCTTCTGCATTTGATCAGGACCTCTTTTCCCCACCCTTGTACAAGAGCAATCCTGGAAAAAATATCTGTGAAAGGTGTGAGTTATGGTTTGATGTTTCTGGGCTCCTGTGCACTGAAGAAGTGGCAAGGCATGGTGGAAATAATTATGGAATGCTGTTTTATGATATGACTAAAATTGGAATAGAGAGGGAAGTTTGTTTACCATAATACACATGAGAGTTGGACAAAATAATTCTGAGAGCTTTATGTATACAAATTCCACAGACGAGTATCTCAGCCTGTTCTCTCAGGATCCCTACAGCCGCTCTGCCAGATAGAAGAGCTCTTGGAACATATGCTATAAAATGCTTGATCGCGACTTCTTGTTGACCTAGAGAAATCTGGGATGGGAGTGATACTCCATTAATTAATAAGGGCTGAGACCAACGACCCTGAAAAGATTCTTGTGTTTAGAGATGGAAAGGAATTACTCTGAAAATTTCCAACAGTACAGAAAATGAATTAAAAATGAGAAGTACTTGTCTTCTAGCTAAATCACAAACCCATAATTCTGAGAGATTCTAGTCAATTTGATTTGCTATTGTGAAGACAAAAAGGAAACTGCTGTGGATAACTTCAGCTCCAAATGTCAAGCACAGGCAATAGACACAGGACATCATTTTACAATCAGAATTAACACAATGTCATAGTACAGAAAATGTCAAGAGTACCTGATGAAGAAGTACTCTTTAAGATGGCTATTTTACCTGAGCCTAAAGTAATGAGAGCCGGCAAATCCCGTATTCTCCATGTCAGAGGGATTTACCACACCTTCACAGGGGTTAATCATCCCTCCCCTCCAACACACTTGGATGATAAAAAATATCAACGCTTTCATAGGCTATGCACGCTCCCCAGGATTCCTCCTCCAACCCAGTGGAGAGGATGATCGCTGGGGTTGCTAAGAAGGGAGGAATGAGGGGATCTTTTGCTTTCTCTGGTGGGGGTGGGAAGAGAGGGTTTCCAAAGCAGAGCTTTCTGGGAGGAGAATTCCCACCATTAAACTCTGAAGCACCTGCCATATCATGACCCCTTTTGGGAGTGTGTAGCCCTGTAATTTATCATCTGGGCAAAGCCATGCAGCGGCAACGTGCCCTGGCCCAAGATAGGGTGCAATTTTCCTCCCTTAACATCAAGCTCAGGCTCGACATTTGGAAGGATTATTCAGGAATCACTGTCTATAAAATCACCAAGGTCATTTCTAACTCTTACCATTCTGCAACCTCACAAAATCAATCAATCCTATTTGTTGAGCACTTACTGTAAGCAGAACACTGTATTAAGACTTTGGGAGAGTCCAATATAACAGAGTTGGTGGACAAGTTCCCCGCCCACAAGGAACTTAGAGACACGAAAATACATTACAGCTACGCAAATAAATAATAATGTTGGCATTTGTTAAAAGCTATGTGCCAAGCACTGTTCTAAACGCTGCGGTAGATACAAGGTAATCAGTTTGTGCCACGTGGGGCTCACAGTTTTCATCCCCATTTTACAGATGATGTAACTGAGGCACAGAGAAGTTAAGTGACTTGCCCAAGGTCACACACCTGGCAAGTGGCAGGGCTGGGATTAGAACCCACGACCTCTGACTCCAAAGCCTGGGCTCTTTCCACTAAGCCATGCTGCTTCTCACAATAAATTCTGGGAGAATAAATAAATGGGGCTGAGTATAGAGTAAATAAAGGGTGCAGATCCAAGTGCAAGGAAGATGCAGAAAGGATAGGGACTTCGGGAAATGAGGCCTAACTGAGGAAGGCCTCTTGGAGAAGATGTGATTTTAATAAGGTTTTGAACGTGGGGAGAGATGGTCTGTCAGATATGAAGGGAAAGAGAGTTCCAGGCCAGAGGCAAGACGTGGGCAAGGGGTCAGCAGTGAAATAGACAAAATGAAAGTTCAGGGAGTGAGTTGGCATTAGAGGAGCCAAGTTAGCGGACTGGATTGTAGAAGGAAACTGATGAGGCAAGATAGGAGGGGGGCAAGGTGATTGAGTATTTTAAAGCCAATGGTCAAATACAAGATGTAACATCGCTAATGGGGGGAATGTTTTTATGCAAAAACAGAGACACTTTACTGGTTGTTAGGAATGTCAGGATGCACTGCTTAAGAAGTCACCTGTGGATTTTTTGAATTTTTTTTTTAAGAACTAAGCATCAGGGATCTGAATTTCATTCTGCAGTCATTAAAAGGTAGTCTCACTTCAAGGACAAATTATAGACAGACCAGAACCTGAAAATCCAGAGTGCTTACTCTTATGAGCCTGAAGACTGAAATGATGAAAACAATATTTCCAATATGGCAAAATTTAAAAATAAACAGAATCATAATCTCCCAAATCTGGGGATCATCACTGATTATCAGGGTGAGAATACATTTCAGAACAATTCTCAGTCACCTTACTTGATACTGTTTCAAAGTGATAACAGTTTGTAACTTAGATCTGATTTTATTTGTAGCTTAAGAAACTTGAGCAATGTTCTTGAGAAACAATAAATATCACAGAAACAAGGCAGAACTTTTTAACTCCTGCTGGGAACTTCGAAACAAATTACACGGCCAGCTGACATATTACTAGGAGTAATTCAAGAGACAGCTGGATGGCATAAACTTTTGAGATTTAAAAAATTTAGATGTCTCAAATATTGTGACTCATTGTCCCAATGGAATTATCATTGCCCTAACTTTGGTTCAGATTGTGACACCATCCAAGCAAGGACAAGGATTCTATTATCCTGTAATTTTATGCTACAATTCTCTCAATCATCGAGCCCCCTATTTTTAGAAACTCTGTTTTTCTTATCTTTTATTGTTCTTAAAAGTGCTTCAAGGTGAAAAGATCTACATACAGGATTGTGTTTTATCTGACACCAGTGTACCAATCCTCCTGCATTTAGCTGGTTTGTTTAAAATATTGAATTTCACATGCTTTGCTTATCAAGATGTGGAAGAAATAAGCAGTGTATAAATAGAAGTGTTAAGTAGACCTTTCACTGCGCTTGTTAAAAGCTATTGTTATTGTTGCACGACACCTCTGCAACAATTCATGATCATCCAGCTTTGATGTGAATCTGGTAGTTCAGTGTTTTCTTTGAGAAATTTTTTTTAAAAAAGGACTTCAAGCTCTGAAAAAAAAATTCTCACAAAGCTCCATATCTGGGAGGAATAATGGACCTGCATTAGAGTTTACTGAATAAATACACAACAAAATCCTACATCTACTGCTCTGGTTTTCTCTTTTTATTTCTTCTCTGGAAGTTTTCTTAGCTCTTTCCTGGTCAGTTCTTGGACCAATCCCAAGCTATTTCCCACTAGACCCTCAAGCCTGCCCGGACAGAATGGAAGCCAAGGGAAAGCCCCAGTAACAAATAGGTCTCTTGGGTTCCCACAACCAAACAAAACATGTGGATACATCACACGTGCCAGGCAGACCTTAATCCAGATGCATAACAACAAACCTGAACCTGAATTAACCGCTTTCTGGAAGGTGGGCTTAATACCATAAGCTCCCTCAAGACTGTAGTAAATTCATAGTTGGCCGGGAATGTGTCTGCTAATTCTGCTGTGTGGCCTTAGGTGAGTCTTTTAACTAGCCTGTGCCTCGGTTTCCTCTTCTATAAAATGGGAATAAAATATCTGTTTTCCTCCCCTCCTAGACCACGAACATCATGTGGACAGGGACTGTGTTCGATATGTTTATCTTGCATCAATGCCAGTGATTAGCATGATAGCTGGCACATAAACACATAATACCAAACTATTATTATTATTAGAAGGAAAATCATAGAGCAAGCTGTTACACAAAGTTGTGTATAGTTCGAGATGTCACTAAGGGAGGGGGGAAAAAAACAGGAAGGGGAATGAAAAGGGAGACCTTAACCAAAGGTAATGCAATTTTTGACTAGAAATAGTCATGGACATTTATGAATGTAAAATATAAAGTCTCCACCTGGAAAAAGAGATGGAATGGCAAATTAATTAGAAAGGTAAAAATGGAATGCAAAGATTGGAACAGAATGTATTTCATGTAATTTGTTACTCTGCAATATTGACACTACACAGACTAGTTTCTAGAGTCTTCAGTGGTCTTTTTTTCCCCCAAAGGAAGGGTTTTGTTTTTTCCTCATTTCCACCCAGCTATAATATTCTCCTTCCAATGGCTCTAACAGAAAATAAAACTAAGTAAGTTGTCCATTTTTCATAAAACTCATTTCCATTTTACCTCTCTTGGACCCTATTTTTTCCTCAGATTTTATTTAGAAAGTTCAGCAAAATCACACAACTTTGACATCAATAACTCAATGGTATTTATTGAGTGCTTACTGTACGCAGAGCACTGTACTAGGGACTTGGCATGTCCTAAGTTTCCTCTTTTGGCAATTAAGTATAAAGTACTGAGTACAGAACAAACATTGACCTAGTGGGCAGAGAACATACCTACCAACTCTGTTGTATTTTACCCACCCAAGTACAAGTACAGTGCTCTGCACATAAGTAGGTGTTCAGTAAACACTATTGATTGACTGACCAGGAAAAAGAGTTCAAACACCTGAATTAGAGGTCCAGTGTTGGAATTTTGAGTAATCCACCCATCTGGGGCCTTTTTTTGTTGTTTTTTTTTTGCTCAGCAAGTTGGATATGATTTTTGATATAGCTATGAACCAGCTTCTGATTGTCTGGACAAAAAAGAGAAAACATGTTCAGTTCCGCCTGCTTCTCTTTACAGAGGAATGAGACAAGGGATTTGAGTCCATGGGCAGTCAGCCAAACCCAGAGGATATTTGAACGAGTTGACGAGGGAAAAAAACATTAATTTGTGGGAACAATTTCTAAGGCAAATCAGGCGCGTTCAAACCCTTGAGGACCAGAGGTCCGGGGAAAGCAATGGAACGTGGACCAAGCTGATAGGGCCCCAAAAGGGCCTATGAAGACAGATGGGAAAACTGGCCTGAATGAATGGGGTGGGGTTTCCTGTCCCATCCCCCCAGGAGCAATCCAAGGGCCTGAGGCATTTCATTAGACAGCTTCATAGTAAGAAGCATATTTATTCCTTCCTTTAGTCTGTTCTAGTTCTGGTTTGCATTGGATCTGGGCCATCCCAAGACGCTCTCTGGGCTCCCTAACTATGAATCAATCAATCTTACTTACTGAGCTCCTACTCTGTGCAGAGCACTGTCGTCAAGGAGGGCCATTTGGTGTTTTTTACCTGTCTTCCTCGGCCTCTGACCCCTGCCCGGCCTTCTCAGGTCCTATCCTCCCACCTCCACATGGCTCCCATGGCCTTCACCAAGTCACCTAGTGCTTTTGTAACTTCCCCTCCCTTTCTCTCCGGTTCTCCTCCACTGGCCCTGTTGCCCCGCCCCATTGGCTTCATGTCCTTCACTTCTTCTCAGGCACCATCCCAGCCTCATCTTCCCAACTCCATCCTCTCTGCTCAATACCTTTCATGGTCCAGGGAAGCAGGAGTGGGTGGGGATGGAGGTGGGAATAGGGAGGAAGCTACATACCACGGAACAGGACTGTAAATTCGCTGTGGGAAGGAAACGTGTCTACTGACTCTGTCATATTGCACTCTCCCAAGCACTCAATAAATATGAATGACTAATTGATGGGGACTGGGAAAAAGATGCTGCTTTGTTGGCTCAGAGGTCTGCTTCATTCTGATCTACAGAAGTCTCAAAAGCAGCCTGAAACTGCCTCAGGCTCCAAATGGCCCTGAAGTCCAAGCAAAAGGGACATCAAGCCTGACCCTTTTCTCCCAAGACAGTCTTGGCCAGACTGATTGTAACCTGAACCCAAGAGGCTTAGAGCAGAACCAGATCCTTTTTAAGTCTTAAGGAAGGAAACGGCTGTCAAACGTAACTCTGGCTGCTACTAGCTATTCCAGTCTCGGCTACGGGAGGCAGAGTCAAGCAGCGATAATATACCCATTCCATTCCTAGCTTGGACAGTGGCTAGCGAGTGGAAGGCCATCTGCTACAAGGCAAAACTCACCTGTGCTGGGCAGCAGTGGCACGGGAGAGAGTCGAGGGTGGAGACTCAAGTTTACTGCACGGAAGAAGGCAATGGTAAAGTTTACCGGGAAAATTCAATGGATACGCTACCAGAACGACTGCCGATGGAGAGTGGGGCGTTCTGGGAGAGATGTGCCCATGGAGTCGCTACGGGTCGGAGATGAGTGGACAGCCTGAGACAAGATACGCATATCTCCAGGAGACAGTTGTGCAATCAGCTCCCCGATAATTAACGGCTCCTACTTTATCTAATTTCTTCTAACTCCCAGGCACACATTCGCTCCCCAGGAATCTAGACTAGCCACCTTTCAGCTTGCCAGTTTCTCTAGATTTAAGAGATACTTTACTAGTTGTGGCATGCTAAGTTCCAGGGCATTTAACTGGCACAATCGAAACCTGTTGACATTTATTTCCTCCTTGTGTTCTGAATGAAAGGTCGGCTTGCTTCCTGCAGACACTTACATAAACCCACACATCCATCCTCAGTCTAAGCCGCATACAGTGGACTTTTTGAGGAAGTTGACTGATTCACAAAGTTATGACAGCTACAAGACAACTAATGGGTCCTTCATTTGTTCCCACTGAAATTCTATTTCCCTTATCTTGTTCATGAGGAGTTGAAGCCTAGTGATGGAGGCACTTTGGCTTGGCTATGGATCAACAGCTTTGGAGAATTTAAATTTTTCCCCTCTGTGTATGGTTTCCATGGTCCTATCTCTTTTATATTGCAAACTACTGTTTGGGAAGCATAGTGATCTAGTGGAAAAAGCACTGGCCTTGGAGTCAGAGGCCCCTTTTTTTTTTTTCAATTTTAATTGTTAAGCCTTTACTATGTGCCAGGAACTCTACCAAGAGCTGGGATAAACACAAGCTAATCAGTGGGACACACAGTCCACGTCACAGTCTTAGTTCTCACTTTACAGATGAGGAAACTGAGGCACAGAGAAGTAAAGTGACTTGCCTAAGGTTACAGACAGCAGATATGTGGCAGAACTGGGATTAGAACCCTGGTCCTCTGCCTCCCAGGCCTGTGCTCTTTCAACTAGGCCATTCAGGACCTGTCAGGTCCTGAATAGATTGGCCAGTTACTTGATTTCTCTGTGCCTCAGTTTCCTCAACTGTAAAATGCTGATTCAATAACTGCTCTCCCTCCTACCTGAACTGAGGGACAGGGACTGTTTTCAATCTGATTATCTTTTATCTCTTCTTTCTATCCCTGCATTTAGAACAGTGCCTGTCGCATAGTAAGGGCTTAACAAAAAAACGTAATTATTATAATTATTACCCGTGTCCTGCTCAAACAACAGTTATCTATGGGGCATACCTGATATCAAACGGCAGGCCAGGATGTGAGCAATGTAGCTTTGGAACATAGTCTTCTGGCATCAAAGCTTCATTCAGCTTAACACAACTACACTGGGTGGGACACGTGGAGAATGAACGACAGTAGGATACTAAAACTACTGCTGTAGGAGCAGCTAAAATTGCGAAACTGAAAGCAAGGAGGGAAGAGGAAATATTTTAAGGACGTGGAGACACAAAGTCTCAAACATTGCTGCATCCCAGCTGAGAACTGTGAGTGCAAATGTTGAGGACAAACCAATACGGTACATTGCCAGGAGGAAGAAATCTCTTCCTTTTAACAAAAATTTTCAACCGGAAGAGAGACAAGGAGACAGAAGAAAAAGGAGTGCCAGGCACTGCAAACGCTGAATATAACCACACAAGGGAACGCTTTTTTATGCACACAATGTGGCGGGGACTTTGGACACTTCAGTGGGCCTTTTCGTCCCCTCAAGTACACGCAGGTGAATTTCGCTATCAATGATGTCTTCGTTGACCAGGAAGCACACATGTGTTATAAGTTTGTACGTATATATATTCACACACCCACACCTGTCTCATCCACTAACCTATAGGAACCTCGATGGCAGGACCTTATGCTTTTTGTCTACTGTACTCTCCTAAATGCTAGTACAGTGTTCTGAATATATGGGCACTCAATATACATAAAGGATTTCAACCGGGCCACTGAGGAATTCATAATCTTATGGCTGAGATGAGAAGACACAGAGTACTCTATTGCACAATAGGTATAAAAGAAAATAAACACAAATGACAAAATAAAATGTGCTGATTATAAATAAGATGTTATTTGAATATACATTTACATGTATTATATAATGCAATAATAATAATTAGGGTAAAAGTGCTTACTTTGTGCTAAACACTGTTCTAAAGGCTGGGATAGATTCAAGTTAATTTGGTTGGACACATACCCTGTTCCACATGAGGCTCACACTCTTAATCCCCATTTTACAGATTAGGTAATTTAGTTTTATATTGCAAACTAAAAGGCCCAGAGAAGTTCAGTTACTTGCCCAAGGTCACACAGCAGACATGTGAAGAGCTGGGATTAGAACCCAGGTCCTTTTGACTCCCAGGCCCAAGCTCTAGCCACTAAGCCACGCTGCTTCTCTGTACGAAGGCAGCTGTTGGGATGATGTGACCTGGAAAAGTCCGGGCTTGGGAGTCAGAGGTCATGGGTTCTAATCCCAGCTCCGCCACTTGTCAGCTGTGTGACTTTGGGCAAGACACTTGACTTCTCTGTGCCTCAGTTACCTCATCTGTAAAATGGGGATTGACTGTGAGCCCCACGTGGGACAACCTGATGATCCTGTATCTACCCCAGCGCTTAGAACAATGCTCTGCATATAGTAAGCGCTTAACAAATACCAACATTATTATTTGTCAGAAAATGCCTCTTGGAAGAGATGATTAGGGAGACTAAGATTTTTATTTACCTTTGTGGGTACTTCCCTAGTGTGCAGAATAATACAACACACAAAGGAGTGGGCCAGATAAAGAGTTGTCAGAGTCTACTATAAGCCACCCTAGCAAGATAAGGAAAGAAATCAGGAAATGTCAGATAGATTGGAAAAGTTGTAAAACTGGGGCAGGTAACAACAGTGAGACACTTCAATTATCCTTATGTAGATTGGCCAAATAATTCATTTGAAAGAAAAGGGGAGGTAAGGCTTCTGAATAGGATAAATGAGTTTTCTAGAATAGCTAGTAATACACACAGTAAGGAAAATAGAAGATAAGATACCTGTAAATTTCAGCTGAACAGGTGCAAACAGGAAATTAAGTGGGCTAAAAAAAAAATTGAAGGTGCATCTTGCATCAGGTGCCAAAGTGAATAACAAGATATTCTTCATCTACCTCTAATGAGAATACAGATAAAAAAAGAATGATGATATGGGCGAAAAGGTGTAGTCGGAGATGAGTGGATAAAGCCAAAATGCTCAATGAATTAATAAGTTTGGCCTTTATCCCAACTGACTGTTAAAGCAGACAGGTCAGAAGAACTACATTAAATCATGAATGGCCACACAGGATGATTTGAATCAAATGTATAAATTGAATGTAATCCAATCCACCTGGCAAGATGCTCTCCACCACTGAGTTTGGAAAGGAGATCTCAGAGTGACTTTTGACTGTTCTGCAAACCACTGGTTCACTGTGCAGTGAAAGCCAAAAAGGCAATCCAATGCTGGTCTTCATCAGGACAGGAAAAGAGAAAACAAAAGGCAGAGCTGGAACACTCTATAAAACCGTAACATCCCTACCCCTGCAGTACTGCATGCAACTCTGATTGTCACATTGTAGAAGGAAGCTGGAAGAGAAAAGGATGACTGAAATGAACAGAAAGAATGGTCAGACTTCCACATGAGGCAAGGATGAAAAGATTCTAAATCTTCAGTATATAAGGATGAAAGTTGAGAGGAGACATGTTTAAATTAAATGTAACCATGACAGGTGGGAACTGGATGAAAATAGACTTGTTGTTCACAATACCATGCAACTGTGAGACCAAGGCATATTCTTTGAAGCTTGAAAGTGGAAATCTCAAACATAAGAAAAGAAAATACTTCATTCGCTGGGTATAGGCTTATGGAATTCATTGCCACAGAAAACTGTGCCGACCGGACACCTTACAGGTTTCAAAGGGATTTCAAAGAATTTATGGACAAGAGATCAATGTAAGGATTTAGAGAAAGTTAAGCAGTGTGGCCTTGTGGTAAAAGTGGGGCCCTAGGAGTCAGGGGAACTGAGTTCTAATTCTGGCTGCACCACCTGCCTGCTCTGTGGTCTTGGAAAAGTCACTCAAATCTCTGTGCATATGTAAAATGGGGATATAATACCCGTTCTCCCTCCTATTTAAGTTATGAGCCCCCTGTTGCAATACTAGCAGGCATCATACAAGCAACTTTTGTATGGCCTGATTCTCTTGTATCTACCCCAGCTCTTACTTCAGTGCTTGGCACAGCGCACTTAAAGACTACAACAATTTTTATTACTCTTATTATTGTATAATTATTACTATTATAGCACTTAATACAGGGCTCTGCACATAGTAAGTGCCCAATAAATACCACTGATTAATTCAGATGGACGTCCAAGTGGACAACCATATTTCATAATGTTGGTATTTGTTAAGCGCTTACTATGTGCAGAGCACTGTTCTAAGCGCTGGGGTAGATACAGGGTAATCAGGTTGTCCCACGTGAGGCTCACGGTTAATCCCCATTTTACAGATGAGGTAACTGAGGCACAGAGAAGTTAAGTGACTCGCCCACAGGCACACAGCTGACAAGTGGCAGAGCCAGGAGTCAAACCCATGACTTCTGACTCCCAAGCCCGGGATCTTTCCACTAAGCCACCCTGCTTCTCTTATATTTACAAGTATCCTCTGCCACTGTTGGACAGAGAACACTGAATAGGATAGATTACTGGTCTGATCCAGTTTAAGCACTGCCTTTGTTCTGGTCTTGAAGAATAACAGCCTCCCCTAAAATCTGTCAGGGAATGTCCCTCTGTCCCACCTTTCAGGGCCTTCTAAAAGGCCAGCTGCTCTAGAAGGCATTCCTCTCTAATCTCCCTCAACCTGATCTTGTTATCTATCCCATCACCCTACCTGAGACTTCATTAGTTTTGTTTTTATCATCTCTATCTTTATATGTTCTCACTCCTATTCCCACTGCACACTTGCAATCTGCATTTGCTTATTTCCCCTATTAGACATTAATCTTACTTCTGATGGTGCGCTCCAAAGTATCTAGTACAATGATTGCATACATTAAATGCTCAGTAATACTGATAGCAATAATGATGATCAAGGAATCATACAATTAGACCTGGTCTGTAAAAATTACACCTAAAATTCAATATTCAGTTTTTCTGAGCGAGATCTGTGAAACAATTAGGTAAACTGCAGACAAGGGACATTTAATGGAGAGTAAGGAGTTCCGGTTTCTGTCCTGCATCAGTGACCTCACGGAAGGTGAGTACAGCCCCTGTGGAGGCAGCAGGGGCCTAGCAGAAAGAGCAAAGGATGTCAGGAGGCCCAGGTTCTAATCCCAGCTCCGATACCTACCTACTGTGTGACCTGGAACAAGTCACTTAACCTCTCTGTACCTCAGTTCCTTCACCTGTAAAATGGAGATGAAACAGCTGTTCTCCATCCCTCTTATTTGCAAGCCCCGTATGGGACAGGGCCTGGATCCGGTCAAAGAATAAATCAATCATATTTATGGAGCACTTGCTGTGTGCACAGCATTGTACTAAGCACTTGGGAGAGTACAATATAAAAGAGTCGGTAGACATGTTCCCTGTCCACAACGAGCTTATAGTCTAGGGGAAGGGGTTGATTCGA
The DNA here is from genome assembly GCF_004115215.2 of Ornithorhynchus anatinus. Classification (NCBI taxonomy): domain Eukaryota; kingdom Metazoa; phylum Chordata; class Mammalia; order Monotremata; family Ornithorhynchidae; genus Ornithorhynchus; species Ornithorhynchus anatinus. The sequence continues at coordinate 37,165,736 of NC_041741.1, forward strand.
TCTATCTCCCCTGTACCCGCCCCTGAGGATTAATACAATGCTTGGATTAATAAATACTATTATCAGGATTATCTGTGGCCAATTTTTCCTCTGTATTGAGTTTATAAAATTACCAAAACATTACAAAGACATTTTGAGGGTTCACTAATATCAGTAACAATAGAAACTGAATTTCCTACATTTCTTTAGGTGGTATTTTGAAGGAGCCATTTTGTTAAAGTCGAATATTTCAAATATCAAAGGAATCCCAAAACATCCCTTTGAGATGGGTAGGAACAAGTTATACACACAAGTTCTTTTAGTAACAGTTAAGCAGCGGCATTAGGAAGAGGTTAACATGACATCTTTGTGCTTTGGCTATTCCCATCACATTAAAAAAATTAATGTCTAATGTTAACATGTGTTGGGGAGTAGGGGCACAGTTTGAAGGTCACCATAAACCAACTGATCTGCAAAATGGTTATGAGAACAGTCTTAGAAGACACACTTATTTCTATCTCCTTCTTTATCCCTTCAGAAAATTCTCTCTTGCAACCACAGAGAATTAAACACCCTGTGCTCAATAAGATATCAATAGCAAGATTTTTTCAAGCTTTACTGATCACAGATACAGGCAATAGTAAAGTTACTTTAAGGGTGAATCATTTTTGCTGAAATCTGCTTCAGAGAAGTGGGTTTGATTTTTAACTGCATATACAAAACGAGCAGTTTCTAAAGCAGATATCTGCCACCTTCCCCCGCCTCCCCGCCCGGCCTCCCCCTAGACTCCAAGCTTTAGCTCTGCTCCTACCCACGCTCTCTCACATGCCTACCTCCCCAATACTAGCCGAGCCTTTTCCTTATCAATCAATCAATGGCATTTATTGAGCACCTGCTGTGTGCAGAACACTATACTAATAGCTTGGGAAAGTACAACACAATAGAGTTGTCAGAGGTGATTTCTGGTCACCTCCTCTTTCACCTACGTTGAGTGTGTCTTACTATTAATATAATTTTATTAGCATAATATTAGTATATATTATATATCATTGTATAATTATAATCGTTTTAAGAACTGTGCCAAACTGCACTAAACACTGGAAGAGATATAAGATAATCAAGTCGGACACAACCCCTGTCCCACATGGGGCTCATAGTTTAAGTAGGAGGGAGAGCGGGTGCTTCATCTCCATTTTACAGATGAGGTAACTGAGGCACAGAGAAGTTAAGTGACTTGCCTAAGGTCACACAGCAGGCAAGTGGCGAAGCTGGGATTAGAACCCAGGTCTTCTTTCCACTTAGTTGATGCTGCTTCCTGCTGATAAAATGCTGCTATAAGTGTGTGATTGACCTCCTTGGACATCAAATGTCCTTTTGGGTTTCATAGATGGCCCACACATCTGTGAAAATACCTTAAAGTGGCACATTTAAATCTGCAGATTTGTCAGTCGATTGTATTTAATAATAATAATAATGTTGGTATTTGTTAAGGGCTTACTATGTGCAGAGCACTGTTCTAAGTGCTGGGGTAGATACAGGGTAATCAAGTTGTCCCACATGAGGCTCACAGTCTCAATCCCCATTTTGCAGATGAGGGAACTGAGGCAGAGAAGTTAAGTGACCTGCCCACAGTCACACAGCTGACAAGTGGCAGAGCCAGCGCTTGGGAGAGCACAATACAACAGACACAGCACAATGAATTTGATTTTCCATCTGAAAACCCATGTGCTGAAAATTTGCCCACAGCCAAAAAGAGTTAATTACAAACAGTTTGGGGGCACTTACTAGAAGAGCAGGAAATAGCATGCCTTCTGCCTGGCCTTGTAATGAAGCTCCTGAGGTAATCCCGGTCCTTGTGGGGCCGACAATATGGCGTAAAGACAGCTTTAGTCTTCATTTGTGCTGCGCTAAAACAACTTCATCTTTAAACTAACTGCCTCCAAAATGTGGGGCCTTTCAAGTTAGTAACCTAGAGGATTCTGTAGTAAATGGGTGATGATAACCTCCACCGAACATTTTATACAAACGAGCTAGTGGTATGAACGAGCCTACCCTGAGCCACGAATTTGGAGTGGAACCAACTTTACGGCCTGATCTCTGCCAATCATTAATCAATCAATCAGTCATGTATATGGAGTGCTTACCGTGTGCACAGCACTGTACAGCTGATAGACAAGCTCCCAGCCACAATCTGGTGAGGGAAGGCAGGAAGGTACTTGTGTGCAAGTGGGAAAGCACCCGACTCTATTAATGCGAACTGCCAAGGTGATGAAGTAATTAAATGTGCGTTTAGTTAAGCACCCAAGTGAATGAAAAGAGATGAGGTGGTGGCAGGACGGCGACACCCGAAAAAGCTCGTGACCTTTAACAACACAGAATCACTAGTGAAGTCAGTAAGAGTATGCAAAATTATTCTCATGCCAGAAAAGGCTGGCTTGCAAATTCCACAAGGAGATTTAATCTTCCTAATGTGAACTACAAGGGAAAGCCGGGTCGGTCGACCATGAAGGTGCTGATGAGTTCTCGCTGCCTTCCTTGAGTTCAGAAAAGAGAGAGGCTGAGTCCTCCAAACGAGCTGGGCCCCTGAAGAAAGGTAATTGCACTTCTGTCTCCAGGAGCTTTATAAAGGCAGCTCTGAGATAGAAAGCTCTCAGGATCACACTAACATAGGTGTGGGTAGTGCTCTGGGAGGGATTGAATGCATAACTTTTTAGGGTACCATAGCTGGAATCCCTAAACTCTCAAAAGGAAGAGTAAATAGTCATCCTCCAGTGACTGGAAATGCAAAAAAGAAAGCCCAAGTCATTTTGGTGCCTATTAGAATCTGGATGAGATCTACTGAAATCAATCTCATTTATTGAGTGTTTACTCTGTGCAGAGCACTGTAATTAGTGCTTGGGAAGAGTACAATATAACCGAGTTGGTATACACATTCCCTGTCCAAAATGAGCTTAGAGTCTTAAGGAAAGGATCCTGATCCCGTGTCTTGGACCACATCAATATCTGCGTGGGCAGAGGATTATCTGATTTTGCAGGGTGCCAAGTGGTGCAAGATGCCACAACAATAATAATAATAATAATGATAATAACAATAATAATATTTGTTCAGTATTTACTATGTGCCAAGTACTGGAGTAAGTACTGGGGCAGATACAAGTTAATCAAGTAGGGCATAATCCCTGTCCCACTTGGGGTTCACAGTCTAGGTGGCAGGGAAAACAGGAAAATACGGAAAAATTCCTCAATTACAAAAGAGGAAATGGAGGCACAGAGAAGTAACTTGCCCAAGGTCATACATCTGGCAAGTGGTAGGGCTGGGATTAGAACTGAGGTCCCCCGATACCAGGCCTGTGAGCACATACCTAACTCCAGCTTTCAGATCATTTGTGGCATCCTCAAGTGGAGCATTAAGGAATAGGTGATTAGGAACCTCACCTTCTAAAGATGATGGGGAGAAAGAGCTGGACTAAAAGCCTATCTTTACAGTAAGCTCCTTGTGGGTAGGGATCATGTCTCCCAAGTGCTTATTATAATGTCCTGCACACACTAAGTGCCCAATAAATACCACTAATTGAGCTATCCTGATATACAACCAACATAAATCCACATTGCCTACAATGAGACTGTTATATATGGGTGTGTGTGGTTGTGTTTAAAGGAATTACTTGACTAACCAGTGAAACTCTGCAGGGAATGATTGTGTCAGCAGGATAGCAACACAGAGCAACATTATACCAGAGTTTGGAATTGGAAGTGAAAAAGAATGCAAATTGGAATCTACAAGGGAAACTTAGGTAGGTGGCATATAATTATTTAAATTTTAAAATGCTCAGGGTTAACAACCTGCCCACTCATAGAAACAAGTATCAACCAGGACTGAATGGTCACAAATATTCAGAAGTTTTTCATCAGTTTTCCCAGTCATCACCAATTAATATTAATTGAATGCCGACAATGTGTTTGGAGGAACGTAAGTTAGGGAAGAAATGTAGAACTTGCTTCATGGGAAAACAGTTCTTTTTTTAAAAAAAAAAAATTACATTTTGCTTTTGTAAAGTGCAAAGGGCCTCAGTTACCTCATCTGTAAAATGGGGATTAAGACTGTGGGTCCCAAGTGGGACATGGACTGTGTTCAACTGATTAGCCTGTATCAACCCAGTGCTTAGTACAGTGTCTGGCACACAGTAAGCCACTAACAAATAGAGTAAAAAAAAAAAAGTGTTCATTTTGCCTGAAACTGATTGCCCCGTGGCTGTTGTATGGAATGTGATTAGAGGCTGATTGTGTTCTAAAGCATTATCAATACACCACAAGATTGATAATGTTCAGATTGGAACATCAATTAGTGTTGTTTCAAGCAAGGGTATTTACCGAATGCTCACTTTTGCAGAACACTGGGCTTAGTGTTTGGGAGGATACAATTCATCACTGAGTTTTTAACAGTAAATCTTACAAACCCAACCGCTTCCATTTAGGTTTCCAAGCTCCACTCCAAGATCTTTTTGTAGAAAAAAAGCTTGGATTATAGTTCACTGTGGGCAAGGAATGTGCCTACCGACTCTGTTATATTGTAGTCTCCCAAGAGCATAGTACAGTGTTCCGTACACGGTGAGCACTCAGTAAATGCCACTGATTGATTGACAGTAGTTCAGGAGGGATGGGCCCAAGGCCAGTAGATCAATATGGGGTTTCGGGGATGTACCAAGAGCCCGGCAGAAGGAAGAGGAGGAGGAGTGGAAACTAGCTGGTCAGGAGCTCTCTCAATGCAGTGCCCTCTTGTCATTCTCCTCAAAAAGCTGAGGCAAATCAGTATTTCCACTCTTTGGCTTGGTATATATCTGTTACCGATTTGTACATTCCAAGCGCTTAGTACAGTGCTCTGCACATAGTAAGCGCTCAATAAATACTGTTGAATGAATATATATATGGAATACCGCTGCACCGCTCCTTCAAATGCAGTTCACTGCTTTTCTGGAACTACACCAGATCAACTGGGTAGGCAGAGGGATAAGCTTGAACCTCCACATGGAATACCCTCAAGGAACATCTACTAAAATCTGCAGTCACATGCTCAGAGAGATGAAACGTCCAGGAATTATGCTTGCTACATATCTTTAGTTCCATAAATGTCGGTAAATTACTGACACATTTGAACCCAAAGCATTTCAAAGAATCAACTCAGCCCTCTTAGCCACAATTACGTACCGAAGGCTATCTTGTTTTATAGTCACACATAAGCAACAGAGTCATACTAATTCGCTGACTACCATAACAACACACCTCTCTTTAAACCTTTACCATGATAAGCTCCATGAGGGCAGGGATAGTGTGTATGTATTCAACTGTACTCTACAAGTGCTTAGTTCAGTGTTCTGTATATGGTAAGCATTTCCTAAATAACAATGATTGACTGCTGCAGCTTTAACCTCTTGCAGACTTCTTGTATTAACAAGTTGATTGAGCAGACATTGCCTCTAATCCTTTTGTAACTGTCCTCCTCCCACCCAACCCAACTACTTCAAATAATTATGTAATGCGTAGAGAATATATTTGATTGATGAATTCCAGTGCTTGAGTAAGAGCTTCTCTTCACTCAAGTGAGTGGCACGAGATTATCAGTTAGATGCTTTACAATGCCAACCCAGCTTTCACCTTTAATAAATGGTAAGTGGGTTATTTCCTACATTCAGACGAAATGAACAAATCATTTTCTTTCATCCCCGAATGGCAGAGCTGCGGACTCTGTATGAAAAGTCCCTGAGGTATATTCAGGACACAGGAGGTGGCTAAAAGGAGTCGCTGCTCTTTTTGGGGTCTCTCAACTACTGGTATTTATAGAGCGCTTCCTATGTACAGAGCACTGTACTAAGCCTTGGGAGAGGTACAATCCAACTGACTTAGCAGACACATTCCCAGCCCACAACGAGATTGCTCACGGCATCTCAGCTTGCAGCAGGTTCACTAGATTGAAGACATTTAAGGGGGAAAGAGGCTGCTGAGTGGAGGATGAAAACAGTCGGCAGACAGCAGGAAGAAAGTCAGCATAGGCAGGGGCCCAGCAGGTAGCCAAAAGAGGGTGCTCTGCTGCTTAGCTCTGAGGTTAGAAATTCTGCTCATTAATGGCCTTGCCCCAGGAAAAGCCCAAGAGGCATTTGATTTTGTTGCCTTTTGTCAAGATCTCCTGATCCTAGAGTCAGAGGGACCCCAGGACCATTAATTCTTCAAGCCATCTTGTTTGATGACCCTTCCACTACCCTAAATTTAGCTAGTTTAATTGGAAACCACTGTGATCGAGCCGTCTGTGGTGGCAGGAAACGACTGTCATGTGACAAAACCAAAAACTGTGGAAAACCCCAGGCACATTTTGCACTAAGGAGATTATCAGTTCAGAGTGACACTTGCAATTTCCAATTACCTCTTCTCATCCTTTCTGATCCCAGCATCCCATTTTAATGCTTTTCCCTTGCCTACATACTAGGTTCTTGTGCTGCTGACATTGGGGCCCACTTTGGGCTGCCAGTTTAGATTCTCAGAATTATCACAAGCGCTGACCAACTTAGACCTCTATAGAATCACTCATCTGTACACCGACAGATGTTTCCAAATGTCCATGTTCAGTGTATTAAGAAATCCCCACTCATCACAGGCTATATTTTTAACTAGAAGATTAAAAGAGTGCTTTGATATATTTTATCCTGAAGAGTACAACATTCTTTTCTTTTCTGTAGTCTTCTATTTACCATTTAGACCTCATAATTTTGCAGAAAAAAATCAACTAAAGCATATCTTACTGTGGGTAAAATTTCCATAATTCAATATGAATTTAAGAAGATTAATTTTCAAAGATTGCAGGTGCTGTGGAATTTTGTTTTGAAGTGATCATATGTGCTGGTAAACCAATTTTTGCACTGGTAGATGAATTTATAAACTTGCATAAATAAATGTTTAAGATATTCCAGCTTTTAGGTTGTGGGCCTTTTTCCTTCATGCTCCAAAGAACTAATACAGGCTGATGCTCCCTTTGAAGTCTTTGGGAGCTTTGTACTCAGATCAGCTCTGTGGAATCTTGAAGATGATGCTATATTTATGTACCTACATTTTGTGTGTGTGCAAATGTTCAACTACATATCTATCGATATATCACTGACACATAGACAAAGCTATTAGTATAAGTATATATATACATGCATGTGTGAATATACACCCTTTGCTCCACTAATACCAAGCTACTCTGTCTCACTCTTGTCTCTGGACATCAATGCTTTCCCTCTCTTCTGCCCAAAACTCCCTCCCTCTTCGTAGCTGACATCTTCAGTCAAGCAATCATATTTATTTAGCATCTTCTGTGTGCAGAGCAGTGTACTAGGTGCTTGGGAGAGTATAAAGCAATAGATTTTGCAGATATGTTCCCTGCCCACAAGGAACTTACTGTCTAGAGGGGGCACAGATAAAAAAATAAATTATGGATAGGTACTTAGGTGCTATTGGGCTGAGAGGAATATTAAATGCTGAAAAGGGAGAGATACAAGTGCATAGGTCTATGCAGAGGGAGAGGGAGTAAGGGAAATAAGGGTTTAGTTGGGGAAGGCCTCTTGGAGACGTGATTTTAATAAGTCTTTGAAGGTGGGGAAAGTGGTCTGTATGAAAGGGGAGTCTCATGCAGGACATGGGTAAGGGGTCAGCTAGGAGATAGACGAAATCGAGGTAAAGTGAGAAAGTTGGCATTACAGGAAGTGAGCGGATCGGGTTGTAGTGGGAAATCCGAGAGGCAAGGTAGGAGGGGGGCGAGCTGATTTAATGCTTTAAAGCCCAAGCGTGAGGGGTTCCTGTTTGATGTGGAAGTGGATAGGCAACCAGTGGAAATTCCTGGGGAATAGGGAGATAGGAAATGAACATTTTTTTAGAAAAATGATCTGGGCAGCAAAGTGAAATTTGGACTGGCATGGGGAGAAGCAAGAGGCAGAGAGGTCAGCAAGAAGGCTGATGCATTAGTGAAGGCGGGACAGAACAAATGGTTGGATCTACGTAGTAGCAGTTTGGATAGTGAGGACAGGATGAATTTTAGTAATGTTCCAATGGCAGAACCGACAGGATTTGGTGATAGATTGAACATGTGGGTTGAATGCGAGAGATGAGTCAAGGATAATGCCAAGATTAGCGCTTGTGAGACATGGAGGATAATGGTGCTGTCTACATGATGGGAAAGAGAAGCGGGTAGCAGGGTTTGGGTGGGAAGAGCAGCGTGGCTTAGGGGAAAGAGCCTGGACTTGGGAGTCAGAAGATATGGGTTCTAAGCCCGGATCTGCCACTTGTCTGCTGTGTGGCCTTGGGCAAGCCACTTAACTTCTCTGAGCCTCATTTGTAAAATGGGGATTAAGACTGTGGGACAACCTGATTACCTTGTATCTACCATGTGGGACAAGCTGATTACTTTGTATATACCCCAGCGTTTAGAGCAGTGCTTGGCACACAGTAAGCACTTAACAAATACTATTATTATTATTATTATTAAGATGAGAAGTTCTGTTATGGATATGTTTAGTTTGAGGTGTCAGCAGGTCATTCAGGTAGAGATGTCCTGAAGGCAGGAGGAAATGTGAGACTAGAGAGAAGGTGTTTAAAAGCTCTACTAAAATCAAATCTCCCCCAGGAAGTCTTCCCTGACTAATCTCATCTCCCCATCCTAGTATCCCTCCCTAATGTATCACCTACACACTTGAGTCCATACCCGCTAAACACTTAGGTTCTTCACCCCACCTCCCACAGCACTTATGTGCACGTCTTTATACTCAGTTGCTTCTCCTACTTATTTTAACATCTACAGCTGCATTGTAAGACCCTTGAGCTCAGGGATTGGGTCCACTAACGCTATGTAATCTCCAAAACACTTGCTACACTGCTCAGCACATGGCAAGGGTTTAATGCATACCACTGATTGACTGACTTATCAAATGAGCCAGTTCTATCAATAGAACTAGAGCTAGAGACAGCTTGACAGATACACAAATAAATAGCTTTACCTTTTAGATGGATATTGGTGGAGGTGTGAATTAACAGTGAATGGTCAAAACGCAAGTATGAAGCCAGTGGGAGGAGGAAAAGAAGCAAAAGCCTAAGATAATCACCTCCCGCTAACAACCAATATAACTAAAAACTGAGACTTCAAGTTTCCCCCGGCAACTCAAATTCTGTTAGCAAAGGTCAAAATTGACATCTAAAGCCAATATCGGGAACCACTCCCTCATACCAAAGATTTTCATCGACAGCACAAATTGTTACCAAGGCAGTACACTAAAGAATGATACACACATAACGAAATAGAAACCACAGTTAATAATGTTGGTATTTGTTAAGCGCTTACTATGTGCAGAGCACTGTTCTAAGCGCTGGGGTAGACACAGGGGAATCGGGTTGTCCCACGTGGGGCTCACAGTCTTAATCCCCATTTTACAGATGAGGGAACTGAGGCCCAGAGAAGTGAAGTGACCTGCCCACAGTCACACAGCTGACAAGTGGCAGAGCTGGGATTCGAACTCATGACCTCTGACTCCAAAGCCCATGCTCTTTCCACTGAGCCACGCACAGTTGAAAATGCATTTCCTTAGAGAGACTGACACCGATAATCTAAAACTAAGTTCTCCTTAGTGACATTCTTGGGCACTGTGGAGAAAAGGTGTACATGGTTTAACAACAAAATAACGTAAGAATACAAGAAATGTCATTTTTCAGCAGAAACAATGGTCCATCCAACCCCGCAGGCACCCACTGCCATCCTTGAATGTCTTATGGTTAGGGCTAGGGTTAATATCCGTAACATTCTCTCTAGTAACCCACTATGAACAGCAAGTCTATGAATTTCTGCAAAACCCCTTGAGCCTGCTGATATTTTCTCACAAGGTTTCCTGTGATAAGAAATTACACATGCTTAACATTCATTTTTCACCCAGCACATACACTTAAATGTTTCCAGTTAAAGAAGTCCCATGAACATCTTTTTATTCACTCCTCCAATATGATTAATGATTTCCAAATCTATTCATTTTTCACATTAGGCCTAATTCTTATTCTTTTATCAACATCTGTCACTGTTCTTCAGATCCTCTCCTGTTTTCCCCATTGTTTTTAGAATGTAGAGATTAAAATGTCACACAGTAGCTCAAATATCTGGCCAGTGACAAATCCAATAAAATTATCTTTCTTATAAAACTTCTATTCATAACATTCTAATATTTAAAAATCAATTCTGAGCAGAGCATTGTACCAAGAGCCTAGGAAAGTACAACAGTATTAGTAGAAATGATCCCTGCTTCCAGTGGAGCTCGTTATGGGAAGGGAAAGTGTCTGCTAATTCCATTGTATTGAACTCTCCCAAGCGCTTAGTACAGTGCTCAGCCCACCGTAAGCACTCAATGAATATGACTGATTGGGAGACAGACATTAACAGAAACTACGGAGAGGTGGAAATAATAGAGCATATATGTTAATAAGTACTTTTGAGAATGTGAGTTCTTAAGTGGTTAGGTGGTATAAAAGTGCTGATGTGGCAGTTGGGGGATATAAGGTGGCTGCTATTTTAAAATTAGCACTTCAATGCTGACTCACTGTCATATGGCGGTCACGATGACTCCCGGGTCTTTTTCTGTAATAATCCTGTAACTCTGGAGTGACTTCTTGTCCTTAAAATTATTCCTTTCAATTTGTTCCTCTTGACTTTGACCTTGAATTTGAGTAATCATTTCTCAAATTTATCCGACTGTAGTTGCTCTCTTCGAAGGTGTGAGCGACACCACCCAGCTTTGATCATTTGCAGATATCACTGGCTGCTTTCACAAGAGAATGCCAGTTCTTACTGGAGAAAATTTGGTAAATTCCCTCTAGATGCATACTGAGACACTTTAAACCATTCTTTGGGTTTGGACACCTTGTCAGTTGTGCAACCACCAAAAAGTAATATTGCACACTGGGGTGAAACACTTCCATTTTGTGGACCTGGGAATCAGAAGACCGGGTTCTAATCTCAGCTCCGGTATGTGGTCTTGGATAAATCAGTTAACTTTTCTGTGCCTTAGTTTCCTCACCTGTAAAGTCAGAATTCAATCCAACTCTGGGGGCTTTGGATAGTATGATAAACTTAGTAGTCATGAATGCTGTCCTCAAGGATCTTAATAGAGTGCTTTGCATATAGTAATAATAATAATTATGGTATTTGTTAGGCGCTTACTATGTGCTGACAACACTCAATTCCTCACTGGACTGTTCTAGACAGTAAAATCCTGAGGATCAGGGATCATATCTATCAATTCTATCATGTTGCACTTGCCCGAGTGCTTAGCTCAGTGTTCTCCACACAGAAAGTGTTCAATAAATAAAAATCTTTGATTGGTTGATTGATAATAGATGCCATTTAGTGATTAGGGTCTCAAGCTGGGAAAATCAAAGTGGATAAGATTAGTTTTGGAAGAGGGGCATGTGGATTGTTTTGATCCCAACTCATTCAAATTTATCATTAAAGCTCTACTGAGGACTCAAGTTACAAATGCTGGAATACATCTGATTATAGGGAAATCTTTACTCTTGGCATTTTATTTTATATGTAAGAGAACTCCAAATGGTCTCTATGTTTATTTAAAGGGTGTCTAATAATAATGTTGGCATTTGTTAAGCGCTTACTATGTGCAGAGCACTGTTCTGAGCGCTGGGGTAGATACAGGGTAATCGGGTTGTCCCACATGAGGCTCACAGTTAATCCCCATTTTACAGATGAGGTAACTGAGGCACAGAGAAGTTAAGTGACTTGCCTAAAGTCACACAGCTGACAAGTGGCAGAGCCGGAATTCAAACTCATGACCTCTGACTCTCAAGCCCGGGCTCTTTCCGCTGAGCCACACTGCTTCTCTATTCCACCTTTAGGAAAAATGACTGAATTGTTTTCCTCAGTATCAACTAGTGTCCTCAATAATGCTTTGAGATCCTTGAATGGGCTCTATTCTGTCTATTCCAAACTCCCTACAGCCATCCTTTACTTTTAGAGGGTGATTAGAAGCATTCATACTGTAATGTAACATTTATAAAACCTAACTGTTTCAATCTGAGCATTTCTTCTTGTTAATATCCTTGGCCAGAAAGAAAGCTGCCCACACAGGGCTTTTATGAAAAATATCCTTGCACAATAACAATCATCTCTCTACCAATTTGGAATGGAAGAGAACATCTGTGTCATAAAACTGTCCTGTACCTAATTCTGTGCTAGCATGAGCGATCCCCAAGGGCACACATATGACTGTTTTTTGAATCCAAGTTTTCCACGAGAGCGACAATTATTTTTAATTTTAGAATGCAGAGTCCAAGTCTATAAATCAAAAATTTAGCCTACAAGAGCATGAGCACAAGCTGCGTTCTCAAATTCCATGACTTCATCTGGGATTAGAAAAAGTGAAAATCCTGAAATTCTCTTTATTGGTGGGACCAATTCCATGGCTGATGGAGGTGACATATTTCTCTACTGCTCTTTGTTTAGGTAGAAGGGAGGAAAGGTTTGGTCCTACTACTGACACCACAATGCTTGATTTGTTTTCTTCATAGTGGAGATGGCTTGCCCTGAGCCATCCACGCTCTCTCATCTAGGAGGTGTCCTGTGCCTAGGAGCCCACGTAGTGACAACTGCCAAGGAGAGCAGAGTAGTCTAAGGTGTTTGAACAGATCAGGAGGAGAATGACACTCAAGTTGGCTCAAGTAGCCACTCAGGTAGTGGAAGAGTAAATCTAAACGCATTCCAGCCACACCAAATGAGAATGGATAAATAAAATAGATTAAAATGTATATAGAGATTTCTGTCAACTAGTTTATTTTCCTTTAAGAGTACTTTCTCTACCCCAATAGTACTGTCCCCTAAAACTAAACACAGGCCTTTCCAAGGGTCCTAGACTTCATTTGCAAGCCTCCCCGCCAGGGCACACAGCATTCACCCTTAATTCTGCACCCCAAAGAACGACACATCTTGTGAATGCAACCTGAATGCACAGTGAAATCAACAAAATTCAGGTCACAGGAGGGAATAGGATGATGACGATGATGATAATAATATTCATTGGCACTTACTATGTGCCATACATTAAGTGCTGGGGTAAACACACAATAAGTAGATTGGACACAGTCCCTGTTCTGCACGGGGCCTGACAGTCTAAGTTGGAGTAGGACAGTTAACTGAATTCCCATTTGAAGATGAGGATAACTGAGGCACATAGACGTTAAATGTCTTGCCCTATTTTCAGACAGCAGACAAGTGGCGGAGCTGGGTTTAGAAGCCAGGTCCTCTGACTCTCAGGCCTATGCTCTTTCCACTAGGCCACACGGTACGGAATGGAGAAAATTCACAAACTGAATCCTCAGCCTCTGAATGCCCAAGGGTTTACCACAATTTTGGATTTCTAAGATCTTATTACAGTAATTAGTAGATCAATTAAAAAGGGTGTAAAAAACCCCCAAAGTGTTTCTGGACCCATGTCACTAGTTCTTGTCAATTAGTAATTAATATGAACAACACTCACTAATGTTTCTTGATGACTCTGCATGCATGGTAGTTGTGGAATGAATGAAACAGAAGAGCAGACAGGCTGACTTCTGCTTTCTTTAGGCTAACAACAAAAAATCCACTTGTTGGATTTTTTTTTTAACCTCAATTTAACATATAGACATTCAGAAACAAAACTCTACTAGTAACCACTAGTTTAGAGATTATTTCCATAGGCTTTCAGGAAAATTAGCTACAGGAGCCAAATAAATAAAATGTATCCAATTTGCTTTGATGTGATTCAAAATTTACAATAGGGCCATGCTTCTACAAGTAATGGTTTACATGGGATCAAGTGATATTTTCCACAGAGGTATTAATATTTTAATTAGCCACAAGCAATAGAAAATAGATTTATCCAGTGAAACTTAAAAAGGAACTAATAATATGACAAAACCTAAAGAGCACTAATTTTGTTGTCAATTCCATATCCTTACAATTATTTCTTAAGTAGGCAGCACTTTCCTTATGGTAATCGTTGCTCTTTTCAAGTGACTTAACATGAAGAAAAAACATATCAACTAATTCTCACTACAAAAGAAACATTTTTTTTTTTGACATCTGCCCTCTGTGGATCTTGCCTTTTCCGAATCTAAAAGTATCAAATGGAAACTTCTGGTTTAAAATAAACAATTTTAAAAACACTTTAGGTTATTGAAGATTTGAACCAAATTTAGGTGTCATGCACACTAATCCCTTATTTATTACAGTATGCAAAGAGAATAGATAGTAAAGACTCTTGACTTTAATATGTAAATTTATCTCCAAATTATGGAACGACATACAAATTTATCAAAGGATTTTATGCACCAAGAACTCATTCTGCTCTCTGATTACAATGCTCACATCCTACCTTTAGAGGATGATGAAATGAGCCTTTATGTCACCCCTAGTGTAGACTTACTCGTTTCTAAGTTAATACTGTTGTCATGGAGCCCAATTCTCTCCCGATAGAGTGAATTGATGTATAAATTGTGCACACACTGCCAAAATGGAATAAACAGTGCCTCAGTAGTCCATTTCAAAAGCACCTAATTTATTATCCAAGACTAAACTTCAAACACAGAGAGAACTGGGTTCATCATTTCTATTATTATTGTCCTACATTTGGTGTTCAGCATATTTTTTCTGCCATGATATTGATGCTTTTTAAGCCATACCAGATTCTAAGTACTTTGTTAGACACTGGGAAAATATAAGACAATCAGATCAGACCCATTCTCTGTTCTTATGAGGTTATGAACCCTATTTATATTTTTCCTTCACTCTTCTTTTTCACTTTTTTTTCCTGTATTTTCTTCTAGGCCCATGCTCTATCCACTAGGCATGGCTGCCCATTTTTTAATATGAGAGGTATGAGTGATAATTACATATCACCACTTTAATAAATACTCTAAAATAAAGTTGTATTAGCTGGAGAGGTGTCACAACAAACCAGAGCAGGCCAGAAAGAGGGCTTGCATGGAGATGGAGAAAAGGCAAGCAGAGGGTTTTGTAGCATGGCTTAGTGCACAGAGCACTATGTGTGACCTTGGACAAGTCACTTAAATTCTCTGGGCCTCAGTTACTTCATTTTTAAAATGGGGATTAAGAGTGCGAGCCCTATGTGGGACAGGGACTGTGTCCAACCTGATTACTTGCATCTATCCAAGCATTTAGAACAGTGCTTGGCACATAGTAAGCATTTAAATACCATGGTTAGTATTACTGTTGTTATTAAAGAGCTGCCCTGCCTCTGGACCACCCACACAGCTGTGCAAGGCAACCTCATGCCTCCCCATCTCTGGTTCCTGATTCCCAAAGAATCTTACCTCCCCTACACCTTGTCTCACAACCATGGTTACAATTGGAGAGAAGAGTTCTGGGACATTTTTTTTGGGAAAAGAAGCAAAAATAATGAAACAACTATGTTTGTGGAGCATATCAAAATTCAAAATTTCGATAGGAACAGCAAAGTAAAATTCCCTTAATTCCAGGAGGAGGAAGACCAATGTCAGTCTTCATCTTCAATGAGGGAAAATGAACCAAATTCGTCTGGTTGAAAAGACTAATGGATCCAGTGGATCTGTAAAATGGATCCATAAGCTGATTTGAAATCACCTAAACACATCTTTTCACCGATCACTGACACATTTAGCTTTCAGGAGTGGAGGGTAATGGCTAGATAATGGTAAGTGGCTACTCTACCCAGTAATAATAATAATAATGCTGGTATTTGTTAAGCACTTACTATGTGCAGAGCACTGTTCTAAGCACTGAGGTAGATACAGGGTAATCAAGTTGTCCCACGTGAGGTTCACAGTTAATCCCCATTTTACAGATGAGGCAATTTAGGCCCAGAGAAGTTAAGTGACTTGCCCACAGTCACACAGCTGACAAGTGGTGGAGCTGGGATTCGAACCCATGACCTCTGACTCCCAAGCTCAGGCTCTTTCCACTGAGCCATGAGTTCAGGAAAGATATCTAAGATTATTTTATATAATTGAATGGCTGGAATTTCACAAAGACAGAATTCAATTACATTTAAGGACTTGAGCTAATATATTCTTAGAATATTTTATTGCTTTTTTTATTGGCCATAATTAATTAAAATATGGTAATAACACATTCAACCACCGGAATCCAGTCAGTTCCAAGGAGGATGGCATCACAGTCTCAATTCCCCCAACAACATTATACAATAGCTGAAAGGAATCACAGGTGGATTGTGAGTCAGAAGACCTAGAATTCTGTTATTGGACATGGAGTCTTCCACTCTATAAGTCTGAATTCTCAAATCTGCATATGTGCTTGCTCAGCTTTAAAATAGGGAGGATAATATCTGGATTCATCAACCTCATATCTAAGAAAAAGGATTTAAATCTTCAGCAACCAAAAATCATTTTTTTAAAAAAAAATTTGACTTTGAGCCTACAGGGTTAGGTGGGTTCTACACAAAATCTATCCCATTCAAAATGGATCCAGGTCTGATCTGTGCTTACCTGTTTCAGGGACTTTGGGTCAGGTATCTGCCACTGGGGTGCTACTGCTCTTGGGCAATCACATCTCTTCCAAGAGGCCTTTCCCACCTTACTCCCTCCTCTTTCCATGTCATCTATAGACTTGGATCTGTACCCTTTAAGCACTTGATATTCACCCCCACCCTCGGCTCCACAGCACTTACATACACATCTGTAATTTATTCATATTAACGACCGTCTTCCCTCCTAGACTGCCTACACAGTAAACTTCTTGTAGGCAGGAACCACGTCTAACAACTTGGTTGTGTTGTACACTCCCCAGACCTTAGTATAGTGTGCTCCACACGATAAGTGCTCAATAAATACCAATGATTGATTAAGCAGAGGCCACACAGATGTTATCTTCTGGCTGGAATTACAGTAGCTCTAGGTCAACCATAAACTGTCATTATCAATCAATCAGTGGGATTTACTGTGAGCAGAGCGGTATACTAAGCACTTGGGAGAGTATTCATTTAATCATATTTATTCAATCACTCAATTGTATTTATTGAGAGCGTACTGTGTGCAGAGCACTTTGGGGGAGTATAACTATAAACAGACACATTCCCTGCCCACAATGAACTTACTCTCTGGAGACGAGAAAGTACAATGCAACAAATGCTCCCTGCCCACGAGGAGCTTACAGTCTAGAGGACTGTAACCTCACTTTCATCAACAACAACGGCATTTGCTGGCCACTTCCTAACACGGTCATGCACTGATATATTAAGCACAAGATACAGATCTTTCCATCTTAGGAACTTATCATATAGTGGAAATGACAAGTAGACTTAAAATTGATATTAAATTGGGCATAAATGGAGAGGGATAAACACAACCATTAAGAAACATCCACGTGGTTCCATAAAGAGGGAATTCATTCTTGGAAAAACCACCATATCTACGCATACGTTGTCAGAAAGAGGCTCCATCCCTAATTCCCCAATAGTGTTCTATCCGAATCACATAGTGGAAAGAAGTACAGAGTGTGTTAGTGTGCTGAGGAGGCTGAGGAAACAGCACTCCTGGGAAGGCTCAGAGCAGCAAGATTAACCCGGGAATACATTCTGTAGAAAGTGGCATTTTTGAAGGCTTTAAACAGCTCTCAGTGAATTGTACTGCCTGCTACATTTTTTCATATCGCATTCATACTCTAAACTAATTTTTACTTATGTAACATTCTAGAATGACCACTCACTGCTTATTCAGTAAATATCCCAAATTGCCTCGAAAGTAATTTTTTTCCCTACTCACCACAAACTGGGGGCGGGGGAGAATATAGAAAATGGTATACCAAATCTGCACATAAGGAAAAGACCAATCTCAGGGTTATTCATTTTTCTTTCAGGAACCATTTGCAAGAATTGCTATTTTCAAAATGATTTCAACTTGGCACTTCTAGCTGAATCATTCTCTTGAAATGGAGAACTCTCCTCACTGGGATCTCTGAGTGTATATGCCCTGTAGCACCAATCACCTAAATAGGATATTAAGGTCCATTTTCCCTTTATGAATGAATCATCAACATGCCCCTCACATCCTTCCCCCTGACAATATCCCCATCCCCGAGGCTAATAAACTCAGGATCCTGGTGTGAAGAGAAGAACTCAGAGATTTGAAATATGAGCGTGGCTTATTACACGAGAGAGTCCAGGACATGATCTAACCTAGGGATCACCAACATTAACACCCTGCATGAACTAGGCTACCTGGTTATGGGGAAAGTAAGCCTGCACACAAGGACTAAGTATCGATCCATATGCTACAGAAAAATTGAACTTCTGAACTTCGATATGGAAATGAAGATACCTTCTAATCTTTTTTCCTGACTCATTTGTGACATAATTCAAGCAACAGAATTTAGTAAATGGGAAAGCATAATTCAACGCACAAATTTTGAGGATGTGAAAAAATCTGCATGAACAGAGTGACATTTAAAGTGCTGATTTAAATTCCTCAGTGTGAAACAGAGCCATCTGGGAGCATCCTGTGTTCGTGCTTCCAGGTGACTCTCTGGGTACAATTAGGTCAGTACAGACCTTCCTATATTCTCTTCCCGCCTAAATGTGCACTCTGAAGATGTGAATCTCTGCTCTGGGGGCATTTGGGCAAATTCAGGTTCACTCTCTCTTCCTTATTAGGACGGGATAGTGAGTTGTCAAGTGCTCCAGTGGGCACTTCCGCTGAATACCTCGCTATCTCCTGCTCTGGCAAGAATACCGAAAATGCTAGTCAGGAGGGCAGGCATTCATTTGAAGAGCATTTCATACTTCAGTGAAAAGATCAGAATCTCATCAGACAATTTCAACATTATTCCCTAAGGTGGGGATCGACACACTGATTTCTACCAAAGAGAGTAGTCTGGTCCAGGTGCTGCTCTTCAATAAGCTACCTGTCCAGTTACCTTCATCAGCCTAGACGTTAGATGTCACTGACTGCTGCAAATACTTGCTGCATGAGAAATTTCCATCCTGTTCCACTCTCTCACACACACACGCACATGTTTAAAGGCAATGACCAGAGGCCTCTGTCCCTTCTGCTCAATCTCAAAAACTTGAATATCCAAAAGGGACCAGTTATTTTTTGCGCATGCATTGTCTTTTATTCACCTGAAAGATGGACTTATTTTATGAATTTTCAGAGGAATGATTTGGAGACTCCAGATGCAAATCCCTGCTAAACAAGCATTTCAAATATATTCCAAAACCGAATATTCAACAGATTCAAAAAGGTCCTTGGGAATCTACATGGCAGTCTCAAATAATTGTATCCATGAGGAGGCTGATGCATAAGAATAGGTTTGAACCTCTCCATGGGCCATACTTTCTGTCTTTCATTTAAAAGGAGACTGTGTTAATCTCCCAGGACCAAAACCAAAATCGTGGTCATAAAATACTACCATTCAAATTGTAATCTCCCACGAATAGACCAGGACTAATTCCACGTGGTATTCAAGGTATTTATCCATGTTGCTGATAAATACACCTTAAAATGTCTCTGTTGGGTGGGACATATAAGCATTATTGATAAAAGTAGGATTCTTACAGAGCTGTTGCATGGTAATCTGAAAAGCACGACAAGAAGCAAGGGGGACAGACAAGTATTTTAAGGATGCAGCAGAGCATAACCTCAGACAGTGTAGCACCACAGAGGGAAGCTGGAAGACAAAATGGCAAACGAACATCATGGTGCACTTCCATCAAGAAAGGAGTTGCTTCTCAGCAGAAGCTCTGACAAAACCATAGGATAAAGAGGCAATAGAAAGCAGCCCCAAAAATAAACATAATGCACAACAAAGGACAATCTTTGTGTGTGACTGGCCTTCTCTCTCTCTCACAGACACACACACACACACACACACACACACAAACTTTTAGTAAGAAGGGCACCTATCAAATCGATTCCTCAATAACTCCCGACCAAGGGAGTGCTTGAAACATATGGATAGTTTAAGTCCCAGCATTTCACATTTGGGCTTTCTTGCAGTTTTTGAAACTAAGGCAAGTGATGAACAAACTCTCTGGGACTGAAGCTAGTTCAGGTAATCAAAAAATTGGGAAATGAAACATAATTAACAGGCAGGCACCTGTGCCGCCTCCAGGCACTAAGTTTAGTGTGTCCCAGAGATTAAAAAAAAAAAAAGTATTCTCTTGTGAACATGATCCCAGGGTTCCTGAGACGAGTTCCCCTAGGAGTCTCAGACAGTGCAAGGAACCCTTCCTCCCCATGCCCTATAAACGACCCATCTTACAATGGCTTGTAGGGTGCAAACTGAAACTGAAAACCAAATATATAGGGTTCTTGTGTTATTGATGTAGGAGTTTTTCATTCTTGATTGGTTGTTTTTTCCTAAAAAGATGCAGCCTCCCCCACAGCATTTGCTGCCCTAGCTGGAGTCCTAAAAAGCCTGTTGGAAACTCGGATCCTGCTCACACCCATTTTCTTTGGTTTCCCTGACTTATTTTGAATTATTTGAACTAGTCTAACTGGATAATTGGCTAGTTGAAGCATCAGGGTCCAGATGAGACCACTGTTTGGTAGGAGAAGGAAACAGGGAAGAACGACCATAAAGACAGCTCAGCTTTCTGCTTCCACTCCTGATGAAGAGGAATATATTTTCCATTATAAAATACATTGTCCACAGGAAGGAAAGGCAGATAAGGATTGGGTAGGGGTGAAGGGGTTGTTTCTCCTCTGAGTAAACTTTTGCTGTTCACACAGATTGCATGCTCCTTGAGGTTAGGGACTGTGTTTACCAACTCTGTTGGACTGTAATCATCCAAATTCACCAAGCACTCAATTACCACTGATCAAATTGATTAATCTTACTGCACATACCTCCCCACTTCCCAAATATTTTCAATGGCTGCCCGTCCCTCACCAGCTTTCTCCTCCCTACCTATCCTTGCTCCTGTTCTACCTCAAACCAGTGAACACATTTTGCTCCCCTAGCACCAATTTAGTACAGTGCGAAGCACTTCGTACAGTACTTTGCACACAGTAGATGCTCAATAAATACAAAGTCCCTTCTAATCCACATCCAGCAGTCCACTTCTCTCCCCATCTTCAGAGCCCTAATCAAATCACATCTCCTCCAGAAAGCCTAACTTGACTCATCGCTCATCTGCCTCCAACGTTACCTATGTATGAGTCCTTAACCTGCTAAACCCGTAGATAGTCACCCTAGTTCCTGAACCCCACAACAAACACACACACACATCTTTAAACTCTGTTGCTCCCACTATCTGTAATTTATTTTAGTATATGTTTCCCCACACATGGTAAACACCTTGTGGTCACAGACTTTGTCTACTAACTCTAATGCATTCTCCTGAGTACTTTGAACAGGGCTCTGAATAGAGTACAGGTTCAACAAGTATCACTAATTGTTAATTATCTCTTCTAAGTTATGCCAAAAAATGTTAAATGATGGCCAGAATTCTACAGAGTCAGGCAGCCTCTGGCCCCTTTATCCCCTTAGGTCTACACACCCACAGACATGTATAGAAAATTAACTTCACGGTCAGTAAGGGACACACCCATGCGAGCAAAGAATATTCCATTTGAAAGCTCTAGTGCTTCCTGGTTATACTGGGCTGCAGCAAAATCCAAACCAGTTTTTTTCAGAGAAGGATGATATTGCTAATTTCAACACTACACAAATAGCATATATATATATATATATATATATATATATATGTATATGAATTAGAAAGCGCCATCTTCAATCTAGTAGGCGCTGGATACAGGGATTTGAATTTTCATCCACAAAATAATATTTGTATAGAGACCTAGCTTTACGTTTGCTTCACCTGTCCTTGCTTGGACTATGTTAAAGGTTTATTTAGAGAGCAAAATTATCCCCCGCTGTGCAAGCAGTGAGAGTAACATTCTCATAAACTGAACCAGCCAAACAGAAGAAGGGAATAGGCATGAGGGAACTATGTTCTCTAGCATAATGGGGAGCAGGGATTCAAGGTGGAATTATTTATTTCATTACAGACTTGAGGTAGCAAAATGTCCAACACCTGTAATTTGTCACTGCTTTCATAGAAAAAAAACCGCTCTTGCTACGCTGATTCCCAACTCCTTTCACACACTGGATTCTGAGCCTTCTCTTATTTGTTTGTACATTCATTCCTGAAATTTATTGAGTGCTCCCTACTGCACAGTGCTGTTCTAGACACTCAGGAAAATACAAAGAAGAGATAAATTGATGTCAGTACCTGTCCACAAAAATTTGCAATCTAGATTTTAGACTCTCCACTAGAGTGCATACTCCTTTGGGGCAGAAATCATGTCTACCAACTGTTTTTTAGTCTTCCAGGCACTCAGAATAACACTCTGTACTGCAGTAAAAGTTCACATATTAATTGAGATGAGAAGTGTGGGGTGATGAATAGAGACACTACTAACAATTGACCATCAACAATAATACGGCTGAGCAGAATCTTGGTTTGTCTAATCCTTTTCTTAGTCCAGGAACAGAAAATCCCCAATATTTTCAATTTCACAAAGGTCTTGCTTCATGCTCTGCACACATTAAGTGCTCAATAAATACGAATGAATGAAAGAATGAATGAATGAATCTCCCATGGCTCTTAATGAGAAGAAGAGGGAAAAAGAAGGAAATAATTTGGGTGCAGCAGTGGCGACCAGCAGTCTTTGGCAGGAAGGTAGAGGGAGAGTAAACTCCCGAGGAGAAGGATCGTGTCCACCTACTCTAGGGTATTCTCTAGTGCTCAATACAGTGCCCTGCACAAAGTAACCACTCAGTATATACCATCGACTGAGTGATTGAGACTGAGGCTCAAATCCCCAAGCAGCTTGAACCTGATGGTGGAGGACTCCGGCTGGGCCTTCTGCCTCTCTTGTGCATGCTCCACTTTCATTCTTTTTCTAATTAATCTGGTGTTCAAACATTATGGCACTGCAGATGGTAGCTGAGTCTAGTCTAATGACTTATTTGAAATATAAAATTTCTTGATATTGTGATAAGCAGAACTGCCCCCTTTTCAAATTGATTTTTATATTGTATATGTGAAACCAATTTATCCATGAAGACAATTTAATTTGTTCTCCAATCAATCAGTAGTATTTATTTAGCACTTGCTATATGCAGGGCACTATACTAAGCACTTGGGAGAGTACAAAATAACACAATTAGTGGAGCCATTCCCTGTCCACAGGGAGCTTATAGTCTACAGGGAGACAGACACCAATATCCACATTTGTTTTTAGCTCAACTAAATCCATGTTCAGGCAATTTCTTGCTGTCTCCCTGATTTTTTTTATTTTGCTTGCTCATCCTTAATATCATTTGTCCACTTCCATGTACTACACAAGTAGTATTCTCTTCTGATTGACTATAGCTCATCAAGAGCACAGACTGCTGCCACTGGAAGGTGCCACTGTGGTCCTAATAATACAGTGTTTGGGATGTAACTCCTAAGAGTTTAGAACCATGTTTTGATTTTTTGTTTTCTTCCTTCCTTTTTTTCTCTCTTTCTCTCTTTCTCTCTCATAACCATCTTTCAAACTAATTACAGAGGACTATCAAAGGAGGTCTATATTTATCCTTTTTGTGGCTAGATCAATCAATGGTATTTATTGAGCGGTTACTGTGTGCTGGGCACTATACTAAGGACTTGGGAGAGTACTAGAGGTAGGAAGATGATCTCTGCTCTCAAAGATCTTACAATCTAGCAGAATAATAATAGTCAAGCACTGTATTAAGTACTGGTGCCTTTTGGGAATCTGGCCCACCTCTCTTACAATAGGACTCTTTAGTTAGATAATAACAATAATAATACTAACAAAAACAACAATAATGATAACAATATTTGTTAAGTGCTTACTATATGAGAGTACTTGTTGGGAACTAGGATAGATAAAGGATAATCAGGTTGGCTATAGTCCCTGTCCCACATGGGCAGGCCAGTTGAAGAGGGAGGATGAAAAGGTGTTAAAATCCCATTTTACAATTAAGGAAACTAAGGCACAGAGAAGTTAAGTGACTTCCCCAAGGTCACACAGCAGGCGAGTGCTGCAGTCAGGATTAGAACCTGACTGCGAGGCCCATTGATCTAATAGCCACAAGCGCAATACAGAAAATCGGGTTTTAGATATATTCCACCACATTGAGTAAAATCTGATTATGCTGGTAGGTTCAAATAATAACGGTCATAATAGTAATAACAAAAACTGTGTTATTTAAGAGCTTATTATGTGCCAAGCACTATTCTAAGCGCTGGGACAGATACAAGCAAATGGGGTTGGGCACAGACCCTGTCCCACATGGGGCTCACAATCTTAACCCTCATTTAACAGTTGAGGTAACTGAGGCAGAGAGAAGTTAATAATAATAATAATAATAATGTTGGTATTTGTTAAGCGCTTATTATGTGCAGAGCACTGTTCTAAGCGCTGGGGGACATACAGGGTAATCAGGTTGTCCCACGTGAGGCTCACAGTTAATCCCCATTTTCAGATGAGGTAACTGAGGCACAGAGAAGTTAAGTGACTTGCCCAAGGTCACAGAGCAGACTGGAATAGTATCATGTTGGATCAGTACTTCCAGGTACAGTGTTTGCAGGATTACAATGATACTCTGAAATTTGAAGCAATGGTGATTTTCCTGACTCATTCAGAGTCACCACTGACTCTTCCTTTAATTCATTATGATATTTATTAAGCACTGACCTTTGTGTGATGCACCGGGCTAAGTGCCGGGGAAGATCCAAGACAATCACATCAGACAGTCCCTCTCCTATGTGAGTCCCACAATTTATGAGGTAGGAAAATCAGGGATCATTCTTATTTTGCAGATGAGCAAACCGAGGCCCAGAGAGGGTAAGTGATTCACCTAAGCGTTTTGCACACAGTAAGCGCTCAATAAATATGATTGAATAAGGTGGTGCCAGTGGCAGAGCCGGTCCGGAACCTGGTTCTTCTGAAACCCAGTCCCATGAGCTGTCCACTAGACCACACGGCTTCCCATCCTCCTTTATCTTTTTCACCACTTAAAGGTATTAACATGATCCTCTTCATCTGCTTCCGTGTTGATTCAAACCTGATGCTATTTAAGTTCAACTTCAGAAATCCTATTTTCCATCATCAATGCAGTCTCCGAATAATAGTGTATTACATGTTCATTGATGTCTGTTGTCTATGTAACAGGCTGTCTTGGCAATCTTAATCATTTCTCGGGGAAATCATTTGGGGCATTTACAACTCATTGATCTTGGCTGCTGCTTCTATTCCTCATGGTTCCAGATGGCCTATTCCATTTTCCACAATGTAAGACAGTCCCAAGGTCAAGCTCTACCAACCTTCATCTGAAATTTCCCTCTTCCATGATGAAGGAGTGTGAACTAATGGAAAGAACCTAGGAGTCAGAGGACCTGTGCTCTAATCCCAGCCCTGCCACTTGCCTGCTGTGTGACCTTGGACAAGTCACTTAACTTCTCTGTGCATCAACTTCCTCATCTGTAAAATGGGAATTTAATGCCTGTTCCTTTCCAATTTAGACAGAAAGTCTCGTAGGTATATGGACTTTTGTCTGACCTGATTTCCCTCTATCTACCCCAGAGCATAGCCCACTGCTTCACACATAGTAATTGCATAGAAGATATGATTAATATTATGAAGCAATTCCAAGCTCCATGAAGAGCTGACAACATTCAGGAGTTACCAGATCCTTGATAACAGACCCTGCTACCTCCGAAATATGTTTAAGGAATCTGGGGTTGGATTTCTGTGGGGGGCTCATTATTACCCCACAGTTATTTCCTCAATCACCCTTTGAAAACTCTTCAAGGTTGCAAAAATGCCCTTTGGAGAGTCCCAGTGGGAAAGAGCCTCCCACTCCACTCTTCCTGACAGTTTGAAGCAGGCTTGCTCTTGCTTTACAAGGAGACTGACCACCTGGGAAACGGCTCCTTGAATTGAGGCCTACACAGTTCTCTGCCAATAGATCTCTTTGAGCTGTGTTGAGAAGATGATTATGGACCGGGGCAAAGCACAGGTAGCCAATCTGATGACAGGAAGACCAGTGACACTCCCACTTTTCCCAGTCTCTGGAAGTGCCACCAAAAGCAGCGTGGCTCAGTGGCAAGAGCACGGGCTAAGGAGTCAGAGGTCATGGGTTCGAATCCCGGCGCTGCCACTTGTCAGCTGTGTGACTGTGGGCAAGTCACCTAACTTCTCTGTGTCTCAGTTCCCTCATCTGTAAAATGGGATTAAGAATGTGAGCCTCATGTGGGACAACCTGATTACGCTGTATCTACCCCAGCGCTTAGAAAAGTTCTCTACACATAGTAAGCGCTTAACAAATACCAACATTATTATTATTACTATGTCCTGGGTGAAGCGTTTTGGGAAAGGATGTGGGGCAATGTTTGGACAGTGTGCACACTATCTTCTCTCCAGCAAGCCTTCAAACCGTTTCTACACTGTGAGTCCATTTTGTGGTAGGGATTGTCTCTATTTGTTGCCAAATTGTACTTTCCAAGTGCATAGTACAGTGCTCTGCACACTGTAAGCGCTCAATAAATACGACAATGAATGACTTTCTCTGTGGGCTTAACAAAGCCGCTAATCTGTCTGGGCTTATTAATAACCGTGGTATTTGCTGAGTGCATATTATGTGCCAATCACTGTACCAAGAGCTGGGATAGTACAAGATAATCAGGTCCCACATGGGGGCTCACAAACTAAATAGGAGGAAGGACAGATTTTTGATCCCCATTTTGCAGAGACAGGAACTGAGGCCCAAAGAAGCCAAGTGACTTGCTCAAGGTCACACAGCAGGTAAATGGCAGAGCTGGGATTTAGAACCCAGCTCCTCTGACTCCCACACCCAACCTCTTTCCATTAGGCTGCACTGCTTCCCTAGATAATCAGGTTCTATCTGGGGCTACCAGATAATTACTAGCCCATTCAGAGAAGTATTTTAGTAGAAAACAAATCGTTGAAGGTATTTATTTCAGCTAGTAGGGTTATCTAAATATTTACACAAAAAACACAATGCAAATAAAATCTCTATACTCTACTCAATACTGTCATGGAACTTGCCACTAGGTGATGGCAAAATGACTACAACATATTGCAGATGGAAATCCATGAAGCCACCAAATGACGTGTTCATCAGTGGAAGAAGTTTTCCAAATAATTTATTCAGATTGAAACTGTGGGCAGGAAAGAATTTCAAAATGCAAAACATCTGACTCATAGCAGAGATGAAGAGAGGAAAATGACCCTTGAGAGAAACTTATCTTATTGTTCACAATATAGGGCAGTAAAAATTCTGAGATAAAGGAGGCAGGCATCACAAAGCAAACCTGCACTAATGAGGGTGAGTCATGTGCTATCCAGGGAAATGAATCAGTTGCCCACATGCTCAATCATTCTCTTCATTGCAATTTTGCTTTTTTCTTTCAATCAAATCCAGGTAATGAGAGTGGCTGACAGGAAGAAAATTTGGCCTTGGGGGAATAAAGACCAAAAAAACACCAAAAACCAAACAAAACAGGGGAACCTGGGAGCTTTTGCATGTATGCAAAACCAGAAATATTATACTAATTTAAAGGTATTGGGATGTTTTCTAGCCAGAGTCACTTTTAAAATCAGTGCTCACCTTCCCAGTTTAAAGCAGGGTTAGTTGCTCTCCCCTACCTATACCCAGACAAAGACAGGCCTTCCCAGACTAAGCCCTCATTTCCCCTACTCTCTCTCCTTTCTTCATCGCCTTTGCCGTTGGATCAGTACCCTTTAAGCTCTTGATATTCACCCCAACCCCATAGCACTTACGTATGTAGCTATAATTTAATGTCTGTCTCCCTGTCTGTACTGTAAAGCCCTTGTGGGCAGAGAACATGTCTACCAACACTGTTGTATTCTCCCAAGTGCTTTGCACAGAGTAAGCACTCGATAAATACCACTGACTGCCATCTCTCCTCACCTAACCTCTACACCTGACTTCAGCCCTCATTAGCCTCCTACGGTGAGTTGAGGTAGGAACAGAGATTTTGGGGGGGGGGGGGAAGGCTAGGGATGGTAGGGCCTAAGGATCTCTTTCTTGATCTTTTTAAGGTATTTGTTAAGAACTATGTGCCAGGCACTGTACTAAGCCCCATGGCAGATACAGGCTAATCCAGTTGGACACAGTCCATGTCCCACATGGGGCTCACAGTCTCAAAATCCATTTTACAGATGAGGAAACTGAGGCCCAGAGAAGTGAGGTGACTTGCCCAAGGTCACACAGCAGACAAGTGGCAGAGCTGAGATTAGAACCCAGGTGCTTCTGACTCCCAGGCCCATGCTCATTCCACTAGGCCATGCTGCTTCTGCTTGATTTGTAGGTGAGAAATGGCTGAGCGACAAAGGAAGCACGTGTCTGATCCAGAGATCTTCATTCAGAGAGCAAGGTGTCCTGCATTTTGCATCACTGCTCATCGCCATCCCCTCTGTACATTTGAAAATCTGAGACTTGCCTGAACTTAATGTGCTTTGAAACTATCTGACTAGAACACTTAATTTCCACCAGTCCCTCCAAAGACCCAGAGATTTCTATGAATGCAAAAACCACCAAATGGCAAAGGCCCAGTTTTACATATTTTGTTTTAGTATGTGCTGCTGGCGTTCACCCCCAAACATTTTTGTATTCCCTATACATTTCCAGCTAGATTGAAAAATCCTTGAAGCAGGGATTGTGTCTACTAATTCTAGTGTATTCTACCAAGAATTTAGTACAGTGCTCTGCACACATTAAGAGCTCAATAAACACTATTAATTCTTTGATTCTAGAAAGCATTCATAAAGGAGTATGAGGCTAGAATTCCACTCAGAAGCCTATGTTACTAAGAGTTTTCCAAAATTACATAGTCTTACTAAATTCTAAAAAAAAGAAAAATGCATTTTTTTCCATTATTGTAACTGTAGTTTGAGAAATTCCATCAGGGCAAGGAGATATTACCTGTTACATAACACTTTGAAACTGTAAGAACAGTACAAGGTCACGAGGGACCTAAGGAATGCTAAAAGAAACCAACCAACCAAGCAACCCACCCAACCAAACCTCCTTATATTTCCAGGCAAAGACAGCCTTGCAAACAGTCCTTGGGGCAAGAAAGCTTATTTCTCTGAGCAGGTTTGAGGGGTAAGAGAGATGGGAACATCCTCAGGGCTGTCAATTTGAAGAGACTTGTCTTTCTCCACCCCTCACAGTGGCCCCAAGGCCCTGAAGAAAATGCTCTCCCTTCTGCTCTGAATATGCAAGTCCTTTGGTACTCCTAGGCAAACAAGCACTTGGAGAAGCGGTGTAGCCTAGTGGAAAGAACGTGGCCCTGGGAATCAGAAGGACCGGGGGTTCTAATCCCGGCTCTACCACTTGTAGGCTGTGTGACCTTGGGCAAGTCACTTCACTTCTCTGGGCCTCAGTTATCTCATCTGTAAAATGGGGATTAAGACTTTGAGTCCTGTGAGGGAGACGGACTGTGCCCAACCTGATTAGCTTAGTGCAGCATCTGGTATAATAGTAAACATTCAGCAAACACCATAAAAAAAGTCCCACTTTGCCATCGGCTCTGCTACTGCCCTCCTGTGAGACCTTGGGTAAATCACTTAATCCTTTGGGGCTTCAGTAATCTCACCCACACCTCAGTTATTTTGTAAAATGTGGATAAGGTACCTGCTCTTCCTATCTCTTACTGTATAAACCTCAAAAGGGACTGGGACTGTGCCTGATCTAGTTATCTTCTACTTATGTCAATCAGTGATATTTACTGAGGGCTTACCAGGTGCAGAACATTGTACTTAGCACTTGGGAGAGTACGATATAACACTGGTAGAGGCATTCTCTGCCCACAACAAGCTTACAGTCTAGAGGGAGATACAGACATTAACGTAAACAATAAATTATGGATACGTACATAAGTGCTGTGGGGCTTTAGGTGAGGTGAATATCAAGTACTTAAAGGGTACACATCCATGGGTTTAGGCAATGCAGAAGGAAGAAGAATTAGGGTTAATGAGGGCTTAATTATGGAAGGAGATGTGATTTTAGTAAGTCTTTGAGGGTGGAGGGAATAGTGATCTGTTGGGTATGATGGGGGAGTTCCAGGGCCAGTGGGAGGATGTAGGCTAGAGGTCAGTGGAAAGATAAACAACAACCAGGTAGTCTGGCAATGGAGGAGTGAAGTGAGTGGGGTGGATTGTAGAAGGAAATCAGCAAGGTAAGAATAAGGGGGTGAGGTGATTGAGTGCCTCAAAGCCAATGGCAACGAGTTTCAGTTTGATGCAGAGGTGGATGGACAACCACTGGAGGTTCTTGAGGAGTGGAAAAACAGTGACTTTTTTTAAGAAAAACAATCCAGGCAGCAGAGAAAAGCATGGATTGGAGTGGGGTGAGACAGGAGGAAGGGATAAAGGACTGCTGCAGAAGTCAAGGTGGGAAAAGATAAGTGCTTGGATTCTTGTAACAGCAGTTTGGATGGAGAAGAAAGGTCAAATTTTAGCAAGGCTGTGAAGGCTGAACCAACCAGATTTGAGGACAGATTGAATGTGTGGGTTGAATGAGAGAGATGAGTTGAGGACAATGCCAAGGTTACTGGCTTGTGAGACAGCGGGGGTGTGGGATATTGGTGTTGTCTACAGTGAGGAGAAAGACAAGAAAAGGAGAGGGTTGGGGTGGGAAGAGGAGGGATTTTGTTCTAGATGTGATAAAGTTGAGGTGGTACAGCTAAGGAGATGTCCTGAAGGCAGGAAGAAATGGGAAACCACAGAGAACACCTAATGCCTAGTGTTCAGTAAACTGCAGCATCCCCATTACTATCCACAGCCCAACACCACCGTGTCCCAGCTACTTCTCGGGCTAGCCCTGCTCCGCTTTCACACACCATTCTCCTGTCTGTCAATCCCACCTGCACTGAGCAGGTGAGGTGGGGCAGGCGAAGGTATAGAATCTCGGAACAATGGTGACTGTATTCCCAGCTGAGGTACACCATTCTCACCCGGCCCCCATTCCATCCTTGTCCCCAGCACCTTCTTTCAGAATAGGATGGTACCCTCCTATTGCAGAAAACAGCTGATTGCTGATTGCAGAAAACAGCTGAATTTTTCATCTCGAGGCTCTTTCAGAGGCTTGAGTTCTGAGGATGACAATTTTAACAGTTGACCTTGTGTTTACATGGGATGGTCGGAGTTTAAGAACAGGGGGATTAGAGAAGAAAATTAAGAGAGACATGCAAGGTAAAATGAAAAGCACTTAGGAATTATGTAACATATGATGTGTTGAATTCATTTATCTACAAAGACTTGTCAAGATGTTAATGACTTAAAACTAGTAGTCATGTTCAACAAGGATTTGTCTCATATTCTGCTTATCCTGAAGACAATCTGAAATTTATTACAAGTATTATATATGCTGTGAGCCTCATCTAGAGTATGTTCTTTAGAAATTCAGCCATTTTATTTACCCAGGCGTGGGCTCTACCAAACAGAAAATGGAAGAGTAAAGTAAATCAAGAATTAGAATGCTAATTGGGCAGCATTGTGCTAGTGAGAAGGAAAGGAATGGCTCAAATATTTGGCAGGACATTAACAGGTCCAGGTAAACCATCAGAACACCACAGGAGGAATATGTTAAATCAGTCGAAGGGCATGAAAGCATTAAAGATCTTCCAGGGGCATCTGGTAAATCGATAAAGCAAACAAAAACTCAATGAATCGCCGAAAAATAAACTCCACTGGAACTCTGTAGAGGCAGAGAAGCAGCACGGCTTAGTGGAAAGAGCCCGGGCTTGGGAGTCAGAGGTCATGGATTCGAATCCCAGCTCCACCATTTGTCAGCTGTGTGACTTTGGGCAAGTCACTTAACTTCTCTGGGCCTCAGTTACCTCATCTATAAAATGGGGATTCATTCATTCATTCAATAGTATTTACTGAGCGCTTACTATGTGCAGAGCACTGTACTAAGCGCTTGGAATGAACAAGTCGGCAACAGATAGAGACAGTCCCAGCCGTTTGATGGGCTTACAGTCTAATCAGGGGATTAAGACTGTGAGCCCCACGTGGGACCACCTGATCACCTTGTATCCTACCCAGCGCTTAGAACAGTGCTTTGCACATAGTAAGCGCTTAACAAATGCCATCATTATTATTATTATTATTATTAGAGTCATCAGGTTGTTGTCTATCCAACCCAGTCAGGCTTGAAAATCATCAGCCCCTCTCGGTATCCTGTCAACCCAGGTGAGTGGTGGGAACACCAAGGTGGAAGGGAAGAAGAGAGATAGGGACTGTGACATCACAGAATTTGGGCTGGAGCTATTCCAATGGACTGCTGAAATTATAAATTCCAGTATCATCACTGTGTGCCAGACTGCTGTATGCAAGACCTGTTGCTTGGAAACATATTCAATTTAAGTCAGGGTAGTCCCTGCTCTTAATGAATTTACAATCCAAGGCAATGGAATCCCTCAACACCTACCCTTGGGTGAAAATATCACCTCTATAATGTTGTTATTTGTTAAGCGCTTACTATGTAAGCTCTCCAGGCTTAGGAGAGACTATGTAGGCTCTCCATCACCTTGCCCCTTCCTACCTCTCTTCCCTTCTCTTTTTCTACCGCCCACCCCGCACGCTCCGCTCCTCTGCCGCCCACCTCCTCACCGTCCCTCGGTCTCGCCTATCCCGCCGTCGACCCCTGGGTCACGTCCTCCCGTGGTCCTGGAACGCCCTCCCTTCTCACCTCCGCCAAACTGATCTCTTTCCCTCTTCAAAACCCTACTTAAAACTCACCTCCTCCAAGAGGCGTTCCCAGACTGAGCTCCTCTTCTCCCTCTACTCCCTCTGCCACCCCCCCTTTACCTCTCCGCAGCTAAACCCTCATTTTCCCCTTTTCCCTCTGCTCCTCCACCTCTCCCTTCCCAACCCCACAGCACTGTACTCGTCCGCTCAACGGTATATATTTTCGTTACCCTATTTATTTTGTTAATGAATTGTACATCGCCTTGATTCTATTTAGTTGCCATTGTTTTTACGAGATGTTCTTCCCCTTGACTCTGTTTATTGCCATTGTTCTTGTCTGTCCGTCTCCCCCGATTAGACTGTAAGCCCGTCAAACAGCAGGGACTGTCTCTATCTGTTGCCAACTTGTTCATCCCAAGCGCTTAGTACAGTGCTCTGCACATAGTAAGCGCTCAATAAATACTATTGAATGAATGAATGAATGAATATGTGCAGGGCACTGTTCTAAGCACTGGGGTAGATACAGGGTAATCAGGTTGTCCCACATGAGGCTCACAGTTAATCCCCATTTTACAGATGAGGTAACTGAGGCACAGAGAAGTTAAGTGACTTGCCCACAGTCACACAGCTGACAAGTGGCGGAGCTGGGAGTCGAACCCATGACCTCTGACTCTGAAGCCCAGGCTCTTTCCACTCTATGCATTAGTGAAACTGAACATGGGGTCTAGGGCCATTTCTGGCACTATTCAAGCCCACGTCTGGTTTGGTGTGATCCAAATCACAAATTCAAGACTGGGGTTGACCTCGGGGGGGTTAGGTTAGGATTTACTGCCCAGTCAGGCCTCTGGCTGTATAATCAATCAATGGTATTTAATGAATGTTTACTATGGAAAAGTACAATGAAATGAGTCAGTAGTCACGATCCCTGCCCACAAGGAGCTTACTGCCTAGAGAAATGACTAAAGTGCTGAGGTCATTCTTTGAGAGCTGAAAGAACATAGATTTTAAAATCTCCTCCAGGAAACCCATGGCAGAGTTCATATTTCTCTTTCAGTCAGGAAAGTAATCCTTATATCTAAACAAGCTCTCTGCTCTTCAATTTAAATGTGTTTTCTCTTGTATACACTATATATTGGAAATCATTGGTCTGTGGCCTCAAAAGATTCCTTTATAAATTTGAAAGCACTCATTAATTTGCCTATTAGCCTTCTCTCCCCTAAACTAAACAATCTTTCTTGTAAGATTCTTTTTTCATTCCTTCAAAATCTTTTTTTGTCACTTCTCTGGATCCTTTCCAGATGAAATGAGAGGAGGAAGGGTGGGTAGAGGGAGGAGGATGGAGAGAGAGAGAGATGCAGAGAGAGATATAGAGAGGGGCAGAGAGAGAGAAACAGAAGAGAGATGCAGAGAGAGAGAGAATCAGCAGACAGAGAGCATGTATTTGTGCAGGAGGAAGTGGGGAATGGGTGAAAGTGGAGTGGTGAATCTTAGGAAAGATTCCCTCAATTAAGAGGGTGTAAAAATGTATCATGAGAAAAGATACAGGAAGAAAGGGGGCATCGAAAAATGTTGAAAGCAAAACATATTTTTGCTTTAAAGGCTCCAGGATACACAAAATGGAGAGAGCGCTATATCCATACTCTAGATTTTTCCATGAGTTCTTGTTCTGTAAGGGAGACAGTTTGTTGATTCAAAAAACTTGAGGTTCTGAAGAGTTTTTATTTTCTTCTTTTTATATTTGCAGGTGCTTTGTTTATTCTCTAATCAAAACCTATGGTTTAAGTTGTTTTCCAGTGTAGGAGTGAGCCCCCATCAGATAGTCTGAATGGGGAATCACATTGTATCATTTCCCTGTTAGTTATGATTAGAAAGACTTCTCAAGGCTGGGCCCCCACCTTTTCTGGCTCCTTTTTTATGGTACTTGGTAAGTGCTTACTATGTGCCAGGCACTGTACTAAGCGCTAAGGTGGATGCTGTGTCAGGTTGGACACAGTGTCTGTCCCACATAAGGCTCATGGTCTTCATCCCCATTTTCCAGATGAGGTAACTGAGGCACAGAGAAGTGAGGCAACTTGCCCAAGGTCGCACAGCATACAAGTGGCAAAGCCGGGATTAAAATCCAGGCCCTTCTGACTCCCAGGCCCATGCTCTTCCCACTAAGCCATGCTGTCTCTCATCCCCGGGTCCCAGGTCCCAGCATCTCTTTTTCAGAAGGATACAGTAGTAGAACGGGGGACTGCTGTTTGGATCTGTTTTTCTCTGGCTCTGCAGCACTGCCCACTGTGCTCTCTTAGTTCTTCCACGCTTCTATTTTATAACTGTACCTCCCTCTTGACTCTCCCACCTCATTCCCCTCTCCCATGCTGTTCCCCCAGGCTTGGATCGCTCTTGCCACCCAAATCCATCGGATCACAGCCCTGCCCACAGTCAAAGCCCCCATGGAACCTCCCCACCTCCAATCTGCCTTCCCCAACTAGTTCTCATAGAAACCCATCAGCCGTCTCCACCTCTTATGAACCTAGTTTTATTCATCCTCCTCACCTGTACATATACGTTGAATTCATCCCTCAATCAATCAATGGTATGTCTACAGTGCATTACCATATGCAGAGCACTGTACTAAGCACTTGGGAAAGTACAAGGAGAAGCAGCGTGGCTCAGTGGAAAGAGTCAGGGCTCATGAGTTCGAATCCCAGCTCTGCCACTTGTCAGCTGTGTGACTGTGGGGAAGTCACTTAACTTCTCTGTGCCTCAGTTCCCTCATCTGTAAAATGGGGATTAAGACTGTGAGCCCCACATGGGACAACCTGATTCCCCTATGTCTACCCCAGCGCTTAGAACAGTGCTCGGCACATAGTAAGCGCTTAACAAATACCAACATTATTATTATTATTATTACAATACAATAGAACTGGCAGACCCAGGGAGAGACATATTAAAATACATTACAGACAGGGACGATGGTAAAGTTGAAGGCTATGGTTGTAAGGACTGTGTGGAAGGGGTGAGTATCAAAATTTCTTTGGATTACTTTGTAAACTTTTATTTTTGTCATCCCCGTTAGAGGGTGAGCTCCCTATGGGCAGGGAGTGTGTCACTTGCTTGATTTGTACTTCAAGCGCTCAGTACAGGGCACTGCAGCCACTGAATACTCAATGAACACTAGTATTATTAGTACAACAATAAATGGACATCTAAAAGGCAGGACACTAGCTGCAGTTTGATCAATACCTCTCCTCTTAGAAATGAATGGAAATATTCCATTTGACCATTACAGGTTATGGACATGAATGTGTCTTCAAGGAAAGCCTGGAAAATTCCTTCATTTCTTCTGATATTTCCGGTGATTTCTTTGAGGCTTTGACTTCTATGAGAAAATTTTACCATTCTGTCATTTCTCACCACGTGGTGAGAAAATGTTCAGCCTGAATATTCTCCCTCTAAAGAACCACAGGACCTCACCAAAGATACGACATCTCTGAAAGAGACTTTACTGTTAAGACTGCCATGATCCAACATCTTTTATAAATAGGACTTTTCATTAGTAATTAACCCAAAATAATCAGGGTATGCTCGATCCTCTTATAAAGTTAAGGTTATCCTCTTGAAGAGATCCACATTATGGAAAATTCACATAATAATACATTTCTTCTGACTGCTTTTCATCCATTTGGAGAATCACCAATTCACTAACAGCCTCCTATTCAAAACACATCATGAAAACACCTGTTCTTGAACAAGTGCGTGTATTCAAATACACCCTTATTTCTTCTAAATTAAAAGGATTTTGGCTATAGAAGTAAAATTATTTTACCTGAATGATTGATCCCTTTAGTGTTTCCTTCCCTGGAACCAATGGCATAGTTAGTTGGGCTGATAGAAGGGCTGGAAATAAAGCTTGTGAACCCTGTTGATGACTTTATTTCAAAGTAATCATGGCTGTGGTTCAGTCGGTGAAACTCCAGAGCAGACACAAGAGATGTGCGTTGTTTAGGCTGAGAAAAAGGACGAATAGTATGTGAATCAGTACATTTGAATATTCCTTTAAAACTCAGCATTTCAAATTTTAAATATTAAGCATCTTAATGCTTAAAATATATAGATTGACATTACTAAAGATAACAAGCCTATTATATAAAATTCTAAATTTCCTTGGTTGTTTTTCAGTAGGAATTTCATTTCCATAAGCCTTGGTACAATTGCCAAAGATATTTTGAAGCAAGGAAAGATAATTGCACAGTCGAGCATCAGATTTCTTACTCTCCTAAAAGATAGACTCTTAAATGCATCGCCTGAAGTCTCTGGAAATTTCCCTTTCATTTTCCATAAGACTCCTTTTCTTATCGCCCAAATTCTGAGATGGCAACTCCTTCATTACTGTACTTTTTGTTCTTAAGAGTTGGTGGCAGAAATATTCTCTATCAGATTCTTATTCTTGGTGTTAAAACCTTAACCCTAGAAGTAAATAGAAAATGCCAGAAACCTAGCTGGAATTGGCAGAGTTAACTTTTGTAAAATAATTATTTTTAAAGAGATATTAAGTAATCCAAAATGTCATGCAGTCAGTTGCGAAGCAGTGTGCCCTAGTGGAAAGAGCACGGGCTTAAGGAGCCAGAGGTCCTGGATTCTAATCCTGGCTCCACCACATGCCCGCTGTGCAACCTTGGGCAAGCCACTTCACTTCTCAGTATCTCAGCTCCCTCATCTGTAAAATGGGATTAAATCCTACTCCTTCCTACTTAAACTGTGAGTCCTATGTGGGACAGGGACTGTGTCCAATCTGATTAACTTGTGTCTACCCCAGCTCTTGGAACAGTGCTTGGTACATAGTAAGCACTTAACAAGTACATACACTCAGAAATTATAGCTGTAATATACGTATTAGATCTAATGCACTTATGATTCCCAACAGCATAGTTTTCAAGTGCTTTATGAGGTCTTATGGTTAAATAACTGTTATTGCTTCTACAACTTTGTTTAGAATATTATTTTCCATCAATCAGTATTTATTGAGCACTTACTGTGGGCAGAGCACTCTACCGAGCACCTGGTCAAGCAAAATACAACAGAGTTGGTAGGCGTTACCCCTATCCACAAAGAGTTTAAAGTCTATGGAGGAGACAGAGATTAAGACAGATTAGGGATAAGGGAAATATTAGAGTATAAGAATATTTTAGGGCTGGGGTGAATATCAAAGTGAAGGGCTTAAGTGCTTAACACAGCCAAGTTCACAGGGGAGGGCAGATAGGGGAGAAAATTCACCCTAACCTCAGTCGCAAAGAATTTATGTAGATATCCATAATTTATTTTAATATCTGTCTCCCCCTATAGACTGTAAACTCTTTATGGACAGGGAGCATGTCTACCAACTCTGTTATACTGTGCTCTGCTCTGTACACAGGAAGTGTTCAATAAATATGACTGACTGACTAGTCTGGGAAGGGCTTTTGGAGGCAATGTGGTGGAATCAGTTTCATGCATATCAAAACATCTTGAAAAATATTCTCTTAGAATTAGGTGAAGCCTCAGTAATTTGCCTAAGTATGTTCACCACTCCATAATAATAATAAGAAACGTATTTATTAACTGCTATGTGCCAGGCACTGTACTAAGATCTGGGGTGGATGCATGCAACACAGGTGGGACACAGTCCCTGTCCCATGTAGGGCTCACAGTCTTAATCCCCATTTTACAGATGAGGTAACTGAGGCACAGAGAACTGAAGTGACTTGCCCAACGTCACAGAGCAGACAAGGGGAGGAGCTAGAATTAGAACCCATGCCCTTCTGACTCACAGACCCGTGCACTTTCCAACAGGCCACACTGCTATCCTCAGAAGCTGCAGACATCACTCTGCCCTCATTCACTAAACAAGTCATTGTTGAGGATGACACTTAAAATGATTTAGTAGGGCTTGGGGGACCTTTTCCACTTTCTTTCAAAAGCCAATGGGAAGCAAAAACCAAAATGAAACATAAAACAAACAAAAGCCAAAATCTACATATGTCCTTCAAAATAACTAGACAGACTGGAGTTGGGAAACAGCAGGATTCTGTTAGGGTAAGGTCTGCAGGGGTGGGGTTGTGGGTGGGAAGTGGGGCCCTGGGAATGGGATGGCTGTGTTGCAGAGAGAATATTTTTACTTTTGAAAAATAATGAATCATGGAAGGGGAAGGGTGAGAAGAGCTCAGCATGATAGAAAAAGAAGTGTTGCCATGGAATTATTGTTATCAATATACAGCATCATCGATTCCTTTGTTGAAAGGCAAGGCCTGGTGCTGTGAAAATTTCAAGCTAAATTCATAATATAAAAAACCAATTTCATCATTAAAGAACTAAGAGGCAGCATTAAGTTTAGTATCAATAAGTATCTCGGTGACCAATCAATCCCTGTCCCCCATGAAAAACTGTATCGCCCTACTAGCTTCAATCAAGTGGCTTTTTAGGTGATTTTCTTCAGAGGCTTAAGGAAGAAGGCATTTGAATGTAGGAATTCTACTCTACTTTTAGAGTAGATTCCTTTGTAATCCACTGCTACAAAGTTACAAATTATAGTCATGGAAATCTATAGAAGCTGCAAAATGAATGCTCAAGTATTTTCAGACTTAAAAGGCTAGTCCTCAGTTCAACTAAAATCTGTGCAAATACAAGATGGCACACAAAACTTTGCCGTCTTTGTATTTTCTTCCTCCATATGAAAGAATCTGCCAAATGGGAAAATCTTTTAATTTCTTTAAAATAGGTTGTCTCTCTCTCTTCACACATACATACACACACACACACACACACACATAAATTTATACTAGTCATCTCCTTACAGATTTCTGTTTCACACAGATAAAGAGGTTAGACCCCCTACAAGTAAAAAGGCACAGGGAGAAATTTACGGAATATTCCCGGATTTGGATTAGGATTCCGCTGATAGAGAAGTCTGCTTAGGAAGCACTGAAGTGCAGAAGGAATGAATAAGCCACTGTTCCTAGAAAAATATCATTTGAGGGCTCCTGATTCCTTTCAGATGGCAGCCAGTCTCTTCAGTTACATGATTAGATCTGGAAACGTTTTCCTGGTAAGTCCAGTCTCTTGGTCAGGGGGTGATTTTTTACTAATCGCTCAGCATGTATGCACAGCATCCAAGTGGAACATGGGAGATATCCTCCTGATCATTACTCAGGACATGAGGAGTATCCTACTCAGCAATGGCTTACCACATGGGTGAGGGCAGAGAGGTGTCCACTGCATAATAATGATGGTACTTGTTAAGTGCTTACTATGTGACAAGCACTGTTCTAAGTGTTTGAGGACTCTGTTCAGTGACCACCAATGACACTCATTCTGCCAACCACCCTAAGCCCTCAGTTCCTCTTCTCCCACTTCCTTCTGCATTGCCCTTGACTTGGATTTGCTCCTTTTTTCACCCCTTCGTCAGCCCCACAGCACTTATGTACATATCCTTAATTCATTTATATTAAAGTCTGTCTCACCCTCTAGACTGTGAGTTCATTCTGGGCAGGGAATATATCTGCCTACCTTGTTATATACTCTCCTAAGTGCTCAGTAGAGTGCTCTGCCCACAATAAGTGCTCAAAAAATACCATCTATTACCAGTTGTCTCACATCTAGTGCCACTGGGTACAGGAGGACCAAGCGAGAGATTGTGTGAGTGGATGAATGCAGAACATAGCCACAAAGCCAAAAAAAACTCAAAGGCCATATCCTGCTGGCCTTAGATCCAAGCTTTCCCATCCAACCCAGCTCACCCAAATGCCAAGGGGCCAGAAAAGGTATCCTACTCTGTTTTCTTGGGCAAATGACTCTCTTTCAGACACAGGGATGCAATCTCAATGTTGGTAGTGTCACCTTTGGGCAGAAAGACAAAGGTACTCTATAGAGCCCTGCAATAGAAGGCGAGTCAAACAATAACAAGATATGGCCCGTGACTTCAAAAAGATTATAATTGAAAGGAAGAGGCTGAATAGCACAAATACTGTAAAATAAATAGGATGCAGACATCACATCTTAAACATATAAATGAAAGAACTGAAAATATGTAAGAAGACAAATAATAGAAAACTAAGCTTATGTTACACAGAAACTGTGAGCTCGTTGTGGGCAGGAAATATGTTTACCAATTCTGTTGTATTTTTCTTTCCCAAGCAGTTAGTACAGTGTTACGCATGCAGTAAGTGCTCAGTAAGTACCACTGATTTGAAAACACAAATAGTAAAAGGTACCAGGTCAGAGGCAATACTCAAGAAGGGAGGAATTTAATGGGGAATAAAACAGGCAGCCACTCCCATTTGTTTCCATACAGGAATGTCCTTTTAGAGTCACTGGTAAGTGACTTGTCCAAACTCACACACAGGTCGATGGGAGACCTGCAATTAAAATTCACGCAGATCATCTGAAATC
This sequence comes from Ornithorhynchus anatinus, assembly GCF_004115215.2. Classification (NCBI taxonomy): domain Eukaryota; kingdom Metazoa; phylum Chordata; class Mammalia; order Monotremata; family Ornithorhynchidae; genus Ornithorhynchus; species Ornithorhynchus anatinus. Next base: position 37,206,947 of record NC_041741.1, read on the forward strand.
CAATCCCATGCTCTTTTTATTAGAGTATAGCAGAGTCTCCAAAGCAGAGAAGAAACTATTATTTATAGAGTATTTTTAAAAATAAGGCTATCCCAACTTCAAGCAATAAAACCAAAGCAAAGGGTAGGGGGAAGTGGGGTTAAATAACTTCTAAGTCAAAGAAATATCAGGTACTAGAGCTAGTGTTAAAACTCACTGCTCCTGAGTTTCTAATCTGTTGTTAGGCCAGTGAGACATCCTCCTGATACTTATTCTACTGATGTCACCATAAAATCTTCATTGTGGTGAAGGAAGTAAAACAGAAAACACAGTGGGTGTAAAGAAAGCACTAATAAAATACTACCCATCTCCACTTTTAACAAAGGTCGGAGGTGCACTTATACCTTCTGCCTACCACATGTTCTTTAAAACAAACAAAGAAATGGAATAAAAAGTTTTTGTTTTTTTCTCCACCAATTTCTGCTTTCTATATTTTATTTTTACTAACGGAAGTGTATATCATCAAGAAGCAGAAAGGAATAATGGAAAGAGCCTGGGAATCAGAGGACATTCTAATCTTGGGTGTGCCAATCAGTTTCCTCACCTTTAAAATAGGGATTACCTACTTTTTTTAAAATGGGATTTGTTAAGGATTTACTATGTGTCAAGGACTCTTTTAAGCTCTGAGGTAGATACAAGTTAATCAGGCCAGATACAGCACCTAATTCACATGGGGCTCATAATCTAAGTAGGAAGGAAAGCAGATATTTATTCCCCATTTTACACTTGAGGAATCTGAGGCCCAGAAAAGTTAACTGACTTGCCCAAAGTAATACCTGCTCTCTTTCCCTCTTACTTTCCCTATGTGTAATTTATTTTAATGTCTGTCTCCTGCTGTAGGTATGCCAATTCCATTGTATTGCTCTTTACCAAGTCCTTACTACAGTGCTCTGCACACAGCAAACGCTCAAATCCCACTCATTGACTGGTTTTCTTCTAACACCAGAGAAGACATATCTCTGCGCTTAAGAAATATCTCAAGAAAAGCTTTGTGCTAAAAGTCACCTCTTCTCAATACACACACAAGCAGTTTTTTCCATACTGTGGCACAGATAGGTGAAACAGATTTGTTATTGGAAGAACACTTGTGTTCTAGCCAAAATGGGTATTGAAAAACAGAACTTATGGCAGAATCAATCGACCAAACAATAGGATTAACTCAGTGCAGGACAGGGACTGTGTTCAACTTGATTATCTGGTACTAAGCACATAGTAAGCGTTTAACAAATGCCACAGTTAACTAAATTGCTTGAGAGAATACAGTAAAAGTATTAGATATGAACCCTGCCCTCAATAAGCTTAGAAAATTGTACAGGTGACAGGCACCAAAATCAATCACAGATGGGAAGTAGTAACAGAATATGTGTCCATAAATATTACGGTGGGGTGTAACTGAGTGTTTAAGTGGTGCGCAAGTTCAGAAATGGTTAAGGGAGAGATTGGTGGGGAGATGTGAGTTTAATCAGGGAAGGGCTCCTGGAGGAGATGTCATTTCAGAAAAGCTTTGAAGATGGAAAGAAGAGTGGTTCGTTGGATGTGAAGCGGGAGGAATTTTAGGAAGCAGTGAGGATCTGAGCATGAGGTTGGGTGGTGGGAGAGATGAGAATCAAGTGATCGATCACATTTATTGAGCACTTACTGTGTGCAGGTCAATGTACTAAGTGCTTGGGAGTGTACAACACAACAACAAACACTTTCCCTGTCCTCAGCACAGTATCTTGAGAGCATCCGTGTATGTGAGCATGTGACTATGCGTGTCTCTAGACATACATCCTCAAACATAAACAAAATTTTCTATCTGTTGCATCACCTTTGTATCTGAAAAGCAGTTACATACAAAGACAGACCTGCCTTTTAAAGACTTTTACAATCATAGGTTTGATTCCCACGACTACTCCCATGCACATCACCTCACATTTTGTAGCATCGTTTTGCTCTTTTGTGGCTTAAACTTGCCCCACACTTGTTTTCCTCTATTATCTTCCTGTACCGCATTAATCCTCTCAAAATTAATCCTCCACACAACATAAACTCAAAACAACTTTAGTTCCAGACAAGATTAGTTCTCTGCCCATTGGTTCTGCACAAAACTACTTCCCTGACACACTGGCTAAAACAACTGTATGAGACAGCAGCTTCTGCCTCACTTTGAGATTAGTTCTGCAAGAGAACAATTCCACACATCGTGGAGTAGATGGTCTTTGGTTATTATGGGAGCACAGCCCTTATTGCCCATTGTTTTAATCATTCATCAACCATAAATCTGTCAATCATGGAAAATGTTCCTGAAACATCACTCCACAGGCCCTATTTTACAAACATATAAACAAAAAGCAGCAACTGAACATCAACTAATATTTCCAGTTATGGTGTAATAAAAAGTGTTTCTTTCTTCCAGACTGTGGAGTCTGGATACATCTCTAAAGGGTTACCTAGTCACAAAGTTGTGGGAACTTAGAAACAAAAAAAGCACTGCCACTTTCCATTCTATTAATCAAAATAATTTATTGAGAACTTATTATGTGCAGAGCACTGTTCAAAGTATTTTTGAGAGAAAAATAGAGTTGGTAGACATGATTTCTGTCATCAATCAATATCAATCAATGGTATTTATAAGTAAATAGTGTATTAAGTGCTTGGGAAAGTACAATACAAAAAAGTTGGTGGAAATGATCCCCGCCCAGAAGTAGCTTCTTGTCTAACTTTCAAGTCTGTTCATTAATCTTTTCATGGACTCTCATCTCATGTTAAAATCTAACTGGAACCAGCTATAACTAATTATAGCTCAATTCTCCACACTGAAATCCCAGTTTAGAACTTCTAACAACTTAATTCCTATTAAGAACAGCAGGCAGTAATTATACAGTAGTTTGCAGAAAATATGTCCCAAGCAGCCACAACAGAGAGCTCATAATGACACTGGAGTTTTGAAAGAAAAATTAAAGACAAATAAATATTACCGCTATTTTTTAACCAGAAATTGTATCTACTAAAGTCATTACATTATAAAGCATCTTAATTCACTTCTTACCATACAATTTCTCAGTTCTTTTGTTTAGACTCTGACTGATTCCTAGCGTCCCGGCCAGATACTACATCAGGACGACTCACTAGACAGGTTCCGGCAATAACCTTCTTTGCCATTAAAGGCAACCATTTAAAAAAAGAGAGAAATTGGCAATAATTTAAATATTTAATATTCAGAACAATACAATATAGAGCTCATTTGAGCCTGGTGAGAATGAAGTTAAAAATTGAAGTGATGGCCTTATAAATCAGGAGTGGGAAAAATGCAGCCCTATGGACATAGCTGACCAGCCAAGTGATTAAATCTGGCCCATGGACTGGATTTGGGCCAACTAAGAGACAGCTGCTTCTGCCTCACTTTGTTCTAGCCACGGATTCCAGCAGAAACAGGCCAGGATACCAGGATACCACTAGCAACTGGATCTGCGTTAAAATCCGTCGGAAAGGTGTTGCCGCATTGGAAGTGGCTGCCCTTCTAGAGCAAAGTCTCCTCTTTCCTTGCCGGCATCTGCCCCCAGCCCTTTACTATCTGAAGTCCATTTTGAGCACTGAATTACAACAGCTCTGTCAGGAAGCTGGCCTTAGTGTTGGGACGAAGGGATCTGGCAGGTCCTCACTTTCATTCATTCAATCATATTACTTTTGGGGTGCAAAAATAGGGCCAGAATCTGTGTGTACTGTCCATAGTCACCCTCATCTATAACTTCAGCCTTTCTGTGTTTGTCAGTCCTGATTTGTCCTTGTTGACTATCCTGTTTGCCGTTTGCCCACCCAATTCCTCATTATTGGTGATCTTGTTTCATTTGCCATATGTCCTGACTGCTATCGGCTTTGCTCTATTAATGACACTTTTGCTAAATGTTATGTGTGAGGAGAATGGATGAAAGTAGGACATCTGAAAAGCTTTGTTGAGCTAAAGCGGACGAACTAAACACAGTGGCATAATGCATGGAGAGTTAGTAAAAGGTAACAGAAGACAGTCTGAAGTTCAGCAGTTAGGGATGGTAAGCCTCCTTTAGTGTGGATGTCCGAGAAGGCTGCAGCACAAAGAGGGAGAAATGAAAATGTTGTCAGAATCTGTGGGCAGCCAACTGAGTACAACGGTGCAAAGCAAGCTTTGCAGGCACACAATGGGGAAGGATTTGCTCATTGTTCACTGAGGTAATTACCCAAACCTACATAAACCCATTAAGATCTCACTGTCAGTAACTATCTTTGAACCCAAAGTAGAGTTATACTATCCTATTGGTAAATTAGAGTATGGTTATATTTGCGGGGAAAAAAAATGAATTGGTGACTACGATTGGGTAGGCCTATTATTTTCCAAATCAGTCTTCTCAGAACTACTTTGTCTTCTCTCCATTATTATCCTTGGTAATTATGCAGAAAAATCCTTCTAGAGAGAAAGTTCTCATTTCAAATGTGTGACATTTCTTTCTCTTCAAATGAGTTGAGCAAACATAGAAGCCTAACAATGTCAGAGGTTTTAGAACATCATCCTGGAAAAGGTTCTTTATAACGTCACCACAATTTTTCAGATATCATTCTACTTCAGAGTTAATGATGAACTTGTCTGTTAAAAAGTTATAAAAGACACAACAGGACATTCTTATTATTTTGAGTGTTCTACTGTTTCTGCAAGTCACCCCCAAAATTAAGCTGATTCCTGGAGCCTGATTCCCCACCCAACAGGAGAATCCCAATCATCTCTGCATCAAACCACATCCCACCATCAGCTTTAAGGAACTCAATCAGGTCTCTTCCTCCTACCTACCCTCCATCCTCTCCCACAGCAAGTAACCTAGTTAGTTACCATACCTCAAACTTGCGTCTTTCACCACCAACCCCTTGCTCATGTCGTCTTTCTTAGTGGGAACTCCCTTCTACTTCACATCTGACAGACCATGCATGACTCTCCCCATCTTCAAATCCCTACGAGAATCATAAGCCCTCCAAGGACATCTGATCTCTCCACCCTAGTTTTTCTCTCCTCTGTGTCAACTGTGGTCTTGGGTCCATATCCTTTAAGCACTGTGATACCCCATCCCGCCTCCACTCCCTCATCATATATGTACATATCATTACAGGAGAGCAGCATGGCCTAGTGGAAAGAGCTCGGGCCTGGGAGTCAGAGGACCTGGGTTCTAAACCCAGCTGTGCCACCTGTCTGCAGGTCACTTAACCTCTCTGTGCCTCAGTTACCTCATCTGTAAAATGGAGATTAAGACTGTGAGCCTCACGTGGGGCAGGGACTATGTCTGGCCCGATTATCCTGTATCTACTCCAGTGCTTAGAACAGTGTTTGGCACTTAGCAAGCACTTAAAACCACAATTATTATTTCTATTATCATTATACATTTCGGCTTCCCCTAACTAGTGCATTTTAACATCTGTCCTCCCCAACTAGATTGTAAGCTCTTTGAGTACCTGGGCCATGTCCACCAACTCTCTATTCTACCCTCTCAAGTGCTCAGTACAGTGCTCTGACCACAGCAAGCATTCAATAAATGCCACTGATTCGCTGAGTGACTGATTTTTCTCTTTGATTCTTTCCCTCTGAATTATACAGTTTTCTGGGGATAGTCAAGAGGTAGTGGTAACTCACAATGCCCAGCCTGATTTTCTACAAGTTTCTTCCTAATAAACTGCTGAGTTCTATTTAGGAACGGGCCTCTGGGGTATCTTAAGACTGAATCTGAAGCAATGACGGGACATTTCTCTTACATCAAAAGTTTTATCTGGTAAAGAAGTGACTGCTGGTATAATCAAATAAGACCGCTTTGACAGCAGTGAAAAAAGATGTGGATGGTGAAGTGGAGTGGGTGGCACCAGCACTAGTTTTATTATTCTGAATCTTTACCTGTATCACACTATAACTCTGTACAACGATCTTGGTCAGAATGATCATTTTTTACCTCTTCCCCAGAAGCACTAAACTAATGATCCATTTTGATTACCATTTCAATGGGTTATAATAACTAGCTGAGACCAAGGCACATTTCTTGAACTAAAGCTCCACGTATCCTCTCCTCTGCTGGATCCCTCTTCACCTGCCAGTCAATCAATCAATAGTATTCACTGAGCACCTACTGCATGCACAAAACTCTACTAAGCACCAGGGAAAATATAATAGAGGTAAATGACATGCCCTCATAGAGCTTACAAACAAAATTATTTTCCAATAGGAAAAAGGGAATGGAAATATCAATAAGAATAAATCATTTTTTTTCAGCATGGCATGTAAATCAATATGAAGATTCATGCACTGAGTGACTGTGAAGCACAAGTGCTGAGGTGGAATCTGGAATGAAATGACCATGAGAAAAGAATATTCATCAGGTAATATTAACTTCTAGAGGAGAAGGGATTTTTTCAGGAGGGCTTTGAAGATGTGGGGGAGTGGTCAGGTGAATACGCAGGGGGACGGAGCTCCAGGAAGATGGAGGGCATTAGCAAGGGGTTGGAGGACGGAGTAGTGAGTAACCACAAGGAACAGTAAGAATGTTTAAGCATAAAGGGGAGGAGACTATAAAGCACAGGCAGGGAGTAACGGGTAACAAAGGCAGACAGACAAGGAGAGAACTGATAGAGACTCTTGAAGCCACGGGTCAGGAATGTTTGCTTGTTGCAGACAGAAATGGGTAGCCATTGAGGGGCACCTCAAACCTTGGACGACTCATTACCTGCTCACTTCTGGATTCCAATTCTCCCCCTTCCTGCCAACCCTAGGACTTTATTTCTCCCTTAACCTGCTATGCCCTAAACTGTGGCTCTTTCCCCACAAGCGGGACAGTGGGCTAGAATGTTTATGTTTGGGGGTAGGAAAGGGAATGGGGAGAAAATATCTCCCTCCCTAGGCACAAGTGCTGCAGCGTGGGACGAGTGTGGAAACCTCTGTATTCACATCTCAGAGGGAGTATGTGTCTAAAAGTGGGGATAGGGCAAGCCCTGTATTCTCCACAATACACTCTCCATACACTGCTGCTCCCATACCCACAGTCTCCAAACAGCACATTCTACTGTTTATTCCCCACAGTATAATTCTGGCCCAAAAAAGGAAAGCCCAGGAGGAAAGGGCACACAAGGTCTTCTTTAAGGACTTTAAGCTCCCCAGCACGGAGTCGAAGCAAAGCTCTATTTCTGCAGTGTGACCCGTTATCTATTCTTGGTGACAGTAATGATAATAACTAACATCACAATAATAATCACATACTCTTTCTGGAGGGGAAGCATATTTTCTCACATTCATCTTTTTTTTAAGAGTTCAGAAAAATTTGGCCATCACCTTTTTTCTAATGACTACCGATATTCTCTGTCTGTGTTGCGCAAGCAGAACTGACCACTGATTTTGGCAGGGTTGGGCTGTGGAATACAAGCAATGGCTTGGAAGAGAGAAGCACAGTGATGATTGTATGGGGGAAAAGGTTGGCTTTAAAGAGTCATGCTTCCACCCCCACTAAGCAGCTGTTCCGAGCTCTATGACTGCTTCCATCTCCCTCCCCTCCCCCAAATCTCTCAAAATGCCCCCAACGAGGAAAGAGACATCCCAACCCGATTTGTTAGAACTAATGCAAAAGGAATGGGCTGTATCACTTCCCTCCCTCATTTCTTCTCAAATGACTGTGCAACAGCCTTTGGACAATGGCCTTCTTGCACCCTGTTATCTCTTAGCTCAATGCTACAACTTCTGAAACCATAATTTAGTTCTATTTGAATCCTGATAGGAAGGATTCTTGTTAACCTTGGAGTTTATTTATAGGATCTAATATCTTCCACATGCTCATTCACGGATTCTTGGCTCTCTAGATGAAGAAACTGGGGCAACTCACTGGACTTTGGTGACCTTCCCTAATGGCACAAAGGGATGCAGGAGCTCGTCTTTTTGGGAGGAGGAGTGGGGGAGTGCAACAGGGAAGACATTCCATTGGTTGAATCAAGAATAGAACTCACAGCTTCTGTTCACAGTCTCTGTCGCCCACACTACTGAGAAAGGGAATACTCCCCAGGCTGCTCTGGATGATGCTTTTTCCCTATTTAAAACCTTTTCTCTAATAGCCCATTGTCTTCTACTGGCTTCAATGTCAATGACTGCAAAGGAGAGGCAAGCCAAAAAAAGACACCTTTTGTGCACCTGTACACCACCACAAAAACCACTAAAAATTGGAGAGAAATCTTGAATCAGGCTTGCTTGTTCCCTTCCTTCAGCACTTTGGAGACAAAATACAGTGAATGATATGCTCACCCTAGAATAAGAAATGGGGAGGGAATATTTTTAAAAATTGAACATAACTAAGAAACCCGTTTTTCTACATATTTGTCACAGTATTGTCTGGGTTATACCGAATGAATAGAAATAATAATATCCCACCAAACACTGCCTGACACGATGTTCATATTGGCTATACATATTTGCACTCCTTTTTAGGACACTTAACACTATAGATTTTGATTTTTTTTCCCTTTGAAAACAGCAGGCAAGTCTTGGTTTTCCCCTAGAATTTTATGTTGGACTTTCCATTTGGTTCTCTTTTTTTAGCATGTTGAGGGTTGCTGGTAGTGATGATGATGATGATAACGATAAGAGTGCTATTTGTTTAATGCTTACTGTGTGCCAAGCACTGTGGTAAATGTTCTGGTAGATATGTGATAATCAAGTTGGACCCAATCCATGTCCCAAACGGGGCACACAATCACAATCCTGTTTGGGAGAACAAACAGGAAGCACATGGGTTCCCTCAGAGACACTGCTGATTAGATATCTAACTTGCCTTATCCGTCAATGAAGAAAAAAGAATTACTAAGATGGGATAAGAAGAAAATGTTTGAGATCAAATCTTATTCTAGGTTCCTTCCCCGTAGAGCATCAGGTCCCAGCCAATTCATGTGCCCATCCTACTTTCCTCTGCAACCCTGATTTAAGAACGTTTACATTTTTCTTGGATTTGTACTTGCTGGGAGTAGCTTTCCCTTGGCTACAGAATATGAAGTTGATCACATGACTACTATACAAAAATAAAGCCCCAAAGATTTGCTGATGCACGCATTATTTTAAACAACTCTTCCTGATGTGTTAAATATTTTGAATTCAGCTAATGGAAACACATTTTACTACTGACAAAGTCGTGTTGACAGAGCCTTCTAAAAACACATCATCTTCAATCTATCTGTTGCTCTAACTGTTGAATTTTCCTTTTCAGGTTCCTAGAGTTCCTGTTCTGAGAAGTAAATTTGAACAAGGATATTTTCTTTCTGATTTACCAGATCCCTCATTCTCTTGGTTAGTCTACATTACATCCATTGGAGTACTGGGGCAATTTGGCACTTTTTCTCCTTATTATGCTCCATCTTTCCCTTAATTTCAAAAAATACCAATGCTCTTGCTTCCTCATTTACTCTTCTCCTACTACTGCTGGAATCTGATCTCTTGGGGTTCTTCTCTCATTTCCAGGGATCCCCTTGATATTTTCCTCCTAGCTTCATTTCTTTTCTTCTCATTTTTATCCTTCCAATGTGTTCTCTTAGCTTCTGCTTACTGAAATATTTCCCTGCCTCATCATCACAATTCCATCTTTATTAATTCTTTTGGTTATCTCAACCCCAGTTCCTATTCTGACAAAATGTGTTCTATATCTTCTTCGTCTTATCAGTTAAATTGGTGTTGCTCTTTAAAGCAGTTGAGTCCCAGAGTTGGTTAAAAGGAAACAAACCACCACTCTGACTCTCCTTCTATCAGGGTGTCCTATAGATTATTTAATCATTTTTAAATAGTGATGCTTTTTATCGCTAGAATCTTGACTTGGGCATTGTAGCATGCTCATCTTGATCAATGAACCTCCTTTCTCATTCAATCTAATTGAAATGCTCTGGACAAAATTACCTTCCTTCCCAAATTCATAGTATCGTTAAAATGTTTTACAAACCACCTAGCCATTTCTACAATTTTGGTATGAAAACCTTGTCTGGGACTCAAGTTTAAATGCCAGTATCTTCTTTTAACTTTTAACACTTAAAAGATAGAGAATAATGAACTCAAAGAATGAATAGGATTTGCAGGAGACTAGAAATTATAATACTGAATAACAGAACAACAGTATTGAAACTGCAATTCATTCAGTGAAGAGGTAATAAGGAAGTCATTGGGAATAGCAAGGAATTTATGCACATAAATACTGATCACATAAGAGGTAATTTGCCAAAGACAAATGATGACGGACCTAAATTTAACATACCATCACCATAAGAATGCTCAAAAGTGAGACATGTTCCAAAATATCAGATCATTTATAATCCATTATGAAGGCATTATCTGGAGTAGGATGCTTCATGTTTTGTATAAAATTGGATTGAGACACAAAAAGAATACTCTCTAAAATTATACTCTATATCTTTTCTCTAAACAGTCTCATACAATCCATCCAACAGTAGCGCAGCCTAGAAACAAGCCGATATGTTCACAGTAAGGAAACATAAAAATATTTGAAAGGGAAAGAATGCATTCACAGCAAGTCCCTCGAAAAAATGGTGCTTATATACTTCCTTGCAAGAAGGGAAGTCACTTAGGCAAGTGTATTAATCTTTTTAGGGTAACTGTGCCCTGTTACAAGAATTCAATGAATTGCTTGTGTGCTAGCTCAGTGGAGAGTTTTCAGAGAACCTGAGGAGGCACCTGGTTAGTTGATTCACAGCTGAATTCATCTCAGGCCCAGCACAGAACAGGCTCAGCAGCCCTATCCCCCTGCCCCATCACAGATACTTGCCCATTGCTCAACTGGATGTCGTTATCACCACCTTCACCAACTGTATTGATCGAGACTCTATTCACTGAGAGAGGGACAAACAGGGACTTTAAAAGATGAGGCACTTACAATCTAACAGGCTGTCAGGAAAATGAGATGAGGAAGCTCAAACACCTACTTAAATGGTTTCTTTTACTTTGGCTTAGCTCAGAAGTTCAATGGCAGAGGATGACAAACCACAGAAGAGTATTTAAATGCCTTCTGCCTAAATATAAGCTGGGATCAAGTTGACCTATTATGAGGTGCCCACTCGATCAATCATTCATTCAGTCGTATGTACTGAGCACTTACTGTGTGCAGAGCACTGTACCAAGCACTTGGGAGAGTACAATACAACAATACAGTGTCACGTTCCCGGTTTACAATGAATTTACAGTCTAGCAGGGAGTGCAGAAGGAGGGGGGAGACAGACATCAATACAAATAAATAAAATTACAGATATGTACATAAGTGCTATGGGGCCGGGAGGGGGGAAGAGCAAAGGGAGCGAGTCATGGAGATGCAGAAGAGAGTGGGAGATGAGGAAAGGTAGGGGTTAGTCTGGGAAGGCCTCTTGGTGGGGATGTGCCTTCAATAAGGCTTTGAAGAGGGAAGGTCTTCCAGGCCAAAGCAGGATGTGGGCTAGAGGTCAGCAACAAGACAGATGAGATCAAGGCACAGGGAGATTAGCATCAGGGGAGTGAAGTGTGCAGTCCTGACAAGCCCCAACTCTGAAAAAGAAACAGAGTTTAAGAAGTCTGGGTCTCCAATTTTTTAATATATCTTCAGCCCAGCTCAAGCGGGGGTGGACCTAGGTGTAAGTGGTAGTAGTGGAAGCTCTCCTACTGAGAGTTCACCTCCTCGAGGAGGCCTTCCCAGACTGAGCCTGCCCTTTCCCTCTGCTCCCACCTCCCACCCTCTGCTCTTCCCCCTGCCCCTCCCCTCAGCACTGTGCTCATTTGTATATATTATTACCCTATTTATTTTGTTAATGAGGTGTATATCTCCTTGACTTGATCTATCTTGATGATGTTGTCTTGTTTTTGTTTTGTTCTGTTTTGCTTTGCTGTCTCCCCTGTTTAAACTGTGAGCCCATCACTGGGCAGGGATTGTCTCTGTTGCCAAACTGTACATTCCAAGCACTTAATACAGTGCCCTGCACATAGTAAGCACTCAATAAATACTTCTGAATGAACGGAAGTAGTATACATGTGAGCACTGGTGGTTCTGTGGTAGAATTCCTGCCACACGGGAAGCCTGGGATGAATCTTTTTCCTCTACACTGTAGGCTCTTTGTGCACAGGGAAAATCCCTACCAACTTTGTTATACTGTACTCTCCCAAGTGGCTAGGACAGTGTTCTGCACACAATGCTAAGTAAATACGATCGACTGATAGCAATAGGATTTTCTGAGCACCCACTGGGTGTTAATGGGGGAAATTAACATAAAAATATTGATAGAAATAGTCAACATACATAACCACACATAAAATCGATCAAATATATATATATATATATACATATATATATATACCCAGGAGTCCTGAGGATGGGTATAAATTCATGAGTGCTAAAATTGGCTGATGGGTTTATACAGCATAGGCTGCTGGAAATGGGATTTTTAATTTCTCTGAAACACATGAAAGGTTGAGGGACGGAGGGTGAAAAGAGGGAGAACTTTGATCCATGGTAAATTTTGAATGCACCACAAAAAGAGAGAAAAAGAAATGCTGGTGTTATAATTCAACAGAGCTATCAAGAAGGAGTTCTAGAAGAAGAGGAGAAAAAGGTGGAGGAGAAGGAGAATTCTGTAAATTAGTCATTATTCCTCTCCTGAAGAAGTGATTTTATCCTTGATATTTACAGACAGGAGGCCATTTGGGAGCCGTGTTAAATATTTCATGCCATTAGGATGCTATTTTTATTTACTATAAACTGAAAGAGATCATTCTGAGTTCTAGAAATGGTAATAGTATTTTTTTTTTACAGTATTTGTTAAGCACTTTTTTATGAGCCAGGCACTGTACTAAGGTCTGGGATTGACACAAGCAATCAGATGGACATAGTCCATGTACCACATGGAGCTCATAGTCTTAATCCCCATTTTACAGATGAGGTAACTGAAGTACAGAGACATGAAGTGACTCGACCAAGGTGGCACAGCAGACGACTGGCAGAGCTGGAATTGGAAACCAGGTCCTTCTGACTCCCGTGCCCGTGGTCTATCCGACAGGCCATGCTGCTTCTCCAGTTACTGAGCATTTATAGTATTTAATGGAAGCTTCCTTTGCCAATGCACTGTATGAAACACACTGTACTGAGGAGTGATTTAACTACAAGTAGAAGGATAAAGCTCAATAAATACAGTAGACTGAAAACAGATTAAAAAACAGAAGATACATCATCTGCCCTGGATGGTTTGACTGATTGCTTGAGGACTTGATCTATCAGGGATTTTACTAGTCTACGATTCCAACTCACTTATTGCAGGTGAGAATTACAGTGAAACCTGTCTGGAACACCACTCGTATTTGAAGCCCTCCTGTCATACAGAAGACCTAAAGTCTGGGAGTCAGGCAGGAACCCTGGGGTCTAGAACCCAGATTTTCCAGCAGCCTGTTGTCGATCTCAGGCAATTCACACCCTCTCTGCCTGAGTTTCCTAATATGTAAAATGAAGCTAAAAATTCCTGCCACTCCCTACCTTTCAGTGATGTCTGCAAAGTTAACATTTGTTAATCGACATGAAAATAGATTGGAAAAATGAAAAGCATTCCACAAATTTGAGTGCTTTCAATATGTTTATCCAAAGATGATCACAAGGCTTTGCATTATTATTATTTAATAATACTGACATTAATTGACCTTTATATTAATAAACTATATAATTACTACATAAAGATTGTGGTATTTTGTAAGATATTACATTATGCATGAGGCACTGTACTAAGCACAGGGTAGATACAAAGTAATTGGGGTGGATGCAGTCCCACATCCACATTGGGTTCACTGTCTTAATCCCCATTTTACAGATGAGGTAACTGAGGAAGAAAGAAGTCAAGGGACTTGCCCCAGGTCACACAGCAGACAAGTGATGAAGCCAGAATTAGAACCCAGGTCCTTTTGACTCCCAGGCCCAAGCTCTACCTACTAGGCAAGACTGATTCCTTATAGCCTTAGTTTCTTCTTTCACACACAATACTTGTCCCATCAAGGTTTGGTGAAATACCAACTCCTTGAATATCTAGGCTATCACCCGTGTGGCCTTAAAGCATCTCCTTCAATGCTCTGATGATTTACACTCCCAGTGCACCGGAGAAAAAGGTAGGGAATATCAGATGCAGAATGGTGGTGAGCTGGAACTAGAATAGAATTTTCCTCATTCCAGTTCGACATTCCTCTTTGCCTTATAGCAAAGATTAGACACTCATCTAGTTACCTGGAATGAGTACAACTTGTGCCACTGAAGTAGAGAGAATGCTGATTTCAATGATTTTGTCAACAGTAGTAGGTAAACTAGCCCAATACTGAGTGTTGTTGATAAATTAATAAGGAGACCTCACAGTGAAACTTACATCACAAGATCAATCATTGTGACAAGTTTCTTGAAAGGAGTATAAATGATATACAACATCATTGATATAAAACATAATAAAAGGAACAGAGAGAAAGAAAGGATACTTTCAAAATCATCACCTCTGCATTCAGTACTAGACTAATAAAGAAAGAAATACAACAGGAAACCCAAGGATTGTCCTGAACTTTTCCCAAAGGGAATAGGAAATATAGAGAAGGAAGCAATGAAGCTGAGTGGAAAGAGCACGGGTGTAGGAATCATAGGATCTGGGTTCTAATCCTGGCTCCACCACTTTCTTCCTGTGGGACCTTAGGTAAGCCACTTAATTTCTCTGTGCCTCAGTTCCATCTTCTGCAAAATGGCAATTCAATACCTGTTCTCTTTCCTACTTAGACTGTGAGTCCCATGTGGGCCCTGATTATCTAGTATTCAATAGCATTTATTGAGCGCTTACTATGTGCAGAGCACTGTACTAAGCGCTTGGAATGAACAAGTCGGCAACAGATAGAGACGGTCCCTGCCGTTTGACGGGCTTACAGTCTAATCGGGGGAGACGGACAGACAAGAACAATGGGAATAAATAGAGTCGAGGGGAAGAACATCTTG
Source organism: Ornithorhynchus anatinus (assembly GCF_004115215.2). Classification (NCBI taxonomy): domain Eukaryota; kingdom Metazoa; phylum Chordata; class Mammalia; order Monotremata; family Ornithorhynchidae; genus Ornithorhynchus; species Ornithorhynchus anatinus. Next base: position 37,221,970 of record NC_041741.1, read on the forward strand.
TAAAAACAATGGCAACTAAATAGAATCAAGGCGATGTACATTTCATTAACAAAATAAATAGGGTAATGAAAATATATACAGTTGAGCGGACGAGTACAGTGCTGAGGGGATGGGAAGGGAGAGGGGGAGGAGCAGAGGGAAATGGGGGAAAAGAGGGTTAAGCTGCGGAGAGGTGAAGGGGGGGTACTCCCTTTCCCTTCTGTATCCCTATGCACTTGGGCTGCCCCCTTTTAAGCAGTTGATATTCAACCTACCCTCAGCCCCATGGCAATCATGTACATATGCATTATTTATTTTAATGTCTGCCCCCCTGCCTTCTAGACTGTAAGCTCCTGGTGAGCAAGGAACATGTTTACCAGCTCTGTTGTACTGTACTCTCCCAAGCACTTAGTAGAATGTTCTGCATACAGTAAATGCACAATTAATATCCCTGACTGACAGGTAAAATGGAGACCCATAGCCAATTTTTTTATGGTATTTGTTAAGTGCCTACTAGGCACTGGACTAAGCACAGAGGTAGACACAAGGTAATTGGGTCCCTCATGGGGCTCACGATCTTATTCCCCATTTTGCAGATGAGGTAACTGAGGCAGAGAGAAGTTACATGACCTGCCCAAGGTCCCTCAGCATAAAAATGATGGAGCAGACACTAGAATCCAGGACCTTCTGACTCCCAGGCCCACACTCTATCCACTAGGCCTTGCTGCTTCCCTTGGGAGGCTCGCAATCTAAATATAAAAGCGGGGGGGGGGGGGGGAGACTAGCAACCGATACATAAGGAGAAGTAGGTCCGTGAAACATTATAGAGGAAGAAAAGAGACTGGTTGTGAATGAAATCCAAAGCATAAATTAAAGGGGACAGAACTTAAAAGGAGAAAGAAAATCTCTTTTTGGGAGACAACTGGGAAGGAAGACAGTGTGGACACAGTGGCATGAGAACACTGCTGTTCTGGTATTTGTTATGTGCTTACTATGTACCAGGCACATTATTAAGCCCTGGGATAGATACAAGTTAATCAGGTTGGACACAGTCCAAGTCCCACATGGGGTTTGCAGTCTTAATTCCCATTTAACAGATGAGGTAACCAAGGCACAGAAGTAATAATAATAATAATAATGTTGGTATTTGTTAAGCGCTTACTATGTGCCGAGCACTGTTCTAAGCGCTGGGGTAAACACAGGGGAATCAGGTTGTCCCACGTGGGGCTCACAGTCTTAATCCCCATTTTACAGATGAGGGAACTGAGGCACAGAGAAGTTAAGTGACTTGCCCAGAGTCACACAGCTGACAAGTGGCAGAGCTGGGATTTGAACTCATGAGCCCTGACTCCAAAGCCTGTGCTCTTTCCACTGCGCCACGCTGCTCCTCTACCCCAGTGCTTAGAACAGTGCTTGGCACATAGTAAGCACTTAATACATACTATTATTATTACTATTGTTATTATTATTACAGCCCTAGGCTGAAAATTGTCCCCTTCCTGCCTTTCCCTCAACCCCACAAAGAACATCATGCAAAGAGGAGATTATTGGATCAGGCAGAACACTCTCCTCTATGGATATTCTATAGAATATATGACCCGGGATCACGAGATTTTTCCCAAACCAGGTGAGCATGCTGGCACTAAGCTTGATGAGGAAATGACCAACTCTGTTTCACATTGGTTGGGAAGGATATCTTTACGAACTGCTTGAACAGTGGATTGTACTGTATCTCTTAGGAAAATGGTGAATGGCTGCAATTTGAATCTGAATTCCTCCCTATCCCGAATCCTATGAGATCCATTCAGAATAAACTAGGTTGAGAAGACACCAATTCAATGTTCTGGGTCCATCTGTTGGCAAAAAATAATGTGAACAGCTTTATAAATGCTATTTTCAATGAAATATCACAGAACAGCTTGTCCCAATGATATTTCTAAAGCCGCCTACTACGAACCCCAACACAAAAAGAAAGGGGGGAGAAAGAAACACATTCAGAGAAATGACATGAAAGGTAAAGGAGCGAAAAGGTTAGGCCGAATTCAATAAAAGAAGGCCGAAAGTAAAGAAAAACAAGAGGGTCCAGGGAGATTAGGCATTAGGTCCCCCTAAAATAGTCAAGAAGAAAATGTAAGGAAAAGGGAGTTTGAAGCAAAATTCATTAAAACAAGTGTTTGGAGAAGAAAGTCTCCAGAAGAGCCAGCAGGTCTAGAGAGAACAACAAGGAGAACAGGAAATGCTTGAGAAAATGTTCTCGCCAACAGAATGTAAATAATCCAAAAACTGAAACCCAGAAAAGTGAAATCAAGCAATGGATAATGAGCAAAGTGGACCATCTTGTTACCAGCACACAATTCTTATCACAACATAACAAATTCTCATTTCAGCCAAAGCCAACAGAGATCACTCCCTCTAGGTTGTGAAATGATATTTAAAAGCTCATCTGGCTTCTTCTTTTAATTAGATATTCACTTACACGGTTAAAAATGAATAGCATGCTCAGAGTCAAATGCACGATAACATATTGACATATCACTGGAAAATCCCCGTTTAAGGCCACCTACCTGGGGTCGAATAACTTTTACAATGTTTTTGAGGGCAGTGTCAGGAGATGGAGGAGAGCAATCAGGTGTTGGGCCGGTAGAGCTGTTTCTATGGTTACTGGTTCCTGGTGCAGTAATTGCTACCTGAGATGCATTATCTGGGAATAAAAGCAAAATTTCCATGAACCCATTCACTGAATTCATTTTTTATGGACCAAAATGTATTGAAGCTTCAACTTAGAGTTGGTATCATCTACAGTGATGTAGTGAGCAGTATTCTGAACTGTACATTTTTCAGATATCTTTGTCAGATGCTTTGTTTCAATTTAAGCTGGTAAATATCACCCCCTATAGTATAATTCAAAGAAAGGACTGGGAGAATTGTTTGATTCATGATGCTAGATCATTCAGCTCAGCTACAAATATTGCTACAATTACAATAAAAATTACTAGGACTGAAATTCATTTAAAAGAAATATGAATTCTATTTTCATATGCATATTTCTGGAAGAGTCTAAAAGGAATTACTTCTTCATTTTCTGGGATAATTTGGATTTTCTTTTTTAAGTAAAGGCCTCTTATCGATGAACCTGCTAACTGAAAATTGGAACTGTTATTTGATATTTTCAAATATCCCTTGAATCAGGGGGGAAAAAACCAGATTCTCACTTGTTGAGAGGTTGCCTACTGTGCAAAATTGCAAAGTGGTTTTATTATGCAGGTATTCTATGATGAAATGAAATTTCCCAGAAAACGACAACAACATTATATGGAGAGTGCATTACATTATAGGACCATGACTAACATATTCTAGGTAAACTCGCATTTATACTTGGTGGAAAATTAGAATTAGAACTAAGGAGCCTGGCACAACCAGCTAGACACACTCAACATTCGTCACAAATGTATTCTGCAGCATAATAATGTCAAATACAGATATTAAGAAGGCAACATATTCTGTTAATAGGGGTCTATGAAGCACCCAAAATTAGAATTATTTGATGACAGACTTCAAAAATAGTTTGCTGTTTTTCCTCTGACACCTTTGACAGTCCAATTGCAGTTTTTTTTTCCCTCTTTTTTGCTTCTTTTTCTATTTATACTCAAATAATACAGCAATCAATTGCATTGCTGACTGGGAAAAAAACCCTAAGTCTTGCCTGCAAAGATTATGAAGTTAGTTAATAGGATTCCCTAGCAATGCTCACTTCTGGTTTTCAGCATTTGGTTTTCAGTGCGTCCTATTACTGCTCACACTGCCTACCTGAGTCAGACCCATTAAACAATGTTGTTTTGTTAGCTTGAAGTGTTTTCTCTCCCTCCCTCCACCCCCTTCTTGTTATTCAAAGCTAGAAAAAGGTCATTGTGAATCTCACAGTCAATTTTCTTCTCTGAATACCATCAAGTGCTGTCTGTGACAAATGGGTTGAGGGGCTTCAGAGAATCAAATGAGAGCTAAGAAAAACAGGTGGAATATTCTAGGACACGTAGAGACTCCTACTTTCAGACAAAATGAATCATGTAAAAATCAAAGAGAAGGAAGGAGATCTCCTTCTCTGTATGTTCACTGACCCTTAAGCTTTCTGGACTGAGAATGGCAGTGATGGAGAACTCCAAGCTATTAGGACCATGTTTGATTTCTACCTGTGTACTTTCTCCTAGCACTTAGTACAAAGCCCTGCACACAATAAGTTCTTAATAATTGCTATTACTATAATAATAATGTTGGTATTTAAGTGCTTACTACGTGCAGAGCACTGTTCTAAGAGCTGGGGTAGATACAGGGTCATCAGGTTGTCCCACGTGAGGCTCACAGTTAATCCCCATTTTACAGATGAGGGAACTGAGGCACAGAGAAGTTAAGTGACTTGCCCACAGTCACACAGCTGACAAGTGGCAGAGCCGGGATTCGAACCCATGACCTCTGACCCAAGCCCGGGCACTTTCCACTGAGCCACATTGCTTCTCTGCTATTACTATTCTCTATTACTATTAGGACTTGCTCTTTGGCAGCAGCAGCAGAAGAGTCTTAGGGCATAGGTCCCTCAATGCATCAGTCCTAAATATACCTAAATAAACCAGGCTACACTGATTTCTCCACTCAGATACTGTACTGCTTGAATTTACCATCACCTAGTACTGTTGCTCAGTTCCAAGCTGGGCTCTTAACCGTTTTAAATCCCCCTGCTACTATTCCTTCCATATGTTGTGTAAATATTAATGGAAATGTGTCCATTTGCTTTTCAGAACTATGATGGAGGTCACGCTAAGGTTAAAGGACTGGAAAATCAAATTTCTCTCATTGTTTCCCTTCTCTGCTCAATCTATGCTCACTCCTTTGGAGAGCTCATCCGCTCACACTACTTCAATCACCACTTATATGTGGATGACCCCCAAATCTACCTTACAACCCCACCCCTCTTCCGTAATCTCACATTTCCTCCTCTCTCTGGGATATCAGTACCTTGGTGTCTAGCCTCAAGCTCAATATGTCTAAAACGGAATTCATCTTCCCTCCGAAATTTTCTTCTCAACCTAATTTTTTCTGTAAAAATTGACATGACCACCATCCTTCCGGTCTCTCAATTCTGTAACCTTGCATTATTTGTCTCTCTCAACTCTCATAATCAGAATGTTGAAGATCCTGATGATTCTTCCTCCACAATATTTCCCAAATCCACTCCTTCCTCCCTATCCACATAACCACCAAGTTAGTCCATCCAGGCTCTTATCTTAGTTGGGTTACTAAATCAGCCTCCTTGATGACTCTGTGCCTCCAATCCAATTGTCTGGATCTGTTTCTCCTGCAGACATCTTCCTACTTTTCAAAAACCTACAGTGGTTGCTCACTCCTCTCCACATCTCCTGGAATTAAGGCATTGAATCAGCTCTCTCCTTCCTGGTGATCTACTCTCTTCTCCCAGTACAACAAAGCTTCTAAAGCTGACCCACTCACTGGGCCTCATTCTCATCTCTCCTGCAGGCAAACTTTCATGCTCTCACCCCCCGCGCCCCCGTTTGGAACTCCCTCCCACTCACTGCCAGCAGCAGGCGGCTCTGCACATCCTTCCCTCCTTAGAACAATACGTCCTCTAGGTGGCCTGACCCAATTAAGTTCTCATCGTTCTATCTTATACCCTCCCCAGCCCGCCCACCCCCGGCTTCCTCATCCACACACAATTGCCACTTCAGCACATCTGTGCAACCTAAGCTTAGAAATGAAGCAGTGAAGTGAAGCAGCAAGGCCTAGGGGATAAAGCACGGGCCTGGGAATCAGAAGGACCTGCGCTCTAATCCTGGTTCTGCTACTTTTCTGCTATGTGACCTCAGGCAAATCACTTCACTTGTCTGGACCTCAGTTACCTCATCTGCAAAATGGGGATTAAGACTGAGCACTCCATGTGGGGCAGGGACTGAGTCCAACCTGATTATCTTGTATTTACCCAGGTGCTTAGAACATTGCTTTTCACATAGTAAGTGCTTAAAAAATACCATTTAAAAAAAAAACCTAAGAGCTTAAATCAACTCCCCCATCACATTCCTATACACACCATTATACTATATGACTTCTTATATGTAATTAATTCTACTGCCTGTCTCTCCCACTAGGTCATAAACTCTTTGAGGACAGGGATCATATCTACTAATTCTAATGCACTCTTCTATGTGCTTAGAACCTTGCTATGTACACAGCAGAGGCTCCAAAAATACCACTAGTTAATTCATGTGGAAAGGTTTGGATTCCCTAAAGACACAAATACCCATGAATCTATTAATGACTATGTAGTTGCCCAGAGTTTCTATTGGATCACAGGTCACAAATAATATCCCTACTAAAAATGAAGCAGAACTGGAAAATGATAGAATCAAACCTAACCCTCAATTTATTAGGGTTCATAGATGAGCTTTTTAAAGCAGTCTCAGAACAGAAACCCAATACAGGAATATTTTTCTTACAATACTAATTTTCGTCTCTGTGGATTGGGTCGTGGTTACCTTAGAAACAGCCTACATCACTAGCATGTAATTCTTTGGAAGCACTGAAGCTTATTCGATTTTACAGCTACTGCTAAGTAACTGATGTGTCGAGCCAAAGCTAGGTAGACAGATACTCAGATAGTGGATGAATCCAGTCTCTCAAATAAAACCTTTATCTTTATCTCCCTTCACCTAATCCACCTGGCCCCCATCACCAGAATGGATGGTGTGAAAGTGGTTCAAATTCATCGCTTTTCAGCTGAGCTCACTGATGACACCACAGGATGGACTAGGGTGGTTCCATGCACCTAATTCTGCCAAATCTGCTGGCTTGTTGTATAGGACTGGGGAACTTTTTCTTCTTGTGAGACACAGGGGAGTTTCGTGTGAGTTGGGAAAGACTGGAAGGTCAAGCTACTGACTTCCTAAATTTACCAGGGTACAACAGCCAATGGGTGACCTTTGAAGATTGGAGTCTGCAGGGGAACTAGAAATCGTTCCCATTAAATGCACTTGGGAGCCAAAGCAGCCAAAAGTGTCAGGAAATGATATCACTGAGCTCATGGGCTAATGCTCAGAAATGCTCAGGGGGCTTTGTAATTACAAAGCTTTACTAATATCTAGCCCCGAAGCTATGGAAGAAGAGAAGATCAGACTATCTAAAAATAATGTACTTTGTTAAGAGATGCCCTACTAGGACAGAATCATTTTCCAGCTGGGCCAGGTTCCTGTTTCCAACAAGGAAACCCTTGGAATTATGGATGGACTAATGTGATGGTGGCCCTCCTGGAAAGAGCATGGACCTGGAAGACAGAGGACATGGGTTCTAATCCTGGCTCTGCCACTTTGCCTGCTGCATGACCTTGGGCAAGTCACAACTTTTCTGTGCCTCACTTTGCACATAGGTAAAATGGGATTCAATATGTATTCTCTCTCTCACTTGTACTATGAGTTTCACGTGAGACAGGAACTATGCCTGGCCTGAGTATCTTGTATCTACCCCAGCGATCAGTGTACAGTGCTTGACAAATAATAAGTGCTTAATAAATACTATTCTTATTATTGTCATTGTTAATATTACCGTTGTGTTTGTAAAGGCTCCCAAGCTGTTCTCTTATCCTTATTAAGCAGAAAACTTTACTAGACATCCAGAAATCTTTGGAAGTGTAAAATTATTCCAGTCTTCAAGGAGCTTAAAATTTAATGGGAAAACAATCTCACGAAATACACAACTGTCAAAACATATATGAATATCAAATGAAAGTGGATAAATACCATATAAGCAGTTTAAAAGGTTAATATGTGAGTACCGAAGTGAGCAGGGTCGGGAGGAATTCACTGGGGAAATGCCATTTGAAAAAGGTGGTCTTAGAAAGGCTCTGAAGAAGAGAAAGGGCTGTGAGTTCATGAAATTTAGTGGAAAGGATATCAAACACTCAATACACCGCTCGGGATATAGCAGGTGTATAACATGTACTTTTTAGTGATTTGTGGCATAAGTAATGGACTAGAGGCTGGAGACCAAAAAGAAAGGCTAGTTAAGTTAGGAAATCTTCTTGAAAGGAGCACGGAACACTGGCCAGGAGGCAGTGGGAAAAAAACAGCATATGGAGAGTGAAGTTTTATTCCTGCAAAAATCAACATGGAGCCATTGATATCTCTGAATAAGGGAGCAATTCAGATAGTAGACAGTCTCCAAGGAAGCTGGAAGGAAATGGTGGCTGTAGAGGTATAAAGCCCTTCTCTTAGAGCAATCTTTATTATTACTAGCACTTATTAAGAATTTCCTGTGTGCATAGCACTGAATTTAGGGCTGAGTACTTTCAAAAATAGTTAGACACAGATGCTGGCCTACAAGAGACTCAAAACGAAGTGAACCTATTAATCAGGAACATTATTGAGCTTCCTAATATCATCACCTTTTCCATCTAACATCTTTAATTTCCCCTTCTAATAAAGTATCTTGGAATTCTCATACATTAATTTAGCTAAGGTCTGCACGAATCTATTGATATTATCTGCCCACTCACTTCCTGTGTAGATGCATGCCAAATAATTATAAGTGTTACAAGTAGATGAAGTCGTCTTTTTTTGCGGCTTTTTACCAAGCTCTTTTCAGCTCCACTGGGTGCCTCCTGGTTCCAGTACTGTGGGATGAGAGGAACAAGTCCATGTACTAAAATGTTCCCTGTCTCATTCATCTCAGTTGCCCTTCTCTGAATTTTTTTTCTATCTAAACTGAATGCAACAATCCATCTATGGAGGAAGTTCCATGATTTTGGGTCAAGGCAAAATTGTGTTTTCTGTTCAGTTTTTAAAGTTTCTTTCTGACAAACCAGGATTTGGTTGGTCTCTCAGGCTGCTGCTTTATATTATAATAATAATTACTAATAATTATGATATTTGCTAAGAGCTTACTATGTGCCAAGCACTGTTCTAAGCCCTAGGATAGATACAAAGTAAGCAGGTTGTCCCACGTGGGGATCACAATCTTAATCCCCATTTTACAGATGTGGTAACTGAGGCCCAGAGAAGTTAAGTGGCTATGAGAGAAGCAGCGTGGCTCACTGGAAAGAGCACGGGCTTTGGAGTCAGTGGTCATGGGTTCAAACCCCGGCTCTGCCACTTGCCAGCTGTGTGACTTTGGGCAAGTCACTTAACTTCTCGGTGCCTCAGTTCCCTCATCTGTAAAATGGGGATTAAGACTGTGAGCCCCACGTGGGACAACCTGATTCCCCTGTGTCTACCCCAGCGCTTAGAACAGTGCTCAGCACATAGTAAGCGCTTAACAAATACCAACATTATTATTATTATTATTATTAGTGCCCAAGATGACATCTGTCCCTGCCCTTGTGACTCTGGAGTAATCTATTCTCCTTGGTAACCCCTCATTCAAATCCTTTCCTGAAATTGACTGGGTTCCTGCTGACCTCATTAGGCGAGTGATTGACATACTTTGCAATAAGAGTTTTCCTTATGGGAGGGGTCATAAGTAGTGAACAGTATCTCCATTCTAGAAAGATCTGGACTTTTCCATCTCCTTATCTATATGTGGGGCTTGCCTAGTTAGCCTATCACATTGCCAGAAAACACAGGTGGAACAAAAGTTGTTCTGGAATCTGGAGCAGCCCCATAATTCCCTAAACTGGCCAGGGAAAATCTAAACAGATTGTCTACCGTTGACTTCTGGCAGCAGAATGAGAAGCAGTGAAAACCCTTCACTGCCAAAATACTGTTGGTTGTATTCATTGTTCCCAAAAGGCAATGCGCAGTGACATAAATTTGTAAAACACTACCAAACATCCAGATTGTACTACCAGTTCAAAATGCACTCCATAATCCAAATTTCCTCACAAAATTGCCCCACTTTTTTGCATTCTTTCTGTAACATTAAAACAGGGATGGGGCTGTGATAGTACAGTTGAGTCCAGCAATAGAGGAAGGAGGGCACTTGAGACTCCATCCCTTACATCTATTGGACTCTCCCAGATGATGAAACAAAGAGTCCCTCAATGACTTAGCACTACTTCCTTCCCCTTTTACTCCCCAGAAGAGTGCCAGTTTTAAAGAAGAAACTTCCCTGCTGGGTGTGAGCTGGTTCTGATGCATTATCTTACCCTTCTCCTCTTCCTCATCACTCCATCACTCTCACTCCTGACAAGTATGGAGTACAAAAAAAAAAAAATCTTCTAATCCTTCCATAAAAATCGGGGTGGGGAAATATGAAAGTAGTTGGATAGACTGAATTTGTCAACCAAAAACTCATCAAAAAACCATCCACAGCATCTGCGCTTATTGATATGTCACTCTGACTCTTGCACCTAAATTATATTGAGATTTTTTTTGTTGCTATTTAGCACAGAGCACTGAAAACATCAGTTGAAGTCATTTAGCTACGGTATTTTTTTCCAAAGCACACATTCTCAGATATGCCTCAGAGCCTGGCCCAGGAGAAGGATATTTTTCTCTCTCTTTATATTCAGTGTTTCTTCATCCTCTATATCTTCCCACCAGCCTAGCCCAAAAAGGGGCACTTCTGGGAAGTGGGGCTTGCCTGCCTCTAGCTTCCACTGGCTGTGTCCAGAGAAGGTAGGATATCTAGGGAAGGGTACTTTCCTCTGTCCAACCAAATGACAATGTCCAACCAAACTCCAACCAAATGACAAGAATGGGCACTTGTTCCTCATACTGAAGAAGTCACCACTGCAGTTAGATGGCAAAGCAACCAGGCCCAGTGACCTGCACCCTGAGATTAGCGGTCAATGATAGGAAGCACAGAAACACTTACAAGATTTCCCCAACACACAAGACACTGAACAGGGGCATCATGGTCTCCCTAACCAAAATCCTTCTGGGCCAGCTGCTGAAGAAAACTACTGACCAGTTGGTTCCACAATCACAATATGGTTGAAGACTACAGGATCTCAGAAGCCCATCAAATATGGGAAAAGTGCAGGGAGTATCACCAAGTCCTTTCCAATCAGTCACATTTATTGAGCACTTACTGTGTGCAGACACTATATAAAGCACTTTAGAGAATACAATACAATAATAATAGTGGTGTTTGTTAAGTGTTTATTATGTCCCAGGCACTGTTCTAAGCACTGGGATGGATACAAGCAAATCAGGTTGGATACGGTCCCTGTCCTACATGGGACTCACAGATCTAATCCCACTGTACAGATGAGGCAACTGAGGCCCAGAGAAGTGAAGTGACTTGGCCAAGGATAAGCAGCAGACAAGTGGCAGAACCGGGATTAGAACCCAGGCCCTTATGACTCCCAGGCCGATGCTCTATTCACTAGGCCATGTTGCTTTAACAAAGTTGGAGACATGTTCCCTGCCCACAGTGTACAGTCTACAAAATCATTTAATGCCTTTGGTAGATATGGGCTCCCCTTAGAAGATCATTAAGATTTTGAGACCTTTTCACAGTGGCATAGCTGGTTGTGCCAGAGTAGAGGGGTCCCAGCTAATCTACTCCCCATCACAAGTAGCTCAGAGGTCCCCTCAAAGAGAATTTCTTTTTGAATCTTTTTTTCCATATAAAGAACTGGTGAAATGTTGCAAAGAGAATTTTCAGTACTTGATATAAAGAATCATCACTTCTACTGTGGCACTAAAAACCTGAGAGCTTCACAAATGGATGTTAGGAGCCACCATTTTCTCTGGGACTATTTGCTTTTCATGAAGTGAAACCCAGGAGCAGATAAACAATGAACTAATCTATTTTTATTTAGAAAGGTCACCTGAATTGTTGAGTTGAGGAACTACAGCTCTTGAACTCAACATTGCTTTAGTTAGGGAAAGGTAGAATTTTTAAAAATAGGTATCTTAAGGATCATTTTTAGCAATAATTTAGAACACTCAAGTCACCAATTTTTTTCCTCCCTTTTGTAAATTAGCCATTTAAAGATGAAAATTTAAGAGGATATTGGTGATTTTTTAAAAAGAAAATTAGTGGAAAAAACACTGTTTCCTGGCAACAAACAGTAAAGTGCCATCAGGAACAGCAGATGTATTAAAAGGGAAGAAAATCAGGAAAAATATAACAATGTTTTAAAAATTCAGCTTCAGATCAGAGTAAGAGTTTTCTTTTGACAAATGTATAACAGTGAGTAAAAAAGACAACTGAAATTAGCTCTAAAGATAGATTCATGATCATTTTAATCCATAAAACTGTAGAATTCAGTATCTAAAAAGCTGCCTCATGTTACCTACACTGCATCTGAGATTTGTGTAGTTACGTACAGTTAGAAGGGCTATTGAATTTCACCTAATATATTCAAATTAAGCTAAATAAGGCTGGTATCCTGATTGATACAGCAATCTCTGCCTGAGCCAGGCTCTCTGTACATGCTGGGGCTATTTTTGTTCTGCTTCTTGTGCTGTGTCATCTACTTTTATTCTAAGTTTCCCAAAACTTAGAACACAGATCTACACCCAGTAGGAGCTCAAATGCTACTGATTGATTAATACCGTTAGAGGAGCAGTGTGGCTTAGTGGAAAGAGCCCGAGCTTGGGAGTCAGAGCTCATGGGTTCTAATCCCGGCTCTGCCACTTCTCAGCTGTGTGACTGTGGGCAAATCACTTCACTTCTCTGGGCCTCAGTTATTTCATCTGTAAAATGGGGATTAACTGTGAGCCTCACGTGGGACAACCTGATTACCCTGTATCTATCCCAGCACTTAGAACAGTGCTCTGCACATAATACATGCTTAACAAATATCAACATTATTAACAAAGCAGTTGTTGACTCGGAGTGAAAATCTAGCCTGATCTTAAGGACCAAACACCCAAGTTTAACCCAACAGGAAGAAGCAGTGTGGCCCAGTGAAAAGGGCATGGGCCTGTGAGTCACTGGGTTCTAATACCAGCTCTGCCATTTGCCTACTGTGGGCAAGTCACTACACTTTTCCCTGTCTCAGTTACCTCACCTGTAAAATGGAGGTTAAGACTGTGGACTCCACTTGGGACATGTTCTCTGTCCCACCTGATTACCTTGTATTTACCCCAGTGCTTAGTAAGGTGTCTGGCGCATAGTAAGCACTTAAGTACCATCGAATCAAAACAAAACAAACACCTTGCATATGTCCTAAGGAATTGTGCCAATTTAATGTTCAAGATCCATCCTGTTTTAAGGGACCCTGAAGGGGTAGTGGATTTTGTGGGGGGTAAACCCAGAACCCAGTGTCAGCTCTCTCTTACTATTTTTGATCTTCAGAGACACGCTGCTCTGTGTGCCTGTCTCTCTGCTAGTACACATCTCTGGACTCCCTTCTGCCTCTACCTTCATTCCCCAACCCTAGCACCTCTGCTATGGTTACATTGTTCTAACTGACAGAAAGTCTTCCAGTCTCTTTCTTTGTCCTATTCCTGATATCCCAGCCCTGTTACACAGCTCAGGGTAGATTAAAGAGGTGGCTGATGAGTATGAAAAGAGACCGGACGATTGCCATAAAATCCTCCCCACCTCGCAGACAACAGCTATCAACTGTGCATCTCACAGACCAAATAGGAGAGTCCCAAAGAAGTACATACAAGGCATGGGGTCATGGGGTGGGCATGGGATGGCCCTGGATGAACAAAGCCCTTCCAGGATTTACCAGAGTTGATAAGGATAAGCGAGGAGTTAAGCAGAGCTTGAAACTGTCCCATCTACTAAGGGTTGCACACATCAGGAGCCAGTCTCTGCCTAAGGTAAGCCTGGGAATTCTGGAGGCCCCTGAGTCGACCTGTGGTTGGTTGGGATGTCTTGGCATTACCAGCAATCTATAGAGATTGTCCAACTTCCCTGGATATGTGGATTAAAGTTGGAGACAAGTCCATTGTCTGCTGCTGGGAGGCAGTTATAGAAGTTCGCGCTTGCCTTTCTAGGAACGATGATCCATCAATTATGCCCTTGCCTAGCGGGGAGTTTGGATCGAATCTTCCTAGTTTTTCTGGAGGCTTTTGTTATTTCTAATTACCCAGCTGAGGAATTCACTTTCCTCTAGGGAATTCATTGACAGTTCCTTTTTCAGGAAAAGTAGTTCATCACTGTCAAACCCTGGTTCAGTGCTAGATGTTCCTCGGGCACTCCAAAATACTGAATTATTTCAGGTGAGTAGGCATCCTAGTTCCTGCTTAGGAGAGCAGGCAATTGTAAATTTATACTAAGGGTGCTTCTCCAGACCTAAGCTGGCAAAAGGAAACGGCTTCCCACGCCCTGGGTATGGGTACTGGAAGTTTAGGAGTCAAGCAAGGAAGAGCAGGTGGGTTTGGGATATGGTTGTGTTGGCAGGGATGCTAGCAGAAGCAATGCAGCCTGCTGTGGCTATCTCCCCTCTGTCTCTCAGTGACTCACCTAAGACAGCTGTGTCGAAATGGAGCGAAGCTGTCGGAGTACAGGCCATAGGATACCAGCAAAAATTCTTGGTTTGAACTAAATGCAAGCCTACTTCCAAGAGTCAATCAGCATTGTGGGAATGTGAGAAAGAGAGAGAGAAGAAAAAAGTGATCGGATCTCAGGAGCTTGGAGAAAGAAAGCGCTGCTCTGTATCAGGATTATAAATTGAACAGTCTTTTTAAAAAATGTAATTGGCTTCATCTACTACTCGTGTTAATGTAGAAATTTAGCTGATGATCACCCTTAATTACTTTGAATAACAAGAAATGCCCTCAAAACTAAGATATCTTGAGTATAATCAAGGCTACTTTGAAGTGGTAGTTCTTTTGGCCTTGATTGCACATTTATCTTTGAGAAGTTTAGTAGATTTAAAACTCAGCTTGCCTGGCATTCAGTTGAGACCACCATGCCCTATTACAAAACATACTATGGAAAAATGTACTTAATTTTTCATGTAAATGCGGAATAAAAAATCTGAAATACAAAGTAAAATTTACATTATGGGTCCAGGGCCAAGCTTAGCAATTTAGAAATGTACAGTGCACAATGGCTTAAATTGGAAATAAAAGTAATTTCTATTTGATGGCAGATTCACTTTATATTAATAGAAAGATATTGATAAATAAAAGTTTGGCCCCAGGGGGAAAAATTGAGCTTGTTAGCTTTATCACAAGAGGGAACAATGAACCGTATTTCAAAGGCATTATCATTATTGTCATTAAAATATGAAATTTCATTCTACATTGAAAGTAGTTATTAAGAAGTACTCATGAAATAACCTGGGATAGTTTGCTAATTTTACCCCTACCTGAATTAATTATAGAAAACCGCAAACATTAGCAAAGAACTGAAATTATGTTTATGCCAATAACCTGTACCTCATTTTTAATTGAGGAACTAAAATGATTTGCACAATAATACAATACTTCATTATTCATTTTTCTATTTTCTTTGTAATATCCATTAAACTTCAATCAACTGAAATTTAGCTTTCAAGGTAAATTTAAACCATTTATGAGGCTTACTATGAAATACCCCTATTAATATGCAAAAATTCTGGCTGGACAGCTATTCATTCATTCCAAAGTGATTATAACTCTTTCATCAACTTAAACACAAATTATCAGACATTGTTACTTTTCTTTGTAAAGAAATGTTTTAGAGAATTAGGTTGTTTTAAGAAAGTGGTCTGTTATTACAAAACTCCCCTATGGCCATCTTCTATTCTTTTTCACTCAAAATATCAATGATGATTGGGCAAATCGGACATATTGCATGAGCTACATACCATTATTGGTTTAATTAAAGTCCTTATGATTACCAGAAATGTGCATTTTCCTTGAAAACCATGATTTTATGACTCAAAAGGGTGCTTCCAATTTGTCATACTTCAGTGTTTTCCAATAAAAGCATATACAAAAAATGTCTTTTCAAAGCAAAATAATTGATTTCTCTAGAAAATCTATATGATGGATATTTAAGGCTATTTCACAGCTGTTTTGGAATTAATCATATGAGGTAGAAGTAGCTGTAACCTGGAAACCATAAGATATAAAAACCCCACACCCAGGGAAACAGATGGGAAAATTCTACATTTAAAATTCCATTCAATGTCTTTTTCCAAAGAATAGTGGACCATGATGGAAATCCAATCAATATAATATCAAATCTTACCTTGTGAAATGCAAGACTAGACACAGTTAGAGTGAGATAAGGATTTTTTGTGAAACTATGGACAGAAAAAAATTACCTTTAATTTAAGAATAGTTTTACTGTAAATTGTCTCTTCAGATGTGATATGTCTACAATTCTAGGAACTTCCCTATGAAAATTATGGTTTTTTTCCCAGGTACTATATGCCACCATTACCATCAGTAATACGGGCAAGCAAATGGGCATTAACCCATATACATATTTTGTACAAGCTACAAAAACTGCTCCACCTGACTTATGCTCCAAGAGAATTTCAATTCTACCTCTTGAGTGAGAAATAAGGTAGTCTAATAGTTTCTGAGGATGCTTAAAAGGATGGTAAAAGGATATGTGTGTGACAAAACCTTCTTAGTTAACTTCAGCCTCTCTCATTGTTCCTCATACTTGAATGACACTGCTAAACTCTTCAGAAGTATGGCCTTGGAGGGGTGGGGATGGGGATGCATTTAAGGTTATTTGGTCTTGACCTTGCCTACTCCTAGCCTGTGACTGAGTTGAAAGTTAAGTGAAATTTAGAACTTTCTGCTACACTGAGATCTTTGCCCCCCCCCAAAATCCACTGTTTTCAGAAAAGTGGGAATATTAAAATTGCCATAGCAGAACAGAACAGAGATTCATAGAGTCTTTTATTCATTTGTTATTGCTGGGAGTAGCAGTTAACCTGTTTGGAAATTACCATTTCAACATGAGGTCCACTTAAACTTTGGGGCAGGGGTGACATGTATCCTCTTCAGTAAATGTCAATAAATAAGTGGGGGTGAGGAGGGGAAGAGGTGGCATCCTCGCCAGTAAAAGTCAATAACTGCAGAATATCCTTACTCTACTACTTTGGGCAAAATGAGCCATAAAGGGAAAAGATATCTGACCTCTGGCTAAGTTCCTGCAGTTTTATTTTGAGCTGTGCAATTACAGATACAATTTTTATCCTTTGAAATATCTTCTTTTCTTCTATCTTATTCGGACATGTTGCTCAGTGGATAAAGTGTCACCTTTAGAGGGAAGACGAATTGTACAACTACCAATGTCACTTTGACCTAAAAGAACCGAAAGCTCAGGAAAAGAATAAAAATGAGAGTAATCGTGGCATCCCTTCAAAAAAGTAGATGGGTCCAACTGGACGACCAAATGGTCAAGAATCATTCACTCTATTCATCCAGGTAGTAGAGATGCTGGATGCCTGGAAGGCCACAGTGAGTATGAGAAGAGCAGCCAAAACAATCACTATCAGAAATGCATGAGGTGGAGGCTGAACCAACCGACCACTCTTTACACTCAAGTATTCATTCATTCAATTGTATCTACTGTGTGTAGAGCACTATACTAAGCACTTGGGAGAGTACGATATAACAGTAAACAGACACATTCCCTGCCCACAACGAGTTCGGCAGTGAATACTATGGCCTGAATACCCTCCTCTCCCCAATTTCCTCTTTTTTTCCTTCAGAGAAAGCAACAGAGCTCTGTAAAGTACTGAACCAGGGGTCATGTCTAACTCTCGCCTGTTTCAGCACTTAGCGCTCTGCACCCAGGAAATGCTTCATGAATATTACTACTCCTACTTTATCTAGCACAGTGCTATTGTTCAACCCATATTTGACGCTTTTAGAAGGCAGATTGAGTCCAGTGACCAGGTCAGGCTTCTTTAATAAGTGGGTTAGCCAGATAGTCAAAAGGATCAACTGGCCCAGCTAGTATCAAGGTTCAGAGACTCTGAGGCCTGTGGGAGGGTGGTTCATCTGTTCTAAGCACAAGGCAGTGAAAACAAACATGTGCCCAACTTCTATATTTTGTAGGAGGCTGAATGTGCTGCTTCTACTGATTGCCCTCTTATTTGGATTAAGTATTCCCTCCTACTGAAGCTGGATGAGAACTGTGAGTCAACAATCCCTTGTTTACTTTGAAAAACTATATCGCTTACAAAGAGGCCAATAAAATGCTTGGCATCATTAGAAAGGGAATAGAAAATTCAACAAAATGCAAAGGTTTTGCCACTATTACCCTGGAGTTCCTGCATAGGCAAACAAGCAGGCAATTCTGGTCTCCAGGATGTAGAGAGCTGAAGATAGACAGAAAGGCAACGTAGCTAATCAAAAAAATGGAGAAGCTTGCTTCTCGAGATAGACTGCAAGAGTTAAGTCTCTTCTGCCTCTAAAGACACAGGTTAAGATGAGATATTATTTACCCAAGAAGGCATGCAAGTAACTGTATGTTCCTCTAGCTATGATACATCCATGAAGACTGTATACAGTCCCACCCAAACAACAATCATAGCCCCACTGGTATATGGCTCCACCCTCATCACAAAGAATACCCTTGACTGATTGAAAGAATGATAAATGATGATACATTTGGATGGTTGCTTTCTTCTGGATAAAATGTGAATAGGTGATCTCTTATGGCTAAAAGGGAGATAGAAGGTCTACAGGAAATGAGCGGATGTGTGGTGGAAGGAGAGGATATCTGTGAGTCCCCCAAGTCCCCAGGTTGAAAATCAGGGTCTCATGGGGTACGTTCCTGGCGGGCAGGCAACAAGTATCCCAATTCTTTTCATTGTACTCTTACAAGGGCTTAGTACAGTGCCCTGTACAGAGTAAACACTCATTAAATACCACTGATTGATTGACGGGGCTTGGAAAGGAAGCTTGGGAGACAAGATCAGTCAGCAGCTAACACATGAGACAGTTCTACAGCCCCCAGTGCTGAGCTGTTTTGAAGACATACAGGTGGTTTCATTCTTCATTCAACACTGTTTACACAGCAACTTTTGCAGGCAGAGCACTGTACTACACATTTGGAAGTAAGCAATACTCATTCAATTTGATCCCCATAAAAAGGAGACGACAGGCAAGCAATAACCTCTGCATTATACTGAGATCAGGAGGAAAAAGCCACGTTTGTCTGGTACCACCAAAATAAGTAAATAATGCATAAATGAAATAAATTGATATAGTATATGTGTTAAAGATAGTTGATGAGATGATAAAACCTGAAGACCCATTTTAGATTTGGAGAGAGAGTTTCTTTGGCATAGAATGGAGAAAGAAGTGGGGAGCCCTAAAGGTAATTGGCTCAGTCCCATAATTCTTGAAATAACCTTATTTTAATTGTCTCTCGGCCTTCTCTTCTCTATCCTAAATAATCCCAGTTCCTAAAATTTTAGCCTTCCAACGTTTTAGTCTACTGAGAAATCAAACCAGTAATTCCTTCCAGAGAAGGAGCCTATGCAATAGTCAAATACTTCCTGAGATTTGTGCAGCTCGGTGAATCATACCTCTCTTTTGAAATCATAAAATGTATTAAGAAAATGTAAATTAACTGTGACTAAATGACCACTCCACATATAATGTATTCTGCATGATCCCAAACAAATGGGTAGGTCACAATTCCATCCCCTGCTTCTGAGGAGGAGGAAAATAAACCATCCATAACAGCAATGGCAGATGGCTGCCTATTCTAGTCAAAGATTTTCAGAGAAGAGATTTTGCAACAACTCTTGGCAACCAATCCTAGTGTTTAATAATCCTTATTGACCCAAAATTCTTCATTTCAAATCAACATCCCATTCTGAATTTCATACTCAATTTCTCTTGCTCTTTTGTTCTCTCTTCAAAAGTGATGAAGAAATGCAGATTAAAAAGATCTTTTAAATTGAGACTGTCTTCCCTCCCCCCACCCCAAAATTTCTATTTGGCTGCTGATTAATCAATTACATTGGTCTTAATTTTTTGAACTGTGAAATGGGAACCTTAGTTTACTGCCCTCTGAAGTGTTGGGATTCATGCACAATAAATATAAATTAAAAGCATTATTTGGATCATTACTTATGCCTGTTATATTGTACTCTTCCAAGTTCTTAGTACAGTGCACTGCACACAGTAAGCACTCAATAAATATGACTCACTGATCATAATATTGACTCCATAAAAACATTTACAGCACTTAATGTGAGATAGTTTTCCACTGATGTTTTATGCTATCTACTGCTGGCAAACAACGTCAGTGATCACTTTCAATCTGTACCATGGGCTCAGCTAAACAATTATACGGTAGGAATATTTACATACTAACAGGTCAGTGCAGTGGTAAGAAATATTACCTGCTCTTGAGGAAGGTGCTCTTGCTATTTCTAAAGAACAGGGCTTCTTTGTTACTGCTATGTCCATGAGATCACATAGATTGCTTTCATTTTCAGAAGGAAACACATCTAGAGAAGCAGGTGGTACAATTTCCAAAGTATAACTCCTCTTCTTTGGATAAGACTCCTGTAGAGTAGAAAAGCAGATGTGAGAGACAGGCTTATTTGACATATAAAAACTGGAAGACATAATCAACTTCAACCATTCTGCCAAAAAATGATTGAGAACTGATAATTCCTCAGTACGAATAAATAATTCCATATAAGAGTAACAACCATAACAGAAAATGGCTTTATAGTGCCCCTTTCGCTAAGGGAATTCCTTATCATAGAGTTGAAATGCGTGTCCTCTCTATATATTGTCTGTCATTTGATATTGAAAATGAATTTATTTTTTAAGCTTCTCTAACTGAATTGGTCCACTGTGGTCCTCGGATTTGGATTTTCAATTCCCACCGACTCAAAAACAACACAACTGATGAGTGAGGTGGGAGGGGGGTGTGGAGTATGGTAAAGGGGGAAAGACAGAAAGTTCCAATCCCCTTTCACGGAAAACAGACAGATGCCCTTCTGCCCTGACAAGATGGAAATAGCTTCTATCTCCAGGCTGTACCTATCAATAATGTACATATTTTCCCTAAAACCTATTTATAACCTTGTTTATGTTTATGGATTTTAGTATATGCCTGCAACAGGGTTGGAAACCAGTAAACTAATTAAACATAATTCTCACTTGCTAGATTATGATTCTTGCTACTGAATTTCTAAGCAAGTGTGAACTGTCCTGAACAATCAAGAAGCATAAAAATAAGCCCAGATAAACAGTAATATTGATCACGAAAGCACAGAGTTTAAGAAACCAAGAAGTTCAATTCCTATCATACTCTCTCCCACATATGACAGCTAACAGACTCTCAATTCTCTCATTACTGAGTATTTTTATATTTTTAATTGTCCTGATCTGGAAGTTTCTTCAGGTATGTGACCCTGAGTCCTGCACTCTGGGGGCAGTGTTTAAACTTTCTCCCTTTCAGCCACCTGGAAAATGACTAGCAAGATCCCCAAAGTATTGCTTTCAGTCATAGCTATGGCAGCAGATGTGGCAGGGCAGACGGCAGAAGAAGCAGAGTAGGGTGGAAAAATGGCGTTGGAAGGAACCGCATCTTCCATTGCCATGACCGCTGCTGCGACCAACACTTTCTCAGCACATACAGAAAGTCAGCAGGAGCGGCACCAGGGCAGGTTGCTTCCAATGGCACTTCTCTGCTCACTCCAATCATTCCCGCTTCTCTGTACTGAAGTATTTCAATGAATAGCTGCTGTTGTATGGGGAAGAGTGTGTGTGTGTATGCGTTCATGCATCTACATTTTACCTTCTTTTACTGCCACTATCCTCCCCTAGGATCTTGAGGCTTGCTCCATTTTATCTACCAAACAGTATCTTCTGAACTCAGACTCGGAAGGCTGGAATTTATTCTCCTCTCTTCCCAAACAACTATCACCACGACACAGGTTCTCATCATATTCAAGATGGACTTTGGCATCACCTCATTACTGGTCTCCCTAGGCTTGCCTCTCCTCTCTCCACTCCATACCCAGATTGCCTTTCTAAAGTATCATTCACACATCTCTCTTCACACACCTCCAGTGGCAGCCTGTTTCCCTTAATATTCAGAAGAAATTCATGATTACTGGCTTCAAGACACTTCATCAGCTCTCTCCTCCATATATCTACTCTCTTCCCCTGCCTCTCCCCTGTTTAGACTCTACCCTCCCCGCAAGGGAAACTTCTCACTTTTCCTCCTTCTCATCTCTCCCACTCATTTCTACTCAAGCCCTTCCTTCTGCCAGAATGTCCTCCATTTCAAATCCACAAGATTCTCAGCATTCTCTATTATCAAAGCCTTCCCGAAAACACACTTTCTTCAGAAGATATGCCTCAATTAATCTCCCTTAATTCTGTTATATTCTCACAGTCACTGGGTTAGTGAAAAGCTCTTTAGAACTCAAAGAAATCAAAGGGTTTTAAGGAGCCATGAAGTAGACCAACAAAGAATACAACTGGAAATGCATTTAGAGGAGACAAAGGGAAGCTCTGCAGGAATAAAACCAATGGCATTTAGTAGGTGCTCTGCCCACAGTAATGTTAGCATTTGCTGAACACCCAATGGGTTTCAGTGTACTCTGCAAGATGCGGGGGAAGTACAAAATATTTAAGTAACTCTTTCCCTGCCCACAAAGGAGCTTGCACTCTAACAGCAAAGATCAACATCAAAATATCTAAACTACAGTGGTCAAAAGAAATAATTAAGCACACATATTCGTGAATGCTAACAACTTTGGTATCTGTTAAGTGCTACGTGGTAAGCTCCGTACTAAGCACATGGGACTCAGAGTCTAAGTAGAAGAGAGACCAGCTTTTGAATCATCATTTTACAAGTGAGGGAACTGAGGTATAGCAAAATTAAGTGCCCAAGGTCACACAGCAGGCAAGTGGCAGAGCTAGGATTAGAACCCAGGTCTTCTGACTCCCAGGACCATGTTTTACTATTCATTCAGGCAGTCATAGTTACTGAGCACTTACTCTGAGCAGAGCACTGTACTAAGCGCTTAGGAAAGTACAATACAATAAACAGACATATTCCCTCCCCACTATGCCACAGTTCTTCTATGCTAAGGAGGGTGCACGCTCATAAGCATATCACTAAGTTCTCAGGAATTGTAACTGATTGAAACGACATAGTTTACACTAAGAATATGTGATGAGCTCATTTTAGCCTTTGAGCTCACTGTGCGCAGGGAACGTATCTACTAACTCTGTTTTATTGCACCCTCCCCAAGCACTTTGTACAGTGCTCTGCACAGAGTAACTGCTCAGCAAATACCACTGATTAATTGATGAAGGCCAGAGGCAAACACCATGCTTTAGATCTGAGTCTGACCGGAACCAGAAAAGCAGATACTACTGATGATTATCACTAGAGACAATGCCTGGAAAATAAGGAAGAGACCTGGAAAAAAGTTAGCTATGAGATCAGGCAGGTGGTGGCTAAAACCTGTATCAGCATTTACTTGCAGTAAAACTGGGCCAGTTAAAAACGCTGCAGTGCTGCTTAAGGGACACAGTAAAGTTTTCACTCAACCAGGAATAAATAATGATGTATTTGAATAAGGGAGTCCAAGAAGAAAGTACAACTGGCTCTGCAGAGGAAGATAGTTTAAATCACTATCTCTTTGGGATATTTTGTTTGGGGCATAAGTATTGAGGGAGGTCCAAAATGTGTTCCGAATAGAAGTCAAAATGACATTTGAGTTTTGAACGTAGAGTCCTTACCTGTTTAGATGAAGAAGAGAGGAAATGTGATACTGCAGTAAAGTGTACTTTACACAGATAGGAAAGGCCATGTGAATCTGAAGTGCTCAGAACTATCTGGAAAGCTGGGAATCAGAGCTTAATGAGGACAGAGGAATCAGGGGGAAGGAAAAGAAGAAAAGGGGAATAATTGAACTGGAGGAGAGAAAAGAGGACAGTACTCTTAAAAAAACTGGGAATAATAATGATGGGAAGGAAGGAGAGAAAGTAAAGTGACACCAAAAACCAGGTTAAAACAACTCTGAGGGCACTAAAGGGGAGAACACAGATAAGAGTTTAAGGAAAATTAAAAGTGAAAAAATAACTAAAAGGCTCAATGAAAAAGATGGAAAAGATCTGCAAGGAGAAGGGTAAAATGGGGCAATGAAGACTAGAACCTCCCCTTTCCCCATCCATGCCAAAAAGATTAAGGATCAGTGGAAGGATGGGAAAAGGGTCAAAAGATCCACAGCAAAAAAAAAGCAAGAAGGTAAGGGGGGGGGGGGAGGCCGGGGAGAGAGCAAGAGTGGGAGAAACAAAGAGGAAGGACAATGGGAAAGAGAAGAAATAAGTGAAGGGAAAAACTGGGGCTTGGGTCATGGCTTAATTGTGATTAAGAGTGGATACAATGACTGTCAATATTGTAAAAACTAGGAATATGACAGATGTGGCCTATGGTGCACTGAAATAAGGTATATTATGGGTAAAGTGATAGAAAAAAAGAATAATTACCTAGTGAAAAGGGCTTTAGAATTAAAAAAAATCAAAGGAATCATGAAGAAGAACAATGCAGAATATAATTGGAAATGTATTCAAAAGCAACAAAGGGAAGTTCTGTGGAACTAAAACCAATGATATAAGCAAGGGAATGGAATAGGTTATGTCAATGGTACTAGGATACTGAATGTTTAAAGAATATAAAACAAAGGCTCTGGTTTTCACATGCAAATACTAATTACATAGCAGTTTTACAGAGATTGAAACATAACACTTTAAAAATTCTATGGTAGGTAAACCCAAACATAGGAAGAAAAACCTGGCTAGGGTAACATTTTTCAGAGTTTTCTCAGAGGGGGGAAAAAAAAGGAAAAATGTTATTCTACCCTGCTTAATGTGCAAGCTGTAAACAAATGGTAACCACAAAATCATTTCAAATCTGCAGTACCATACAATTCCTGCACCGCTCCCAGGTCCTGTTGCTTCCTAAAATGCCTCTAAAATGTGTAAGTTTGATTTTCTCATTGCTTTCCATTTAGCAATTCCTAGGGCTCACCCTCTCTCTCCTCTTCATTTCTTTAAAGAAATGGCCAGTGAATAAAGCAGCAGAGAAAACACAAGAAACAAATGGTGGACTTCGCAGACTGGCAAGAAAGAAACATGTACTAATTAATGAACAGCGCTCTGAACGTGAGACTCCTTAACTAGGTCTATTTATATATGCACATGGCTGGAAAGCTGTCATTTCTCCACAGAAAAATTAAACCACTGAACTGGTTTAATATTAAACTGAACTGAGATTCCTGCTCTTGCCTTAGCAGGAGATTAAACTTCAGAAAAGGTGGCTAGCAAAGCTGTCATTTCCAAATTAGCCTTAGACTTCTCAGCATCTTCTGGGAATCAAAGTCATTGCTTCGGTTAATGAGTTAAAAATCAATCCTTCTGAGAATATCCATCTTTGTTCACTACCATGGTTTCATGGGCATGTTGCCAATGTTAGAGAAGTAGTGTGCCCTAGTGCTCAGATCACAGGCCTGGAAGTCAGAAGGACCTGGGTTCTAATCCCACCTCCCCCATTTGTCTGCAGTATGACGTTGGGTGAATTACTTAACTTTTCTGTGCCTCATTTACTTCATTCTGTAAATGGAAATTAAGACTGTGAGCCCCATGTGGGACATGGACTTTGTCTAATCTCGCATCTACCACAGCGATTAGTACAGTGCTTAGTACATAGTAAACACATAAATACCATTAAAAAAAGTTCCAATCAATGGTATTTACTGAGTACTTAAAGTGTGCAGAACACTATATTAATAATGTTGGTATTTAAGCGCTTACTATGTGCATAGCACTGTTCTAAGCACTGGGGTAGATACAGGGTAATCTGGTTGTCCCACATGAGGCTCACAGTCTTCATCCCCATTTTCCAGATGAGGTAACTGAGGGACAGAGAAGTTAAGTGACTTGCCCACAGTCACAAAGCTGACAGGTGGCAGAGCCAGTATTCGAACCCATGACCTCTGGCTCCCAAATGCTTGGGAGAGTACAATATAACAGAGTTGGTGATACTTTTCAATATCAATCGATGACATTTACTGAGTGCTTACCATGTGCATAGAGCGCTTGGGAAAATTCGACAGAGTTGGTAGGCACATTTCTTGCCCACACCAAGCTAATAGTCTAGAGGGGGAGATGGACATTAGTATAAATGAGTAATTTATGGATATGTACATAAGTGTTGTGAGGCCGAGGTAAATAAGAGCACAGACAACGCAGAAGGGACAAGGAGTTGGGGAAAAGAGGGCTTAAATGGGGAAGGCCTTGTGGAGATGATACCTTGATAAGACTTTGAAAGGGAGAATGATGGGCTGGCATATATGGAGGGGGAAGGAGTTCCAGAAGAAGGGGAGGATGTTGGAAAAGGGTCTGCGGTAAGACAGATGAGCTTGGAGCACGGTGAGTAAGCTGCCACTAGAGAAGTGAAATGTGTGGGCTGGGCTGAAGTATGAGATCAGTGAGATGAGATAGGATGGAGCGAGCTGACTGAGTGCTTGAAAGCTGATGCTACGAAGTTTCTGCTTGATGTGGAGGTGGATAAGCAGCTACCAGAGGTTCTTGAGGAGAGGGAAGACGTGGGCTGTATGTTTTTGTTGAAAAATGATCCATGCAGCAGAGTAAAGTATGGACTGGAGTGGGGAGAGGCAGAAGGCAGGGAAGTCAGAGAGAAGGCAGTTGCAGTAGTCAAGTATGACTCACCTCTTTAGCCCTATACATCAATCAATGGTATTTTTTCAGAATTTACTATGTGCAGAGCACTGTACTAAGCAGTTGGGAGAGTACAAAAGAATTAGCAGACATGTTCCTGCCCAGAACACCCATCTTTATATTTCTGAAACTAACATTTTGTATTTTCAGAAATTTTGGGCAAAAAAAAAACGTGGCAAAATCTGTTTGTCAGGCTTTGAGAAACATGACCTAAATAATCTGCAAAAACCTTTTTGCTGCTTTTATACAGAAAAATTCAAACTCATCACTAAATCCAGAACCAAAAAAAGGGAAACAATTTTAAATAATTTGTATTTTATCATAAACCTTTTGTGAGAAATATTTGCAAATTTGTATATTTGTAAAAGCTGTTATGAGATTTTGTCTAATAGCTGCTCAGAGCAAATCCAGTGTGAAAGGTCTTTCTATGTCATGGCTTCAATGGACCTGGATGAGTTGGAAGCCTGAAATCTTTAGAATGACTTCTAAACTACTCATCACAATTCAGAAAGATGATAATTCTATAATTTTTCTAGGACATAAAGCTCCTGAATGAATCTCAATAGCCCCAAAATGACTGACAGGAGCCAGACAATTTCAAATCAATGTCAGGTGGGTGGGGTAAAACTACCTAACTTCATCCAGAAAAGAAGTGCCCAAAATGGACCTGTATTTTAAGGTCAAAATTATAAGGTATCCTTTTCATTAAAGTCGACTTTGTCCTTTACATTCTCATCAACTGTGGTAAAAATTAAATGGCTTAAAATTAAAATTACTTTGTGCATATTTTTTTTTACCAAAAAGTGCCTTATATTACATTACAAATTATTAAATTAGTGCAGAGCACTATAGTAAGTACCTGGGAAACATCAAAAAAGGCAAAAGATCTGCTCTGCTCTTAAAGAGCTTACAAGCAAATAGGGGAGAAAATACACAAACGAATGGAGCCAAAGTATCAGTTATATGTCTTTTCTCTGCTTTCAGTCATTGTCCTATTTTGAGAGGCCTTTAGGAAAAGGCTTTTCCCCAGCCTCCCTTCTTCTAGCAACATCTTCAATAGTTGAATATCATTAAATAGTTAAATTGACATAAGATGAAAAATGTTTCCTAATGGCAGCAATGTTTCCTACCTTATTTTCGGATAAGTGCTTATTACTTGTGGTGAGTGCTTTCTGGGAACTTGAGAAGCAGCATGATCCAGTGGAAAAGCATGGGCCTGAGAGTCAGAGGACCTGGGTTCTAAATCTGGCTCTTCCACATACAACCTGTGTGATCTTGGGCAAGTCACTTCACTTCTCTGTGCCTCAGCTCCCTCA
Organism: Ornithorhynchus anatinus; assembly: GCF_004115215.2. Classification (NCBI taxonomy): domain Eukaryota; kingdom Metazoa; phylum Chordata; class Mammalia; order Monotremata; family Ornithorhynchidae; genus Ornithorhynchus; species Ornithorhynchus anatinus. The sequence continues at coordinate 37,249,856 of NC_041741.1, forward strand.
TCTGCAAAATGGGGATTCAATACCTATTCTTCTTCTTACTTAAACTGTGAGCCCCATGTGGGACCTGATTTTCTAGTGTCTACCCCAGTGCTTAGAAAAGTGCGTGGCACATAGTGAGCACTTAACAAATTTTAGTGTCATTATATCAAAGTAGGCTCTCAATAAAACCACTAATTGATTGAATGAACAAAGAATGGAGGGGGAGGGGAAGGGAAAACTTGTGGGGAGGGAGCATAGCCAGGGGTGGAGGCTGGAACTGTTTGAAGAACGCAGGGTTGAGCTGTGTGATCCCCTCCCTATCCAGTCTGGTCTGGTCGGACTCCGAGGGCACCACCCAGCTATCCACCCAGTTGCTTCAATTCCAAGCCCATTACCATTCTCCACCCCCCACCCAATACAACCCCACCTCAAACCTGTTGTTTCTGGGTGAAGGAAGCCTGCCCTCTCCTCTTTCCTTCCTCTCACCGCCACCCCACTGGGGGTGTTCCTGGGATGCAGCAATCGGAGAGCTCCTTAATAATAGTGTTATTTGTTAAGTGCCTACTATGTGCCAGGCACTGTTCTAAGCACTGGTAGTACAGGTTGGACACAAAAGTACCGGTAACCAGGTTGGACACAGTTCCTGTCTCACCTGGGGCTCACAGTCTTAATGACTATTTTACAGGTGAGTTAACAAGCACAGAGAAGTGAAGTGGTTTGCCTGAGTTCACACAGTGGACACGTAGCAGAGTCGGTATTAAAACCCATTAATTTACAAATCTCTCTCTTTACTAAAACATACATTATTGACCTTAGGTTTACTTTGTACATAAGGTTCATATGCAACTTCACAATTTAGTCATAAAATAAAGTCAGAGTCAACAAAGGTTCCTAGAAAACAGGAAGATTTACAAATGAGTGAGATATTAAAACTCTCACAGAATCGTACCTTGAGAGTTTCCAGTACTCAGTCCTGACTAAGGGAGGGAGAGTAAAGCAGAGGCATACCAATTCCATTCTTAGCTTGGCCAGTGGCTAGTGAGTGGAAGGAAATCTGCTACAAGTCAAGACTCCCCCGTGCTGGGCAGCAGCCGCATGGGAGAGAGTCGAGGGTGGAGACTCAAGTTTACTACACGGAAGGAGGCAGTGGTAAATCACTTCTGTATTTTTACCAAGAAAACTCTATGGATACACTAACAGAACAACTCTAGATGGAGATTGGCGTTCTGGGAGAGAGGTGTCCATAGTGTCACTATGTCGACAGCATAAGACAAGTCAAGAGTTATTAAGGAATATCATGTATTTGCAGAGTCTTATGTTTCCAGTGCACTTTCATATCAAATATCTGATTTCACCCTGACAACATCCCTGTGAAATTGTGGAGCACCCCCTACACACATTTGGTCTTCCTGTCTTCCAAAGGCCCTACTCACCCTCATGATTCTGCTTTCTATCTAGTCTTCCCACACACTTTTGGACAGCACACTTTAAGTTCTGTGTGACTTTGGTTGTGGGCTGGGACTGATTTCTGTTTCCAGTGAATTGAAGTATTGGTACTTTCACTCTTTATGTCTCTGCATTGGTGATTCAGAAGACCATTTCCCTTGCTCTCAATTCCAGCCCAGTTCTTCTCAGGATAAGAAATAAGTCCTAACTTTCCATAATCAGAGATGACAACTTTTGGAGAAGGCTTCAGAGAAAGACTGTGGTATCTTTCTTCCCAGAAATTTTCAATGTGGTGTAGACATAGTGATGATATATTATTTTTTTATAATTCCTCGACTGTATTACAAATTCATATTGCTAAAGCACTTTCACTTGAGCATTTTCATTAATCCTCACGCTAAAGCACTGTCACGGGCATTTTTATTAATCCTCACCACCCTTATGTCCTCATGAGGGAAGAAGGAGTGGATGCTACTATCCTGGTGCAAAGCAGAAGCAGCGTGGCCTATGAGAAGCAGGATGACTAATTGGAAAAAGCACAGGCCTGAGAGTCAGAGGACCTGGGTTCTAATCCCTGTTCTGCCAACTGTGATCTTGGGCAAGTCACTTCTCTGTGTGTCTGTTACCTCATGTGCAAAGTAGGGATGAAATCCTTCTCCCTTCAACTTAGACTGGGAGTCCCATGTGGGGCACTCTTATTTACCCTAGTGCTCAAACCAGTGCTTAACCCACACCATGTGCCTAAAATATACCGAAAAATTTAAAAAAAGCACTCCATATTCTGTGTACAGAGTGATTGAACAATGCCCCCATGGTCAAACAAGAGGGCTAGAATCTGAGGTGAGCCCGTTCTGGAACTAGAAGTTTAGTCTATATGACTCCTGGAGACCACTTTGTCAATCTCAGATTCTCTATCATATTGCACATCTGAAATGTCAGGCAGAAATGATTTTTCAGAAAGTAACTATTTCCCCAGAGCTGTGCACACTTCCTGTTTAAGCTATTGTACCAAGTTCCACTAGGGTTTAACACTATGGACCTTTATAAACTAAAGGATTTTGAAGCTTCATTCTCTATGCCTATTCTCAACAAAGCTTCTGCAGTACAAGATCATCAGCTTTAGCCAAATGTGCCCCTTTCTTCCTCCTCACCCTTGAAAAACTGACAAATCGTAGCAGCTGGGTCCACCTATGCTATTTAAATTTTACTCAAAGCAATTCCTCTCCACAAGCTATATTTGTAAATGAAGAGTGAAGTTAGAATTACAGTTGAGGGAAAAAAAAGTGATGTGTGACTCAAACTTTCATGCTGGGTAGAATGGGATTAAGTGTTTAGCACCTATGTTAAAAAATGATTGGTCTTTCCACATAGGCACACATAGCCTTCTTTGCTAGGTGTTAATTTGAAGTACGCTGGGATGTGGAAATCCAAAAATCAAAATATTACACACCAATATTTTTGCTCTTGCCATCTATCTTTTTTGTTGTTGTTGTTGCAGTATGAAAGGCAGTTTCCATGACTTCACGACATTCAGCAGGACTTTTATGGTCCAGCTGTGGGGATGGGCCCCCCCACAAAGGTGGCTTTCTGAAAAGCACTTGAAGCCGCTTCCTTATTTCATCAACTCAGAGATGTTCTGAGGGCTTCTAGTGACTAGGGCTGCTTCCTCTCTTCCTCCCCTATGTCTGGTTTGGGAGACTAGAGTTACCTTGTCCCAGTATCAAAGTGAGAAGCAAAAAGTACACTTCACCAGTCCAGGCATTCGAAAAGAATACAGGAGATATAAATTCTGGCCAGAATCCAAATGAGAACTCGGCCTGTTTCCTTCAAAGAGTTACAAAACTCTGATAAAATACATCTACTAACAAATAATACTTTAATGATATTTTACTGGGTATTAAAACTGAAACGATTGCAAGACATGATTCTAATGGAAACCACATCCTAGAACAAGAGGCTACAAAACAAGACAGGCAGCCCTTTATGACACTGATCAATCTGCTCCACAGAGACGGCATAAGAGAAGACCAGTCACCACATGGACAAGACCAAAATTCGGAACCAAGCAACCCCCTGCTGCTCTTCCCAAAATTAGAGAAGAGGCAGGGGTTCCTGCAAAACTCTCCAAGAGAATTATGAGCGCTTGGCTATATCCAAAGCAGCCTCCTACTGCTATAAAATGTAATAAATCAGCCCGAGTCTCCTGGGAAATGCAGCATTCCCCCTCCCCATCCTACAGTTTTCTTGCCACCTCCAAGCGGACCTGAGAGGAGATGCTCGAAATCACACGGCTTTCATGGAAGGTGGATTGCTACAGTGCGTTACTACTGCACAATCTGACACCACTACTTCTGGGTCTAGAATTTGTCATATTGTACCCTCCCAAACACTTAGTATAGTGCTTTGCACACGGTGAGCACTCAATAAATACGACTGAATGAATCGAATGCACAAAGTGAGTGTTCAGTAAATACTACTGACTGATTGAAAGGAGTTTTGGGGCACTGGTCTTCCATTTTTGTCATCCAGTAATTCCACTCCCCTGGCCCCTTGGGGCTTCATGACTAACCCACGTATCACATCTCTACTAAAAAATAAAAGCCCCAGTTTGCATCTTTTCTCCGACAAAACATCAATAGTCCTTACTGAGAACCTGTTATATGGGTAGGGCACAGTACTGAGCGCTTAGGCTGGCATTAGTAGACACGATTCCTTCCCTCATGGATTTTACAATCTAACCGAATTAAGGTCACAAAGACTGAGGGGGGGAAAATCCAAGGAATCGATCTGGAAACAGAAGGAACTAGGGCAGGGATCATGTCTACCCATTTTACAGTACTGTACTCCCCAAAAGACTCAGTACAGGGCTTTGCACACAGTAAGTACTCGATAAATCCCATTGATTGATTTCCACATTTATCACAGCCTTGACTGTTGCCACTTATACTCCATTGACACACATCTCGCTAACGTCCTTGGAACCTCCTAGTGGACAGAGCATGGGCCTGGGAGTCATAAGGGACATGGTTAACCATTCATTTCCAAATAAAAAAAAAAGGTCCTTAAGTGGGAGAATACAAAGCATTCAACCAAGAGTTGACTCCCTAGAGTTAGTATTTCCATCTCGAAAATAGCAATCATAGAGCAGGTAATACCTCAATGTGAGAACTCCACTGAAGCCTTATCAGTCAGGAATCTGGTCTTGGATCCCCTTAGTGATGCACTTGGATACTCACCCCAGGCCCACAGTACTTAAGAAAAAAAAATTAGAGGATATTCTGATACTCTACTATTTTCCTTACCCATAATCTATTTTAATGTCTGTCTTCCCTCACATACTATAAGCTCCTTGTGGGCAGGAATTGTATCTACCAACTCAATACGGCACTGAGTACAGGGCTCTGCACTAAGCATGCACTCAAAAAATACCACTGATTGATTTGTTGTACCTCTGATAGTTTTGGCAGGGATTAGTTGGAAAATCTCAATACAGCATTTTTAGAAAAAGAAGGCCCTTAATAAGCCTTAAGAATTATTCTTATTTTTCTGCTACATAGTTTTAGCAATAATGAATGTGAAAAGAGGATCCCTCTCCAAATTGGATCACAACTGCCTTGTAGTGCAGGCCAAATTAATCTATTAATATATTATATAATCTTGTTTGTTTATAGGATATTTAGGGTTTTTTTGTTAGGCGGGACTGTGGCAATTGAGCTCTCCTGAAGCCTGTGCTACACTGCACTGAATTCCCCGCTAGGGTGGATTTCAATAAAGGCAGAGTTCCTGCAATATGGACCAGTTCTCAAAGGGATAACAAAGAGAGGGTCTGTGTTAAGTTAATCACTGAGTTAATCTTAGGAAAAGGGAGCTATATCCAACAATAACATAAGGTCAGTTTTGAAAGTGAGTCAATTCTTCATAATTCCTCTGCTTTTAGGAGCCCCACTGTCAATACTACTACTTAATCATTACTACTTAACCCAATTATGGAAATGTACCCTTTGAAGTCACAGAGGGAGAGGAGAGCAGCTTCTTCTGCACCTGCTCCCTAAATCTGTGATTGAAGTAGCCTTGGGTGTGCTTCAATTGTACAATTTGGGGGCTGGGATGGAGAATTCAGGAAAAGTTACATGAAATGAGGAATTTGTTTTAATGTAGTCTTGCCCGTGGCACCACCAAATTGCCACTCAGCTTAGAGAGGCTGGCTTATCTGGGTATGAAATCCCAAAGATATACAACTTTGCCAAGACACCTTTCTGTTTTTTGGATGGCGCAGGTTCAGCAGGGGAAAGCTCAATGATGCCCAACATAAGGTCGAAATGGGATCATTTTTATTCTTGCCCAGTTCAGCAAATCACCAGTAGGGAAAGAGTTTTTGCTTCATACAAATGTAGGAACCCAGCAACTCTGCTCTTCCTTTGAATTTAAGCACACTGTGAGGTGTGGCAGAACACTGGGGTCTCATTTAGGACATCTAGTGGCTTCAAACGGCTTAATGTGCCTCTGAAAGGCTTACCTTTCATCCAGAGAATAGCTTTCTAAGCCATTGATCATATTCAAAGATTCAATATTTAGAGTCCTTCCAGCAGAACCGCACCTCCCACTCTCACCCAGCATTTACGTGATTTGAGAGACTGGTGCAATATCTGCAGGAAGCATGTAAAAGTCCTGACACCATAAACCGGATTCCCCTTCCAAAGAGGACTGTTGGCAGCATTTTCTTTGGTGTAGGTTCAAAGAGAGAAATGGAAAAGCTTGAGGCAGACAGCTTGACGTAAGTGGAGAGAACACTGCACAAGAGATCCAGCTTTGCCACTGTTTGACCTTGGGCAAGTCACAACCTCTCAGAGCCTTAGCGTCCCCCACTAGCACTCAGCACATAGCAAATGCTTAATGAATACCATTATTAAGAAGAGTCTATAATCTCTTTGTGGGCAAGGAACGATCTCTGCCAACTCTCTCAACAACTCAAATAGACCAATCATTAGATGTGAAAGCACAGCTAGTCCAACGAGTCTCCTAGGCCTCAGCTTAGATGTCTTAGATGGTGAACCCCATGCAGGACAGGGACTGTGTCCAACCTAACCGACTTGTATCTACTCCAGCCCACACAACAGTGTCTGACACACAGAAAGCGCTTAACAAATACCATAAAGTGACAAACTATCATGCATCTTCTCAGACCAAACAGAAGGCTTATCCAAGACACCATAGACCTACTGCCTTAATGAGGAGCCAGCCCCTCCATTATTAAAGTGAAAGCTGGATGGAACTAGGACCAAATGTTTTAGTTATGATGAGAAGCAATGTAGTTTGGGGAAAAAAGCACAAGAGAGGGAGTAAGGAATCCTGGGTTCTAATCCTGGTTCCAATACATGCTTGCTATGTGACCTTGGGCAAGTTACTTCACTTTCCTGTGCCTCAGTTTCCTCATTTGTAAAATGTGAGTTAAATACTTGCTCTCTTTCCCACTTAGGTTGTGAGCGCCATGTAGGACAAGGACTATGTCTGATCTGATTGCACTATATTCTTCCCCAAGGTTTGCCACAAAATAAGCACTTAAATATTACGATTGTTACGGACTACCTTTCACCGGATGAAAAATGAGGTTGGAACCTTCGTAACCGTCAAACTGGTATACTCTTTGATAGACAGAATATTCAATTGGAGGACTAAACTTTAAGGTGATCAGCTTCTTTTCATGCATATTGGAAGAAGTCTTTTAACACTTCTTGAAACTGTAGTGTTCAAACTAATCATCAGAATAAGATGGATCACAATCCTTCTTGGAGCATCTAAGAGCATCAGAACTGACCAAACAGAATCCCTAGTTGTTTTCTGAATCCTATAAAGCATAATCTTGGCTCCACCACTTGCCTATTGTGTGACATTGGGCAAGTCAGTTCACTTCTCTGTGACTCAGGTCACTCATCTGTAAAATGAGGATTAAGAGTGTGAGCGTCATGTGGGACAGGGACTGTGTCCAACATGATTAACGTGTATCTACCTTAGAACTTAATACAGTGCTGCAAGGCCTACTGGCAAGAGCCTGGGCTTAGAAGTCAGAGGACGTGGGTTCTAATCCCAGCTCCACCGCAAATCATTTCCCTTCAAAAATGTTTGAATTCACGTTTCCCCACTCCTCAAGAAACTCCAGTGGCTACCCATCCATCTCTGCATCAAATAAAAACTCCTCACCAATAGCTTTAAAATCACCTTGTCCTCTGCTACCTCACCTCGCTACTCTCCTACTACAACCGAGCCCGCACACTTCGTTCCTTTAATGCTAATCTCCTCACTGTACTTCAATCTCGTCTATCTTACCGCCAACCTCTCACCCACATCCCACCTCTGGCCTGGAATGCCTTCTCTCCTCATATCAGAGAGATAGTTTCTCTCCACCACTTCAGAGCCTTATAGAAGGCATTCCACTTCCAAGAAGCCTTCCCTAAGCCCTCCTCTCTTCTTCTCCCACCCCCTTCAGCGTCACCCTGACTTGCTCCCTTCATTCATCCTCTCTCCCAACCTGACAGCACATATGTATATATCTATTATTTATGAAGATTAATGTCAGTCTCCCCCTCTAGACTATGAGTTTGTTGTGTACAATATAATGTGTCTGTTATATTGTACTCTCCCAAACACTTACTACAGTGCTTTGCACACAGTAAGTGCTCAATAGATACGATTGAATGGACTTGTCTATTGTGTGACCTTGGGCAAGTCATGTAACTTCTCTGTGCCTCGGTTACCTCATCTGCAAATTGGAGATTAAGACTGTGAGTCCCACGTGGGACAGGGAGTATATCCAACCTGATTATCTTGTATCTACCGTAGTGCTTAAAACAGTGCTTGGCACATAGTAAGCGCTTAAATACCTTAATAATTATTATTACTATTACAAAGTAAGTGCTTAACAAATACTATGAAAAATATACAATAAAAAAATTTAAAACTTCCTTTTCACCTCCTCTGTCACCTTCCTGGGGGCCTTGATCATCAATCTGACAACCACTGTTCAACAGAGAAATAGCTTGGCCTAGTAGAAAGAGCACAGGTCAGGGAGTCAGAAGACCTGAATTTTAATCCCAGCTCTGCCACTTGTCTGCTCTGCGAACTTGGGCAAGTCAGTTAAATTATCTATGCCTCAATTTACTCATTTGTAAATCTTACTCTCTCCTACTTTGACTGTGAGACCAATGTAGAATAGGGACTGTCTCTGACCTAACTATCTTTGGTCAATCCCAGTGCTTAGTATAGCACAAGGCACATAGTAAAGTGTAACAAGTACCATAATAATGACATCATATTTTTCAGAGACTTGATATTATCAGTCTGCAAAAAAGGACAATCAAGCAGTCATATCCATTTAGTCGTACTGGGTGCAGAGCACTGTACTAACCACTTGGGCTACTACAATGTGACAGGTGTTAGACATGATCTCTGTCCACAGAGAGAGGCTGTATGCTTTCCTACTAGCTGTATTTAGCACCAGAATCCCACCTCAACACTTCTGGGACAGTTTTCTGTTTAGAAGGAAAAAAGCCCAGCTCATTACATTTAAGGGCATTCCATAATACTTCTGAATTGCTTTTATTGAAGCCAGTCTAGTGGGGCTTAGTTTAACTGAAAGCTCAAGACATCTGAGAATGCAAATATAGGCCATGTAGTTCTTAATTTTTAATATGAGATGTCAACTGTACAATTATGCAAAAAAGAAAATCAGCAGTTGCAGCTGATAGTGCCTGTGGAACTCAGTTTTAATTACACTGCATTTAGGATGTTCTTCTTTTGGGTCCTGGTAAATTTATCCATTGAAGATGCCAGTTTAAACTAGCTAAATGACCACATATTCAAACTTCAAAAATGTCATTTTAATTGTATTAAACATTGGTTACTTTTAAGGGTGCATTAAATGGGCAAATCAATGGCCATATCTGCACTTGATAAATTTAACAGATCAGTTGAAACACTGTAATGGACTCCGCCTATGTCTTACTTAACAGACTTCATAATATAATGACTCAGTAGTAGCTAATAATCAAGGAATTGCTACAGCTCCAGTTCAACCCATTAAAGTTGAAAAATGATCGTGGGGATTTTGTTGCCCAGAAATTTTGTCATCAACATTACTACTTTCTCTTTGTCTTCTGTTTGGATTGGGAGTCCACCCAATCAACTGGTGCTGTCATGACCCGTATTCTGAGGTAACTTCAAAATAGATCAAATTGAATGTTAAGTTTTTATCAGTCTGTTTTCCACTCATTGTGTCTCAAGTATCCCTCACTGCAGTAACTTGTCTGTTTCTTTAACCTGTATAGAGTGCCTATCTCAATAATGAGGAAAAGCCAAGTTGAAGACCGTATAATGCTAGATTGTGGTACTTCTGAAAATTTTCAATGGCGATTTTGCATTTAGATTCTGACTTTTTTTTTAACGTGACTGTTTTCTACCCTTTGGCAGCTAAAGCTTTTGAAGCTCCATTAGACACATGGAACACGGGACACATAGCTGTCTCAAATTATTGCCATAAGGAGAGTAGCAGCAGGAACAGCACATTTTCTATAAATACGCCATTGCGGCTCATTCATAATTTTTCCATAATCCACATCTATATTCAGGCAATTAGGTTGAGTCACTGAATAATACTGGATTCATAATTTCAGAATTCTAAATGTACAAATATTTAACAGTTTCCCCCTGCTGTTATGGGTTAAAGATTAGATACAGGAAGAAATGGAAAATACAAATTCCTAGTCTCACATTTGCCATGAGCCCTTTGTGTCATCAAACATTATTGATTAGCAGTTCTGAGGCAGATTTAATGTAGTATCCAGGCTAGTACTCTAACTCCAACAGCGGCAAGAGGGCAGCTTGGAGGAATTGTATGGTGGCTACTAACGCTTCTTGACATCAATCCTAATTATTAAAGATATACCACTTCATAGCTGTGTAACTTTCCCCCTGACTCACAAACTATCCCTCTAATAACCCATTAGAGACTTTTTGTCCATTAATTTGCCCAAACTTCTCTTAAACATGATAAAAACCGATTGCATCTTAAGATCTAACTGAAAATTCTGCATTCTCCCCCATTTTTATGGTTTCTGTTCCCAAAGTTAATGAAGTTGCTATTTGAGCCAACAGACTGAAATAGAACTGCACAACATTTTTCCATTATTGAGAATCTCTGGTTCATAAAAGTTAGTTTGAAAATGTTTGGCTTCTCTCTCAACAGGCGAAAAAAGAAGACTCTACTCTTATAGTTGTTTCGTCTATTTAAAATTCCATTTGTGGATAATGTTGGTAGCCTCCTCTAGTACCTAAATGCACATGCACAATTTTATCTTCTACTAACATTGATTGTGCACCCACTGTGTGCATAGTAAATTCTTAAAAGTCAATTGATCAATTAAATTAATTGAGAATTTACTCTGCAGAGAACGATGTACTAAATGCTTGGGAGAGTACAATATAACAGAGTCATGGGGATTACAGATTAGGAAGAAGGAACCAATCCTCACTTCTGCTAGGTACTACTGAAATAATTTTGAGCAATATGCAAAATAGATCTGGAGTGAAAATTTGTTTGGCCACTTAGTTCATTCCTTTTTAGGGCTATAAATAGCATGTTTTACAAAAAAAAAAATTCAAGTGGGTGTTGCCCTACCAAGAGAAATGATAGAGTTGAAGGAGAGGAGATGGAGTTAGCAGGTCTGGAAAAGGTTTTTGTGGGAAATGGAATACATGGGCAGGGAACTTGTCTACCAACTCTGTTACAATGTACTCTCCCAAGCGCTTAGTACAGTGCTCTGCACATCGTAAGCACTCAAAATATACCACTGATTGATTGACCGAGAAGAATAAGCCATCTGAGAATGAGTAGATTGACGATGGCAGTAAGGGAGAGAAGCACGGACTTGAGTGATTTTATAAGGTGATGGGTGCAGGGATTGGAGGCATTGGTGGAAGGCATGGATCTTGAAAGCTGGAAGATTTCCACCTGAGAGGTGGTTGAGTATGACGAGAGAATGAAGTCTGGGTGGGAGGGAGTAATATCATGTTGAGAGATATCTTGATACTTGGTTTTAAAGACAAGCGTGATTAAAATTCCTTCAAGAGGCTTATGTCCTCTATGAATGACCCGAATGGCCAAGACTTGTAGAAATTAAAGAGAGAGAGAGAGAGAGAGAGAAAATGTGAGATAGAGAGAATGAGATAGAGAGAATGAGAAATTATTCCTTTCCCCAGCTGCTAGCAGTGTGATTCCTGAGACTCTGCGTAAAAGGCCAAGATGTTTATTGCTGTAGGAACATTTTTCATGACATATTCCCATACTTTACTGCTTACTTTCCTGGAGATCATTATTACCCACAATGTCCAAATTTACCATTTTCAGATAAAACTGAAATGAAGATGAATGCAATTCAATTTCACAGGGCTGAGCAAAACTGATACTATCTCACACCAAAATAGTCCTGGAATATAACAAGAAATATAATGCTGCATCTCCAAGAAGAGAGCATGACAGAATAAAGTTGAAAAGTCGTCAACCCCGGAAGCAGAAAAAGAAATGTTGAACACGACGGATGTCGGCATGACAAATTACAGAGAACAAGTTGGAAAGCTCAGGGCATGCCCTCAAAGAATGAATAAACTGTCACTAGGAAAGACAAGTGGTTTGGTTTACACTAGAGATTTTTCTGCTTTTCTCTTGAGGGGAGGGAAGGAAAGGGGAAGGGGAAAGTCCACATTTAACTAACAAGGCTTAGGATGTGTGAACTTCAGGAGATCATTGCAGAAGACTAATAAACTCCTCAAAGCCCATGTTTGGAAAATCAAACCCAGTGGATACAATAGAACCTTATAGCTGTACCTCACTCTCAACTCCTTTCACCTTTACTTCCTCACACCAATATAACAGACTTGCACTCTACCCCTCAAAACTCAACTTAAAAGCCTTCCTCAAATCCTACCTCCTCCAACAAATCTTCCCCATTCACTGCCTCAACACAAGTCACATAAATAAATTAGGCATTTCTGACACTTACAAATTTACACCTTCTCTCGGAACTTATTTATTCTTTATGGTTCTTGTTAAGTGTTTACTATGTGCCAGGCACAATACTAAGCGCTGTAGTAGACAAGCTAATCACATTGGTCACAGCCCATGTCACACATGGGGCTCAGAGTCTTAATCCCCATTTTACAGATGAGGTGACAAGCACAGAGAAGTGAAATGACTTGTCCAAGGTCACAGAGCAGACAAGTGGCAGAGCTGGGATTAGAACCAGGTCCTTCCACCTGCCAGGCCCGTGCTCTATCCACTAGACCACCCTGCTTCTCTGGGTATATATACAAATAATTAATCAGTTAATGTATTCAGGGATACTGAATATCTCATTTGTTTATTTAACATCTGCCTCCCAATTTAAGAATGTAAGCTCCTTGTGGGAAGAGAACATGACTCTTGGTTCTATTATACTCTCTTGAGCACTCAGTCTAATGTACTGCAATCAGCGGATGCTCAATAAATACATTTGCTTACTACTACAACAGCAGCTCAAAGATCAGATATTTTTATATTTCTTCATACTGGAAGAAAAGAGGGAAAAAATCCTTAGTGATCATAAAACATTTTAATCTTCTAAGCTTCCCAATCAAATTCTTCTCTGTCTCCTGAACATCTGATTCCTCGTGGGTACGCTGAGTTAATGGACTCAGAACATTACATCTAAAAAGAACCTTAATCTGATAAACTATCTTTTTCCAATAATTATTGCTGCTGCAGTATAAAGCTTCAAACTTCCTTTAGACTGAGAAATAGTCTTGACAATGACATTCCACAAAGATTGCACATAAATTTTTATAGTTATTACAAAAACTAAAACTGAAACAGGTTGAAAATGGGTCTTCCATTTCCAAATAATGTCTGCAGATAATTAGAGGCCACAGTAAAATTCTTTAAGAGTGACCTTATGTTCATATTAATGTAATGGTAATTTGATGACTAGGAACAAAAATTTCCCCATCTGCCTCTTTGTGATTGAAACCCAACTAATTTTTATAATGTTATATAATTAAGCCATTTTGGTGATTTATGTAAAGAGGAGGAAACGTTATTCATGATGACAGTTGCAAACAGTTCCAACCCCGATTTCATAACAGATTGCGGGTCCATATTTCTATTGTTATGAGGTGCGAACCTGGAAGGCAGTGAGATGGATTCCAGTATTCTCCACCAGTCAAACAAGGAGATGTCATATTGACTCTATCTCTATACAAAAAGAGCCTACTGTGAAAAGTAGCAGTGACTAAGTATCATGAACAAAGCACTAACATCATCAAGTGAACAATGGTCTCTGATGTCAGGAACACTATGTGAAGCTAACAGCCAGGACTGTAATTTCGAAGTCCGGTAAGATGACGAAGGAAAAATGGCTCCACTGATCTGAATTGAAAACAGCTGGCACTGAAAGCAGAGCAACTATTTTTTGTAGCATATGCCGTGCTAGTACAAATAGTTTACGATTAAAACCTTTAAGAATCATGCTCCTTCAAATGTTTGTAGATCAATAAAATCAAAGCGGTAATTGGGTTCAATAAACGAGCTTCAATTTGGGCTATCAAAAATACTTAAAAAAAAAAAAAAAAGGGCATGAATTCCTAAATTGGAAAAAGGACTTAAAAGCTTTTACTACTTCACAAAATATGCCCCCAATACCTCTGTTTAAAAGATACTGTCTTTCAAGGCAAGATGAGAAGCCCATTTTCCATGTCACTCCCACAGGTCTTCAAGCACCCTGTCACCACCATGAGAAGCCTGGCCGGTCACCACTGTCACCAGAGTGGTCTGGAATGGGGACGTAAGGAGCCCAAATTGAGGAATTAACTGATTCATTAACATGTGTTTAATTTACCAAATGTAGCCAACACATGTACCTGTCATCCCCACTCTTGGCAATGTCGCTCAGTGGAAAGAACCCAGGCAAGGGAGTCAGAGGATCTGAGGTCCAATTCTGCTTCCACCACCTCCCTCTCAAGTCACTTAACTTTTCTGGGCCTCAGTGATCTCACCGGTAAATTGGGGGTTAATGCCTGTAGAGGGCTCTGAGCCCCATACGGGACAGAGATAACATCTGACCTGAAAATCCTGTGTCTGCCCCAGTGCCTGGCAAGTAGTAAGCTCTTAAATACCACAATTATCATCATCATTATCACTATCATCTTGGATTGAGTCTTGGGTTTTATCTTGGGCCTTGGTCTGAATTATTATCCATTGCTTTTCCTTAGGTTTAGTAGAGAGTTTCACACTTAAGGGTAAGCAATTAATAAGGTTATAACTGATCGACTGACTGATTTCAAGAAAAGCATCTGGAAGGCTAAGATGCGGCATTGAAAGAGTGAAAATGAGTCAAATCAGGTATCGCAAAGAAACTGATCACCAATAGCCTGAGGATACAGTCTCCAGACTGTAAGCTTATTGTGGACAGGGAACCTGTTTACCAACTCTACCCTATACTCTCCCAAGTACTTAGTACAGTGCTCTGCACACAGTAAACTCTCAATAAATACAGTTGGTGAATTTCTAAGATCTAAATGTACTTAAGAATTGCCGGAGTTCTAGCTGGTTGATGGGGTCAAATGCTCTTTTAAAGGCAATGAACCCTGTATCGAGATTTTGATAAACAGTTACTCTCTCTGTAGTTCCTCTGTCATGCTGTAAAAATCATACCTGCTGAGCTGCACTTTGATCTGAAATTAGAGCAATATTCCTGGCTCCATCTATAAACTATATTCAACATCAAGCGGCAGGACAGGATTATCCACAATGCGTTACCAGCAATGCAAACAGCTTGCCAACATTGAAGAAATGCTCCCGGCAACACAGCTCTGCTAGGCAGGACAGGTGAAAAAAAATAATGGACAGCACGATATCTAAGCAGCTGCTGGATGTTGTATTGATAGGCAGCCCACGCAAACCAGAGGGGTGGAATAAATGATATAAAGAGTGAATCATATTGTCAATCAATGCAACAAAGTTATGGACTACTGGAAGATCACTGGAGTAGACAAATTAGTCTGGCTGGAACCAATTAGAAGAGGTGTTGAGGTGCTAGAACAGAGAGCTCAAAGAGATCAGGATACCAAGAGACAGGTTTAAAAACACAGGCAGATCCTATGGAACAAACCCATTTATGCAGCAGGGATCTATACTCAAGTACAACAGTGTTCTAGGATTTTCAATCATGCATCTGTATTTTGAGGCACAGTTGCATGCGTGGATAGTTACCATCAATAGAGTCACCTTCAAAATGAAGAATGGTGTGTGAACACACACACACACACAAATATTTTATGAAGAAATAATACCTTTTCCAAAGGTTGAAAAGTTCTATGTTTTAGTTTGGTTTAAAATACAATTTTAAAAAAATATGAAATCTATACCTGATTACATGTAAAAATAGGACCATTTTAATTATGTGATTATTTACACACTCCTTTGCCAGCATCTGCTTTAGAGTCTGTAGAAAATTGTGTGAGAAACAGCACAAAGTGTTCTGCTATCACCTGGGTATTTCATAAATTCATATCCTAGCAACAAACATAAATTGATGACATGATCATTAGACTTTAAATGCTGAGAGTGCAAAACCCAATTTTCAGAAAATGGGAATCCCTATTACTATTATTCTGGTTTATAATTCATTTGGGGAAATGCAAAAACATTATTATGTTCAATTTAAAGAACTAAGTACAGCAATTGGCTAGCCAAGCATTCCAACATATTTTCCCTAAGAGAAATACTCCTTCATAACCCCCCACACTTAAGAAACAGTTACAAATTAAGTCCTGCAATATTTTGATTCTTATAATGCCTAATGGTGCATCTTTTAATTCTCTTAGAAACCAATTAAAAGCCAAATAATTCTATGAAACAACTAAATAAAAATAATATGTCCATAACACTAGTGGACTACCATTCATATCTCATTGCACCAAAAAAGATGAGGCTTCAAATTTCTCCTATAAATGGTGTCCTGGGAAGTTTACAGATTTTTCAGCAACTCCCCAAATGATAGCATAGATATATATATTTTTTAACGTGTCGACAATCAACACAATATGATTCTTTGGTAAATGTTTATGAGAACAATTTTAATAGATGTATGCCATCTGTGAAATGTTCGCTGCTGGGCTTCTGCTATTGCTTGCAATTAAACAATTTCCAAGTCACAGAATGCCTTGCAAAATTGAGCGCTTTAAAGGATAATTAGATAAGTGTGCATTCTTTCCAGGAAATAAAAGGTAAGACTGATGAGGAGGATTGTGTATGTCCTCAATTGAACACCTTTCTTTCCCAGGGCACTAATCCCATCCCAACAGTGTCAGGCCCCAGTCCACGCTCTGGGTAACTCCGCTCTTCATTGATGTGCATCAGATTGAGAATCAGGCAACAAGATGACAGCAACCCAGCTTACTTTCTTCCTTTATTGTTTGTTATTTTCTTCATCACCCATGTCCTTCCACTGGCTTATGCCAAGAAATAGAGAACAGAAAAGCAGTGTGGTTTAGTGGATAGACCACATACCTGGGAGTCAGAAGACCCTGATTCTAACCTTGGCTCTGCCACTTACCTGCTGTGTGACCTGCGGCAAGCCATTTAACTCTTCTTTGACTCAGTTACTTAGGCTGTAGAATGGGGATTAAAACTGTGCATGCCATGTGGGACACGAACTATGTACAACCTGATTAGCTTGTATCTTCCCCTAGTGCTCAGTACAGTGTCTGGCACATAGTAAGTGCTTAAATTCTATAAAAAAAAGGAGGGTTTCTGGAAAAGCCCTGTCCCCTGCCCCCTGAATATCTCCTACATCTTCACCCTGGCTTTATTTTAATTCTCCTTTTTATATCCCACTCTTTCACTATTTGCAAAGCACTTCTATTACTGAGCCTCTTCTAATAGCTAATATTTTACAAATCCATAGTAAGCCTTACTCAATAATAGCAGAGTGCAGACTGGATTCAGACAACAGGAGCTCAGTAAACAGGGCTACCCATTTCTCTTTTTTGTAACTGGCCTGATCCAGAAAGGGGAGCTTCTGGGGAAATACGGTTTCTCCACTCTTGGCTTTATGGTGATCAGTCCAACTAGCCCCTGCACTCGGGAGGGGAAGGAAGAAGCCAGGATAGTCACTCCATGGTGGCCTGCCTAAAAGGAAGTGCAATTAATACCTTATATGATAGGATTTGTAGCTGAGCCAATCAGGGAAAGGGTTTGGGAAGGAAGTAGGGTAGGTGAGTAGTTAGGGAAGAAGACCATCAGCCATCTTCTGGCACGTGGTTGCTAGTCTCTTACTTAGGACAATGGACACAGGGAAGGTCTATTTCTGTGACCCGGAGAGACACAGGGCATACGGAAGAGTTGGAGATAATCCTGGATTAAGGTTAAGATATTCTGGAGATTTGGATCCAGAGTTAGGAATCCAAAAGAGTGGGTCCTACCCCTGAGGGACAGAAAGGACACCAAGAGGTGAGGTATTCTGGCTGGAATTTAGGGCTAAGGACCCCTGGTAACATCACCGAATTCCTTCTCAGAGATGAGGCTGCTATTGCACTGGCTGAGGCTGCATTGCCTGACGAAAGATGACTCACGGACATAGATGCTGTATGTGCCTTGCTTTGGGGAAGTCTTTCCTTATTGGAATAATTTCTGGAAACAGTCCTACCAAATCTGCTCAGTCTAACACTGTTTTCTCCCCTGGACAACCATTATTTTGTATACATCCTGCTTTGATATGCCTTTTTTTCTGGCTCTAAATTGTCTAGATGGGCAGAGGACAACTTTTTTTTTTTTTGGCAATCACGGTTGCTCTTTGTTTTTCATTTCTCAGTTTATGCTTTTTTCTGGCTTTTGGAAAGAAGTAAAAAAGAACTCCCTCAACTTTTCCTAAGCCATAATGGAGTATCATCAATCAACCTCTCAATCAATAACTTCTGAGTGCTTACTGTGTGCAGAGCACTGTAAAGCGCATGGGATCATATTCAAAGGTGGCTCAAAATGCATGAGAACACATTAATGACTGTTGCAGCATTTGAGTTTCCCTTTTGTGCCCAATCTCCTACCAGCTGTCCTGCCAAATGTGCCACAGGGCTTAGGCGGGGAAATCAGGAAACAGTGTGGCTAGCTCAGCACAAACCATCCCCACTATTACAAAAACAACTTAAACACTTGTCCCACTAGTATGAGGGGGGAATATATCTGAGCAATACTCACATGAAAGACAAAAATCTAGTAAGGGTGCATGGCTCTGTTTTCAGTGACACAGTGGTCAAAAAATTATCTGTGGGACACCCACATCCATGGATACAATCTCATTAGCAACAAGATCATTACTGAATTAAAGGCTGACTCTATTAATGTGCCACTGCTGAGTACAGGAAATAAAATTTGACAGGCAATTCTCTTTCCTTATAAACTCCCAAGATACTACTGGAAAGAACAGAGGTTCTTGAAGGATTTGGGCAAGGTGGAAAAAGGGTTTAGGGCTGCCCTACCATCCCAGGCAGGCTAATTTGAGAGATTCTCCTTTTACAAACTAAAGATTCACTTATTTTATCATTAACTTGTTTTGGATGCATCAAAATCTTATCAAAATACTCCAAGCTTCTAAATTGCTTTGGCAACCTGAATACACTGTACACTTAGCATTCATGACATTCTTTTAAAAAGATGATTAGAGGGAATGTCAGCCATTGATGCCAGTAGCACTTAACAAAAACCCTTGTACAATAAATACTTCTTTATTTTACCCAAGCTATCAGTTTGGTGATAATATAATACATTTTAAAAGTATTCCATATATGATAGGAAAGGGAAATTTATTTCCCATATTTAGGGTATTCCTGAACCCACCTAAAATGAAAATTCTTTGGTTCTACTTGGCTTAAAACTTCCATTGTTTGCTACTGTGGCGCTAATATCAGCTACAACGCTTTTTCAAATACACTGGACTTACATTACTCAGGATATAATCACCTGCAGATTTTAATTTATAGAATACATATTCCACTTTTTGTATTATTTTGACTGTCATAGATATGTTCTTGAAATTACTAATAAATTTTAAGTCTACTACAAATCAAAAAATAAACACAATAAATGTCATTGATTCTAAACAAAGAGTTTGGTGTTACATTAGACCCTTCTATTATAGTATGAAAATGAAAAATTAAATTAGCCATTTCTCATGAAGGCTGTTTTCTCACTATGCAGAAGTTATTTTCTGATGAAGCCTTTCTCCTCAGTTCCAGATCCAGAGCAATAATGAGGGCTCTAAATTATTTTCTCATACAGAAAAAAGATGACACTGTGTTAGAAGAGAAAAGAACAAAGCATTGCCCTTTGTTAAGCCAAGGCTTCTCTGTCTTATTTGAATGTCTTTGTACTTGGGTGCCTTAATTTTAAATAAGGCCTTCTTACACATGCAAGCCCTTTATTCTGCTGATTTCAGACCTAAAGTGTGATCTGGACAATGTACCTGAATCTCTGGGTGGGAAAAGAACAGATGTTTGGCAGCTACATGATTAACAGCGAGCCAGGCTAGGAAAGGAGGAATTAACTCTGCAAGTACAATGGTGAGAACTAAATTCTATAAAATGTCATTTCAGAACTCAATCCTCATTTTATTCTGAAATCTAAACAGCTTTGAAGAAAGTATGGAGGAAAGAAGCTGCCACAATATCTCTTCTAATTGACAAAGGCTTTTTGATAGCGTCAACTGATTCATCTACAGGTTAGCACCATCCACTTCTTGGTATCTAGCACACACTGAGGCAAAATGGGATGGTTCCACCTGGTTAACTGCTACTCTGCTTTCCCTGGGGATGTCTCAACCAAGGACTGGGGAGAGGGAGGTCCACTCCATTTGTGAGCTCTTGCTCAATCATGGCTGCGAGTCATGCAACTCGAGTGGCAAACATTCTTTCAATGGTGTTGTTGAGAATTTACTCTCTCCAAAGCACTGTACTAAGCACTTGGGAGAATACAATAAAGTACTTAAATATGATCCCTGCCCTTAAGTAACTAACAATCTGGGGGGTGGGGGCGGGTCACAGACACTATACTAAGTTACAGGTAGAGGAAACATCCAACTACAAAGCTGATACATAGAAGTATTGTGGAGGTATGGGTTTGGGTGAGTAAGCTTTTAGGAGGCATGGACTCTAGGGTATGGGTGACACATTAGGGAGGGAAATAAAGTGGGGAGAGGAGACACTAGTCAGGGAAGGCCTCCTGAAGAAGAAAAAGATGTGATTTTAATAAGGCTTTGAATATGGGGGATAGTAGTGGCTCCCTAGTCTGTATGTTCCTGCTCAAGGTGCTCTGCATGCAGTAAGCACTCCTCACTCTAGGCTTCAAGGCTCTCCATCACCTTGCCCCTTCCTACCTCTCCTCTCTTCTCTCTTTCTACCACCCACCCCGCACGCTCCGCTCCTCTGCCGCCCACCTCCTCACCGTCCCTCGGTCTCGCCTGTCCCGCCGTCGACCCCTGGGCCATGTCCTCCCGCGGTCCTGGAACGCCCTCCCTCCTCACCTCTGACAATCTAATTCTCTTCCCCTCTTCAAATCCCTACTTAAAGCTCACCTCCTCCAAGAGGCCTTCCCAGACTGAGGTCCCCTTTTCCCTCTGCTCCCTCTACCCCCCCTTCACCTCTCCGCAGCTAAACCCATTTCACCCCCTCAGCACTGTACTCGTCTGCTCACCTGTATATATCTTCATCACCCTATTTATTTTGTTTAATGAGATGCACATCACCCTGATTCTATTTATTTGCCATTGTTTTTATGAGATGTTCTTCCCCTTGACTCTATTTATTGCCATTGCTCTTGTCTGCCTGTCACCCCGATTAGACTGTAAGCCCGTCAAAGGGCAGGGATTGTCTCTATCTGTTGCCGATTTGTACATTCCAAGCGCTTAGTACAGTGCTCTGCACATAGTAAGCGCTCAATAAATACTATTGAATGAATGAATGAACAAATTCCATGGACTGATTGACTAGTACACCAGATGTAAAATGGGAGTTCCAGGTGGTAGGGAGGGCATTAACAAGAGGAGACAGAGTGAGAGGGAAAGGAAAGGAAAGGGGAAAGGAAAGGGCATAGGAAAAGGGGAGATGAGAGCAAGGCACAGACACAGACAACAGAGCCATCCTGGTAATTAGTGTCTAAAATCCAACTCCAGAGGAACCACCAACTCATACTTGCTAGAATTTTCAATTTTATGTTTCACTAAGGGCCACTAACAGAGAGCATACCACTCATTAAAGCACAGTTCACACAGTTTCTCAGTAAGTCTATCGCCACACTTGGTTTAAGAATCCCTCTCCATAGAATCAATCTCAACCTTCATATATTAACGGTCGTTTTCCCACTTCTATATTCAGTTGGCTGCTTTCATAAAAAGGACTTTGAAAACTGCAGCTTTCTAATTTTAGGCCATTTGTTCTATTTCAATCATCAGAATCATTTTATTCACAAAGGATGGACTCTCACGGTCACCAGTGACCTCCTTCTTCCCAAATCCAGTGGCCTCTGCTCCATCCTAATCCTCGACCTCTGAGTTTCCCTCAATGCTGTGGACCACCCCCTTTCTCCTGGAAAAGCTGTTTAATCTTGGTTTCACTGAGACTGTAGTCTCCTGGTTCTCCTCCTAACTCTCTGATCCCTCCCTTTTGGTCTCTTTGGCAGGCTCCTCCTCTGCCTCTCACCCTCCTCCAGCTGTGGGAGTCTCTCAAGGTCCCCCCTTCTATTCTCCATTATCGCCTATTCCCTAAAATAACTCATTTGTTCCCACGACTTCAACTACCATCTCTACCTAGATGATTCTCCAATCTACATCTCCAGCCCTGAACCTTCTCTTTTTTTAAAAAAAAAAAAAGGTATTTGTTAAGTTTACTATAATAAACATTGTATTAAGCACAGGTATAGGCACAAGATAAACAGGATGGACATAGTTTCTGCCCTACAGGGAACTAACAGTCTAAAGTCAGAGGGAGGGGGATTCAATCCCAATTTTACCGATAAAGTAATTGAGGCAAATAGAAGATGGGTGACTTGCCCAAGGTCACACAGCTGACAAGGGGTGCAGCAGGGATTAGAACCCAAGTCTTCTGTCTCCCAGGGCTGTGCTCTTTCCACTAGGCCATGCTTCTTCTCTACTTGGATGTCAAGCCAGCAATTCACACTTAACATGCCCAAAACAGAACTCCTCATCTTCCCAACAAAACCCTAACTCCCTCTGACTTTCCCATAACTGTAAACAGCACCTCCATCCTCCCTGTCTCACAAAACCACAACCTTGCTATTTATCCTCAACTCTTCTCTTTCATCCAACCCCTATATTTAATGTCACCAAATCCTGTCAATTCTACCTTCACGATATCACTAAAATCTGCCATTTCCTCTCCATCCAAATTGTTACCATGCTCATCCAAGCATTTATCCTAACCCATTTTGACTACCGCATCGGCTTCCTCACTGACTTCCAAGCCCCCTCTCTTCCACCATACCGGTCCATACTTCACTCTACTGCCTGGGGCATTTTTCTATAAAAATGCTCAGTCCATTTTTCCCCACTCCTCAAGGACTCCAGAAGTTGCCCATCCACCTCCACATTAAATAGAAATTCCTTCTTATTGGTTTTAAAGCACTCCACCAGCTTGCCCCTTCTTATCTTGCCTCACTGATTTCCTAACACAACACAACCCATACACTTGACTCCTTTAATATCAAAAGAAGCAGCGGCCTAGGGGAAAGAGCATGGGGCCTGGGAGTCAGAGGACTTGGGTTCTAATCCCAACTCCACCATTTTTCGGATGTGTGACTTTGGGCAAGTAACAACTTCTCCGTGCCTCAGTTACCTCATTGTAAAATGGAGATTAAGACTGTGAGCCATATGTGGGACAAGGACTGTGTCCTATCTGATAATCTTGTACCTTCTTCAGCATGTGCCTGGAGCAAAGTAAGTGCTAACAAACCCCACAAAAAAAATCCTGCTTTTTCTTGATCTCATCCAGCTCACCACCTACCCTTTACCCTCATCCTCCCTCTGATCTGGAACTCCCTGCCCCTTCATATAAAACAGACCACCACTTTCCCCACCTTCATAGCCTTAATAAAACTCATCTCCTCCAAGAGACCACTCTCATTTCCCCTACTATGCCTCCCTTTATTCAATAGTATTTATTGAGCGCTTACTATGTGCAGAGCACTGTACTAAGCGCTTGGGATGAACAAGTCGGCAACAGATAGAGACAGTCCCTGCCGTTTGATGGGCTTACAGTCTAATTCACCCTTGCTCTTGGATTCACCCCACCCTCATCCCCATAACCCTTGTTTACAGATCCATAATTTATTTTAATGTCTGTCTCCCCCTCTAGACTGTAAGCTCCTTGTAGCCAGGAACATTTCTACAAACTTTGTTCTACTGGACTCTCTCAAGTGCCTAGTACAGTGCTCTAGACATAAGACACGCTCAATAAATACCATTGATTGATTGAGCAATGTCTGCCAGAGAACCTATACAGCATCATTCCAGAAATGTTTAGAAGTTCCAGTTATGAAAACTGGCAAAGGAAAAATACAAAAAAAAAAAAATCAAATTCCTGCCAGCATTTTCTCTATAAAAGACTGACAGCAACAGTGCCTGTTGGAAGTATCCTTAGAAATAATTTTTAAAGCCTGAAAAAGGACTTACACAGTATAGCTTCCTTTAAGCTTCGAGTGCAGTCGACACACACGAGAAATCAGAAAGGGACTGTGGTTCCACTACTTTTAATTTTCCACCACACCTAGTACAGTGCTAGGTACTCAGTGTGTGCTCAATTATGGTGACTAATTACCTAGCTTTAACTTTTTCTTTTGGGGAAAGGGAAAATTTAGCAGTCTATTCTGGTTCACTTCTTTTTGGAAGACATGCAGCACTTTCCTACATTTCTATATATCTGTTAGAATTTGAAGATCACGCTACCATCATTTTATCAGTGTGTCCAAGGGTAGCTGATAGGAGTAATAATGACTGAAAATCCTTTCCACTTGGTGCTCTTGTAAATCTTGTCTCCTGGCTGTGTGATAATGTTTGTTCTCTGCAGTGCCTGGCACTGTTTATGCTTCTCCTCTTGATGTCACAATCTTCTTGAAATCTCTGCTCAAAGAGTGGCCTTATTTCTAATTGCTACATACCAAGTCATTCTATCTCCTGCTGCTGTTTCCTAGCCATCCATAATTTTTTGGTTTTATGTTTTTATGGTATTTGTTAAGCGCTGTGTTCCAGACACTGCATTAACTATTATGGTAGATACAAGGTAATCGGGTTGGACACAGTCCCTGTCTCACATGAGGCTCACACTCTTAATCCCCATTTTACAGATGAGGTAACTGAGGCACAGACAAGTTAAGTGACTTGCCCAAGGTCACCCAGCAAGCAAGTGGCAGAGCCAGGATTAGAACCCAGGTCCTTCTAATTCCCAGGCCCATGCTCAATCCATTACACCATGCTGCTTCTCTTAGTTGTGTCATATCTCAGAAATGTCCTTCTCTGTTTCTTTAAGATGTTTCCTTAGTCTTCCTTTTTTCATACCTAACTTTAGCAAATCAATGGTAGATCTTTCAGCCTCCCTCTGTAATCTATTCTCCTTTGATGGGTGTAGGTATGATATGAAAAGCATTGCTCTGATGCTGATAGATTGGCATATCCCAGGACCTCCGATGATTACCCATCCACCTCCACAACAAACAAGCACTCAATCAGCTCCCTCCTTCCTATTTAACCTGCCTTCCCTCCTACAATCCAACGTGCACTTTGCTCCTCTAACACAAGCCTACTCACTGTACCTGATCTCATCTATTTTGCCACCAACCCCTTGCCCACCTCCTCCCTCTGGCCTAGGACTCCCTCATCCTTCATATATAAAGGACCATCACTCTCCCCACCTTCAATATCACCCTAAAAATCACGTCTCCTCCAAGAGGTCTTCCCCGCTGTTCCTCTCCTTGGATCTATCCCCCATTAAGCACTTGATATCCACCCCACCCTAGCACTTACATACATATCCTTATGTTCTCCAAATTCCCCTAACTATAATTCATTTTAATGTCTATCTCCCCCTCTAGGTGGTAAGCTCCCTGTGGGCAGGCACTGTCTATACTTCTTCATATGGTACTCTCACAAGCACTTAGTACAGTGCTCTGCACACATAAGTGTTCAATAAACATCATTAATTTATTGAGTGACAAGAAAGGAAACGGGGGGCATTCCCTGAGCTGGCTCTCAAAAACACCAACTATCGCAAGTGTGTCTCTACCCCTAGCCTCCATCTTGGCAGCCAGCCCCAAGACTATGAAATCTCCCCTGAAAGCAAGACCTGCTACTTGGGTAGTCATGCAATTTGTCTTCCTTGAGACCCCGCACCACAAATGGGATCATGACCATTGTTTGTCTATCCTCTTCTAGACCGTAATCCCCATCTGGGCAGGGATTGCCTTTGCTGCTGAATTGTACTTTTCAAGCGCTTAGTACAGTGCTCTGCACACAGTAAGAGCTCAGTAAATATGACTGAAGGAATAAGGGATGTACAAAATGTCTATTACCTCTGTCAAACTTTGCACATCAACTACGTTATACAAAAAAGTGAATGCACATATATCAAAAATGCAATTCTCTTTCCCACAACTGAGATGCTCAATCACATAAGTGTTATACATACATTTGGATCGTTTCTTCCAAGGAAAGCCTGAAAATCAGTAACCGCCTCATAAACAAGGCATATGCAACATTTGGAAAGAGGTGATACAGACAGCCAGCCCAGGATTAGTAAGAATTGCTCTATTCCTAGCAATCACAAGTCCTGTCAAACTACAACCACCAGAACAATGTAGGATGATGAATGGTAGCATAAGCCTCTTCAGAGCTGAAGTAGGGAACAAATCAACTTCATTTTTGAGCAGAAACAACTCTGAAGCAGAGTGATCAAACACAGAATGAACCTACACTGAGGTGAGGGCAATCACTGTGTTGATTTCTTGCAGCCTCTTGGAATGCTTAAGCTTCAACCCATGCAAACACGGAACATAAGCTGACTCTACTGAGGGAAAAAAATCAACACACATTTTCAAAAATGTTGCTACTGAAAAGCAATTTGAAAGCCTTGGGTTTATTCTCATTTTACATCTTGGGTCGATGTTTCCCCATTCATGCATTGCTCACCACATGGAACCAAAGCCAATAGAAACAACTGGACCAGCCCTGGAAAACTAAGCACACCAACGTGCACTGTTTTCTAACCCCTTGGCTATGTCAGTTTAATGACAAGAAGTCATCTAGAAACACCTCGGCAAGCCATACCTTCCATTCTATTGCTGCTTTCCAAAAGCGGCAAAAAATCCCATCAGAAAAAACAGTCCAAAGTAGACAACTTGGATGGAGGTAAAACAAAAAAGGCAATCATCTGTAAATACCCCTCCACCCTTACACCCACTGCCTAAAGACAGGCAACATAGAGGTCTGTTCGGTTGATGAACATGCGACAGATGAGTCATCCGCTGACCTAATTTTTCCCAGCTCTTCTTACTGTAAACTACATTTGCGATATCAAACCAACACTTCTAGTACCACTATGCTTTTCATAGTGTACCTGCTGGTGCTCTTGAATCTGGCTCTACTGAAACTCTGCAAGTAAACAGGTGAAGATCTCTTTTCCAGTTGGAAAATTTAACTTTTATTCTTCACTTGTGTATTTCTGACATTCTCGGTTTATTAATGCTTTGAACAGTTAAGTGTTAAGGAACACATTATAATTTTTTGTCAATCCACTGCACTTCCTCAAATGCCTAATACTTGTAATATGAATGCACCACTGTGCTAGGATCTTTCGGGTTTGAACGTTAAGGAAGAGGAAATCGGTTTGGGGAATCAGCAACAGAAGTGGAAAGAAGAGGCAAAGAAATGGCTTTGTAATTTCTCACAACAAAAATGTGTACATCTGTCTCATTTAAGCATACAAGCTGCTGCATTTGAATAATGTTTGGTTCTTCACCCTGGACTCAAGAAGACATTTTTTAGCCATCTGTGCTTCTCACTGAAAGAGCTGGGAATCAGAAAGCCTGGGTTCTATCCTCAGCTCTTCCACAATCCAGCTTGTATAACCTTAGTCAAGTCACTCAACCTCTCTGTACCTCAGTTCACTTATCTGTAAAATGGCCTGAAAGTCCTGCCTCTCCCTGTCTCACAAGGATGCTGTGGATAATGAGCTAAGAGATGGGAAAGCACTATGGAGAAATAGAAGCACTTTACAAATACTAGATTTTCTCAGACAGGTAAAATAAATAGGCAAATGTGAAAAAACACAGTCGGATTTTCATAGATATTTTAGTAGATTCATAAATAACAGATGTGTGCCTCTGCCATTGGTAACCATGCATTTACTGGGTTTGTGGGCATTTGTTTTATGGTACTCGTTAAGTGCTTTCTATGTGTCAAACACTGTTCTAAATGCTGTGGTAGGTACAAATTAATTAGGTTGGACACAGTGTCTGTCCCAAATGGGGATTCACAGTCTGAAGCAGAAGGGAGAACAGATATTGAATCGCCATTTTACAGCTGAGGAAACTGAGGCACAAGAAATTAACTGACTCTTCTAAGGTTACACAGCAAGCAACCTGGAGACCAACTGACAGAGCCGGAATTAGAACCCAGGTCTTCTGACTCCGAGGCGTGTGCTCTTTCCAGTAGGCCACGGCGCTTCCCGAGTTCAGTATTTCTGTGATAATCACTTTAGCTAGCCCCATCCCTAGAGAAAGATAAGAAGAGAAACTTCAGAAATTACTAGAAAAGGAAAAAACTTCCTGAGGCAAGGCCAAGTGGACTAAGTACCAGATATTTAGATGGTGACCCCCATCAGAAAAACGGCTGATTACAGAAAAGGGTGGGGAAAACAGGAGGGGACCACTTAACTGAGAGGAAGAAGCCCCTCAGCCCTTTCAAGCAGAGGTGAGGCATGACCACAGGAGAGGAAGATGGAGAAGAATGGCTATGATCCCAAAGGAGCAAGGCTCCAACCCCTATGTTGGGGGAAATGGTCGAGTGGATCAACAGCAGTTCTACCCTGGCAACCAAAAGTCCTGGGGGAAGGATCAGGAGGAGATAAACTGGAATCCTGGAATTCCCAGAGATGGCAAGAGGGGAATGAAGCAAAAGAACATGAGCACTAGAATGCATAAAGGAAAGTTTGAAGGGTGTTGGGGAAAATGGAAGCGTTGGATTGGAATTTTATTTTGTTACCTAATCGACTCATTAAAAGTCCTTTCAAATTTTCAAATTTAAATCCATTTTAAATAACCTTTCTGTGGGCAATTTGGGGGGGGGGGGGGTTGGGAAGCTCTGTCCCGGAGGAACTCATTTGCCTGGGAAGCTAAGGGAGGGAAGGCTCTAAAGAGAGGAGAGCTTCCTGCAGCCAACCTCGGGAGGGATGATGGCTGGCTGCACCCCAGTAATCTCCTTGCTGCTTGGGGATGCTTATTTAAGAGTCAAGGAGTGGTGCTTGTAGCCTAAGAGCGGGGGAGAATCCAGGATCACCTGGAGGTTCCAAATCCCATCCACATTTTGGAAGGCCAAAACTAAAGGGTTTTAGGACATTATGAACTTTAATAGACATCTGGGCCTTAACTGACTCAACAATGGGGTTATTAGGTCAAGATGAATAGCTGAGGAGGTGCTGGTCCACCACAGTCCTGAGAGGAACACACCATTCAAAAAGAAATACCACAGTTATTTCCTGGTTCCACTTGAACTCCAGGCTCCACCATCTAAAAATGCATGAAAGGATTTAAATCTAGCTACTACATAATCCACAGCATTAATATCCATGGTCTCCCATGTCTCTAAACTATGGGCCTGGGAATGTTTAAATAACTTTAGAAATTCAAAGGGAATTCTGCTCTAACAGCTAAGGTAGACCCCTTGGTTTGGGGTTTGGTTTTTGTTCTTTTTTTTTTTTAAAAACTCTCACAACAACCCTAAAATCCAAGATGTCAAATCCCTACAGGGAGGTGATGTCATCTGAGCTAAAATAAGTTTTCTATTTTCTCCTAGGAACTGTGGCAATTTCTAACACGGGTTGCATTATTTTAGATAAGGAATAGGAAACAAATCCCTTAAAATTACCATGGTCATTCTCTGCAGGGAGTCACCCATTTAATTTGAAATTTTTTAAATGGAGAGCACTTGTGAAAACAGCAGATATCAGTGGATAGATCATTTTCCTAATTTCAAGCCATAGGTGCTGGGAGGGCTACCAACAAATTGGCAACATCTGGTGGCTGATCATCTGGCTTTGTACCAGACATTCCAGTTTCTGAGCATTCGATTCCTGGCAAGGACAGACACTTTTATTTGCACCATCCAGCTTCCGGTTGCCAAGTTTCACGGTTCAATGAGTGGTATTATTGAGCACTTACTATGTGCAGAACACAGTATTAAGTACTTGGGAGAGTACAATACATCAGAATTAACAATCATGTTACCCACCCCTAACGACCTGACATACTAATGTGAATAAGTCATTTATAATATATAATTTGAAGATACGAACATAAGCAGTCCCGATTTCATAGAGACTAGAAAGGGAATATAAAGGCTCTGGAGCAAGGGAGGAGGATGACGGGGGACTTTTTGTTTTAGATGCTGTAGGTTTAGGGGGCTTTGGCATACTTCTGCAAAATGGTGCATGTAGCATTCTACCTTATGCTACGTGGCTGTCAAAATAGGTAAGATGCCTTAACCGACATCTTGAAGTACCCTAGGGTGGACGACAGATGTTCCTCTCCAATGTCTCAGTTACCCGCACTGCCTGAGGTCCCAAGTTCAAGGTGTGCTTTCAAGACCTTAAATCCAGAACTATCCGGCAAGCACTTGTGTGCATATCTGTAATTTATTCATGTACATTAATGTCTGTCACCCCCTCTAGATTGGGAGCTCAATGTGGACAGTGAATGTGTCTGGTATATGGTTGTATCGTACTCTCCCAAGCGCTTGGTACAGTGCTCTGCACATGTGAGCGCTCAATAAATACGGCTGACAGAGACACCAAACGGACGACGAGTGCTTTGCTGGCCTGAGGAGGCACCACTCAGTCCAGCTCCGGGACAGAGCCGGACCAGCCCCCTGGATAACCATCTTTGTTCTCAGAGGCTTAGAGATCTGAGAATATGGCCTGTGTTCCCAAGATTTCCCAGGGACAGCTCTTTCCAATCTCTTCAACCCCAAGGACACATGTTATGAGCTAATCCAAATGGTTGCATCTTCCCTATGCTTACTGGAAATTGCTGGCCAAAGCAGCAATGAGAAATCATAATGCCAGCAGTGAATGCTGCCTGAACTCATCATTCTGTAGCAAAATTTCATTGTGGAGCAATAGCATACTTGGAGCATAGCTCCTGATTTAGGTGGTGAAGGCCTGAGGTTACTATTGCCCGCTATCTAAATAGCAGGTTTCTTCCTGAATATCCCATCTGACTGCATTTTTTTTTCCAGAAAAAAACAAAACAAAAGTTCTAAATCCTTATTAAATTATTTGATGGATTCAAAGCAAAACAACAGTCTTTTGGGTTTTGTTTTTGCCTGTATTTCAGGGTTGCTTGCACCCAACTCCTTGGACAGCTGCACGAAGGCAGAATCAAAATCACTATTATGCTAACAAATGGAATAGCATGCTATGGTGCTATTTGAAAACAATCCCTTGTTTCTTGAACAAAGGAGCAATGCCTTAATAATAGATTTTACCATCCTAAATAAAGAAAATTGGGGCAAAAGCTGAATGTGTTCAAATGAACACAGTCTACTTCACTTATCTTTTTTGAAATACTGTTTATGGACACACCATTCCCTCTCTTCCCCCCCACCCCCACCAAAAAAAATGAAGGGGAAACATTCAGGAGAGGCACATATTCAGGAAATATATAGTGAAACACTAAAGATAAGAAAAATGTCACTGTACTTGGAAAGTACTCTTGCCTAGTATACTAAGAGCCTCCAACTTGGAGTAGTAAAGATAAAAAATGTAGAGAAAAAATTGAAACAATATCTTTTCTTCATTTAGCTCCCATAAAGAATTTCAAATCCTACTATGGGAAAACACACATTAGTCAGTCATCAGTATCTACTGAGTGTTTACTTGGTGCAGATTAGTATGTATCAATCAGTTGTATTTATTGAGCGCTTCTTGTGTGCAGAGCACTGTACTAAGCACTTCGGAGAATATAACAGAGTGGTTAGACACGTTCCATGCCCACAAGGGGTAGGGAGTGTACTAAGTGTGTTCTTAGTGTACTAAGTTCTTGGGAGAGTACAGTGCAAATGGTAGATGTGATGCCTGCTTTCATGGAGCTCACAGTTTACAATAGCTTATTAAAAATAAGCTACAGGAAATTTGAGCACTAAGTCTTTGTTACAAAATGTATCATTAAGTTTAATATCTTTCCGGTCCAGATGGAATTCCTGGGCTCTAAACTGGGAGACACAATAGAGATAAGCTGGGCTCTAGGACACCAAAAATAGGAAAGCATAATTAATCTGCCTATTTTAGGTAATAATTTGGCAGACTAGCAGGATCCTTCTAGCTCTCAAAAAAACCCGAATGGTAATTCTTGCATCCTCATACTTCCTCAATTTAAATAAGTCATAAGTATTTTTTCATGCTTCAAAAAGCTCTTTTCCCCTGTTTTCCTTAGAAACAGAGGATAAAAGAAGCTTTCCAATATGCTTTCGGAAGCCTGAATTTGATAGACCAGAATGACATCACCTGTCATCTCTTATGGGCACAAATCAATTCGAATGCCCTTTTGTACTATGATGCATTCTAATTTTATATGGCCAGGTATTTCATTATAAAGGGCAGAAATAATGGTGATGACTACCCTTGATGCAGATTTTTTACTACTTCTAGTTTTTCAAGTGCCACTGCCTGACTAAAATAAATGCCATAAAGCTGACACTTTAAAGCTTGATCCATGATCTGATATTTACATGCACACATATTCTTCAGAAACCTTCGGTACTCTAAGCAGGCTAGGAAAATGTTTTATGGAGCCAGACTCTTGGGAGAGTTTCAAGATGGATCTTTTGGGACTGAACCTTTAAAATGGCCCACTGTCACATATGGTCAACTCCTCCCTCTGCTCCAATACATCTTCCCAGTCTCTGCATCCTCTCCCCTCTCCATTTCCCCACTGTTTATTCAGTATACAAGGCCAAGGTCAAGCCACATTTAAGAAGATGTGTTAAAATGACATCCTGTCTTTGTAAGACTCCTTATCAGTAATATTATGATCCTAAAGTAACTGGACACCCCTTTCCAAGCTGCCTCTGTTCCCAATCAATCAAAACAATTTATGAAGCTCAGCACTGTACTAAATATCTTAGCAGAACCATAAACACTGACTCAGAAATAGTCCTTGGCCTTCAGCAACTCACATACTGAAGAGAGAAGGGGGAAGAGGTAATACAGTGACACAGGAAGAGCCCAACTATTAAAGAAAATTGAAACAAGGAGGGGCTTTTTGCTGAGGCAGGTCCAGGAATGGAAACAAATTCCAGCATTCCCACTTCCCTCCTTTACCCATGAGGCAACCCCTGACTAGTCTCAGGATGGCAGTGACTTTCACTTCCCTTTCTTGTCCAGCAAAGTGCTCTCTGTTGTTACTGAAGGGACATTTCAACTCGGTCATCTCCACCACCACCTTAGCACTCATCAGCTGTTCCTCCCCCCCACAGGGGGCAGCTTTTAAACACTACAAGTGTCTGAGCAGGTACAGTCCCACAGGGATAGCTCTCCCAGTGGACAGAAATTAAACCATCAGCTATCACTGTTGATCCTTTCACACACAAAAAAATGGTGTTCATTAAGCCCTTACTATCTGGCGGGCACTGTTCTAAACGCTGGCCTAGATACAAAGTAATCAAGTTGAACACAGTCCATATCCCACATGGATCTTACAGTCAATCTCCATTTTACAGATGAGGTAACAGGCACAGAGAAGTTCAGTGACTTGCACATAGTCACACAGCTGGGACTAGAACCCAGGTCCTTCTGACTCCCAGGCCCGTACTCTATCCTGTAGACCACACCGCTTCTTTACCCCCTTCTTCTCATCTCAGCCTGGCCAGTCTACTGAAGACAACCTAGCTCCAATAGGAGCAGTGTTAGGTGCCACACTAGCTGAGGCTGGTTGGGTGAGAGAGGAGGGATCGTAATAGACTTAAAGTTTGAGTAGCAGCAGCAATGAGGAAATAAGGATTCTAGGACAGTTTGTGCACATGCAGTGTTTTGGGATTTGTGCGTGATTGAGTAAGTGTCCTTGAGCATTTGGGGGCATGGTTGACTTGTCATTTGGATGAAGGGCAATCAGGAACCGATGCCCTACTGCAGCTGTTTATGTATAGATTGCCATTCTGTTGTCGTTTTGTTTTAGGGTTTTGAATACTGTCTTGTATTCTGGACACTTTGGTTGTTGGTATAGTCAGTTCTTCCAGAAAGCAGGTTTTAATTTTGTTTTGGATTGAGACGAAAGAATTCAGGAAGAGTCTCCTGAAATTGCATGTCTGCTGTATAGAACGCAATATAATGTTAGAAGAAATGGTTGTGCGTAGAGCCCCGTGGGGAAGAATACTAAAAGTAGGAATTTTCCTTAATGCAAGTGTTTTCAGGAATACAGGTCCTGAGTTACAGACCTGACTGTACTTACTTGTATTTCTCTTGTGCCATCCATTTAAGAATAAGCTCCTGAGAGACGGCTATTTCTTCCACTTCCTTTGCTCTCCCTACATAGTCCTATGCCAGGACTGCGCAACATGGACACTCAACACCTCTGTTGACCGCTTGTGTGAAATGCCTACTAAGTATAACTTTGTAACAAAAGACATAGGATTTTTTTCCAAATGAGGTAACCATTTGTGGCTAGAATGTGGATAAGGCAAAAGTAATATTATTATAGCAATTGTTAAGCACTTAAAATGTTCTGGGCACCGTACTAAGTGCTGAGGTGGAGTCAAGCAAGTCGGGTGGACACAGTCCCTGTCTCACATGGGACTCAGAGTCTTAATCACCATTTTACAGATGAGGTAACTGAGGCACAGAGAAGTGACTTGTCCAAGGCCACACAGCAGAGTCAGGATTAGAAGCCATTGTCCTTCTGACTTCCAGGCCCATGCTCTATCCACAAGTACCTTCCACTGCCTATGGGGGTTGCATATACTGCAGAATTAATGAAACCATGTGTCCTCATGAAAAGAGCAAGTATGGATTTAGGAGTCAAAGGACCTGGATCTTATTCCCAGATCTGCCACTTGCCCTGCTGTCTGACCGTGGCAGTCACAACTTCTGTGTCTCAGTTTTCTCAGCTGTAAAATGGGGGGCTAAGTACATGTCCTCCCTGCTACTTATACCCTAAGCCTCATGCGCGACAGGACCTATGTCTGATATGATTATCTCCTATTTCAGTAGAATGCTCTGCACAAAATAAGTACTTAATGATTACCACAATTACAATTATCATTACCAGTAATAATGATCTGGGAGTTACGTGCCACAGTCCTACCTTGGTACCTGCCATAGAAAATCTAAAAGCTTCTAATATGTCTAATTGACAAGCATACCTATGGATGGCCATTTTCCTTGCCCAGTTTGTGGGTGCCACATTGTGGCTGGTCCTGTATTTCCTTTATTTTTTTATTTAATTGTAGTTTTCAAGCACTTACTACATGTCAAACAGTGTTCTAAGCGCAGGGTTAGATACAAGTTAGTTAGGGTGGACACAGTCCCTATCCCACATGGCTCATAGTCTAAGTCTAAGGGAGCTTCTTCTTCTATTGACCAGTCACCTAGAATCTTGGAATATGGAAACGAGGGAAAGGAACCAGGGGAAGAAATGAATGTGAAGCCATTTGAGCAGAGAAAATGAAGCTCTGCCATTTGTCTGCTGTGACACCTTGGCTAAGTCATTTCACTTCTCTGTGACTCAGTTCCCTCATCTGTAACATGGGGATTAAGATTGTTGACAGGGACTATGTCCAACCTGACCATCTTGTTTGTATCTACCCCAACGCTTAGCACAGTAACTGGCACATAGTAAGCGCTTAACAAATAGCAAAGAAAAGAAAGTAGAAGTTTTCTAACGTGCAACTTGGAGATTAGTTCCATTTGCTAATTTGAAGGGGATTCTACCAATATCTTCATTTTTAAAAGGCCATGTTATCATTTATCTTTAGATATAAAATTATCAAAGTGTTATTATTTGAATATATAAACAATAAAACACTCGTTCCAAGTTTTGCAACATTTCCTTTTCGAAAAGGGAAAAGACACATTTGAGAGGTTAACAAGGCTTTCTCGAGATAAACACTTGGATCAGTGACCTTTGGCAATATAAATTCACTCCACCCTCAACTTCATAACACTTATTTACAAATCTATAAATTACATATTATAAATCATTTATATTAATGTCTGTCTCTCACTCGAGACTGTAAGCTTACTGTGGGCTGAGAATGTATCTACCAATTCTGTCGTATTGTATTTCCCCAAGTGCTTCATACAGTGTTCTGCACAAAGTAAGCACTCAACAAATACTACTGATGATGATGACAAACCAAACTCTCTATCAAAGTTTCCCTGCAATATGAAACAGGCAAAAAAGCTGCCTCTACAAGGCTTCAAACAAATAACTTTCAGCCCATCTATACAATCTGCTCTCAAATCACATTTTCATTTTATAAACAAAACATGAGGCTGTTTCCATTTTCATTATTAGGAAATAAGCAAATACAGTTCTTTTGGTGCTGTTTTTTTTTTAAAAAAAAAAAACGAGCATAGGGCTTGTTTTGACACAAATTAATTTACTGGGGAGAAGGGAAATCCAATCTACTTTGTGACCTAGGTGTCCCAACACTTGACACATCCACGCAGCTCTCTTAGTTAAATAAAAGCCACGTTATTTTATGACCAAGAAATACCACATGGTTACACGGCTCCCCTAGGGTTTTGCTACATGCTGTGACATCACTGTCAAGAAATGAAGTTTACCAAAATATTATTACCCCAACTCAAAAAGTTGAAATAACTCTCCATGCATTATATATTGTCATATATTCCTCAGGCAGATTTTGATATTAAGGTAGAAAATATTTATCACTGTAACCCTAGTACAAGATAGTAATGAAACTGGTATATAAGCTAGATAAATATATCTTAAGCTGTGCTATAAATTTGGTGATATTGCACATATTAATTTTCATCTCTGGCACTTCAATATGACACTGACCTCACTGAAATCATTCTCTTTTTCTTTCTAGAAACTTTTTGGCAGAATACTTCAAGAGTAAACTCTGTTCCTGAGTCTTTCAGCTCTCAGATACCTACTCTGGTTCTCCTCAAACCTCTTCGTTCACTGCTTTTTTGACTGAAGCCCCTTTAGATACAGTTTTTAATTATTTACAGTTCCCCTTCTCCCACAATTCAATGGGACAATTCAATTAAAAATCAATATTTTTAACCTAACAGCTAATAAATACTGTTTCAGACTCACATACATTTCAGTTAAACACGGAAGCTCAATTGCCATTATAAAATTAATTAGTGGCAGATGCAAGCTTGTACCCTTGGAGGTAAAAAGGAAAACGGATTCAATTTTAGATGGGGGAAATTCTCTCTGAGCAAAATTTCAGAAGCAAAAGACATAGGGGACATATTAGAAGTGTAAATTAGTAAGGTGTGTTACAACATGATTCTACAATTTATTCATATGGTAAAACCTACAAGAGTAGGAATAATCCTTCTACTTTCAAAATATTGGGCTGATTCTAATGCAAATTTATTTTACAAATTTGGTCACGGCATCCTTTAAGGGGCTGTGAAAAGGGGTCGTGAGAATTATCGAAAAATGATCATATGACTGGAAATCGGGTCTTGTGAAGAACGATTACAGAACTGTGTTTATTTAGCCTGGAGAAGAGTGGCTAGGGGAAGGGACTAAATCATTATCTTCAGGAATACGAGGGGCTTTACTGAAGAGGACACTAACCAGTTGTCCCCTACGGCCAGTTCTCTGGGAATTAGAAGACCTGGCTTCTCATCCCAGTTCCTCCAGGTGGAGCTATGTCATCACAGGTGAAGGTTTCTGATCAGGGCATGACCTAGGAACTCACACGAGGTGGGCAGGCCCCACGGCATCCTGAAAAATAGCTGGCTAACGTGGGTGGAAAAGACCGTGGCAGCTGGGTCGTGGCGTTACCATGCAGCCGGAGCCTGCACTAGGGTTGCTTCAGCCATCATAGGGTCCAGGCATTAAAAAAAACAAAACTTGCCATGTATTTTGTAATGCCCTGCATCTTGCACCACTATAAGCTCAGTGCTTGCAAGATGCAGCATGGCCTAGTGGAAAGTGGGCCTGGACATCTGAGGACCTGGATTCTAACTCTGGCTCTGCAACTTGCCTGCTGGGTGACTTGATCAACTCACTTAACTTCTCTATGCCTCAGTTTCCTCATCTGTAAAATGGGCATTCAATACCTTTTCTCCCTCCCCCTTAAATTGTGAGCCTCATGTGGGACAGACTGTGCCGAACCTGATTATATTTTATCTTCCTCAGTGCTTTGTACAAAGTAAACATTTAAATACCATTATGATCATCATAATCATCATTCCATGCCCCAGAGACAGAGACACTCCACCACAGTGACCCCTGATAGGCAAACAAAGGGGTGGATTTAAACTACAGCAACAGAGAGTTGAGTTGGACATCTTAGCTTAAAATGTGTTTGTATACTACAAACCATCCACCAAAGGATGCTGTGGGAACTATCTATCCTGAATAATCTAGGCACTCCTTTGCCTTGCAGTAGGAAGTTGGACCTGAATACCTCCTGAGGTATTCGATTTCCCTTCTGTTCAATTTACAACTGAAAACAATGGAAATATGTTTCCTATATCCAGTAAGTCCAGGGCATACTGGAAGCTGAGCTAGAAATAATCTGTACTCTAGGTGATAAATCACACAGACATAAAATCTATTCATCTATTCATGTAGTTATATGATTCAGAAAATATTATTATACTATTTGTTAAACTCCTACTGTGTGCCAAACACTTTACCATGCACTGGGGGAGATACCAGATATATCAAACACTGTCCCTCTCTCCTACTTGGGGCAAACAACCTAAGCAGGAGGGAGGATATGTATTTAAACTCCATTTTACAGATGAGGAAATTGAGGTTCAGAGAAGTGACTTGCTCAAAGCTATACGGCAGGCAAACGGCAGAGGCAGGATTAGAACCCCAGGTCCATGCTCTTTTCACTAGAACATGCTGCTTCTGAACACTTAGTTTAAACACATGTTTAAGGAGGCATTAGGAACAAGAGCGAGGTTAGGGATAACAGCTGAAAACACTCCAATTTAGAACATTTAGAAGGAGCAAAGTACCTGTGTAAGCATGGGGAATCCCAGGTTCCGACATCCGTTACAGGGCGTCAGAGCCCCCCACAATCCTGATGGTCCACAACCGTTTTGATCATCCTCCTCCTCCTCCAACTCTCCTGGAGACAGATTTACCACTGATGAAGGCCTCTGTCAAAGAAATGTTTTAAATCAACATACAAAGTAACAATGTGGATACAGCCAAGATTATTTTTAAAGACTTTATCAGATTAAATGAAAAAAAAAAAAACAACCCAGGATTGAAATCTGGTTAGTAGTGACAGAAACCCAAAGTAACATATGGCGATACGTGATGCCGCATTCCGACTCGAGAGAAGGGTATGGCAACACTGCACTTGTATATGTGAATGGAAAGAATTTTCTTTAGTGCTTCTTATCGTTAGGGATGAAAATTAAAGAAAGTTCAGAGGAGTAATAAGAAAATCTTCCTGGAAATGAGAATATCTTCACTCATTTCACAATTAGGTGACCTATTGATCTTTTTTATCGCTAATTGGCATAATTCTTAATACAAATAACCCTAAAGGAATAGTAGTTCTTCTGAAGACCTTCAGCAACCACACAATGAATTACCTAAAGGAACATGAACAGTCAACTATCCAATTATAATTCTTGCAGTTAGAAGGGCCTGGGTTCTAATCCTGGCTCTGACACTTGGCTGTCATGTGACCTTGGGCATGTCACTTAATATCTCTGTGCCTAATTTCCCTCATCTGTAAAATGGAGATTAAAACTGTAAGCCCTGTGAGGGACAGGGACTGGGTCCAACCTAATTGTATCTCCCCCAGCACTTAGTACAGTGCCTGGCACATAGTGGGCACTTAACAAATACCGTAATTATTATTACTACCATTCACTATGTTGGCTTCTTGCACTGGATAACCAAGGCACCCCATCTAAGCAGGCTTTGCTTTAATAAAAATCTGTATTTCAGTGCAGTTATAAAACAAGTGACAAACCATGTTTCTTTAGCACATTTTAAAATGGAATTTTCTGATACTGAAGTGCTATGTCGTTAGAGCAAGAAATATTCTGTGTGAGTAATTGTGGCACCTACAACAGTGCAGTGGAAAAACTAGGCTGGTTTTTCATAAAGCACCGAACAGTTAACCATTAGCATTTCTAACATTATGCTTTGATGCGTACAGGACATTTTAAAAATATGTGAAAATATTGATTTAATTTGAAAAGAATTTGTGTTTATTAAGGGATACAACAACAGCCATGAAAGTGGTTATTTTGGTAGGAACTCATATATGAACAAAGATTAAAGTAGTCCATCAGTTTTCATTGACCAGTCTGGTTTCTTGACCCTTTTAGTTCCCCACTGCTTATCAGAAAAGCAAAGGCAAAAATATATAAATGATACTATATACAGTAGTGATAGTATTGAGTTCCTAATATTCATAAGGCACTGTACTGAGCAATGGGGCAAAGAGGATACGGATTAGAGTAGATTCAATTCCTTGCCCCCAGAGGGCTCATAGACTAAAAACAAATGAGATAATGGGTTGGTGAACACATGAGGATGGATGAAACAAAAATATAAAAATGAGGACAGTAATAAATACAACAGGAACAACAGAATTGCAGACTCCTCACCGCTCAGCTCAGACCAACAGTTACAAGGTAATGCATTAAAAAGTAAAATGGCTAAGTGGTAAAATTGATCATCTAGTGAGAATCTGGATATTTTACACTGTTGAAACTCAACTGCAAAGGAAACCAGCACTCCCAGGTTATAAGTTCCATATAAAAAAAGTAGGTAGGACATGGCAAGACATGAGAAAAAACATAAAACCAGATACCTTACCAGACAAGTGGCAGAATTTGTAACCCTTCTTAGCATTCATTATGTCTGCTCAATTTATTTATTCAGTCAATGGTATTCCTGAGTGCTTAGTGTGTTCAGACTAGACTGACTGTAGACTCTAAACTCGCTGTGGGCAGGAAATGTACCTTTTATATTGTACTCTCCCAAGCACTGTGTGCTCTGCACACAGTAAGCACTCAAGAAATACAATTGATTGTTTCAGACCACCATTCAAACTTGGGAGAGTATAACAGGGATGGCAGACATGCTCCCTGTCTACAGGGAGGTTACAGTCTAACGGGTCCTACAGTCTACTGCCTTATTTGGCCATTCTAGTTGTAAATAAATTTATGTTTCACCCATCTGAGTGAAAGCTGCTTGTGGGCAGGTGACAAGCCATTCGATTATTTTGTATTTCCCAAGCCATGCAATTCACACAGTTCACTGCTCCAAAAGGCATGTAAAAAATGCTACTACTCTTCCTACCAGGTAGAATTCCATTCTTAAACACAAAAGATGATAAAGGAATGCTATTCTGTGACTGACCGAAGCAACCAGACTCAATGGCAAGAGCAGAGGGTTGGGGCCCAGGAGGCTCAGGTTCTAATCCTGTCTCTGCCACTTGCCTGCTGTGTGAACCTGGGCAAGTGCCTTAACTTCTCTGTGCCTCAGTTTCCTTACCTGTAAAATGGGGATTCAATGCCTGTATTCCTTCCTAATTGTATCTCAATGTGGAACAGGGACTGTGTCCAATCTGATTATCTGTAATTACCTTAGCGCATGGTAGAGTGCTTGAAACACATTGAAATACAATAATAAAAATAATCTGTCCAAGGTAATAGTGTGAAGCTTTGATTTTCTTTTAATAGTTGACTGCACATTTCATTAAAGGGACAAATGGATATTTTCGGACATGAAAAATAATCGGAGTAACACCCAAGCCCAGCTAGTTTGTAAGGTCCTTGAGAGGACAGGGAATCATGTCTACCCTACTCTACTGTATTTTCCTAAACACTTATTTCAGTGCTCTAAGTCCTCATTAAAAATTAATAATTCTGAGTTGTGGTTAGAATCTGATGGCAGAGACATATGTGGGAGAGTACATGGAATAGTAAATCAATATGATTAAAAGTAAAGTTCCTAAGGACAAAAACAACAGAGGCTAAAAAGTCTTATAAAAGGAAATTATGTAAGGATGTGATATAAATTAGGTAGAAGCTGAAAGGACAAAAATCAGAGCAGAGATTATATTCTTGACCAACTCTGCATTACAAAAAACTTGCATGGTAACACACACACCTTGACCTGATATGCCAGTGATGCTGAGATTATGATCCTAGTTCTCAAGTCAAATATGGGTGCGGTGGTCCTGAAGAAGGAACTAGATGCCTCATAAAAAGCACTGGCTACCATTACAGAATTATTTCTTCCAACATCCTATTGTGCTCTGGGCAGACTGAAGTAAGTTGTCCAACTGCATTTTATCCAAAACATATAGTAAAAATGCACATTATGGGAGAACTGACTGTAGTTAAAAAAGAAAAGAATTTACAAGAAACCTAAAATGTTGTAAAATATGTTGGGAGATGAGGGAAAATGTGTCTCTCATGGGAAAAGATAGGGTAATCCAAAGGATGCCCTAAGTGGCTAACTCGTTAAGTAAAACAGGTTACCAGAAGGAAGAAGTCACTCTTGAAAACTTTTAAGCTTGCTTGCTCAAAGAGAACAGAAACGGACAGAAAAATTTAATGAAATGCCAGAAGCAATAAAAATTTTTTCAAATATATTGAAAGCAAGAAGCTAAGAAAGGAAGCACTGATTATGATTTTTAGAAATAAAAAGCAGTTAACAGAAAGGCTCAATGAATTATTTGCTCCCAAAGATAATTTGGATGTGAAAACCTACCTGAAATTTTACTCAATGAAGACTTGAAGCAGGCACATCAAAGATTCGGGAATGAACGTGATACATGTCCAGAATGCTTTAGAGCAAGTAGAAAAATTAGATACACCCAAATCCCTAAGCCCAGATGCTACCTGTTAGAGAGTTCTCCAGGAACATGTAGGGGAAATTTCAGAATTGCTAGAAGTAGCATTTATTGAATCCTACTTTATATGCAGAACACCATCCTGGCCACTTGGATCTACACTAAAGCTAAGAAACACAGTCACTGCCTTTGGGGAGTGTACACTCTAACAGGGCTTCAGAAATGGGTTATGGAATTGGCTCTTGGAATTCCATAAATGGTAAGCTGCCTCTGAATTAAGTTTAAGAACAGGGAGTGCTGTCCTTTATCAAGGGAAAATCATGCCTCACAAATCTTCCT
Organism: Ornithorhynchus anatinus; assembly: GCF_004115215.2. Lineage (NCBI taxonomy): Eukaryota > Metazoa > Chordata > Mammalia > Monotremata > Ornithorhynchidae > Ornithorhynchus > Ornithorhynchus anatinus. The sequence goes on from NC_041741.1 coordinate 37,292,968, forward strand.
TAGTTCTCTGGAAGGACCCACAGGGCAGGTAGAATGGGAGAAAATTATTGGACATAACGGCCTTATATTTTTAATGGGACTTTAGGAAAATTAGGCACCAGCATTTTTTAAAGACTGTTTTCATAGAATAGAAAGTAATATCTGTCAATCAATCAATGGTCTTTATTGAGCACTTTGTGTGTGCAGAGCATTTTACTATGTACTTGGAAGAGTACAAAAGAAGTAGAGTTGGCAGACATGATCCCTACCCACAAGGAACCTACAATCCTAGAAAGGAAACTGGCTGAAAGATGGAAAGAGATGGATAAACGGTCACTTTTTTAGCTGTATAAGTATAAATACAGGGCCTGGTGTCACACCAGCTTTAATGTTTGCATAAATAATCTGGAGTGTAGAGTGAACAGTGAGATGTCCAAGTTTGCAGTCTGGAGCCACACTTACCAATTAGTGCTATTTATTGACTTTTTAGAGTCCAAAGCACTAGGTCAAGCCCAAGTACAGCAGAAGAAAGAGGCCTGGAAGAACTAGATTTCTGAGTTAATGGGCATAAACTGCAAGAAGATCTCACACAGCTGAGTGGGAAGAAAGTCTGCAGATGAGTTTCAGGATGAACAAGTGCAAGTTACTGGGGCTGGAAAAAATAACCCAAAATTATGACTAAAGCTTAACAACTTTGATTCTCAGCTACCATACAATAAAAGGATCTTGAAGTCACTGCTGTTTTTCTTTTCTCCTCAGAAAAAAACATTAGTTCAGACTAATGCAATCAGTGCTATTTATTGATCATTTCCCATGTACAGAAAGATTATATTTACTGAGTGCTTACTGTGTGCAGAGCTCTGTACTAAGCGCTTGGGAGAGTACAATATAACAGAGTTGGTAGTCATGAGCTTACAGTCTACGCTTGGGAGAGTATGATATAACAGAACTGCTAGGGACGATCTCTGCTCACAGAATACAGTCTAGAGGGGGACACTAACATTAACATAAAATACTGATAGGGGAAATGGCAAAGTATAAGGATATGTACTATAAGTATAAGGACCGTGAATGGGGTATCAAACTGCTTAACGGGTACAGAGCCAAGGATACAGGCAAAGCATAGAGAGGGCAAATATGGTTAGGAAATGAGAGAATTATTAGGGAAGACTTTATTATTTCAGGGAAGTTCTGATTGGATGAGAAACAGAATGGCCTAAAGGACAGAGCACAGGCCTGGGTATCAGAAGGCTCTGGGTTCTAATCCCAGCTCTGCTACCTGTCTGCTGTGTGAACCTGGGCAAGTCACTCAACTTCTCCATGCCTCAGTTACCTCATCTGCAAAATGGGGATTAAGACTGTGAGGCCGGTGTGAGACAGAGGCTGTAACCAACTCGATTATCATGCATCTACTCCAGTGTTTTGTACAGTGCCTGGTACACAGTAATAATAATAATTATTATGGTAATTGTTAAGCACTTACTCTGGGCCAAGTACTGTTCTAAGCACTGGGATAGATACAGGGTAATCAGGTTGTCCCACATGGGGTTCACATTTTTTAACCCCATTTTACAGATGAGGTAACTGGGGCACAGAGACCGTTAAGTGACTTACCCAAGGTCACACAGCGGACAAATGGTGGAGCTGGGATTAGATGAGTAAGTGCTTAACAAATAGCACAGTTATTATTATTATGGTGAGAATGGTAATCGGTCATATATGAAGCAGGAAGGAGAGGAAGGAGGGCACAAGTTAGGGGTTGACAATATGAAAAACTAAACTGATGCACAGTAAGTGGGCTGGTTGTAGTTGGACAAGAGCAAGGACAGGTATGAGGGAGACAGTTGAATGAGTTCCTTAAAGCTGATGGTGAAGAGTTTCTGTTGGATTTGGAGATGGGTGGGTAACGATTTGGAGGTTTTTGACAAGTGGGGATACCTGTGCAGAACAATCTTTTAGAAAACAATATGGGCAGCAGAGTGAAATACGACTGGAGAGAGGAGAGTCTGGAGGTAGGGAGGTCTGAGGGCAGACTGGTGCAGTGGTCAAAAGAAATATGTCAAGTGCTTGGACCAGCATGGTAGTAGTTTGGTTGGAGAGGAAAGGGCCTACTCTGGAGATGCTGTGAAGGTAAACCTCACAGGATTTTGAGTCACTGAATAAGCCGGGTTCAAGAAGAGAAATGAGTCAAGGATAATGGGCAAGCTTCCCTCTCCCTGATCTATAGGTAATACTCATTCTGCCTTTCAATTGCCATGTCGTTCAATTTTTCCCTCACCTCCATTTTCTCAAACTTACTTGCTCATTCCAATAATAATAACATTAATAACAATAAAATATTTAAGCACTTAATATGTCAACCACTGTTCTAAGGGCTTGGGTAGGTACAAGCTAATCAGGTTGGACAAAGGCTGTGTCCCACAAGGGGGTCACAGTCTTAATCCCCATTTTACAGATTAGGTAACAGGCACAGAGAAGTTAAGTGACTTGACCAAAGTCACACAGCAGATAAGTAGCGGTGTTAGAACCCAGACCCTCCCAGGCCAGTGCTCTATCCACTAGGCCATGCTGCTTCTCTTACTTCCTCTCTTATTTTCTCCCCGGTACCTTTATTCAGGATGCCATCAAAAAGAATGAGAAAAGTTACTCTTGGCATTTTATAAAGGAATGCGTAACAGGTGGGATAAGTTTGAAATATAATGTAGGAGATAAAGCAATCTTGTACCATTTAGAGAAACGCAGTAGAACAAATCATGCAATTCAAGCATGAAATATTGAGAAATTATGTCAAAATGAATAAAAAAGGGAAGAGAAGTTTTACACTTAGCATTCTGTGCCACAGAAACAAAACTCATCATAATGATGCCAGAGTGCAAAATGGAAAAAGGTGAGAAGAAAGAGTTAGGAGCTCAGGCGACAGAAGTGAAAGCCCAAACAATCAAGGGGAAAATGAGGACATGGTGTTTTCTGAGGGATGTGGAACAGATGGTTTAAACAAAGGATCTGTGCTGGTGGGTAATTTCTGTAATCCACATCATTTGCTGCGGGGAAAGTTATATTTTCAATTATTTGGTTGGCTAATGAAAGAGTGGCAAATAATTGTCAGCAGTATTGATTTTGAGCATATCTGATTATCAAAAAAGTAAATAACTTTCTATTCAAATGCATGTATGAAAATATACACAAAAGTTATGGGGACAAAAATAACTAAAGGCAGTAAAACTAATAGTTTTCCTTGTAGCATAATGGGTCACATTTCTTCTCGAAGTCTACAGTTACAGAGCCTCATTCTCTACCCATTTATAAACATCTCTCATAGTGGAGGAACATAAATATTGATGAACAAAGCATACTGTTATTGGAAGGAAACTTCAAACTGGTTTCCCCACAATACTGATGACATAATCAGAAAGAAAATCTAGAACCTGACCTCATGGCTTCATGAAGCTTACAATGTTAGGAAGGCGGTGTCCAAACTAAATCTTATAAAGATGAGCATATGACTTCCATCTCTCTGGTCCTTCAGACTTCCAATCGAAACTGAAATTAATGTTGGTACTTATTAAGCGCTTACTATGTGCAGAGCACTGTTCTAAGCGCTGGGGTAAACACAGGGGAATCAGGTCGTCCCACGTGGGGCTCACAGTCTTAATCCCCATTTTACAGATGAGGGAACTGAGGCACAGAGAAGTTAAGTGACTTGCCCACAGTCACACAGCTGACAAGTGGCAGAGCTGGGATTCGAACTCATGAGCCCTGACTCCAAAGCCCGTGCTCTTTCCACTGCGCCACGCTGCTTCTCCAAATCTTTTCTTCATTCTTCACTGATCGTCTCTCGACTCAACCCTCCTGCTGCCCCCTGGAATTAAAAGTCTCCGACACAGGATTTGCTTCTTTCAAGGTTTTATATTTCGGCACAGCAAGATCAATGTCTATCAGTGGTATTTACTGGGCACTTACTGTGCACAGAGCACTGTGTTAAGCACTTGAAAAAGTTCAATATAATAGAGTGGTAGACCCTATCCCTACCCACGAGGAGTTCAGTCTACTGCTACAGTTGAGGCTGGTTTCCCTCTCTTCAGCCCCGTTTCATCTGCTCTGTTCTTGAAGGCCTCCAGGAGCAAGGGGGGGATCGGGTAATGGCACTGAATCCTATCTGCCCATATATTCAACTGCATATTCAATTACCTTTATGAATTATTCTGCTTGTAAAACCTTTTAAGTATGTCTTCTCAATTAGGGCGTAATTTTTTTCTTATGGTATTCATTAAGCACTTACTATCTGACACGCCCTTCCTATGGCCTGGAACACACTCCCTCCTCAAATCCGACAATCACCCTCCCCACCTTCAAAGCCTTACTGACGGCACATCTCCTCCAGGAGGTCTTCCCTGACTAAACCCCCACTTTCCTCTTCTCCCGCTCCCTTCTGGGTTACCCTGGCTTGCTTTCTTTGTTCTTCCAACTGCCAGCCCCACAGCACTTATGTGCATACCTGTAACTTATTTATTTATATTGATATCTGCCTTCCCCACTCTAAGCCATAAGCTCGCTGAGGGCATGGAATGTGTCGGTTTATTGTTGTAGTGTATTCTCCCAAATGCTTAGTACACTGCTCTGCAAACAGTAAATGCTCAATAAATACAATTGAATGAATGATTGTACTAAGCACTGGGGTAGGCTGGACACAGTCCATGTCCCACATAGGGCTCACAGTCTTAATCTCCAATTTACAGATGACATAACTGAGGCAGAGAAGTTACCTGACTTGCCCAATATAACACAGCAAACAAGTGACAGAACCAGGATTAGGACCCATGTCCTTCTGACTCCCAGGCTCGAGCTCTATCCAAAAGGCCCCACTACTCTTTACGCCACACTGCTTCTTCTCGTGGGGAAGGGTCTGCATCGCCTGGATGTTTTCTCCTTTCCAAATACTTAATGCAGTACCTTGTATCCTGTGAACACTCAGTAAATATTACAATTATCATTGCTACCAATTCAACTTTCCCCAAGGCCGGAGCATTGCTGATGCGGTGCCTATTTGGGCTTTCTCAGGAGCATCAGGCCAAAGTTGCTGGGACTTGGGGGCTAACCCCCATCTCTCCCCTGACACATATTCTGTCGCCCCCTCAATAATCATCAAAGTCATAACAATAGTGTTTGTTAATTGCTTACTGTTTGTCAAATGCTGATCTAAGCACTGGGGTAGATTCAAGGTAATCAGGCTGGCTACAGTCCCTGTTCCACATGGCACAGGGGCATACAGAAGTGAAGTGATTTGCATGAAGTCACACAACAGACAAGTGACAGAGTCTGGATTAGAACCTATGTCTCTAACCTGAAAACAAAGCACCTATGCAGCTGGGTGGTTTTTTGGCTGTTTTTCTTTTTCTTTAATTTACAAGATAGGTCCAGCCATTGGACCCTACTCTACCTCTGCCCCAGGTCTCCCATCTCCACTGCAGCAGGGTTTTCTGTTCACTCTATGGCCTTCACCCCAGGAACGGCTCACCATCCTTGTCCCCCTCCCCCATGCCTGGAACTCCTAGCTCCTTCACCTATGGCAGACAAGCACTCTTCTCCAGAACTTTAAAGTCCTAACAAATCACACATCCTCAAGGAAACCTTCCCTGACTCATCTCTCATCTCCCCACTTTATTTCCCTCACTCCTGTGCCACCATGTACTTGAATACATGCTCCCTGAGCACTTAATCACCCCACTACCTCTCCCCACATTATATATGTATATATATATGGGTATATATACATTTATGTATATATATCCATATATATATATATAAATATATATGGATATATATATATAAATGTATATATACCCATATATATATATAAATATATATGGATATATATATATATAAATGTATATATACCCATATATATCTATAAATCTTTGATTCCCCTACCTCTAATTTATGTTGGTGTCCATCTCCCATGCTATATTGTAAGCTCCTTGAGGGCAAAGATTTTATTGCATCGTCCCAAGGGCTTAGTACAGTGTTTGGCACAGCTTAAGCACTCATTATATGTTACTGATGGCTCAATCTGGTCCAGGTTGGCCCTGGACATGAGCTAATGCCCAGCCCCGCTCATGAAAGAGCAAATGACCAATTTCCTGGGCCGCCTCCTGGCAGAGGACTTCTAGGCTGTGAGCTAGACCACCTAGGCTTCCAGACAGGTCTTGTTGTTTTGGGCAGGGAATATGTGTACCAACTAGGTTATACTATACTCTCCGAAGTGCTTAGCACAGTGCTCTGCACATGGTAAGTGCTCAATAATACCATTGATTGATTGACTTTGTTTAGAGTAGGACAGGGACTATCATACCATAGGCACCTGGCTTGACAGAGCATCCATTGGTCCTCTCCCAGTTTTGAAGTGCTGATTTTGTAGTTATCCCCATAAGCGTGTCCTGGCCCGAACCTTTATCTGGTCTGATCTAGAGCTGGATTAGGGAGAAACTTGAATATGCCCTTGCTAAAAGTTGAAGGACAGATGATAGAAGTGGTTCAATGTATTTTAGCATAATTCTTTGTATTCTACTTTTACATGCTCTATAACTCCAGGCAAAATTCCTTCACTTGGAAGAAAGATGAATATGGAAAATGTTTTGAATTATTATATTGGTAGGATTCACTCAAGATTTTGCACTCCAGAAAAACTCAGAGGTTTTTAATAACAAAAGCAATTACCTCTGGATAGTTAAAATGAAGAGATGTTAATAAAATCATTATATTTTCATTTTATGACCTGAGGAATGAATTCAGTAGAATCTCTCCTCAAGGAGCGTTAAAAAATAATTCAGTTTGCCTTTTCCTGTGTATCAGAAAGCAGAATTTCCCAGGCCTAGAACACACCTACTTGAATATGCATCAGGCATCAATTTAACTTTAAAATGAAAATGCTAGATCCCTTTCCAGTTCTAGGAAAAAAAAACAAATGGATCTTTTTCAAAGGTTAAGGGCTGAATGGTACCCATCAATTAAAGAAATAGCATGTGTGGGTTGGGTGGGGTTTTTTTGTCACTTGAAACAACATAAACAGCTAGTCGACAGAAAAACAGAACTATAGACGGAGAGTTCTAAACGTGGCCAAAATCTTGTCCTACACCAATCTCTTGAATGAAAATTAACCATATGAATTGCTAAAATAAATAGTCAGTATTCCTCATCCATTTTTAAGGTGCCAATATTCCCAGAAAACACTCAATTTCACAGCTGTGCTTAACACAAAACGGTGGGAGCAATCGGTTTTAAACGACACAACAACCGACTTCCTTAGGTGAAATGGCTGTAAAGTTGGAGGCTAACTAATCTCAAAATTATCCTTCCAAAAATACAGGTTTCCATCTATTGGTGTATTTCCAAATGGCAGATGAAGGAAAATGGAAGCACGGTAAAAAGTTTCAAAATTTGAAACCTAGGAATAATAATAATAACAATGATAGTGGTTGCGGCACTTATTAAGAGCTTACTAAGTGCCAAGTATTGTATTACATGCTCGGATAGATCAAAGATAACCAAGCTGGACAGAGTATTGAATGGGGCTCATCGTTTAAGTACTGAATCCCAATTTTACAGCTGAAGAAACTGAGGCACAGAGAACTTAAGGTGACTTGTCCAGAAAGGCAAATGGCAGAGCTAGGATTAGCAGTGTGGAGAAACAGTCTTGCCTAGTGGATAGAGCACGGGCCTGGAAGTCAAGACCTGGGTTCTAATCCTGGCTCTGTCACTTCCCTGCTGTGTGACCTTGGACAACTCACTTCAGTTCTCTGGGCCTTGATTCCCTCATCTGTGAAATGGGCATTACGACTGTGAGCCCCATGTGGAGACAGAGACTGTGTCCAATCTGAAAAGCTTGTATCTGCATCATCTTATGGATAACAACAATAATAATTACGGTTTTTGTTAAGCACTTACTATGTGCCAAGCACTGTTCTAAGTGTCTGGGTAGATATAAATTAATCAGGCTGTCCCCTGTGGGGATAACAGTCTTAATACCCACTTTACAGATGAGGGAACTGAGGCACATAGAAATTAAGGGCACACAACAGACAAGTGGCAGAGCCAGAATTAGAACCCATGATCTCTGACTCCCAAGCCCGTACTCTTCCCACTAAGCCATGCTGCTTCCCTATGGAAGAGCACGGGCCTGGGAATCAGAAGAATACAAATTCTAATCCCTGCTCCTCCTCTTGTCTGCTGTGTGACCTCAGGCAAGTCACTTCACTTCTCTGTGCGTCAGTTCCCTCATCTATAAAATGGGGATTACGACTCTGAGCCCCATGTTGGACAGGGATTGCATCCAACCCAATTACCTTGTATCTACCCCAGCACTTAATACAGTGCCTGGCACATAAGTAAGCACTTAAATACCATGATCATTATTACCTCAGTACTTAGTACAGTGTCTGACACATAATAAGTGCTTAATAAATACCATAGGATAAGGAACTAAGTCCTCGGACTCCAAAGCCTGTGCTCTTTCTAAGCCACCCTGAATATTTTATTAAATTTCAGCAATACCAAAACAGATCTTCATAGAAGCAATCCATCAGTGGCATCTGTTGAGCAATTACTATACGCAAAGCACTGTACTAAGCACTTGGGAGAGTACGATACAATAGAGTTGGCAGGTATATTCCCTACCCACAAGGAGTTTACAGTCTAGAGGAGGAGCTAGACATTAAAATAAATTATGGATATGTACATAAATGCTGTGGGACAGAGGGAAGGGTATACATCAAGTACAAGGGTACAAATCCAAATGAAATGGTGACACAGAAGGAAGAGGGAGTAGGGGAAATGAGGGCTTGTAAAGGAAGGTCTCCAGGAGGAGATGTGAATTTAATAAGGCGTTGAAGGTGGGGAGAGTGGTGGTCTGTCATGGTCTGAAGGGGGAGGGAGCTCCAGGCCAAGAGGGAGGACGTGGGCAAGGCATTAGTGGAGAGACAGATGAGATCAAGGACTTCAGCAGTGAAGTGACATTTCCCAGGCCAGAGAAGGGTTCATTAGAGCTGCCTGGGAGTTTTCTCCAAATCCCTGTCTCTGGCCTCTCTCTCCAAAGAAAAGTGAGGATGTTATTCCCTCCATCGCGAATGGATAGAGGGTCCCAATTGGGTAGTCAGGATGCCTATCAAACCTACTTGGCTTAGCTAGTAACCAGAGAGGCAGAGGTCATGAGGCCATACCCATAGTGTCCCCTCCATGACCTCTCCTCAGGTGATACTAGGCTTGCTGAGGGTTGTGCTAACCCCTGCCCAGCCAACAACCTACAGCTTGCGATGTTCACAAATGAGATGAATGCACCTCCCTGAGAAGCAGCACAGCAGTCTCACCTAATTCATGAACCCTCTCAAAGTACATTTTCAATAGGTAGATAGCATCACTCTCAAAAGTCGGCATAACAGCCCCTCAGCAGGGACCAATCTGTGACAGGTCAGCCATTCTCCCCTCTAGAATTGCCTCAGGGACAGAAAGAAGAGACATAAGCGATTACGGAGCAAAGACTGGTGTTAGGGGCATGGGAAAAAAGAGCAAATCAGAGGCAAAACAAAATGGGTCTGGCTAAATGAAATTTCACATAAAGACTGAACAGCAGCTAAATCTAACCACTATTCTAATATATGAATCCCTTAAAACTCTACTTTCCAAGCTAAAAAATAAATCATTTTCCTTCTCTCACTTGTGAAAGAGAAAGCGATGTGTGGGTGTCAGAAGGAGGAAGCTAACAGGGCACACATTATTGCACATGAAGAGGTGCAGCAGGGAGCAAGAATTAAGGAAGCTGGGAAAGGGCATAGGATCAGGAGGTAGGCAGCACTCACATTTTTTGAAGCCACCTACCAACTCATATATGTTTCTGCTTGAAAGAACACATTCCTAGCAGATGTATGATGCCGAAAAGCACAGTTATTTTCTAGCTACGTGGCTTTATCACTATGACTCGACAGAGTGCATTTGGGCGGGGGAAGAGGGGTTAGAGAAGAATCTTTCTAAGGAGATGTCATATACAGCTGTGAATCACTGTCCTGATGAAAAGCTGAATGGGCAATCAACCGACACAGACTGTCACTTATCAAAACTTCTGTAAAAAGTCAAAGGGGAATGCGGAAGTCTGAATCCATCAATCCCAACTTTTTTCCAGCTGCCGCTTAAGGGACTAGTTTGCCTCGGTGGCAAAATCGTTAGGAGCCAGAGTAATTTCAGTGAGCCTCAAAAGAACAATCAAGAGTCCAAACAAGAGCAACACTGGCATCTAGAGTCAGTGACCGTGTTGAAGAACACATCCCAGGAGCCTATCTTTAGTCACTTGTTTCCAACCTTGACAAAATACTGTTCCTATTTTTGCTCCACTGCACAGGGATCTAAAATAGGGCCCATACACATTCTCAACAAATAACATTTAGGGTCGCCCCCTCATATTGCAAAATTAATAAAGTTAAGATTCTTATTCACACAAAAAGGTGTGCAAAGTTGTTCACTGTAGGGGCTGAAAATGGCAAGAGAATATGCTCTTGAGTTACTAACCTTTTGGCACAACCCTTGGGTGGCTCCTTTGGATGGACCCAGCGTAAACAAACCATGAGGTCCTTGCTCGGGGAAGGGTAGGAAATGGTTCAAAATATATACCCAAAGAGCTGATGGACTGACTACACAGCTCAGGGTGAGATCTCTAGTAGCATTAGGATAGGCGACCAGACTGGTGTGTTACCAACAATACTATTTAAAAAGGGCGTGTACGAAGTTTCCCCCATGCTGAGCTGTTGCCCTCCGTTACCCACAGTATTCTTTTTTTTATTTCCTCCTCTTTGGGTCGCAATTTCCAAAGCATCTGTCTTAATCTCTCCATTTCCTACTGCTTTAAGCACTTAATACAGTGCTCTGCATGGTGAGCCCTCAAATACCACTGTTTGATTTATGCCAGTCTAATCTGTCCTGCTATGGTGTGCGGCTAAACCACAACGTGACATGCTTGGCTTGACTGTCTTTAAAAAGTTTTAAATCTGTAAATTTTTCTCCTTTTCAGATCACAGCACAACACTAGTTCAGGTACTTTGCTGCCATCCATTCTTCTCATATACTCTGGGCTGTATGCTCCTTGTGGGCGGGGAGTGAGTCTAACATCTCTGTTGTATTGTACTCCTCCATGTGCTTAGTACAGTGCGCTGTATATAATAAGTGCTCCATAAGTCAGGCATATGTCAGGCACTGTACTAAGGTCAAGGTAATCAGGTCGGACAAGGTTCCTGTCCCTCACCAGGCTCACTGTCGAATTTAGAGAAGAACGGGTATTGTAGCCCCATTTTCGAGATGAGGAAACTTAACAAGGAATTAATAGACTTGCTCAAGGTCATGGAGGAGAAAGGGGAAGATCCAGGATGAGAACTCAGGTTCTCTGACTCCCAGGACTGTGCTCTTTCCACTTGGCCACGCTGCTTCAGTGTAATGTCAACAGTGTTACACCGATGCTGGTGAATTTTACTCTTGTCTTATGCCGTCAAGTCGTTTCCGACCCTCAGGGACACCACAGACACATTTCTCCCAAAACACCCCGCTCTCTGTCTGCAATCATTACAGTAGTGTATCCATAGAGTTTTTCTGGTAAAAATATGGAAGTGGCATTGCCGCCTTCTGCGCAGTAAACTCCGCCCTCGACTCTCTCCCATGCTGCTGCTGCCCAGCATGGTTGAGTTTTGACATGCACCAGATTGCCTTCCACTCACTAGCCACTGCCCAAGCTAGGAATGGAATGGGTATGCCTCTGCTTGACTCTCCCTCCCGTATCTGAGACTGGTAGATTACTGGAAACTCTCCAGGTGCGACCCTGAGAGGGAGGATTTTGTTCTAGAACCTCATTATGTGTGAATCTGTTTCAGACTTTGAAGTATCACAAGTAGATGACATTGATGGAGGTTGCTCAAGGGAACTATTTGCAATCCTACTCCCTCAGCCCCAGGGCTTAGACACTATGACTGCTTTACAGACCTTCAGTTAGCCTGAATTTTGATGCCAGGTTGGCATCACCCTCCATCTGTCACCCTGCAAAGGACATGCTAACCCTCTTCATTCATCTTTCCACCTTTTTCCCTATCCCGGAAGCGTTTGACAACACCGATAACCTGAGTAACAGAATTCAGTGATGATATTCAATTCTGTCAGGTTTGGCTAAGTGCACACTTTGCCAGGTGCAAACTCAGAGTTCTTCAGGTTAACTGTCAACCCATAGCACTTAGCTGATTCTTAAAAGCAGAGCGTAATACTCATCAGCATCTCTCACATATATGCTTCTAGTTCACAGTCATTAGCGTAAGGGAACTCCTGCATGACTGATTCAAGGACTTTTTATTTTGCTGGCCAAAACAGTCTAAAGGAGTGGGCTAAGAGGATTAGAAAAACAAGAGAAAAGATGATTTTGATGATTAATTCAAGGCTCCTTCATGTTAAAACAAATACCTTTGACTGTTGGGATATAATTCTGGAACCATCAGATAAGGCTGACAAAAGCATGCATCCTTGGCAACTATTTTAAAATACGTTTGCTTGGCTCCTTAATGCTTCCCGCTTTTCAACCAATTCCAATTTCCAATTTCATCTAAGTCTCCTTCAGGTTAAGTTGCTTGACTTGATATAGTGGTGGGGGGCATTTGCGATTCTAGTGATAATGTTTGGTGGATTTTTCTGAAGGTGGTGCTGAGCCTTGGAGAGCGGCCTGACTCGGAACTGAGGCTCCTTCACAGAGGGCTGACACCGTGGCCAGCGGCCAGGCATCAGCACCTGCAGAACCTTGTCTGGGCCAAATCGATGGTCTAGGAGGGGTGCACGATGAAAATGGCCAATTCCAGAGTAAAGGAGCACCTGTTGATCAGTAAGCTGAAGAGGACAATCTAAAGCACAGTGAGCGTAAATTATTGCTTCAGGATACACATAAAGAAAAATTGCTTCGTTATATTCAATGCATTTGGAAAAGTTCTAACTCATGCTAAATACGAAGCACTGAGGCACCCACTTACACAGAGTCCTTAGAAAATAGCTACGGTTCATTTTGAGAGAACAAATGAAACTATAGCAAAAGTTTCTGCCTCCCACACTCTTTTTCCCTCCTATATTTCCAGCTTCGATATCTCACTTTGCAAAGGCACTTTTCTTCTGCTTTAAAAAATGCTCCAGCTTCTCCTAGAGTCAAAAAGCCTTCTCTGAAGCCAAATGCACCCTCCAGCTTTCAACCCATCATTCTGCTCTCACTCCTCTGCCAATTCCTCAGACTGCTACCACTGTTACCTTCAATTCCTCTCTACCAGCTTTCTCCTTGACCCACTCTCACCATCAGTGGTATTTATTGACTGCTTACTATATGCAGAGCACTTTAAGGAGAGCACAATATAACAGTTGATAGACATATATATTCCCCTCCCACAAGCTTACAGTCTAGTGGGCGAGACAGACATAATGTAAATCATTTATAATACATAATTTAAAGATATGCATATACATAAGTGCTGTGGGGTTGAGAGTACAGCAAGTGTTCAATAAATACCACTGATTTTTGAATTCCAGTGTAGGCTGTGATCCTTGGGGAGACTGTAGGGAGAGGGGTATGGAGAAAATAGAGGAAGAGTAGAAAGAGGCTTCAATAGTACTGGGGTTTCCAAACAATTGTTGATAACAGCAAGGAATCTGCTTTCAAAAAAAAAACCTTTCCCATGCCTAGTCTAGATGTCCCTTCTGCTACTAACAGTCATCAACTAGCATTAATACTGTGTAGCTCCCACTACCAAAGGAACTGGAGCTCCCTTGACTCTATAAAAATAGATGTCCAAACACATCTGACTCAAGTCAGTAAGGAAATTGCTTCCATATAGCTATACATTAATGATCATGTACTTCTTCTACAGTTTGAGTTTAAAATAAACCGATTGGTATCTCCAATGCTGGAAATTGTGTCAAATAACAACACTGGACAGATTTAGTTCAGTGATACGTTGTCAGGCAGTTTAAATGTAAAATGTTTTGAGCTGTGACAGGAGGTGGCTTAGTGCCTTTCTTTAAACAATCTCTGACAAAGAATGAAAAGTTTCATATCTAAATTTTCCGGATAAATTTTTTTTATTACTCCTGTGTTGGAGGGATTTTGGTCATTATTTGACTGGAAGCAATTTCTGTAAAACCTACAAACTTCAAACTGATTTTTAATCTAAAAGGCATCTAGATATAAATAATCTTCCACTAGAGTTGGAGAAGGAATGATGGAACAATGGAAAGACCCTTTATCACCAGCTGAGTCCATGCTACTTTGCCATTTGTTCCATTTGCACTTTTTTCAGTTGGAGCTGTGGAACAGGGAGAGCTCCGAGTTGAGCACAGCTAATGGCATACAAAGATAGAGTGATATTATGAGATCTGTCCCCTCTAGAATGTAAACTCTTTGAGGGTGAGGATTGTCTCTGTTTAATCTAAGGTACTGTCCAATGCCTTACTCCAAGTACAAGGGCAACACTGAAGGAGGTAGAAGAAGAGGAAATGAGGGATTTTTCAGGGAAGGCCTCTTGGAAATATGCTTTTAAGGCAGCTCTGAAGATGGGGAGAGTGACCATCTGAAGGATAAAGCGAGGACGTACTATGCCAGAGGCAGGATATGGGTGAGAGATCTGTAGAGAGATAGATGAGATCCTTTTAGAAAGCTTTAATTCCAATCAAATCAATTCTAGAGTCCACTGTCACCTTTTTCTACCTCTATGGAAGGGCAGGTAGCCAGAAAGAGTGTGTTCCAAGCTGTAACTACAGAAGGCTGCAAGAGGCCACCCTAATGGAGAAAGCAGGTCATTAGCCACCACTTCAAGTGTCTGCCTTAATCCTCACGCCACTAAAGATTTTTGTTGGCCTGAGCTCCTCCACTTAACTTAATCGACTGACATTTTTTAAATATTTAGTATCTGTCAAACTCACTTCTAAGCGCAGGAATTGATACAAGACACAGCCCCTGTCCAACAAGAGGCTCACAGTTTAAGCAGGAGGGAAAAAAGGTATTTAGTCCCCACTTTACCCATGTGGAAACTGTGGGCAGTGAACGTCTCTACCACCTCACATATTGTACTCTCCCTAGCACTTAGTACAGTGCTCTGCACATAGTAAGCGCTCAATAAATAAGACAGAGAAGTTAAGTGACTTGACCAAGGTCACACAGCAGGCAAGTGGCAGATCCAGATTAGAATCCAGGTCCTCTGATTCCCAGGCCTGTGGTCTTTCCAATTTGGCTCGATGACAGCAGCCGAACTTGTGGGCTGGGCCCACAATGGTGATACCCCCTTTCCTTCCCACTGCCTCTACTTCCCCGAGCCCTTGCTCACCTGACTTCTCCTCCACTCCCAGCCCCTCGCTAGAGCATCCCCCCAACATCTGGTAGGCCTCTCCTTAGCCCCAGGCCACCATCCCGAAAGCCTCTGCCTTAATTGGTCCTTGGGTATTTCTAAAGTCTGCCAAGAAGTCTAACTCTTAGATAATTACATTTCCCTCTTGTTGGAGCCTGAGCAACATTTCTTATAAGGGAGTAAGCAATTTAAAACCCAATTTTGCCCTTTATGTGAGTTGTACGGGAAAAGACAGGACTAATAGAACAAATTTTTGCCTCACTGGAAGTGGGCTGCAGTGCATAGATTGGATTCAAGAACTTAAAAGTTGTGATGTGACTTTATTCTTCAGTAATTCTCCACCCCTCTGAGAATGTGACAGTGGGTGAAGTATGTGTCACTAGTCATAAAAATGATTAAGTAAAGCAATAATGCTGCAAACACTGACCCTGTCTCTAACAGATATATTTGGGGAAAATTTTCCATGGAGACTACCAGCAAAAAGGAAAAAAAAAATAGTGTGGCATATTTAGTTGGTCCCAGGCTGAAATTCTTGGAATTGCACAACATCTTAGAAAGAAAGTTTGAAGTTCTAATTGTCCTCTAAATTATGCCTTTGAAAAAATCCCATACCCTTTTTTGGAATCTCTGCCTAGACCTGTGTTGATCCTGCATTTCTGGAAATCATAAATGCAATATAATCAACAGAAAGTGGTGTCGTGTAATTCTGGCATTATGCTAAAACAGTAGTGATGGTAGAGAATATTAACAATTCTGGGGGAAAAAGATTGAAACATCAATGGAGTCCAATACGGAAACAAGAAAGTGTGAGTTCAATATAAGAAAAAGCTTTCAAATGTCAACTTTATTATGGCAGAATAAGCCATACAAATTAGTGTTACGTCAGAAATGCCAATGTAAGTCTTCCACTAACAGAACTGTAAACTAGCACTAAAAATAATTCTTTCAAGCCAAACATGGAAGAATAACTAGAAGTAAACTTGCAATTATTCAAGGGAAATAAAATATCCCCAATTGAGCACAAACGTGATTGTGACACTAGTATTCTATCTACCGAACTGACTTAAAATCTAAGTTTAAACTTTAAAATCTAAGTTAAACTAAGTTAACTCTAAAATCTAAGTTAACCTAAGTTAAGTCTAAAATATAAGTTAAACTAAGACCCAAAGTGGCTGTAAAAATAAGGCACAGTCAATTTTGTGATTTTAAAGAGAGCGTAATGGACAGAAGCTATTATTGCATTAAAACGTCTTTGATATGCAGAGATAAGGAGTAGATACATTGTGAACGGCAACTTAACTTCAGTGTTCTTGCTACTGTCCTTGAATTAGAATGGTCTTTTTTTTATATATATATATATTTTCTACTCTCCAGAAGCAATTATCCAAGCAAGACAAAACCCACATAACCCAGTCTTTGACTGCAGACACTGAGATTCTATCAACACAGAAACTGGGAAAAAAATCTTTCCTTCTTTTCAGTTCTTTCACAGCAACAGATTCATTTCATCAAAGTGGCTTTTACCAGCCAAGAGGGATTGTAGTCCAATTTTTGAAGCTGTTGACTGCAGCTCCAATAGCACCTCAGAGATCTGACTGAGCAAATCTGGCCAAGTCTCTGACCTGAAGAACTAACATGTCGCCAGCCACATGACTGGCTCTGTTGCCATGGAAATGACCAGCTGCAACTAGAAAATGATTGATTCTATCTGCAATATAATCCGAAAACCCTTTCAGTTCAGAACATGGGCTGTTGACAGTTCAGAAATACCAAGCTGCTGACAACTCTAAACATTTCTCTGGTTGAAATTTTGCTGTCACTTTGGTTAAGCCAAGAAAAGTTATTTAGGTTTTGACATAACAAATGATTTTATGTTGCCTTGATTTGTTTCATACAGATGTCACCATCAGGACAGCACAGAACTTTAGCTTGATGGAAAATGGCATCAGTGACCCTTTGTCAGCTTCTTGCTTCCTTCTCTCTCCCTTCCTATAATCCCTTTGTCCACCACTTCTTCCACCTCACAGTGATCTGAGCCAAGCTTCTTCCGTTCACTTCACTTTCCTTCTCCCCAAAATCCGATGGAAATTAAAACAAAAATTAATTTTAAGAATTGAAAATGGGCTAAACACATCACATCTATGAGAGAGACAGAAAAATTAATTGTCTTTTCCCTGTACTCTCCCAAGCACAGTGCTCTGCACACAGTAAACGCTTAACTGATTGATAACATAACTTTGCGGTCATGAAAATTGGCACTCTTTCCACTAGGCCACGCTATTTCGTTAATATGGCAACATAAGCAATCCCCAAAGACAATGAAAGTTACCTTTTCCTTAACCACTTTCAGGCTGAAAGTGGATACTTTCTTTTTACAGTTAATCACAGAAGAGACTTCACAAAGGTGTTGACTATTGACTGGATACCTCTTTTCAGATTTGGGAATTAGATTTCACTTCTTTCATTTGATGACTGTTTCTTGAATTATTTCCCTCATTTTTTTAATACCTGCATTGTGTTCATTTAAAGACAGATTTCATTAGCTTAAAATTTACAAACACAATGTCTACATTAGTATGCATTGGCCAGCTCTAAGTGAAATGGCAATGTTGTAACGACTTTATCAGGAACTTCTATTTAAATAATACATTTTTGGAATGCAACTTCAAATTATCTCTCTTAGAGGTCTAATGCTTTTAAGAGAAGATACACTCCAACTGTGCCCAGGGTAATTTTAATTAATAAATGAATGCACAGAAAGCAAATGTTAATGGATGCTTCTGTTGGGTTTCCTGTGATTCTGCATCAACTAAGCAAAAACACAAACTCTAAAAAAACAAGCTGAGGGAAAAGTGATATCAATTTTAAAAGAGCATAGAATGGGAATAATGATTGCCTTGCTGATGCGAAAACCAATTACTGACATTCATGACTTATTTTCTATTCTCATTTCCACTCCACGAGATCACTTTGGATGCCCTTCTATAACATCCAGGAAAAAAAAATCAATGACATCCCATTAAATTTTAGTTGAGAATTTTTCTAGCATTCACGAGTGGCTTACTTCTCCGAAGCAATTATTTTCTTTTCTGTGACCATTCTGTGATTAATCCTCTCTATTAGAGACATGCCAAATCTGCTTTTCAGATCCAAGCTTCCATTTTATCTGTGTGTTTCTAAATGCTAAATGACTGGGAAACTAAAAATTGACATACTGAAGCAGTCCATTATTGGTTTTGTTTCCTCCATTGATAATCAATACCTGTTGTGTTCCAGGAAAGATGCCTGCAGTTTTCCACTCTTCACCAGGTCAATGGGGCACATTCAACATGGGCAGGTTAATAGTTACTTTATGCCTGGAAGCATAAAGAATTCCCATCCTGTACTGAATGCAGCTCCAAGAAGGAATCATAAATATATTCATTCAATAGTATTTATTGAGCGCTTACTATGTGCAGAGCACTGTACTAAGCGCTTGGAATGTACAAATCGGTAACAGATAGAGACAGTCCCTGCCCTTTGACGGGTTTACAGTCTAATCCCAATCTAAGCTGGGCTACTCTGGTCTGGGCTGGGCTGACTCTCTGAACTATGGCCCAGGTTGAGCTGGGTTTGGTTTCTCCTCCAGAGACCGAGAAAGGACATTCACACAGACACAGAGAAAAGCGATCTCACTTTTCAGACCTGAAGACCTTGTTCGTGAGTTGGCACGCTGCTCCAGAGAAAAGGTCAAACATGGGGGGCTATTTGTGACTCTCCTCCAACGGGGACGATACATGGAAGAGCCACTGCAGAGACTGCAGTATCCCAGGCCTATCATATGGGTGGGACCGCCGCTGCCGGGACAGTGGCCACTGGGCTGCTTGGACTACAACTATGACCAGCCCCTGCTTGGGCACTGCCAACACTGTCCCAAGAAACAAGTCCCAGAGTCTTACAACGGCCTGGCTTAGGTTCACTGTTGGGCCAGCTCAGATGGACCAGTCTTCCTTTGGATGCAGAATCCACTCAAAATGAGTCAGGCAGACACTGCCTACAGTTTCCAGATGGGCTTGGAGAGAGAGAATGAAAAGAAAAAAAACCTAAGAGGAGAAAAAAAGTGTGTGAAAGGGAAAAGGGGCATTTTTTCCCCTTAGCTTAACAGATGCACCGATTCCTATCAGACTTCCCAAACATAAGACGACACATAATTCCCTCACAATGCCTCTGCTTTAGTGGCTAAAGGAATTTTATGGATAGTAGAGACCTGAAATCATTTCTTGGCTCCTTCACAGTCGTGCTACAGACAGTCACCACCTTTAGTCCCTCAGATTGTCTCGCTAAAAAATGGGACTAATGAAATCTGTTCTCAAGATTCAATAATGGGAAGCAAGATTATTCAGGGAGTCATGACCTACATCTATATTTGCTGAAAATCACAAGCTGCACTCCTGCTCAAACAGTGAATCATCCAATAATATTTACTGAATGTCTAAGTTCCTTGGAGGCAGGAAACCTGGCACTATTTTGATTTGTACTTCCTAGGGGTTTAGTACAGTACATTGCACCAAGTAGGGGCTCCATAAATATTGTCACTACTGCAAAAGTTGTGTGTGGCTTAGTGGATAGAGCATGGGCCTGGGAGTCAGAAGGACCTGGGTTTTAACCCGGCTTCACACATGTCTGCTGTATGACCTTGGGCAAGTCACAACTTCTCTGGGCCTCTGTGACCTCAACTATTAAGTGGAGATTAAGAGTGTGAGCTCCATTTGGGACAGGGACTGTGTCCAACCTGATTAACTTGTACCTACCCCAAGGCATAGAATGGTGTTTGGCATGTAGTAAGAGCTTTAGAAGTACCATTATTATTTTATTATTATTATTAAGTGCTTTGAAGAGAGTATACTATAGAAGACCGGATCCCTGCCCTCAGAAAGCCTCAGGCAAAAGACAGGAGAGAGAAAAAGGGATTAAGTGTAAAATAAAAAATTCCATACACCTTGCAAAAATAATCAGGGAGTGGTCCAAAAAGGTATTTCTCTACTCAAATGCAATTTTCAAGTCACCCACATCTAAAAATTCTATATGGAGTCTTTTTTAGAAATCTACCTTAATTCTAGTGCTTTTATTACATGGTCCTTCATAGAAACATGCAACCATGCAAAGTTCAATACTTCACAAAGGAAAAGGATAGAAATAAAAGAATGAGTAGAGAGATGGCAAGGAATCAAAAAGATGCATTATGGTGCGAATCAAAGTAACTGAATATTTATGTTTAATCCACTTATGTTTAATCAAAAGAATTCTATTCCATCTAAATTTGGGGGTCTTTTCCACTACTAGAGTCAGAAGGGACTATATCTAAGTCCCACCTGTGTTCTCTTTCCCAATCAATTACTTCTTGTGTGCCTACTGCATGTAAAGCATTGTACTATGTGCTTGGGAGACTACAACAACAGAGTAGGTAGACATGTTCCCTCCCAGCACTCAGTACAGTGTTCTGCACACTGTAAATCCTTTAATTAATACTATAACTATATAACCATTTATCCATCTAGCTCTACCTTTCCATTATTTTTATCCTAACTGTAAATAGTATGGTGTCTAACTCCTCCTCTCTTAGATTGTAAACCCCTTGAGGACGTACATTAGTAATAGTAGCAGTCATGTTGAAGGTATGGCGCATTGTGTTAGGTGCTTGGGAAGTTCAGAATAATTTTAGGAATAATGAAGTACCTGCCCACAGCGAGTTTATGCTCTAGGGGGACAGGCAAACACAAAAAATGTACAATTAGGGTGGTCGAAAAAATTACTTGAGTAAATTCACTGCTAAGGAGGCTGTAAATAAGATGGCCTTTTCTACTGTTATTGTACTCTTCCAAGTGGCTATCACAGTGCTCTGCACCTAGTAGATATTTTTCACTGGCTGACTGACAAGGTCCGGGAGAATAATCTTCAACAGACTTTAAGCCCTGAAGCATTTGGCCTCCCTTCCCTAATAATGATCTCCTGGTGACTGACTGAATCCGATAATCTTTAACACTCTCCCTGAATGACCCGATGCTTACAATTTTAACAACCTTAGTAATAAGCCTTCCACTCTTCTCCACTCTTAACTATGGAATATTTGTCCATGTGTCTGCTGTCCTCCTCATTCAATTGCAAACTCCTCAAGGAGAAGAATGATGGTAATTGTTATTTTGTACAATCTCCACTCACCCAGTTCAGTGTTCTGTCTTCACTATGCACTCGGTAAATTATGTTGCTACTGATACTTGTTTTATTCTGGTTAGCAGAAACATTATCCTAAAGGATGAATGAGTGAAAAAGGTTTCAGAGAGAAAACCAGCAAAACATAAGAAAGATCCCCATTGGACACTTCCCTCTGACAGAGATTAGTTTCACAGCTCAGTAAGGTTGTCAGTGGCTTATTCATGTAGACTCATCTATCTAAGAATATGACCCTATATTAATATGACCGTCTTTGAAATCTGGCAATCATTTATTCATTTATCCCAAAAGTATTTATTGATTTTACTGTGTGCAGAACCCTGAGCTGGATACTGAGGGAAAAAAATACAAGGATGACAATTAATTAGACATAAGCCCTGGCCCAAAGAGGATTCACAGTCTAAGACTAGGTGGGAGAAGAAGGGAATTGCTGATGGACAGATAAAGACATACTGAAATAATGAAAATGAAAAGCAACATAAAGAGAGGAAAATGATAACTCTCTCCCCACACACACAGTCCTTATTTTTGCCCTAAATTGCCTTAAAACATAGGAACTGACATATTTTCTTAAAATAATTTTCTTAGACTTACTCCTCTTTTACAATGAATTTATTCTTCGGGGTGAAAAATAATATTCCTGGATACTGAAATAGTGTATTCTCTACTAATGTATCACTTTAAAATTGAGATTTTGTGCTAACTTCCTTTGCCATTAGGCAATACGATTTTATCCAAGCCTTTCTTATCAAAAGAGCTGTTTGGATGCACATACTTGTATTTTGAAATAGAATGAGTAAACTGATATATTATGTCAAATGATGAAGAAAAGCTGAGAAGTGGCAGAGATTAATTTAATTAACGGGAAGTGGTGTCAAAGATAACTTGAATTATCAAGGCAAATTATTCCAAAAAACACTTCAATTAACTCAGAAAATGGGGAAAAAAAATAAAGCATAGTTGTACAGGAAGAGTCTGCCATTACTAGCCTAGGTTTTTTTTTGGGGGGGGGGGAGGTTTACAGTGTGGCAGGTGAAAACTAAACTCAGAGCTGGCAGAAAGGATATTTACATAACTGAAGCAGACCAGTGTTACATCCCCAGAGAGGGAAACAAGGACCCTTGACAAAATTTAAATGGAAAACATATTCTACTTCAGAATTGATGTCTCCACCATGTTACCAATCCTAATGAGACAATTCTGCTTCTACATCTCTGTAAGACTGTGAATGAAATGATATTATGCATCAGAAGGTTACATAATGATGACCAGAAGCTATATTAAGTCAATTTATTATTCATGGACAATTAAGAGAAATAATTGACTTGAAAATAATTACCAGGGCTCCTCCAGCTTTAAAATGTCTAATGGGGAGATAATTGGAAATAAATATCCACCATCATCTTTTAGACACAAATGGTAAAACTTCAAGTGATAGGAAGTGGTTTCAGTAAAGAAACGATCGGAAAACTCACAAGACAAGAACTCTTTCTGGTAAATGTAAAGTGGGCCCAATACCACCCAGATACAAAGGCTAGGAAGGTTCTGATAACTATTAAAATCTCCCAACTTTTTAGGCTATCACATCATTGAAAGTAGTTTCTACTCTCTCCTAATGATTGGGCACTGTAACGCGTATGCGCATACACAGAGGTAGAAGACAAGCAGATGACTATGAGCTACTTGAGAGAATTAGGAAAGCTCTATGGACCAACAATAACTAAATGACCAAGATTAGGTTCTATCCACCTGTACCCAGTAATCCTAAACCCTAAATTTCCATCAATAATGCAGACAAATGATTCTGTTCCCTAGGCAGCACTCTGTACAGTGATGCATGAGCAGAAATAGAGAATCAAATCTAGAACAATAGTCACATCTTTTGTCATCTGTTAGTGTGTGGGAGTGATAGACAGCAAGTTTCAAAGGAAACAATGTCTACAGAGCAACTGTAGTGTTCAGCCTTGAAAATAGCTCTGAATTCTGGTCGGGCCACAGACTTCACATCAGACTTAAGTGGTTTTCTCAACATCACTTAATAACTATACCTAGTAGTAGCATTTACTGAGTGTCTACTTGGTGTGGAGTACAGAATAACAAAGTTAACAGATTCCTCATCCCCAAGGGGGCAAATAGTAAACTGCAAGAGAGGACCATTAAAGGACATAATCCTGGAATGCAAAGATGATGTTAATTTATCACCATCTAAATGTTTATCACACACTGCAATGCAATTTTAGGTCCTTGAGGAGACTAAATGGCAGCAGGGAACCCAAACCACAGTTGCATGAGGAGATGAAGTCGAAGGGAAAGGTAAGCAAGAAATGCTTTTAAAGCAGTACGTTCAACTTCAAAAAATAGAGCATAGCTTGACACAGTTGGGAAAGAGTGGAAGCAGATTGACTAGCCTGAACTCGGCAACCAGTTCACAAATCAATCAATCCATAGTATTTCTTGAGTGCTTCCTGTGTACAGAGCACTGTACTAAGCACTTGGGACAGTACAAAGAGACTGTAAAAGTGAGAGACAGAAAAACTAAAAATACCTTCAGATACTTTAAGTGGCATATCTGACAGGACAGCAAAGGATGACCATTATTTGTGCACAGGGTGCAAGTAACTGCCAGTCACACATTGTTCTTTTTAGTCACATCCACACACACACACGGGTACAATCCTTCTTTAGAAAACCTCATCTTTTAAACCTGAGGAATTGGCATAGCTCAATCAATCAGTGATATTTACTGAGTATTAAGTGATATTTACGGTACGAAGCACTTGGGAGAGTACAGTACAGCCAAGTGGGTAAATGATAGGCAAGAGATATTACTCACATTTTTATGCTCTCTGCCACAGCCATGGCACTCATTCACAATATCCTAACCTTAGCCCACAACAAACATTGAAAGGTAATAATAATAATATAGTGGTAGTATATGTTAAGTGCTTAATATGTGCCACGCATTAAGTACTGGGTTAGATACAAGGTAATCCAATCAGACACTGTCCCTTTCCCACAGTAGGCTCACAGTGTTAATCCCCATTTTATAGATGAGGTAACTGAGGTGCAGAGAAGTGAAGTGACTTACCCAAGGTTAAACAACAGACACGTGGTGGAGCCGGGATTATAACCTACATCCTCTGACTCCCAGGTCTGTGTTCTTTCCACTCGGCTATGCTGCTCCTCAAGGTTAGACTGCCGCAAAATCCTCTCCACAAATATGCTGATAATTTGCTCACTTTGGCTCACAGAGACAAGCAATAAAACTATCTTGGAGACACAAAACACTCCCCTCTGGGGAGAGAGTAACATTCCTGTGTCCTCCCCAAATCCAGACTGCAGTTTCTAAAAACCAACTTCCAGACTCCTTGGTAAGACAATACAGTCTGTCTCAACTGTTCCTTCCTATCCAACAGGCTCTGAGAAATTAGCAAGCAATTCCATTTGCCTCAGGATTCCAGGGACCACTCCACAATCTCTGACTGAGGCCTTCACACTTGCTCAAAGCTTCCTGGTTCTGTAGCACTGATGCTCTGGTCTTTCAAAGAAATAGAAATGACCAGAACTGCTCTTTCCAAATCTGGTTTCAGTTAGCCGAGTCCAACGACCATACCTGATACAAGCCTGGCAACGTAAACTTTCACTACTTTCCCGTCTCACCAACAAAAGACTCAGAAAGTCAGATGCAACAGTCACACATTCCCAGAAAGTTAAGAAATTTGGCGGGTTACAGCTTCTTTCAGTAATAACCTTAGGAAGGTTACTTTATAAAGGAAAAATTACCATGGAAAAGCCTTCTTAGTATGTTGTCAGAACATGCATCGACTACATAAGAGATGCATTCTTATGTATTCCACCATTCTTATGGTGGAAAAGAGATGCAGTTACTGAAAGGTTCCATATCCCTATACAAATAAAAGTTTAAATATTTTAATGGTATTTGTTAAGCGCTTACTGTGTGCCAGGCACTGTGCTAAGTGTGGGGAAGATTCAAGCTAATCGGGTTGGACAATCTCTTGACTTGCCCAAGGTCACACATCAGACAAGTGGCAGAGCCGGAATTGGAACCTGGGCACATCTGACTCCCAGATTTGTGCTCCGTCCACTAGGCCATGCTGCTTCTCTAAATATCAATGAAATCATTCCCATGAGCGTATTGCTAGGTGCAGACGCCAGCTACCTGACTCTCAAGTTAACAGGGACGTGGTTCCTGTTTCCTGGGTTTATAAATGCTGCTTTTACTCCCAGTATTTATAAGCAATGCCTGTCAGAGGAATTTGTAACTGATTGCATTTGATCTCAGTTTAAATTTGGCTTCCATGACTTGAACCCCCTACTGGTCCCAAGTAGTTTCTTGGAATTGTTGACTTTTCCATCCAAAGCCATTCTTTCAGCTTCCATTTCGGAACTATTCACTAAATCCAATCTACTCCAACCATGCTGAGACATAGATATTTCTAACAAAGCAGAGAGAAGGGGAAAACAAGTCGTTTCATGCATTTCCTTTGAGAGGCATGTTAAATGTCACAAGCTGTGTGAACCTGAAGCTCATCCAGGTAAATGAACTCATTCATTCGGATTTTTCTAAGTGCAGCTGCAAATCTGCCACTGTTGAAAATCCACAGTCGAAAGATTTCATGGAGAGAAGGGAAAGTGCCTCAATGGAGATATCTCTGATTCCCTGGAAATCCAGGGCCTAGTTCCTACAGAACCAGGGAGGCTGTGAGGAAATGATGAGGTCCTCGGAGTCTGAGATTGGCTGATTGTCACTGGGATCCTGAAGCAAGTGGACTGGCTTCCTGCTTTCCCAGAAATTGACAGGTAGGAGGTAGAGGATAACGTCAAATATCTGTTACTATCTTACTAGGGGATTTTCATATTTTTCTCATTTTGGATTGCTTGACCGATCTACTTGGCTACTTTTCCCCCCTTACTCCTTCCCAGAGGATTGCTTCTTACCCCCCCAGAAATGGACTCGCAATAATGGTTCCCAGGAGAAAATGCACTCGGCGCCTCATTCGGTCCCCATGAATGATACACTGACACACCGTACGAAGAGAGCAGGTGTACACACGTGACACAATGTCATCTAGATGGAAAATGTTGTTACACTCAGGATAAACCCCGTACCTCTACTGAAGCCAGTCATTTGCTCTTCTCAGATCAATCAGTGGTATTTCTTGAGCACTATGCTAAGCACTTGGGAGAGTACGTACGGTAGAGTTGGAAAACACAATCCCGACCCATAGGAAGCTTAGAGCCTAGAGGACCATTCCCCACAAACCCGTTCTCTCAGTTGATATAGGTTGGCAAATTGCTCTGAGCCTATTAGAGAAACTGTTTTCTGAAGATGGCCTTGACATAGCTATGCTTTGCCAACTTCAGGTTGGATAACAACGTCTAATGCTTCTCAACGGTTTTAATTCATTCAGATTCATTTACTGAGCAGGAACTTTGTGTGCAGGCTGCCTTTTCAACAGTGCTGGTGGCAGAAAACTTATTATAATACCCTTGGTGATAGCCATCTCTATATACCAAAAGGAAGTACATAATGGATCTGGGGCCCGGATAGACAGCTATTCAACGGTGAACTACTCCATCTATAATGCCCAGTAAGATTTCCGCCTTTACCAAAGAAATAAATAAGTTGGAAGCGGGGGGGGGGGGGGGGAGGAGGGGCTTGCTGCCATAGCAACTCATATATAGGCAGTGGGGAGGTGCTACTGGGCCCCAGGGATTATCCGCTTATTCTTTTGAGAAAAACTCCTTCCTGAAGGCAGAGCAGGAAATGCCAGTGAGATTAGTCTTCGATCCTAAAAAAGGGCTCCCTTCTTTCCTGGGGCACCACTCCTCTAAGTCTATAGAGTTCAAATTATATATTTTCACTTCCCATGAGGAATGGTGGGTATATGCATTTTGGGTATTTCCATATCTTCCTCTATTTTCCCCCCACATTACAACAAAAGCACTGTGAGGACAGGGAACATATAATGTGTTCCTGTTCCCTCTCCAAAAAGCTTACTTAATATGATGCACTGCACTCAGTAGGCACTCAGTAAATAGCATTTCTACCATGACTTCTTATTAATAATGACAATAATGGTATTTATGAAGTCTTTATTATTTGCCAGGCACTGTGCAAAGCTCTGGAGTAAATACGAGATAATCAGAAACCAGTTTGCCTCACACAGGGCTCACAGACTAAGTGGGGGGGGAGAAAACTTACTTTATCTCCACTTTACAGATGAGGAAACTCAGGCGCAGGAAGATTAAAGAGGTTAAACCCAAGGACACACGAGCGGGCAAGTATTGGATCAAGAATTAGAACCCAAGCCTCCTGACTCCTAATCCTGTCCTTGTCCCACGCTTCCCTTTAAGCCATTAACAACTGCTACAATCATCAGAGCCTCACGCTAGCATGGCAGAAAGGACATAAGCAGCATCAGCAGATGTCCTCAGACTCCCAAGCCACAGGATCACCAAGCTGCTTTGCTAATAGCTGCACGTACTGGCCTCCCCTCTGTCAGCCTGAGGCCTAGCTCCTACCCAATCTGGCACCAGTACGGCGGGAAGGACAGAAGCAGCAGCAGTACCCGACCTCCACACAACCAAGGACACTAAGGAACACCGTAGCTGTGACCGCAGCCATGGGTATGACTGACAAGCCACGAGGAGCTGGAAACTCTGCTCGCTATCCACAGTACCCAACTTTTTTCCTTTTTCTTTTTGTTTTTACACGTGACCTTGTCTTTAACACTATTTTCATAATTTTATTGTTTCATCCTCCCTTATGTGCATCACACACACCTTCCGTGCTTATTCTTTGAATATGAGCTCTGGAGAGACAGGAGCCATGTCTAATTTTTACCCATGTGTTTTCTGCCAGTGCTTCTTACAGCATTTGCCCACAGTAGCTGCTAAATATTAATTCTACTTTCTAATGTTGGTCTCATCCACTACACTGAAGCAGCGTGGCGCAGTGGAAAGAGCATGGGCTTTGGAGTCAGGGCTCATGAGTTCGAATCCCAGCTCTGCCACTTGTCAGCTGTGTGACTGTGGGCAAGTCACTTAACTTCTCTGTGCCTCAGTTCCCTCATCTGTAAAATGGGGATTAAGACTGTGAGCCCCACGTGGGACAACCTGATTCCCCTGTGTCTACCCCAGCGCTTAGAACAGTGCTCTGCACATAGTAAGCGCTTAACAAATACCAACATTATTATTTATTATTATTACACTGTGGGCTTTTTTAATGGTATTTGTAAGTGCGTACTATGTGCCAAGCACTATCCTAAGCACTGGGGTGGATACAAGCAAATCGGATTGGACACAATCCCTGACCTACATGGGGCTCATAGTCTTAATCCCCATTTTACAGATGATGTAACTGAGGCACAGAGAAGTTAAGTGCCTTGTCCAAGGTTGCTCAGTAGACAAGTGGCAGAGCCGGGATTAGAACCCAGTCTGACACCCAGGACCGTGCTGTCTCAACTAGGCTGGACTGCTAAGATCCTTGAAGAAAGAGATCCTATCTACCAACTCTACTTTATTGTACTCTCCCAAGCTCTAAATACAGTGCTGTGCACACAGTAAGTGCTCGATACTCAATAAATACCACTAATTGATCGATACAGACTTGAAAGCCAAATGCTACAGCCATCAACTCTCACATTTTGCAGAAATGACAAAAGCCACTTGAAGATACCAGAAGATGCTCAACTTAAGTCAGAATATGTTCTGTGTGTGGTATGCATTTCTGGATTTCCAGAATATTCCTGGTACAACAAATATTTGTTCTTCGGATCGAGGTGCTATTTTCGCTTCACCTGATCTTCCCTGACCAAGGAAAGGGGTCTTTTTTCCAATCTTTGGGAATTTAGGGGTAAGAATTGGGGGCTCTTTTTATTTGCTTTATTACTATTTTTGTGTTAATGCCTGGAAGTTTTCAGAGTGTTCAGTTTTAATAAATTGAAACATTCAAATAACTCACCCAACAAAAACCTGCAACGCAATTAGAATTTTTGTCTTTGAGAGAGAGGAAACTGAAAACAAAAAATAAGAAGCATTGGCAGAGTTACATGGGAAAAACTGCACACTCCCAGCCCACACAATCCCTTTCAGACAGCAGCCTTGGGGGCTTCTCAGTCTGGAGTCTCTGTCAGCCAGAAAAAGGAATTTGGATGTCAGCCTGAGACCCTGATATTTGAATCCCAGCGATCTGCAGGTGTGATGAGAAAGGACGGATTTCACATTTCAGAATGAGGAATTGTTTTCTTCACATACAATACCTCCTTTTACCCTGCCAAACTTTTTCCTCACAATTTTCCTCTGACTAAATAAATATGTTTCCACTAGAAAGCCATGTTATTTTTCTTTAATCCCATGTGTGGCAAAGTAGCTGAAATAAAAATTTGGTCCATGTATGAGGAAACCTTGTGTACAGCCCTGTCATTGCAGATATCTCATTTACCTTCCTCGGTAGAGGGTAAGGAACATACTTCCAATGTATCTGACAACACTAGGTTTCGTTTTTCCACAGGATATCCTACTACCATCTTCTAAATTCCTTTGAAAAAAAACTTTTAAAATATTGCAAAATAAATCAGACTTTTAAATGGAAATATTTTAACTAGATTGAAACCTGAAGTATGCTTGTATGTATTCTTCATATACACTAATTTAAATAGGAAATGAAATTGTATTTCAATTCAACAGAATTGTAAACTTAAACCAATATTTTCAAAACTCTAAATTGAAAACAAAAATCCTTACATAAAATGGCTGATTTTGTTTTTTACAATCACTGAATTAGAGTGCCCTCTATTGGGAAAAAAATATTAAAGATTTAACTGAAAGAAGGCATAAACAAAAACAGACTCCCGAAAAGGGGTCTTTTTGAAAATAAAATACCATTTCTAAACAAAATGTGATTCTGTTAAACATGATTGACCTATAAATATAGCTCCTTTCTTCATTGCCATTGGGATTATTTTATTTATAGCTATACAAGAAATTTGGTGATTCAATTCCACCCAAACTGACTAAAATAGTGATTCATTCATTCATTCATTCAATAGTATTTATTGAGCGCTTACTATGTGCAGAGCACTGTACTAAGCGCTTGGAATGAACAAGTCGGCAACAGATAGAGACAGCCCCTGCCGTTTGATGGGCTTACAGTCTAATCGGGGGAGACGGACAGACAAGAACAATGGCAATAAATAGAGTCAAGGGGAAGAACATAATAATAATGATTGTGGTTAGTAATAATTTACTAAGTGCTAAACACTATACTATGTTGGAATAGATATAAAATAAGCAGGTTACAGTCCCTCTCCCACACAGGTCTCACAGTCTACACAGAAGGTAGAATGGATATTTAATCTCCATTTTACAGATGAGAACACTGAGACATACGGAAGTTAAGTGATTTGCCCAACATCACACAGGAGGCAAATGGAGGAATCGGGATTAGAACCCAGGCCTTCTGGCTTCCAAGCTCTTGCTGTTTCCATTAGGTCACATTACTTCTTATTAAAATGTAAGACACTTTACTGTACTTTACACAGAAGGATTGGAAGCATTATTCCTCTAAGTTTACAAATGTACCAAACCTACTAATGATTGTTCATTTGATGCTGATTAGAATTAGATTTTTCTATTGATGATATTTAGTACTGAAACTAGTGTTAGCCTTAAAAATACCAATTAATTACGACTGCTCAATATAGGATAAAATATATGCCATAGACTTAGTTAAAAAAAAAAAAAGCAGCTATGGCATTTGAAGTGCTTTACAAAATTTGAACTCAAATTGCTTAACTCTGAACTACTACAATGGGAGAAGTTTCCAACACATGTGATGGCAGTGATGCCCAGACATACTGGACCACAAGGGAGTGGTACACTCAGCAAATGTCTCTCGTTGATTACAACTGTCTTCCCCCTACCAAATACATATATCTGTGATGGAACCATGAAGTAGTTCACTGACTATGCTGCACTGCAGCAGAGAAAAACTTAAAGGATGTGTGGATCCTGGCAACCATGTATGAAACAGGTTCTTGGATTGAACATTAAGGAACAGATTGCTAGATTAGGAAGCAGTGTGGCCTAGTGGAAAGAGAAAGGGCCTGGAAGTTAGAAGATCTGAGTTCCAATCGCAGTTCTGCCACTTGTCTGCTGTGTGACTTTGGACAAATCACAATTTCCTTGGGCCTCAGTTACCTCATTATAAAATAGTGATTAAGGCTGAGAGCCCATGTGGGGCATGGATGGTGTCCCACCTGATTAACTTGTATCTACCCCAGCACTCAGAACACTGCCTGGCCCATAGTTAAGGACTTCAAAAATACTATTAAAAAGAATAATTTAGTAGTTGTATCATTTAGCGAGTCCCAACTCGGTGTGGAACACTGCACTGGGTGCTTGGGAAGTACAGAATAAAGAAGTCACATGTTCTCTTCCCACACTGAGCTTACACTCTAGCATGGGAGAAAACACAAAAATATCTACAAGTCGAGAGGTCAAAAAGAAAGAGGCATATATAGTGAACACTTAGGAGGGTGTAAATAAAATCATAATTCTAGAGTTGGCTGAAAGGATATGGCTCAGGGTTCTGGGAGGTTAATCAGGTGAGAATGTTGAGGGAGATGGAATTTAAAGGGGGATTTAAATGTGGGGAGAGCTGTGATCTATCTGATGCGGGGAGGAAGGGAGTTCCAATTCAACATGAGCAAGGCAACAAAGAGACAGGTCAGTCTACAGTGAGGTACTGCTACGACAGAGTACAGAAATTATATTAAAATGTGTTCCCATACCACTAAAGGATTTCTTCAGAATGAAAACACCTGCAAAGAGCTCTGCAGTAATATTACAGCACCCTTGTTGCAACATGCATCTGAGAAAAGTCTCCACTGAAATCAGAGCCACAAAAGTATGAGGACCTGATGGCATAGCTGCTGAAATGAGACATGGGACACTAACAACAGGCAAGCAGTTCCAAACACTAAGGACACCATCAAAAGTCCTGGAAAAAGTCCTTGGCAGATGCCATATGTGTGTGACTGCACTTCTAGAGGCACAAATCTAATAAAAGACAAACATGTCAGCCCTGTGCCGAAGGTTCATAATAAATTTGAAGAAAGCCAACGTAATGAATAAGACTTCACTGGGTCTAAAGATCTTCACCGGCAACCTAGACCTTATGGAATTTTGTAAAATAGGCAGCATGCTGTTCAACAATGCCTTGATACAAAAAAAGGAGATTAAATCAAGAAAACCAGGGTATCATTTAGGAGACAGACAGAATACTGTGACAATATGTCATCAGGACTCCAGTCAAATGGAAGATCTGAAGAACCATGGTGCCTTCCTATCATCTATATGATCAAGAGATCTGGATACACCACAGATGCTCCATTTGACTCTCTGTGTGTTCCATAAGCATCATTTATGGGTCATGCTCTACATCACTATGTGCTGTGACATTAAATATCTGTGCACTGCAGATCTCTGAATATAACTTCTCTGGTTAGGACAAGGAGAATGAATTGTTGTAGGCTGCCCAAACAGCTGCTACATGTTGACCTAAAATTGGGCAAAGCAAGCAACACGAGAGGGCAGAAAAAATCCTTTAAGGATTCAGAAATGAGTACCCTCAGAACTGAGCACCCACTTAAGCAGACTAGCTGAATTTCTGAGACTTCGGAAGTTAGAGCAGAAGTTTTGAAAGAACTGAGAGAAAAAGGTGAGTGGCGGGAGAGAATTTGGTACTGCAAGCAGCAAAGATATCAAAAACACACAGGATCAATCATTGTGTGTTCATAATATGGTCAAGACTCTCAGCCCGACATCGGTTCCTGCAGCCACACACAGTGTGGCAGATTTTCCAATAAGTCCCAGTCTAATAATGCACACTTTTTCCTGTCCATTAAGAAGTCAATCGGGGGGGTTGGAGGGATAGGGAAGTTTGGGCCTCAAGTCTCACACCATCCTGCGGAGCCCAGAGCATTATGAACCTAAACCACGCCTATACTGAGCACGATCATGCTCAGCACGCAGGACCAAGCATTTGAAGTAAGCAAGCAACTCAGGGTTGGGGCAAGGTAGAATGACCCAGCCTCAATCCTGGGGCACTCATATATTTTTCAAAAACTGTTTGGAGTGGTCAAAAAATATCTGGGCCAGTCCCCATTCAACAGGGATGAATGAGCAACTTGGTAACTTAAATTTCTATACAGCAGCAAGCTCTCTTGCTGTTTTTGACTGTTATATGTGAAGTTCATTAAAATTTGTCTCATCAGGCTATGAGCACAACATTGCTTGTTTTACACCTGAATCGTTCTTTACATGGAACTCCGAAAATCAAACAAAACAGCTTGTCAAACTTATGATTTTATCCATCATGTGTGTTCAAGAAGCAGAATCCCTAAAAGGTTGTGCCTTTTGCACACCTTTTCTGAAATTTCAGCACCAAATGATTTAAGACTTTCATGGATTTAAAAATTAAAAAATAAATGCATATTGGTTGGGGAATGGTGAGTTTGAATGAAGCACTCAAAATATTTTACTGGACCTCTGTAGGTCAGATGTTTATGATAATTCCGGGAGTAATTATATGAACTTTATGATTTCAAAGTGCATGCTAGGGATTGTGATCTGACAGTCAGGGAAGACAGAAAAACTATACATATGTTATATATGAGGTTACTTAGATGAACAAAAACATACAAAAATTCCCTACTGTACAGACTTCAGGAGAGCAGCTGACATACTGTACTCATGTCCACATTAAACTTACAGCATTGAACATTAGCTAAAAATGCAAGGTTTTCGTATCCAATCATTTGCCACCTACTTACTATTGCCTGGCTTCCATTTTTCCCGAGTTCTTCCTCAGAAATCTTGCTCAAATTGTCTAAGTAATGGTCTGATAGTGAATGACACAGATCTTCAAAAGAATAATCCTTTTCTTGGCAGAGTTTTATTTCATTTAACAGCTTGGATAATTCTCCAGTCACTGCTTCACCTTTTAAAATATAGTTTAAAGAAGATTAGAAGTTGAAAAAGGTTAGGTTGATTCTGTGCTAAAAATGACTGCTAAGAAGAATGTAAATGAAAATGTTATTGACTGATGAGAAACAAAATAGGCACTGTAAAAGTTGGTAGCTATCAGTGCAGTTCATTTTGTCTACCAATGTTAACACATTAGATACTGTTCATTTTAGGTCCTATTTCCCAAGACATTGTAAGACAACTCACTTTTGGTCTTTTGGGCTGGAGAATCATCAGGGGATGAAATTCCCATTTGGTGCTCAGGACAATCCTGAACATGTTCTTCCAGGAAAGTTGATTTTTCCCCGCCTTCCAAATATTCTGTGTATATACAATTTGGCAAAAAAAGAAAAAAGAGTTACAGTTCCAAATGCTTGAATTCATAGCTTTTTCCCAATTCTCATTCAACTTTATCTTCCTCTACAGAAAATCAGACTTTCATTTTTCTCCTGCCCGGAATCAAAACTGTTTTGTTTGATGACTGTTTTTTTTTTTTTAATCTGGCATAGCTAATCCATCACACTGCTAAATCCACTTTTACACCCAAGGTTGGCAACTTTTTTTAACTTTTAAAATAAAGAAAAATTTGCTACCTGCTGAAGAATCATGAAATACTTGACACTGAAGTTTCAGGATACATTTTTCTCAAATATATTCTAAAGTATTTTTTTAAAGGAGCCAGTTCTGAAGACAATGTTCTGTGCAATTTTAAAAGTACATTTAAATTGCAGTCAGTTGCTGGGACCAAACAAAAAAAAAATGCATTAGGCTGAGAATTAGCTACTTAGGCTTTGTTATAAAGAACTTGTGTTCAAGGCTCCTCATCGGGACACCTATATAGCTTATGTTTTGCATCCACCTCTTGCATCCACCTCTTTTGACTCTATGCTATTTTATAGGCTTTTTGAGTACACAGGACTTTGATGAGCCATAACTGAACTCCTGCATTATTACGGTAACTTTCTTCCAGTCAGTATATCTAGCTGCTGTTTTCATTGCCATTTTTTTTAATTCCAGATGTCATATCCAGAAAATGAGCCCACCACACCAAACCTCAGTGAGGTGCTCAAGAAAAACACATTTCACGAGGATGAACCTTTGGCCTAGGATGAAAGTCGTTGGGAGTTTTACTCCTGACATCAACTCACAGAACTCCAAACTCACTTCCACGTACAGTTGGGTCTGCTGAGAAAAGCCTGAAAAAGCTTCATTTCCTTATATCTGCCCTGGTTCTGATGGATAGGGATTAAATATCCCAATTTATTTGCCTTACCCAAAAAAGTCACAGTACTCAATGCCTCTAATACTTAGGATCACGATGTTGTGGAAAGCTGGGCAGTTAAAAAAGTGATCACCCTACCTTTTCATCCCTAACATATATCAGTGGCTTTTTTAAGTGCTTACTATGTATTAGACATTATTCTAAGCCTTGGGGTAGGTACAAGTTAATCAGACCGACCAGATACAGTCCTTGTCCATAATGGGTATGGACAAGGGAGAACGGGTATTCATTCTTATTTTACCGTAGACAAAACTAAGGCACAGAGAAGTTAAGTGACTTGGCCAAGGTCACAGCAGGTAAGTGATGGAAGAGGAATTAGAATCCAGGTCCTCTGGCCCCCAGGTCCATGCTTTATCCACTAAGTCATACTGCCTTCAGTGATCCTCCAGTGAAATGGAATTTTCCAGTAGGTAGAAAGATTTGCAGATGACTTAGCAGGCAGGAAGGAGCTCTAAACTGTCTTTCCTCAGAATCAGAAAATAGCACACCTGTCTACCAGAGACCATACCTAAACCATAAGGGGCCTGACAATCTCACACGTTCTCAGGAATCTCTAAAGAAGCATTTGCCTCTCTGGGGGAGGCTGAAATAAATGTTAATTTGGAGTTTTAATCCAGGATTACCCAGTGCATTAGATATTAAGCTTGACAGCCTTGCATCAATTTTTTTTTTTTAAGGACGAAATTGATTCCTTCTCACTCCAAAGAGGAGAGACTCATAAGCTGATTATGGGACATATGCAAATATGGAACTAAGTGATCGATACAAAACTGACAATGGCGCTGCAGGGTGACCCATTTTAATTGGTTTGATTCTTCTTTCACTTGTCAAAAAAGGTTAGGACTTTTTTTTCCCTCCAATTCATCACTCCATGCACTTAACCTGCAATTAACCCTCTATCTATTAATAAAAAAATACTACTGTGGCATTCCAACCTGGCTGCATCCCAGAGGAGAAGATCCACAGGACACAGTAATCAGATCTTTGAAACTGAGGACTGAAACGCTGCAAGGATTCAATCCTCTCCCATTCCCTGTTTGCCTTTCCCATCCTGGCTTTGACCTATCATTTGCATCAAAGAATTCCTGAGAGGCAGAGTGGCTCCTTTGCCCTTCTAATGGGTGCTTCTAGATGGACTAGAATCCAACTCCCCTGCCTGCTTTCTCTGGGAAGATGATGAAGTCACCCACTACAAATGATAATGGATTGACCTCAATTCCGAGGCTTCAGAAGCATGAACCTGGATGAAGGAATTATCAATAGCAGTTTGGGGTACGCCACTCACACTCTCTCATCCCTCTGGGGTAAGGCAGGTGAGAGGTAGCGTGGCCTAATGGAAAGGGTCAGAGCCTGGGAGTCAGAAAGACCTGGTTCTAATCCCTGCTCCACCCTCATCTGCTGTGTGACCTGGGGCAAGTAACTTCTCTGTGCCACAGTTACCTTATCTGTAATATGGGGATTAAGACTGTGAGCTCCATGGGGGACATGCGACTACATCCAACTTGATCAGCTTGTATCTACGCGGGTGCTTAGTTCAGTGCCTGGCACATAGTAAATACTTAACAAATATCATTTTGAAAAAAAGTGAGAAAGCGGGCAAGGTAGAGCACATCAAGAGGTACACACAAAATGCTTGAATGTGCACACTCATTTATGGCCAAGGTGACCATAGCATCGTGCCCACGCTAGGGCGGTGAACTGTGTGATTTACCAGTGGTTGGTTTGCCTTGTGTTTGCTACAGCTTCACCACCCAAGTAAGCCAACTATTTCTCAGAATTCCTGCTGGGCCTGAGGAACGTCCACAGAGGTTGTTTGGTTTGAAACTTTCACCTCTGATGATATGGTGCCAACATGCATTCCCCGACTTGCAGGTTCTAAACTACAGTCCAGGTCTCCTGCTTCCCGGGACCAAGAGAATAAGGTCCATATAGAGGTGGTTCTATAATACTGCAACTGGCAACTATGTGGCTGCACAGTGTGGCAGTTGACTAGAAATAGAGAACATCTACCAAGTCTTAAAGGTAGCACACCACCCTGACAGCCTTAGTCAACTGAAAGGAAGACAAAGAACTTGGATCCCAAGCTCCTTACAGACTTTTTAAATCTAATGGGAAAATAAGAGACTGGCAAAATGGTGGCAATGTGTTCAATGTGAACTCTTCCCAAGCCTACCACCGAAGCCCTCAAAAGGGCAGAGTCCGAACTAACTCCTTCCCTGACTCACGGAAAGCATGTGGCCACTCTGAAGACATCCCTATACAAGTTCAAAGTTTATGTCCCACAAACCATCACGGCCTCCATAGCCGCAAGTCAGTGGTGACATATGCACTACAGAAGTTACAAATACTGAGCCCTGAACAACCCTAATATTGGGGCTCGGGGGTCCACATAAAATGGCCCAAGGACCAGAGTGATCCCTTCACTCCATGACCCCTCTCTGGGGTAAAGCCCCATCCCTCCTACTGGAGCAGAGCAGAGGCACAATTCCAGCAAATGGGTGGCCAAAATCTCCCCCGACATCAGGACTCCAGGGTCTGCTACTCAAGGATTTGCCCCACTCACTCCTCACCACTGTCTCTGGGAAGCAGCCTTCTGCCCTGTGGAGCACACCTACCTTCTCAGAAATCAGAATGCTGGGAAGGCTGCAGCTCTTTTTCCATCAGGCCTATTGGCCCAGAGGAGTGAGGTAAACTACTATAGCACCTTTTAACTCTTTAAGCCATTCAGTAGTGCCATTCTGTTTCTCCCAGTCTGATTTATTACCATTTTTGACAATTCTGCACCTGTCTGTCTTGCTCCCACACCAACCTTCCCCATCTCTATATAGGGAGCCCCTCAAGGTCCAGGGGCCATGTGTATTTAATATCCGTGTGCCTTTCCCCAGTGCTTTCTATAGTGCTTTACCCCTTATTAGCACTTAATAAAAGCAATAGCATCCACTGGGTGCCTAATATATGCAAAGCACTGTCCTAAGTGTATGCAAGAGTATAACACAATTAGTAGACAGCCAGCAGAGGAGATAGATACTAAAATAAGTTATAAATATGAAGAAGGAATAAACTTTACAGATATGTATTGAAAAGATATTGGTTTGTCGGGATGGAAAGTTTAGAACACAGGTGCTTAGAATCAAATAGGAGAAGGCTTCGGCAGGGAGACGTGATGGGTTGGCTATCCAATACAAACACAGGAAACAGAAACCAAGCTAATCTTGACCCCTCCTATCTCACTCACAGCTCTACTATTACAACCCAGCCTACACAATTTGATTGCACCTGGATCTGCTCCCTTTATTCAGGCCCACACCACTTATTTACCTATCCAAAATTCATTTATTTATATTCATGTCTGCCTCCCTCTCTAGACTATAAGCTCACTGTGGGAAAGGAACATGTCTACCAACTCTGTTATATTTTACTCTCCCAAGTGGTTAGTAGAGTGCTCTGCACACAGTAAGTATTCAATAAATATGACTGGTTGATTAATAGATCAATTCAGCAGGGAAGAAAACTAAATCACGGCCTTAAAGAAAGGCATCCTGCCAATTTTTGTTTAGTATAAGCTTGGGTTACTGAGATTCATGGATCGTTAGACTGACACATGATTAAATGGATTTTACCTTGTAGAAGAGTAGCAATTTGCAGTGATTTCTGGGATGGATGTTCTTGGAGAACATCTAAGACTGTTCTCCCTACGCTATCCTTTATATTGGCATCAATTCCTGAAAGAAAGGAAGACAACAAAGTGTATTTCAGCAGAGGTTACCAGGTTAAATCCAACTTTAACGTACATACAATCAATTCTCCTAGAGCGGGGGAGTTTACATACTTGCAGGACCCTGCACTGAAGGGTCCTCCCTATGTCTAATTCCGCACACAGCTATTTCTTCCACCCCGCCGCCGGGCTGCATATGGACAGACCTTTCGGAAGAATCTTCCCTAATTCTGCTGTGGGGCTCTAGTCAAAACTCAGTGACAACAAGTTTCTTGATAGAGTCGACTGAAGTCTACAAAGTAGAGAAGATTAGGGAAACTGATACCCAATATTTGTCATTTTCTCCCTACTATAAAATCCCAGAAATGTTAACTTCATAGTTGAGACTGACAATGATATAATAATAATAATAATAATGTTGGTATTTGTTAAGCGCTTACTATGTGCCGAGCACTGTTCTAAGCGCTGGGGTAGACAGGGGAATCAGGATGTCCCACGTGGGGCTCACAGTCTTAATCCCCATTTTACAAATGAGGTAACAGACACAGAGAAGTTAAGTGACTTGCCCACAGTCACACAGCTGACAAGTGGCAGAGCTGGGATTCAAACTCATGACCTCTGACTCCAAAGCCCGTGCTCTTTCCACTGAGCCATGCTGCTTCCAGGAGCCCCAGCAGTATCACTCTACACTGCTGATTGTTCTTATATGGTGAACCCTAAGCAACTGTCTGATGGGGACAGGGCAGCTTTTTAAAAAGAACTCTTTCCTCCATATATCATTTGAGCCTGGATGTTGGGCTCTTCTGCTGTTCTCTATTGATATTCACTGAACATCTATTGATCAGCTCTACATGAGGCAAGGCACTCGTGCACACAGGCTTCTCAGATTGGTTTTTAACCAGCATATTTAGTGTACAGAGGCCACTTAAACCCTACTCGGTGTGATCTCAGCTCCAGCTGTGGTTCAATTTAATCACTGAACCCACACAATGGTAAACCAGACAGCCCTGGTTACCTTAAAGTGACATTCTAGTTTTTAGAAAAGGGAATCTAGGCTCACAGTTTAAGGGGGAAGAAGAAGAAGGATTGAACCCCCATTTTGAGGATGAGGAAACCAAAGCACAGAGAAGTTAAGTGGCTTGCCTACAGTCAACCAGCAGGCAAGTGGTGAAGTCGGAATTAAAACCAAGATCCCTTGACTCCCAGCACTGATCTCCTTCCACTAGCCATACGGCTTCTTTAGAACCCGATTTTTCCATCAGGATTGAGGAATCCTAATGACTTTTACAAATGTGCTTCTTTGGATCTCTCTAATACTGACATAATATTTTCTCCACCTCTCTCACCCATATTTACACAAAATTTTCACGGCACTTAGTGGAACCAGGGAGTGACCACTCTTTCTAAATTCTAAATCCATTAGGAGAAGCTAGGCTGGTGAGTGGGAGACGTTCACACGAGAAGAGAAATCCTCCATCAGGATCTAATGCTCATGGAATCCCGCTTTTGTTTCGGTCAAAGATGTGGCCAGCTACTGTGATTGACAGTTTTTTCTTCCCGACCAATACTTTCATCAAACCGCTTTTGCTCAATTCTGCAGAATAACACTGAGGAGTTGGAACTTACCCTGAAGACATATATGGTTTTATGATGGAAAGCGATATGCAATTTTCTCTTCTTACCCTGCTAAATTGGGAATGTTATTTGGATGAATACTACCAAAGGAGGATAATGATAGCTTACCAGTTTCTAACAAAACCCGTACAACATCCATCTTTCCAAATAGGGCTGCTTCATGCAGGGCACTCCCCTTTTCAGTCTGCAAAAGGATACCACCTTTCATTAGAAATAACTTCAGGATTTAGATATATCTTTCAAACATAATTCTGATGTAGTTTCTCAAGAGGTTTCCCTGACAACACCAATCTGAAAACTTTGTCATCTTGAGCGGCAGAGCCCGGTCCGATTTAGGTGGCTGGACATATTAGAAAATCCTTCTACCAGAAGAACTTGGAAGCCTCTCCGTTAGGTAAATCGACTAACATTTTTTTCTTAAAGGAGAAGAGATCTACTTTAGAACACCGACAATTACAGTTACTGGAAAGATTAAGATGAAAAATTAATTCCGACAGAACCTCCTACCCCCGGCCCCACCAGTCCCTGGTAATAAATAGTATTTACCTAAGCATATAAAGGGATGTTGAAACAAATAAGAAATGAGATGAAGTGGTCATGGTATCAAAACCATTTGCAATCTTCAAAAAACACAATTTCCAATATGTCCAGCAACACAGGTAGCCCATCACTCAATAGACTGCTCTTCCTGCTACACTGTGAGCCCTGTCTGGGACAGGGACTGTTTCTGACCTGGTTATCTTGTATCTACCCAGCGCTTAGAACAGTGCTTGACATGTAATAAAATGTCTAACAAATATCATGTTTATTGTTATTATCATTAAGTGCTTTAGACAGAAACTTGAGGTGACTGAACACTGTATTTGTGGTTTCATAAGAAAGGTGGTATTTAAACAAGAGTTAAATCTGTGGATATTTTTTCCTCACTTGTAACAAATGGGCTCTT
This sequence comes from Ornithorhynchus anatinus, assembly GCF_004115215.2. NCBI lineage: Eukaryota > Metazoa > Chordata > Mammalia > Monotremata > Ornithorhynchidae > Ornithorhynchus > Ornithorhynchus anatinus. Next base: position 37,335,177 of record NC_041741.1, read on the forward strand.
CCCCCAACAAATCTATTCTAAATGCAAGAGATTAGAAGAATTGGGGATTTCTTGTATTGTAAAACCTCATTTTCCCATTCTCTTTCCTGTGGTTTATTGTACCCTATCATATAGTACCTATTTTCCCCAGCCAAGCCATTTGTAGCATGACTAAATTCTTCCAACATGACATTTAGCAGCAAAATCTCAAGGCCGCTCATGATTTAAACATAAGGAAAATGTTTTTATAAAGAGCCATTTCAAGTTTGAATGGGTTGGTCCAAATTAGGAAGCTGAAACCTTTATCTCCCACTGGACTCCTCACTTCCCAGGATCTCTCACAAGGGCCCTCCATCAGCAAGAACCCCTTTCACATCCCACATCCTTAAAGGCAGGGATCAGAGCTTTTATTCTTTCTTTGGTAATTCCCCATAGACCTAATTTCAGGATTCTGCACACAGTGGGCACTCAACAAGTACCACTGATCATTTTAACGATATAGTCAATGACAGTAACATCTTGCACATTCAAGCCTGGGTTTGATACTATCCAGCCCTATCTCTGTGGATGACTCAGCTTTTAATGAGCACCTAATTGCAAAGCATTTTTTAATGGAATTTGTTAAGCACTTACTGAGCCAGGCACTGTATTGGAGAAGCAGCGTGGCTCAGTGGAAAGAGCACGGGCTTTGGAGTCAGGGCTCATGAGTTCGAATCCCAGCTCTGCCACTTGTTGGCTGTGTGACTGTGGGCAAGTCACTTAGCTTCTCTGTGCCTCAGTTCCCTCATCTGTAAAATGGGGATTAAGACTGTGAGCCCCACGTGGGACAACCTGATTCCCCTATGTCTACCCCAGCGCTTAGAACAGTGCTCGGCACATAGTAAGCGCTTAACAAATACCAACATTATTAAGTGCTGAGGTAGATAACAAGATACTCAGGTTGGACACAATCCATGCCCCACATGGGGCTCATGGTCTTCATCCCCATTTTACAGATGAGGTGACTGCCGCCCAGAAAAGTTAAGTGACTTGCCTAGGGTCACGCAGCAGAAAAGTGGAGGAGCCAGAATTAGAACCCAGGTCCTTCTGACTCCCCGGCCCGTGCTCTCTCCAAGTCACGCTGCTTCTCACATTTAAGATTTCTAAGCGCTTGGAAGAGTACAGTAGATCAACCAGTGGTATTTATTGAACACTTACTATGTACAGAACACTCTACTTAGTGCTTTGGAAAGTACAATATAACAGAGTTTGTAGGCACATTCCCTGCCCACAAGGAGCTCACGGTCTAGAGGGAGGAGACAGATATGAAAATAAAAAAAGATAAAAGACAAATCCCTGCCACAATGATCATACAATCTACCAAGGAGATTACAGTCTAACACTTAAATTTTACTAGAATCATTAAATCCCCATTTCCTTCTTCCATCTTCACACTGCCACACACCCCTGTCGCCCACTCTCCCCTCAGAGCAAATCCCTGCTTCCAGGCTTCGCCAGCCTATCAGGCTTCTTCTATACCAAGCTCAGTAACTGGGCCGCTTTTCAATAGGCAACTATTTCATCCCCGATCTCAAAATCCTACTCTCCGGTGCCATGTCCAAATCTTGTCAGACCGAGATATTAACCGTATTTCTCTAGCCGATAAGCTGAAGGTCTTTAGAGAATGGCTAGTGTCCAACCTCTATTTCTCATTCAGGTCTTGAACAGTTTCATCAACATCACAAACGACCCGTACTTAAAATATCCCTACTGCAGGGCACGGCAGGATCACAGTCAATCCATTAGGATGAAGCAATGCTCCCTGTAACCGAACTTCACCTAGGTGGGTCATCTGGGCGACAGCAGGCTATTGAAACAGCTGCTGAATGACCAACTCAAACAGGGCAAATGTAAGATGAGAGAACAGAAGGTACCCTTTAAAGACGTTAAACTCCAACCATGAGGCACAGCTGGATGCTGCTGGGAAACAACCGCAGTCGCTTAATGGAGTGGCTGTTTTTGAGGCTAAGCCTTGGATAAAATGGTCCATGAGTCCCAAATTAGATGCAGCAGCTGCAGGTAAGAGCATCCTCCTTAGACATGTGTATTTAAACGGAGCAGTTGGTCAAACATTGGGAATTAATTTTCAGCTTAAGCCCACATTCACAGATTCAAGCTTTATATCAACAATCTTATCTCTACACTGTCAGCTCACTGTGGGCAGGGAAGGTAACTATCAATTCTCCCAGGCACTTAGTATAATAATAATAATAATGGTGGTATTGGTTAAGCGCTTACTATGTGCAAAGCACTGTGCTAAGTGCCGGGGGGGATACAAGGTTGTCCCACGTGGGGCTCACAGTCTTAATCCCCATTTTACAGATGAGGTAACTGAGGCACAGAGAAGTTAAGTGACTTGCCCAAAGTCACACAGCTAGCAAGCAGCAGAGCCGGAATTAGAACCCGTGACTCTGATGCCCAAGCCCGGGCTTTTTCCACTGAGCCACGCTGCGTCTAGTATAGTGCTTTGCGAACAGTAAGTGCTCATAAATATCACTACTTGATCTTCAGCAATGCCGTGTGCATCTAGCCTCATCAACAAGGTTAAAGGACTGTCCAAATACATTCCTAAAACAGCAAAAAAAAAAAATCAACTAAAAAAATTTCAATCCCTACATATAGAGTGTAATATAAAGAATTTCCAAGCCTACTTTAAGTGTATTGGGCAGTCATGAAGTAAATAAATTTATTCCTATCAATCATATTTATTTAGTGCTGTGTGCAGACCACTGAACTACTGCTTCGGAGTATACAATATAATAAAGTCGGCAAACATGCTTCCAGCCCACAGCGAGTTTACATTCTAGATGGGACAACAGACATTAATATAAATAAATTACAAATATATACATGAGTGCTGTGGGACAGAGAGGAGTGAATAAAGGCAGGGAATCCAAGTGCAAGGGTGGTGCAGAAGGGAGTGGGAGAAGAGGAAATGAGGGCTCGGTCAGGGAAGGCCTCTTGGAGGAGGCATGCCTTCACTGAAGCTTTGAAGGTAGGGAGAGCGATCTGTGGGATACAAAAGAGGGCGTTCCATGACAGAGGCTACATGTTCATGGAGCAGAGCATAAGAGAGAGGCAGGTCAGTGAAAAATTGGAATCTGCAAGTTCGTTCTTAGCGCTTATCTGCAAGAGCCTAAAAAATACATGGTCAATTCTGAAAAGAGTGAGTAAAGGAGTAACGATAGCAATGACAATGCCTCAAATTTAAACTTCCTGCTGTCCCTTTCTTCCAAGGAGTTCAAAACACTTCGCTGCACAATCTTTTTAACTGGACGTTATTTCAGTAGAAGGAAACATTGTTTCAATTTCACAAAGATGAGGCAGAGCCCAGAAAGCTTAAATGGCACAAGTTGCAATCCGTGTGCATCTGATTCGCAATCCATTCACCTGCCTTTCTGGACAGTATCCATATTCTATTTTTATTAGAGAAAAACAACAAGAGAAGGACCGGGAAAGTCTTTTCTTTTATCAAGTTCCTACGAAACTTAAAGCAAACCTCGGGTAAACGAGTCAAAGTAATACCAATGTGGATTTATGAGGAGCAGCATGCTTTCGCAGCTTTTTAAAAGCCCTCAGAGACCACAGAGGTGATCTGAAAAAGCAAAGCATTTAATAAACTTGGATTTCAAAAGGCTTTCAATAAAGTACAGCTTATGTGCACCGGATATATATTTATGGGACAGTGGAAGCAGAGAGATGGTCTTCCATATAAGGAAGTACCTCAAGATTCAGGCTATATTTATCTTCAATAAATCTTTAACTTCTGGAGCACATGCTTTGTTTCAGGCAGCCCCAATGGGCTTGATAAATGGTGGGTGGGGGCCTCCTTCTCCCGTGCTTCCCCAGTTCCCAGAAGACTCCAACCACATAGCCAAGATATGGGGGCTGACAGGAAAGGAGGACTGTGGGTGAGGACCCTCATTTGTGACTCCAGAGATCCAGAACCCGAGAAACTGTGGAATCTCTGGCAGAGTCCAAGACAGGTTGAACTTCCAGAGATCCAGACTGGCCTAACCCAGCCTAGTGCAACCTGGGTTTAACCTGTAGGTCATTTCATTGCCCGCCACTTAGTTTGGCTAAGCCCACTGCAACTGGGCCAGACTTGTCTTCTCAACTGGAAGTTGGGGGCTCTTCATTAGGGACTCGAGCGGGTGCACAGGCAGTGAGGTAAGCGCTATGGGGAACAGATGGCCTTGTGCAGGCATGAGATCTCATCGTGGTCAGGCCTGCGGCCGATTGGATGCTCACCTAGCACCCAGCCTGAGCTCAATCATCTCTGCAGCCAGGTCTAATCAAATTCCAGGGATGGGCTGGTATTTATCCTGGCATCGGCCACCTGGAATTCATTTGGAGAATCCCAGCTGCCACTCCTGTAGGACTGGATCCAAGTGGGATATTCTTGGGGTTGTGGAACAGGATGGTGATTTCCTCACTGTTTCTAGAAGCCCAATCCTACATCCCAGCATGAAGTACACTCCAGGAAGCAAACGTGTATGCCAGCTCAGAGCAACTCCTCCCCACCCTACTCCTGCTTTGGGGGGGCACTGGAAACCCGCTAAGCTCTTCTCCCTAATTAGAGCAGAATCTCCCCAGCTAAAGGAATGCCCCAACCCTGGGGAAGGTGACATAGTGACCCAGCCAGAGAGTCAAATCACAGAGGCTTATAGAAGTCCCGTGATTCCAACAGTGATTCACCAAGTCTCCCGTATTAGCTGCCCATGGGATTAATTGGCGCATTGGGGTGTCTAGCGAGTAACGGGACTCAGGTTTATGGTCAGTGGCTCTGGCCTTCAGGATATCCGTGTTTAGGCAAACCTTCTTGGACCAACGGGAGATAACCCTACCCTTCATTTGAATCATCCCTGAAGGTGAGCAGAGGATGTCATGGTCCTCCAAACTATATGCCGATTGGATAACCCATGGTGTTGAGCTGTCTGGGTGGCCATTTCCCAGCCCCGCTTGCCAGCAGCAGAACCCAGCTGCGGGAGAAGGTGGACTGGGCAAGGTGGAGAGAGAGTCCCAGACCCAATGGGTGCCTCACCCGGAGGAACGAGGACCCTGACAAAACATCTCCTCTCCCTGGCCCCAGGGTGAGGCCGCCGTGGGGCCGGGCAGTCAGCTGACACGTCTGGCCCGTTCCAACCACACAGTAGCTCTGAGCTGGGAACCAATGGGCCTCGCTTCAGATCTAGAGTCTCCCCAGAGACACCGAGCAGATGAAGTGACTGTGCTTTACGGCTGCTGCAGCAACTGGAAGGCAGGCCTGGAGGGGCCCTCATTTGGAGGAACCCGTAATGAGGGGTAGTGAGATCACAGAATCAAGTCGGTCGGTAGGCACCGGTGCCCTCCGCCCATTCAGAGGTGCTGCAGCCCCACAGCATCTATGTACGCATCTGTAATGTATTATTTTTAATGTCTGTCTCCCCTTCTAGACCGTAACCTCCTAGTCGGCAGGGAACTCGTCTCCCAACTTGGTCATACTGTGCTCTCCCAAGCCCTCAGTACAGTGCTTTGTTCACAGTAAGTGCTCAGTAGATACAACTGACTAGTCAGGGGGCAGAGGGGGGAGTGAGAGCTGAGATGGGAGAGACCCCACCGCGGTGACAGATGAGCTCAGCCTCGCTTCTCCCTCCCTCCCTCACCCCACAGAGCCCGGGGAGCACTCACCTGGCAACTGACATCCATCCCGGCCTCGAGGAGGACCTGGACGACCGCTTTGTGACCATTGCGCGCCGCCAGGTGCAGCGGCGTGTGCTTCCGCGTGTTGCAGCTCATCAGGTTGGGATGGGCCCCGACGATCAGCTTCACCACGCGCAGCCGCCCGTAGAGTGCGGCCAGATCCAGCGGCGTCTCCAACTTGTTGTTTCGTATCGTGGGGTCCGTGAGCTCTTCCAGAAGAACGGCGACCACCTCGGAGTGTCCGTACTGCGCCGCACAGTGCAGGGCCGTCTCGTTTTCATTATTCTGGCGGAGAAGAAGTAGTAAAACCGGCTTTGAAAAGTCACCGAGTAGTTTAGCTCCATGCTGCTCTCCGGCCCCCCGATGGAAAGCACTTTGAGAAGGATGGGGTTTTGATTTACCACTCCGAGAGTCACATGACATTGTGCTTTCAATTGGAAATGTGTTTTTAAAACTTCTGCCCAGTCATACGGGTATTAGGTTCAATAGCACCACCACTATGAGCTCCTCGAGAGCAGGGGCCACATCTTTGTCTTTTGTCGAAACAATCCATCAGTGGTATCTATTACTCTCCCAAGTGCTCGGTACAGTGCTCGGCACACAGAAAGCAACCGATAAATACCACTGATTGCTTGAGCGCTTGCTGTGTGCAGAGCACTGAACTCCCCCAAGCAACTCAGTACAGTGCTCTGAACACGGGAGCTCGCTAAGTTCTAATGAATAAACAAACTGAGTTCTTCAGTAAAAGTAGTTATCTTGAATTTTCCTTAACAATCCCAGAGAGAGTGAAATTGTCAATAGAGATCGATGGTCAGAAATGTTAGGCAATGAACCCACTAGACAAAAACTGTTTGACGCTCATTGCGTAATACATTTCTGGTTCTCCGTGAATAATTAAAAGGCATTAACGGTGTTCAAATCGGTCCTCCAAGAGGAATTTGACACACTTGTTTAAACACTTTAGATAATGGCCCATTTAAAAGAAAGAAATCACAGCAAAAGCTTTGGCCTTACTGTGCCTTCTTCCCTCCTCTTGCAGTAAACACACATCGCCGATGTGTGACATGGCATGAGGCTCGCTCGCAAAGCCAAATTTCTGGCACTTCATACAGTGTTATTACTTTCGCTTTTTCACACTATAGGATCGCACAGGAGGACCTATTGCAAAAATCTCAAAACCCCTTCTCTAGTGGGACATTGGCTATGGCCCAAAGCCTGACTCAGTGGCAATGCTTATTATAATGATAATAAATAGCACTGCCAGCAAAAATAGCTCAATAGCAATGAGGGTAGCCATTCATGAGTCTCTAATAATGTTTCTGGATTCTTTTTGTGGGGCACATGCATAACGACCACTTCGTACTGCCCTTCCATGACCACCATTAACACCGTAATGTGCGATGAATATGCTGTCGAGGAAATCAAGAATTGATGAGCGATCGGTGTGCTGCTAAATCAGGACATGTGCGAACAGCTCAGAGATCTGCCTCTTTTCAGTCAGTCCGATGCCCAGGGAAAAGCCAGCGCAGCTGCCGAAGAAATGTAATAGCGTTCCACTTTCTCACAAAAGCCGTTACCTGGCGCTCTAGCTGCAAAATGAAACTGATTTAAGGATGCACTATACCCGGCAGACTCAATCCCCAGCCAGTACCAGAGGCAAAACGCTTCTCCTGCAATCCTACTCCCAGTCTTGGCCTGACCCTACAGAGAAAAAGATGGGTTGGGGAAGAGGAGAGAAAGAAAGAGACCAAGAAAGCAAGACAGACGGGAATGAAACAGTTATGACGAAAAGACAGTAGGAAGAAGGAAGAAAGGAAATACAGACACTGTAAGAAGAGAGGAAGAGTGCAGAAATCAGGATATCACCTAAATCGCACCAGCCTATCTTGTCCATTGATCTTAACTTCCTGCTTTACTTTGATTTTCAATTGAGGAAATTCTTCTCCGACTTGCTGAAGCCTAGGATTTCCACGGCCTGTCAACTGCTTCAAGTAGACTGCAGCCGGGCATCAGCAAGAATTATGTAACTCTGAATGCTTGCTAGGTTGAAAGTTAGGTTGCAAAGTAACTCGACCAAAAGCTACGCTCCAGAACATTTAGGGAACTGAAAAATTCAGAACACGCATATTGAAAGGCGCCTACCAGAGAATACACACAAAACACGAAATGAGCATCGAGTGGAAATTTTGAGATGACTGTCAAAGCAACTGGGACCACAAGACTCACTTGCTCTTTCAAGCGATGTCTGACAGTTTTCAGGGCCTTAATTTTTTTTTATTGAATATTATTAGTAACATTATCCACCATTTTTGAGAGGGGGGAAGGTTTGGGATTCTGAGGGATAAGTTTTAAGTTCTTTACATGGAGAAAAAAAGCGGCCGGTACTGATTTTTTAAAAGTGTTTGACATATTTTTAATTTTTTTTAAGTGCTCGAATGTTGCTCTACAAATCCCATCGTGAAAGAAAGAGTAGCACTAGCAGTTTGGCATAGCTCATAAAAGAAGGAATGGGACAGTATATTGTAATATTAAGAGCTCTGATCCCTGACGCCTTTGCTTTAAAATGATCCCGGGGTAAATGAGCTCGAGAAGCTTTAAAGGGACAAAATCTGAATTTAAGTAGTTTCTACAGGAAATGTCCTGAAAATTTGGGTTGAGAATTTAGTCACTGCTTTAGAAATTATTTCAAGATCATTTCTACCAGCGTGGCCCAGAGTCTCCCATCAAGAACCGAGGGGAAGGAACTGATTAGAGTGCTGGTGGTTAGCATATCTGCATTTCAATCACTGAACTGTCAGTGGGGTATGAAGTGATCAAGTGGGTTAGGGACCCAGCACACAATGAAGTGTGGGTAGAGACTCAGAGAACCCACGGCCAGAACCCATCTGTGACCAAAATGACCACAACAGAGTGCCAAGACCACGCCATAGCACCCAAACCTGGAAGGTGTTGGCTTAGTGATCTTTGCCACCCAGGATATTTATTTTTCAAAATACCTGCAGAGTCTGTTCACCTCATGAGATGAACCCTCTGTCGGCAGGGATTGCGGCTCTTTTTTGCTGAGTTGTACTTTCCAAGTGCTTAGTACAGTGCTCCGCACAGGGTAAGCACTCAATAAATACGATTGAATGAACTGAATAAACGAACCAGGTGGTACCTGAATCAGAAACCTTCACCATAAGTCAATCAATGCAACTTATTAAGCAACTTACTGTATGCAGAACACTGTGATTACCCACAACGAGCTTACAGTCTACATGGGAAGATGGACATTAATATAAATAAATTAGATACATTCATAAGTACTGTGGGGCTGGGAAGGGGGGATTAAGAGAGAGAGCAAATCAGGGCGACACAGAAGGGAGTGGGAGAAGAGGAAAGGAGGACTTGGACTCTTGGAGATGGTGGCGATTTATTGAGCGCTTACTGTGTGCAAAGCACTGTACTAAGTGCTGTAGTACCGTATTGCATTCTGATTCTCAGAGCCGAACTCCTGCAGGTGAACCAGGAGCAGGGCTCTGTGCAGCATGACGGGAACCACATGAGAAGCGGCGTGGCTCAGTGGAAAGTGCCCGGCTTGGGAGTCATATGCCATGGGTTCGAATTTCAGCTCTGCCACATGTCACTTCACTTCTCTGTGCCTCAGTTACCTCATCTGCAAAATGGGGATTAACTGTGAGCCTCAGGTGGGACAACCTGATTCCCCTGTGTCTACCCCAGCGCTTAGCACAGTGCTCTGCACATAGTAAGCGCTTAACAAATACCAACATTATTATTATTACCAACACTTTTCTTCTGGAGATGCTCTCTCTCTAAAACTTTTCTACGACTACACCAACAGAAGAAAACCAGAAGGAAGAAACATATTGGGAGGGACCCCGCTATTTTTCTCTGATTCATTTCATCTTACGCGGAAATGTAACTAGAAGAAAAGAGTGGAGTATTTGACTTTTGTGATTATTTTAAAGTTGTCTTTTCGCCTCGTTTAGGTGGCTCCTTTCACCACAGTTCCAAGGACGGCCACCAGAGGGCTCACGACATAAGGAATTCTCCCTTTTCCCGGGGTTCCCTTTCATGTTGGCTAAAATTCAAGTAGAACATGAAGTGATTAGATCACCTAATCAAAGTTGGAATTTATAAATCAACTACCTGCACACTGCCTTCTCCTCCCTGAAACTGAGGGTTTTAGCAGAATACTTATCAAAGCACCTTTTCCCAATGGCACCGATGTATTTTTTTAAAAAACATCTCTTGATATTTGGGAAATGTTTCTCTCATTCAGATTGCCTTTCTTTAGACCACATCTTTGATATTTATCCTGGACGTCAGTGAGGTAGCGACACCACAGTTCTGCAGTTGCACCGGACTACAGCTTTTTGCCTCACTTCCATTAATTTTGGGTAACCGCCAACTGACATTTTTCTGCTGCGGGTTATAATTCAATTGCAAGGCTACCTGCTGGTTTTCAAATACAGTTTTACAAAGTAGGAGCAGCAGGGGGCAAGCCTAACCCGAGATGCTTGGTATGATTCTATCATTTTAGTGGACCAGCCTTGATGCTTAGGACACTCTGGTCATTTGCCTATTAAGAAAATTAAATTAGAAATTCCTTCATTAAGGAACACTGATACTGATACGCTGTGTCACCTTCAACTGTCCTATATCCCTGAATTTACTGCTATCATTCCAATTTTGGCATGGATCCTGTGTAGCATAAAAAAAAACATTAAAAAAATTCACCCAGAATTCAGCATTTTCAAATTACAAGTCCTGAAAAGATGCTGCGGGACCGAAACTGAGCAGCTCCAGCCTCAACATCTAAGTGTAAGTATGTAAAGTGAACAATCATAGCTAGGGTTGGTTCGAGATAGTGACCGGTTTGTCCACACTTGTTCCAGGACAGTTGTATATTTTCCAGAAATTGTCTGATTCAGCTGCTAAAACTTTGGGAGCGTCCTGGCTAACCCCGGACAATTCTGTTGTATTGTACCCTCCCAAGCAGTTAGTCAGTGGTCAGAACATTAGTAAGTGCTCAATAAATACCACTGATTGGTTGACTGACTATAGCCACACCGGCCAGGAAGTTTGTGTGGAGCTCAGGTGCTGGAACCTCCCTGGGAGCAAGGTGAGCCCGGCTGGAGACAGGGAGCATTATACAAGGAGCAGTGTGGCTATAGTCCTGGAGTATGCCAGCTGTGTGACTGTGAGCAAGTCACTTAACTTCTCTGTGCCTCAGTTACCTCATCTTTAAAATGCGGGTTAACTGTGAGCCTCACGTGGGACAACCCGATTACCCTGTATCTACCCCAGCGCTTAGAACAGTGCTCTGCACATAGTAAGCGCTTAAAAAATACCAACATTATTATTATTATTATTATTATTATGCGAGGGAGATAAGCCAGTTTGCAGGTTGGGTGGGCTCTTGGAGGAGTGTGTTTCTGTGAAGACACTGGCTCTCTGTAAGGCTTCTGGTAGATCACAATAAAATGACTCAACATCCAGTAGAATCGGAGTGTAAGGATCACCTCAAATTTAGAGCCCTGAATGGGGATTTCAACTATGTCTTTTCAGTTCTCTTCTATTAGGTATACCTCACACCCCTGGAAAAAATTGTCATTTTAACAATTCAAGGATTCACAACAATAATGATGGTAACAAATATAAACTCAGTTCTACTTTGACCCTGCAATGAACTGTCACACCATGGACGCTTTCACACAGATACACTCCATGCATATCTGTTATGATACAATTAGGATTTTACTTGATAAACTCTAGTATTGCAAATAAACCACAATTAAGGATATGTACATCAGTCACAGATGTTCAACGGCTTCTCAGGGAAAAAAAACACAGGGTTAGAGTCATCAGTAGCCTAAAGGCAAGTCTACAGTTCTTTCTGGCAAAGGCTAGGGTTAGATCAAACAGTGCTTGGCACACCGTAAGCTCTCAATAAATACGACTGAATGAATGAATCAAACACAACATTTGACTAAATCACCTGCTCATTGACTCTGGAATGTGAAGGTCCATGATGGATAAGAATCTTCACAATATCTACATCTCCTTTCCAGGCAGCCAGGTGAATAGGAAAATAACCTTTGTTGTCTGCCACATTAGTTGAAGCTTCGTACTGTAGTAATTTGAGGACTATATCCCTGAAAGGGGGGAAAAAAAAGAAATCTTAGACTAAGGCTATCAAATAAGTTTCTGGTGACTCATGAAAAAGGGATTGTTACAGTGTTACGATTCAATGCAATGTTACTAACAGATGACATTCCAGGATCCGGGGATTATGACTACTGGTTTAAGAAATGAATTAACATAGGGTGGAATCAGGGCCAGCTTAAGGACTTTTGCTGCCCCAAGAATGGTTAAAATTCCCACGACATGTGCCCACGCAATGTTTTATGGAAGAACGGTCTGCAGAGTATTTTTCTGCCCCTGCATCCGCCACCGTAAATTTGGGCAGCGACAAAACCCGGACTTCTGCCCTGATAATGCACCATGCACCCTCGCATAGAAGGACAGAGGGAGACATGGACCTAGCATTGGCCATCTTTACTAAGAACTATGCCACTCCCCTGCCTCCCAGACAGAAGGTCCATCTGAAGCCAGCCCTGGGGTCCAATTAGCATTTTCTTAAATTTTAATGGTTTAAAAAAAAATCCATCAGAAAAATATAAACACTGGTTTGAGAACTAACCATTCCTCTTACAAGTTCAACAGTGTCACATTTTGATTGGCTTTTAATAAGATTAAAATGCAATTACACTTCCTTGGTTAAATGAACACTACGGAAAGGGCAGCTTTACAAAAATGGGTCTTCTGCTTGGGACCCTTATGTTCCTAACATGTAAGAGAATGTAGTTAAAATTTGAGGATAAAGAGAGCTAAATTCCCTGGGGGAAACTCAGCCAAATACAAGCTCTTCGTGCTCTCAATGCCCCCGCTTTCCCCCAGAAATAACATAATTGGCAATACACAGCAACAATGTGAAAATGTATCTTTGGGCTGAGCCCCAATTTACATTGCAGCTTTTATTTCAGGAAACATACTAACCCCTCGTGGAAGGCACTGAGTGGGCAACTGTGATGCTCTCCAGAAAATACTCTGGGATTCTAAGCTTCCCACTGAACAGCTATTATAACTGCAGACAAAAAGTGCATTTCATGGGCTTTTCTATGTGAAGAATGTATGTCTTTCTAGGGAGACAGAACAGTCCTCGGCTCTCAAGAGGAAAAAATATATACTTATAAACTAAGAAGCATAAAATCCTAATTATGTGGATGGAAGGATCCAGAAAGGAAACAACAGAGGTGCAGGTCTCCCAGAAAAGTTCTATCACTGTGTTGAGTGGGCTCTAAAAGGCATAGCAGCCCAAATCCCTTGAGGCTAGGCGGCCAACACATGAATTTTGTTTGCTATTTTCTGACATAGGACTCCACACACAACTAAGAAATTAGAGAAGCAGTGTAGTCTGGTGGACAGAACCTGGGCCTGGGAGTCAGAGGACCTGCTTCTAATCCTGGCTCCGCCACTTGTTGGCTGTGTGACCTTGGGCAAGTCACAACTTCTCTGTGCCTCCGTGACCTCATCTGTCAAAGGGGAATTTAGACTGTGAGCCCCACGGGGGAAAGGAACTGTGTCCAGCCTGATTAATTTGTATCTACCCTAGAGTTTAGTACAGTGTCTGGCATATTGCATGCATGTGAATACCATTTTTAAAAATATATATATTTTAAAATTTAGAATACGTGTTGCTGCGGGTTGATAACAATAGATAAAATGTAACAGAGGAATTTTATTAGGTACTGTTACTGGCATTATGTCAATGACCAAGAATGTCTTCACATTCTGAAACTGGCTGCTAGAAGGTTTTAGGTACCAAAAAATTATTAAGCATCTAATAATTGAGAACAATACTAAAAATTCTAAAATAGATGTTGATGGAAAGAGTAATTGAGAAGCTTCTTATAATGTGCCAGTATTAAAAATGATTACAATGAAAAGAAATATCTACATATTACATATCTTTATAACCATGAATCAGCCTACATTACTGACATTTTGTAACTTCAATGCTTGGGAACTTCGTTTCTACAAATAGATTTAATAAAGATAATAGTAATAATAAAAACATTTTTTTCTGAAGAATATCATCAATCTGAAACTTCAGGCTAAACCTGAAGTATATGGTTCAGGAAACTATATTCTAAATGAAATTATACTGAAGCCTGAACCTTCAAAATCAAATTGATACAGAGCAGCTGCAAGACTTCTAGGAATTAAAACATCAGAGAGGGCTTATTTCTCATTTTGCTCCATATGCTTCCCTTAGAGCTTGTCCAAACCCAGAGCTCATTTTGAAATGAAAAGGAATCACCCCCAGAGGGTTGCAGAATGGGCCGATACTTGAAGGCTTTTGAGCTCATCTCAGGGATTTCTTCCCCATCTGATTTTCATGAAGGTTATGCTCCTCAGTCGAAATTCTGGAAAGAATTTCCAGTACAAGCAAAGGCTTTGTTCAAGATATCCAGTTCTTTACTGATGCTCAGCCTTGAAGTCAATCGACAACTGAGGTTTACCAAGCTACAGGATGAACGCCTGGGAGTTTTAACTATTTGATATCTGTTGTCTAAAAGATACATACAGGTGTAATAGCAAAAGTGTTTCCTGGGCTAAACAGAGGGCCCCTGAAAATGCCAATCAACTAAGAAAAAATCTTTGCATTTTATATTCAAATATGAAACAAGTCAAAAGAATATGAATATCTCAATAGCCGTACTGAAATGGAATTAGCCCAATTCTACTTGCTAAAGAATGACTCCTGATAATAGAGGTCGGAGAGTTTCAAGAACTGAATTCTGGAGAAGTGAGGGTCAGAGAGAGAAAATATTTATGCTGCATTATGGTCAATCTTTGGTCATCCAACAGACCACTCAAAGGAACCTACCAAAGATTGGCAAAAGAGTTATAAACTACACTTCACAGGAAGTCAAGGGGCTTGACTCCTAATCTTCTTGCACTAGAGTAGGGAGTAGAAATAGTAGTAGAAATAATAATAAAAAAAGGTCATTTGTTAAGTCCTGGCTATGTGCCATGCACTATTCTGAGCACTGGGACAGTTAGAAGAAAATCAGGTCGGACTCAGTACCTGCCCCAAAAGGGGCTCAGAGTGTAAGCAGAGGATGAGGACATTGGCAAGAGGCGGGAGACCATGGCAGGGATCCTGAAAGAGCAGTGCAGAATCCCTCAAAACACCAGACTTGAGACTAAAGTGGTAATCAAGTATTAGAGAAGCTGTGTGGCTCAGTGGAAAGAGCCTGGGCTTGGGAGTCAGAGTTCACGGGTTCAAATCCCGGTTCTGCCACTTGTCAGCTGTGTGACTGTGGGCAAGTCACTTAACTTCTCTGGGCCTCAGTTACCTCATCTGTAAAATGGGGATTAAATGTGAGCCTCACATGGGACAACCTGATTAACCTGTATCTACCCCAGTGCTTAGAACAGTGCTCTGCACATACTAAGCACTTAACAAATACCAACATCATCAATCAAGTATCCAGCTCAGTGAACTAGCCTGCCCCTTTTGAAGCTCTCTAAGCAGCCACAACTTGGGTTACAGTGTATATGGGTTTAATTTTGTAACCTCACTTATTGACTCCTAATAATAATAATAATGGCATTTGTAAGCATTTACTATGTGCCAAGCACTGCTCTAAGCACTGGGGCAGATACAAAGTAATTAGGTTGGACACAGTCCTTGCCCCACACGGAGCTCACAGTCTTCATCCCCATTTTACACGAAGTCACTGAGGCACCGAGAAGTTACATGACTTGCCCAAGGTCACAGAGCAGATAAGTGGCAGTCAGGATTAAAACCCAGATCCTTCTGACTCCCAGGCCCGTGCTCTTTCTACTAGGCCATATGGAGCAGGCTAACTCCCAATTTGGGCTAGGGCTAGAGGATTTTATAGCATCCACACCACCTCCACATGACGGAGTTACATCAGGCTGCATAAACTAACAACACTGGAGCCTTCTCCTGGTCATCATAGGAATCTAGACCTATAGTTAAGATGATGGGAAGAGAGGCCACAGAGGAGAGAGGCTAGTGATCTGTCAAACTATTTCCTGGTGGAAATCATAGTTTCCTGTTTTCAATGTGTTTGAACTTACTTTCTTGCATTTTATTCAACTGCATCTCCAATTACATTTGTTATCAGGTACAGTTAGTGTTTCATAGTTCTTCAGATTATTCAAGCAAATAATCCTTTCCTAGTCTGGCCAGATTCCATACCCCTTTTATTCCTTTTCGGACACTATGAAGAAGGGCTATTGCTTCTCACTCTAGGTATTTTATCAAGGTACCCCTTATCTTACTCAATACTGTAAGTTACGGATGGCGTTCATGTTTTTCATATTAATAAAGACCTCTGAATCATCATCCCCTGGGTTTCAGCCTAATTATCCTTTTGGGGGGGGGGGGAGGTGGCGGCTAGGAATGCTTGCTTTCTGGCAGCAGGGGAAGGACAGGCTTTTAAAAAAATTAAAATGCTATTCCTTCCACTTATTTTTTTTCTTTGCTTAGATGTCTGCTCTCCTGCTGCTGACTGCTGCCATCTGTCGTGTGCTTTTCTTCTTCCGCTAACAGAGGTTTAAAAACTCCTTCCTTGTGTTCTTACAGGAAAATGCCCTACCCAGTTTGGTATCCTAATGAACCTTCTAATTAGGAACGGATATTTCTCTAAGTAAGAGACCAGGAAACGAATAAAAAAAATCAAACAATTATCCTGGAAATAGAAAAGAGATAGAATTAAACATGGGCACATAAAGAATTATAGATAAAAGATAAGGACAAAAAAAATCAAGAAACAGAATAGGCAATGCCAGCCAATAGATGTAGGATAATTTATAGGTTTCTCTATATGTTTGAAGGACAAATGAGAGACTGGCTAATGCAGAAAACTGACTCTAAAATAATTCTGAAATAACCATGTTCCTGGGCTACGTAAATAAACCTAACTCTGATTAGAAAAAACGCTTATTTATTGATTCTTGGCACAAAGAGAGGGGTTCTTACACTACTTGAACAAATTTTTCGTGTGTGATTTTCATGAGAGAATAAGGCTGAACTTGGCAACTGCTGAAACGTGAATATAATTTCATCAGTAAATAACTCCTTTGCATTCAATTAAAAAAGGAAGCCTAAAAGAAGATTCTTAAAGGCAGATTCAAAAAAGGTGCCCGAGAAATGTAATCTAAATACCACAACAATGACCATCCGATGAGACTCTGTGGGTGTGTCTAACCAGAGTTAGGAAAGAGAACCCACTTGGCCTCATACAACAGAATCGCTGAAAGTTAGGAGAGGAGGGTGTGGAGATGCTGTATGGCCTAGTGGAAAGAGCACAGTCAGAGGACCTGGGTTATAATTCCGCTTCCTCCATGTCGGCTATTTTACCTTGAGCAAGCTACTTCACTTCTCTGTGTTTCAATTATCTCATCTATAAAATGGGGATTGAAACTGAGCTCCATGTGGGATATGGACTGTGCCCAATCTGATTATCTTGTATCTACCCGAGTACTTAGTACAGTGCCTGGCACAGGCTTAACAATTACTGTTAAAAATAAAAAAACAACCCCCCCCCCAAAAAAAAAGGTGTTTAAATGGCAGGTTGAGAGGATTAAACAGAGAAGGAAGTGAGTTAATGCAAGGAGTTGTGGAATTTCCTATTCTGGGAGTGTTTTAGGGTGAAAGAGATTCTCATCCATTGGGAAATAACATGAATAGTGTTTTGCCAGGGGAATGGGCCAAATCAGCAGTCCAGTAGAACCGGAGAATCTTGGGGCAGCCATCAGCATGCATCCTGGGAAGCATGATTATAGCACTCATTCAAATAAAAAACTGGGGATCTAGCAATCAGGCAAGACAACTCCCCTCCCCCTCGTCTCCTTAAAGAGATCACCAGACGGGAGGTGATGTGCGCACCAGATTGCTTCTAAAAATATTCTCTTCCAGGCCTTTGGCTCTATGACCCTTGAAACGGGT
The DNA here is from genome assembly GCF_004115215.2 of Ornithorhynchus anatinus. Classification (NCBI taxonomy): domain Eukaryota; kingdom Metazoa; phylum Chordata; class Mammalia; order Monotremata; family Ornithorhynchidae; genus Ornithorhynchus; species Ornithorhynchus anatinus. The sequence continues at coordinate 37,352,929 of NC_041741.1, forward strand.
GGATGGAATTCACGAAATAGAGCAGAAACCAACACAGGAGTGAAAGCTACTAGCTTCTTTCCTGATGCTAAGGCTTTCACAGGAAGGTGGAAAGATACATAGAGTTTTCAAATTAGAAAATGTGAACAGTCATTAAGTTTAAAAAAAACCCTCAATGCTCTCTCAATTCAATGGAACAGAGAGAGGAAAATCCTTCAAGGCTGTTTTTCCCGAGAAATCGAAGGTTTATTGCAAATGAAAAAAAGCGCAAACACAGCATGCAATCCTCATTTTAATAAAACCCGTGAGTGAATTTCTCAAGGAAGTTCTCTTTAAATTAATCTCAATTAGATTTATTGTTACTATTATAAACCTGCTGAAGACAGGAGAAAGTGCCTCTAGAAAAATTACCCAATTGGCTGGAGAGGTGTAATGGGCATGTAAGAATCAATACCAACTCCTACTAATATCTTTATTAGGGGACTAACAGGAGCCCTTGTTAAAGTTTCTGATTATACTGATAGGCAGTTGTTAAGAATACTAATTCAAGAAAGAAGGAGAAGCCTGGCAAGTTTGAGGAAGCTGACAAGAAATACAGTTAGTTTCAGCTTGGAAAACGGTAAATGGTTGGTGGTAAGGATGGATATATACACATATCCCACCCAGGTCAGCTAGTTTTTTCAAGAGACACTTTCGTATTTCTTTAAGTTGTGCAAACAAGATAGTAAAGAGACACCTGACCTAATAGCAACCTAAAACTGGATGGCATATACAGTGACTATTTTCATGGAGTGGCATATACAAAGAAATCGAATAATAAAGACGTGAAAAGAAATCAAGTGGCAAGCCTAATAGAAAAAGTGCACGCTTGAGAATCGAAAGACAAGGGTTTGAATCCTGACTCTGCCACTTGCCTATGTGACTTTGGGCAAATAACTTCTCTGCGACTCAGTTTCCTCATCAGTAAAATAGGGATACTTGTTTTCCCTCCCCCTTAGACTTAGCCCTCTGTGGAAAAGGACTGTGTCACATCTCATTATCTTGTAACTAATACCCCGGCATTTAGTACAGTCTAAACATTTAGCAAATCCCACAATTATCATCATTACTACTACTGCTAGCTCAGGAGAGTGTGCCATGTGGTCATTCAGTAAATCCTTGTAGACTATAGCGATGAAGCTCCTAGTACTCTGTTTCTTGGAGGCGTGATCACATGGAATGCTAATTTGAGTAATGCAATAAAATTCAGAAAAATGCTTGGATTTTTTATGGAATTTGTTAAGCTCTTACTATGTCCCACGAACTGTACTTGGCACTGGGATAGATACAAAGTTAATCAGGTTGGACACAGTCCATGTCCCACAAGGGGCTCGCAGTCTTAATCCCCATTTTATAGATGAAGTAACTGAGGCACAAAGAAATGAAGTGACTTGCCTAAAGTTCACAGACAACAAGTGGCAGAGCAAGAATTAGAATCTAGGTCCTTCTGACTTAATAATAATGTTAATAATAATAATGTTGGTATTTGTTAAGCGCTTACTATGTGCCGAGCACTGTTCTAAGCGCTGGGGTAGACACAGGTGAATCAGGTTGTCCCACGTGGGGCTCACAGTTTTAATCCCCATTTTACAGATGAGGGAACTGAGGCACAGAGAAGTTAAGTGACTTGCCCAAAGTCACACGGCAGACAAGTGGCCGAGCTGGGATTCGAACCCATGAACTCTGACTCCAAAGCCCGTGCTCTTTCCACTGAGCCACGCTGCTTCTCACAGGACTTCCAGGCCTGTGCTCTATCTACTAGGCAATTCTGCTTCTCATAGCCTCAGTAACTTTCTAGCAATAATGTCTAGTCTCCCAAGAAGCAGAGTACAGTTTACCCAATTCTCTGTCCCTGATTTCCTTTTACTCAACCACATATTTGTTTGTTTCTTCAATTCTTTTTTTAGGCAGTCACAGGAATGAGCTCAGGAAAGGCCTTCAATGGCCATAACAGCAGAGCTGCCGTGCAGTGAAGAATCACCCAGGCATCCTCGGCTCCTCCCAACAGAGTTGTTCCACGGGCAAACTCTGGGGAATGGGCCACACCCGCTGCTGCTTTGGGAGAGGGGGAGGGACAAAAGTTTGAAGTGCTGAAGACCTGCCTGCCTACCTGTCTGCCTGCCATAGTAAGCAAATCCAGCCACCTGCTGCTCGGAAAGTCTGCGGTTGCAAAACTTAAAGCAGGCCTCGGGGAGGGCAAAGAAAAAGGCTGAAGGAGTGTATGGACCACAGATACTAAAACATCCTGCTCTGTGACTTAGGCTCATCGGGGCAGTCAATGGCTACCACTCTGGTAAAGGCAGCTTTCTTCTTTTTCTGAATCAACAAGATAATGGCTGAAAATTTCATGTCTTTGGCTTACAACCCATTAGATCACCTCAGCAGATACCTGCAGATCAGGACTGACCAGAAACCTTTTCATTTGAAGCACTGAACTTCGTAAGATATTTCACTCCAAATCTATTTTGCTTCAAGATACGGTTCAGAGGCTCTGAAACCAGAAAAGGCCCGGTAACAAAAGGATGATATAAAGGAGAGGATCAGTGAATGTAAGAAAGCCTTCCATGGCTTAACTCAGGAGGGAAACACAAGATTTCAAATTAAGCATACCTCTTTCATCGCCCCCTCTGGTCCTTTATTGACCAGGGACGTGAAGAAAGGCCTCAAAGTTTTCCTTTTGGAAATGGGAGAGGGAGTGTTTCCTTTTCTTTTAACCCTTAGAGCCTTAACGATTCTTTTCTATTAAAAAAAAAACACCCACCCAGAAGGAAAACGATCTATTCATTACTTTGGCAGTGTTGTACAGTACTGAACATCAGAGAATTTCCTCATGGTTCACGCTTTGGAAGCAGAACAAACGCTTCCTTTGGTTTTCGACTTTTTGGTCCTGCCACCTGGTGTCTCACCAAGCTAACGGCCTCGCCAGGTTGAGCCCTGAGGGGCCGAGGATGGTGTGCCACAATCCAGCTTTCCCGGTTCATCGCCTTGTCTGTAGAGGGCTAGATGCACGCAGGTTCCGGTTAGGACCTAATTAAGTGTCACTTACTTATGTCCATTTAAAGCTGCATGGTGTAAAGCGGTGTAACCCGAGCTGTCTGTGCAGTTTACATTGGGACCTCGCCAGATGCTGCAAACAAAGCACAAGGCAGAGTTACTGTTGAGCAGGAGCATGCTGGAAAAATCATTAAAATCAACCAAAAGACACCTGTGCTGCCTCTGGCCAAGCAGCACTTTGGCCACAGAAATGCCGAGTGTGTGGAAATGGACCAATTCACATTTTGGTTGGGCTCATCTCTGGCAACACTCCTTAATAGAAGGCACCCCCTAGACTGTAAACTTGTTATGGGCAGGGAATGTATCTACCAACTCTGTTATACCGTACTCTCCCAAGAGCTCAATACAGTGCTCTGCACACGGTAAGCACTCAATAATTACCATTGATTCAATATGATCAATCATTCCCTCAGAGATCCCCTGGGGATACCGTAGCATGAATCGGAATGTGTTTACAGCCACTTTCACTCATGCATTTTGCTCAATTCATACATTAGATTGAACTCTCCCACTGACAGAGAAATCTGAATGTTGAGGGGAGTTGCACGATGCGGGAAATAGATCAGCATTCTTAAAAAAAACAAACCATACATTTGATTATTCCAGGTCTGGGCACAAAAATGGGGATCGACATTTCCTATTTTAAAGGGACCTAATGGTTAGCCTGTGTATACAGTAAGAATATCTCAACAACTTTGCAAATCACTCTAACTGTGCTAATCAACATGCCCTGCCCAATCAACTATTCAAGTGACTCATCTTCATTTTTGTCACCTTCAATTGAAGGAGCTAATTTCAGCTTCCTGAAAAAGCAGAGCACTGAAGACACTTTGACATATTCAAAAACTGTCAAAGGAAGCATTTTCTAGCCCAGTAGGTAACAGGCCCACCAATATTCAACAAATGAACTATTCTTCATCTTGGTCTTGACACAATTCAAGAGGAAAAATGAAATGACTATTATACTAAATACAAAACAGATCACTTGATTTTGAGATGGCATTTTAAATTCAATAATTTAGAAAGCTAACTAAAATGCTTAAATATTATAATGACTGGAAAATTCACTGTTATGGCTTTAGCTCTTAAAAGTTATTTTTAATGTTCATCCCTTCAGTTCAGTGCTATAACCAACTCCAAATTATCCACAATAATTACCCTCTTTCACTCAGATTCCCACCTCCTGGGAATTGTGTTGCCGGCTAGAACGTCTACCTGGGGGCCGAGGGAGTGAGGGGGAAAAGGGAAAGGTGAACCAGGTGAAACTCACATGGGGTTTTATTTGGATACTAAAGGAAAGGTTGAGATTAGGGCTTTAAATGAGGCTTGCGGCTTCTCTCTGAAAAGAGGTGGTTATGAAAAACATCTCAGGGAAAAAACCTTAAAGGATCAAATATATTCTAAATAAGATGAAATCCCCTTCTCTATATACAATTCAGGAGCAGATATTGAGCTTATTTATATTTTATCTATATCGCAGCAGCACCAGCTGAAGGAAAGTTTGGGTAGTATCCCCAGCACATCCAGTACAAAAAATAAAAATTAAAAGAGGATGTACTAGACCAATGCCCTCAAAGAGCTCAAGTGAAAAGAGAGGCCTTGAATAATGTCTTGAAATGCAGACTCTACTGTATCACAAAAAGAAAGATTTCAGACACAGAGTCCTCCTAAACTTGATCCGTCTCCAGCTTTCCCGCTTCCCCATCCTCATTTCCCCTCACTTTGCTTGGCTTCAGGCATCAAGGTCGAAATCTGGGATAACAGTAAGTTATGAGAGAGTAAAGTAAATCCTCAAAGATCCTGGAAGGAGAATGCATTAGAACACAAATTATTCATTTGGATGAGAGCCAGTAAAGTGTCTACATATTTTATTATTTTTTTTTCACATCTCAGTCCCTTACTTACTTGCAACAGTATTACCATGAGGTCACAGGCAGGCAGACAGGCAGGGAGGCAAGCCCTCCTTACCCACTCAGCTTTCCTCCGCCTACCTTCCCTCCCTGAACTCCTCTAGACTATGCGCTCATTGTGGTCAGGGATTGTCTCATTACTGCTGTTGGGTACTTTCCCGAGCGCTTAGTACAGTGCTCTGAGCACAGTAAGCACTCAATAAATATGATTGAATAAACTCCTATTACAATCCAACCCACACATTTTGCTCCTCTAACACCAACCGTCTCTCTGAATCTCAATCTCATCTTCTCACCCCAAACCGCCTGTCTACCTCTTCCTTCTGGCTTGAAACTCACATCTTCATGTCCTACCAACCAACATTTTCCCCATCTTCAAAACCTTATTAACATCCCATCTTCTAGACTTTAGCCCCTTTGTCTAGGCTGCAAACTCCAGCCTAGAGAACGTGGGCAGAGAACGTGTCCACCAAATCTGTTGTATTGTACTCTTCCAAGTGCTTGGTATAGTGCTCGGCAAGGAGCAAGTGTGCAATAAATACAACTGAAGGATTGATCTTCTCCAAGAGGCCTTCGCTAAGTCCTCACTTCGGAAACTCCTATACACTTGAATCTGTTCCCCTTAAGCACTTTGATATGCAACTCTCCTACGGCCCCTCAGCACTTAGGTACACATCAATTTATAATTTATTTCAACATCTCTCTCCTCCTGTAGTCTGTAAGGCTCCTATCAGCAGGGATCACCTTTACTTTCTCTTTTATACTGTACTCTCCCAAGCACTTAGTACAGTGCTCCACAGACAGTAAGTGCTCAAGAGATACCATCAAAGTGAATCTTGTGAGTCAACATTAAACCAATTCACCTGCTAAAAACACTGCATACAGGAGGAGAGAATGGAGTGTGGCCCTGTATGAAAGAGTATTTACTGAGCACTTACTCTTGCCTAAGCACTGGGACACATTCTTACATGGGTAAGATTTAGACATTCATTTAATTGTATTTATTGAGCACTTCCCATGTGCAAAACACTGTACTAAACACTTGATATGACCACTGGCCCTTGAGGGGTTCACAATGCAAAAATAAATGGATAAGTGAGGGGACTGGTGACAGACAAGAGAGAATGATAAAAGAATAATAATGCAGAAATGGCAAAAATGAGGCGGCCAGGGAGAAATATAAAAATACAATTTAAAAAGCAGTAGGATACTGTGACTAGAAGAGCAGCACAGTATGGTCTTTTCACAACTTTCTGGAGTCCAACAATAGGAGCTACAGCCACCATTACGGTGCCTTTCGGGTGATCTACATTCTACAAATGGTCACACGGTCCAACCGCCTCCCTAGGCCAAAAGGCAAGGGGCAACTCAGCCCCCAAGGTGAGTCTGGCTCAGGAGAGGAAAAGTGTTCTGATCCACTACAGAACAGGCCTAGTCAGCCAGTCAATGGTATTTATTGAGCACTTATTCTTTGTAGAGCACTGTTCAGCACTGGGGAGAGTACAACAGGGACAGGAAGTATGACTTGAAGCGCCTTTTGCAGTCCAAGTAGCTCAGAGATAGGATTAGAATGGACAGTTACCCCAGAACTGGGGTTTACATCAGTCCCACCAAGATTCATTCATCTGTTTATTCATTCAATCATATTTATTGAGTGTTTACTGTGGGCAGAGCACTGTACTAAGCACTTGGGAGGGTATGATATAACAATTAACAGACATTCCCTAGAGGGGGAGACAGACATTAAATATAAAGATTTATTCATTTATAAACACAAGACAAAAAACAAGACACTTACACAAGACACAAGAGCAGGGTCTGCAGCAATCCCTCTTCCTACAACAAAGGAGCTTTGCCATCGCTCCTGTCTGCTTGCCCCTAACAGCCTGGCCTCCTCCCTTGAACGACAGTCGGGGTCAACTTGGCTCTGCCTTAAGTACACCAAAAGTTTCACCTCCTCATTGGTGGATGACATTTATAAAATTTTGTTTCATTAACTGAATGTCGACTACCTAATAATGCCAATGAATCACTGTAATGTCTTCTGCAGGTCTGAGGACAATGGTTCAGCAAATTGCAATCCTTCAGGAACTAAACGTGACAAAATAAAATGTGTTCTCGTCTATTAAGCTGTCATGTATGTCAAAATAATTAATACAACATACAAAAATGACATTACTTAGGCAAAAGAGCACACACTCCATTCTCACCTAAAGCTGAACTATCTGTTCTAAGTGCACTGGACCAAACCACTGCACACAGTCACTCATCCTCTTCTGCCATGCCAACAGTCAGAAATGTGAAAATCTTCTTGGCTTCCCAAATTTCTACTTCATCCTGTGGTCATGACTAATAATAATGATGATGATATTTGTTCATCACTGCCTGACCTGAATCAATTTGTATCTATTCCTGAGTTACACAAATGCCAGTTATTATGATGAGCACTACACTAAGCAGTAGTGGGGATAATCAGGACAGTCAGTCCCCCAACCCACAGAGGGCTCACAAATGCTAAACAAATATTCAGAGATTAGAATTAAAATTCAAATCAATTTTCAGTTTTCCATCATGATCCCCATCTGGAACAGGAACTGATTATCCTGCATCTGCCCCAGTATTTAGTATAGTCCAGGGTACATAGTAAGCACTTAACGAATGCCACTATTATTAGTAATGAGCAGTATTGCCACCTGCATGTTCAAAAAACATACTTGGCTACAAGAGTTGCAACCCAGTAGTTATCACAATGGTATTAAGCATAATGCTATGGGTAATATACTGAAGTAGCTTTTACCTATTGTTGGAGCTAGGATTTTAGGAGAGCTGTGGTCTGTAAATAAATGTGCAAGGAGTAGAGTGGAAGACTCCAGGCTAAGGGAACAGTGTGAGAGTGGATTTAGAGGCAAAAAAGGAGAGAGTGGGATTCAGTTGAAAGGAGAGTACAGCACTTAGTAGAGCATCAGGCACATAGTAAGGGCTTAACAAATACCATTTTTAAAACAAGGCTTCCTTGGAAAGAATGAAAAGGCCAAACTGGGGATTAGTGGGGTGAAGAGAATAGATGTGTACATTGGGGAGAATTGGTGAGAAACTTTTAGCTGATTGTGAGGTGTTTTTTTTTTCTCCTGGAGGCAGAGGGAAATATGAAGCTAACTTAGCTATTTGAGGTTGAGATGCGTGCCAAGTGACTCCATATGCTTCAAAACCCTGGAGCAGCATCTTACCTGTAACCTGTCTGCATAAAGCATTTCTGATTCCCTCCTTAAGATTTATGTCTCACACATTCCAACTCCAGGGAAAGCCCACGGGATAGCCCAGTGGGACTATCGATATGAGAATTGTTTGGCGTGCCATCAAGCGAATGTGGGTTCTATGCTGGGTTCCAAGTTAGCCTCATTTCAGACTGTCATTGCGGGTGGCAAGACATTGCATGAGGTCCAGACCAGGGTGCTGAATCCTTTTCCCAACGCCCACACTAACAGCAGGTTCAGGTGTGCCCTTCCGAGACCTTCTGGCCACCTTGGAAGTTCCTGGTATGTTTGCCGATTCCCTCTTTGCCCTGCTACACCCAAAGGTTCTGCGGGCATAGGGAAGCAGCTTAGCCTAATGGATTCAGCACAGGCCTGGGAGTCAGAAGGACCTGGGTTCTAAACCCAATTCCACCACTTGTCTGCTGTGTGACCTTGGGTAAGTAGCTTCACTTTGCCTCTGTTACCTCATCTGTAAAATGGGGATTGTGACCGTAAGCCTCATGTGGGATAGGGACGGTATCCAAGCTGCTTATCTTCTATCTAACCCGGCGCTTACTGCAGCGCCCAGCACATAGTGAGTGCCTAATACCATAAAAAAGGGAAGTTCTGCAACAGAAAGTCCCTGGGCTGCAGGCTTCTCCCACAAACCTGAAGTAGGGCTTCCAAGTGTCCTGCTGTTTGAGCCAATCTCCAGGAGGCAGCAGAGGAGAAGCTGTGCCCTTTCCATCACTTGGCATAAAGCTCCTGCCATGCTGGCCGTCCCATGGCCCAGCCCTGCCAGGGCCTCCCACCAGTTGGTTCAAGAGCTTGTCACCCAGAGGCACTTAAATGCTTCGGTTACAATATCTTCCAACGTTTGGGCTCCTTGCAGGGCTGGCTGATAAGCCACCAAAGTTGATAGGACCAATGCTTAGCCATCAAAAAGCATATTCCAGGCACTAGAATCAAAATTCACTTACAGTGAGAACTCAATAAATACCATTGATTGGTTGGCTGATTGATTTACAGACAAATCAATCCCTAAGGAAAACAAACAGTGTGTCTTGGCATGAACTCTATATGAGAAGAATGCATCGACCTCAAAGTTTAGGGTGAGACTATTGACGTAGCAATAATAATTTTGGTATTTTGAAGCAGCTATGGGCTAAGCGCTGGGGTATATATTAAATAATCTGGTGAGACACAGCCTCTTTCCCAGAGCACCCAGTCTAATGGGGAGGGAGAATAGGTATTTCACTCCCATTTTACAGATAAGAAAACTGAAGTACAGAGATGTTAAGTGACTTGTTCAAGGTCACACAGCCACTTCCAGTCCCCCGACCCAGTCCCATTCTCTTTCCAATAGGCCGAGCTGCTGCCCTGTGAACTAGCCTTCCATGTAGATGTGACTGAAAAGGCAACCCCTTCCATGCTGTGCTGTTCCATCTGTTATATTGCAGTGTTTACACGATTTTCAGTTCTGCTTTGTGTTAACACAATGTTCTCCAACCATCTTTGAGAAGCTTTGAGCTAAACACCACAGTCCAAATTCATCTTTCTCCCTTTGTTGCCTCTCAGCAGTCTGTGATCAGGTTGCACCACTGGGTGGTTGTGCCTCTCTGTACCTTTAACACACTTTGTTTGGCCCATCCCTGCCCACTTAATCATACAGCATCTATGTGGGTCGTCTCCTGACATTCATTCTCCTCACGCATTCTATTCAGACTGTTGCGACGAGCTCATCTCCCTTACTGGTGGCCTGACTGTGAACTAGACTGGAACGTGTCCCCAACTCTGTCATATCGTACTTTCCAAGCCATCAGTAAAGTGCTCTGCCCACAGTGAGCATTCAATACAATCGACTGATTGACCGTTTCAGAATCTCCGTGCGTGTAATCCTGACGGCCCATTTGATTAAGTTTGGCATGAGGGGGCCCTGATAAATCTGCTCAAGTATTCATATGTGAACAAAGTGATAAGTCTAAATTTCATCCATCAATAAGGCAAGGCACTCTTTAACTACTTTGCAAAAGTGGGATGAGGTGGACTTTAAAGCGAGTTTCTAAGTGCGGTTTCCCAGCACATTACGAGTCTCCTGGGGGAGGAAGAAATGGAAGAGGAGACTGGGGTAGAGGAGATCAGTAAGCAATGAGATTCCAAGTGCAGCAGCAATAACCAACATGTTGCCGTTCGTCTACTAACCCCCTGGGGCTTTTCCAAGCACCCTGAAGTACACATTCATAAAGGATGGAAAGAATCAGCCACACTACCCTGGTCTCCTCTTCCATTGCTTTTCTCCCCCAGGAGTTCTGCAAAACACAGGCTCCCGGGCATCAGGCCTACTCAGCCTCTGGGCATCAATTAATCCCATCCTCTGCCCTGAGTTCTCAATTGCAATCTGGCTCATTTCAGCTTTACTCACTGCTGGAAAGCAAGAAGCCCATGCAACCAGGACAGAACATCTGCAGAATCCAATCAGAGGACGCACCTCATTATTAGCGGGTCGTAAATCAATCCCTTCAACTAGGTGAAGGTAGATCAGATGGGCCCTAGGCACAGTTGTGATCCCCTCCCAGGCCTCATGCTAATCGTACCCCGTCTCGAACCCAGCAGAAGTAGGAGTTTCATCTGCCATCCAGATTCTCTGCTGCCCCTTCTCTTCCCCTCAAGACTCTGGGGTAGGGACAGAGCAGGGATGGAGTGTCTGACTCCCTTCTTCCCCATCATTAACCTCACCTACGCACCAGGTCCCTAGGCCCCGCACTAAACTAGGTAACTAAGCTATTGAAGAGGAGCAGTGTGGCCTTGAGGATAGAGCATGGACCTTGGAGTCAGCAAGACCTAGGTTCTAAACCAGCTCCATCACCTGTCTGCTGTGTGATCTCAGGCAAATCACTTCTCTTCTCTGTGCCTCAGTCACCTCATCTGTAAAGCAGGGATTAAGACTGTGAGCTCCATTTGGGATGCAGACTATGTCCAACCTGATTAGCCTGTATTTACTCCAGCACTTAGTACAGTGTATGGCACATAATAAGTGCTTAACAAATACCACTGAAAAAAAAAAAACCAGCATGAGGAGTGGGATTTCTAAGGCATGGTTTTTTGGTCCCTTGTTTGTACTCAGCTATTCCTGGATACAATCTCTGCATACAGCTTCGCAAACTCAGGCCTTTGCTTTGTCTCATATGTCTTCAAGCTTAATGTTAGCTCAGAGTGCCGTACTAATTCTGCAAAGTCTCTCACGATTATTTGTATGTTTTATTATATCAATGCAATCTCATTGTAGGACAGCGGCAGGATCTTGATAAACATCTTAGGGACACAAAATGTCTTGTTAATTGCCTTTCCCCAATGCTCCCTGGCCTGTGAGCTCTTGGGGCAGGGATTGTGTGTACCAACTCTGTTGTACTGTACCCTCTCGAATGCTCAGTACAGTGCTCTGCACAGAGTAAGCACTCAAAAAATACTACTAATTGATTCTCCTGTGTCATTTCTTTAGAACAGGAATCCTATCTCTGACTTTGGGCAATATTCCAAGTTCCTGGTACAATGTTTTGCATACACTGAGTACTGAATGGCTGGTGTGGATATTAATCCGTCCACTGCCTAGGCTGAGATCTGCAGTCAGCTGGACCAGCTAGCTTTCCAACACTGATCTAGAAGGACTATGCCTAGATCCTGCCGGAAAGGACGAGGAGTGAGATGCTTCAATAGTTTCCAGTCATCTCAAAAGTGGTGATGATTGGCATGCCTTTGAAATGCTGCATCGTTTCCTCTGTATTCCACAAACTGAAGAACTCACATAGCTGCTAAAGTAGTGTCTTCTGCCTCTCAGCTGTGGAAGATATGCCACCAGATCTTAGACTTTACCTAGGAATTTGACCATCCACCTCAGCTCTAACTGAAGCACCACCTTCCTCAGAAGTCTGACCATAGTTCAGTTAGGTTCCCGGAAGGGAGAAGTACAAGAAGTCAACACTGCAGACCCTTTGTCAGTGCTGATCACATCCTGATTTAAAAAAAAAAAAAACTCTCTCCTTTCCCCGACCTAAATTAAAGGGTCTAAGCATCACACTGCATAGACAAGTTCCTAATTTCAGGGTCACGGCCAAAAACATCCATAGAATTCTGTCTTTGTTATGCTGAATGGGCGACCAGGGTGGAAATGTTAGAATGTGCTCCGACTCCTCTAGAAGATGCTTTCAACTCAATCAGTGGTATTTATTGAACACTTACCGTGGGCAAAGCACTATTCTCAGTGCTTGGGAGAGTCTACAGAGTTGGTAGACAAGTTACTCATTCATTCCTTCAATCATATCTATTGAGCACTTACTCTGTACAGAGCACTGTACTGGGTGCTTGGAAAGTACAAGAGAGCAATGAAGAGAGACAATCCCTGCCCACAACTGGCTTACAGTCTGGGGGGGGGAGACAGACATAAATACAAGTAAGCAGGCATTCAAAATAAAATGGAATTATAGGTTTATACATATATACATATATACATAAGTGCTTTGGGCCAGAGGGGGAAGAGAAGGGCAAAGGGAGCAAGTCGCGGTGACACAATGAGCTTACAGTCTAGCAGGGGAGACAGATCTTTATATAAATCATTTACATATATGTATAAAAGTGCTGTGGGTATGAGGGTGGGGTGAATACCGAATGCCCAAAGTGTATAAATCTAAGTGCAACTCAAATACTGGGTACTACCTAAAGTCCTAGATACTACCTACTCATTCATTCAATAGTATTTATTGAGCGCTTACTATGTGCAGAGCAGTGTACTAAGCGCTTGGGATGAACAAGTCGGCAACAGATAGAGACAGTCCCTGCCGTTTGACGGGCTTACAGTCTAATCGGGGGAGACGGACAGACGAGAACAATGGTAACAAACAGCGTCAAGGGGAAGAACATCTCGTAAAAACAATGGCAACTAAATAGAATCGAGGCGATGTACAATTCATTAACAAAATAAATAGGGTAACGAAAATATATACAGTTGAGCGGACGAGTACAGTGCTGTGGGGATGGGAAGGGAGAGGTGGAGGAGCAGAGGGAAAAGGGGAAAATGAGGCTTTAGCTGCGGAGAGGTAAAGGGGGGATGGCAGAGGGAGTAGAGGGAGAAGAGGAGCTCAGTCTGGGAACGCCTCTTGGAGGAGGTGATTTTTAAGTAGGGTTTTGAAGAGGGAAAGAGAATCAGTTTGGCGGAGGTGAGGAGGGAGGGAGGGAGGGAGGGAGGGCGAAGAATTGAAGAATTCTACCAAGAATTGATCTGTGCAGATAACAGCACCATAGAAGCAGAACCCAAAAAACACATTCAAATGATTATAAATTGCTTTGCTGTTTCACCCAATCATTTGGACTGACAAGACGACAAAAGAAATTGCAATAATACACCAGAGAAGCCATCCATACAACCAAAAATTTACAATGGCAACACATAAATACTGTCACAGAATTCTGTGACCTAGGAGGAACACAAGCCAACTATCAATCAAGCTATGGTATTCGCTTAGCCCTTACCGTATGCAGAGCTCCGCATTAAGAGTTATGCACCGAAAGGCAAGAAAGTAGGAAACAGAGTCAAGGAAATCAGGATATCCTTTGGTGATAATTACAGCTGTCACCGCAAGGTGATTTTTAAGCTCCAGACCAAAATAAAGGTCCACAGAACTGTAGTGTTGTCCTGCCTTTTTCTCCAGCTGTGAATGCTGGACACCATAGAAATGCACATCTCCTTGAGTGTGACACTGGGAAACACACAATGGGAGCACAATGAAAAATGGTGTGGCCTAGTGAAAAGATCCAGAGCCAAGACCTAGGAGTCAGTGGATCTGAGTTCTAATCCCAGCTGTTCTAATTGCTTGCTGTGTGACTTTGGGTAAGTCACTTAAATTCTCTGTGCTTCAGTTTCCTCAAATATAAAATGGGGTTAAATCCAATTCCCTCCTATTTAGATTGTGAGGCCCAAGGGTGGGACAGGGATTGTGTCCAACTGATTAATTTATATCTACCACAGCACTTGACATGTAGCAAGTACTTAACAAATACAGTAATAATAATATAACAACAAAAATATGAATTTTTCAGGTCTTGATTTTAAATCACGATAAGCTAGGATCTGCTTAAGGCCATTGTTTGGAAAAATGGACAGGCTCAGGAAGAAAACAAAAAGGTCAACTTGGCATATTGATGACAATGCTTAAGAACTGGATATGTGTACCATGGTACAAGGGAAAATGATGTCTTATTTGGCTTCCAATCTCCCTCCTGATTATGGCTAGCAATGGTTGGCCTTTCTAGCTGCTACCCCACAAAGGGCCAATGATTTAAGACAATGACATTGTGATTTGTTTTCCAAATCGAATCCATAATCAGGTAATTATACTTGGGTATTCTTTTTCTCCAGGGGCATTATACTTTGCTCTCGCTCACAGTGAAGCTCATCTGTCGGCTTTCACTCTACTCACACATCTTTATGGATATCCTTCTGCGATTTATCCATGCCTCTTTGGCATTTTACTACCCAAAATTTTTAGTGTCAATGAACTTGGGATATTTTCTAGTACTCACTCTCTTCCAAAGCAATCATGAAGATGTTAAAATGTTGATCTCTGAGGGACCTTTCTACTCCAAACTGAGAAGCAGCTATTCACCAATCTATGGCCAGTTACCTTTATCTAGACAGCTTTCCAATGTTCAAAATATAATGTACTCTAATAACCTCTTTTACCTTTCCCATTAGCCATGCAGGGTTTCCATTTGGTCACCTACGGTTTTTTGTTGTTCTCAGGGATCGTTCATCAGGGCCCTTAAGACAGCATTTTTTCCAGTGCTCAGACTTCTGGTTAAGTTACTTTTTTTCTTAAAAAGCTGAAATGGATAACCAATTAAAGTGTGGATTTTCCTTTTCCAAAATTAAACAACTTTGTTGTTTTGGTCTCCCTCCATGAGCAAGAACGGTTGCTTTTATTGAATTGTGGTCACTACTACAATATGATCTTCCCACATATACCTCCTGGGCCAGATCCTGGTGACTAC
This sequence comes from Ornithorhynchus anatinus, assembly GCF_004115215.2. NCBI lineage: Eukaryota > Metazoa > Chordata > Mammalia > Monotremata > Ornithorhynchidae > Ornithorhynchus > Ornithorhynchus anatinus. The sequence continues at coordinate 37,368,185 of NC_041741.1, forward strand.
TTGAAATTTCATGGTCAGATTACCATTCCTCATTGTCTCTACAAGTAACTCTTTCAGAAAATCATTCATCACATCCAAAAACCTTACCCCACTTCCCTTCCTGTTTGAGCCAATCTAGGTGAAGAAAATTGAAGTCTCCCACTATTTCCGCCTGACTGAACTGTAAGCTTCCCAGAACTCGTTATCTAATATTTCGTGACTGCTTTCCTCGGTGTCTTCTCTAGAAGGTGAGAACGAGGTAGCAGAAGAAGCTGGAAGCAAGAGGAGTGGGGTGTTGAAGGTGGGACAGGGAGGAGCTAAGAGAGGTCCACAAGTGTCCTCTGCCATCCTCCCAGAATTTGGGACAACCCTTGGGGAAAGACTCAGTGTGCCACAGCCCGCCAGGTCCCACAGCATTGCTGCGTAAGTATATTAGGTAGCACTAAAAATAACAGCCTTGCCACAGGCATGAAACTGCTTAGGCACGACTCTGTCTGTTCCCTTGTTTTGAAAGAGAGAGTAAAATATTTGCCCCAAAAGATTCCTCGGGATGCTGGAATCATTAAATTCCATGCTCCAAGATATATACTTACACACACACACACACAACTCCCAACCCCTATTATTTTGCTATTCCGAGGATTGTCCCCACCAAAAAATTCTGCTCTCTTGATGAATATCTTCAAACAGCATGAATTGTAATCAGCCCTTCTCAAGGCAAAAATCCATTACATTTCTCCCCATTGTACTTATATTATGCTTATGTTAACAATTAAATCTGTTCATATGCAAACAATTCTTGAGTAAATCGTGAACAATAACAAAGCAGTTCAAGTCTTTCTTTGTCCAAACTGTAGGATCTACCAGTGTGTCTTCTTAAAGCCCATTAATAAATTCCATTATGAATTCCCAGGCCGTTCCATCGATGTGCTTCTCCAAGGTTCTTTTGACAAGCTCCTGGAATGGCTCCAGAAAAATTTAACACTTTCTGGAATTTTATTTGCATGCCTTTTGTGACCAACTGTGTGTTGGGAGGAGGGAACCCAATTAAAATGAAGTGTGCAATCACTTTCAATGCGATGATTCTTTTATCCTTTCGTTAGACTGGTGTGTATGATTTTAAACACTTGCACATTTTCAGTTTTGCATTTTCAAAATAATTACCACCAAAAGACAGCCCCAAATCTTTGATTTATGCCCCTCATTGACGAGCCACTATTTTTACATGCAGGTGTGTTTCCCATGGAAACACTCTCCCAGACCCAAGAATAAGGTATTTCAAGGTTGTCACTGTACACACAAATGTAAGGAGACAAAACAATCTTCTAGGTAGGAACCTCTCTGTGGCAATTCAGGCTGTTGGAATACCATATACGGACTGTATTTTTCTGAGGAAGATAAAACACCATTACATATCTGTAATCTATATTAATATCCATACCCCCCTCGACTGTAAACTCTGTGGGCAAGGAACATCTCTGTTGTACTATTGTATCGTACTCTCCCAAACACTTAGTACAGTGTTCTGCACACAGTAAGCACTCACTAAATACTACTGACTGACTACAGCCTATGAACTAACTCTGTTCAGCCAGTGATGTGTGGCAGCTCCCGTGCTTTCCACTGCACTGGCTTCTGGTTGGCTCTGAAGCTGCTCTCTGAGCACTTGGAGCAGCTCAGGGTGAGTTACAAGTTTCCAAGGATGAAAATTCACCCACGTTTCTGCAACCCAGCTCTCTCCTCCTGCCCTAACCTCTCTTCATCATGACGGGCGGGCTGGAGGGAGAGAGATGGGTTTTTTTTTTTTTTTAGGTCCAACTCTCTCCAGCCTTCTGAAACAGGAAATGTCTGAGATTGAATTTTGCCACCAAAGCTTGTCACCCGTTCTTTTGCCCCAGTATTTCTCCATCCGTTCTTCCTTTCCATCCAAATGACCCCTACCCTTATTCAAGCTCTGGTCACATCCGATTATACCAACTGATCTCCCTGCCTCCAACCTTTCTCTATTCACCATGAACCATCTTCCTATGCAATCCATAGCACTCCACCTCAAAAATCTACAATAGCTGTTTATTTCCCACCAAATCAACCAAAAACTTCTCCTACTGTCTTGAAAGTTCTCTGCCACCTCTCCTTTCTCTGCCACCTCTCTTCTGATGATAATGAGTAGTTTTGTTGAGCACTTGCTCTGTGCTGAGCCCTGGGGTAGGTACAAAATAATGAGATCAAACAGTTCCTGTCCCACGAAGGGCTTATAGTCTAAAAGGGAGGGAGGACAGGAATTTTACCTACATGTAAGAAAACCGTTCCACAGAGACATTAAGTGGCTAACCCAATGTCACACAGCAAGCAAATGGCAAGTCAGGATTAGAACCCAGGTCTTCTTGCTTTGAGTCCTGTGCTGTTTCCACTAGGCCACAATCCTTCTTACTTAACCACCTTCTTCACTTTTCCATCCCACGCCAATCATTTCCCTGTCCCTTACTATGTGCCAAGCACAATTCTAACCACTGAGGTAGACACAAGTTAATCAGGTTGGACACAATCCCTATTCCACATAGGCTCACAATCTAAATCCCCATTTTACAGATGAGGTAACAGGCACATAGAAGTTAAGTGACTTGCCCAAGGTCTCAGAGCAGACATGTGGCAGAGCTGGAATTAGAACCCATGACCTTCTGACTCCCAGGCCCATGCTCTATTCACTAAGCCACACTGCTTCTCTGTGCATGCTTTAAGACTTAAATACTATTTAACCCTTCCATCTTTCCATTCTTTTTTTTTTTGGTAAATAATTTGGTCTCTCTCTCTCTCCCATGAGACTGAAACCTCCTTTAGTAGAGCAGAGAGCATGTCTGTTATTTCCAATGTATTCTCCAGAAATCTAAGTACAGTGCGCTGCCTACAGCAGTCACCCAATACATTCCACCAATAGATTAGCTGAACGAGATGCTGCTGGAGATTCCAGTCATTATGTTCTTACCAAATCTGCTTTTCTCCGGGCCTCTCTTCTGGATTTTAGTGTAGCTACATATTCTGAATAGGATCCATCCTCAGATAATACAGGTGTCATTAAAATTCCGGAAAAAGCTAGTGGTATCAGCTCAGAATCTAAATTAGCAATTGCAGCCTGGATTTTTCCTCAACAGACATGAAAATGTTACCCTCATTTTCATTTTTCTCCCATTTCAATTTGAGACCCTCACCACCAAGCCCTACACCCTATAATGGACCCAAGGCCAAGAAAGGAGAGGTGAGTGGAACAGGGGAGCAGGATGAGCGTCTGGAAGACAGAAGATCTGGCCCATCTCCTCGGGATTTAGCTCGAAAAAGATCGTCTCCATGGCACGGAGACCAGATGGCTCCAGCAGGCCGCCACCGCACCCTCTATCGCCAGCCCCAGCTGCCATCATGAGGATTAGGAGACAATCCTGGCCAGACCCCAAATCAGTTCTTTGGCTTCCCTTACTTAGCCTTCTCATCCCATACAACCAACTCCCATTTGTGTCCCATCATTCAATCCAATGGACTCCTGCCATGCTCCATCATCAGGGTTTCTCTAGCTCCAGTTGTTGTTGCGGAAGGTTTCTCTGCTCTTTCCCTTGCAGAACCTCTTCCTTGGGCCTCCCTCATCCTTACTGAAAATCTGCAGTCAACAGAACGGCCCTCTCAGCTGAGGTCCACGTAGGCCAAACAATCAGTTATTTACCTAGAAGGAATAATGAGGAGATGGAGATTGATGCAAAGATGAGGCAGGAGAGGGTCAAATGGGCACGGGAGCGATTTTGGACGAACGGCCCGTCGGGCACCATACAGGGGAGCCGACCCCGAGACAGAGTCCATTTAAACCCAACAGGCTGGAAATGCTTGGGTCAGAAGAATGACCACTTTTGAGAAGACGACCTTGTGTGTGGATCGTTATCTAAACCTGGGGCTGAAGTCATTTTGTCTGGCTTGTACCAGAGAACTTATAATTTAAACATAAACACACCTCACACATATAAGCACATTAACAGACCCTTAAAACTTCCTTCTGCTGGAACAAACGGTTCCTTTGATTTCACTGTATTTCATTTGCAGAAGACTCTAATACCCTTGTTTAGTGTTTACATAAAGAATTTAAGGATTTTTTTTCTAACTCCCACTGCTCCTTCTTGGTTGATGGACTGCAGATCATTACAGTGCAGCAGATCCCAGAATATTTCTAAATGCTCCTTAACAATGCATCACGTTTGTCCTGGGGTGTTGGCATGACTTGGTGACATTTTATGTTCTTTTTTCATTACTAATATGAGTGGAATGGCTAACTCCCTTACTTATCTTCTGTTTTCAAATTCATCTTTTCCATAACCCCTCTACCCATCATTTATTTCCAAATCTCTGACTGTGCTCATTGTTAATTATTTCACTGTTACTTGCATTGATTTGTTTGTATTTTCGCTGCATCCCTAGGTAATTGACTGATGCATACTTTTTCTAAAATTGAACTCTTTGAATGCTATTTACCGTGGTATGTTTTTCCAGGCATTGGCTTCATCGGTTGGGTAATTTGTTCACTACAACATAATAAATGCCATTACTGGTCATAACCAATGGTCCATCCAACCATTATTCTGTCTCTCAAAGTGGCAACAGGATTTTTCAAGGAAATATGCCCTGCTCTCCTTCCTTGACATCCATCTTCATGTCTAGAGATGCACCACATAATGAGTGCGGGAAGTAAGCACAACTCCAAAATAAGAAAGAGTACCAAAACTAGTGTTTCAGAGGAATGTCGGCAACCTAACTCTTCCCAAAGGCCACTGCCCACCATGCCACTTTCCCCTCCTTCCCCCAGAAAGCCCACTGGCCATTGTGGATCCTTCCCCTGGAGAGTTCACTGGACTCCATGACTACTTTCCCTCCTTCCCCAGGAGGGCCCACTGACCAAAGCAGTACCTTCCTCCTTCTCCCATAAAGCCCACTGACCAACAAGGCTCATCCACCTCCTTCCCCTGGACAGCCCACTGGCATCGTGTCTCCATCACCTGGACAGCCCTCTGGCTACCATGCACTTTCCCCTCGGCAGCTCACTGGCCTCCGTGAGTACTTCCTCCTTCATCCAAATGCCTACTGGCCACTGCGGCAGCATTCCAGTTAGATATTTCTTCTTTTTACTTTTAGCACTGACTCACATCCTTAACTTTTTCTCACAACATTTCATAATTTGCCCTCAAGTGATAATGAAGTCTCCCATCTGGTGCTCAGGTTCTGAGACATCAGGACCGCGAACCTATCTGTGCAAAATGCTTGCTAATCTCTAAGGACCCCTCACCAATGAATTTCTTCAAACTTCTGGAACCTTCCGATATGGTCACTCTATACAACTTACCGTCATAAGTTCTGTATGTTTACCATGCATGGATGAGTCTTTCGTTTATTTTATTTCAACTCTACCACCTTTAAGGTTCAGTGGTGATATAAGATTTGGTGAACAATAACTGTTTGCCCTGTATACATCTTCCAGTATTTTGTAGTCTTTAATCACATCTCCTTTCAGTCTGGAAATATGCAGACTAGAAGGCCTAACACTTTCAATTTCTCCTACCGAAGCTTCTAAATCCATTCCCTCCCCTACCATCCTGTTGCCCTTCTTGGTTTCTAGCATCTCTCCAGAAGCTTGGACTCCCATCAGGGTCCAAGTCCACTTTCAGCCACTACCTCATGCCTGAGAAAGCACAAATTACCTTTCTCTCTTCCAAGAGCCTTTAAAATCCTGGACTGGCCCCTTCATCTGCTTTCTTTCCCAGTCCAGACCAGAAGTGGCATATTGTCTAGCGAAACCCAGAGTATTCTCAGGAGTCAGGTTTAAATTTGGGTCTTGAGGCAAAAGATTCTCTTCTAGTCTTCAAAGCTGGGTGGGCAAGTGTGGAATTACAAAACTGTATCACCTGGTCATAGACAGAGTTGGGCAGTTCTTCTGGCTTCTATCCTCCAATCTCTCTCTCCCTCACTCCCATCTATTCCCTTTCAGCATTAGGTGTTTCTCCTCCATCAACAGAGCCCTGTTGTGATTGGAACACTGTCTAGGCACTTGGGGATATACACAATAGAAGAGTCATATCCTATCTCTTTCACTGAAAGCTCCCTGCAAATATACAATCTGATAGGGAAAACAAGCAGATGAACTGATGAATATGCAAAAGCTGAGAGAGAGCATGAGAGTAGATCTAAATAATAAACAGGTGGATAAATCAATAAAAAAATAAGTAAAGCTAAGTGCAAGAATGTTGAGGTGGATGATGGATTGACATGACCAGCTAGGAGTTGCCCCTCTGGGATAATCTGGATGCTATTGGTAGGATGATCTGAAAGCTGGGCAACCTGGGAAAATTCCCAAGCCCCATCTCTCAAGGTTTTGGCTATGGGGAAAAAGGGATCCCTAACTTAACTGAGTAACTGAAGCCCACAGAAGTGAAGTGACTTGCCTAAGGTCACACAGCAGACAATTGGCAGAGCAGGGATTGGAACCCATGACCTTCTGAGTCCTGGGCCTGTGCTCTATCCACTACACCATGCTGCTTGTGGGCAGGGAAGAGTTCTACCAACTCCATTATATTGTACTCTCCCAAGTGCTTAGAACCATGCTCTGCACACAGTAAGCACTCAAATACGATTGACTGATTGAATTAATTGGACGGTAAAATGAGCGAAATCAGGGAAAGCTTCCTGGAACAGATTACACCTTGGGGAAGGCTTTGAAAAGAGGTCTGGTCTGTCGTATATGAAGGGATAGGGAATTCTAGGGAAGAGGAAGGACGTGAGCAAGGGGTCAGCGGTGGGAGATTCAAGATCGAGGACCAGTAAGTAGGTTTGTGAAAGAGGAACAAAGTTTGCAGGCTGAGTTGTAATGCAAGAGGGGTGAGCCAACTGAGTGCCTCAAACTTAATGGTGAAAATGGTGAAGTGGAGATGGATGAGCAACTACAGGAGGTTTGAGGAATGGGGAGGGGTGCAAAAAAGGATGTGGGGGAAAAAATGACCTGGGGAGCACAGTGAAATATAACCTGGAGAGGGGAGAGGCTGAAGGCATGAATGCCAGCAAGGAGGCTGATGCAGTAGCAGAAATGGGTTTTGGGATTAGAGAAATAGCTTTGCTACATGAAATGAAAAATGTTTTCTGGCACTCAAACAATTTAAGAAACATCTTACATGCACTCCCTCTGAGAAGTCATTAATGAATAAAAAGATACTGCCAAAGAATGTCATTGGCCTTCCTAAAAAATGGCCTTACAAACATTATGAGCAGCTATTCCAACAAAAACTATGATTACTGGATGGTTCTGTTTGTGTCGAAACAGAATCTCAAAAGCTACCCCAGGCATCTCCATTATTCAACCTTAAAACTGTGCATTATCACTTTTGCCTTAGCATCCCTGCCCATGACATTTTCTCCTACAGGACGAAATACGCAGATTTTCATCAACATTTTCTAAACGGCAACAGTGACTAGGCATCAGAAACAACTCATAATGAAATAATCCTTGACCCAGAATCTTACAATCTCTAAAGGCAAGGAAAACCTGATATCAATGAGAAAAATCAAAACACAACAATGAGTTGTGAGATTCACATTCTAACTTTAATGAAATATTCATCTCCTCTAAAGACATAGCTACAGCAATTAGCTAAAGTAGCCCCCTTGGAAATCTGGGACTTTTAATACAATATTTATACCAACATACTGCTATTAAAAATTGGTGATGTCCTTAAGTATGCTTGCCAGTTAAACTGACAAGAGGTTCACCCAGAACAAAGAAACTGACATGAGGTCCCAGAAAATGACTGGACAATGAGGACTCAACACAAATGACATGTCAAAACGAGTCAGAGGGCAGCCCAAGAGAAAAATTCCATGAACGATACGAGAACCGGAAAAATGAATTTTCATTTTAGTATACTGGCCAAATTTTGACCAAGCCGGAAAGGGCAATAAGCTCAGTGACATTTGGGTTTGGGAAAAATATTTCAGGCAGTGCTTCAAAAGCCTGAGATTAGGCAAAAAACCTAAATGAATTTTGCCAGGCTGTTAAATTTTTAAAGTCCTGTGTACGTCAAGGGAAATTCAGTTTGTAGATCTGAATCATTTATATTTACTTCATTAAAAGGTATCGAGTGTTTTCCAAAGCGACCAAGAGACGAAATCCCTTCCTTAAATCACATCCTGAAAAACTCAGAAAAATGGGTTACATAAACCCAGCAGCTCCACTGCCTCAAGATGATGAGCGTGGAAGAGGAGATTAGCACAGGAAGCCTTTATGAAAGAAATAGATTCTGAAGAGGCATTTAAAGGGAGGAAAGACATACAGTAGCTCTGAATTCACAGGAAGTGGGAAGCCATTCCAAGTTCATATGCAAATAGCAGTGAAATTGTGCAACGGCAGACTATTACCAACTGCAAGTCAAAACTGCAGGGTGCTGTTTTGGCAAAAGTTGATGTGCCAGGGTCAGCCTGGTGAGGGGTGGGAAAAGCGGGGCAAGGATGGTTTTCGTATCCCTAAATGCTATGTAAGAAGAAGGAAATGCCAGAAATCGGGGAGAAGCCACACAGGGTTAATCACTGTTCTGCCCCTTCAATTGATCACATGAAAGGCAGAGCCACCGGGAATTGCCAACTGCCTCCTTACTACCTGAAGTGCTGCTTTTGGCTGATGTGGTGACTGTGCCAGAGGCAGCCCAACCAACCACTGGCATCTGCAAAGGGATTCCACTTTCTCCGGGAAGCATTTCCCAACTCATCCCTACATCATGAGAAGCAGTGTTTCCTAGTGGATAGAGCCCAGGCCTAGGAGTCAGAAGGACCTGGGTCCTAATCCCGACTCTGCCGCTTGTCTGTTCTGGGACCATGAGCAAGTCACTTTGCTTCTCTGTGCCTCCGTTCCCTCATCTGTAAAAAGGGGATGAGGACTGTGAGTCCTACGTGGGACAATGGACCGTGTCCCACCTGATTAGCTTCATTCTCCCCCACAACTTAGTCAATCATATTTATTAAGTGCTTACTGTGGGCAAAGCACTGAGCTTAGCACTTGGGAAAGTACAACACAACAATAAATAGAAACAATCCCTGCCCACAAGTAAGTGCCTGGCACACAAGCGTACAACAAAATACTGTATTAAAAAAAAACAAACTACCATCCCATTGGTGTGGCTCAAGGCCCAACCCAGCCTCAGTCCTCCTGCCTGCCTCCATCGGATCCAAGTCTGAAGCAACCATTAGAAGGCTGGGGACACTACAGCAGCTAATCAGCCAGCACTGTTCACCTGGACCGGACAAGAGTCTAAGGGGCTGCTCCCTGCTCCGCCATTGATTTTAACGTTATTAGTTTAGGCTGTTTTATTTTTAATTTATGTATTGCTCATAATTCACTCCTACCGCCCTATGCTTGTGTCTTCCCTCTGGGTAAGACTGTGAGCTACCTTTTTATTTTTATGGTATTTATTAAGTGTTTACTATATGCCAGGCACTATACTAAGCACTGGGGTAGATACAAGTTAACAAGTTGGGCACAATCCAAGTCCTACGTGGGGCTCACAATCTTAATTCCTGTTTTACAGATGAGGTAACTGAGGGACAGAACAGTGAAGTGACTTGCCCAAGACCACACAGCAGACAAGTGGCAGAACTGGGATTAGAACCCATGTCCTTCTGACTCCCAGTCCGGGGCTCTATCCACTAGGTCATGTTTCTTGCAAGAAGCATGCTTTGGATTATTTTGTATTTACCTCTGCCCTTAGTCTGGTGTTCGGCACATAGTAAACACTGACAAGCATCATCATTAGCTAACATCATCAACCATCCTTAGCATCCAAATAGATGAGTTTATTCCAAATCAATCAATTAATGGTATTTGAGGGCTTACTGTCAGCAGAGCACTGTACTCAGTTCTTGGGAGAGTACAATACCACAGAGTTGGTAGACACATTCCCTGTCCACAAGGTGCTTCCATTTAACAGTTCCTTTTCTGGATTACTATATTTTTTTCCAGTTGAATCTATGCTATTCCTCTCATTATAGAGGGTGCATGGCCTAGTTCAGAGAGCCAGAGCTGAGACTTGGGAAGAAGAGGACCTGGGTTCTAATCCCAACTCTTGCCACTGATTAGCTGTTTGGCCATGGGCAAGCCACTTAACTGCTCTGTGCCTCAGTTTTCCTATTTGAGGTGAAAAATACTGTCTTTCCTTATAATATGGGGATGTTGGGAGGATGAAAATGAGATAACAGGAAAGCTCTTTGGAAAATAAAAGTGTCATATAAAGTCAAGGAATTATTATCACTGTTCATTTTGAATGCACACAATCATGCCCGTCCCCCCATACAACTGTAACCTGCTCATGGGCAGAAAACATGTTTTCTACTTTTATGGCACATATCTAAGGGCTCAGTTCAGAACTCTACACACAGCACTTACGTACATATCTGTAATTTATTTATATTAATGTCTGTCTCTCACCATGCCCCTCCCCCAAGAAGACTAAATTTATTGTGGGCAGGGAATGTGTCGGTTTATTGTTATATTGTAATCTCCCAAGCACTTAGTTCAGTGCTCTGCACACAGAAAGTGCTCAATAAATACGAGCGAATGAAGGAATGAAAGGCACAGGACACAGTAGGTGCTCCATAAATACCACTGATTGGTTGATAGATACTACTTGATGATGAAATGCCATGTAGAAGCTGCCTCCAGAATTCAGCTTCTCCACCATCGCCAGGTCTCGGGTTGATCGTCTTGGCTTCCAAGACCACTGGTACTAGAAACCACAGGGGAAATAACAGGAGACGGTGTGGGCCATCACTTGGACCTTGGGATGGGAGGGGAGGAGCCAGGAAGGCTACATTGTTGACTTTTGCCCTGACAGAAATGACTAAGATGCTAATCAATACCAGAGAAATTGCTCCATTGGATGTTGCTGATTAAATCTTCTGTTCAATTGAGATGGATTGCTGAGTTTATACTTAGTGGAGCTGTCTTTCATGTTCAAAACTGCTGCTGCTTGTAGTCGCATGTGTACATGTAATGGAGAGACAGTCTCTTGCATATTTTGCTCATAAAAATCCTGCAGAGCACCTTTACTGTCCCCTTGTCATTCAATCAATGGTATTTACTGAGCGCTATCTGTGTGCAGAGCACTGTACTAGGTCCTTGGGAGAGTACAAAAGAGTTGGTAGACATGTTCCCTGCCCACAGTCCCCTCTAGACTGTAAACTCATTGTGAGCAGGGAATGTGTGACACTGTCCTCTCCCAAGCGCTTACTACAGTGCTCTGCACATAGTAAGGAGTCAATAAATAAAACTGATTGATGGGGCAGCTTTGCCTAATGGAAAGAGCATGGGTCCGAGAACCTAGATTCTAATCCCCGCTTTGCCAACTGCTTGTTGTGTGATCTTGGACAAGTTACTTAACTTCTCTGTGCCCCAGGTTCCTCAATTATAAAATTGGGATTCTCCCTCCTTCTTCAAGTTTGAACCCAATGTGGGACAGGGACTGTGTGCAACCTGATTAACTTCTTTTTGCCAATTCTACTGCATCGTACAAGAGGCTGTTTACTTCACCCAGGTTCTCTCATTTATCCGTTACAGCAAATGGCAGCCAGGGAGGATTTGGGAGTAATTCTCGGGGAGAAGAGACCTCCACCACCCTCAACCTCATGGTGAAGGCCCCCCACTCCCGGGAAGGCTCCCACTCAGGCCCTGGGAGTCCACTCAGACAGATTCATCTCCCTCCAGATTCCAAGCTGCAACAAGGTTTCCAGATTCCAAACAACTCCTGACAAGGTGTAATAGTTGGTAGGAAATAGGGCAGCAGTGTAACTCAACAAATCCTCAATGCTGAGAAATTTCTGAATTTAAAAAGTGGGGGGGCTGCCAAAAATAGAAATGTTATATTCAAGATTGCATCATAAACTTGAAGTCCCAAGTTCTAAAATAATCACATAAAATTCAATTTATGGTCACTTCTTCATATGGTGTTGGAATGCTAAATGGAAAAAAATTACTTTGGAATCAATTTAGAAAATTTAGCGAGGCCTTTGTCACATTTTAGAATCTTGCCAGTGGCCTTTTAATTAGAAGGCTAACAGCTCTTGGAATTGCTGAGTATCTCCAGACCTTCCTCTCCTGGGGCCTCAGTGCCCAAGCCCGTTTGACATGTAACAGGACAACTCACTCCTTAGCGCCCACTGGCACTCTAATCCACATCTCCAACCCAGAAACAGAGCTAAATTTGATATTGGGCAGGGGGGACTCATATCCCAAGAGCCTCTTCACCAGGCACTGTTTCCTGTTGCCTTTCTAGATAAAGCCCCTTATTTCTCCCCCTTTTTTAGTGGTAGTTGTCAAGCACTTACTGTGTGCTAGACACTGTATTAAATGCTGGGGTAGATACAAGATTGGACACATCCATGTTCCAAATGGGGCTCACCGCCTTAATTCCCATTTTACAGATAACCGAAACATGTAGAAGCTAGTGACTTGCCCAAGATCTCCCAACAGATATGTGGTAGCACTGGAATTAGAAACCAGGTCCTTCTGATTCCCAGGCCTTTACTCTTTCCACTGAGCAACACTGCTTCCCCCACTCGCCCTCCTGTCGGCATCAACTATGCGCTTGTTTGTGTACCCATGAAGTACTGGGATACTCATCCCAGCCCCAGCGTACTTATGTAGATATTCTTGTTCTCTTCCATTTCCCCATCCAAAATCCATTTTAATGTCTGCCTCTCCCTGTGGACTGTAAGTTTCTTGTGGGCCAGGATCCCATCTACCTCCTCTGCGGTACTGCACTTTCCTAAAGGCTTAGTACATGCTCTGCACCCAGAAAGCATTCAATAAATACCACTGACTGATCAATTCCATGTCTGTAACCAGTCCTGACCACGGCAGACTGGAAGGGAGGAAGAAATGGAGTTTGGGGAAGCCGACAGGGAAAGAACTGGGTCTTCTAGATGGTAAGCCTGGTGTGGGTAGGGACTGTCTCTCTTTATTGCTGAATTTTATTTTCCAAGCACTTAGTACAGTGCTCTGCACACAGTAAACGCTCAATAAATACAACTGAATGAATGAAAGAATGACAGAGATGGAAATGTGGGATCTGAGGTAAAACCAAGACTTCCTTGTCTTTCCATCCCAGTGAGGGAAGCAGCTGTTTCCTTCACAATAAGGCCAAGCAGACTAGTTTCAATATTTTCTGTTTACCGCAATCCCCAAGCAAAACTTTCTGCTTCACTGGGCTCTTAAGGCTCATGTGCCTGCCTAGAATCTTGAAGTCCCTGCCCACGGCTTCACCAAAATACATTGCCATTGTACATTATCTGCAACTAAAAATAGACTAGCTTGTTTCTAGGGTAGGAGTTTTTTTGCATTTCCTAAGAAAAATATTTACATAACAATTTTGACAGTTGGACCATTTATTAGCGAAGGTCACTTCAACAGCAACAGAGTCTGGGTGCGAAAGATGAGTAAGAAGCCAGTTCTAACTAATCAAAGAGACACTGGGAAAAAGTTAGGTTTATTCCATCGCCCTAACCCAATTGTATTTTAATTGGAAGCTCCTTTAACAAAATCTTAGCAGTTAATGTCCTGACCAATTGTGGTAGAACCTATATTGCAATCCACTCATCTCTCCCCCTAGCATTATTCCTAAACATATTTCTTTATATGAAAACCAAAAACATTTCTGGATCTTCCTTCTGACAATGTTAATGGGTATGTGCAGGCACTGTATGAAGGTTGCCTTCCTTGGCATCCATCCTCATGCTGATGGTTTGTTTTTTGTTTTTTAAACTTCACTCAGAGCTTGCATTGTGCTGAACACTGTATTCACTGTAGGGTGCATACAGAATAAGTAAATTCATTCGTGGTCTAACCTTTAACAGAATAATCCAATATCCCTAACCCTTACTCTCCCCTCTTAATTTTCTCTCTAAAAACAATTCATAGCTCTTTCTCATCCATGAAGTTAGACAAATTCCTCTTGAATCTGACAGTTTTGGCCTGCATAGTTTCCTGTGGTAATGAATTCCATGTTTGCCCAAATCACGTCAGTTCATCCTTCACAACATTGCTCAAATCTGCCCTTTCCTTTCCATCCAAACTGCTACCACATTAGTACAATCACTCATCCTACCCTGCCTGGATTACTGCATCAGCCTCCATGCTGACCGCCCAGGCTTCTATCTCTCCCCATTCCAGTCCATCATCCCTGTGCTGCCCAGATCATTTTTCTACAAAAATGTTTGTTCCATGGTTCCCCTCTCCTCAATAACCTCAGGTGGTTGCCCATCCACCTCCACATCCAACAGAAATTCCGTACCATTGGTTTTAAAGCACCGACCTCACCTCGCTCATCTCCCACTACGACCCAGCCCGCGCACTTTGCTCCTACTTAACGCCAACCTACTCACTGTACTTCAATCTCGTCTATCCCTCCAGCAACCCCTCACCCACGTCCTGCCTCTGGCCTAGAACGCCCACTCCGTTCATATCCAACGGATGAGCTCTCTCACCACCTTCAAAGTCTTATTAAAATCGCATCACAGAGTGTGAGTCTGAGGTCCTTTCCAAAATGAAACAGTATATGATAATCAGAAGGGCAGCTGACCAGGTGTAAATATAAACAAACTGTTCCACTGTAAAAGGGTAAATGATCTATACTAATAACCAGTGTGAGCATGGCTTCAGCTATCCATTCAAATAGGTCTAAATCCATAATCAATCATTTCAATGCCTCCAAAATTACAATCAAGCTATTGAAATCTCCACAAAAGGCCTATGCGCCTATTTTTGATTTAAACCAAACACACTCTTCATTGCCCATTCCCAGCTGTTGAAAACAACTTGGCGTTCAGCAGCACGTGGGATGCAATCTTGTGGTGACGCAGAGCCAAATCAAACCAGCCTCGGGTTACAAAAGAGTTTCCTTTTGGAAGGGCGGTCTGTCTCCCAGTTGGTGCCACTGCAGTTTCGAGTCTCACTTGCAGAGTCCAAGATCAGCAGCCTGGGATGGCAGGGAGCTGGGGTCAACCTATCCCCCTCTGCCCACCTCCACAAATTCCAGGTATGGGTATGAAGCCTGGTAATCCAACTCCACCAAAACACTTCATTCTACTTTTGCAAAATTGCAACTCAGTTCCCAAATGCTTTCAGGACACGGATGGGTCAACGAAAACCCTAAAGAAAACGCATCGCGCAGGAGCAAGGACAGAGAAGCAGCTTGGGAGTCTAGATCCCAACAACTAAATACCACTTTCGACTTCCCTGATGGGACACTTCAAACTGCAGAAGAATAAGGATTTACTGCAATTACCCTCTAGGAGAAGTTATCTCTGAGGCAGCAGCTGCCAGCACTTCCATTTTTTCTAGATAAAACTTCCAGTGAATTCAGTCTTAAAGAGAACTTGTAACAGAAAAACCAAATATAGTCTTAAACCTTGGTGTCCCGGAAGAGAGAAAAATGACACATTACTTTATATTCTACGCACAGAAATAGGAATGCTTCTGGGATAAATTGAAGGAAAAAGTCATTTACAGCAGGTGGGGAAAAAAAATAAATCACATTCAGTCAGTCCATGATTTTGCATCTATTAAAGTAGCAAATACTCCCATTCTCACTACTGTCAGGGGCTGTCAGATTTCAAAATTTACCAATTATCCCAATGCCAGCTGTCCTAGAATCCCAATCCAAACATAATATCCTCTAGAAGATGTTATATTCCAGCAGGTAAGGTGATTGGCAAAAGAAACTGATTGACACAGACTTTGAGGGACAGGTATCTGTAAGCCTTTCAGACTTCCATTCCTAATGCTAGACCAAATCACTCTGAGCCCTAAGCCCCAACAAAAACTATTCTTTTAGCAAAAGGTTTTCCAAGGACACCCAAGCATATTAAACGCTTCATGAGGGAAACATGCAGAAAAAAGGGAAATGGCCATTAAAGCAAAGTTTTTAATCTCAAAACAAAAGTGTGGGTGGGATCACCAAGTTGGTTAAGAACATGAGCCCTGGATTTACCCCAAAGACATGGACAGTCTCCAAGCACAGAGGATAGGGTACCTAATCCTCAACTCCCTGCACAAGCTGATGCACAACAAATGGAATGCTGAAGAGATGCCCCAACACTTCAGGGAGAACACCATAATCATACTTTTCAAAAAGAAAGACTAGAGCCAAGATAGCAGATCAGAAAAACTGCTCCTTAATAGATCCCATCCTGGGGAAATTCACAATTACCAGGCAGAGAAATTGACTCTCACTGCATTACAGGCCCGTATAGCATATCTGTCTTTTGGCTTAATGGTGACTAATGGGATTCCACCTGAAGGTTCCTATCTGAATCAGCCTGGTTTGTCCATCCATAATATTTATTAAGCACCTGCTCTATGCAGAACACAGTACTAATCAATGGTATTTATTTGTTTTACAGCCCACCTACAGGTCACTTCCTCTGATTCCCTCAGCCAGGATCTGATTGGTGTGACCATCTGCCAATTCAGAGTCAGTGAGTGAGTGAGTGAAAGAGAAAGTATGTGTGTATGTATAAAAACAAGGGGGCAGAGTTGCTGAGCCCCAAACTCTGCCCCGCTGCTCCTCCACAAAATTCATGACCAAATGTCAGGTAGCTGACTGCGGTTGCAGGCCGCTTTTCTGATTGACATCACCAGACAGTATCCAATTAGTTGTCACTCCAGCTAATGTATCTATTGAACAGATGCTTCCTGATATAGCAATGGTAGCAAAGATTGTGCCTGCCAACTCCATTGTACTGTATAATTACTACTAGTAATAATAATAATAGTATTTTTTAAGAGCTTACTTACTATGTGCCAGGCACTGTACTAAGCATTGGCACAGATGCAAGCAAATCAGACTGGACACAGTCCCCGTCCCAGAGTTTCAATCCCCATTTTACAGAATGAGATAACTGAGGCACAGAGAAGTAACTTGCCCAAGGTCAAATAGCAGAAAAGTGGCAGAGTACTATACCAAGCATTCAATAAATACCAATAAATAAAATTCATAAGTAAATTAATGATAAATGAGAGGGGGGAGGGGAATGGAGGTGGCGGCAGCTCCACCTTTTGTCAGGAGTTTCTTGCGTTTTTGCTTTAACATTTCTTTGGGTTTTTCCTAAGTATTGCTGGTAATGAACCAGTTGATTTTCAAGTAATAGTTACTTGAAGGTTAAACAAAGAGATCAAGAAAGAGACAGAGAGAATGCTTCTGAAAATTCAAAATCGGTATCCTTCCCCAACCCCATCCTCCTACCCCTCTCCTCTCGCCAGGAGGCTTCAGACTCGACACTGCCTCTCAGCCAGATGTGGAGAGCCCCAGTTTCCCCACACCTGACTATAGTTCCCCTCAATTAGCCCCTACCGCCACCACAACTCCTCAAGGGGACAAAGAGAAGAAGGAAGGAAAACCAAAATGGCTCTGTCCAAGTTCCCCAGTAGGTAGAGGAAGAGGGTAGCTTGGAGCCATCTGCATTGGGGAGAAAGGGCTAGCTGGCTGAGCCAGCTGAAGTCCAACTCTGCCTCTTCCTCCTCCCCACTCTTTGCTAGCCCTGCGACTAGTGAAGTTTAAAAGATTTGGAAAATTGTGGCCGGCAAGGTTCTGTGGCAACTAATTGGATTATCTGGGGGGATTTTGCCATACTGCTGGATCATTGTCCATAAAGACCCACTTCCTTTGTGGAACACTTTGCGGGTAGGAAGAGCAGTAGAAAGACCCGGTCTCAGCTTCAACCCAGGAGGGAAAGTTGGTGAGAGGAGCTTGAGAGAGCCAGGCTTCGTCTAGGGTCAGTAGAGAGCCCCACGCAGGACAGGGATCGTGTCTGATCGGTTTATCTTCTATCTAACCCAGTACAGCCCTTGACACAAACTGAAGACATTTAAATGCCATAACTATTATCATCATTGTTATTATGAAGTGGGTCTGTGATCCAAAAGGGGATAAGGTGGGTCAAATGGAGATGGGAGCAGAAAAGGCAGATCAAGTAAAGACAAATAAAATGGTTAACCTGGGTGACGGGTACCATTAGGATGAATTACATCCAGCGTCCCTGCAACAACAGGTAAACACCTCTGACATCATTCTAACGCTCGGAAACAATAGGCAACTGGGTGTTAGGAGGCCACGCCATTTCCTTCCAGCGAAATAAAGAAATCAGGGCCGGGATTAGGTCATTACTACCGTAGGAGTAGAGGCTCATGAGAGGAAAAACTTGAAGCCAGACCACAACACTTGTTCTGTGAGACTGGGTCAATCAGGTCACCAAGACTGGGGTTATTGGAGAAGGGTTGCATAGAAGTCACCAGTGAAAATTTCCACTGGGATCCTGAGCCCAGGATCTCCTGAACAAACCTGGCTGGAGCTAAAGGTCTCATGGGCGGGGACACCCACTAGCCCAGGGCCCCCACTTGCATCCCCTAAAGCCATCTGGGTCTTGCAGAGCTGGATGTGGGTGCAGTTGTGTGACAAACTAGAGTATTCTTGGTAAGAAACAATCAATCACCTAGCATTCATTGAGTGCTTACTATATGCAGAGCACTGTTCTAAGCACTTGGGAGAGCACAACAAAATTAGCAGACATGTTCCTTGCCCAAAATGAGCTTACACCAATGTACTCCTCAACAGGAGATCGGGAGCTAACTATTCAAATCCCTCCTTGGCCCCATGCCATACCCTTTCCCATTCCTGACCAAATTCCTCAGTACCCAAAAAGGCAAGAAAAAAAAACAAAACACCTCACAAACTTCTTTACTCTCTCCCCACAACACATTAAAGACAGTTAGCTCACTGTGGGCAGGGAACATGTCTACCAACCCTGTTATACTGTACTTCCTCTGGTGCTTAGTATGGTGCTGTGTACACAGTAAGCGCTCAATAAATATGACTGATTGATTAAAAAAACAGCCCAATATATACGGGGAACAGAATAGAAATTGGGTACTAGGCCACCTTGGACCAAGAATCTGCCCCAAAATTCTATATGAACCATTGAGATGCTGTGGCCAGAAAAGTTGGAAGGTTATGCTAAAAATGGGCTGCCAATTTTCTTCCTAACCATAATAATAATGTCATGTATTAAGTGCTTACTGCAGGCTAAGTGGTGGAGTTCATCAGCAAGGTTATCAGATTGAACAGTCTGCCAATTTCCTCAGTTCATCATCTCTTACAGCTTGAGGACACTCCAGCTTCACTTGGATTATTCCATTCTTACTGTATTATACAAACTGCAAAGACCCTAACTGGTTTAAAAGTGGAAACGAGGGCCATTCTGAACAGCGGTGTCGTCCGCCAATGAGAAGCGGCAGAGATATCCTGCTCCAAAGCCACCCGCAGGCTTTTTAACCCCAGGCTAGAGGCCTTGCAAATGTACAACTGGTAACAAGAGGACCGGGTGAGAGAGGGATGACGGCGCAGAACTCAACTCAAGCACAGATCCCACTGATGGTGGGAAACCCCAAACAAAAGCCCTGTGGGATCGGGTGGCCCAGGGCCTTCAAGACTTGGTGCTAAAGAGGCACTCTGCGGGTCTGAGCAAGGCACCCTACAACTATTTGCATTTCCAATGAAATAAGTCCTTTTCATTGTTACAATGTTGTTTTAGTATTTGCTAAGCACTTACTATGTGCCCAGCATTGTGCAGAGCACTGGGATAGACACAAGGTAAATGGGGCAGAGAGAGTCCCTGTCCCACACTGGGCTTGCAGTCTAAGTTCGAGGGAGAACAGGTATGGAATCTCCATTTTAAAGATGTGGAAACGGAGGAAAAGAAAAGTTAAGTGACCTGTCCAAGGTCATTCAGCAGGCAAGCAGCAGAGCTGGGGTTTGAACCAGGTTCTCTGGGGCCCATTTCACAGTCCTAAACGTGATTTTGAGCAGCTCTGGGTAGGAATGCACTACTCATCCTGAAGCAGGAGGACCACTACAAAAGGTCTTTCTAAAAATTGCCTGCTCCACACAAATGAGATTCACCAGTGGATTTGGCAGTGTAGAAACAAACAAGAGATTTCCAAATCCAAAGGAAATAAGTCCTCAGGAATTCAGGACACTATGTGATAATGAAAACAGTCCTCCAATACGGTGAATGGCACTTGCTGAATGGGTGCCAATGAGGCAGTCGACTTCTTAGCATGGAGTGAAGCAAGAAGTAAGGGACAGCTCACAGAAACAGGTGCCAGATTCTTCCTTTCTACAGAGGCTTGGGGCTCAATACCCTGGTTAGTAAGACCAAAGGCTTATGGGACTAATGGGGTTCGGCAGTTTCTGCATTAGCTATTGTGCATAAAGCTCAAAAAGTCCCCTGATACTCAAGTCAGAACCCCAAGGCTGCAAAAATCAGGAGAAATCTAAAGAAACATCCTGAGTGCAAAAATTCATTTTTACTTCCCATCAATGCTCTTAGTTGATATTAAAAGTATAATCATTCTAAATATAATAACCTGGTGAAGTTAATTGCTTTGCCCACTGCATTGCGAACTGCTCACTTTTCATTTAGAAAACTTAAGAAACCTCCAAGAAGCCATATCCAACTATGCCCTCATTTCCACTTCTCCCACTCCCTTCTGAGTTACCCTTGCACTTTGATTTCACCCTTTATTTAGTCCACTCTCAGCCCCACAGCACTTACGTACACATCCGGTATTTAATTTATATTAACGTCTGCATCCCCCTTTAGACGGTAAGCCCTTGTGAGCAGGGAAAGGGTCTGCCAACAGTGTTATAATGTGCCCTCCCAAGTGCTAAGTACGGTGCTCTGTCTATAGTAAGTGTTCAATAAATATGATTGATTAAAACCAAGATTCCATTTAAGAGCAAAAATCAGGAAAGTCAGGAGAAAAGCACAGCTCATCAAAACTGGATCTTAAGAGCAGAAAGCATCAAGCAAGTCTGAGAGGGTGAGGCCCAAAGACCATACACCCTTAAGATCCTCATGAAAGGACCAGCACAAGCAAGAGCAGAGAGTGGAAACGCTTTGAAATAGAAAGGGGCAGCCTGACTTGTGGCATGAAAAACCATGGCTACTGAAAATGGGACAACACAGAATGCAGATTATTGAGCAAGAATGTGCAAAGCCAGCTTTGGAGACGAGATGGTGGACAAAGGAAAGCTGTGTACAGTTGGCTGAACCCCAGAGAACTTATATCCTTAAATTATACATTACACATTATTTATTTTCACTAATAGGTGCCTCCCTCTCTAGACTAAGCTAGCTGTGGGCAGGGAACATGTCTGCCATCTCTCTTGTTTTGTACTCTCTCAAACACTCAGTACAGAAGAGGTAACTGAGGCCCAGAGAAGTTAAGTGGCTTGTCCAAGGTCACACAGCAGACAAGTGGAAGAGCCGGGATTAGACCCAGACTCCAGGGTCCTTCTGGCTCCCAGGCCCATGCGCCATCCACTAGACCATGCTAGTAAGAGTTCAATAAATATTACAGATGATGAGTGGAAGGGAGAAGGTGAAGCCAGGTTAATCCCTCCATACACTTCACAATGTGGGGTTTGAGTTCTTGCATTAATCTATAAGATTCTTTTAGTAGTTAAAACACCTCTTTCCACTGGAACTTAATGGGAGAATTTAGGCCTTCATTTTGGTTTGGGAGGGAGTTGTACCCAGAAGGGTGAGAGCGAAACCATGGTGGACAGAAAATGAAGACACCAGTGGCTACTGGCATTTATTCAAAGTACAGCTCCCCAAGAATGGGACATGGGGGATTTAAAGCCCAATTGTTGACCCACTTGTTTCTAGTGGGGGGCGAATAGAAAACCCAAAAGCAGAAGTTTCTGAACAGGACTTAAGAAAGCCTAGAAGGTGGTCGTCTGGGACTGGTGGCTTCCCTTCCTCTCTCCCTATGCTCCCGCATTCAGGAACCAGGGTGGGGGGCTCTGTCTGGCTTAGTGCTAATGGGGTGTCTGGACTCTCTCAGTCCATCCGTCGGTGGTATTTATTGAGCCCTTACTTTGTGTAGAGCACTGTACTAAGTGTTCGGGAGAGTATAATACAACAGAGCTGGTATTCACGCTCTCTGCCCATGACAAGCAGCAGCATGGCCTAGTGGAAAAAGCCAAGGCTTGGGAGTGAGAAGGCCCGGGTTCTCATCCCGGCTCCACCACTTGTCTGCTGAGTGACTTTGGGTAATTCACTTCACTTCCTCTGCATCTGTTTTCTCATCTGTAAAATGAAGATTAAGGCTGTGAGCCTCATGTGGGGCAGGGACAGAGTACAACCAGATTGCCTTGTATCTACCTCAACACTTACTACAGTGCCTGGAAAATAGTAAGTGCTTAACAAATGCCATAAAGAAAAAAGAGAGCTTACAGTCTAGAGGGGGAGTCAAACATTAATATAAATGAATAATTCACAAATATGTACCTAAGAACACACCCTTCAGAACAAAAACCACCATGCCATGCCACTTTTGTTATTTCCCTAAACCATCTTCCAGTCACTCAATAATCCTTTATTATATCTGGAGGCCTGCCACAAGCAAGTGTCATTCCCTCTTTTGCTCCCACACACAAAATGAAAAGTTGGTGCCAATAGAAGAGGGTGCCAGGCACCTCATTGTTCTCCACTTGAACATATTTCCTTACAAACAACACAGGTGATAAAGGGATCAAAAAAGACTTATGTGTGATTTCAATTCCTAATCATCGTCCTCATGTCAATTCACATTCAGTTTTGTCATGCATTTCAACCTTGAGCTAGTGGGAGTCCATCAAGACTCAGTTCTGGGTCCCCTTCTCTTCTCCATCTACAGCCACTCCTTTGGAGAATTCATTTGTTCCCATGGTTTCAACTACCATCCCTCCATGGATGATTCCCAAATCTCTCTCTCCAGTCCTGATCATATTTCCTCCTGCCTTCAGGACATTTCTATTTGTATGTACTGCCAACATTTCAAACTTAATACACCCAAAACAGAATTCCTCACAGCCTCATCCAAACCTACTCTCCCTGTCTTTCCCAGCATACTAGACAACACCACCACCTCTGTCATTATTATTAGTAATAATAATAATTGTGGCATTTGTTAAACACTTATGTGCCTAGCACTGTTCTAAGTGCTGGGTAGATAGAAGGCAATCTGGTGAGACAGTCCCTGTGCCATATGAGGCTCAGAGTCTTAATCCCCATTTTACAGATGAAAATGGGGATATTAATAAGAATAATAACTACAGTATTCATTAAGCACTTACTCTGTGCCAGGCACTGTATTAAATGTTGGGGTAGAGACAAGCAAATTGGGTTGGACACAGTCCACACGGGGCTCACAGTCTCAATCCCCATTTTACAGATGAGGGAACTCAGGCACAGAGAAGCAAAGTGACTTGCTCAAGGTCACCCAGCAGACAAATAGCAGAGCCAGGATAAGAACCCATGACCTTCTGACTCCCAGGCCCAAGTTTTATCCACTATTCTACGCTGCTTCACTATCATGACAATGTAGTATATTGGGATATTCAACTAACATATTTGATCTGTCACCAAATCTTGTCGATTCTACCTTCACAACCTCTCCAAAATCTGTCTTTTCTCTCTATTCAAAATGCCACATCCTATTCTGCCTTGTGTACTCATTAACCTTCTCACTGGCCTCCCTGACTCTTATCTTTCACCACTTCGATCCTTACTTTGCTGCCCAGATCATTTTTCTTAAAAAAAGTTCAGCCTTCCCACTCCTCAGGAAACATCAGGGGTTTCCCATCCAACTCCAAATCACACAAACTTCTTTCCATCAGCTTTAAAGCATTCAATCAGTAATCAGCTCTCCCCATCCCACCTCGCCTCAGTGATTTCCTACTCTAACCTAGCCCACACATTTCACTCCTCTAAATCCAACCTACTCACTGTATCTTGAGCTCATCTATCGTGCCCACGTCCTCCCCCTGGCCTGAAATTCCCTCCTCCTGCACAACCAACAGCCCACCACTCTCCCCGCCATCAAAGCCATACCGAAAAAAAACCAACCCAAACAAAAAGAACATCTCTTCCAAGAGGTTTCCCCAACTAAGCCCTCATTTTCCCTACTTCTTCTCTCTTCTACATCACTTATGCACTAACTATACCCTTTAAGCACTTGATATTCACTCCACCTTCAGTTCCACAACATTTATGTACTTATCTGCAATTTATTTTAATGATGTCTCCCTCTGTACACTCCACACTACTTGTGGACAGGGAACATGTCTACCAACTCAGTTATACTGTACTTTCCAAAGTGTTTTAGTACTGTACTCTGCACACAGTAAGTGCTCAATATATACCACTGATTGATTCTGCTGCCTTAGCCAGCACATCCTCCGGCTACCCAGACTACTCCTATGTAGGTCATTTTCATGGAAATCTCTTTTTGATCCCTCTAACCTGTCAAGGTTTCACTGGGCTTTAATTCTATCCTTGAACACATTTGCGACCTCTCAGCTTCGTGTGTTTTCTACAATGTCTAGATTAACAGTCCCAATTCCATCCTCCAAATCATTGTAGGAAATACTAAATACAGGAATCAAGAGAGGCCCCACTGGGACGCCTCATGGCACTACTTCCTAACTTGATGATGATATTAAGAATTATTGCATGTTTGATGATTTAGTGCATTGTTCATCTGTTTCATGGCAGTTCCGTCTAATTATTATTTCCCTAGTTTATGCGTGAAATGTGGAATTGCAGCTAATGACTTACTAAAGTTGAGGTATTGGACATAGTGTTCTCAGTCCACTGCATTTCCTTTATTCAGGGAGTGTATTAGTCTATTAAAAAAGAAATTAAATTAGTTGGGCCTGATTTGTTTTTGATGAACCTTTGTGCCGGTTACACATCAACGCTTCATTCTCTTGGTGTCACAGATTGACTACTTTATTCATCGTTCCAGTAATTCACCAGCTACTAAAAGTAGATTACGTAATTAGAAGTTTAACCTTCCATTCTCTTGCCCCATAAAATGGATTTAAACTTCACTGGGTGAATTTGCTTTAATTTACTCTGTAGTTCCCCCATTCTAAATACTCCTTCCCCAAGCCATATTCTTCTTGCCCTCGAATAACTGATACAACTATACCAGTAAAGACAGATTGGGTTTCTGGAGTACTTGGCTGTAATTCCCTATTACTCTATGCATTTTAAGAAAAATGCAAGTCTTCCTAATATTAAATACAGCTGATGAAACCAAGATGAAAAATAGAAGTGGAAACATTTAACACGAATAATAAAAAAGATGATGGCAAAATGCCATTCTTAAAATAATTCTCTTCTCTCAGGGCTCCCGTTGTTGTTTTAATCAAATACTCGGGGCCATTTAAAAGTAGCCTGAATAACCAACTGAACCTTTAACATACAATTCAATCATTTACTAAAAGAAACCTCTTTATTCTGGGGACATGCAACCAAAGGAAGTATCTCATTCTAAGACATATTCTTATGGATCTGTTGCCAAGGGAAACTGGAATTCTGAATGAAAGACTACACAACAATATTCCTAGGATGGTTTAAAGTGCAGTCCTACTAGGAGGCAGGAAGTCTGTCAAGTTTTGCATAACAGATTTGTGATTTTATGCACAAAAATGGAAGAGAATGTTCACACAGGGGACAAAAATCTACTCCTTTGTCCTCATTGGGGTAAAGGAAATGAGTTCCTTAATGGTGAGGTCTAGAAAAAGAGGCATTACCACCCTACTATCAAGGGCTGTCGAGTTTTAGTACCCCAAGGGTGAAAAGCACAGGTTCGGTGCTGCCAGGGCACAAACACAGACCACACTCGCTTCCGGTTTCCCCTGGAAAAATCCTAAGGAAAATGAAGCCAAGGGCTGGGGAGAATCAATGCATCAATGGTTTTGCGTGTTTCCTGTGTGCAGAGGACTGTACTAAGTGCTTAGGAGAGTGCAGTATAACAGAGTTGGTAGATACGCTCCCTGCCACAAGGTGGGCCTTCTGCGCTTAGTCTCTGTATACTAAAAGCGCAGTATGGTCAAGGTACATGTCCATTAATTCTGTCATATTGTACTCTCCCAAGCACTTAGTACAGTGTTCTGTACACAAGTGCTCAATAAATCAACTTGATTGATTAGTACAGTCCTCTGCACACAGCAAGCATGCAATAAATACTAGTGAGGACGATAATGATGATTGTCTCCCATCTGGTAGGGATATGGCACTGATGTCCGTTTATGTGACATTTTTATTTTAAGTTCCCAACCTCAGCTTCTGCCAAACAGTCCTGACGCTCAGTAGCAGCCCCAGTGATTACAGAGATCTGGATGGGAAAGACAATGGCCGTGGAACAAGGAAGTCAGGGATTATCCCAGCAACAACCAGTAAGATCCACAGAGAACCCTTTTATATGTCCTCACAATGCCCTGATGTTCCATTATGTAACCTATGGAGTAAGTGAAACAAATGTTTGCTGCTCTCAAGTCATCAAAAAGATGTTCTTGAGTGTTACCAGTGGCCCACTCTGGAAAGGAGGGGTGAAAGAGTAATCGAAGTCCCAAAAAGTAGGTTTTGCCTCAGATTTGTGATTAACTTAGTTTCCTGTGTCTCTACTGAGAGTTGAGACCAAAGGGGGTCTCAATTCTCAATTCTTTCTGAACTGAGAGCAGGTCTCCCCTAATCGTTATAGAAACCAAAGGAATGAACTCCTCAAAAAAGGGCCCTTGGCCAAAGCTCTTTGTTCCTCATATCCTAGTGTTCTGCATTCCAAGGTCCCCTGTGTTCCCAAGCTGTTTTCCTGGATCACTTCCTGGACTCTAGATTGGCATTTGTGGCCTTCTGGACTGATTTTCTACCCAAGACTGACCTACTTATCCCGCTTCTCTCAGATCTGGGGCTGTCGCCCCCTAAAGGTGGTCACTGGGTGCCAGGCGACCCAGTTTTTCGACAAGAAGAGTGAGTCTCCCAACGTGGACGCCCTTGACGGGTTACTGCTGTAGTGGACACTGTGACTGCAGTTGGGATTGTGGCCTCCAGGCTGCAAGAAGCCTGAAATTCTGCTCCTGTAGCCACAGTGCCACGTAGATCTTTGTTTTTGTCTTTACTTTGCCTTGGTGTTTTGTTCCATCTCTCCTCTATCACTAGTCTACTCTGACCACTTTTTTTTTCAGATTGTGGCCCCCAAGGGACAGGGTCTGTATCTAATCCCCACCTGGATATTCCTTGACATCTAGCACTTCTATTCTGCTAAAAAAAAATTAAATGTGCAATATAGAAGCTTTTAA
The DNA here is from genome assembly GCF_004115215.2 of Ornithorhynchus anatinus. Classification (NCBI taxonomy): domain Eukaryota; kingdom Metazoa; phylum Chordata; class Mammalia; order Monotremata; family Ornithorhynchidae; genus Ornithorhynchus; species Ornithorhynchus anatinus. Next base: position 37,395,412 of record NC_041741.1, read on the forward strand.
AAATAACAGGCACTGAATTTGATTACTTTTTTTTTAAAAAAAGGGAAGTAGTTGTCAGATTTCCAAGCCGTTATTAGCTGGGAAAAGCTTCAAACCCCCTTTCCAACAACAAATGCATTAAAAGGAAAGGCGATTTCTGTGGGGCAGATATAATAAAATTTTGAAGCTTTCCAGTTAGATCAGCCTTCAAATACAATCCCTAGGCTAAGAGTAAGATGGGTCCTTAGATTTATTCTGAGAAACTGTCGTGGGAGGAGAGGTACGCATTGTTTCAAGCCACATGCAGGTACTGAAGGCATAAGTGATGCCAACTTGAAGATCAAGGAGCAGACTCAGCGGTTTCAATTTTTGACAGCCCTAGGCAGCTTTGTGATCTTTACAGTGACATTCAATACAACTGGTCCTGTATGATGTCACTTTCATTTGCTCTTCCTTCCTCACCACCAGGCTGAACCCTCAACAGGTACTGGGAAGGAGGGTTGAGGAGGGCTCACAGACTTCAGGACTTCTCAAATAAAATCTGAGCTCCATAAAGCAGGGTTCACACAGCCAATAAAAAAGGGGTTTGGGACCTAATCCTTATTGCTGTAATTCAACTCTTGCTAATCCCAGGTTGAGCCTATGCGACTAGTCAACATCCATAATATAGTTCTCTGCAGCAGGCTTCCTCACTGGCTCATGAATGACAGCTCGTGTTACATGATGTTTGTAGCCCTGCTTTTTCCCTCCAGCCCCACCACTGACCTATTTGGACTCTGGAGAATTTCTTGAGGGTCTCCAAATAGGTGGGGGGATCAGTCATATTTATTGAGTGCAGAGCACTCTACTGCACACTTGGGAGAGTTCAATATAACAGATGTTGGTAAGCACACTGCCCGAAAGCAGCTTACAATCTAGAAGGGGAGACCGATATTACTACAGATAAATTATGGATATATATATAAAGAGCAGTGGGGAGAGGAAGTGGAAAAGCCGGCACTGTTTTCTGCCAATCGGGTTGAACTGGTGACTCAGGGTCCTCGGAGGGGACTCATACATACATTCATCTAGTTGTGTGCCCCTCCAGGATCGATCACTGGATCTACACAGCTCACACACTACAAGCCATATCAAAAGGCCAGTGCCGGACGTGACAGGATCCTAAACACAAAGTGGGGTATAGTTTTGAGATAGGAGAGCAAAAGGGAGAACATACCCAAACTCCTTCAGCCTGAAATAGCCAAAGAGAATCCCTAAAGCCAAAGAATAAATTGTTAAAAATCTAATCTCAATGGGTCAGAGGTTGAGAAATCAATTGTCTAATGGCTTGGTCACCAGCCACCCATTCATGGACAAATCAATCATCCCAAAACCAACTCTAATGAGATTTTTATATAACTGAGATTGAAAATGAACCCTCTTGTCGGTTTTGGAAATGCCAACAACAGAGCTTTACATATCTCATTTCAAACAACATCTTTCTCCCACCTCTTCTCAAGGAAACAGGCTTGGGAGTTAGAGGACCTGGGTTCTAATCTCAGCCCTGCTACTAGCCTGCTGTGTGACCCTGGGCAAGTCACAACCTCTCTGTACCTCTATGCTTTCTCATCTATAAAATAGGGATTCAAAATCCAAACTCTCTCCTATTTAGATTGTGAGCTCCATGTGTCTGAATGGATTATCCTGTATTACCCCAGTGCCTGGCACACAATAAGCATTTAAATACTACAATTATTATTATTATTATCCCCAAACTTGCTCTTTGGCTCCTACCACCTAAGTCCTCAAGCCACACTTACAAAATTGCCACTTGCCTCACCCCGAGGCCAGGAGGGCCAGTAAATACCAAATTTTCTTAGCCTCTCTATTCTTTAAAAGGCAGAAAGGAAAGAAGCCAGCAGAGAGAGAGACTAAATAGAGTGGTAGGAGTGGGGAGGGTGGGGAGGTGCAAGGAGCAAGAAAAGTTCATTCATTCATTCATTCAATAGTATTTATTGAGCGCTTACTATGTGCAGAGCACTGTACTAAGCGCTTGGAATGAACAAGTCGGCAACAGATAGAGACAGTCCCTGCCGCTTGACGGGCTTACGGTCTAATCGGGGGAGATGGACAGACGAGAACAATGGCAATAAATAGAGTCGAGGGGAAGAACATCTCGTAAAAACCGATGGCAACTAAATAGAATCGAGGCGATGTACAATTCATTAACAAAATAAATAGGGTAATGAAAATATATACAGTCGAGCGGACGAGTACAGTGCTGTGGGGATGGGAAGGGAGAGGTGGAGGAGCAGAGGGAAAAGGGGAAAATGAGGGTTTAGCTGCGGAGAGGTAAAGGGGGGGTGGCAGAGGGAGTAGAGGGAGAAGAGGAGCTCAGTCTGGGAAGGCCTTTTGGAGGAGGTGAGTTTTAAGTAGGGTTTTGAAGAGGGAAAGAGAATCAGTTTGGCGGAGGTGAGGAGGGAGGGCGTTCCGGGACCGCGGGAGGACGTGGCCCAGGGGTCGACGGCGGGATGGGCGAGACCGAGGGACGGTGAGGAGGTGGGCGGCGGAGGAGCGGAGCGTGCGGGGTGGGTGGTAGAAAGAGAGAAGGGAGGAGAGGTAGGAAGGGGCAAGGTGATGGAGAGCCTTGAAGCCTAGAGTGAGGAGTTTTTGTTTGGAGCAGAGGTCGATAGGCAACCACTGGAGTTGTTTAAGAAGGGGAGTGACATGCCCAGATCGTTTCTGCAGGAAGATGAGCCGGGCAGCGGAGTGAAGAATAGACCGGAGCGGGCGAGAGAGGAGGAAGGGAGGTCAGAGAGAAGGCTGACACAGTAGTCTAGCCGGGATATAACGAGAGCCCGTAACAGTAAGGTAGCCGTCTGGGTGGAGAGGAAAGGGCGGATCTTGGCGATATCGTAGAGGTGAAACCGGCAGGTCTCGGTAACGGATAGGATGTGTGGGGTGAACGAGAGAGACGAGTCAAGGATGACACCGAGATCGCGGGCCCGAGAGACGGGAAGGATGGTCGTGCCATCGACGGTGATAGAGAAGTCTGGGAGAGGACCGGGTTTGGGAGGGAAGATGAGGAGCTCAGTCTCGCTCATGTTGAGTTTTAGGTGGCGGGCCGACATCCAGGTGGAGACGTCACGGAGGCAGAGGAGATGCGAGCCTGAAGGGAGGGGGAGAGGACAGGGGCGGAGATGTAGATCTGCATGTCATCTGCGTAGAGATGGTAGTCAAAGCCGTGAGAGCGAATGACTTCACCGAGGGAGTGAGTGTAAATGGAGAACAGAAGAGGGCCAAGAACTGACCCTTGAGGAACTCCAACAGTTAAAGGAGTCTGAGGCCCAGGTGAAGGGGATAAGTTTTAAGAGTAGGTGGTGGGGAAGAGCCCCCTCCCCCGAACCCTCACCTTCTTGAGGGACTACTGGAAAACAGGAAAATTGAGAAGGTGAGAGGGGTTTAGAACTAGCTAAAACTCCCCTTTTCTGGGCCACAGCAGCACAGGAGAGAGTCGAGGACAGAAACTCAAGTTTACTGCGTGGGAGGAGGCAACCACTTCCGTATTTTTACCAAGAAAACTCTCTGGGTACACTACCAGAACGACTGCAGATGGAGCTGGGGCATTCTGAGAGAGATGTGTCCATGGTGTCACTGTGGGTCAGAGACGACTCGACTGCATAAGACAAAACTACAGTTGGGCTCACAACCTCCCAGGGCACTGGGGAGGGACTGAGCCCAGAGAGAAGACAGGGGTGAGAGAGCTGCTAAATAGAGAGCTGATAATCAGAACTGCACAGGCAGGAGAAGCAAAACAGACCACCTGAGCTACTTAACTCCAAGACTACCTGAAAATAAAATCCTTTCAGAAAGGGCTCAAGAGCAAGTAAAACTCACTGCCACCTCTCCCTTGCCTTCGGCTCAAGGGGAGAAATACCCTCGAGGTTGGGCCTATGCTATTTTTTTCTCCATTGAAATGTAAAAAAAAGTCTGTCCCTTTGTCAGCCTGGGCATAAGCGCCACCTCCTAAGAGAGTTGGCACAGCAGAGGAACCAGTACAGGCCCACTGTCTCTCACAGCCCCAGGCTGTTTTCAGCCTCTCCACCATCAGCAGTATCAGGCTGAACAGCTACCAAAATTTCCTGTTCCCCTGCTGGACCACTCTCATTGACTCTGAGCTTTAGGGCCAAGGAAGCCAGTTTCAGCAATAGAACAGAAGTAAAAGACCTTCCCCGCACGTGATGCTTCTCACTATGCCTAGGGTAGCCATGAGGGCCCCCACTCCAGCCACCCAGCCCATTTCTATGTGAGCAGTACTTAGAACTCACTAACGGGGATTTTCTCCCTTTTGCCAAGGGAGGAGGCTGGAAGCACTAAAGGGAACCCAGACTCCAGAACACCCTCCTCCCAACAAACAGGTTTCTTGGGATTGAGGAAAAGTGAAGTTACAAATTAAAAAAAATACCCTTTGATTATTTTACATCATACATAACAGAACTAGCTGCCACTTACCCTACAACAAGTGCTGGAGTTGTAAATTGACACTGACGCTCTGACTCCTGATCCCCCAATTCTCTTTCCACTCTTTCAACTTTTAACTGCGCCTTGGCTCAGTTAAAGGGACACTCCGGATAGGGGTAGCCACTCAGGATTCCATAATTTTTTGTCTCATCTTTCTCACTGTCTCCAAAAATTATATTCAAAAGCAAAACTCATCTACCACACACATTTTCTGCCACGAGGCAAACTGGCTTCCTGCCATTTTAGTTTCTCTGCTTCTCAGGCCCCTTCTGTGATCCAATCAGCCTGGCAGCTGGCCTCTTTACACTAAGGACTTTCAGCTGGGGCTCCTTTGGCTTGTGGAAAGCCCTCTTGGGCTTTTAACCCAGTAAGTACCAAAGGCTGCTGATTAGATCTGAAATTGTTTTTAGAATGTTTGCTTCTTGATCATAATAAAGCCTATTTACAAGCAAGTTTTCAAAGACAATTATAATCAATGATCAGCAGACAGATATTTTCACTGCCATTTTGGATCAGGAGACCCTAAGCCACAACAGGATTAAGAGACCTGCCCAAAGTTACACAATGAGTGAGTCATGGATGAAAGCCAGTTGCAGTCCAGTTTCCCAATCCCCACTCCCATGTTCCGCCCATTTAATTCCAACAAATCTCACTAGTCATTCCAGCTGAACTCTGGCAGTTTAAGTTTGATGCCATGGTAACAAGAAAATCTGAAGAAAAGGATCAAGATTCAGAAGGGGGAAAGGCACAGGGCCCATAGGGGCTAAAATTAGGTTGAACAGGGCTGTGGCAGTTGTACAGCCTGAAAACACTAGTAGGTTCAGCAGGGATTCATTCAATCATATTTAATAATAATAATAATAATGTTGGTATTTGTTAAGCGCTTACTATGTGCCAAGCACTGTTCTAAGCGCTGGGGTAGACACAGGGGAATCAGGATGTCCCATGTGGGGCTCACACTCTTAATCCCCATTTTACAGATGAGGTAACTGAGGCACAGAGAAGTTAAGTGACTTGCCCACAGTCACACAGCTGACAAGTGGCAGAGCTGGGATTTGAACTCATGACCTCTGACTCCAAAGCCCGGGCTCTTTCCACTGAGCCACGCTGCTCCTCCAGCTTGAGCTTGAGCGCTTACTGTGTGCAAAGCACTGTACTAAGAGTTTGGGATTTGGACAAATTCATGGATGAGCAGTCCATAATCAAGATTTGTAACGGAAAATTGGGGTTGGAAAATGGAACGTCCCTAACCATCAGTCCTGATGTCCAGTAGGACAACCAATCCCATCGACGGCATCTATTGAGCCCTTGTATGCAGAGCACTGCACTACGTGCTTGAGTACAACATAATAGAATTAGTGGACACATTTCCCGCCCATAATGAGCTTACAGCCTAGGGGGGAGATGGACATTAATATAAATAAACAATTTAAAATACATAATATAAAGATATGTGCCTAAGTGTTATAGGGTTTGGGGTGGGGCAATTATCAAATGTCCAAAGGTCACATATCCAAGTGCACAGATGATGCAGAAGGGAGAGGGAGTTGGAGAACAAAGAGCCTAATCGAGGAAGGCCTCTTGGAAGAGACATGACCTTAATAACGCTTTGATGATGGAGAGTGTGGCGGTCTGGCATATGAGGAGGGGGAGGGAGATTCAGGCCAGGAGAGACATGGGAAAGGGATCGGCGGTGAGACGGACAATATCGAGGCACAGTGAGTAAGTTGGGACTAAAAGGACAAAGTGCACGGGCCGAGTTGTAGCAGGAGAGTAGTTAGGTGAGGTACGATGGGGAGAGCTGATTGAGTGCTGCTTTAAAGCCAATGGCAAGGAGTTTCTGTTTGATGTGGCGGTGGGATGGGCAGCCATGGGAGGTTCGTGGGGAGACAGGGACCAAACATTTCTGTTGAGAAATGATCTTGCAGAAGAGTTAAGTATGGACTGGAATGGGGCGAGATGGGAGGCTGGGAAGTCAGCAGGAAGGCAGATGCACTAGTCAAGGCAAGTCAACCATCACACAGTTCCTCTCCAAGCATCCTGCTGCTACCCTCCGTGATGGATGGATCATTAGCCTGGCATGGTGATGATATTTTTCTTATGTCTGTATAGTTAGAAATAAGTCAATCAGAAAAATAAAGTAGCCACACAATCCACTATAGTATTTATTTCTAATGGCTTCGAAAAATGCAACTGTTCTTGTTATTTGGCCTACGTACTTGGCCTTGTTTCTTCTTGAATTGACTAACGCACCCCAAATATATTTGTTTCTATTAATATCTGCCTCTCCCTCTAGAATGCAAGCTCGTTGTGGACAGTGCTCTGCAGACAGTAAGAACTCAATAACTGCAAAGGCTTGATCTCTCCTATTGTCATGTGGGTGAAGGGCACAGTACTATTAGTATTTATTAAGTGCTTACTGTATGCAGAGCACTGTACTAAGCACTGGGAGAGAACACTACATGGGAAAAACACCATCCCTGTCCCTTGTGGGGATCACAATCTTAAATGGGGCTCTTGAGTATTTCAAGGAGAGTTCTTCTTCCCCTCGATTCTCAGGATACTTCCATTTCCAAGCCCAGAAGAATCCAACTCACTTATTTGGGAAGGGCAAGTCTGCATCTCATCTAAACTTCTTCCCAGTGCTATTTACAGAGGAAGTCCCATCATCACAATCTCATTAAGGCACAAATATTTTCACACCACGAGTGGAGGTGATATACTATACAATTTTACCAGGATCGTAAATGTAACTAAAAGCAAGCAATTAGCGAGATTTATTTTTTCATTACTCAAAGGCGAGAAATACAAGATGAGAACTAAACTGTCTTTCCACTTATTTAATGTTCATTTTGTAAACACTGAAGTCAACTAGTTACTTGATGCCAAGTGCAATATTGCTGATGAAAAATGTAGTCTTTTATTAAATAACACACACTACAATTCATGTAAACTTTCAACACAGTGAATCAATATCCTAGTTCCAATTTGCTGTGTTAATAAAATACTCCTCTTGCATATTTAAGAGGTTATTTGAAATAAATAATTTAATTATATGGTCAAAATACGATTTTGTTTAAATAATGAAATTTTTATGTGTACATATTTTAATTGTCATTTTAGAGGAATAAAAAGATGCCCTGCTGCCAGTAACAATCACTGCTGAGATACTAATAGGATCACAGGCACACTGCCCAAAATATATGAGATCAAAGTGGCAATACTTAAATAGATCTGCCTTTACTCTGCAAAGATCATCATGGAGAAGTTGTCCTGAGGTAAAGTTGAAGATCAGATGTAAATCTTAAATGATCAGAGAGAAATATTAGGAAAAAGGAAAGAATGGAAGACAGTGGACAACAACGAGAAGACGGGAGGCATAGTAGGAGAGGTAGTATTTATTAAGCGTTGACCATGGGCAGAGCACTGTTCGAAGCATTGGGGGAGGATGCACAGATGGCAATTAAACACAGCTCCTGTTCCTTGTGGGGCTCACAGTCTAAAAAGGTAGGAATGTAAGACGGTGGCTAAATAGACTAGTAACCATGGGGTTGCATATCAAGGAGGGCACACATCACTGTGCTCCTCCAAGCTGCCTTTTCTGCCACTGTTGGAGGCAGAATGCTGGTTTGGATGATCCAGTGTGAAGAAATAGAAGCTCCTTGGGGGCAGATACTGTGCCTTCCAGACACTTAGTACAGGGCTTTGTACAGAGTAGACACATTAAATACTACCGATAAGGTAAATATTCCTCCACATACCTCCGTATGTTCCCTCAAAAAGTATTTTTCATGAAAGACAGGTTCAGCTCTGAGACTGTGAAGTAAGCCTAGGTTTTTCTATTAAGGACAAAGTATTAAATGACATGCAATAATATAAACGGCCATATCCTTAGTGTGTCATTTAAATTTACTAGGAGATGTGATGCATGCAATAAAAACCTTGTTATTGCATAGATGCCACAAAATTAACCAAATTAAGAAAATTCAAAAACAAATTAACAGTCCTGAAAATATTTCTTCTACTTTAAGTCAGGAGAGAATAATAGTTTGCATTTTCAGATTGAGTGATAGAGCAGGGTTCAAATCAGGCAGGATCTCACAGAAATCTCATATCATGTGCCTTGATTTCTGTGTAGGGAAAACTATCTGGGATACAGTTTTAGGTAGAAACCATTTAGGATCCTTTTTTTTTTTTTAGCACTAAAATCCAAGATCTAAGACAGCCATGACCAACTCTACAGCATGAAGCCTTCATCCCAAATACATAGTTCTTCCAAGTCTTAGGAAGGGTGAACATTAGATGCACACATTATCACTTTGAGAAGATTCATTGTATTGTATTCTCCCAAGCACCTAGTACAATGTTCTGCACATAATAAGTTCTTAGTAAATACCATTGATTGATTGAGGCCAGTGGTAGAAAATATCCACACCACTGTGTAAACCAGCATAGCACATAGTCTCTCCATGCTCACCAAAATAACAAAATCACCTTGGCCAACCCCCCACTTAACAATCTCTCCCAGCCCTTTCTATAAACTCCCGCTTCCCATATTTGTAAGGGAACAAAAGCATCTGCCACTAACAATGCATTCAAAGTACCTCACAGACACAGGCTTCCATGAAAAACAAAACCCTAAGTGAATAATAATGTTGGTATTTGTTAAGCGCTTATTATGTGCAGAGCACTGTTCTAAGTGCTGGGGTAGATACAGGGTAATCAAGTTGTCCCACGTGAGGCTCACAGTCTTAATCCCCCTTTTTACAGATGAGGTAACTGAGGGAAAGAGAAGTTAAGTGACTTGCCCACAGTCACACAGCTGACAAGTGGCAAAGCAGGGATTCAAACCCATGATCTCTGACTCCCAAGCCCGTGCTCTTTCCACTGAGCCACGCTGCTTCTCTTGAAGTGAATAAAGGGGCACCATTATTCTTCAACCAGCAGTTAGCACTATTGTCACTGGTGTGCCTTGTCTTAAAGGGCAACTTATTTTCAGAGTCTTTTTGAGTTCCAAAAAGCACTCAGGGGTCTCCATTCTTGGAGACAGATGTAAGAGGGAGGCTTTTGCTATCTTGATGAGGCTAGGCAAAGGAGGACCTGGAGAGAGGAGCTAAGATATTGTGTCACATTTGGCATTGATCACTTTCCGCTAGGACTGGCCTGGTCAAAGAGGTATGGACCTGAGCATGATCTGAATAGGCGTGGTAGCAAACCAGCAGGAGGAGACTTTCTGGAAGAGTAGAGGGCCTGGCAACATAATACGAGATGCTTACATAATAAGGATTTGTCAGGATCAGGGATTAAAGCTTTAGTTTCAGAATAAGCACTACTTGGGAGGGAAGGGAAGTGAAAAGGTAATGCTCCCTCAAGCACGGATGGAAAAAACATTCAGGACTTTTACTTTCTTACCACTACAAGCTTCCTGGGGAAAAAAAAAATCCTGCAAGAGTTATTGCCCTGGCTGTTACAGAAAATAATAATATGTTAAGTGATTATGTGCCAAGCACTGTACTAAATTCTGGGGTAGATACAAGTTAATCAGGTCAGAGACAATCTCTACCCTACATGGGGCTTGCAGTCTAAGTAGGAGGGAGAACAGGTATTGAATCCCCATTTTCACAGATGAGGAAATTGAGCTTCAGGGAAGCTAAGTGCCTCACCCAAAATCAAAATGTCAGAGCTGAGATTAAGAATCCAGGTATAGTACTCTGACTCGCCAGTATAGTACTCTGACTCTCCAGCCCACGCTCTTTCCATTAGGCCACACTGCATCCTATGAAAAATAACTTGGGGAATAAAATGAAAGCAAGTAAAATTGGGAATGCTGATGCACATTTGCTGTTCCTCAGACAAAATATGATCAAAATATGACAACAGCTGAAATGAAGGTAGGAAGAGCAACCATAGGAGAGGTAATATGGCCCTGCCACTGGCTTGCTGGTGACCTTGGCCAAGCCAATTAACTGTTCTGGGCCTCAGTTTCCTCGTCTGTTAAACGGAGATAAATTTCCTGCACTGCCTAACTCAGATTCTGTGCCCCATTTGGAACAGGAACTATATAATTCATTCTCATAAATAAGCTCTTATACAGTAATAACCGTCATCATCATCAATAGTGTAAAGCCTACTTTCAAAAGTTAGCTTGCATAAATATCTCAGTTCCATAAAGCTGATATCAAACTACGCTTTACCTTCCAAAATCCATCTAACTCTAGGATGACCCCATAACCAAAGTTACAGGAACCAGTTCCTTGGGAAGTCTGGTTGGATACCTACTTGAGAATTATCCAGTTAATTGCCAAAAAGCTCCACTTCTCAAACATTTTCCTGTGAAGACCTGACCTAAAACATAAAGTAGTAAAGGGACTTCCATTAAGACACAATGAGCATTTGAATCAGGATTAAAAATCTTCTTGGTCTTTATTCAGCCTGTTGCTGTAACAAAAATCACATTTTCAAAATTCACCCGCCTCATATTTCACAGTGCTTGTTAGAGCCAGTGAAATACTGGCAGGTTTGCTGCTCTTTGCTCTGTGTTCAGGCTGCAGAGAGCTCCAGAGAGTCCAGGGCAGGGCCCTCAGTGCCTCTTGGGATCCTGGCCAGTCCAGGATATGACAGCTGTCAAGCTAGAGAAGCTCCAGGGAACGGAGCCTTCTGGCTCTTAAAAGTTATCATAGGCCTGGGAATATCCCAGGACCCCCATAGTATGGAAAGCTTTTGAGGCACTACCTCCCTCCACCTCTCCCCACCCCCGACTAACCTCCCAAGAAAAGGTCCTCTAGTATTCCCTGACCTCAAACAATTGCCACAAGTCACTTAATTCTGCTCGGATCCAAAGACAAACCCAGGGGGTAATCCTGGCAGACCTTGCTTCAGTGGCCAAACTGTGGGTGACCATTTGCCTTTGCACCAGAAGCCTCGGTGTTCTTCGGGAAGGGCTAAACAGAAAGTCCTCCTTATCCACACTAAACTGACCGACCTCCATGCTGAGCTTCTTCCTCTACAAGGATATAGCATAGCCAATGGATACATTACGTTGGCAAAGACCAAGAAAGGCCTTGGGCCGGAAAAGTACACCTAAAAGACAAATGTGGTTCTAAATGTCTTGGAAATGGAGTTAGCCTTCAGGCAAAGAGTCTACCTTGGCTGGCAAGAAAAAATTACACCTATCCCTCCCAGAGAGAGTATCAATGTCCAGAAAGGTATGCTTTTTCTAAAAGTTTGGAAAAAAACAACTCCTCTGAAAGAGAGGAATTATATTATGAAATGCTCTTTTTGAATTATGGCAAATGTGTTAATGAAAACAGGGCTCCATCATTAATAATTTACCCCATTTCCTCCTTAGAAAAGGCTTCAGATAAAGGTGTCTCTGGCCTGGGGAGACCCAGTCACCGAACAACAAGCCAGGCATGCTGATGGCTGATAAATTCTACCGGAATAAACACCATTTTACTGCAAACATTCTGGACCCAGTTCTGCCACTCTGTTATTCGCCAGGGGATTCTCCCAGATTCTCATCTCCCAGGAGGGTATACAGAGCCCACGACAGCATCTTGCCTACACCAGGGACTCAGTAACTGCTGTTGACTGGCCTACTGAGGATTCCCAGTTTGGAGGAACTGACTTGACATGGTTCACTGTGCAAGTGTCCCACACAGATATGCAAAATGACCATCAAGGGTAAAAAAAGATTGCCCCTTGAGCCCTAACCAACAGCCTTTATATCTCCTGGCTGGAAGGAAAAAGATGGAAAGCAGCTCATAGCCTAGTGGATAAAGCACAGGCCCAGGAGCTAGAGAACCTGGGTTCTAATCCTGGCTCTGCCATTTCTCTGCTGTGTGATCTTGGGCAAGTAAATTAATTCCCCTGTACCTCAGATGCCTTAATTAAAAGATGGGGATTCAATGCCTGTTTTCCTTCCTAGTTAGACAGTGAGCCCCATATGAAATAGGGACTGTACTGTGTATCCCGCACTTAGAACAATGCTTGACACAATGTGAGTGCTTAACAAAGACCATAAAAAAGAATTTTAAAAAAGATTACAAAAGCAAAAAAATCTAGAAAAATAGTATGTTAAAGGACAGTTTGATCTGATCTCTCTCACTGGGTCAGAGTCCCAAGATCCTTCAGCTTTATCACAATCTATGTTGGAAGGGGTTGCTGTTTTTCTTACTGGGAAACTTACTCTGTACTCCAATAAATCTTGTTTGCTATCCCTCACTTTTTTGTGCTGAGTTTCCTCCCTGTTTCTTTTCTGTTATTGGCACTGACTTCCAAATAAGAAGTCACATAGGTTCAAAATTCAGACCCAGGACATCTCTCGTAAGTTCCCCCTCCAACTATCATTCTTTCATTGAAACAGAGATCAACGTTGAATATCATGATTTTATGTTGAGGCAGATTATGACTTGGTCGCTTCATTTTAACCAAGTACCACTAAACCTCATTTATGGTGTTGATTGAAAGACATTAAATGAGGAGGAGTTTCCCACAGGAAACAATACAAAGGATCAAAATTTTAAAAATACAAATATTTGAAGTTTCATAATTAAATAGCACTGAAAATTTATTCCTCATTCTCTCACCAACTTGGACCCATGCTTGATTTTGACATTTATAATGGCTGTACATTCCCTAGTCTTACCAACTCTGAAATCCCAGTCTTCTACCACAACAGCTTCACCTGCCTTCTCTCCCCCACTACTCCTCCCACAAAACTGTCTCCTCTGGCCCGCCCCCTACACCACGGAAACCTCCCCATCAGTCATCCCTAATCACCGTGTCCCATTTGGCTTCTCTACCCATCCTTCCCTTTAATGACGCCTATATCCACACCTTCAGTTCAGCCCCTCCATTGAACTCAACCTCTTTGCACTCCTGTCATTCTATCAATCTCACACCATCAATACACAACCCTTGGATCACCCCCATATAGGATTCCTCCACTTACTGCCAACAGGCCGACCTCAACCATCTCAAACTCATCCTCACCAGCTATAACTCTGCCCTCTCCTCTGCCCAACAATACTACTTCTCCTCCCTTGCTGACTTCCATGCTCACTGCTTGCACCCGCTATTTCTGAATTCTCACTTGTTCTTTACATCTCCAATCCTCTTGCTCCAATAAGCCTGTCGTCTACTTCATTGAGCACTGTCCACCTTGTTTGTAACTGCCCATTTCACCTATCCATTCTAGGCATCCTGCTACCACTCACAATTAACTCATACATAGCCCAGCAGAGCTGAGATGCAATAAGCATCACCTTACTTTGGATGAACTGACTGTGTTCATCCACTGAAATGGGTGATTTGACCTTCCCATTGGACTTAAATAACTGGGCCAAAAGGTATCTAATGTTGCATTTCAACAATACGGTTAGTAATTCAGCGCAGAAAAACAAAGCCAGAAATGAAAGTTTCCCAGAAACGTTTGCTACGCTTTCTCCAATCAATTGACTTCTGATTTCGAAATCTGGCTTAGTGCAGGAAAATGAGGCTTTGAAAACGAGTCCCCTTTGAGACATCAAATGTGACTCTGGAGGCACTTCCTTTGGGACCGGGGCAAGATGACACATTACCTAAAAGGAAGAATATTGTAATACTCTACTAGTCTTCTCTCCTTTCCTTTAAATGTCACTCCCACTGTAAACGCTAATTGGTTTAATGTGGGAAAAAAATTGATCTGTGTAATGGAATAATTCTGCCTCCCTATTCGTATCAATAAATTTCATTTCCTAAGCATACAAAGAATAGCACCTCCACGTCTGGCCCAGAACCAGATAAACAATCTACATCCCTGATCTCCTCCCTATTCCTGATAAGACAATTGGAGACTTGCTTCATGTTATAACTGTAAAGGAAGCTGCAAACTGTACAGTTATAACAGTAGAGAAGCAGTATGGCATAGTGGAAAGAGCACGGGCTTGGGGGTCAGAGTACATGGGTTCTAATCCCGACTCCGGCACTTGTCTATTGTGTGACCTTGGGCAAGTCACTTCACTTCTCTGTGTCTCAGCTATCTCATTTGTAAAATGGGGATTAAAAGTGTGAGTCCCACGTGGGACAAACCGATTTCCCTGAATCTATCCCAGTGCTTAGAACAGTGCTTGGCACATATTAAGTGCTTAACAAATACCACAATTATCATTACTATTTTTATTATTAAAGGAAAGGACTGATGACATAGCTGGAGCTCGAGTGAGGCTAGGGACTTGGGTACTGGGCTCCTCCCTCACTCCTTCTGCCCCAACTTAGTCCTCTGTCTCCAGTTGCAAATTCTTTTCCTCAGTTTGAAGATGGCCGTTTACCTGGATTGCCCTGGTTGTGGATCACCGGTCAATAACTGGTAACGGAGTTGAGTGAGCGTGATTGGGATCAGACTTTATTTTCTCAGAAATACAAATTCTGAGCCCAGTCAACACTGACTCAGTTCCACTACCAGCGATCAGCCGAATTCATCCACAATAACCATGGGTATATCATGAGCCCCTACTACATGCACAGTATCTTAGGTGCTTGAGAGCATATGATTAAATTGGAAGCGGACCCTGCCCTCCAGGAGCTCACAATCTAATCTCACGGAAAGGAGTCAGACGGAAGGTAGGTCTCCAGGATTCTCAAAGTTATAGGGAATGGGGAAGGTGTGTAGGTAACTTTTCTCATAGGTATCACTGCCTCTCCGCCTTCCCTACCTTTCAGGCCCTTCTTGCTCCCTCTGCTCCCAATACTCCTCATTAACACACACAAATTTCAGAAAGCCTGGGCCTCCATCCTGACATTTCCAGTCTCCAGCTAATATGCTGAAAATCCCCAATTCCAGGCTGATTAAGTGTCATGTATCTCTTGATTAAATAATATCACCTGGTCTGAAAGGAAATGATCTTGTGTCCACTTGGCATGATTTTTACTCCAGAAGACTCCTTTGCCTTTGGAAACCACTGAAACTCTTGGAATTTTCTCCACAGGAAAAAACCTCTAACTCTCCAGCTTGAAGTTCCTATCCAAGCAATCACCTGAGCTATAAAAATATATAAGAGAAACAACTCTAATTAGCTACCCAAGCATCCTCATGAAGGCCAGCAACTTCTGCCACCACCAAATAGGAAAGGATGATTTTGCATGGTAGTTGATTCTGTTACTCGATCTTTTTAGGTAGCTAGGGTTGTTGAAAATCATTGGTGTTTTGTTCCACGCTTTGCTTTAAAATGTACTTTTGTCAATGTTCATCAATCAGAAGCTGACATTTAGGCTACAGCATTTGTGTGTGTGCGCACAAGTGTGTGCATACACACACATTCTCCTTTCTGATCTTTCAGATGAATAATGAATGGCTACTTTCTTGTGCGTAAATTAGTAGCAATTTGATTTACTGAGCGCTTATGTATAATCCACTGAATATACTAAGCACTCTGTAAAGTACACTTTGCCCACCCACAAAGAGACTACAATCTAGCACATTCATTCATCTAATCCTTCAGATACCACTCTAGCTCAAATGCCTCTAATGTTTTAATTTGAGAAATGCATTAACACTTTCAGATTACTCAAATTAAATTATTGAGCCCCAAGCTGAGTTCTGGGACAGGCTCTCAAGGGTGCCTTGGAGTTAAATAGCAAGTGGTCATAAATAATTAAATAGACAATAGGAAACCAAAAGAGATGTGTCATTATGTTTGGTTAAAGGTGTAAGACACTTAAAAAGTAGCTTTAAGACTATCATAAATTTCAATAAGATGAAAAAAATTTAGAAGTATTTCATATATAGACAGTCCTGGTGGTCACCAATGAAAAGTACTTTTTAAACATATAGTTACTTTAAATTTTCATTTTGAAAATGTACAAACATGAAATTGACAGCACGTTTCCAAGGTCACTGGTAAAAATGCTGTAATCTGAAACAGTGGTATTGACTCAAAATCAATCACACTGGAATAAACTGTCTGGTAGGAAGGTGGTCCCGTGAAATTTTAGGAAGTTGATTTTGAAAAGCTCCAAGTGAAAAAAAAAACTTCATGTACCACTGATTTCAATCATTCAGGGGTATTTATTGAGCACTTATTATAAGCAGAGCACTGCATTAAGTGCTTGGGAGAGTACAACAGAATTAGCAGACAGGTTCCCTGCCCATAATGAGTTTATATTCTACAGGGCGAGACATAATAATAATAATGGTATTTGTTAAATGTTTACTATGTGTTATACATTATGCTAAGAGCTGGGGTGGATACAAGCAAACTGGGTTGGAAACAGTCCCTGTCCCACATGGGGCTCACCGTCTCAGTCCCCATTGTACAGATGAGGTAACTGAGGCCCAGGGAAGTCAAGTAAGTTGTCCCACATGGGGCTCACCGTCTCAGTCCCCATTGTACAGATGAGGTAACTGAGGCCCAGGGAAGTCAAGTAAGTTGCCCAAGGTCACATGGCAGACAAGTAATGTGGAGCCGGGATTAGAACCCATGACCCTTCTGACTTTCAGGTCCATGCTCTATCCACTTTTCCATGCTGCTTCTCGTGGTATGCCCATTCCCTGCCCATAACGAGTTTACAGTCTGGAGGAACTTCCTAACGAGACAAAAACTGACTCATCTTATTCTTCGCCTCAGAGCCCCTATAAGCGATGAGTGTTACTTAAATGTAGACCTACCTGCCCACCTCCAGTCTGGCCCAGCAAAACCAAAAGGCTTGAATAGCATCCTGAGAGTCATTTCAATTGAGCTTGGCTTAAGTAGATGCGGAGGAAACTCACAAATGACAAAACCGCCTGCTGGTTATTTTTCTGTGTTTGGCACAGCTGAATGAACAACTGAATGGGCTTGAGTATATAACTGCTCTGAATTATTTTATTTTTAGAAGGCTCTCTCCCCTTGTTTTTAACCCATTCATTTTCTTGCCTTCTAAAACAGATTTCCCTTGCTTCAACTTCCTTGGCTACTTCTGGAAGCTTTTCACCCAGGTGTTTCTAGGAAATTCATAATTTCATGCCTGAAGAGTTTCAGTCTGAAATTTCCTAGTTCTCTTGGCTCATCTGGAGCAATAGCTTGATGTTTTCTATCAAGCCTCTGAGAAACACTGAATTTTATCATCTTGGTCAGATCGTACACGTAGTGTTTCAACGCTTTTTGAAAAAAAACATAAGAAAATCAACTAGAGGGAAAATCCCCTTCTTGATATCCCTATGTAACATTTTCAGTCTACAAACTCACCATCCACATGAAAAGTAGCCACTAAGTCCTACTGTTTTCCTTTTTTATACATTTAACATTATTTTTACCTCCTAATCATATCACTTTATGCTCTAAGCTTCTTAAAGAACTACCTGCATGGGACGAGACCTTTACACAGACCAAAGCATAACTAAATAATGAGGATGCTTTTTCCCCTTTTCTTCCTTTCAATTCCTTTGCCAGCTTTCAACCAGTCCTCTGGAGGGTTTGAAATCACACGACTAAAAATTATAAGGTTGTTAAAAGACTGGGTCACAGTCAGTCTTTCAGAGCTGGGTGATTTCAAAGCCCCCAGAGGACTGGTTGAGAGCTAGCAAAGGAATTACTGGGAAGAAAAAGAGGAAAAAAAAAAACCCCACATGTCCCAGGAAGCAAAGGGGCTGAGGGTCTGCATTTGCCAGAAGCCCCTGGGGCTTTCTGGAAGGCATTTATTCCTTTCCCATGGGTATAACTCTCTTTGTTTCTGCTCCATATAGATACACAAATTAAGCAGCATGGAATAGTGGGTGAAGCATGGGCCTGGGAGTCAGAAGGTCAGGGGTTCTAATCCCAGCTCTGCTACTTGTCTGTTGTGTGACTTTGGGCAAGCCACTTCACTTCTCTGTGCCTCAGTTACCTCATCTAAAATGGGGATTGAGACTATGAGCCCCACATGGGACAGGGACTGTGTCCAAACCGATTTGCTGGTATCCACCCCAGTGCTTACTACAGTGCCTGGCCCATAGTAAGCGTTTAACAAATACCACAATTATTATTATTAGCAGAGACATGCGTGACTAGTCCTGACCCCAACTCTAACCCCGTGCCCTTCATGCCCATGCCTTTGGTCAGTGAGCCCCACGTGGAACAGAGATTGTGTCCAACCTGGTTATCTTTAATCTACTCTGACATTTAGCACGGGGCTTGGCACATAAGTGCTTAGCAAATAGCACAATTATTACTATTATTATACTAGTACTTTGCCCTGATTGACAGTGAGTCCCTTAGGCATCAGCCCTCTCACATCTTCTCCGATTCCTATGGCTGCATAGCTTCAGGATCATCCCCAGAGTTCAGGCAAGCCAATGGCGGCCTGAGGAGGGAAAAGGAGGAAATCAGTGCACTCCATCATCCCAGGGATCAGCTATCAATCATAGACAGATGGGCCAATCAGACGAAGGCATTCAGGAAACTATATCATGGACCGGCTGCCTTGCCTTCACAGACGCAAATAACCATTAAGACAAAACAAGACTTGATTGCCACTAAAAATACCACTTATCAATTACCCTTTCTCTGGATTGAAAAGAAGGTTGGGAAAACACTGTAGTCATTACAATTATTTTCCTGTTTTTCAAGCTGTTGCTGTTTGCCCATTATAAACATTATTATAGTTGAAACTACACAGCAAACCTCCCTCCTCTAGTCTGGAAGGTCCTTGTGGACAGGGACAGGGAATGTGTCTATCACCTCTGTAGAACTGTACCCTCCCAAGTGCTTAGTACAGTGCTCTGCACACAGTAAAAGCTCAATAAATACCACTGATCGGGATGTAATTTGGGCAGATCACAGGTCATTCTGTTGTCTTTGACCACTTCTATACTACTTTCATTTAAAACCACTTAGAGATCAAACATGTTCTTCCAAAGAAAATGCATTCAGGGCAAGTGATTCCAATAGTGAAGTGAACATTTCCATCAAAGCAGCCAAAGGAAACATTTACAAAATGTTTCCACCCACTACTTTCAATGGGGCAGTGAAAATATTTGGCCTTTAAGACAGTGCCAACATTTTGACTATGCTTCTTGTCCCTGAATAGGAGTGAAGTTGAGATTCACTGGAGTTTGGACTGTCTGAAATCATAGTGGGTGAGAGTATAAGGGTTTGGAACAGAAAACAACTTAACAGAAAAACAGGCAGGTAAAAGAATCGCACAGTAATAAGTGGCTGAACTACCACTAACCAAAAAGGTACTGAAGGACACTGTTCATTGATAAGGCCACCAAGACAGTTTGCCAGTGGACAGTGAGGGTGCCCAAGATAAGGCAAGATAGGTACCTATCTACATTGAGGTGCCTGGGCTTTGCCCTTCCTCTCCTTCCTCATTATTTTATATCTTCAGTTCTGTACGTTCCCCCTCTTTGGGGGCTCTAAAGAACCTCCTCATAAAACATTGATCTTTAGTCCCCCAGGCCCTCTGTCCTAAAGCTTTCCCCAATGAGGATGACAAGGCTCAGACCAACCCTAGCTCCCCAGTCGCCTGCTCTGAGAGAAGATGGAATTTGTCCTGCCTTCTGATTCACAGAGGCGGTATCGGGGAGCCAAAGTAAATTTGGGCCTCCTATCTCATCCTCATGAAATTGTTTTCCATGAATCATTAAATGAGTGGGAAATAGAGGATTAGGTTCTTGAGTCTCATCTCCCTATACTCCATTAAAACCATATCTTATGAATCATTAAGTCACAAGATAAAATGCTGCTCAGAGACTAAACTCTTGAGGTTTTGTTCTTTGTGGGTTTGTTTTTTTTTAACTGGGTCTTGTCTGCACTTCTCTTTTGATGCTTTGTCTTCCCGTGGCCCTTTCCCTGTGTCTTCTCTGAAGGCCTCTATTCCTCAGGTGCTCTAATGAGCCTCCTTCACAGCTGCCAGACCCTGAAAGTCCCTAAAATGAGAGAAATACCGGGGAATTGGTTGTCAGATTACCATTTACAGAGTTCCGTCACCAGTATGGTACAGTACAAAAAGGCAGATCTCAAGTCACAGGACAATTACAAGGTCCCCCCCGCCAGACATCTCTGGAAAATCAGGATAAGCAGTGAAATAAGGTACCATCTCATACAGACAGGATGTCTTGAACACTCTATGCCAGGGAATGAATAATCTAGCAAGATTAATTCATCCCCCTACCTGAAGACCAGCACAATTCCAGCCTAGCCTTGTGTCAATGAAAGTTCAGGACAGGCAGAGAGAAAATTTGAAGGTTGGAAATGAATCAGGTCTTCCCTGGCCTAAAGAAGCCCTAGAGGACAGTTCCACACTGGCATAAGCAGTCAGTCAGGGCATGCAAATGAAGCAGTGCATGACCAACCATCTGAAAACACAGCCCAAACATTATCTAACAACAAAATATCCATTTATTAACAACGTGTATTCATTATGCTTCCTTTCTCTGGATAGACTTTATAAGTCCGATGTCTGATCTCCCGACATGATCAGCCTGCCTTTCTAAAAGCAATGAAATCCTGTTTCCTTGCATGCCGTTAAAACCCCAATTTAGAAATACAGCTAAGGTCATGCTGGATTAAGACAGTTACGTGCTGGGCAGAAATTGTGTAGGTGGACCAGACCGGGGCACAGAGATGATGCCCAGTGGGGCAAGGGTCTTAGAGACCGGCAGCCTCAGCAGTTACTGCAAACTTATTCAGTGTTGTTGGGGGGAGCAAAGAGCAGATTAATAGGGAATGAAAATAAGACATCACTGGCAACAGTCACCACCTTCAGTTCAACTGCAAAGATGATGGTTATTGCCTCTCTGCCCTATTTTCCTTCCCCACAAATGAGTGCTACTTGGAAACCAGGAAAAGTCCTGGTGAAGCTTATTCTTAATTTTTTTTTAAGGTTTATTTCATGGCTTGGCCCAATCCTTACAGACTGATTTGCTCTAAAAAGCCACCAAACGTCTCTGCACTCTGGTTCGATCTAATGGTTCTGCCTGTATCAATCTAGATCGGCCCCGGTACAGGAACTTATTATTCAGTCGATAAGCCCTAGAGTCCCAACCAAGTCCACAATCACACCACTGCGGCAGGAAAATAAAAACACCAGAAAATCAGGGTTGTTTTTTTTTAAAAAATAAAGATGTTAATCGTTAACTTGCAAAACAATTTTGGAGCCTTCCCTGCACTCCCAACCTCCAGTAGGGATTCAACTGATGGCAGGGAGCTCCAGGATCCTGAAGGAGAATATGTTCAGTAGAGTGTGAGTTATTAGAACTAAGACACGGGATTCTCAGCAATGAGATTGTTGGACACCCCAACCATTACTGGTTTGTATCTAGGGATCCCAGCCAGTGGAGTGGGGTGGAAAAAGACGGCTTTTTTGTTGATGTTTTTATGGTATTGAAGCACTTCCTATGTGCTCACATGGGCTCATAGTCTTAATCCAAATTTTACATATGAGATAGGCATAAGCAAGTTAGGTGTTGCCCAAAGTTACACAGCAGACAAGTGGCGGAGCCAGAATTAGAACCCAGGTCTTCTGCTTCCAAGCCCATGAACTAGGCCATGCTATCTTTAGTAATAGTAGCATACCTTGGAGAAGAGAAGGGGTTGGATCCCAAGAGCCCTCAATCTCAATTAAAATTGTCCAAAGTTTAATTTACTTTTAGACCCTTCCCAATCAATCGATAGTACTTATGGAGCGCTTATTGTGGGCAGAGTGCTTACTAAGCCCTTTACTAAGAGTATAATACGAGAGAGTTGGTAGACACGTTCCCTTATTTTAGCCCTCAGTAGGTTATCACACCAGCCTAGAGTGGTCCAGACAATAGCTACTGGGGCCTGGCACAAAATTGGAAGATCTAGGCCTTTAGAGCTGCCATCACTTACCTCACTCCAGAGTAGACAATCTCCTGATATCACGACAGACATCCACCCAGGGCCTCTCATTTGTGCTATGAGCCTATAAAGGCCAGCTTAACGCTGCAAGCTGGCCTACCACTAGCCACAAACTTTACGGGGCCAAATGGCAGGAGGTAGGTGAGGAATGGAAGGGAAAATCTTAGCTAGGAAGTGAGCAGCAGCAAGAGGTCATGATTGGTCAAATGCAGCTTCCTCCCCAACCCACCCCTATAGACTATAAGCTTGTTGTAGGCAGGGAATGTGTCTGTTACACCGTACTCTCCCAAGTGCTTAGTATAGTGCTCTGCACACATTAAACGCTCACTAAATACAACTGACTGACTGACCCTGCAGAGCCTTGTGGACAGGCAGCCGGTCAGGCCAGAGAGAAAGAGTGGGAGAGATGCCCAGAAGATGAAGCTGTAGAAGCTTCCACTATTTTGGGTCAGCAGTTGCCACAACTCCCTTCTCAAAGTTCTCTCTCCTCTCTTTTGCATGTGATGCAAAGCCATGTGATCGGAGCATGGTTCTGCATCACTTACGTCATACTTCTGCCAGATCTCCAGTAACCGATGAGTCCTTTCCAACCCAGTGGAAAGTCCTTTCCTTCCAGTGGAAGGAGGGAGGGGACGAGGCCGTCGGTAGCCTGGACACTGGGGGCTGACTGTGCTTACTCCTGAACCAATCAAGAGGCTCGGGTGAGCAGTGGGGCACCCCGGACTTGCTGCTCTATCTCCACCAGCCCAACGTGCTGCGTGCCGTGCAAACCGTGCTGAATGCAACAAGAAACACAAGTTACCCCATCTTCTATTAAGCTGGAATTGAAGCCAAGGCCTATGCTGTTTAAGATTCAGGTGAGACCCATTAACTTTTCTATCCCGGCAGTTCACTTCACGTATACACAACCTAAAGGAGAAGAGCCAATCACATGACCAATAACAGCAGAAATGAAGAAGATGATACTGGGACCCTAGGGGATGACGGGGGCCATTGCCCCAAGGATAGCAAGCTGTGGACTCAAGCCCACTTTTTGTTGTTTTGTTTTTTTAACCCAAAAAGATTTTGGGGAAGGTCTTCCTGCCTCACTCATGCCACATCTCCAATGGGGCTGGATCGGAATCCCAAATCAGGTTTGACCTGTTGGTTCCTGTTGGCAGTGCCCACCATTAGTAAGCCCTAAAATCCCTATTCCAGATTTGTCCCTGTACTCAAAATGGGAAGTTGACATCTGTGTTTTGAAACAAAGGGAGTGGTGAAAAATACACCTAAAAAAGGATGGGTAAACTGGCTGTTCCCAGGGGTGATTAGTGACCTTTCCTGCACTCACATAGTAACAACAATAATGGAGATGAGGATGATGATGATAATAATAATAATAATTAGTGGTGCTTGTTAAGTATTTACTATGTGCCAAGGAATGCTAAGCACTGTGGCAGATACAAGATAATCAGGTCGGGCTCAGACCATTTCCCCTCATGGGGCTCACAGTCTGAGGGAGGAAGAACAGGTATTTTATTCCCATTTTACCAATGAGAAAATTGAGACATGGAGAAGTTAAGTGATTTTCCCAAGGTCACACAGCAAGTGGCAGAGCAGAGATTAGAACCCAGGTCATCCCGACTCACAGGCCCACACTTGTTCCATTAGGACAGGCTGCTTCAGCTGCCAATAGATCCTGCATGTAAAACCCCTTTATATGTATTTTTCAATATGCTGCACTCTTGCCACCTGCTCGCTTGTTCGTTCATTCACTCATTCAGTCTTATTTATTGAGTGCATACTGTGTGCTGAGCACTGTACTAAGCACTTGGAAAGTACAATTCGGCAACAGATAGAGACAATCCCTACCCAACAATGGGCTACCCAGTGGGAACAAAACTGACAGGGAGATAGACTGGGAATGGTGCTGAGCAAATCACCCATTATTATCAATTCCTTCTCCCGAGTTCTCAATCCTGAAACCACTAGACCAAGGTGGGTCAGTCATTCTCAGTGTGTGACCATCATTCATAACCTTCACAGAACAACACAACCAAGTAAGGAGAGGGAGCAGAGTCCAAAGCACCTCCGAAATGGAGAAAAAGCCAAAAGTGGACTGGCCCAACCATTCTCAGCCGAACCAACTCCATAAGAACAAACCTGGTGACAGAACTGCAACATCTTTTTAAAAACAATTTTAGCTAGCGATTTTCTCAGACTCAGTTCACAGTTTCATAATCATGGAATTTCAAGTAAAAGCAAACTGGCAGCAAAACTTTGCATATGGTGCAAAACCACATGACAGAACAGGTTAAAAATAAATTCCAGAACAGTGCAAAATAGGAATTGCAACTTTCTCAATCTGCCCATATACATTTCCATGTATACGCATCTGATCTGTGTGAGCGATGCTTACTGATGAGATGCCAAGATAACACTCACATTTTCCTAGTTTTTCACTAATATAAAAAGAACACTGTAAGACCAACTGACTAGGTCTATTAATACTTGACCTCGTATTCGGTACGTTGAACGGTATTTTTGGAGCCTCGCTTTGTATACAATGAGCACTGCCGGCGCCCACCACGTGGGGAATACAGAAACTAATTCAAATGCAAAAACATTCAAATAAAAAAACTGGCGGAGTAGCTACAGAAATGCCAAGAAGGAGACAGAAGTGTATAAACAATACCTTGCAGTGGCGGGGAAAATAAGATAAATTGTAAATGCAACTATTAAAGAAAGCATGGCAAAGCTTTAATTGGGATCTTGGGGTCAGTACTTGAAATGTTTCTCCCGCAAGGTGGGAAAGAAAGACATGAAATGACCTACATATTGAAATCAACCTACAGCTGAAAATAAAACAACAATGGCTTTTGGAAAGGCTGGAACTGCATTAACAACAACTTGAATGTTCATCCCAAATGATGCTTAATCACAGCTATCATTCACTTCCTACTCCATCTATTTATAGAGCTTGGGATTGTACAACCAATGCATAAAAGCCTAAGTTGTAAATTCAGAAAACAAGAAAACTGGATCCTACACCCTGGTATTCATTGTTCTATTAGCCTTCTTTTTTGTGAAGAGACTCTGCAGTCTTTTACATGAGATCTCTTTCCTCCTTTTTAGTCATTCCTCTACTCTCCTTCCAACTATGTAGTGAATAACAAAAATAGGGCTGGCTTAATTTAGCAGTGGTTTATTTTCAAATGTGAAGTGCTCCGTAGTCAGAAAATTGAACACGCATCCTAACATTTGGCATCAGAGTCCTATCGCTGAAAGCTGTTTCCCCGGGTCCGTTGGGGAAACCAACAACCAGATGCCTCCATCCCCCACATCCAACAGTTTGCAATCATTTAGTCCTCTTCGCGTCGGTTGCTTTTCTGGGGAGAGCATCTGGGTCAGCGTGGAAGACACACCAGCCAAAAATTTCACACTCTAAAGATACTATTCATTGAATAATATTTCACTCCAATAGAATAAAGGCATCTCTCTGGGTCGGCACTTGTTACAGTGGCACTGTTTTCCTATCCATCGCTCTGACACTTAACTACTTCAGTTTCTCTTGAAGAACACTGCCTAGGCCTTGGTGGTGGATCTCATTATCCTATCACTGAAACCAGTTTCTCCCGATGGCTGAGACAGGAGCATCAAGAAGCTGCCCAGGAAAGTCAGCTGCAGCTTTTTCCAAAGTTGAGGCAAGCATCTTTCCTCTTCTGCCCTCGAGATTCATATCTGACAGGGGCTGCTCTTGCCACTATGCCCATGTCGTTACCCAGATCGTGCAAGTGAGTTGCTGAGATCGGGCCAAGTTGAAGAGTAGCAGAGAGGAGCCAGGAGGGTTCCCTGCCACTAATTCTGCCACCCAGCTTCTTGGCTCGATCCCCTTCAGCATCACCTCCCCTCCCCAGTCTTCAACGACGATCTACGACCCAGAGCCCACGATTGTACATGCTGAATTTCTATGCAGAGAAAAGAACTTCCTGACTTGCCAAGCATCACGAGCCTAAAATTACAGCTGCAGCACAGGGACTGCCGTGGTGGCCAAGCGATTCTCTGGGGATGGCCCGTCGCCAAATCCTGTCAGTTCTTCCTCTACAACATGTCCAGGATCCACCCCTTCTTCTCCATTCAACAGCCACCAGGCTGATCCAGGTGCTTGCCTGGATTACTACATCAATCTCCACGCCGCCAATCCTTCCCCTTCCTAGTCCAAACTTTGCCCAGATCACTCTTCTATACTGTCATTCTGCACACGTACCCCACTCCTCAAAAACCTCCAACCACTGCCCATTCCTTTTCACATCAAGCAGGAACTCCTGGCCTTTGTCTTTAAGGAACTCAATTGGATTTCTCCCGTCTACTAATTCACTCTCTTCTTCCACTACACTTCACACTCCTTGTTCCTCTCAAACAAACCAATCAATGGTATTAATTGAACACTCACTAGGTGCAGAGTAGTAGCAAACACTCACTGTGGTAAGCACCTGAAAGTCAACAATACAAGACAGCTGGGCTGGTAGACACATTCCCTGCCCACAAGGAGCTCATATCTCCCACCATAGACTTCTTGTTAGTGACGTTCCCCTGCCTGGAACTTCCTCCATTCCAATGGATCACAGTTCTCCCCATCTTCAAAGCCCTTGTGAAACCATATCTCTTCCAGAAAGCCTTCTTTCCCCAATTAATTTCTAATCTCCACACTTAATAGCCCTCCATTGCCACTTTGGCCCATCTATAAGTTACCTAAGCATTAAAGTGGTCACAAGTCGCCACAGAACTTATATATAAATAACTCATACACTCTATTACTCTCTGTAGCATTTATGTACATACCTCATCTACCCGATTATTCTCCGTAGCACTTGTGAACTTCAATCTGTCGTATTTGGGCAGAGCACTGTATTAAGTGCAGAGCACTGTACTAAGAGCTGAGGAGAGTACAATATAACAGAGGTGGTAGACGTGTTACCTGCCCACAAGGAGTGTAGGGCCTAGAAGGGGAAAGGGACTTTACTATCAATAAATAAATTACTGATATGTATGTAAGTGCTGTAGGGCTTAGGATGGAATGAATAAAGGGTACAAATCCAAGTCCAAGGGCGACATGTCATATACCCTACTTCCTCTTACCTATAATTTTAGTATCCGTCTCCCCTGCTACTTTGCAAGCGTCTTGGGGACTCTCCCAAAAACTTAGTGCTCTGTGCAAAGTACACACCCCATAAATACTACTGCTTGATATTGATTGTAAGCCCCAGGACTCCAAGGATCCAGGAGAGAGAAGGAAGATTTATTTTCCTCTATACCTAGAAGGGTGTGTTACTGATGCTTTCCAAACCCTATAGGGGAGAAGTGGTTTCATTTTTTTCATAGGAATAAGCATTCCCAAAAAGAAAAATTCCCTGTTCTCTAAGTTCAAACTGCCTAACCCAAATAATATGGTCTGTTTTCCATAGCCAGGAAAACGCAGCACAATTCATTCTCCCCAGTGTCTAAGACATTGCCTGCCTCTATGTTAAATTCTTAAGAAGGCACCTGATCATTCTTCCAGACCAGCTCACTGCATGCAGGGAACGTGTTTCCAACTCTGCTGTACGGCACTCCCCCAAGTACTTAGCAGAGTGCTCTGCACATAGTAAGCGCCCAATACATACCATTGATGAGGGCATATCAGGAGCGAAATTTGCCTGACCACAAAGAAGAAAAAGGTAAAAGTGAAATGTGGGAAACTTGCTAACCACCTGTACTTCACTGAATAAGTATGGAACCAAGCCGAGAGGGAGATCAGTGCGCTGTCAATGAAACAAAGCACCCCCAATCTCTACCCAATCTCGGGTCCTTTATTTCTGAACCCATCTTATCATAGCTTTAAGACCAGATGAGGGGATGATTCCTTCCTTCTCCAGATGATGTCCCCAAAGGTCCAAATCACTTCTATGCCAGCCAGTTTCCTCTGAGCCCAGGAGAGATCCAGGTCCACAACCCAGTAATGGCGGCCCCAGATGAATTGCGTGGAGGAGCAAAGTCTTCATTCCTGTCATGTCAAGCCTGAGGAAAGGAGGCTTATCAGTGGGGGGAGGAGGAGAGTTTGAGTTCAGCTCCTTATGATGATGACAATGCTATCTGTTTAGACTGTGAGGCCATCACTGGGCAGTGATTGTTTCTGTTGCCTAATTGTACATTCCAAGCGCTTAGAATGAATCTCTCAAGTGCTTTCTAAATGTCAACATATATAAGCTATTCAGGTCAAACAGAATCTCTGTACCACATGAGGCTCACAGTCTGAGGAAGAAGATACACTGAATCCCCATTTCACAGGTGAGGAAACTGAGGCCCAAAGTTAAGAAACTTGCCCAAGGTCACCCAGGAGGCAAATGGCAGATTCTGGATTTGAACCCAGTTCCTCTGACTCCTAGGCCCATGATCTTTCCACTAGGATGTGCTGCTCCCTTGCAGCACTCCAAAATGCAGCCTAGAGGCATCTGAGAGCTTTGGAAGGATTTTACAGAAAATTAACTGATCACCTATCGGTACCCTAGTCAGAAATGACTGCCTTTTACTTTCGATGACCACTGACTGAATCGCTTCCAAGTGCATTCCTCTGATTTGCGGACTACCCGGAGCCCGCAGGAGACACTGATGACTCCCAGCAGGTGAAAGGAGTTGGAAGAAGACAAGCAGTCAGGGTGCTCACCCCCTTCCTTGAGGTAGACATGTTGGAGGCTTAGGTGGATTCCTTCCATTTAGAAACCTGTCATTTTATGCTGTGAAGCTCTTGGAATTGGTTTGATCATGAGTCATTTGGGGGCGGCCTTGACTTTTCCTTTTCACCTAAATGTGGGTAATAATGATAATGGTATTTGTTATGCACTTACTATGTTCCGGGCATTGTACTAAGCACCAGGGTGGATACAAGCGCAAATCTGGTTGGACATAGTCCCCATACCAGGGCTTAGAACAGTGCTCGGCACATAGTAAGCATTTAACAAATGCCATCATCGTCATTATTACTACCACATGGGGCTCACAGGCTTAATCCCCACTTTACAGATGAGATAACTGAGGCACAGAAAAGTGAAGTGGCTTGCCCAAGGTCACACAGCAGACAAGTGGTGGAGTTGGGATTAGAGCCCAGGTCCTTCTGACTCCCAGGCCTGTGCTCTATCCACTAGGTCTTGCTGCTTCTCATTTGCAAATGATGCAATTCCTGAAGAACCCAGAATTGGGCTGAATCAGCAGCATGGGCATAATAAAGAGAGATCCCAAAGTCAACAGTAATCACGTTTTATTGATCACCTATCATCTGGGAGAGGTGGAAGTAGAAAAGAGGGATATCTGGAGGTTTAGGCAAGAAATTTGGGAAGGAGGGGAAGGAGGGTGGATAGAAATTAAGGAAGAAAAGGAAAGGAATGGGGAGGAGAAAGGGGAGGAAGAAAGGGGAGAAGAAAAGGAAGGAAAGAAGACTTTTCTTTAGCCACTAAGAAATGTGTGATTCAACTGAATCTCAGCAATTCTTAGCCTCACTAACCCAAATAAAGATAGTGACTTCATCCTAGCTAAGCCTCACCATTTTAATTCTACTTTGCTACCAAAAATAGGAAGATTGTTTCCAGATCTACTTGAACATATCTCCAGGAACCATTCAACTAGCAGTACTCTCGAGAAACCACCCCACCTTCTTCTTACCACATAAATGCAACTGGAATTAAGACGGTTGGTTCTTGTAATAAATATCAAAAACTTTCCCTACTGATGATGAGTCTTAATCCCTGAGGGACACTACTGAAACTGACCCAACTTAATGTAACTTAAAAGCAGCATTCCCACATATGTGGAATGCTGGACAACAGACTTACATTATCTTCTCTCTCCACTATCAATGACCCAGAAGGCAAAGTTGTGCTTTTCTATTGGCACGGTGTTTCATTTCCAGTCGGTTCTCCAAAAGACTGTCATATAATAGATGATCTAATAGACAACAGTCAAGGACATACGTGATCTAAGTCCCTGTCAGAAACCTCACAAGTTGTGTTTACTGTCACCCTAAAGGTTAAGTTCCAACAGTAAGCAGAAGGAACTATGTTTTTTATCACACTAGTACATTACTGTCAGGGAAATGGGAGGCAGGTTTCACCCTTCTGTCAACTGAGATGTGCCAGACTGGGCTGAAAGCTCTGGGTAGGATGGGCAGTGTTCACCCTGCCATTAGGGTAGGTGAAGGGTAGCTAGCTAGCATGCCCAGCTCCCTGCATTCCTACGAGGGTCTTGTGGAGGCAGAAAGAGAACTGGGAACTCTGGCGGCTGGAAGAAAGAAGCAGACGCGTGCAGTCCTCCTCTGGCCGCTTTAACTCTGCTCCATTATATTCAAGTAGCAGAAGCTGGAAAATCCTCACATCACCCACCAGGAAAGGTTGATTGAAACTGATCTAATTTAGCTGATTTTATACATATTTCACTTGAATTCCTTCATTCTTAATTAGGATTATGAAATATGAAATGCTTTTACCTGGTGTTTCAGGCCTAAAGATTTGCACTCAAAGTCAACCCAAAATGAACATTATTTTAACATGCAAGGGAGCAGCACGGGCTAGAGGAAAGAGCAGGGGGCTGGGCGTTAGGAGACCAAGATACTAGTCCCAGTAATCTCAGTAGCCTGCTGTGTGACCTCATGCACATCACTTGCCCTCTCTGTCCCTTCCCCTCTCTGTGCCTTCCTTTCCTCATCTACAAATCGGGGATCATGATGCTTGCCTCTGTCTACCACCCAGGGATGTTGTGGGAAAAAAATGAGATCACTGATATGAAAGCATTTTAGAAAAATTTTAATGCTCTCTACAAATTCAAGGTACTATCTATAGCCATACTGCTTCTCATTGTAGCTTTCTACTCTACCTGCCAACAAAAGCCCAAAAATTGTTAGTGTTTGTTGTGACTGTGGTGAGGCGGTGCTTGTGACTAGATTGTATCGGAGCTCTGCACCTTAATTTATGGTCCAAAGAGTGAAGACACCCACCAAAACATTGCCATGGCTGTCCAGGGCTGGGGGACTACTTGGAGTTCTCCCTTCAAAAGGCAAGTTACAGTCCAAAGTCACAGCCCAATTTATTTAGAGGTACTCATAAACACACAGCATGGGAGTGTCTTATGGGATAAAGGAATGAGTCTATACTTCTGCTTTTCACTTACCAACTTTGTAGGGCTACTTTGAAAATTAGTCTCTTAAAACTGCAGTTGGGCTTTACAAAACAAGACTGACACAAAGTCAAATACAGGAATTTACATTTTCATCTCTAAGACCTTTGGGATCTGTCCACAGACCTTCAGCTAGTCACCTAACTTCCCTGTGCCTCAACTTCCTCATCTGTGAAATGAGGACTAAATAGCTGTTATCCCTATCTTACTCCATGAACACTCACATGGACTGGGTCCGATATGATCGTCTTGCCTCTACCACGGAGCTTAGCACGGTACTCGGCACATTGAAGGCACGTTGACGAATATCATAATTATTATTATTATTATTATCATGCTCTGGGCTGGCAGTTGGCACAGCTTGCTACTGGCTCAGATGTCAACAGCTTAGAAGCAGCAGTAGCCATGGTGGCAGGCAGAGGTTGGGGAAAGGTCACTTCTTTTCTACTACTGCAGTGCTTCTGGTTGCAATGAAATTACCTGTCACAGCAGCAACTGCTTGGATAAGTTCCGCCACATAACATGTAAAGTGCTTCCTCCTCTCACTGTTGCCAAAATGCACCTGCCCATCCCAGGCGGGGGCAACTTAAAACAGGGAGAGGAAGTGCAGTGGGCATAAAAACGAGAAGCAAAGGATGATAGGAGGATGCGGGGTGGGAAGAAGTGGAAGAATCTGGGAGAAACCAGATGGAGGGAGGAGAGAGAGGATGGAGGAAGGTGGCAGAGACAAGGAAAGAACCAAAAAAAAAGGTGGCAAGGGAGCTAGATAAGAAGGGGGAGAAGACGGAAGATGAAAGGGGAAACAGGAAAAGAGTAGAGGACAGAGGAAAGGGAGGTGAGGGGCCCAGAGTGAGGGAGAAATGGAGAGACAAATGGAGGGTAGGAAAGGACTGGAGAGGAGACGCTGGTGAGGAATAAGAGGGAGATTCAAATGGGAAGCTATAAAGAGACAAGAATAGAGCAAGATGAAAATGACACAAAGGAACACAAAGACCCATATATGTTTCTCAGGCCTCAATTGGCTGCTGTAGAGAACGCTAACAACTAATTAAAGTGCTCTCTGCCCTGATGAAGAAATAGAACAACATTACAAGACTGGGGTTTAACTGCAACTCCGTGAGACAAGAACTGCTCCTTTGCTTATCAGAGGTCTAAGAAATGAAGAATTAGGGGCGAATTATTAGCTTCATAAAGAGTAAAAGGGGGCAATGAACCCCAAGAGCTCCACCCCCACAGGGTTTAGGGCTAGGTGGGCAATTTTAGCTCGCCCAACCGACCTCTTAGAGCCAGAGAGAGGTCAATCGGCAGGGAACGTCCCTCAGCCCAGCCAGCCCCAACCACCTGGGGGCCTGTTCTGTTCACCCTGACCATGTTGTGGGATCGGTCCAGGGTCTAAGAAGCAAGCCGCCCTGACCTATGGAGATTAAACAGTCTCTACAGCATCTCCCAAAACCTCCATGCCCTTTTCCCGGGCTGACGCCACTGCTGCTTGCCCACTCCTGGGGCTCCAGAGTGAGCAACAGTGGCTTCAGCTCAGCTGGCCAACGGCAAGGCTGCTGCCATTTTGCTGATGACACCAATGGATGTGTGGTATTAGGGCTGGGAGGGTAGGGGTCTTGGAGAGCATGCTGCCATGGGAGGCTTAAAATGACCGCCAAAGCAGCTCCAGATGGCTTCTCCCTCCCAGTTTCTGGAGCCAGAAGTGACAGGAGCCTCTGGCCCAGCTATTACAAGAGAAATGGTAGCAAAGAAGGAGATGAAGTGGCTGGGCATGGGGCGAGGGGAGCAAGTCCAATATCTACTGTTGGCAGAGTACTGTTCTAAGCACTTAAGAGGGGGCAATGGAAGTTGACGTGGTCTCAGATGCTTTCTCTCTCCTTTCCTCCCCTCTTTTCCTTTTCTTCTCTACCTCTCTTTCCCTCACCCTCTCTATTCCTAACCTTGACTCCAATGCTCCACCCCCAAAGTGCATCTCCTCTCAAAATTAAAAGTTGGCATCCCCCCAGTCAAGTGCTTGTCCTTAAAGGTGAAAACCAGAATAACCTAAGTACAGCAGTATCACAGTTTACACCCCTTGCAGGGTCCATACCTCACAGATTAGTTTTCAGCAAAAATGTTCACTCCATGTCTCCCCACTCCTCAAGAACCTCAAGAACTGGTTGTCCATCCACCTCCACATCAAACAAAAACTCCTTTCCATCGGCTTTAAAGCAGCCATTCAGCTCACCCCCATCCCACCTCACCTCACTGATCTTCTACTACAGCCCAGCCCACCTACTCCGCTTCTCCAGTGCCAATTGACTCACTGTGCCCTGATCTCATCTATATCACCACCGACCCCTTTCCCACATCCTGCCCCTAGCTTGGGATTCCTTCCCCTTCCACAGACAGCAGACCACCACTCTCTCCACTTTCAAAACATTAAGATCATGTCTTCTCCAAGAGGCCTTTCCCTATTAAGTCCTCTTTTTCCCAGCTCTCTCTCCCTTCTGCTTCATCTGTGCACTTGGGTCTGTGACCTTTGGACATTTGATATTTGCGCCACCTCCCCCCTCACCACATCACAGCAGTTATGTATGTATAATAATGATGGTATTTGTTCAGCGCTTACTATGTGTGAAGCACTGTTCTAGCCACTTGGGGGGATACAAGGTGATCAGGTTGCCCCAAGTGGGGCTCACAGGCTTAATCCCCATTTTATAGATGAGTTAACTTAGGCACAGAGAAGTGGAGTGATTTGCCCAAAGTCACACAGCTGACAAGCGGCGGAGCCAGGGTTAGAACCCATGACCGCTGACTCCCAAGCCCGTGCTCTTTCCACTCAGCCACGCTTATCTACTTATTTATTCATATTAACATCTGTAACCCCCTCTAGACTGTAAGCTCATTATGGGCAGGGAACATATCTATTTCTGTTGTATTCTCCCAAGCACTTAGTACAGTGCTCTACACATAGTGAGAGCTCAATAAATACCACTGATTGATTGACTGATATTAAAACTACACTTTCCCACTTAAGACTGCCCTTATCCCAACAGGATCACTCACTTGGAAACCTCTTTTTTAATGTTACAATGGTATCAAGACTCTAATGCCCCCTACCAAAAATTGCAGTGTCACGCTAGCACATTTCGGGTCTCCATTCTAGAAACTGCTCCTCTCTTGGAACAATGTAGAAACATCTTTGAAAGAGACCTGTTTCCACTACCAATCGATCAATGGTATTTATTGAGTTCTTTCTATATGTAGACCACCGTAATAAACATTTGGGAGAGCACAATACTAAGCTTTGCAAATGACAGTCCCGGGAATTTACAAAACTTAAATTAACATGAGCGCTGTACTGTTTTTCAATGCAAACGGAGGAGTACTAGAAAAATGAAAGTTACAAACATCACTAAAAAAACTGAATGAAAATGCCATTTTTTTAATTTGGTCCCTTAAACGGAGCATCCAGCAGCAGTAACCTATTTACTAAGCGTCTACTGTGTGCAAAGCACTGTGCTAAGAGCTAGGGTAAGAGTACACAGATGAAAATGAGAGCTCAAATGCTGAGAGGCAATATAAGTAACCATGCTCAAATCTAAGTGCCCAACACATTCCATGGCTCACATCCAGATCTACAGCTTTAAAACCCAATCATGCTTGCTCATTCTTGAGTGGGGGGAACACAACACAGATCCTAAAATCAAAATAAATGTCATTACTGAGTGAAACCAACAGTCATTATATTCAATATCCTGTCCACCAAAAGTGGCAACAAAGACTACTCATCAATCAATGGTATTTATTAAGTGCTTACTGTGTGCAAAGCACTGTACTTAGCTCTTGGAAAAGTATGATACAGCAGAGTTGGTAGACACTCTCCCTGCCCGCAAGGAGTTTACAGCCTACAGGTCATAATCCTGAACTGGACACCAAAGGCCATAACTTCTCCGATCACGAAACCATCACCCTATCCCGTTTTTTAGCCCTACTTACAGCCAAACTTGCTTTCTAAAAATCCTAACTTTCTTCTAATATCCGTCCCTTCTACTTGGAACTCCTTCTCATTTCAAATCTGCCAGACCTCAGCTCTTCCCCTCTTCAAAGCCCTTCTGAAATCCCATCGCCTCCAGAAAATATTCCAATTAACTTCTTTCTTCCCAAGCTATATCCTCCCATCTAGCACCTCAGCACTTTTGCACTCACAACCCCCAGTTTCACTTTTGTGCCTCTTGAATTCACCTTCTACTACTCGAGCACTTCTTCCTTCTACCTGTATTATGTCTGCCTCCTTTGTTAGACCGTAAACTCTTTGTGAGCAGGAATCGCATTGTGTATATCTACTGTCATCTCCCACAGTATGATGTCCGCATATTTTAAATGCTCAAATTTATAGTATTAATGCTTAATATTGTCAGTCGATTGAAGATCCCTAACCTTGTCAGTCTGTCCTCATATAAAAGCTCCTCGATCACTCAGTGGTATTTATTGAGCACTTACTGTGTGCCAAAGTGCTGTATTAAGAACTTGGGAGAGCGCAAGAGTTGGTAGACACAATCTCTGTCTTTGAGGAACCTACAGCTTACTTGGGGAAACAGACATTAAAATACATTTTGGGTAGGGGAAGCAGAATGGGAAATGCACATTGTAATGGGTGAGAGTTTACTGACTGTGGGGAGCTCTGTGGCCTAGGATTCGCAGTGAGAGGACGTTCCAGGCCAGGGAAGTAGGTGGAAGCTGATTAAGGACCCCTTTAATCATCTTGGATGCTCAGCTCTGTACCTTCTCCAGCTTTCTTATTTCATCCAATCAATCAATGGTATCTATTGAACTCTTCCTCTGTGCACAGCCCTCTACTAAACGCTTTGGAGAGTACGATACAATTGGTAGATTTGATTCCTGCCCACGAGGAGCTGACAATCTACCTATTTTCTGAAATAGGATGAGGAGATCCATGCCTAGCGTGATGTTTCCCTCACTCTAGACTGTAAGCCCATTGTGGGCAGAGAATGTGACTGTTTATTGTTGTATTGTACTCTTCACAAGCACTTAGTACAGTGCTCTGCACACAGTAAGTGCTCAATAAATATGACAAAGAATGAAAGGTAGGGACATGCCATAGTCTAATGGCAACAGCATACTTTTCCTCATAACCAACATTTTGCTAGCCTTTTTAGCTGTTACCATAAATCAGAGTGATAGCTGTATATTTCTCCAAAAGTGATCTTTTCTTTAGTCATTATTACACATACAGAGGTTGCATGTGATTTTTGATAGTAATTTCAGGAGAAGAAACTTCTAAACGATAGCATTTTAACATTTGGTAACATCCCGATAGCATACAAATTTTTAATTCAGACTGAGCTGAGCCAATAACACTAGGAAGACTACTGAACCTAGTTCAAGGCACTCTAAACTTTGGCTCAGTAAGTTTTATTGTATTTTGGTATATTATATGCTTGGCTGCTCCACCTTCCCCAGACTCACATATTTCCCAAGTAAGGGAAGTGAAAATCTCTCACACAGATTGAGTATTCTGATGTGCTTTTCACTGAGAAAAAATGGTGATTTTAAAGAAAGGATGCCACCATTTAGTAGTAGTATTTTAAATTTTTAATTTTTCCCCACAGAAACATTTTATTTGGACCAAAAAAACTGTCACAAAAGTGGATCTCAAAATGATTGCAGCGTAAATTGATGCAAATAAGTCAGAGGGAATAGTATTCAATTTTTATTCCTAGCAGTCTATAATTACAACCACTAGCTTCCACCATTCTATCTTCTAAACCTAAATCATCGTGTCTGTTAACATATGACCCAATGACAAGCATATC
The DNA here is from genome assembly GCF_004115215.2 of Ornithorhynchus anatinus. Lineage (NCBI taxonomy): Eukaryota > Metazoa > Chordata > Mammalia > Monotremata > Ornithorhynchidae > Ornithorhynchus > Ornithorhynchus anatinus. The sequence goes on from NC_041741.1 coordinate 37,432,712, forward strand.
TGTAACCAGTCACAGAGATATAAGTAAACACTTCTAACTGGGGCCTGATCAAACTGAAACGATCAATGAGGAGACTTTATCATACGGAGTGGTCTATATAAAAAGTCTCTAAAGAGTGTATCCATTTACACAGTGGATTGCTGAAACCAATGAAAAACAATTGTGGAGAAGAAAGATCTTCTATTATATTTATCCAACCTTCCTCTGCAAACCAGTTATTTTATTCCAATTACAACAGCAACAACAAAAAGTTCCTTCCTCCCCTCCTCCTCCCATCATCTTGGCAATTAAGAAACAATTAAATGTACTCCCTTGTCTATGCAGCAACAGTGAACATCACATCACCACGGAATTTGCATTAAACACAACTTAGGAGAACACTTAAGCTTTAGAAGTGTAAGAAATGCATGATTTGTCTTTCAAACTGAATGCTGTGCAGTACTTTTAGTGGGGCGGGGTGGGGAGAAGCACTGAAGTTTCTCCCTAAGAGTACATCCAGGTTGTGGTACCACCCGTGGCCTTGAAAAGTGTGGGGTTTAAGACTGTGGCATTTCATATGTTAACCTTTCATCTAAAGAATTTTCATGTCTTCAAGTCTGTTTCTTTTCTTCAAGAGGAATACTCTCATAAATGAGATGGATACAATTTTTTTCACCATCTCTTGCTATTTCCATGCCTTCCATACTGACTGCTGGACAAACCCTCCAATTTTTGAACCGTACCAAAAATCTGAAATGTTTGAGGCAATTTAGGTGCCACCTGCAACTGCTTCCCATCAAAAACGGCTAATCTGTTCCACAGCTGAATTCCATCCCACACCTGAATTCCATTCCACACCTAAGCTCTTTCTCCCCCCATCCCTAAGATTCTCCTTTCCCCTTTGCAGAGAACAGTCAAGTTTCACTCAACCGTGTCCAGATCACTGGAAAGTAAAGCTGGGGCTGTCTAACCTGCTTCATCAAGTTTTATAGCTAGCTACTCTGTGCGGATGACACCTCACGGCATGGCTCACTTTCTTCATTTTGTAGAATCACAACCCCTAGCCTGGCTAATGTTTTTCTGCAACTGAAGACGGCAACTAAAAGCTGTAGCTTCTGCCATGTAAGGGCCGGCGGGCAATCGCTTCTGTGCCATTTCGATTCAACGATGCGGGGAGGGAAGGAAAAGAAAAACACAAGTGAACCCAAACTCGAAAACACAATAGGCAGAATGTATTAAAATAGGAAAGCCAACCCCCGATGTTCAGCAAGCTACATTAATAGATGCATGCATGGCATACGAGGGAGACCTCGTATCCCAGAACAAGTAGCTCCTGACGCAGAGGGTAAGAAATTTAATTGGAGACGAAACCTCAGCAGCCACAGGTTCAACCCTAATCAGAACTGCAAGAGGCATCATCATTCGTCGCGCTTTATAGGGCTGGAGAAGACCGGCTGGCCACGGGATGCGCTTCCCTACCTTAAGAGGCTGGACAGGGGCAGAGCTCCGGATCCACCGCCCAGGATCCCTCCTTTTCTCCCCGACAGGAGTTTTTCCACCAGAGCCACATTTCCAGTGCGAGCAGCTTCCAGCAGCTCCTGATCCTTCCCCATGATCACTCACACACATGCACACATACGCCAAAAAAAAAAAGGGGGGGGGGGAGAAAAAAAAGGTCGTCTCGGTCCACCTCCCACCTTCTGGAAAAAAAAATAAATCCAGGAGCCCCTCCCCCCCCAAAAAAAATCAGGCACCAGGTTCAGCTTCCAGCCAAGAAGAGATTCCTCCAGCCGGGCGTGGGGAAGCCCCTCCACGTCCTTCTTCTCCTCCTCCTCCTCCTCCTCTGCAGCCTTTCCAAAGGAATTAGATCAATTCGCGGGGGGCTCCGAGGCCTGGGGCGGCTTGGCTTTTTGGGGGTGCGGGGAGGGAGGATGGAGACTGAGCGGGAGGAGGAGCCCGGAGCGAAGGAGCGGGGGTTGGAGGGGGATGCACGGGCAGGAGCAGCTCAGGCCCGGGGCGAGGGAGAGCAGCGGGTTGGGAGGCCCGGACCCGGGCCCGTCCCCGCCCGGCTCGGGGTTCCCTCGATGGGTCGGAGGGGAGGCGGAGGAGCCGGAGCCGCTGAGGCCGGGAGGGAAGGGGGGAGGACCGGGGTGGGGTGCGGCAGGGAGGGAGGGAGAGAGGGAGAGAGGGAGGGAGGAGCTTCTCCAGCTCCCGCCCAGGACAACACGTTCTGCAGGCGACCCCGCCCCAGTGGCTCCGTGCACGGGGCAGGTGCCTGGCCGGAGCCGCCCGCCCCGGCCGGGAGCTGGCTGTCTGTGTCTGTTTGTTGGCGGGGGAGCCCCGAGAGCGCTCCCCTTGCCACCGGGGGATGGGCTGGAGGCAGGCCGGCCGGCCGCCGCCCCCCGGGAGCCCTCCGGGAGCGCCTCCCCGCCGGGCCCCGGCCCGAAGGCGAGCAGCGCGGCCTCCTCCATTATGCTGCCGCCGATGCCGGGGCTGCCCAAGACGCCTTCATTTTTCCAGCTTCCCGGGAGAAGCCAACTTGGCCAGCTTTTCTCCAGCTTCTTGGGGCGGGCCCGGGCGGAAAGGAGCCAGCCTGCCTACCTGCCTGCAGCTCCCGCCGGCCCCCTTTCGCGGTCGTGACACTTGGTCGCTGCTCTTTTTTCTTTCTAATCCATCGACGCACCCCCCGAAGCGAGGACTGTTGGGGGGGGGGGGGGCTCCCTGCGTTGGGTCCGACGGATCTGCTCGACTACGGAAAACCCCTCCTGCTAAGGGGCTCCAAGGAAAATCCCAACATCGGTTCGGTGCAAAACGGAGATCCCAGGCCGGGGAAGGGCCTGCTGCTCCCCCCAAACCATTCCGCTGCCATGGCCCCCCGAGATCTCCCTCCCGATGCTGGAATTTCTTCAACTCATCTGCCTCTGGCCTGGAAGGCCCTCCTCCTTCACAGCCAACAGACAATCCTTCTCTCCCGATTAATCGTAATCATGACGGTATTTGTGAAGCGCTTACTATGTGACAGGCACTGTTCTAAGCGCCGGGGGGGGATAGGAGGTGATCAGGTTGCCCCTCGTGGGCCTTACGGTTTTCATCCCCATTTTACAGAGGAGGTCACCGAGGCACAGAGAAGTCAAGGGACTTTGCCCAAAGTCACACCGCTGACAAACGGCAAAGAGGGGATTAGAACACATGACCTCTGACTCCCAAGCCCGGGATCTTTCCACTGAGCCACGATGCTTCGGTAATTAATTCGATTCAAAAGCTTACTGTAGGCACATCTCCTCCAAGAGGCCTTCCCCGATTAAACCCTCATTTCCTTTTCTTCCACTTCTGCGCCACCCTCACGCTTGGATTTACTGGCTTTGTTCACACCTTCCTCGGCCCCACAGCACTCATGTACGTATCTGTAACATTAATAATAATGTTGGTATTCGTTAAGCGCTTACTATGTGCAGAGCACTGTTCTAAGCGCTGAGGTAGATACAGGGTGATCAGATTGTCCCTCATGGGGCTCACAGTTTTATTCCCCATTTTACAGATGAGGGAACGGAGGCTCAGAGAAGTTAAGTGACTTGCCCACAGTCACACAGCTGACAAGTGGCGGAGGCAGGATTCGAACCCCTGACCTCTGACTTCCAAGCCCGGGCTCTTTCCACTGAGCCACGCTGCTTGATTCATTATCGCCTGACTCTCCCTCTAGACTGTAAGGTCGTTGTGGGAAGGGAACGTGTCAACCCACTCGATTATATTGTACTCTCCCAAGCGCTAAGCACAGTGGACTGCACACAGTAAGCGCTCAATAAATGTGATCGATTAACTCTCATATTTTCCTCCTCCATGAATAGCTACCGAGCATCCTGGAGATGCATGTACTCTGTTTTAATTGTGGTCTTCAAGTTCATTCAATAGTATTTATTTCAATAGTATTTATTGAGTGCTTACTATGTGCAGAGCAATGTACTAAGCGCTTGGAATGTACAATTCGGCAACAGATAGAGACAGTGCTTACCATCTGCCAGGCACTGTCCTAGGCACTGGAGTAGATGGACAAGGTAATCGGGTTGGACACAGTTCCCGTTCCACATAGGGCTCACATTCTTAATCCCCATTTTACAGATAAGGTAACTGAGGAACAGAGAAGGTATGTGACTTACCCAAGGTCACAGAGCAGACAAGTGGCAGAGCCAGGATTGGAACACAGTTAAAGCCTTTCCCATAAATAGATATTGGCCCTGACCTCTAGGAACTTAAACACTCTGGTCAGGAAATGGCCAGTCAGCGTTAAATGCAAAAATAGTTTGTCTAGAACGTAGCTATAAATAATAGAGTTGGGTGCAGAGGAATTAGGGTGGCTGGGTAGGTAGGTCTGTCTTGAAATCATTTCCTGAAGATGGACTTTTAATTCATTCAGTAGTATTTATTGGGCACTTACTATGCGCAGCGCACTGTACTAAGCGCTTGGTACGTACAATTCGGTAACAGAGACAATCCCTGCCCAATGACGGGCTTACAGTCTAATCAGGGGAGTCAGACGGACAAAAGACAACATAATCACGATAAATAGAATTAAGGGGATGTATATTAACATAATAAATAGGGTAATAAAAATATACACAAATGAGCATAGTGCTGAGGGGACGGGAAGGGGGAGGAGCAGAGGGAAAGGGGATTTAGCTGAGGGAGGAAAGGGGAAGGGAGTAGAGGGTTGAGGAGGAGCAGAGGGACAAAGGGAAGCTCAGTCTGGGAAGGCCTCTTGGAGGAGATGAGCTCTCAGGAGGGCTTTGAAGAGGGGAAGAGAGTGAGTTTGGCGGAGGGGAGGAGGGAGGGCATTCCAAGACAGTGGTAGGACGTGGGCCAGGGGTCGACGGCGGGATAGGCGTGAACGGGGGACGGTGAGGAGGTGAGCGGCAGGAGAGTGGAGAGTACGGGGTGGGCAGGAGAAAGAGAGAAGGGAGGTGAGATAGGAAGGGGCAAGGGGAAGGAGAGCCTTGAAGCCCAGAGTGAGAAGTTTTTGTTTTGGGCGGAGGTTGATAGGCAACAACTGGAGGTTTTTAAGGAGGGGAGTGACAGGCCCAGAGCGTTTCTGCAGGAAGATGAGCCGGGCAGCGGAATGAAGAAGAGACTGGAGTGGGGAGAGACAGGAGAAAGGGAGATCCGAGAGGAGGCTGACACAATAATCCAGCCGGGATATTATGAAAGCTTGTACCAGCACGACAGCCGTTTGGATGGAGAGGAAAGAGCAGATCCTGGCGATACTGTAAAGCTGAGACCGGCAGGCCTTGGTGACGGATTGGATGTGTGGGGTGAACGAGAAAGCAGAGTCAAGGATGACACCAAGGTTGCGGACTTGAGAGACGGAAAGGATGGCCGTACCGACCACACTGACAGAGAAGTCCGGAAGAGGACAGGGCTTGGGAGGGAAGATGAGGAGCTCAGTTTTGGACATGCTGACTCTTCCAAGTGGAGACGTCCAGGAGGCAGGAGGAGATAAGAGCCTGGAGGGAGGAGAAAACAGGGGAGGTGATGTAGATCTGTGTGTCATCTGCATAGAGATGATAATTGAAGCCGTGGGAGCGAATGAGTTCACCAAGGGAGTGGGTGTAGATGGAGAACAGAAGAGGGCCAAGAACTGACCCTTGAAGAACCCCTACAGTTAGAGGATGGGAGGGGGAGGAAGAGCCCGCGAAGGAGACAGAATGAACGGCCAGAAAGATGAGGAGAACCAGGAGAGGACAGAGTCCATGAAGCCAAGGTGAGATAAGGTGTGGAGGAGAAGGGGATGGTCGACAGTGTCCAAGGCAGCTAAGCGGTCAAGGAGGATTAGGATAGAGTAGGAGCCATTGGATTTGGCAAGAAGGTCACGGGTGACCTTTGAGAGGGCAGTCTCGGTAGAGTGGAGGGGACGGAAGCCAGATTGGAGGGGGTCCAGGACAGAGTTGGACTTATGTCCTTGGGTGGGGGGGGTTTAGGTGTTATTTGATATAAAGAGTTCTTTCTGACTCTTGACAACCAGCAGGCTTGGAAGGGGGTGAGAAATGCTAAATCAGTTTTATTCAGAGCACTGATTTCAGTGCTTGGGAGAGTACAACAGAGCTGGCAGACGTATTCCTTGCCCACGAGGAGCATATAGTCTAGAGGGAGAGACAGGCGTTAATATAATTACAGATTCATACACAAGTATTGTGCCATGGGAGTTCCTCTCTGTAGCTTTTTCAGTTTTGTCCCCAAGTACATTCTATTTCCAGAAGAAATGGGAAAAGTATACATTTAAATGGACATCACCTACAACTGATCCAGGCAGCAACTTTTTATCTTGGTTAAAGATCAAATTTGGAGACCATCATTAGAATCAACAGTTAAGTCCATTACCTGAAGGATCAGCTCTATGTCCTTTGGGGTGCAAACCCTAGATGAGATTTCAGAATTAATTTTTAATTCTACCATGATTTTTGTATGTGGAGGTGGAAGCTCTTGTCCATGAAATGTATGTCCTTGAAGCCTAAAAGAAAAGTTGGGAATGAGTTTGAGCCTCTTTTTTCACTCAATTTTGAATCAGTCAAGTTATTTGTCCCATCTGTATCTTGTTACACCTTTCTCTCCATACCTCGTATTTTTTTCTTTTTTTTATGGTATTTGTTAAGTCTTACTATGTGTCAGGTACTGTTCTAAGCGCTGAAGTAGAATAAAAGTAATCAGGGTGGACCCAGTCCATGTCTCACGTGCGGCTCCCAGCCTTAAATCCCCATTATACAGATGAGAGAACCGAGGCACAGAGAAGGAAAGTGCCATGTCCTAGGTCACAGAGCAGGCAAGTGGAAGAGCCAGGACTAGAGAACCTAGGTCCTTCTGACTTCCAGATCTGGGTTCTATCCACTAGACCAGGCTAATTCTAGTCTAGCTGAAGCAGCATGGCCTAGTGGAAAGAGCACAAGCCTGGTAGTCAGAGAACCCAGAGTTCTATTTCCTGCTCTGCCAGTCGCATGCTGTGGGATTTGGGCAAGTCATTTCTCTGTGCTTCAACTTCCTTATCTGTAAAATGGGTTTTAAATACTGGTTCTCTATCCTACTCAAACTGTGAGACTCATGTGGAACAGGGACCGTGTCCAAGCTGGTAAACTTGTCTCTACCCCACTACTTAGAACAGTGCTTGACACAAAGTAAGCAATTAACAAATACCATAATTAAATTCTTTTTTTAATATTCAGATTTTGAAGTGATTTCAGTCAAGCCTGCATTCTGACATGTTGGAAATTCCTTTTTATATTTACAAGTGTAAAAAATGTATTAAAGGTGTGACCAGTAAGTAGAACATTTTCTCCACGTTTTTTATGACGGTCTTAGTTTTACACCTTGTTAGAACAATGGGGCACACACTCTAGATTCTTTTCCAGAGCCTTTCGGCCTCCTGCCAGCTCTGTTTTCAAGCACCTTCAGAAGAGCACACTTCAAGGCAGAGGAGACATCCATCAAATCCTCCTCTCCACCCATTTATAGTCACTTAGCAAGGGCTCAGTGAAGAGCAGAGGTTTTTCTGTGATTGCTTCTTGAGTGTTCTTGTGCTTTTTCTTCTCTTTGTTTTTGTGTTTTTTTTTTGCGGGGGGGCGAGATTATGGGATTGCTCTTAACAATGAAAAAAGAATTAAAGGAGAAAATTCAGGCTGATATTATTTGTACATCAGGAAATGCATTTAAGGATATCAGTTTGGCTACATTGCACTTGTTTCCTCCTTTTGGGTTACATTTATGCTTTTTTCGTGTTCCCTTTTAAATACACAACATAGCTCGCATAATATTTACAGTCAGACTAATATTACTGCAGAATCCTTAATATTTTGCAGTGTTTGAACATGATTTGTAAAAGGTTACAGAAGATATACCACTGCATAGCTCACCACTACAGAAGTATCCTACCACTTGGGAAGAACCCAAATTACAGATGGTGTAAAAATGGAAAATATTGTAAAAATATCAAAGGGATTGGATCATTAAGGGGATTAGTCCAGCAGACAGGAAGAATAGTTGGCCACAGTCAAATAAGTGTACATCACTTATTCTAGGAACAAGAAGCTTATTTTCAGAATGTGAGTGGAATGGGACAGTCACCCACTAATTTAGGGCAAGAATTTGTTGTAAGCTGAATTGAAACCGACAGCCCTAAATGCCGAGGAAAACAATTCATTTGAGGGATAGAATCTGTTATGGGCAGGGAGTGTGTCTACCAATTCTGTTGCTTTGTACTCTCCCAAATGCTCGGCACACAGTAAGTGCTCAATAAATACCAGTGATTGATTGAAATAAATTCATTCATTCATTCAATAGTATTTACTGAGCACTTACTATGTGCAGAGCTCTGTACTAAGCTCTTGGAATATATAGTTTGGCAACAGATAGAGACAATCCCTGCCCAATAACGGGCTCACAGTCTAAACGATCAATGCTTAGTAAAACAAAACTCTAGAAAATGCAGGCCCTATTGGAAAGAGCATGGCCCTCGGAGTCAGAGGGTCTGGATTCTTATCCCAACTCCACCATTTTTCTGCTCTGTGACCTTGGGCAAGCCACTTAACTTCTGAATACATCAGTTAACTCATCTATAAAGTGGGACATGGACTGTGTCCAACCTGATTAGCTTGTGTCTACCGCCGGACCCAATACAGTGCTTGGCACATAGGGAAGTGCTTAACAGATACCATTAAAAAAAACCAAAGGCCTCAATAAACATTTGATCATGATTATTGGTACTGTAAGATGAGTACTGTTGTGCAAATAGAAAATACACCCTTGGACTAGAACTAAAAAAAACTAAACAAACCATTAATGCCTATGAAAGCTTTGTTGATTTTGTTCTAAATAAAGCTCATCCGGAGATGAAAGACATGCTGTCCCTTCTAAAGCTTTGAATGGTTAATTTTTCACTGCTGCACGCAGAACTGTTTCCTACCTTTTTCTTCATGTCATCCTTGACAGTGAAAAAGTTAACTTCAGGAATTCACTTAAATGTAGATCTCACTAAGTGCTTTAGTTAATGGCTTTTGACTGTAAATATTCTCAATCCACTTGGTTTGTGAATGGCATATTAGTGAGCCCCACTTTGACTATCAATCAATCAATAGTATTTATTGAATGCCTACTGAGTGCAAAGCACAGCCTGTTCTCCTATAATACGGGGATTTGTTCTTAAAGACAAATCCTGCATTATGGTACTTATTACTTTCCCAACACTTTGCCCCTGGCACCCAGTGATGTCTTCCAGCGTCAGATTGTGTTCTATCCAGACAAAGACCTTAGTGAAAATTCCCTAAATTTTAAAATGTTCTATCAAAATCATGTAATGAAACAAGTGGTTTGGCAAAGCTGGTGGATCTAAGCTCTCGAGTACAACTGATTAAGGACACAGTCCTTGCCCTCAAGAAGCTTGTCTCCAGTGGTGGACTATACTGCTTGCACATTTTGGCTGAAGGGGCTTCAAGATTATGAAAGTCAGACTTCAAAGATCATCTCATAATTTTCTTACCCCTAAGTATCTAGTTATAAACTGTGTCTTTGCTTGCTTATTGAACCTCCTATACGAGATTTTATTTCAGTCTCATTAAATCATGGCATTAAGATGGAAAGTACTGAAGCTCATTTCTGTCATATCCTAAAAATGTTTTTCCTGGAAAATGCCAAAGAAATCCAAATGCACTTGGATCTGTGACCTTAGGGCATTGAGCTATTCACCCCACTCTCAACCCAACAGCACTTATGTATATATCTTTAAATTATACATTTTAAATTATTTATATTAATGTCTGTCTCCCCTTCTAGACTGAAAATTCACTGTGGACAGGGAACCTGTCTACCACTTCTGTTGTATTGTACTCATCCAAGCACTTAGAACAGTGCTCTGCACATAGCAAGTGCTCAATAAATACCATTGACTGATTGAAATATTAATCATTCACTCTACTCCTAGATCACTATTATTTACAGTTTTTTATAAACAAGAAGGGGATATATGTCAAGGAAATGAGAAAATGTGTTCTTCCTGGAAAAAAGTATTCTACACAGCTTTATTTACATTAGACAAGTAAACTGTTTGATTCAATAAATGGCTTAAAGTACATAGCAAGTATCAATTCATTTATAAATAATAATTATAATTATGGTATATGTTAAGTGCTTACTATGTGACAGGTACTGTTCTAAGCGCTGGGGTAGGTACAAGGTAATCAGGCTGTCCCACGTGGGGCTCACAGTTTTAATCTCCATTTTACAGAGGAGATTAACTGAGGCACAGAGAAGTCAAGTGACTTGCCCAAGATCACACAGCAGACAAGTGGTGGAGTCGGAATTAGAACCCACGTCCTCTGACTCCCAAGCCCATGCTCTTTCCACTAAGCCACGCTGCAGCCCCTTCATTTTGTCCCAGTAATTATATGCAAGAATAATTGTTGGCTATGACTTTGGAGAAATATTTTTCTTTGAACACCAAGAAAATAAACCCGTTTTCATGTCTTACAACAAATCCCAAAACACCAGAGATCATTTTGAAAATTTCATCACTGTTAAATTTTATCTACAAAAATTGCTTAAAATTCTTCTAATCAATGATAGCAGCAGACAGTTGTCCTAGCATCAGTTGTGTTACAATGCTTCAAGGAAATATATAATTTTCTTCCCTTCTGTTGATGATGGATCAGCTAGCCTAGTCCCACCTGGTTTCCACTTATTCCGAGGGCCCTCTCTGTTCGACCAATACCCCTGCCACCTCATGTATTCCTTTCTCTCCATGTATAAGCTTATCTCTATTTAGCCAGAGTTGGTTGTGTTTGTTATCCTGGATTTATTCCTATCCTTTTGATTTTGTGTAAGTTTTCGGTTTGTCATTCTTCCTATGCATTTGTTTTGTTGGTTCTGTCTCCATTGTTTCAAAGACATGGAAAGATGAGTAATTTCTGAAGTAGGGAGCCTCCTATCCATAAAAAGACATGCACTTATTTGTCTTTCTAGTGGAAATGATAGTTCAGCACTGAAAAGCCAGTTAATGCAGACTTGAAGGGCTACTGTTGCATGCTGAATTTTTCTGGAATCCTGAACACATGAGATAAATTTTAACTTAGCAGGTATCACCTTCTACAACTTCTATTCTAATTCAAGAACAGCTCTAAACGAAGTGGGACTACAAGGTATTTGAAATCTCCACCCACGAGCCACTGAGTACTTAATGTTGTGCACCAACAGAAGAAAACCTTTGTTCCTGCCACATAATTGCTTTAGTTGCCTGAATTCTGTGCCATACAGCACATGGTTATTTTGTCTCTTGACTGTAAGGTCCTTGTGGGCAGGGAACGTGTCTACCAACTCTGCTGTATTGGATTCTCCCAAGCGCTCAGGAGAGTGCTCTGCACACAGTGAGCGGTCAGTAAATAGCATTGACAAGAATGATGAGGATGAAACTATTAGGATGTTTGAGTACTCAGGTATTTTACCTACTAAATTTGCAGTTGCCCTAAGTTGATCATTTTCCTTCACAAGCTACCATATTTTAAAGTGTATTCTAAGAAAATTGGAAGAAAAGTTCGAAGTCCAACAGAAGCATGTCTAGGCAGTAGACTGAAAAGAGATTTGGGCTTGTGATTGAAGAAACCAAGTGTAACAAAAGTTTCCCGGGTATCCGCTCATATCAGAGAGAGAGATTCAGGGACCTTCCTTCTAATTGAATTCCCATTTTGTTTAGCAAGTGTGCCTGGCAGATCCTGTCAGCCACAACACAGTATGTTGTAATCAATGCCAGATGACACTCTGGCACTGTAGTAAACTAGTTTGTAACCTGCTACTGTTTTATTTTGTATTGGGTTATGGTGCAGCACTTGCAAGCAAGCACATTTGCTTTTCTCTAGAATGCCTTGCAACAAGGTTAAATACTACCTTAGTTGTTTTATGTGTGGTTTTTGGCATGATAGTGCAAAAAAATTATCTGGTATCTAATTTAAACTATTTAGATTCTTGCAAAGCTCACACATCTTGTGGATGTAGGCCATAAGGTTTTTTTTTCCCCAAAAGAGAACTTCAAAGGGAAATAAAGCTATTTCAGTAGATTCTCATATTATTCAAATAATGAACATGGAAGCAGGGTTAGTCCTCTCTACTTCATAGAATAACTACAGGAATGTTATTATTGGCAAATGGCCCATCCAGCCCACTATTAACCTCACCCATGACAACATACTTGGAGAGTTTCTGGTTTTCTCCCTTAATATTCATTCATTTTCATGGTTCGAACATCACTTTTTTTTCCAACTTCTCTATCTTTCCCTGTAGTTATCCAGAATTGATGTCTTAGTTTAATTTTATCCAAAACCCCTTGGACTTTCTGATACTATGTATGTATATACATATATATATACCACTCATTCAATCGCATTTATTGAGCGCTTACAGTGTATATACTGTATATAGATTCTATATACTGTAGAGGGTATAAGCTATTCATGGCTTTAAAATAGTGTTTTAGAAGTCCTGGGAGCAACACCAAAACATCTGTGATGTTTTCATATTCCTCACAAACCATCTGATGGCATCAGTAGTCCTGGGTCTTGGCAACTCGGAAGCAAAAGTTCTTGCCCAGACAAGTTTGCCAAGACCCTGCCACTCCATGATGCTGAGTGCGGTCACCGAGGAAGGCACTGTCTCTCTTTCCCCATCACCATCACGGTAAAGCAGAATGAGTGCATACCAAAATCATTTATCAGGGATGTGAAGCAGCATGGCCTAGTGGATAGAGCACAGGCCTGGGAGTCAGAAGGTCATAGGTTCTAATCCCTACTCTGCCACTTGTCTGCTGTATGGCCTTGGGCAAGTCACTTCACTTCTCTGTGCTTCAGTTACCTTATCTGTAAAATGGGAATTAAGACAGCGAGTTCTACGCGGGACAGGGACTGTGTCCAACCTGTTTTGCTTGTATCCACCCCAGCGCTTCGAACAGTGCCTGGAACAAAGTGCTTAACACCATAATTATTATTAAGTGCCAGCTTTTTTTAGGTTGGGCAGCAAGCCCACTACTATGCAACTTATTCCAGGTTGCCAAGCTTGATGGAACAAGTGGCCCTGAAGCTGGAATCAGTGTATACAGTTCTACTCACAGGGAAACTCTTGCCAGGAAAGGGTAGGAGGACCCCATGAAGACTCTGAAACGGGACAAGAACTCCGAGAAAACCCCCCGTGAACACTTGGGGAAGCCCTCACAGGCTAGTTCTGCATTCTGGGAAGAGCCAAGCCCACCTGGGAGCTGACAGTCATCAGGGCACACATCTCTTGTGGCGGGCACAGGGTCCCTGCTCACAGACTCTGGCCCCATGGAAGGCCCCGAACTCTCCGCCTCCAGGAGAGAAGATACAGGGGTGTGGCCATGAGGACAAAGAGGTGCAAATGCCTGAAGCCACTGAGACCCTATCTGCAGAGGAAAATCCAGGATGGGCAGAGTTCTGAAGTCTGACTGTGAAGCATGCATGCTTTCAAAGGCAATGAGGGCGAGGAGGGGAGGAAGGCTAAGCCAGGCTTGCTCTTGGCTCCTTCTTGTTCTGATACCCTCTTGCAGATGGTCCATCTGAGAGGAGCAGTCCATACAGTAAGCCTGCTTCACCCAATTAACCTTGAAGCCCAATAGCTGGCAAATAAGCCACGCTGTATCCCATCTGTAACTACCTACCGCATCTGAGCAGTGGGGTTCCATCCGCTGCAGGGTCAGGGAGTCCTTGCAGTAACCAATGATTCTCTGGCTTTGCTAAAGACAGAAATAGAATCAATGTGGTACTTATTGAGCACTTTATGGACAGAGCATTATTATTTAATATTTTAGATGAGCAGAGCTAGCAGTCCTATCATTTTTGATAATAGTTACATTATATTCCAACTTCACTGTTTTTCAAGCAGCTTGGCCTACTGGAAAGGGGACAGACCTGGGTGTCAGAGGGCCTGGGTTTTAAACCCAGCTCCGCCCCTTCTACGTGGCCTTGGGCAAACCACTTCTCTTTGCCTCAGTTTTCTCAATCAAAATGGGGATGAAATACCCACTCTTCCTCCTTTTTTTTTTTTTTTACAGTATTTTTAAAGCACTTATGTGCCAGGCACTGTTCTAAGCACTGGGGTAGATACAAAGTAATTAGGTTGGACACAGTAAAATGGACAGGCACAGAGAAGTTAAATGACTTGCCTAAGGTCACACAGCAGACTAGTGGCAAGCCAGGATTAGAACGCAGGTCCTTCTGCCTCCCAGGTCCATGCTCTATCCACTGGGCGAGGCTGCTTCTCTAAGACTGTGAGCCCCATGTGAGTCAAGGATGATGAGTCAAGGAGAACACCAAGGTTATAGGCTTGTGAGGCAGGAAGGATGTAGGTGCCGTCTACAGTGTCAGGAAATTCAAGGGGAACACAGGGTTTGGGTGGGAAGAAAAGGAGTTCTGTTTTGGACATGTTAAGTTTGAGATGTCGGTGGGACATCCAAATGGAGCTATCTTGAAGGCAGGAGGAAATGCGAGACTGCAGAGGGAGAGTGACCATGGCTGGAGCTATAGATTTGGGGAACAACCGCATAGAGGTGGTAGTTGAAACCGTGGGAGCTAATGAGTTCTCCAAGGAAAGGGGTATAAATGGAGAACAGAAGGGGACCCAGAACTGAGCCTTGAGGGATGCCACAGTTTGAGGATGGGAGGTAGAGGAGGAGCCCGTAAAAGAGAGTAAGAATGAGTGACCAAAGAGATAGGAGGAGAACCAGGAGAGGACAGTGTCAGTGATCCCGAGGTTGAATACTGTTTCCAGGAGGAGGTGGTTGATAAGTGTCGAAGACAGCTGAGAGGTCGGGGATTAAGATGGAGTAGAGACCACTGGATTTAACAAAAAGGAGATCATCTGTGATCTTTGACCTATGGAGTGAAAGGGACATAAACCAGCTTACACAACGCAAAGGTTATCATTAAAAACAAGAGACTCCTAAAACATTAAAGTTCCCTTTTTTGTGGCAATGAAAAGAGATAATATGTATTATTACAAGTGAAAATATTCTTTTCAGGGGATCTAGAAAACCTGAGTTTCCTGCAAACAAAATATGCTCTTTTTTTCCTCCCAGTAAAATACTATGACATTCGTTAAGCACTTATTAGGTATCAAGCATTATAGTTATGGAGTATACAAAATGAGCAGACTGAACACAGTCCCTGTGCTACATGGGGCTCAGTCTAAGTGGGAGGGAGAACAGGTATTTTAATCCTCATATTACAGTCAACTGAATTTAGCCTCAGAGAAGTTAAGTGACTTGCCTATGGTCACCCAACAGAAAAGTGGAAGAGCCAGAATTAGAAACCTGGTCCTCTGTCTCCCAGGCCCATGTCCTTTCCATTAGCCACATTGCTTCTCAGCCACTAGAACAGTATCCAACCTAGAAAAGCACAATAAACTGCCTCAAATTGCTTTAAAATGCCCAAGCTTTACATAATGAAAGCTTCTGTAGTGCTGCCTACAGTTGAACCTTGGGGAGTAGTAGGAATTAGTGTTTTTTTTTATGGAGAGCTGCTAGACAATTTTTTAAATCCACAATTACTTGATAAAGTTGTTCCTAAGATTCTGTATTTCTTAAAAGCTTTTGTAACTCTATTTTGAAGTCCACAACTTTCTCCCAAAAATAATTTTATATAGAGAGAAGCACAGTGACGTAGAGGAAAGAGCACAGGCCTGGAAGTCAGGAAACCTGAGATCTAATCCTGGTTCTGACACTTACCTCCTGGGTGACCTTGGGCAAATCACAACTTCTCTGTGCCTCAGTTTCCTCATCAGCAAAATAGGGACTAAACCCTGTTCTCCTTTCTACACAGACTGTGATCCCTGTGTGGGACAGCCACTGAGTCCAATCTGATTATTTTTTTCTCTAACCCAGCACTTAGTACAGTGCTTGGCACAGAGTACGTGTTTAACGAATACCATAACAATAATAATAGTAACAACCATAATAGACCCAAGTAAAATTCCAACTTCAAATTTTACCAATTATTCCGATCACAGCAAATTTTATACATTCCACATAAAGCTTTAATGAAAAACCATCTCTATAAATTCAATAGGGATAAAGTCCACTAGGGTACTAGAGAAACAGTTATGAGAAAGTCTATTGTGTGTGAAAACAAGACTTTCATCAAAACCCCTAATGTAAAGGAAGCATGTTTCAAGAAATCATAAATAATATTAATTAAAACCTTTCAAGTTACAAATACCGTCAAATTAAACAAGATAAATAAATTATTCATTTACTGCTTTCTCAAAGGAATGTACAATTTGTGGTTTTAAAATTTAGAAGCATACTCTAAAATTTTACTCATTTTATACAGTTTTGTGCTTCTTTTTACAACTGTACCTTTTAGCTGAAGGTTTATACAGCTCACCCATTAAACTATTCTCTTCACATTTTCATGTTGCTTCACAAGTTCAACAGGTGATGATTTTCCAAAGTTTTCAAAGAGATCTATTATACAAGTGATTGATCTGATTGGTCTTTTTACAATAACTGAATAGCTACAGCTTTAAATACATTATTGTGTGAACAGTGCAAATGCAACCCCCGTTTTATTTTACGTTTACATAAACATCTGAAACTTAATATTTATAACTGTGGTTATAACAAGTGGTAAAATTACTTGAATTGGGGAAATCATATATTGGTCTGTTTTAGCGTATATTGAATCATAAATTCTTTGAATGAGGCTCCAATTGAGAGTGTTTTTATTCAATTCCAAGGATATTATACAGTATTAATAAACTTCTCTGCATCGCAATAGCATTAAAAGAAAGTCACACCCAAAAAAAAATAATAAAAAGGATTGATGAAATAATTTGAACTTAATTCTTTTAAGATTTGTTTTGGAAGTCATCATTCCAATGTGCAAGAAAAGGCAAGAGTCCTTCAGAAGTCCTGTACTGTAAGTGCAGCCCTTCCGAGGTGAGTGCAGTAATCTGAACATCTGATTGCCACTACTGAGGTTCACTTGTCATCTTCTTTATTTGATGGAGTAGAGTATCATTTCTCATATGGGCCTCTGCAAGAGCCATTTTTGCTTTTGCCAGCTCCTGTTTCAGACATTCATTTTCTTCAAGGAGCTGAAATGAGGCATTTAGAAAATAAGGGCATTTAATCATTAAAAATTTCTCCAAACAACATTTCTAAATATTTGGATACACACCAAAAATACAGGGAAGCATGATGATCTCCAAAAAATATTTTGATTAAATGACCACTCATTTTCCTATTACCTCTTCTCCATGCAATATTTCTAAATAGTCGGGTACAAACCAAAAATATACAGGCATGACGATCTCCAGAAAATATTTCATTGTTTTCATCATTTTAATGATACCTACTAAAACTGTAAATGACAACTCATTTGCCTGTTACCTGTTTTCTGACAAGGTCATTGGAATTCCTAGGAGGATGTTCTACTGAACTAGAAGGTCCAGGAACTTCTGCAGATGTCTGTGTAGCTTGAGACACACAGGTTTGTTGTTTCAGAAGTTCATTATTTCCACCAGTTTGCTGCACTGTATCACTTGTGATGGTTTTCTTCCCAACACTGGTATTTAGAATCTGAGAATCTGATCAAAAGAAAATACTATTGATTCAAAAGGTTTAGCTATAAGATCTACGTATATTAGCCTGTTTCTACTATATTGTTAATTTTACAGAAAGTAATCTGTATTACTTTCACAACTTTAAAAATGGGCTGACAGGTAGTCACTGATTAATGCAAACCTCTGCCGGGCAAATGGGCTGTAGACGCAGGCCAGGAAGTGTTTCACACATTCCTGCTTTTCTTCACTATTTCTATTTCCAAGGGCAAAGGGTAGGAAGGGATTACCAATGGCAAGTAAGGGATCGAGGATTTGAAGACGGGATGAAAGTCAAACACAAGCACATAACTGCCCCTCCTCTTAAGGTAGGACAACTAGGTCCCCCATAACTGCAGGAAGATTTATGGAGAACTAGTCGGGAGGTCTAAAATCGCTCTGACAACACAACTCTTGGACTACTACTACTACTACAGCAGATACCTACTGCTGGACCCACTGGCACCCGGAAGAGAAGACTGATCCCTACAGCCACAAGGAGAGTATTAAAGAGCTGGCTAGGGGAAACCTCAGGCAGAAGTTGGCTTTGGTGGCATGTGGACTATCTGACCTGAACTGTCGCTGAAGGTCTGTGTTCATCATAATTAGATCAATCAACCGCATTTATTGAGCATGTACCGTGTGCACAGCACTGTACTAAACGCTTGGGAGAGTACAAAATAACAGAGTTGGTTGAATCAGTCCCTGCTCTCAATGAGCTCACAATCTAGAGGGGGCGATGGACAATATAAATAAATTACAGATATGTACATAAGTGCTGTGGGGTATGGGTGGATAAGGGTGCAAATCAGGGCAGAAGAAAGTGGGAGAAGAGGAAATGAGGGCTTAGTCAGGGAAGGCCTTTTGGAGGAGATGTACCTTCAATAAGGTTTTGGACAGAGTAATTATATGTCAGATATGAAGAGGGGGATATTAGATATTATTGCTTTTTCCACAATTTTGCAAAGTAAATCTTTCCCTATTTTAGATAATGAGCATCTTGAGGAGAGGAAGAATATGTGCTAATTTTCACAGTATTTTCCCCAAAACCTAATTCAGTAGGTGGCATAGTGGGTGTACAAGTGTAAATGTTAAAATATACAGTAGGTGCAAAGTGAAGGGCATTTTATAAAGAATTGGGATATTGACAATGATGGCATTAGCTGGCTGGATTCAAATTAGAAACCACATCCTTGCTCCAATATAGTTGCCTTCGACTGCTTCTTCCCTTAGCATTTAATTTCATTCCCTTGATGACTCTGCCATGAAGTTACAAAATAGCCGTAAAATTAAAGGACATTTTACATCCTTTACAGTACAATATTCTATTAGATGCAAACATTTTTTAAAAGCCTAAACAGCTTCAAGTTTTTAAAAGTGCATAAATCTAAAATACGAACGTCATCATGATAAATTAATAGTATTTACTAAGTACCCCCGTGTACTAATAAGTGCTTGGGCGAGAATAATCGAGTCAACAGATATTTACTTGTGCCCTCCAGGAGATTATAATCTGGTATAGGAGACAGAGATTTACAAAGAGGAAGAAGAAGGAATAGGAGACATGTACATTGAGGTTTTTGAGAAGTGGGGAGATGTGAGCAAAGTAACGTTTTAGTAAAATGATCTGGGCAGCAAAGTGAAGCATGGGCTGGAGGATGGGAGAGACTGGGCAGTGGGGAGGCCAGTGAGGAGGCTGATAATGTAGTTCAATTGAAATCTGACAAGTGCCTGCACCGTTCATTCAATAGTATTTATTGAGCGCTTAGTATGTGCAAAGCACTGTACTAAGCGCTTGGAATGTACAATTTGGCAACAGATAGAGACAATCCCAGCAGAGTGGCTGTTTGGATGGAGAAGAAAGGAGAATCCTGGTGGATCTCATTATCTATCTGAACGATACGGACAACGGAGCCAAGCACTTTCAAAGCTAAAATTGGTATATTGAAACAGCACGGTTAAGTTTCTGGGCAAATGTATAGTTTATTCTTTTCTTAATAGATACTTAAATGCTGTTACCCAATAATTATAATAAGGCAGATATTATAAGAGCAAGATGAAAGATAAAAGTTTCAGTCATTTTTGTTAGGACAGCTATGTGTTGTTTGTTTCTTTTCAAATGAATGTATATGTCTGATCATTTATGAACCTGGCAACCTTTTTTTTAAAAAAAAACACCCACAAATGATAACTAAAATACCATGATCCTTACTGATGTTTCCATTTCATTCATCACACATTGACCATTTGCAGGGAGCCCCAGGTCTTAACATAACGCTTCACATTCAGTTAAGTGTTAATACCATTAATCCTACTATGTAGCAAGTTATTTACAAAATCTGCTGAAAGTCTATCCTTACCACAAGCCAGAAAGAACTAAATGAATAGTAGTTGAAGTTGATTTCCCAGTAGGTATGTTTTTACTTATGTTTTTCTTAAGACATTTTGCTTAATATTCATTTCATACACACCTCTGATATGGAAAGAACCATCATCATTCCTCTCTACAATTAGGTGATCAATATGTAACATCACAGGAGCTGGTTGTGGCGTTAAGGTAGTCTTCCGTGGACTGTCATCCTAGAGCAAAAAGTAATAGCACACAATATTTTATATGTTGTCCCTAACTTGGTCAGTCGTAAAATGAAATGAACACTTAATTCATAAACATTTTAGACTTCAGTAAAAACATGATTTTCATTGCCTAGTAAGATTTGTTGTTCAACATGTAAAAGCTTTTATGGTAATAATAAACAGTCCACCTCTTTCCCCACCTTCAAAACCCTCCTAAAATCACATCTCCTCCAAAAGGCCTTCCCAGACTAAGCCTTTTATTTCCCATACCCACCCTTCCCTCTGCAGCTACTGTGCACCTGGCTATGTGTGCCTTAAGCACCTTGACACTCTCCCCAGCCCCACAGCCCTTATGTAAATATTCTTATTTGTGACTATTTCTTCGATCTGTAATCTATTTTAACGTCTGCCTCCCCCTGTTCGCTGTAAGCCCCTGGTGGGCAGGGATCATGTCTACCAACTCTGCTCCATTGTACGCTCCCAAGTGCTTAATACTGTAAGCCCATCAATGGGCAGGGATTGTCTCTATCTGTTGCCCAATTGTACATTCCAAGTGCTTAGTACAGTGCTCTGCACATAGTAAGCGCTCAATAAATACTATTGAATAATACAGTGCTCTGCACAAAATAGGGGTTCAAAAAAACCCCTACTGACTGATTAAAAGAGCTGCAGAACAAAAGTAGCCTGCCCAACACTCAGACCATTAATGTTTAACTCCCAAGAGCCCATCAAAATAAATGACATACACAGCAAAGTGCCACCATTAGAGACAGTGTATTAGGTTGGATGGACTGCTGATCTGACCAAGCTTGTTAACATCTAATTTCTTGGTGCAAAATATTAAAATACCTCTTGATTCACATACTTTTAAATTTATCCTTGCGTTGGAAACTTGTATCTTCATTGGCATAACTGTTGCTTCTGCTTCATCTTCAAGAAAATGTTGAATGTTCATAAGGGAGGATGTTAGAAATTCGGTGCTAAAATTTTCTATATGGCACTGAAGAAATCCATTTTTGGCTGCTAATAGAGAGTGTATCTCAGCACTAGGCCCACTTTCAAACCTAAGTGTAATCTCTGGTGAAGATTTAGCAAGACCAAGTACAGTTTTGCGATCTGAACCTATTAAAAAAAACAACCAACAACAAACTGAAATTTAGACTTTTCAACACAAACATAATTCCAATTATTTTTCATAAAAAGGTGGTTTCAAGTTTTTGATCATTTTCACCCCAAATGAAAACAAATAAACAATTTAATAGGACTGTAAGTGAGACTATAAACTCCTTGTGAGCAGGAAACATTTCTACAACTCTTAAATACTGTGGTCTTTGTTGAGCGCTTACTACATGCCAAGCACTGTAATAATAATAATGATGGTATTTGTTACTATGTGCCAGGCATTGTACTAAGTGCTGGGATGGATACAAGCAAATTGAGTTGGACACAGTTCCTGTCCACGTGGGGTTCACAGTCTCAATCCCCTTTTTACAGATGAAGTAACTGAGGCCCAGAGAAATGAAGTGACTTGCCCAAAGCCGCACAGCAGACAAGTGGCAGAGTCAGGATTAGAACCCATGACCTTCTGACTCCCAGGCCTGTGCTCTATCCACTACGGCATGCTGCTTCTCATAAACACTATGGTAGATACAACCTAATCAAATTCCAAATGGGATTCACACTGTAAGTAGGAGGGAGAACAGAGATTGAATCCGTATGCATTCACATTGGACTCTTCCAAGTGCTTACTACAGTGCTCTGTATACAATAAGCACTCGATAAACATGATTGATAGTAAAAATCTAATTTTTAAGTGCTTATTCAACTGTGGTTCAAATGAGTCAGTAAATATGATTTAACAGTAAAAATCTCATTTTACTATCAACCATATTTATTGGGTGCTTATTCAATTGTGGTTCAGATGACTCAGTAAATATGATTTGACAGTAAAAATCTCATTTTACTATCAACCATATTGACTGGGTACTTACTGTGTGGAGAACACTGTATTAAACACTTGGGAGAGTCCAATGTGAATGCATATGGATTCAATCTGTTCTCCCTCCTACTTAGATTCAGGCTTAGAAATGTGGAGCATTCTTATCCCTTTAAGAGTAAGGGAGTAAGAGGTAGAAGGAGAAAATCCTCCCTGAACTACTACACAAATGACAATGCCCATCATAGATAACTGCCATTTCAGGGAGGAACAATGAGTGGGAGCATCTAGAAATCCTGACCGGAAAACAATTGCTGCTGCTCTCTTCTTCCAAAATTATCTCCCAGCACCAACAGTGTAATTCTACTGTAAGCTTTTTAGAGCAAATTTTGCCCCTAACGTTTCTTCTCTATGTCCCCATGACAGTGAGATACCGTATTTAAAAGTAGACACTCAAATACTATTTATGATGATTTTACTGAACTTTTAAACATTTCTACTATTTATGTATTCATTTATATTACTATCTCCCCCTCTAGACTGTAAGCTCCTTGTGGGCAGGGAACATGTCTATCAACTTTGTTACACTGTACTCCCTTGAGCACTTAGTACAGTGCAGAGTACTTAATGCAAGTACAAAGTAAGCGCTCAGTAAATGCCATTGGTTATTTGATCCTCCCCTTCCTCCCCACAGAGACAACTACTACCCTGGTTCAAGATCTCGACCCAGTTGAAGAAAAGCAAAGCCTAGTGGAAAGAAAACAGCATGGCTTGGGAATATGAGGCCCTGGGTTCTAATTCTGACTTCATCACTTGCCTGCTCTGTGACCTTGGGGCAAGTCACTTAACTTTTATGTGCCTGTTTCCACTTCTGTAAAAATGGGGATACGATAGTTGCTCTCCCTCCCCCTTACTATCTGGGACAGGGACTATGTCCAATTTGATTGTACTATATCTATCTTAAATACCTTTATTATGATCTCACAGGCAGTTTCTGCACTGGTCTCCCAGCCTCGATTTAATTTATTTTACTGTTGTCCGGATCATTTCCTAAAGCGTCATTTGAACTATATCTTTCCACTCCTTAAAATTATTTGAGTGACTACTGAGTTCCCCTCATATTAAACAGAAACTCTTCACCGTTGGCATCAATCCTCTCCATAATAATGTCTCTTCCCCAGATCTGCTCTTTATTCCTCTTAAATGATCCTTCTAAATACACCTCTCTCAACTCTCCTGCTTTCAAAGTACTGCTTATATCATTAACCCTACCTGGAACTCCCTCACCCTCTTAATTCACCAATTCACAGCTCTCCCCATCTCCAAAACTCTCCTGAAATCTTACCTCCTCCAGGAAGCCTTCCCCTATTAATTTTCCCCAACTCTAGGCAGCCATTTCAGTATTTCCTCTTTGAAACTAAAGAGAAGTCTTCTTATGAATATTATTAGTATCAAAGAAAAGATCTGTGACAAATCTTACTGTGTCATGAAAACCACAGAGGAATGGCCCTCAAACTAGACTCTGTGAGCCATATCAAAATAATTAAAATCCTTACCAACAGGGCGGTTGCAGAGATAATGCCGAACACTTATGTTGCCCAATTGACTTGGTGTCACCTGGTTCACTTGAAGGCAAATTTCTGTATCTTCACCTCTGATGTCAATTTCACCATTTACACCCATGATTTTAAACACTACAACTGATATCTATTAATAGACACAGAAAATAAGAACAGAAATATAAATCCAAAATTCAAGTTGAATGACTTTGAAATCTTAAATTACATTTTCTGTGGAGAAAGTTTACCTTTTGCCATTTCTGAACACCCATTTGGCAGATTTAAGTGCATTGCTAAATCAATATTATATCAATAGTGGTTTATTTCATCTTTGATTCTATGCCAAGTCCTTTTTCATGAGCCCACAGTGGCATTTTCAACTTGGTTGGGAAATATCATGAAATAATAAAAAAAAAAAGCTTCTCTTCATAAGCAAACAATACAGTGCTGTTTGTTTTTACTTTCCTGAAAATGTATTCTGATTTGACACACAGGGTTATCCAGGAGCCTGTGCATACTGCAGGGTAGAAGGAATTCTACATTGTTGCATGCTTGCTGTGAAATACTTAAGAAGTTATACAATTTTCTTGTCACCAAATCTAGTCATTCTTGCAACTACCTCACAAGCATGTAGAAAGACAATTCATATTTTTGAGATCTCCGAATAAGTTTTAAAATCTTTTGAAATATCAACTAAGGGGAACTGGTTTTGAAAGTATGTCTACTCAATACGTAAGAACAAATACATTAACAGGATCAGTATGAAGTCAACAGAGAGCAATAAGTAAAATGATCATATTTCAGTCTTCTGGATCCCATGCTAGAGTCACTCGCCGTGGATGGCAAATTTCCATAATGTGGGGAGAAATGAAAAAACAGAACCTAAAAAAAGATGTTTGCGGTTACTACTGGGGAAGTTTTAGATAAAAATGATTTCAGTATAAAAAATACGCACAGATTTTTTAAATCTTGGCATCAAGTGACAAAATTTAATTAGTTCTGCGGACAGCTTCTGAAAGGGTAGAAAATGTATTTCAACATGTGCAACCGCTTCAGGAAATATTTGTGAAAAATGTATCTAGGAAAAAGGAAGCATAATAAAACTTTTCAAGTCCTTTACACAAATACTGACTAACAAAAGCAGGTAAATATTTTGCCAATTATCGCATATTACATTTATTTTAAAAGATCCTCCAAATATTACCAGGTCCTCATTGTTCTCTTGAGCACTTTCTGAGGTTGCACTAATGGCATCTGGAGAGGATTCACCACAATTTCCAATCCTGGACCCTACATTTGAACTTTCTGCTTGACTCTGATAACTTATAGTCGACAGATCTTCAATTCCTGTATCAAAAAGACAGAAAGTAGTAAAGTAATGAAATCCACTTCCCAATTTGAGCTTGCTCCAGAATAATTAGATAGGAGCTGATCGGTTCTGGCGATAACAATTCCCTCCCAGCCCATCTCCATCTCAGCCTATGGTAAAAAGTAAAATAAAATAAAACTACTTACCGGAGAGTCTAAGATAATCATAAAGCTCCTTGCGCTAATGATTTTGGAAAAAATGACCAGAAAGCAAAAGTTTACCTTTCTCCAAAAAGATATGGTTATCACTCCCATCACTCTCTAATAAGTGTTCTTCCAGCATCATGCTGTCAATTGAAATGGTGTCCAATGAGACCTGTGAAGAGCTTCTCTTCATGTTCTTATAAGCAACAGAGAATGCAGGCTGGTTGGACTGGCAGCGGTCCTTAGGCTTTACACTTTTTAACATACAAAAAAAATTAGGAAATTAGCCCTCATAACACAGTATTCTAGAAAGATAAATTCTGTCCAACCTCACAAAATTAAAATATACCTATACATCTAGTCTAAGTTTTTTACTTAATGCCAGAAAGATAATGTAAACTTGAAAGTGGACCAAAAAACATATAATATCTTTGTCTCAGTGGCTTGAGGTTCTGTTGAATTCAAGACATTTTCAAGGTTTGGCTTGCATAATTTCATCACTTTAAAATCTACAATTCCTCCACATAATTCTTCAGAATGTTTTTGAAAGAGTCCTCTATGTCCATTCTCTCCTATGAGGATTTGAAAATAGTCTAAATAGTCTTATTTCAGTCAGACAAGCTCTTTAGGACTTTTCACAAAGGGCTCCCATGCCTTTGGAGTCCCTGAGGTCCCTGCTCAAAGCTGGGCAGGCCTCAAACAGTGGCAGCAGGTTGAGTTCCCAATCAGTCCCCAAAAAGTGGATCATGAGGGTCAGCTGCACGGGAGAGAAGCTTCCCCCTCAACCCCATGTCTCCAGGACTTAGGTCAGCCCCAGCTGCAGTCCAGAAAGTACTCCAAAATAGTGGAAGAACAGCCTCTCAACCTTACAGGCACTGGAAATACTGTGACTTTTGTTACTGTTGGACTAAAATCTTGCCCCTCCTGCCATATAATGTCTTAATACCCTTGGTGTATCTATCATCACCCTTGTCCTTTATCTTTTGCTTTTTCATCTGTCCTTTTCTGTCACCGATCCTTTACCCACCCCTTACTCTTGGCACTGGGTCTTATCTGCGTACTCTTTTTCCAGGAACTTAGTACAGTACTCTGCACACAGTAGGTACTTAAAATCCTACTGCTACTAATTTTCAGTTTCTTTAATGTCCCAGTATATCATTCCCAGTTAAGCACCCGACACCTCTTCGGCAGACAATTCATAAGTCCTTTCTTATCACAAAATAAATATGCCAGGACTCTAATATTACAAATATTTGTTGAGTGCCTATTTTGTTCACAGCACTGCAAACACTTGGAAATATAAAAGAAAACAAAACCAAGACTGTCCCTGACCACAAAGATCTTACAGTCAAAGAGGGATGTGGTAGGGGGAGGGGGTCGAGTGGAAGGAGTGCTAAAGAGAAACCCATAAAAATCACTACTACTTAAACATTAAAATGAACCCTTACCCTTTCCCTTCCTCTCCTCCCTCCCTAGTTGAGAAACAATACAATCCCCAAATTCTAAATATTGTTGTAGCACCGCTTCACCCACTTTCCCCTCCTGTGGAAGGAGAGAATTTGGGCATAGTAATGTCAGGTGGTGCTCCCAGGAGGGGCCCCTCTCTGCCCCCACAAGGTCACAAGCACCTAACAGGTCCAACTCTAATGGTGCAGAGGGCTCAAGTTGTTCTTCATGTGTCACTCTCCCTCTACTCCAGGAGACGGGTGGTAGCCCTGGAAAAGGGGGTCAGGAATCCCCAAACACCCCGGCTTGGATGAAACATGGAGCACAGATTGAGCCCTCTGTCCTCTACCCTCTAGTCCAGCAGTAGGTCAGGACTTGGGCACCAATGATCTTTAATGGGTCTAGAGTGATCCAATATAAAATGGTCAGGGGGTACTTATTTTTCCTCATAATTTTCAATAGCTCTCCTCTGAAGCTTTGGTTTCAAAAGTCATTACTTTCAAGATGATCCTTGTATGCAGTATCCCTTTTTGGTCCATATAGGTTAATGGAAATAAAGAAACTCAACTGTAAATTATTCAATCTTTCTTACCTTAACGAGGACTGGGAGGTAAGCATTCTAGCTGAGGTTGCCTTATCTTTGCTGATATATTGGTCCTGGGGGAGTACAGCTGTGTCCTGTACCAAGTCTGTATCTTTAAAGGCCAAGTCGATGATTCCATTTTCTTTATCAGTTAGATTATTTGAAAAAACATTTTGACCATCATCTTTCTCAACTAACAAACCACTTGGATCTTGCCTCTTCCTTGTTGAATCAGTGCAACATAGGCTATTTTTGTCATTTAAGTCTGAGTCAGCTTCTTCCGAGCCACTCGTTGGTAGTCTATTACTTTCATTTTCATTTATTTTCCCTAAACTTTTATCGGATGAGTAATCTAGAAAAGAAATCTCCTTCTGCAGATTTGTATCACTGGCTGATTTAAAAAGAGAGGAATCCCTCAAAGGAACTTGACTGAGATCAACACTCATAGACCTACTATCGGAACTGAAATTTACATTTGAGCTACTGATCCGAGTCCTGTCATTAGGAACTGCTTTCCTTTCTGATGAAAGAGCATCTCCATACTCCATTGATGAAAAGTCAGTTGCCCTAGGGCTTTCACCTTCAGAAACAGGAGGCTTAAAAGTGCTTGCGGGAGCCAGTGGGTGGAGCAACAGGGCCACTTCGGCACTTTTAAGCAAAATCCCGATGCAGACGGATGTCTCCTTGACAGGTTTACCTGTTACAGCTTCCACATCCTTCCTTAGATTTTCTAAAAGTAGAATAAGGGACTCATGGAGAAAAAGCAACAGTAGATACTGGTAGTGATTGAGCTGCATGCTCACGTGCTTTTGAACGTGAACAAGGACGTGGATATCCGCATCTGATGATGAAGATGCAGAAGGTAAGTCTGATAAAAGTGGTTTTGGAATACCGTTGGTCAAGGGCTCAGATTCTGTGCTGTAATATTCCTTCAGGAGTTTTTTGCGCTTCAAGCGACCAGCTAGATCACTACTTTCACTTTTGGAAATGTTTAAAGGTGCTGGATCACAACTCTGGGGCTCTTTTTGCAACTCTGCAAATCTTGTTGGCTGGCAAACCCAAATGGAAAGGGGAAAAGAATCTACAAAACTTACTGGCCGTCCTTTACCACTTTTCATTCCTTCAAAATCTATCCAAAATTGAGAAAAGTGCACAGCCCAGACATCAGTTGCAGCAGAGGTTTTAAGAGTGTATTTATTCAACTTGGGGGTTACGTATCCCTTATAAACATCATGCATTTTGGTATCTTGCTCATGAGCATGTCTCTGAAAGATCGGATGCAGAAGATTAAAATTGTCACAAGATTTGGGAAAACTGGTGTAGGTTTTACTGAAAAAATCACAGTCTTTGAATTCTTGGAATAAAGCTTCCAGATCAGAGTGTCTACAGTTTGGTGAGTGCCTCGTATTTGTGGCAATCATTTCAGAACTCTGAATTGAAAGTGCATGTGGTTGATCTTGATGGTGTTCTGATTTCTTCCCAGAAGGAATGATAAACTGAAAAAAAAAAAAAACACCCAGTCACAAGATAATTAATTACTCTAGTTTTTTTGTTTTTAAAAAAACTGAGTTATTTTGAAGAAGTCTTTCAGGGAATGCTGATTAAGGACAACTTTAAACAGTTTCAAAAAAAGTCTTATTTAAACATGAAACTCTTCTTCTCATACCTTACAAGTCTACTCACTACATATTTTAACACTTTATGAATCTACAACATGGACAGACAAAATCTTACAGCAAATACAAAATTAAAGGAAAATAAGATTATTCAAGAGCCAGAATTACAAGAGCCATAACTCTTTAACTTGTATGATTTCACAGTGATTTTTAGAAACTTAATTTTCATAGGATTTTTTTTTTGATATGTGATATGAGAATCATGTGACTAAGAGAAGCTAGTAAGGCAATAACTGAAAATTAAAAATAAAACTTCTGGAATAAGCTTCAAGTGATATTATGTTTTCCTGTGACTCTCCTCCCCACTCAGTTCTAATATTACAAGTAGTAGTATTCAATGGTTTTACAATAGTATCTGCCTTTCTAAATTAACCTTATTCATAAAACTATAACAATTTGTATAATTGTTTTATTTAACCTGAATGAAAAAAAGTAAAATATGTGGAACTCTAAAAAATAAGTAGAACATTTGTTAATATTTTTATGTTTGCCTTCCAGACAAATTCCAGGAGAGTGTAAGCTCCTTTTGGACAGGGAATGGGCCACTTCTACGCTTCATACTCCCCAAGTGCTTAGTTTGGTGCTTTGCACAAAGTAGGCACTTAATAAATACTATTACTGCCACTCTTCTATTCTTTTACTTCAGACATCTTGCGCGATGAATTAATCCTTCAAACAACATTGTTGCTTGCCAGGAAAGCATTAAACCAAGTGGAATTAAGCATGCTTGTAGTTTGAAAGAGTAAAGGTAATTTCTGAGGAGGCTTATAATAAAAAGTCAATTATCTAAGTATCCAGACTGTTAACTGAAATAGAACCAAATGGCATTAGGTTTTCTGCAACAGAAGCTTGCCCAGTATTGTTGATTGTGGTGTTTTAGGTTGGTCTTTTTAAGAAAATATTAATATGTGTTCTAGCCTCAGTTTGGGACAACACATTAACTGACTCAATTTTCCACTATCTAAACTGAACATTTACTATCCAAAAGATCAGTTATCCCTAATGAGTTTACATTTAAATATCCTGAATCATCTCTATCAAGAAAATGATGGTCTAAAGAGTAAGAAATCTCAGGCTCTATCAACCTTGTTCTCAAGAGAATGCTATCACTCCTAAAAATCACACAGACTCTTAGCACATGGGAAAACCTGAATTAACATGTAGTATGACTTTTTAAGGCCCTCGGGCCCTTTTGGATTTAAAGAAACATACTGAAATGTGAAGAGAACATTATACTAATGATACAGTACTCAATCCCCCAACCTTGTTCAAGCGAGTCTGTGGCAGTGCTGGCCCATGCCCACTCCGCTAGGATTCCTCAGGCTCAGACTCGAGAATTTCGCCCACTGACCTGAGTTTGGACAAAGAGTAATGGCCTATTCTGTGTTTGTTGCTGGTTAGGAAATGGGAACAATTTGGGAGTGAATTTGCTATGCAAAAAATTATTTGTTGGAGAAAATAGTAAAGGTACAGCATTTTTGAATTTTTTTTTGTTTGGTGAAGATAATCCAGTCCAAAGAGATTCCTCCTGGAGCCTGTTTACAGTTTAAAAGCCAATCTACATGGATCAAATAAACTCTTTATTTGACAAATCCCAACTTGGTACAGGGAAGTCACAGCCAAGGTACTGAAAATCGGAAAAGGATGCATATATTAAATCCCCAACTACTCCCCACATTTCATTTTACCTAAGATTTCACTTATCTCAAGTAGCACAGCTATCTAGTGGTGGAGAAGATCATGAGCAATGAAATGGTCAAACGGGAACAGCAGTTACCAACTTGACTCATTTGTCAAGATAATGGTCAAGAGGTCATTATGAGTACAAAATTGTAGACAATAGTAAATATCAAATTGCTAATGAAAACCAAACAAATCAACTGGTTTTCAACAGACTGTATCCATTTAAACTCTAAATCTAGGTGATAAATGCTAAATCTTTTACAAGAAAAGTTATGTTTTACTCTGAAAATACACAGTCCTTTCAAACAGTACCTTTAGCATCAATCCATCAACTCGAACATCCACGTGCTCATCAGATTCTGAACTCTCATTCAATTTGTACATAGCCATAAACTGATTGAGACTCTGTTTCAAATCCAACACAAACTGATTTAACCAAAGGATACTTCTCTCATCGAGAGTAAACTGCAGTGCATTTAGCTGAACATAAAGATTGGGACACGGAACTAGAGAGAGAAAAAACATTTAAAAGTTTTAAAATATGTAATTTTAAACCCTGGATTATGTTCTTTACTGAAAATGGTAACAAAAAACAATTTATTACCCACAAAATGTTTTCTTTATCCGGACTCAGAAAGTTTATACAAGTTCAAAAAGCCTAGGCAAGTGACACGAAAGCTAACAAACGTAAGTTCTTCATAAACAAAGTTTTTTATTTAGGTCTAGTCTTTTTAGCCAATCAATCAGTGGTATTTATTGAGTGCTTACTATGTGCAAAGCACCGTACTAAGCACTTGGGAGAGCATAATAGAGTTGGTGGGCGTATTCCCTGCCCAGGAGCTTACTGTCTAGATAAGGAAATAGACATTAATATAAATAAATCATGGATATGTACTTCAGTGCTGTCGGGCTGAGAGAGGGGTGAATAAAGGGTGCCAATCCCAGTGCAAGGGCAATGCAAAAGGGAATGGGAGAAGAGAAATGAGGGCTTATTCAGGGAAGGCCTCATGGGAAGATATGTTTTTAATAAGGTTTTGAAGGTGGGGAGAGGGATCATCTTCAGATATGAAGAGGGAAGGTATTCACAGCCAGAGGCAGGGCGTGGGCACATGGTTGGCAGTTTGACGAGATTAAGGCACAGCGACTAGATCAGCAATAGAAAAGTGAGGTATGCAGACTGGTTTCTAATAGAAAAGCAGAGAGGTTAGGTAGAAGGTGGTCAGGTGAGTGCTTCAAAGCCAATGGTAAGCAGTTTCTATTTGATGTGGAGGTAAATGGGCAAACCCTGGAGGGTTCTTGAGAAGTGGGGAGATATGGGCTGAACAGTTTTGGAGAAGAATGTTCCACATTGCAGAATAAAGTTGGGACTGGAGTGGGGAAGAGACAGGAGGCAGGAAGGTCAGCGAGAAGGCTGATGTAGTAATCAAGGTAGGGTAGGATAAGTGCTTGGATTACATGGTAGCAATTTGGATGGAGAGGAAAGGGTGGACTTGAACGATGTTGTGGAGGTTGAGCCGATAGGATTAGTGACATATTGAATATGTGTGTTGAATGAGAGAGATGAGCCGAGGATAATGCCAAGCTTCTGGGCTGATGAGAGAGGGCGGATGTGGTGCTGTCTATGCTGATGGGAGAAGTCGGGGGAGGACTGGGTTTTGTTGGGAAGATAAGGAGTGCAGTTATGGACATGAAGCCGTATTTTTCCGATCAACTTAATTAAATACTCATATAATGCATATGCCAGAAAATTTACTTGCTCTTATCCAGTTTAAAAATTAGATATTTTGAATGCAATGATGAAGTAAATTTGCCCCAAGTGCTTAGAAACAGTTGTCAATTCAGTGTTTCGAATGAGTTACTTATAAACCTGATAATGATGATGTTGGTATTTGTTAAGCGCTTACTATGTGCAGAGCACTGTTCTAAGCACTGGGGTAGATAAAAGGTAATCAGGTTGTCCCACTTGAGGCTCACAGTTAATCCCCATTTTCCAGATGAGGTAACTGAGGCACAGAGAAGTTAAGTGACTTGCCCACAGTCACACAGCTGACAAGTGGCAGAGCCGGCATTTGAACCCATGACCTCTGGCTCCCAAGCCCGGGCTCTTTCCACTGAGCCACACTGCATAGTTAACCCCGTACATATAGGCCTTTGGCTACTTCAGACACTCTAGGATTTGCGTCGGCTGGCAACAATCTATCCCTTGCTCCCACTAAGTCCCTGTTGCAGAACACCTCTAAAACTGCTGCCAGAAAGCATATGGCTCTCAATCAATCCGTGATATTTACTGACTGCTTAACTGTAGGCAGAATATGTTTGGGAAAATACAACATAGTAGAGTTGGTAGATGAAATCCCTGCCTACAAGAAGCTTAGTCTACTGGGGAGATAGACATTAAAATAGCTTATAGATTTGCATTCTTAGTACAGTGCTTTACCCAAGTAATTGCTCAATAAATACCACTGTTGATGATGGGGGAAATAGTAGTGTATAAGGACATTAACATAAGTACTGTGGAACTGGGGGGACAACTCTGTACCAGGGAAGGGAGGAGGGGCATACTCTTATTTCATGACATTCTTTGGCACTATTGCAAATGCTCGCTACTGCCAGGAGGAAAGGGAACCCTCCTCACCTCTGTTCCCCACAAAGTTATCCCACCCTTCTTCTTTTAGTCATGAGATGGCTCCCTGATCTTTGATAGCCAGATCAGTCTGCTCTAAGCAAAATTTGTCATGAGGGTTCTAATTTTAGCTTGAAACAACTCTGAATTCACTATTTCAATTTGCAGTCTCCCCTCTAGACTTTACATTTGTTACAGGCAGGGAGTATGTCCTTCAGCTCTGTTGTACTGTACTCTCCCAAGTGCTTAGTATGGTGCTTTGTACACAGTAAGTGCTCAATAACTACCACTGACTGATTCAAATGTGATGTTATAAGCTAAATTTTCCTCAAATGTGCCTTTCCTAGTTAATAACAATCACTACCATGAAAAACATATTTTGCAAAAGCTTGTCTAATATTTAAAGGATATGAAATCAACACTGAGCTTCTCCAGGTGAAGAAAATTTAACTTTCAATTTTGTTCTATAAATTCTACTACCTCTATCCCTCCACAAACTTATAAAGCACTTTATAAATCACCTTTCATCTCTAACTTTTTAAGGTATTAATAAGTATCATCCTGTTTTGATGAAATAGAAATAAACAAGTCTTACTGGGAAAATCCTTTCCATCTGGGTAGTAGTATTCAGTGAACTCTATATAAACAGCCGACATTTCTTGTGGAAGATAAAGAGATTTTTTATTGCAGGAAATCATGGTTTTGGGGGAAGAACGACACTGGTCTGCTGTAGAGACCTGAAAAAGAATTGAGTTTACTGAAACTGAACTATTTTTATATTCAACTGAAGAAACGTGCTTTCACAGGATGACTAGAGCAATAAAGGGTGCACTTTAAGGTTTGTTTTTTTTTTTTTAAAAAAAAAGCTCACACATTTTAAAGAACAGCTACTGCAAAATAATATTAAAGACATTTTACAATTTCTCCCTCTTTAAGGGGACATACCGTCACAAGAAAATATGATTTAACCTGTAACCTGATTTTTAGAAATAATTTTTTTTATACCAATGGCTTTGAAACTAACCCCTAGAAAAAATTAAAAATATAAATTTACCATTCATTGTCACAAGTATTTGTTCTAGGGTCTATATTGTATACATTAAAAAAACTATACTGGATTAGTCAAAGTAAATGAAAACAATGCCTTGCAAACATAATAGATTATGTTTGCTAATTAAAGTAGCATTTTGTTAAAACGAAGATAAAGCTTTTTTATCAAAAGTTGAGATACTTAGAGATACATTTTTAGACCCAAAGCATTTTGCTGTCCAATAACGGTGAATATTTTGGTGCACCAGGAGAAATTCCATTTAAAAAATACAATTTACCTGGTATACATTGAAATCTGCAAGTCTAACCACAACGGAGCTTGACATCAGTTTGGCTTTTGGTTGCTGAGGTGATAGCAAAGGAGTTCTGGAAGTCCCTTTGGGTATGGGTTCTTTCCCTGTGGGAAAAGTAAGGTTCTTTAGACACTTGAGATCTACTCAAGGTCATGAGGTATCATCGTTCACTACAGAACAAAGAAGCTGGATAAATACAATTAATTTTCAAATAATCCCTCTACTTTTACACAAAGAACAGACCCCGTAAAAGCATCAAAGCACAACTTCCTGCAAAGTTTAGGCTGGCTCTAAACCCTGTACCAACTAAGATCTAGAAAACCTTCAGGAATGGGTGAGGAGTGGCATTATTTGCTTCGGGGTAAAAATGCTGATATTTATAATACTCAAAAGTACTTCAATTTAAAATTGAGGAATTTCTTTTGTTTAGAATATTTTCTATAATTCGGGTTAATAATGTCCAGCTATACACATTTACTATGTTAATACACTCACCTTTTCTGTAATCCATGTTTTCACTAAGGATTTTGGAATTACAGAACATTACTCTGAAAATGGAATGCCATGGATGCCAGAGGAAACTGTTTCTTGTGTTCAGTGTCAGAGGTAAAGATGCATGTACTACAACTTGAGTTCTTTCTTGGGGTGGGGGAGTTCCAGAAAAATCTACCCCCACAGTGTAGAACAAATTAATATAAAACAAGGGTGTGATCTGTGGCACAATTACGACGAATCAACGTGTGGCAGCCAACAGAGGAGTAGCAATTCACTTTGAGTCATAGTCAGTATGACTATGGTCAGTATGAAACTTGACTTTTCTGCCTCTCTTCCACTAAACTTTCTTAAACTGATGCTCTTTTCTACCGCTTTTCTCTCTGTGGCTTTCGTTGCTCTGTTGTGGCTCCCACCACTATGACTCTCTCACCTCCCCAGCCTCCTTCGTTGTTTAATATTAGGAAACAATGTAATATCATCATAGGCATATTACCTGTTTGTACATGCTGAGGAGAACCATGTGTTGGAGATTTAGGAGGTGAACCCGCATTATGATCCTCCACAGCTTGCTTAAGCAGTTCGACATTGCACGTGAACTCATGTAATAATTCTTTGGCCCATCCACTCTTGGTTTTTGTGGCATCACTATAACACATCCAATGACTACAACTGTCTCCTGAACATATTGAACAGTATTACATTCATAACGTAAATTATAGCACTCCAAAACAAGTGTAATAAAGCCTCTTTAAATCTAAAAGAGAGGCAGTGAAACAGTGGAGCAGAACAATACCTATTCTGACTCACTTTCTCTGCTCTGCTCTTGGGTTCGCCTCCCCCCAGTCTCAGACTTCTCCCCCTTTCCTTCCTTCGTTCCTCTTTCTATCGGCAGCGTCCTCCCCTCCCCTATTCATTCTCTCTCACTGCATTTACAGTAAGGTCTGTGCTAGTAGGACTGAGCGGTGAAGCTTCACGCTACATAATCACAAATTTTACGATAAAGAGGCCCAAATGCAGGAGATTTTACTGTAAAGTTCATGGTGGATTCCCTAATCCTGTGTGGGAAGGAGGGCTGCCTAATGGCAATGTCTTGGCAGGATTTCCTGTAGCTTTTCCACAGAGCATCTTCTTTGCCCACCCCCAGGTCAGCAATACTGCTGACTTGGCAGAAAACACAGGCAAGTGCTTCCCAGGCTAGCTCAGATTGATAGACACTGGTTCCTACCAAAGGGGAAATTTGTGGACGAGGATCGTATCTACCAACTCTATTGTATTATGCTCTCCTAAGCACTTAGCACAGTGCTCTGCACACAGCCAGCGCTCAATAAATAGCATGAATTGACTGGAAGCTCCTTACAGTGTAGTGGTCATTCTATCAAGGCAGGAATTATTAGTGCATGACAAAACATATCCATAGTTGGAACAGAAGGGATAAATTCAGGGATATGAGTCATAACGGATTGCTAGAGAAAAAGTTGCCAGGAGATGATAAATCCATATTGACTGGAGGGCAACCATTTTTCTGTCCCTCCAAAGATCCCATTGCTACTGTCGGAGTTCATGTGGGCCATTGCTCTGTCCCGATCAATCAATCAATCATACTTATTGAGTGCTGTGTGCAGAGCATTGTGCTAGGCTCTTGGGGGAATACAACCTAAGAGAGCTGGCAGACACACTCCCTGCCCACAACAAGCTTATAGTCCAGAGGGCCCACTATTTGCATTTCTAAATCCCCTGCAATATGGAAGAGGGGAGGGCAGAGGGAAAGAAATAGGGGAAAAGGAAGGGAAGATGTGAAAAAGGCTTCATCCCTATTGGATATCTCTTATTGGATGATTAACTTGAAGAAGAGAATGGAGCTTCTTGCGGACTGAGATCGCGTCTTTGCCAAGCACTTGGTACAGTGTGCTGCACACACTAAGTGCTCAATAAATACCACTGACTGATTGATCTTCTGGAAATTATTTTTAAGATGACTGAAGAGGCCTGAAATCCCCAAATATCCAAAACTACTTATCTAAATCAGTAACAGATTCGTATTTCTAACTTTTTACTGCAACAGAATGGTATGAACATCTAAAAGTGGACTTGAGGTTTGGCTTTGCTTTTCAGTGTGAAAAATTTCCAAAGTTGTCAGGAGGTCAACAGAAATAGTTTCAGAATAGAGGAAGATTTAAGAGATTATAGTGATAAGTAATATTTAGAGGTACTCCCTAGCCCATATAAAGACTGTGTTAGTTCAAGGGAAGCAGCATTGGAAAGAGCGCAGAGGACTGGATTCTCATCCTGGTTCTGCCACTTGACTGTGTAACCTTGGCCAAGTCACTTAATTTCTCTGTACCTCAGGGTCCTCATCTGTCAAATGGGGATTAAGACTGTGATCCCCTCATAGTACATGGACTGTGCCTAAACTGTACCTACCCAGCACCTAGAACGGTGCCTGGCACATAGTAAATTCTTAACAAATACCATATTAATAAAATTTAAAAAAGAGGGAAAGTGGGAGATGATCCCTAGCTCAGGGCAAAGCTCAATCCTCACGATAATGGAGAAAACTCTGTGTGAAGGTCTTTATATTAAAATTGATGTTTTTTTCTCATTCATAATTATCTTGGATTAGTGAGCCCTGAGATTATTACACCATCTCCATTTCAAAGGTTCAAACACTTTAGAATATTGGCCTGAAAATATACAAAGATCATTATTGTTCTGGGCAGGGAATGTGTCTATCAACTCTGTTGTATTATATTATCTCAAGAAGTAAGTACAATGCTCTGCACCCAATAAACACTCAATAAATACCACTGATTAGTTTAGAATATTATGCTCTTCTAGAGGTGTTCCTGCCTCAAGAGAAATATCTAAGATGCATTTTCCCAAAAGTATTTAAAATTATACAGAAAGTCAAAATTACTTAGTATAATAATTGTAGTATGTGTTAAGCCCTTGTTATGTGCCCAGCACTGAGATACACGATAATTATGTTAGACACAGTCTGTTGCCTCACATGGGAATCACAGTCTAACAGGAGGGAGAGCAAGTACTGAATTTTCATTTTACAGATGAGGAAACTGACAAGTTCAGTGATTTGCCCAAAATCAAAGAGCAGGCAAATGGCAGAGCTGGGACTAAAAGGCAGGTGTCCTGACTCTTGGGCATGTGCTCTTTCCGCTAAACCATAATTGCTTCTTATCAATTTTGGTTTAAAAATAAATCTTTGCGGCCGTTATTTTATTATGTATTTATTTCTATCTAAATAATTGTGCAGCCGACAGTGATTCTCAAAATTTTCCTATCTGCCCTAATTCATGAAACTAAAAAGTAGCCTTATCATTAAAATTTTAAACATCAGCACTTTTATAGCTGAAGGTCCATTTAAAATTAAGTAACATATATTTGAATGATTTTTTTGGCCTTCAACTGTGACTCAAGATCTGCTTTCCATATCAATTCTTTTCTATTTCAGGGGGAGAAGTCAGAAAACAAAATCAATAAGTCATTTCTTTTATCTTCTCTGTCTTTACCTCAGAGTCTTATCACTAAAATGAAACATAAAATTGAAAATAACTGTCAGGTTCAACCAACATGATTTAAGACTTCATGATCCATTCTTTCTTACTAACATAATCCATTTTTTTCAGGAATCTTTAAGAATCTTTCAGTAATCATTAAATTAAATATACATACCTGCTTTATGATACGGATAATAGTCTACAGTTAGTTGACTAAAAGACACTTGCATAGCCCCTCCAGTAATGCGTCTGTTTGGCTCTGTAAAAGACAATACATCTAGGTGTAAAAAGTTTCATCTACTATGAAAGAACTGCGCAGATTTTTTTTGTTGTGTTTGGGTTTTTTTTAATAGAGCACGTATACAGAGAAAAAAGATTCTAGCCTCTATTCCAACTGCCCATCACTTAGTTTTACAAGAAAATAATATCAAAATGGTCAATAACACACTTATTACAATTTATTTTAGATAAATCATTTACAAAGAAATTTTTTCATAATACTGCCAGGTAAGTTAAATACAAAAACCACTGAGCTATGGGGAACAATGATATAGGCTAAGTAGAAATACTAGCACCGCAAACAATCCGTAAAATGCAAAAAGCATAAAATTTAAAATGTCTAAAACCAAGAGTATTATTTTTCCACCCAATTCTCAGTCCTTACTACCTACGGAGATGTCCCTGGCATGAAACCTTGGAGATACCTTTGAATTCTTCCTCTCCCAAGGCCCAGGCATCTAGTTTTCAATAAATCTTGCCAAATATTCCTCAGCAATACATTTTTCAGTTTCAACCCTTTTTCTTCATTCCAAAGAAAGAGGTGCTAATTTGGTCACTCTAGATGACTGCAAGGTTTACTGGTTATTTACAAGACAGCAATTACTGAGCAGCCAAAACCTACACAGCACCATACTAGACACTTGGAAATCTATAGAGCACTAATAATAACTGTAGTATTTGTAAAGAGCTTACTATGCGTCAAGCACTGTACTTAGCACTGGGTTAGACACAGTCCCTGTCCCAC
Source organism: Ornithorhynchus anatinus (assembly GCF_004115215.2). Classification (NCBI taxonomy): domain Eukaryota; kingdom Metazoa; phylum Chordata; class Mammalia; order Monotremata; family Ornithorhynchidae; genus Ornithorhynchus; species Ornithorhynchus anatinus. Next base: position 37,472,285 of record NC_041741.1, read on the forward strand.
GTAGTGCTCCCTGTCTCAATCTCCATTTTACAGATGAGGTAAGTGAGGCATAGAAAAGTTAAGTGACTTGCTTGAGGTCACACAGCAGGCAAGTGATGGAACTGGGATTAGAACCCACGTCCTTCGGATTCCCAGGCCCAGACTCTACCAGGCCACTTCTCAGGCCACACTGCACAAGAATGGGCCAGGCTCTGCACTTCACCCACACTCCCAGCCTCTTCCTAACAAATTCTTTCACACATTGCAGAAAGAATTATATTTCTCAAATGTAGTGTGTGCAAAGAACTGTACTAAGCATTTGCGAGAGTACGATATAACATCAAACACATTACCTGCCCAAAACAAGCTCACTGTCTAAAGAGGGAGACAATGATGTTCGCAGAGGGGATCATGGCTTCCCACATCTCTGCTGGAGCGTGAAACTCCAAACGGGGGAAGACATTGTTCTGCTCTGACTTAGAGTCTGGGGCTGCAGCTGGACAAACCCTGGGGGGAATAAGTGGAGGTGCCCTCAGCTCCCTTGGGCAAGGAAGGAGCATATATTACACGGTACATTGTCTTCCACACCTGCCCACCCTGTGAACAAAATCTTAGGCAAAGACATCCTACCAATTAAAAATTTCACAGATTAAAATATCCAAAAGATATTACAATTTCAGAATCTATCCCAATAATGGGATTTTTGACTGAACTGTAGCGAGTCCAAATTTCCTTGAGCTCACAGGTAGCTCTAATAGTAAGAATAACAATGTCATACTTTGAATTTGTACAGCACTTTTATTTTTACCAAAATGTTTTTCATGCTGGTTATCTCGTTTTATCCTCATAACAATAAACAGCAAGAATATGTAGACTGATTCACTGAAAGAGTTTAGGAAAAAGGGTGGATTTGGCCTTCCTAAACTGAAAATGAAAACATATATGGACTAAGGCCAACACTGAAGAGTATGTGAGGTAAAATACACCTCATGGACATCTTAAAATGCAATATTTATCACCTGATCTGGTATACCTGTCATAAATTCAACTTAAAAAAGGGAAAGTTGTCTTTTTGCTTAATGTGTAGATGTTAGGGTCTTCAAAATCCTTTCTACTTGTGTGTTTAGTTGAAGTTCTAACACAGTCTTTCAGCTTCAAGTTCAAAGACACACTACATGTATTTTTTCATCTTCCTAAATGACTGGCAATTGGAACAGAATATCATCAAAATTCATGATGAATAAAATTACCTCAAGCCAAAGAAAATTGGCAGCCACTTAGATAAGGAATGTGGCACTGCAATGACCTATTTGAAACCCAGTTAAATCTGGGATGAAAGCCAAATAGAGAAGGGCAAAGGAAAGAGTTAGCAGTTTCAAGGAGATTGATAAAGCACAGAAGTTAATAATTCTGTTTTATGCCCCTCTATAATACACTTAAATCTACTTTAGCACCTTTCATTCATGCATCTCAAAGGCCACTTTTACAGACTAACAAATTAATCTTAACTTCTCAATGAGAGGGAAATTAACCCATTTAATATGTATTTGCACAAACTGAAGTATACAGAGATTGGCTGACTCAAGGTCAATTACAAAGTCAATAACTCATTAACCCTTAAGAAATGTTTCATACTAGTAATACTAATGATATTTACTAGCACTTACTATGTAAAAAGCACTGCCCTAAACTCTGAGGGGCGGGGAAACACACTAGTGAGAATTAGTCTCACTCAGCCTGGAGCTATTTCCTGGGTTTCATTATCAGCCTAGATTCCAATTTAAAGAGAGGATACCCTTCACAAAGCAAAACAGCAAATGGTCCACAACATAAGATGAAAGTCAAATAAAGTCAGAAATGAACTTTGGAATCATTGGAATTAAATCTGAAATGCAAATTTTAGTACCTTTTTCCTTAGCTTGAATGTCATCACATATATGGAGATCCAAGTGGGAAATCACTAAGTGATGTGAAGTTTCCTTAACATCAAATTCGCTAAACAGTTTCACAATTGCATCATTTTGGTCAGGTGTTGATGAAGTCTGTGGGGTTTTCACTTGCTGGGAACTTGGGGCAGGGGTGGAACTCTAAAAAGATTCATAATAACCATCATCATATGTTAACATTTGAAATTCCTCAACTTGTTCTATAAAAAAATTGAAGGAAATCAACGTCTTTTCAGTAATATGATTATAGCAAAGCACATTTATGGTTTCTTCATGTTTTTTGTTAAGTCTTTACTATGTGCCAGGCACTGTACTGTCTGCTGGGGTACATATAAATTAGTCAGGTTACACACAGATGAGGAGACTGAGGCACAGAGAAGTTCAGTGACTTGCTCAAGGTCATACAGAAGGCAAGTGGTGGAGCTGGGATTGGCCCATGCTCTATCCACTTGACCATGCTGGGTACTTTTAGAACTTATTTCAAACTTGTGTTGCGTGAAAAATCCTCCTTTAACACGATCCAAAATTTAAATAAGAAGTTAACTTTTTCCACTGCAGCCTTCTTTTTGCTGGTAGATCCCTGAAGAAAATGGACAGTAGATTAGCAGGAAAATTTGTTTGCCTTGTCATGACCAGGTGAGCCCTTGCATCTGAACGACTCAGAGAGGGTGAGACTGGAACCTGGGAAGCCCTGAGAGAAGAAGGGAAAGAAGCAGAGGAGCAAGAGCCCTGGGATTCCTCCAGGGAAGTGTAGAGGATCTTGGGAGGGGAGGAAGAAAGTACAAGATTTAGCAAAGGGTGGTTTAAACCTCCTCCTGTTTCTTCCCTCCAACTTCACCTTTCTCTGCTTCTATTCCTCAGCCTTATCCTCTTGCTCGTCTTTGTGGTTCCAGCCAGTCTCTCATACCAGATTTTCCAGATACCTCTTCAAGCCACCTCTAGCCTCCCTCTTGGGACTCATTGCCACAGAACTTATTTTCCATTTGCCACTAATTCTTCCTTTGAAATAATGGAACAGAGTAATCTCCCCTTTAAAAGGAAGTACTCTTGGTGTCCAAAGAATTATCTGCATAAGAACTAAACAGGGACTGAAAGCTGGAAGTCCTGAGGGCCATGAATCGTATTACAAATTTGGATTCGCAGCCTTTATTCACCCCTCCCTCGGCCTGACAGCACTTTATGTACATATCCCATAATTTTTTTATTTCTATTAATGTCTGACTCCCCCTCTAGACTGTAAGCCCATTGTGGGCCGGGACCACGTCCATCAATTCGGTTATACTATACTCTCCCAAGCATGTAATACAGTGTCCTGCACACAGTAAACACTCAGTAAATATGACCGATTAATAACATATCCTTCATGATTGTACAGACTTAAAAAATGTACTCTCCGCCTCATCTTTCCCACCTGAAGTCTGAGATCTTTCAGTCTATCCCCTTGAATAAACCTTTCCACGTCTGCTGATTACCTTTGTTCGCCCACACTTATACCTCCTCCAGCAATCTCATGCCATTCCCAAAAATGTGCAGGTCAGAACTGCACACAGTATTGCTTACCGGCATAGGTTCAGAAGCCATGCTTTTCCTTTGCTCTGTTGACTTCTCTATTGCTTCACTAAGAGATTTTGCATATTGTACCATGGCCTTCAACTGGGAGTCAGTTAGAACCCATAATAAGTCATCCAGTATTAGAACTAATTTTGTTGCTATGACATTGCAGTCCTTTAACTGTTGAAAAAGAAAAAAATTTTCTCAAGTATAATACTTTCGATAGGCTTGAACAAATAGAATTGTGTCACTGTACTCCATTAAATATAATTCTCAAAATCAAACTAAAAAACTTTAGAAATATTCATAACCTTTATCCTCCCAGAATTAAACCGAGATAGACAACAAAAAGCATCGATAATTTATTGATTAGATTAGTCATGAAAATCTAATTTTTTTAACCACAATTTTGTCTTCTAGAGACAAGAATATTAAATGTGAACAGCAATTGTTTTATTCATGAAATGAGAAATATAAAAATAAAAAAGGTTTAAAAAATGCAAAAATGTGATTGTCTTGTGATTTTTCAGACTTACCCTTCTTTTAAGGGTGACTCTGATTTTTGATTGATTAGTTATCAATCGAACTGGAGCACTCATGATTTCAAGGTTAGAACTTTGGATAGCATCGGCTTCTATTCGTATCATCTGCCAGTTTATTTCTTTAAATGTCAAAACCTAGGGAAAAGAAAGACAACTTGCATATTTCTGAAAAAAGCAACATCAATTCAGAAAGAATATGGAATAGAGAAAATTTTTTAAGTGATTTAGGAAAATAATGCTTTTCTCAACCCTCTGATTTATATGAATTTACTCTGCATATTTATCAATTCTGTCTACGAAGGTCAGACAATTCCTGTGTATTAAATATACTAATAATCTAAATTCTAAAAAATAGGGCAAGTTCCAAGAAAAGATATTTAATCTTATTTAAGAGTCAATAACTTTACAGGATTTATTCTCTAACTTTCAGTCGGTAAAAGGGAAAGGAATGATCCTTTGAAGTTGTGCTGACCATTTGGTAAAGTACGATACTAGGACACAATAACAAGTTTGAGCAACATTTTATTCCTACTTGAGGAAGCAGATGGATAGGAGCAGTAAATGCAGTATTAAAGTCCCCCTTCATTCTGGGATGTCGGAACATGAAAACTGAATGTTTTAGGATCCAGAGTGCTTTAGTCCAAAATTTGGGGAACAACCGGTCTGTAAGAACTACTTCAGAGAAAGTTAGCATTATTAGATGGCATACCCCTAAACATCAGGATCAATGCAAGGAAGGCAACCACCACATGTATTATCCAAGGATTTAGTTTCTCCTGCTGGAAGCGGAATACTGGGTTGGATGAACCACTGAGCTATTGATGTAAAGACATAACTGGAATGCAAATTCTTCAAGGGCAGGGTTCAGATCTTTTAACTCTATTGTATGCTCCCAAATGCCTCACCCAGTGCTTGGCATACAGTAGTGCTCAACATATACTATTGATTGATTCAATATTCAATAGTATTTATTGAGCGCTTACTATGTGCAGAGCACTGTACTAAGCGCTTGGGATGAACAAGTCGGCAACAGATAGAGACAGTCCCTGCCGTTTGACGGGCTTACAGTCTAATCGGGGGAGACGGACAGACAAGAACAATGGCACTAAACAGCGTCAAGGGGAAGAACATCTCGTAAAAACAATGGCAACTAAATAGAATCAAGGCGATGTACAATTCATTAACAAAATAAATAGGGTAACGAAAATATATACAGTTGAGCGGATGGGTACAGTGCTGTGGGGATGGGAAGGGAGAGGTGGAGGAGCAGAGGGAAAAGGGGAAAATGAGGCTTTAGCTGCGGAGAGGTAAAGGGGGGATGGCAGAGGGAGTAGAGGGGGAAGAGGAGCTCAGTCTGGGAAGGCCTCTTGGAGGAGGTGATTTTTAAGTAAGGTTTTGAAGAGGGAAAGAATCAGTTTGGCGGAGGTGAGGAGGGAGGGCGTTCCAGGACCGCGGGAGGACGTGACCCAGGGGTCGACGGCGGGATAGGCGAGACCGAGGGACGGCGAGGAGGTGGGCGGCAGAGGAGCGGAGCGTGCGGGGTGGGCGGTAGAAAGAGAGAAGGGAGGAGAGGTAGGAAGGGGCAAGGTGATGGAGAGCCTTGAAGCCTAGAGTGAGGAGTTTTTGTTTGGAGCGGAGGTCGATAGGCAACCACTGGAGTTGTTTAAGAAGGGGAGTGACATGCCCAGATCGTTTCTGCAGGAAGATGAGCCGGGCAGCGGAGTGAAGAATAGACCGGAGCGGGGCGAGAGAGGAGGAAGGGAGGTCAGAGAGAAGGCTGACATGTTGTTATAAAGCAATGTATGACATACTCTCCAATCTGGTTACAGAAATCCAAGCATTTCAAGTGAAAGAAAGCAGATTGAGGTTGGTGCAGAGGAGGATGGCCCTTTGCTAATTTCAGGCACTTTTATATTTTTCAAAGTTTGCTGGATACACAAACACCAGGACACGCTTCCTAAGTATAGGAAGCATATCTGAAGTAAAATTTACAACAAAATAATTAAGATTAAAAGATAATGAGGTTCAACGGAAAAGCATGATGGTGGATGGCTGGTGAATAAAAGACTAAACATAAAGATTTTTTTTAAAATTGCCTATGCTGTCAATTTCTGATGAAGGGAGCATCATTACCTCTCTGCGTTGAGGATCTTGTATTCGTGTAAATCTTAGATCTCCATGTTCCCAGTTTGCATTTACACTATATATTCTCAGTTGAGAAAGTTCAAAGGAAGCATTGAATGCTTTTGCTCCAATTCGGATCACAATGGAATTTACAGAAACAGAAATTCCCTCCACTACTTTTTCAGCAAAACCATATTCACTAGAAAACATAAAATGCAATTGCTCAGAGATCTTTTTTTTAAAAAAAAAGTCAACGTTCCCAAACTAATCTATTAATATTTTTGCATAAGTTACCTATCCATATGTGATAATACTTTCAGATAACACAATACCCCCATTCATTTTTATTAAAACCACATATACATAATACAATTCTATTTTAGTTGATATGCTAACATGAGTATCTAACCACAGAAGCTTGTGTGAAACATCAGATTAATTCTTTAATATTTATGACAATTATTTCACACTGACAAAATATTTTTATTTTTACAGCATACTTATATTTTTAAAAAGTCATTTTACCCTTACAAAATCTCCCCTAAGCGAAAGACATGCACGTGTTTTACAGATGAGGTCAGACTTGTCCACTCACTTGCCCAGACCACTTAACATCAATATTAAGTTACAAAACAGCACCCTAAATGATTTTGAAAAGTACAGAACACATTATGGTAGCATTTAATGTTGGTATTTGTTAAGCGCTTACTATGTGACGAGCACTGTTCTAAGCGCTGGGGTAGACACAGGGGAATCAGGTTGTCCCACGTGGGGCTCACAGTCTTAATCCCCATTTTACAGATGAGGGAACTGAGGCACCGAGAAGTTGAGTGACTTGCCCAAAGTCACACAGCTGGCAAGTGGCAGAGCCGGGGTTCGAACCCATGACCTCAGACTCCAAAGCCCGTGCTCTTTCCAGTGAGCCACGCTGCTTCTCATGTCTTAAAAGGTAGTTTAGTTAGAGGAGATTATTACAAAATAGATCGCTCTTAGATTGCTATATCCTTCCATTAGGCTTTTTTGTGGTGGGCAATAAAAGCAAAATAACAAGGTAGACCCAGGGAAGTAGGAATGCCAGAAAGCTGCGATAATTATACTAAAATTAATTACTGTTGGCCAATGTTGTAAATATAATATGTATGAAGCACTCGACACAAAGGCAAGGGCCTGCTCTTAAATGAAGACCAACCCTGTGAAGGAGAGGAAAAGGGGGAAGAAAAGAAGCAGAAGAAGAGCAAAAAGGTTGGGGATTATCTGAGTTTAGTTTTCTAGGATGATTTCAGGATCATTGAAATTGAAATGGCATAAATTCACCCTGGGAAGCAAGGATGGTCAATGGTGGTTGCTAAGAGTTACTGACCTCTGTCCTGAAGCTGTAGCAATAGGCGATGGGCCATTAGGGACGCGTGGCTCTTCACATGTACTCATTTCCATTATTACTTTATCTAGGGACTAAGGCAATGCAGAAAGTATGTTAAAATATGAAATGGGGAAGGTTTCAATTCAATACAATTTGGAATTGCTTTTAAACAATCAAAATTTATTGGCACCCCTCCGTTAACAAAATGTGTGTCTGTATAGTAATGAATAAAAACTGGTGGCTTTTAAATTACATATTTATTTTTTTCAAAATGTGCTTTTTCCAGGGGGAAGCATGTTTTAATACTTTCATCATACTTCCCTTTAACCACATGATTACCCAGGTACAGATTACCCAAGTACAGATTACAGACCGTAAATCAAACCACACAATATTTATTGTAGCCCTCAGAAATCAAGAGAAACAATCGTATTTATTGAGTTCTTACTGTACACAGATCACTATACAAAGCACTTATGAAAGCATACCTTGCCCACAACAAACTAACAGCCTAGAAGCGGGATGGCCTAGTGGATAAAGCTCAGGCCTGGGAATCAGGACCTGGGTTCTAATCCTGGCTCCACCACTTTCATTCAGGTGTATTTACCGAGCACTTACAATGTGCAGTGACTCCCATCGTTAACAATAATGAACAATGAATGGAGTATTTCTATTCTAATAATAATAATAATAATGTTGGTATTTGTTAAGTGCTTACTATGTGCAGAGCACTGTTCTAAGCGCTGGGTAGACACAAGGGAATCAGGTTGTCCCACGTGGGGCTCACAGTCTTAATCCCCATTTTACAGATGAGGGAACTGAGGCTCAGAGAAGTTAAGTGACTTGCCCAGAGTCACACAGCTGACAAGCGGCAGAGCTGGGATTCGAACCCATGACCTCTGACTCCAAAGCCCGTGCTCTTTCCACTGAGCCGTGCTCTTTCCACTGAGCCACGCTGCTTCTCGGCACGCTGCTTCTCAGAAACCTGCCTCGGGTCCAGTAGAAAAAGCACAGTTACAGGAATTCGACTTGGTGCAAGACTGAATTGTGCTTGCTGGGGATAGGTCATCATCTGAGTGAAGAATCATCTAGGGCTTCCAGAGAGTCAGTCAGTCAGTCAATCGTACTTATTAAGCACTTACTGTGTGCAGAGCACTGTACTGAGTGCTTGGGAGAGTACACAATACCAAGAAACAGATACATTCCCTGCCCACAACCGACTTATGGTCTAGTAGGGGAGACAGGTGTTAATAGAAATTAATTACGAATATGTACATAAGTGCTGTGGGGCTGGGAGGGGATGAACACAGGGAGCAATGGGAAGCAGAAGGGAGTCGGAGAAGAGAAAACGGGGGCTTAATCAGGGAAGATTGATAGACTCAGTGGGGACCCGGAAAAAAAGGTAGCTACTGTGGGTTAGGGGGCACCAAGACCATAGCAGCCGAGGCACCCCGCCTGCTAGGTTTTCTTGGGTTTTTTTTAATGGTATTTGTTAAGCACTCGCTATGTGTTAAACGCTCTTCTAAGCACTGGAGTAGATACAAGTTAATTAGGTTGGACACAGTCCCATGGGGCTCAGTCTAAGTAGGAGGTAGAACAGAACTGAAGCACCGAGAAGTTGAGTGACTTGTCCAAGGTCGCCCAGCAAGCAATTGGCAAAGCTGGGTTTAGAACCCAGGTCCTCTGGCACCCAGGCTCATGTTCTTTCCACTAGGTCATGTTGCTCGGTTGCTAAGTGATACAAACTTGGGCACTATGTTGAAGTCACTGTGGACCCGAACAGGTGCTGAACATAATCCTTTGTATGTACTTCACAAGGAGTAAAGCAGTGTAAAGCAGATTAAGAATTCTGCATTCTTGCCCTGTGGGAATAAAAATGGCAAGGAACGGAGAGCGCAAGTGCACTTCACAAACCATTACCACAATTCCTTCGAACACGTTCATCTGCTGTTCTCATGGGAGACCTTTTTTTTTTAATGACATTTGTTAAGTGTCTTCTATGTGCCAGGCTCTGTACCCCAAATGCTAGGGTAGCTGCAAGATATTCAGGGTGGATTCAGTCCATGTCCCACATGGGACAGGCAGACAATCCCCATTTTACTTACAGATGAGGTAACTGAGGCACAGAGAAGTTAAGCATCTTGCCCAAAGTAACACAGATAAGTGGCAGAGCTGGGATTAGAACCCAGGTCTTCTGACTCCCAGGCCCCTACTTTTTCCACTAGGCCACGCTGCTTCTTCCAACAGCATCGTTCTTGGGGAAAAGTGTGTAAAGTGACACTGTCCCATATGGATAACTGAATCGGTGTTAGGGAGTTAAGTTTTTGAGATCAGATTTTTCACCATCATGAAAAATATTGTGCCAGGTACGTAACACTACCTCTGTTTTGGATTTATGTAAAAATCCTTAACTAGATCTGTTCTTCAATATTTGTCAAAATATTTTTAAGTAGTGTACGTATGCATAGGCTAATAGCTCTGGGTCTTTAGCTGTGTGTTTATGTGCCTTAGAACCTGTCTTTCTGCCCTTCTCTACTTGCTTTACACCAGGAGATCACTGTGGTCTAGTGGAAAGAGCACAGATCTGGGAGTCAAAGGACCTGGGTTCTAATCCTGGCTCCACCATGTACCTACTTTGTGACCTTGGGCAAGAATTGCAAAATGGAGATGAAATAGCTGTTCTCCCTCCTATTTAGACTGTGAAGCCTATGTGGGCCATGGATTACCTCCAACCTGATTTGTTCAGTGCTTAGTACAGTGCTTGGCACAAAGTAAATGCTTAACAAATACCATTAATTATTATCATCCTGGTCTATTGTTTTTCATTACCATACTTTAAACCCACACATAACTAAGAGAAGAAGTGCTGTGTCAATATTTTTTTGGCTGCTACTGCTTTTTAGTACACTAAATTTTCCTTCTGTCCGGAAAGCTTGCAGAGGATTTCTTACCAACTATACCTAACATTAAATACCAGGAAAAGGGAGGGAGAAAGTAGTGCTATAAGCATAGAAAAACCTTATCTTAAGGGCTTTATGATAAATCTCATGTTCCTCCAGATATGTGGGATGTGGTGGGAAATGGGAGAAAGAAGAGGGAGGTGAAGAATCAGTCTCATTTTTGCCAAAATCAGGACACAGAAATGTGTTTTATACAAGGTCCTATAATATCTGCAAAGGGAATTGTTAGCATAAAAAAGTAAGTACGTTCCAATTCATTCAGAAAAAAACTATATAAAGGAATAGTTTTTCTCTAATTTCCTCTAAACCAAAATGCTCCCCATATTTCTGTTGTGGGCTCCCAAACTGAATATGGTCATCTTTTAAAAGCAAAACAGGACCAATGTATGTGCAGAAGGAGAATTACCTCCAGTTCCTGCATGCTAAACTACGCTTCGGACATTTTTCCCAGCATTAGAAACAAAGATGGGAAATGGGAATAATTGAAAATTAAGTCACCTCCCAAATCAAAGGAATATGAAAGAAAGTGGTTAGTTCACAAAACTCTGGAGTTAAAAGGATGCATACAGTTTCCTTACCCATTTGCTTAATGTAAAATACATCCAGATCTCCAAGAATGCAGTTGTGGCACTCTTGAAGAACTCAAATCTAAGAAAAAATTGGGCTGCTGTGTTCACTACCAGCCCTATTTCTAGATTATTTATATTAGCAAGCCAAGCTCCCCTTTGAAATTCATAACAAAACTCTTTCCTGGAGAACATAGATGAAACATTGCACTTTCAAAGAATCTTGCTCTTGACCATATTTTGTGATTGTAAAATTTAAACCACATTTTCTGGTTTAAAAATAAACCACACAAGATAGCTTTATACTAAAGTGGTGTTTAAGAAGACCTAACAAAAGCATGATAGTATGTGCCTAATTATGAGTCAAACACTGCCCTAAACTATGTTGCTCTGTGCTGTCTTTATACAGGATGATCAGAGGTAGTGCCTGACCCATATGGGCCCACAATCTAGGAGGGAAGCCAGAGCAGATATTTTATCTCCATTTTAAAAATGAGGTAACTGAGGCTGAGAGGCTGTCACTTACCCAAGGCCACACAGCTGGCCAATGGCAGAGCCGGGACTCCCAGCTCATATTCTTTGCAATAAACCATGCTGCCCCCTGGCCTAGTAAACAAGCTTAGACTAGTAATAAAAATGAAAGGTGAAGTTTAAACCTCAGATATCTACCCAAACAGTGCCAGATCAAATCTAAATGTAAATATTTTCTCTTTTCTGGTTAAAGATCATTCATTTTTAATAGTGTACACCAAAGCTTGAGGATGGTAAACTGGGTAGCCTAATGTTTTAATGTTCCTGGCAACACATTTTTCCCTATTTTCTCCTATTGAAAATAAGTCTGTTAGAATATTTCTTTTCCAAAACATTGCTATGATTTTACAAAAGGGCCTAATATAAGCTAGTCAAGATTTAAATGATACTTTGAAACAGCAGCATAATTTTACCACTTTACAGCTAAATTAGGCTGGTGCAAATAATTTTTTTAGGTGTTTTCGAACTCACCAAGCAGATTGGATGCGTTTTCAGTTTTGTCCATGGGATCTGAAAAACAAGACAATCAAATCGCTTTTTTTGAAGTGATTCACTGAAAAATATCCAAAGAAGAATAAGGTGTAAAACCAGGATATTTATCTTTTACATTGGGAAAACTAAATTATAACTATTTTCCTTTATCACGTTTTAATTAGATGATATAGGAGATGACTAGAGGGCACATTTTTAATGTCCTGTCCCACCTCCGTCTAAAACTAATCTCTTATGATAGCTGGAACTAAATAACTAGCTGACTCAATCAGGGTTTTGGTCCCTGGATCTAGTTTTTGGGTGGTAGAAGATGGGAAAAATGAGAGATTACTGGAAAACTGTTACAGAGAAAGAATATTTTGGGGACCAAGAGAAAAGAATCACATGTCACAGGAATATCTCAAACTGACTTGAAATGAGATCCCCCACAACAGAAATTTACTGCTGTCTCTGTTGGATAAGGAATGCTATGTAAGAAAGACCTAACGTATAAACAAAACATACATCAACAACTAAATCTATTTTCATTTGCTCTCAATTCTATTCATGAAGACCAAAAACTATTGATAGATAAAAAAAAATATGACCACTCTTTTGAAACTACTTTGGATATAAAAATAATTTGTTATGAGTCATTAATCTTCACCATTAATGGTCTTCAAGTATGAAGGACAACTATGTCTGTATATACATACACCTACATACTAGTTTTCAAAGGAAAAGATTTATTTTAAAAGGTGTATGGGAGGGAAGGGAATGAAAAAAAGGAAAATGAAATTGTTACCCGAATGGATGCTTTATTGCAAAAGACTTTGTTGATTGCAAGCCATGTTGGCAAATCCAGCATGTTTTGGAGAACCTCTTCATCCAGTTCTAAATTGGTCAGCTGGCCTTCTCCTTTTAGTGTGCTTAGGTTTATCTTGTCAGGGGATAAGTTTTTGGTGAATCTGAAGGGAGAAAATACAAGATATGTGAACACTGAGCAATTTCTGCTATCCAGCCAGCCAAGCCAGGCAGCAAAGAGAACCGTTCACCAGAACTGGGTGCCATGTGCGCTGACAGCGGCCACGGGTAGACTGCCCACTGAGTAGGGAAAAGCCGGACAAGGGGACGCGGGTGGTTCCCTGGCCACGGACTAGGCCTACTAGTGCGTCCCCACAAGGCTGGAGAAGACTCGCCCCCCTCCCCCCCCCAGAGTGGCTGAGCAGTGACACGGTGCAGGAGGAAGAGTTGAGTGAGATGGCTACCAAAGCGGGCGCTGTACTTTGCAACCTCTGACACTCCCCCTTTTCCCAATGAAAAGAACCAGTAATAAATACATTCTCTCTCCCCATCTTCTTTTCTCATCTACCTTCTCTCCCATTTTTCTCTCTCCTTTACTCTCTCCCAGTGCAAGTACAATGTTAACTTTAAATTCTTCCTCTTAGTATTATTTCAGAATTACACCTTCACAATTAAGTATATTATGTCAGTGTGGGTTTCAACTGTTCGAGTGGCTCTTCACATACTCAAAGATGGCTCAAAGATTCTTTTGTTAGGCATTTCTGAACAAAGAGGCTGCCTATCTCAGCAAGAGAGGATCCTATTACAGAATATACTAAGTAATAACTATGTAATGCAACACTTCAACCAGAAAGCTTCAGATGAGCCAATGCTTTGGATATTCTCCCACAAAATGGTCACTTTGGCCACTTGATCCCTTACAAAGGAGGAGTTTACAATGTTTGAGTTATTTCTAGAGGAAATGCAAGTCCCCATTTAGCAGAAGTTTAGGCTATCTGGTTTGCAAACAGTTTCAGCTACCACTGAACAGTAAATTCCCTCTCTTGATGATGCCAGTTCCTCAGACTAATAGGCAACATGCTTAGGAGCCTCTTGCAAAGCTCTCCCTGGATTCCTAGCAGAACTGCCTTGGGTTAATATTATTAGCAAACAGCCCTCACTCTATATCAACCTATACCCATAATTATTTATGAGTGTTTACTGTGTACCTAGTACTAGATTAAGGGCCCGGAAGAAAACAATAGAGGAAAAGACAGTTCCTGTCCTCACAGCGCTTCAAATCAATCCATCAATGGCATTTATTGAATGTGCAGAGCACAGAACTAAGCGCTTGGGAGAGTACAATCCAAGAGAATTATCAGACATGTTCCCTGTTCATAAAGAGTTTTCAAACCAGAAGGGTAGCTCTTAATCCAATAAGTAATCATCTGCCTGTCAACTCTGTTGAGGAAATGGTTAACCCTGAGGATGGAAAACAATGACTGTTGAGAGGGACAGATTTATGATTTACAAAACAAGATAAGGGAGCTAGGTTAGAATGGGGCTCTGTAAAGGTATGTGTGAAGGGGTAGAGATGGACTAAAGAAGGAATATAAAGCTAGCACATATGTACTAAAGGACTGGTTATGAGGACTAGCATATGCCCAGTGGAAAAATTAGGATAAGGATCGCCCATAGCTCCTCGCATAAGTCGTGACCCAACTGGACAAAGAACACGGTCTAACGTTCAAACCATAAAAAGGGATATCCGGAGGAGGGATGAAAGAGGAGGAACTGGGATGATGGTGAAAGAGCTAAGGCGGACCAGGCAGGACCAAGAAGGACATAATGAGGGAGAGAGGGATCTGAAATTTTGGTATTGTGTGCCTATAACTCATGCCCCTACAGCCAAGTAATAAATCTCTGACTCGGAATAAATATGCCAGGGAACTGCGCTTGGCAAGAAAACTCTGCTGACCAGAATTGCACTCCCTTTGCTATCTTAGCAAAGGGTTCTTTGGGTTCTTAGTACAGTATTCTGCCCGCAGTAAGTGCTCGATAAATGGTATTGATTCATTGCCTGATTAATTGGGGTTCAGCCAAACAAGTACAGGCCAGGATTCCCTGTGATTCCCACTCCTTCCAATTCCGTACAGATGACCCCAGGGCTTCACTCAGGTCATCTGTGTGACTCTGTGTACAAAGTGCTGATCAGTGCTGGTCACTGCTGACTCCTAATTAGTTATAAATGATGACTCACTGGCAACTTGCATTCTCCAAGCAAGATCCCAACTCCGGCCAACTGTCTGCTGCGTGGCCTTGGGCAACCCACATAACTTCTCTGAGCTTCAGTTACCTCATCTGGAAAATGTGGATTAAGAACTGTGAGCCCCAAGTGGGACAACCTGATTATCTAGCACCTACCCCACTGCTTAGAACAGTGCTTGACACATAGTAAGCGTTTAACAAATGCCATAATTATTACTATTTCAGCAGAACTTCTCGTATATCAATAAACTACTCTCTACATGAAATTGTTCATCTTTTGAGTGAATTATTTCAGAAGAGAATGTCACTTAGTGACCTTAGAGAAGTACTTATTATGAATAAAATAGTAATATATATGCAAAAATACATCCAAACAAAAATAGACTAACTGGAAAAAAGAACAGCTCATTCACTGGCCCAGTTACCAATACAGCTTCCATAGGAATTACTTTTAGCTAAATGTAAAGGATCAACCTGGAATGAACACTTTATGCTGTCTTGTAATGTGTTAAAGCCAGAATGTGAATATGCTTGAGGCTAATGATATTTTCATTACTTAAGAAGTTTATGAAACTATTTATCAGTCTGTAAATATTAGTACTATGATATCTGTGGATCTCAAGAGATGGACAAAAAGAATAGAATATTTCACAAACTATCACTTTCACACAGACCCCCATAATAAAAATTATTTAAAATACAATGTCAGTGGTAGGATTCCTTTAATAGGATCTAATGATCAGAGTTTGATTAGTTCCGTTTTTTACTCAATATTTTATAGTCACCACAACCTGAGTCCTTCCAGTGAACCTACTTTAAGATAAATCAATAAGAAATGGGGAAAATGGGAAAAAAATTGATAAGAATTCCTCTAGTTTTACAGCCCTCTAATGCTGTATGTGCATAATAAATGCTGTTGCTGCTGTTTGTGATGTAGTTCCAGATTTGCTTAATTTAAAAACTCAATGTTTTAAGTACTTCCTTAACTAATAGCCTGGGACCTTAGATAGTAATAGCATTTATAAAGTGCTTACTGTATAAGGAACACTGTACTCAATACTGGGAAAGATTACACAAATGGAAATTTGACATGGTCCCTGTGTTACTTAAAAATGAGACATTTTCAAGTCGCTCTAATCTGAAACAATAGAAAAAGTAAGATGAAAAGGAAAGGCCCAAGGAGAGCAAGATGATGTAAAGATAGGAGCAAAGCAGAAAAAGAAAGAGGGAGAGAGAAGGACAAAGGGGGAAAAAAAACCCAAGAGAGGCAAGGGCAGAGGCATGAAGAGAAAATCTCCGTTTCCAAGGCCTTCTCTACTGCTTCTGCCCAGGTTGAACGAGTTCCGGACAGGAAAATTTACCTCGTGTCCTGAGTCACACTGCCATGGGGCTGTTGGGTTTTCTCAGAGGGTTGTGGCCAAAATTCCCAGTTTACACCTTGCACAATTATGGACTCAGAGACCCAGAGTTTGCAGTTTGGGAACTCGGTACCCAGAAAGAGAGATCTAGGCTCACAGACCTGCAGTTTGCATGACAGAGGTAGGAGTCTTTCCCTGTCTTCTCTCACAGCCCCTTTCTTCCAACCTGGGAGCACACTTCTTCCCCTACTTGACCGACAAGGTATGATGATCCTTTTTTGGCTACCTTTTGGGGCAAAAAATATGTCCTAAAGAACCTAATGTGGAAGATGAGTCAGTCGCCCAAATATTGGGACTGTCCTATCTCTACTGATCATGTGGTAACCTTATTTTGGATCTTCCTTGGTTGAAATCTGTGTCCTTAGAATTGATGTGAAAAGACTCAAACCTCCAGATTGAGAAGGCAAGGTGGTATAACCTGGTGTGCACTGGCTATCAAAACAGGCCACTGTGCCGCCGCAAGGTCTGGTTACCAATATTTTAGGCATATGCCTACATGGCATTCACTGAGCCATCCTGTCACCTCCTTCTGAACAAAAAATTTCATTCCAGCCAGATCTTTGCACATTCTTCCACGATTTCTGCTTTTGATGTGTAAAAATAACCTAATTAAAATATCAAGTCAATTCCCCAGTTTTCTTGTCAAATCCTTAATTTTGAGGAACATTTCAAAATGACACAGTATCCCCCCCAGAAAACAATGCTGTCAAAGCATCGTTAAAAACTAATTTTAAAAAGTAAATACTTCCTCTTTCACCTTGAAGAATCAAAAGGAAGGGTGAATTTAGTCTACTGCCAACCTTTCCTAATTTTAACCGCAATTTTCGAAGTCATCTAAAAATAATTGACAAAAATTTTAATCTCCTCTATGCAGTAGCAATTAATAACTTAAAAGTTAACTTAATAAATTAGAGCTCCAAACTCTATCATGATGAATGGAAGACTAGATCAAAGATATTCACACAAGGACATCCAAAGAGAGTTTTTAAACTTCACAAAGTAGAGCTAACAGATCTCAGCCGGTGTAAGTAGATCAAACAATTTTTACTGACCACAAAAGGGTGACCGATTTATAAAGTCATAATGAAATAGCAACTTCAGCCTATAGAGGAGCTCCCAAGATCATGCATCTGCATATTCACGTTGAAGAAAATGACACCCCTAAGTACACCAGGAACGAACATCATAACCCCCAAAATGTCTTCTTAAAGGGACTGAATACTGACTGCTAGCAATCTATCCAAAATGCCGGGGAAGGGAGGAATTACCTGAGGGCAAGGGATTCAGATAAAAGGCCCCCCCATTCCTGGTGAAAGCAAGAGGTCAGTTGCCATGGTTTCTGAGATGCTTCTGGTACCACTGTGGTGATTAGGGAACTCACAGCAAACCAATCTCCACCACAGCCAGCAGGGATCACTGCAGGGAATGGGGACACGGGGGACACATAAAGGAGCAAGTTTAAAGAGAGGGTGGGAGAGGGAAAGGAGTGATACAATGAAAGAAATTTAGCTCCTGGGCAATTAAACACACAGTAATATTTATTCATGCTATAGCAAAGGAAATAAGTGTTTACATTTTAAATTAAGTGATTTCATATGGCGAGGATTTGCAGTCACCATTTTAATCGGGAAAGGCTAAAAGCTACAATATAAAACAATATAAATAGAAAACAATATAAAACAATACTGACATACAGCTTTGAAAAATGATACTGTAATGAACGAGAGAGAGACTCTGGAGCTATATGAAGATGGACTGCAAATATTAAATACTACATCAATTCACAGCTAATAGTAAGTTTTATGTTAGTAATGAACTCGGTATTTTGCAGAGCTATTTACTCCTGAACCTTAAGAACCATGTAAGCCTAAATCACCAAAAACTACAGTGAGACAAAGTATGGACAAACAAGCAAGTCACGATGCAGGAAGCCAATCAGGCGGAGAAGATGTTGGAAAGCACGCTAAATGACTTTATTAATACAGAGTTCTAATGCCATATTAGCTGCCAATCCATTGTTTCCCCACTCTTTTGCAGTTTCTGTGAATTCAGACCAGCTGTGGATTACTGCCTCCCTCAGGGGATACCATACCCATTATGTTGGAATCAAGGCATAATCCATAAGAAGAAAGATATAGAAAACTGAAAAATCTGAGATTTTTCAAAACACAATAATTTAAAAATACAAAATAATGCAATATAAAAAAACATCTTGGAGCTAGAAGTCTGCCCACCTACTGAATCTACCAGGGTAAGTACTGTCCCTCTAAATGCTTTCATTCTTAGAGAAGCAGCATGGTTTAGTGGAAAAAGTGAGCGACTGTAAATCAGAGGACCCAGGTTCTAATCCTGGCTCTACCGCTTGACTCCTTCATTTAACTTCTCTGTGCTACAGTTTCCTTATCTGTAAAATGAGGGTTCAGGGCCTATTCTCCTTCTAACGTAGCCTGTGAGCACCATGTACGCTGATGATCTTGCATCTGTCCCAGTGTAAGCACAGTGAATGGCACAGAGTAAGCCCTTAAACATTAAAGGAGGTACACACTTAGGGATGCAATAATTTTTTTTCAGGTTTTTCATAACATTTCATTACCCACAAACCTACCACAGTGCTTTCACTTACATCCCCCAAAACAGGTCTACTCACCATCAAGAATCTACAAAAATATGAGTGCAAAAAATACTGCCAAAAAGAAGACCAGAGCCTTGTCCTCGTCTAATTTTTAGCACATCCCCAGACCCTAGCAAGATTTCCACAGTGAGAAGAGCCTCCTCACCAATCTCTCTGCCTCCAGCCTCTCTCCTCTTCAGTGTCTACTACGTTCTGATTCTGGAAGCAATCCTTCTTGCTTAATTGATTCTTTTCTGAAACATCATTTGGCTCTCAGCTCTGCATATTCACGTTCAAGAAAATGACACCCCTAAGTACACCACAAACAAACATCAGACCCCCCAAAATGTCTTTTTAAAGGAACTGAATACCGACTGCTAGCAATCTATCCAAAATGCTGGGGAAGGGAAGAATTACCTGAGGGCAAGAAATTCAGCTAAAAGGCCCCCCATTCCTGGTGAAAGCAAGAGGTCAGTTGCCATGGTTTCTGAGATGCTTCTGGTACCACTGTGGTGGTTAGGGAATTCACAGCATTATTTTTTGCAATTCTTTAATTGTGGGAGCAGAGTCAGGTTTTTGGTTTTTTGGGTTTTCTTTTTTTAAGTGGTATTTGAAGCACATGCTATGTGCCAGGCACTGAACTGAGTGTTGGAGGAGACACAAGACAATCAGTTTTGAACACAGTCCATACCCCTCAAGGGGCTCACAGTCAATCCCCATTTTACAAATGAGGTAACTGAGGCACAGAGAAGCTAAGTGATTTGCTCAAGGTCAGAGAGCAGACAAGGGGCAAAGCTGGGATAAGAACCCAGGTCCTTCTGACTCCCAGGCCCGTGCTCTATTCACCAGGCTAGGCAGCCTCTTGGCTAGAGAGGTTGAAGGCACATGTATCTGCAAGGAGTTGACTCAAATCCAAGTTAGGAAAATAGTGGCCAAAAATTGTTGACGTGGTCATCCAAGTATTAACTGGAATCCTTGATACAATTTACCCAGAGTAACTAAGGAGGAAAAGGGTTTGAAAAAGTAAGGTAAGGCAGTCTATACTATACAGCTATTGCTTAAGCTAAGTACGTGTAACTCTTATCTATTTCACCTTGGAAAAATTTTTTAACTAATAATATGTGCAACTCTCATATGTAAATACGGTTAATAGTGCTATAAAATCTCAAAGTGAACATAGTACCTCTACTGGCTGCCTGCCAGTTACAACCCAATCACCTGCATTTATTAAGTGCTTACTGTGTGCAGAGCACTGTACTAAGACCTTGAGAGTACATTATAACAGTTGGTGGACTTGTTCCCCACCCACAAAGAGCTTACAGTCTAGAGGGAGAAAGCGAGTTGTATTCAGTGATTTTATTACAAAAGCACCTTATATTACTTATTGTAATTTATTCTTCATGACACCCCTGAAAGTTGGGGTCAGGTATTATGATCCCCATTTTAAAGATGGGGAAACCGAGGCAGGGAGTGGTTAAATGACTTGCCCAGTCACCCAGCAGGTAAGTAGAAGATCAGGAACTAGAACCTGAGACCTCCAACTTCCAAGGCTGCAGCTCTTCCACTAATCCACGCTGCCTCCTCAGTGTGACACATAGGAAAACCTACCAATAATTATTACCATTTTACTTTTTGAACTATGATCCCTTTCTCAAGTAGTCATATTTAAAATCAATGGTATTTACTGAGTGCTTACTATGTGCAGAGCACATTGGGAGAGTACAATACAAGAGAGTTAGCAAACACGTTCCCTGCCCAAACTAGCAAAATGTCCTCTACTTATTCCAGGAAAAAAAAAATCCTAGTGATAGTTCAATCACTCCCTAATCCCTAGTGATTTTTTCTTAATCCACGTTGTGGAAGAATCACCAAAGTTTATGAGCTTTAAAGGTGACTTGTTCAGGTTCTTCTGGTGAGGGAATGTTGTAAATCATTAACCTGGAATGAAACAACAAGAAACAGTGACCTCATTGAAAGATAATTCTATAATTAACCTGATTTAACCCCATACATTCCTAAGTACAAAAGAACGTAAGGTACGCCCAGTTCTCCCATAACACCGGGAGTTGCATTCCTGCCTGCATCGAAGAAATCTCACCACCTGGTTTCACCCATTCTGACGTCCTGACATGCATCCAAGTCATTTCTTTCAATCCTGTGGGCTGCAATAACTCAACAGGTTTGTGTTGTCAGGCAAACGTTCCCTAATGCCATAACAAGGTTCCAGCCAAAATGTGTACTGAAGACACATGTTATGGCAGAACTGAATGTCTCCTGCCTCCTTTCTACTTCATAAGCCCTATTTATAAATCCACACTTTCCTCTCTAGGGGGTCTTCTCACCGTCTGTCGCTCTCTCTCTCACCGCTCCCATTTCTAGCCTCTTGCTCATTCATGCCTTAATGTACCTGGAACTCCCACTTTAAATCTGCCAGACCACAACTCTCCTCCTTGAAGGTCCTTCTAAGATCCCATCTCCTCCATGAGGAATTCCTTGATTAAATCTTCTCCTCAGGTCACATCTTCCCAACTACGACCACGGGCACTAGTGCTCACAACTAGCCATAGCACTTCTTATGCATATACCAATTTATATAGTCTACTATTTAAGTAATTATGAATTCGTTGTTCTATCTTTCCAATGTTTTCCTCCTAATTGTACGTGCCTTTATCTGCCTTCCCAGGTGGACTATAAGTTCTCTGAGAGCAGGGATTGTGTCCTTTACCTCCACTGTATTCCCCCAAGTGCTTAGAACAGTGTTTGGCACACAGGAGACGCAAAATAAATCCCGCTGCTTGATAACGCCCCTTTCCAGTGTTTCCTCTCCCTGATAAATTAGAGAAACTGCATGGCCTAGTGGGAAGAGCACAGGCCTGGGAGTCAGGAACTGGAAAAAGTGGCATTTCTCCTACCTGCCTTCGCTCCTAATTCACTCTAAGCCTACGAGCAGCTAGATTCTCCCACAAGATACAGTCGGCAGCTCCCACTTGCCCCCAAACCACAGAGCTTGCCGGAACTGACTCCACTTTAGCTGGAAGTGGTGGGACCTGAAGTGAATGAAATGGAGGGCCAGATTCAGCCCACGAGCCAAACCTTGTCACAGAGACCTCCATTTACGGTTCATTCAGGTAGTAACTTCTTAAATGGGCCCGATCTAAGGTTGCCATGAAGCTCTTTGCAAGTGTTTTGTGGTTTAAACCTCCGGATGTGGCTTTGTAATAATATACTGGCTAGCGGAAGTTTTGAATGAAACAAGAATTGATCCAACATGTGGAGAATACAAGTAATAACACGGCCAGGATCAAACATCGAGATAGTTGTAAGGTATCACTGATTAGAACTTGAGTAGGACCAAGGTATCTCTTCTGTAAGCAGATGATTAGGTTGGAGATACTGGCACAGCTGCTGAACCTCAGACCCATGGATGGATTTTGTTCCTCATGACCTTCAACTTCAAATGTCACTAAAAAAATCAGCCCGTTTAGTCATTGGCATCGATGCAACGAATCTGCCCACTACCTTGAATCCCTATCCCTTCATCCACATTTGTCACTAAGTGAGTGTAGGAGAACTCTTTGGTTCTAGAGATAGGTGAGGCTCATTAGCTGCTCACTAAAGATCTGAGGGCTGTCAGCTTGTTAAGCCAAATCAGAGAAAGTCTGCAAAAGTAAAAAAAAAAAAAGACAATTGCTTTCTTTTATATATTGCATTCTACAAAGTCAGAGGCCAGATGAACCTATAGAGAGGCAGCTGTGGTCATCATGGACCTTTACAAAGAAACAGGACTCTGCAGTGGCAATCAGCTGGCTGCAGACGATTTCCAAGGATATAACTAGTTTTTGGAAGTCACTAATTTGCTCAGCTATCCAAAGGAGAAACGTGATGTGCCACTGAGGAATTTCTACTCTGGAACCAAAAACTTGTAAGCCTACAAGTGACCTATGAATTGGGGATTTAACCTATAGGAGCGCAGCTGAGTTTTTAACATAATAATAATAATAATGTTGGTATTTGTTAAGCACTGTTCTAAGTGCTGGGGTAGACACAGGGGAATCAGGTTGTCCCACGTGGGGCTCACAGTCTTAATCCCCATTTTACAGATGAGGGAACTGAGGCACAGAGAAGTTAAGTGACTTGCCCACAGTCACACAGCTGACAAGTGGGAGAGCTGGGATTCGAACCCATGACCCCTGACTCCAAAGCCCGTGCTCTTTCCACTGAGCCACGCTGCTTCTCTAAGGAAACATAAGAGTTTCCTTCCTGGCATTGGATACAATTTTTAAAGACAGGTCAAGACAGGTTATTTACTGAGCACTTACTGTGGGCAGAGCTCTGTACTAAGTGGTTGGGACAGTACATGTCAATAGAGCAGGAAGAACCAATCCCTGACCACAGTGTTCCAATTTTCCCTGGGGTCAGCCAGGCAGTCTGGTAGGGTTGTGTCCCCGCTGGCCTAATCAATACTCCTCCTGAACTAGGCTTCCAGTTGGCTCCCTACCAGAATCCGGGGGGGCCCAGCAGAGCAGGCAGTGGCAATTCCCCCAACCCCACCGAGGGATCCAGAACGCAGATTTTATCAGCAATGAAAGACCGGAGGGTCAGCGATCAGTAGTGTAGCTACCCTCCTGCCACTCAAAGTATGTGCCCCTTCAAGTGTAAAAATCACTGAATCACTAAGAGACTCTTTATTGCAGAGCAATTTCAAGTTACATAAAGGAACACGAACCTCGTGTTCAATTTTAAACATGTGGGTGGATATTTACTTTGGAAAAACAGACTTGGTGTTCCTAAATTTTAGATGTGTCTACATTTCTGATATTAAACAAATCTTATACCATCAAAAATAGACTGCTTGAATATAAAATTATCTTCTACATGCACAAGCATAACTACCTAGTCTTCTAGGCAATATTGAAGTCCTTAGCACTATGAAAGCCTTTTACCTTTCGAAAGGCCACCCACCACCTCTTCTTATAGATATTATCTGCTTTATTTGAAGATGACGTGGCAAAGTTAGAAGGGAAAGATTTTTTAGCACCACAGTCAAACTCAATCGCTCCGTCGCACTTACTGAGTGCTTGCTATGCGCAGAGCATTAGACTAAGCGCTCGGGCGAGTACGAGAACACGGAATCGGTGACCCTTTCCCTGCCCACCACGAGCTTCCAGTCTAGAGGAGGATCAAAGCCTGTTCGGTTTGAAAAGTGAAATCATTGACAAAAATAAAATGGCAATTTTGGTCATATAAATGCCATCGTGACCAGCTTTACATTCGATGCCTTTAAACGGAATACGTGGGCTGCCGATGCCCGACAAAGCAAAAGAGAATTAGCTGGCTTCCCGACTCCAGACAAAACTACCAGGAATTATTGCAGTAATCCTGTGATTTAAGAGACAAATATGGAGAAGCTATGAACCTAACAAGTTGCCAGCTTTACTGAGTCATACTCCAGACTAGAACCACCCTGTCAAATGGAAAGAATAACAGTTCTTGGGTGATCACATAAGCTGATTCTCAATTTCGGGACCCCGTCTTCCTTTAGAAGCCATTGCCTAACTTCGGGCTGACGTCGGCCCAGGTGACTCCAAAAACCATTTATGAAAATTAACCCCTCTGGTAATTAGTACAGTGCTCTGCACCTAGTAAGCGCTCAATAAATACTATTGAATGACTTCACCTTCACAAGGCCAGGGCAGGTGAGCAGGCTCGCCCGCTGAGGGGGCGTCCACCTGGAGGGTCGACGATCAAAATGAGCTGGATTCCACACCATAATGATAATTATGAGGGTATCTGTTAGGCGCTTACTAGGTGCCCTGGCACTGTTCTGGGCGCTGGGATAGATACAAGGCAACGAGGCTGCCCCGCATGGGGCTCACAGTCTTGATCCCCATTTTACAGATGAGGCAACTGAGGCACAGAAACAAAGTGACTGGCCCCAGGTCATGCAGCAGATAAGTGGCGGAGCCGGGATGAGAAGCCACGGCCTCCGACATCCCGGCCCAGGCCTTTATCCACCGGGTCATCTGCAATGGGATCAGCATGGTTCAGTGGAAAGAGCCCGGGCTGGGGAGTCGGAGGTCAAGGGCGCCGCCTGTCTGCTGTGTGACCTTGGGCAAGCCGCTTAACTTCTCAGTGCCTCAGTTACCCCATCTGTAAAATGGGCATTAAGACTGTGAGCCCCACGTGGGACAACCTGATCACCCTGTATCCTCCCCAGGGCTTAGACCAGTGCTTTGCCCATTGTAAGCGCTTAATAAATGCCATCATTATCATTTGACGAGAGGGTATTTTTGATGACCTGAAATCAATCGGC
The DNA here is from genome assembly GCF_004115215.2 of Ornithorhynchus anatinus. NCBI lineage: Eukaryota > Metazoa > Chordata > Mammalia > Monotremata > Ornithorhynchidae > Ornithorhynchus > Ornithorhynchus anatinus. The sequence goes on from NC_041741.1 coordinate 37,497,708, forward strand.
CCATCGATCCGGCGCTGAGAACAGTGCTTGCCCCAGAGTGAGCGCTTAACGAATGCCATCATTGTTACCATGATGGGGCGGTGATTCTCGAGCTGGACTCCAGGGCTTGGAGGAGGGGGTTTTCTTTCGCCTGGGGGGCCATCAAGGTGGGAGGCTTCCTCAACCGGTAGGCGACAGGGTCCCCTGGGAACAGCACCCGAGAGCTCACCTCCTCCAAGAGGCCTTCCCAGACTGAGCTTCCCCTTTTCCCTCTGCTCCTTCTCTGCTCCCCCTCCGCCCTCTGCTCCCTCCCCCTTGCCCCCTTCACCTTCCCTCAGCTTAGCCCCCTTTCCCTCTGCTCCTCCCCCTCCCCTCAACACTGTGCTCATTTACATATATTTTTATTACACTATTTATTTTGTTAATGAGGTGTCCATCCCCTTGATTCTACTTTCGTGATGATGTCTTGTTTTTGTCCGTCTGTCTCCCCCCATTAGACTGCGAGCCCGTCATTGGGCAGGGATGGTCTCTATCTGTTGCCCAATTGTCCATTCCAAGCTCTTAGTACAGTGCTCTGCACATAGTGAGCGCTCAATAAATACTATTGAATGAATGAATGAATCAATCAATCAATCAATCCCGGGGGGAGGGGACTGTAAGGAGCGCTTACTAGGCCATCGACCCTTGGCCCACGTCCTCCCGCTGTCCTGGAATGTCCTCCCTCCTCACCTCCGCCAAACTCACTCTCTTCCCCTCATCAAAGCCCTCCGGAGAGCTCCCCTCCTCCAGGAGGCCTGCCCAGACTGAGCCCCCTTTTCCTTCTGCTCCCCCTCCCTCATTCATTCATTCAACCAATCGTATTTATCGAGCGCTTACTACGTGCAGGGCACTGGACTAAGCGCTTGGAATGGACAATTCGACAACAGATAGGGACCATCCCTGCCCAACGACGGGCTGACAGCATAAACGCTAATAATGTTGGTATCGGCTCAGCGCTTACTATGTGGGCAGCACTGTTCTAATTGCTGGGGGTGATACAAGGTAATGAGGATGTCCCACGTGAGGGTCACCGTCTTAATCCCCATTTTACAGATGAGGTCACTGAGGCCCAGAGAGGTGAAGTCACTTGCCCAAAGCCACACAGCAGACAGGGATTAGAACCCACGACCTCTGACTCCTAAATCCGGGCTCTTTCCACCGAGCCACGCTGGCCCTCCCACCCTCTAGCCTTCCCCCTTCCCCTCCTCTCACTGCTGTGCTCACTGGTATATATTATTATCCCATTTATTTTGTTAATGAGGTCTATCACTTCACTTCTCTGGGCCTCAGTGACCTCATCTGCAAAATGGGGATGAAGACTGTGAGCCCCACGGGGCACAACCTCATGACCCTGTATCTCCCCCAGCGCTTAGAACGGTGCTCGGCACAGAGTAAGGGCTTAACAAATACCAACATTATTATTATTATTATTAAAATGGGGATGAAGACGGTGAGCCTCACGTGGGACAAGCTCATGACCCTGTCTCTCCGCCAGCGCTTAGAACAGTGCTCTGCACAGAGTAAGAGCTTAACAAATACCAACATTATTATTATTATTAAAATGGGGATGAAGACGGTGAGACTCAAGTGGGACAACCTCATTCCCCTGAATCTCCCCCAGGGCTTAGAACAGTGCTCTGCACAGAGTAAGGGTTTAACAAATACCAACATTATTATTATTAATTAAATGGGGATGAAGACGGTGAGGCTCACGTGGGACAACCTCATGACCCTGTCTCTCCCTCAGCGCTTAGAGCAGCGCTCTGCACAGAGTAAGGGTTTAACAAATACCAACATTATTATTATTATTGAAATGGGGATTAAAACGGTGAGCCTCCCGTGGGACATCCTGATGACCATGAATCTCCCCCAGGGCTCAGAACAGTGCTCTGCACAGAGTAAGAGCTTAACAAATACCAACATTATTTATTATTATTATTATTAAAATGAAGATGAAGACGGTGAGCCTCACGTGGGACAACCTCACTCCCCTGAATCTCCCCCAGGGCTTAGTACAGTACTCTGCACAGAGTAAGGGCTTAACAAAGACCAACATTATTATTAATTAAATGAGGATGAAGACGGTGAGCCTCACGTGGGACCACCTCATGATCCCGTCTCTCCCCCAACGCTTAGAACAGTGCTCTGCACCGAGTGAGCGCTTTTAACAAATGCCAACATTATTATTATTATTATTATTATTTAATTATTATTTAATTATTATTAAAAGGGGGATGAAGACGGTGAGCCTCCCGAGGGCCAACCTGATGACCCTGAATCTCCCCCAGGGCTTAGAGCAGTGCTCTGCACCGAGTAAGGGCTTAACAAATACCGATATTATTATTATTATTATTAAAATGGGGATGAAGACGGTGAGCCTCACGTGGGACAAGCTCATTCCCCCGTCTCTCCCCCAGCGCTTAGCGCAGCGCTCTGCACCGAGTGAGCGCTTTTAACCCATACCTCATTTTGTTAATGAGGGCTATCACCCATTAACCAATACGAACACTACAATGATGATCGCATCTCCCTTGCTTCCGTTTATCTTGATGATGCGGTGTGGTTTTGCTCCCTTGGGCTCGGCCGTCCGTCTCGACCGGGAGCCCGTGGTGGGGCCGGGATGGTCCGTGGGGCCCGCTCGCCTCAGCCCCGCGCTCCCTCCGCAAAGAGTAAGCGCTCCATAAATACTCCTCGAGGAATGAATGAAGGACTGAGCCATCCCGGGAGAGAGGATCCCGGGGAGGGAGGGCAGACGGGGAGACAGACAGACAGACACAGACAGAGCGTGAGGCGGCGGCGGCCGCCCCGCCCGCCCCGCCCGCCCCGCCCGCCCTTTCTCTGTCTCTCCGTCTCGCCGTTTCTCTGCGACTGACCTGGAGAGGTGCTTGAGGATCTGCTTCTTGATGATCCCGGCCATGGTGGCGGGGCAGGGCGGTGAGGCCGGGAGGGCGCCGGGAGCCGGAGCCGGAGCGGGAGCCGCTGCAACCACCGCCCCCGCCGATGCCCCCGCCGCGCCGCCTCATCTCCGCTCAGCCCGCCGCCGCCCACGGCGCCGCCCGCCACGCCGACGCCGACGCCGACGCCGCCATCTTCATTGCACCATCACCTAGAGACCGCCCGCGGGGACCACCGGCCTCGGCCACGCCCCCTTCGCCTCAAGCCCCGCCCCCTTGACCTCCTCCCTGCCTGGCCTCTTGGCCTCGAGCCCCGCCCCCTCTCCGCCTCCCAGCCTGTCCTCTTCTCACCCCCATTTCCTCAAGCCCCGCCCCTCTCCTCCTCCCATCCCGTCCCCTTCTCCTCAAGCCCCGCCCCTTCTCTTCAAGCCTCGCCCCTCTCCTCCTCCCATCCCGTCCCCTTCTCTTCAAGCCCCGCCCCTTCTCCTCACCCCCTTCTCCTCAAGTCCCGCCCCTTCCCCTTCCCCCCCCCATTTCCTCCAGCCCCGCCCCCTCTTCTCACCGCCATTTCCTCAAGCCCCGCCCCTTGGCCTCAAGCCCCTCCAGCCTGTCCTCTTCTCCTCAAGCCCCGCCCCCTTCGCCTCAAGCCCCGCCCCTCTCCTCCTCCCAGCCCGTCTCTTCTCCTCGAGCCCCGCCCCCGAGCCCCTCCCCTTCAGATCAAGCCCCGCCCCTTCTCCCCCCCATCACCTCAAGCCCAGCCCCTTCTCACGCCCCGCCCCCTTCCCCTCACGCTCCGCCCGTTTCTTCAAGCCCCGCCCATATTTCCTCAAGCCCCGCCCCCTCCTCCTCAAGCCCCGCCCCCTCCTCCTCACGCCTCGCCCCCCTCCCCTCCTCGCAGCTTCCCCCCTTAGAGAAGCAGCGTGGCTCAGTGGAAAGAGCCCCGGGGCTGGGGAGTCGGAGGTCATGGGTTCGAATGCCACTCCACCGCTTCTCAGCTGTGTGACTGTGGGCAAGTCATTTCACTGCTCGGGGGCCTCGGTTCCCTCCTCTGGAAAATGGGGCTGCAGACTGCGAGCCTCACGTGGGACAACCTGATGACCCTGCATCTCCCCCAGCGCTTAGAACAGCGCTCTGTGCATAGTAAGCGCTTAACAAATACCAACATTATTATTATTATTAAGTCACTTCACTGGGCCTCAGTGACCTCATCTGTCAAATGGGAATTAACTGTGAGCCTCACGTGGGACAACCTGATGACCCTGTATCTTCCCCAGCGCTTAGAACAGTGCTCTGCACAGAGTAAGTGCTTAACAAATACCAACATTATTATTATTATTATTCTCCTCACGCCCCACCGAAGCAATGTGGCTCAGTGGAAAGAGCCCGGGCTGGGGAGTCGGAGGTCGTGGGTTCTAATTCCGGCCCCGCGCTTGTCATCTGTGTGACCTTGGGCAAGTCACTTCCCTTCTCTGGGCCTCAGTTACCCCATCTGTAAAAAATGGGCACTAAAACTGTGAACCCCACGTGGGACCACCTGATGACCTTGTACCTAACCCAGCGCTTAGAAGAGTGCTTGGCACAGAGTGAGCGCTCAACAAATACCAACCGTATTATTTCCTCACGCCCCTCCCATTTTTCCCTCAAGCTCCACCCCCTTCTCCTCACACCAGCTTCAGGTTACCACCGTCCCATAGCATTAATAATAATAAGGTTGGTATTTGTTAAACGCTTACTATGTGCAGAGCACTGTTCTAAGCGCTGGAGAGGATTCAAGGTGATCAGGTTGCCCCATGTGGGGCTCACGGTCTTCATCCCCATTTTACAAATGAGGTCACTGAGGCACAGAGAAATGAAGTGACTTGCCCAAAGTCACATGGCTGCCAAGCGGTGGAGGGGGGATTTGAACCCATGACCTCTGACACCCAAGCCCGGGCTCTTTCCACTGAGCCACGCTGCATTATCATCAATGCTATTTATTGCGCGCTCACTGTGGGTAGAGAGCACTGTTCTAAGCGCCTGGGTGACTACAATAGGCAAGTCACTTGCCATCTCTGTGCCTCAGTTACCTCATCTGTAAAATGGGGAATAAAACCGTGAGCCCCATGTGGGACATGGACGGTGTCCAACATGATTAGCTTGACTCTACCCCAGCGCTCAGTACAGTGTCTGGCACATAGTATGTACTTAACAAATAACATTCATTCCATCAGTCATATTTATCGAGTGCTTACTGTGTGCAGAGCACTGTACTAAGTGCTTGGAAAGTACAATTTGGTGTAAAAAAAGGAGATTTCAGTCTCTGTTATCTCTCCCTCTCCAAGTCCTGCCTCAGTCTAGACTCCCCCAGGGTCCTCTAAATTTGGGCTTCTGCTCCTCACCCACATCCTCTAGAGCCTTATTTAGACCTTCAGCAGCAGCAGCAGCAGCAGTAGCATCAAATGTATTTATTGAGTGCTATGTGCAGAGCACTGTACTCAGCACCTGGGAGAATACAACAGAGTTGGCCCATATGTTCCCTGCCCACAAAAGGCCTTCAAGTTTTTCCATTCATTCAATCGTATTTATTGAGTATTTTCTGTGTCCAGAACGCTGTACGATTAACAGCACTCAGGAGAGTATAATCTAACAATAAACAGACACGTTCCCTGGCCACAACGAGGTTACAGTATAGAGGATGAGCTAAGTTCCTCTTTCCTACCTAGCTCCCCTTTCCTTTCTGACTTTTATGTCTCTGATTCTGTTTTTTCCCCCTCGAACCCTGGTGGGGGAATTCATAGTGTCACCAAGGGAGGAAGGAAGAGTTGAATTGATGGACGAGTTCGGCTGCCGAGCGTCCCAGTGAGGTCTCCCAGTTAAAGGGAGGCAATTGGCAGGCACAGAGGCCTGAAATTAACCAGAGAAGCACACATTCTCTCCAGGGATAGGGATGAGTCTCCCCACTTTCCTTCAACATTCAAATCATTTAAAAGCATACGAGTTAATAGTACTAGGCAATTTTCATTTCCACCCCGGAATACACGTGTGAAAGCTAGATAAATGGGACTAGGGAAAGAAGATTGTCCATAACAACATTTTCAATAGGCTGGGAAATGCAAAATGAAGATGGTGATTATTGTGAATTTTTGCTTTAAGGGAATAAATCACACACAAAAAGAGCAGATTTACAGCTATTGGGAAAAAACTGGGCTCTGTTGTTTTATCACTTTAGTGCATTTGGAAGTTGCGCTAACAAAAAACGTGACAGTAATTATGGAAGCGTTGGCTTTTATCCAATACCCGCTTAGAGAGAGCTTGGAAAAGTGTAACAGCACAGGACGCGTTGTCTATCTCACCACCGACTCTTGCCCTTGTCTTGCCTCTGGCCTGGAATGCCCTCCCTCTTCTTACTTCATATCTGACGATCACTTTCCCCTCCTTTGAAGTCTTATTAAGGGCACATCTCCACCAAGCAGCCTTCCCCAACTGAGCCCTCATTTCCTCTTCTCCACTCCCATCTGCATCATCCTTGCAGTTGGATTCGCACCCTTTATTCACCTCCCCTCAGTCCCACAGCACTTATGCACAGATCCAAAATTTATCTATTTATATTAATGTCTGTTTCCCCCTCTACACTGTAAACTCGTTGTGGGCAGGGAACGTTTATACCAATTCTGTTATACTGTACTTTCCCAAGCACTTAGTACAGTGCTCTGCACATAGTAAGCACTCAGGAAATACGGATGATTGATTGATTGTGTACCCACCCACAAGCGGCCGACACTCTAATGGAAGGCAGACATAAAAAATTTTTTACCAGTAAAGGAATCAAAAATATGGAACTGAAAGTACAAGTGACTATATAAAGACATATGTCGGGGCTAATGACTCATAAAAGTGAATATATAAAATGAGGATCCATATAAGTGAATTCATAAGTGCCAGAGGTAACAGTTGAGTTAATATGATTCAGAATGGGAAATTATGAGAGAAAGCTTATTGGATGACGTGGAATTTTAGAAAAGCTTTGAAGGTGGGGAGGATTGAGGTCTGGTGGACTTATCCTCATTATTATTAATCATTATAATAATAATATTTGTTAAGCGCTTACTATGAGCCCAGCACTGTACTAAGCTCTGGGGAAGATTCAAGATAATTAGGCCCCACATGGAGCTCAAAGTGTAACGTAGGAAGAAGCACAGGTATCGAATCCCCATTTTGCAGATGAGAGAACTGAGGCACAGAGAAGCTAAGTGACTCGCCCAAGGTCTTATAGCAGACAAGTGGCACAGCCAGGATTAGAATCCAGGTCTTTTGACTCCGGGCCTGCGCTCTTTCCACTAGACCAAGCTGCTTCTCATGCTGGTGGGGGGGGGGATGGAGATCCAGGCCGGAGAAGCAGCATGAGCAAAGGACCAGTGGAAGGCAAGATATAAATAAAATAAATTGTGGTATTTGTTAAGCGCTTACTATGTGCAAAGCACTGTTCTAAGTGCTGGGGGATACAAGGTGATCAGGTTGTCCCAAGTGGGGCTCACAGTTTTAATCCCCGTTTTACAGGTGAGGTCACTGAGGCACAGAGAAGTTAAGTGACTCGCCCAAAGTCACACAGCTGGCAAGTGGCAGAGCCGGGATTAGAACCCACGACCTCTGACTCCCAACCCCCGGCTCTTTCCACTGTGAGAGGTGAGAAGGTGAGCTTGAAAAGTATGAAGAAAGTGAGCTAGGGAGAGTGGATGAGCATACAGTAAATTTCTCAAGGACAGGGATCTGGTCTATTAATTCTCCTGTACTCTCTCAGGCGCTCGGTACAGTGCTCTGCACACAGTTGGCCCTCGATAATGTTTATCGATCATTGATTGAGGGGCTCTGGGGAATGTTTTGGAGTAGGAATTGGCAGGACTTGATGGGGGAACTAAACGGCAGTGAGGAGGCAAGGATGAACCAACGCCGCAGGCTTCAGAGACAGGGAGAATGGGGATGTTACAGAGAGAGATCGAAGCTGGGAGGAACGGAAGGTAGATGAGAAGTAGAAATGGAGGGTGGATGAGAAGTTCACTTTGGTAACAATCCAGAGGAAGAAGAGCCAAGATTGCACTGCAATTGTGAAATAGAAGTATGCCAACAACAGTTTAACAGGAGCTATTAAGAAAGTAGGAAATTGTCCTAAGTTGTTGTTGCCCTGCGTGTATGATATCAAATCAAGCATCCTAGAAGGAAATCAGAAGCTAAGAAACTGAAGCCTGGGAAGGCTGCCTTGGAGATAACATAACAGTAGAGAAGCAGCATGGCTCAGAGGAAAGAGCACGGGTTTAGGCGTCAGAGGTCGTGGGTTCTAATCCCGGCTCCACCACCTGCCAGCTGTGTGAATTTGGGCAAGTCACTTAACTTCTCGCTGCCTCAGTTACCTCATCTGTAAAATGGGGATGAAGACTTTGAGCCTCACGTGGGACAACCTGATTACCCTGTATCTACCCCAGCGCTTAGAACAATGCTCTGCACATAGTAAGCACTTAGCAAATACCACCATTACTAGTAGTAGTAGATATTCTGGGGGCAATATTCCATATTGATTTATTTGGGTGAATGTTAATTTGTCGAAATTTCTGAAGGTTCTACTATTCTACAAACTTTGGAAGCCTGAGCACTTGAATATAAAGTCCTTTTTAATCGTTACTGGATGAAACTTTTATCTTTTTTTTTCTCATTTTTCCTGTTCCAAAGGGAACTAAAACCATACATCTTCTAAATGCAAATTCCGCCAACAAGTACTACATGCACTGCCAACGAACAAGTTTTTTAAGTGTTTTTATGCTGAATGAACACTGAGTCCATGTCTCCCCACTTCTCAAGAACCTCCAGGTGCTGCCCATTCACCTCCACATCAAACAAAAACTCCTTAGCATTGGCTTTAGAGCACTCTATCAGCCTGCCCCATCCTTCCTCACCTCACCGATCTCCTACTACAGCCCAGCCTGCACACTCTGCTCCTCTAGCTCCAGCTTACTCACGGTGTCAGTCTCATCTAAGGAGTCTTCCTCAAGAACAGAGGATAAACCTGGGGCCTGATAATTCAGGAGCAAGAATCCACACAAAAGAATCAATTATAGCAACAGTCGGTTTGTGCACACCACTCTGTCGTCGCTGGCAGCCACGGTCCGGCCCGGGCATCGAAGGTGACAAGCTTGTAGATGGGCAGGGTTGCAGCACATGGCAAAGTGTTAAAAGAAGTTTATTAGAGCAGAAGCGATCAGTATGGCATAGTGCCGATAGTAATAATGATATGATGGCATTTGTTAAGCGCTTACTATGTGCTAAGCACTACCTCCATAACTCAGCTTCCTTCACCATCTGTGTTAGCCAATTATATTTCAGGATTCCTGTTGGACCTCGGTCTCACAGAAGTCCGTAGATAGCTCTTTGATCTGAATCCTTCACCATTAATGACATGACACCAGCAGGAATTCTCTTAAAATAAATAAATGTTGGCATTTGTTAAGTGTTTACTACGTGCAAAGCACTGTTCTAAGCACTGGGGAGGATACAAGATGATCAGGTTGTCCCACATGGGGCTCACAGCCTTAATCCCCATTTTACAGATGAGGTCACTGAGGCACAGAGAAGTTAAGTGACTTGGCCAAAGTCATACAGCTGACAAGTGGCTGACCTGGGATTTGAACCCATGACCTCTGACTCCCAAGCCCGTGCTCTTTCCACTGAGCCACGCTGCTTTCTAGAATACCCAGAACCATACTCTTTTCACTGGACCAACTGCAGGGCTAGGAGAGGATTTAGGAGGGAAGGTGAGTTCAGTGTGTTGTTAAACATGTTAAGTCTATGATGTCAGGTTGAGCATGGCCTACTGGAAATAGTCTGGGAAACAGATGAGCTGGGTTCTAATCCCAGCTCAGCCATTTGCCCGCTGCGTGATCTTGGGCAAGTCATTTAACTCCTCTCTACCTCGATTTCCTCATCTGTAAAATGGGGGTTAAATACCTGTTCTCCCTGTAACTTGGACTGTGAGCCCCCAAGTGGGTCAATGACTATGTCAATCAATCAGATGGTATTTATTCAATGCTTACTGTGTACAGAACACTGAACCAAGTGCTTATCCAATCTGATAATCTTGTATCTAACCAACCCCCCACCCCCTGCCTGTACTAATTACAGTGTTTGGACTATAGTAAGTGCTTATAAATACCACAATTACTATAATTATTAGAAGGACAACTGTGTGGAGATGCTGTGAAGGCCGAAGGAAATGTGAAAATGTGTATTGTAGGGAAAGTGTAATTCTAACCACTTAGAATTCTGTCCAACACATTTGGGTAAAAATGAATGGAATTGGATAATTTGATAATATGGATGGAAGAGGTCAATTTGTTACTATTCATTTAAAATAAAGGAGAATGTTATTATTCATTCAGTAGAATTTATTGAGCGCTTACTATGTGCAGAGCACTGTACTAAGTGCTTGGAATGTACAATTCGGCAACAGATAGAGACAATCCCTGCCCAATGATGGGCTCACAGTCTAATCGGGGGAGATGGACGGACAAAAACAAGACAACGTAATCACGATAATTAGAATCAAGGGGATGGACACCTCATTAGAGAAGCAGCGTGGCTCAGTGGAAAGAGCATGGGCTTTGGAGTCAGAAGGTCATGAGTTCAAATCCCAGCTCGGCCATTTGTCAGCTGTGTGACTTTGGGCAAGTCACTTAACTTCTCGGTGCCTCAGTTACCTCATCTGTAAAATGGGGATTAAGGCTGTGAGCCCCAAGTGGGACAACCTGATTCCCTTGTGTCTACCCCAGCGCTTAGAACAGTGCTCGGCACATAGTAAGCGCTTAACAAATACCAACATTATTATTATTATTATGGTGATGAAAATCCAATTTGCAATTTAACAGAATTTTATACCTGTGACTTCAATTATTTATGTTAGTTATTTCTGTTCGAGCTACATAAATAAGGATTTTATCAGGATCCTAAATTTGACCATGAACTGGACTATAAGATTTATATCACTTTGGTGGAGTTAAGAGAGTTCAGGTACACAATGACCTCAATATTTATCCATCCCAAATACAGGGCAATGCACACTTGTAGTGACGACAACCCCGACCATGTTTCCACGGTATGTCTGAAAGGGCAAGGGGCCACCCACTGTAAAGCCACACTCAGGTGAGCTGTTTGTAACCTTCCCATTATCACCTTTACCTGTGTTATGGCATGCAGCCAGGAGGCTGGCCTAAAGGGGGAAAGGTGAAATACATTCATGAGAGATTATCACCAACCCCCAACCTGTTGTTGATGGCCCACAATAAACACAATGGAGAATGAATGGTGGGTGGAAGGAGAAGGAGATGAGAGGGGATTTGGGTCACTGGAACATTTGGTCACATGTTTCTCAACTAACACTGTCTTACAGTACACAGTAACACAGTCTTACAGTACACCACTTTATCAAGAACCCATTGTATCAGTGTGGTCTAAAGAGAACCCACGGCCTGTCCTAAACGGTCTTTTCTCATGGGAAGCATTGAAGAAAGTTAATTTATTGTCTTTTGACAGATTAGTGGAGGATGGTGACCACTTAACTGAAAACGTTTCATTTGGATGCACCCATTATTTAATAAGCCAGAGTGTAAAAATGCAAGAATACAGATATAAATGGAAGTATTTGCGATTGCAGTTCAGAATGTAAACTTGTCCTCTACGCTGTAAACTCCTTGATGGTAGGGATCCTGTCTACCACCTCTATAATACTGTACTCTACTACACATTTAGTACAGTGTTGTACACACAGTAAGCACTCCATAAATACCACTGATTGACTACACCAGGGATTTTCCACAGAAATTTACAGTACTTAGTACAAATATATACATACATGTAATTCTGCCCGATTACAGAAATGTTTTAAGGATGTATTTTCAAACCACGAAAAATTTTCTGGTAGCTGAAAGTAGATTTGTTTTAAAAAGGATTTGAGTTCTAATCCCAGCTCTGCCATTTGTCTGCTCTGTGACTTTGGATGAGTCGTTTAACCTCTCTGTGCCTCAGTACCTCATCTGTACAATGGGGATTAATACTGTGAGCCCTAATTTGGGACACGGACTATGTCCAACCTGATTAGCTTGTATAATAATAGCGATAGCAATAATAATAATAGTATCTTCCCCAGCATCTAGTACAGTGTCTGGCACAAAGTAAGCTCTGAAACTAATACCATAAAAAATTTTTAACTCTAGCCGCTTCAGCGCTTTAGGGTTTGAACAGGACACAGTAGCACTTCATTTAACCTGAGAGCACAGCAGAGGTTCAAAAATAGCACCGAAACGAGTGGCTTCCTTTTTGAAAACCTCCCATTATACAACTCGGTGATCTGAACAGTTAGAGCGGAAAAGCTTAGGACATCCTGAATCATTTAGACGAAACTTGAAAAATATTCAGAAAAGAAAACTAGTATCTTAAAAGGGAGACACTGACTGCAGATTACAAGCCAAGTGAAGTAAGAAATGAAAGAACATGGAAAGCAGCATGGCTAGTGGAAAGAGCCCAGGCTGGGGTGTCAGAGATCGTGGGTTCCAATCCCGGCTCCCTCCCATGTCAGCTGTGTGACTTCGGGCGAGTCACTTCACTTCTCTGGGCCTCATCTGGAAAATGGGGATGAAGACTGTGAGCCTCACGTGGGACAACCTCATTACCCTGTATCTCCCCCAGTGCTTAGAACAGTGCTCTGCACAGAGCAAGCGCTTAACAAATACCAACATTATTATTATTACACAGTAAGTGCCTAACAAATGCCAACAGAACTACTAGAGAAGCAGCGTGGCTCAGTGGAAAGAACCCGGGCTTGGGAGTCAGAGGTCATAGGTTTGAATTCCAGCTCTGCCACTTGTCAGCTGGGGGAGTGTAGGCAGGTCCCTTCACTTCTATGGGCCTCAGTGACCTCATCTGGAAAATGGGGATTAACTGTGAGCCTCAGGTGGGACAACCTGATGACCCTGTATCTCCCCCAGCGCTTAGAACAGTGCCCTGCACATAATAAGCGCTTACCAAATACCAACATTATTATTATTTCTAGTATTAAAGGGTGGGAGCCTCAGGTGGGACAACCTGATGACCCTGTATCTCCCCCAGCGCTTAGAACAATGCCCTGCACATAATAAGCGCTTAACAAATACCAACATTATTATTATTATTTCTAGTATTAAAGGGTGGGAGCCTCAGGTGGGACAACCTGATGACCCTGTATCTCCCCCAGCGCTTAGAACAATGCCCTGCACATAATAAGCGCTTAACAAATACCAACATTATTATTATTATTTCCAGTATTAAAGGGTGGGAGCCTCAGGTGGGACAACCTGATGACCCTGTATCTCCCCCAGCGCTTAGAACAATGCCCTGCACATAATAAGCGCTTAACAAATACCAACATTATTATTATTATTTCTAGTATTAAAGGGTGGGAGCCTCAGGTGGGACAACCTGATGACCCTGTATCTCCCCCCAGCGCTTAGAAGAATGCCCTGCACATAATAAGTGCCTAACAAATACCTACATTATTACTATGACTCTTATTAAAGGGTGGAGGCACCACGTGACCGGCGCGCTGGCGGTCCGGAGAGAAGAGGCCGGCCGTCTTCCACTGTCCCGTGATGCCCCGCCACCGGCCTCCCCCGTGGGGCCGCTCTATCCGGGCCCCAGAGGAAGAACCATAGAGGTCCGGGAGGGGAGTTGGCGCCTGCGCAGTCGGGCGGCCGAGGGGGCCATGGCCACGCTGGTCCTGGACAACGGGGCCTACAACGCCAAGATCGGCTACAGCCACGATAATGTCAGGTGAGCGCACAAAGGCCCAGTGGGGGAAGCTACCCAGCGTTTAGCACAGGGCTCGGCACATAATAAGCGCTTAACAGATACCAACATTATTATTATTATCCCCCCTTCACCTCTCCGCAGCTAAACCCTCTTCTCCCCCCTTTTCCCTCTCCTCTCCCCCCACCCCAGCACTGTACTCGTCCACTCGACTGCATATATCTTCATCACCCTATTTATTTTGTTTAAGTAAATGTACATCACCCTGATTCTATTTGGTTGCCATTGTTTTTTTACGAGATGTTCTTCCCCTTGACTCTAATAATGATGATAATAATGTTGGTATTTGTTAAGCGCTTACTATGTGCAGAGCACTGTTCTAAGCGCTGGGGTAAACACAGGGGGAATCAGGTGGTCCCACGTGGGGCTCACAGTCTTAATCCCCATTTTACAGATGAGGGAACTGAGGCACAGAGAAGTTAAGTGACTTGCCCACAGTCACACAGCCGACAAGTGGCAGAGCTGGGATTCGACTCTGTTTACATTGTACTCGTCCGCTCGACTGCATATATCTTCATCACCCTATTTATTCTGTTTAAGGAAATGTACATCACCCTGATTCTATTTGGTTGCCATTGTTTTTTTACGAGCTGTTCTTCCCCTTGACTCTGTTTACAGTGTACTCGTCCGCTCGACTGCGTATATCTTCATCACCCTATTTATTTTGTTTAAGGAAATGTACATCACCCTGATTCTATTTAGTTGCCATTGTTTTTTTACGAGCTGTTCTTCCCCTTGACTCTGTTTACAGTGTACTCGTCCGCTCGACTGCATATATTTTCATCACCCTATTTTGTTTAAGGAAATGTACATCACCCTGATTCTATTTAGTTGCCATTGTTTTTTACGAGATGTTCTTCCCCTTGACTCTATTTATTGCCATTGTTCTCGTCTGCCTGTCTCCCCCTAAGCCCGTCAGAGGGCAGGGACTGTCCCTCTCTGTTGCCGACTTGTTCATTCCAAGCGCTTGGTACAGTGCCCTGTACATAGTAAGCGCTCAATAAATAGCTGTATTTATTTATAGGGAAGCAGCTTGGCTCCGTGGAAAGGGCCTGGGCTTGGGAGTCAGAGGTCACGGGTTCGACTCCCGGCTCCACCACTTGTCAGCTGTGGGACTGTGGGCCAGTCACTTCACTTCTCTGGGCCTCAATTACTTCATCTGGAAAATGGGGATTAACTGTGAGCCTCACGTGGGACAACCTGATCACCCTGTATCTACCCCAGCGCTTAGAACAGTGCTCTGCACAGAGTAAGCGCTTAACAAATACCAACATTATTAAATACGGTTGAATGAATGAATGAAATTATTCCCTTGTACCTCTCCAGCGCTTAGAACAGTGCCTGGCACAGAGTAAGCGCTTAACACATACCCAAATTATTATTATGATCATTATTACCTTGTAATAATTGCAATTATTGTTGTAATTGTTGTAATTGTAATATTGTATTATTACAATATTGTAATATTGTACTGTAATACAACTATTGTAATTGTATTGTAACTACAACAATAATATAATTACCTTGTAATAATGTTGGTATGTGTTAAGCGCTTACTATGTGCAGAGCACTGTTCTAAGCGCTGGGAGAGATACAGGGTGATCAGGTTGTCCCACGTGAGGCTCACAGTTAATCCCCATTTTACAGGTGAGGAAACAGGCCCAGAGAAGTGAAGTGACTTGCCCACAGTCACACAGCTGACAAGAGGCGGGATTCGAACTCATGACCTCTGACTCCCAAGCCCGGGCTCTTTCCACTGAGCCACGCTGCTTCTCACATACCAAAATTATTATTATTACCTTGTACCTCTCCAGCGCTTAGAACAGTGTCTGGCACATAGTAAGCGCTTAACAGATACCAAAATTATTATTATCATTATTACCTTGTACCTCTCCAGCGCTTAGAACAGTGCCTGGCACATAGTAAGCACTTAACATATACCAAAATTATTATTGTCATTATTGTACCTCTCCTGCGCTTAGAGCAGTGCCTGGCACATAGTAAGCACTTAACAGATACCAAAATTATTATTACCTTGTCCCTTTTCAGCGCTTAGAACAGTGCTTGACACATAGTAAGCACTTAACAAATACCAAAATTACCTCTCCAGTGCTTAGAGCAGTCCCTGGCACATAGTAAGCGCTAAACACATACCAAAATTATTATTATCATTATTACCTTGTACCTCTCCAGCGCTTAGAACAGTTCCTGGCACATATTAAGCATTTATCACATACCAAAATTATTATTATTACCTTGTACCTCTCCATCGCTTAGAACAGTGCCTGACACATAGTAAGCGCTTAACAGATACCAGAATTAGTATTATTATTACCTTGTACCTCTCCAGCACTTAGAACAGTGCCTGGCACATAGTAAGCGCTTAATAGATGGCATCATCATTATTATTCGGTACAGGAAATCATCTGTCGGAAGGCTAGCACCTCCCTCTCCTCCCGTCACACCGGCTGGGGCAATCGTAGCCTGAAATATACTTCCTGGTGTGTGCTCGTAATTCTTCATCATCATCACCGATTGGATCATAGGTGGCGTTTATTGAGCGCCTACTGTTTGCAGGACTGTCAGTCGGTAAGTCTGTTTGACTGGCTGACTTGACAGAACACCGTACTAAACCCTTGGGAGAGTATTGATAATAACAATAATGATATTCGTTAAGTGCTTACTGTGTGCCAAGCACTCTTCCAGGTGCTGGGGTGGGTACAAGCTAATCAAGTTGTCCCACGGGGGCTGACAGTGCCTAGCGCTTAGAACAGTGCTTGGCACATAGAAAGCGCTTAACCAATACCGTGATCATCATCATAGTCTTAATCCTCATTTTACAGATGAGGTACCTGAGGCCCAGAGAAGTTAAGTGACTTGCCCAAAGTCCCACAGCTGAGTGGCAGAGCCGAGATTAGAACCCATGACTTCCGACCTCCGACTCCCAAGCCCCTGCTCTTTCTACTGTGCCACGCTGCAAGAGTTGGTAGACACGTTCCCTGCCCAAAATGAGCTTACAGTATAGGGAGGGAGACATACATTGATATAAATAAATAACTTATAGAAATGTACAGTCGAGGGACTATGTAACGTTACACTCTGTGGCTCATTTCAGTGGAGTGCTACCAAATGCTACTAAGGTGTGGCTAGTAACAGGCTTTGTATTTCAGTGTTTTGATCAGGTGAAATAAAAATGACCGTAGAATGAGTGAAGTAGTTCTAGACGTCAGCATTAAAAGGCAATCAGAAGTAGTCATCAATAGCTTTTGGTTAGTATTGTGATGCAGGCATCTAAAGTAAGATTCAGCCCCTGCCTGCAAGGGGCTTAAAGGTTACCCTGTTTATTAAAAGCCATCCATCGTCTTCTCGCAGATAAATTGAAAAAAAGTACTACGTAACCAGCAGGCATAACCCAGTTTCCTAATTTGCAGTACTCTTTCTATTTACTAGTGGCAGGGTTTTGCCATCAGTGGTGAAGGTTATGACCAGAGAACCGCCTAACGTGCATCGTCTGTGAGGTGGATGAGGATGGCGGAGACCCCAGCGGTTACTGAGGCAACCGTCAGCCAGATTAAAAGCAGCATGGCTCAGTGGAAAGAGCACGGGCTGGGGAGTCAGAGATCATGGGTTCAAATCCCGGCTCCGCCACTTGACAGCTGTGTGACTTTGGGCAAGTCACTTGACTTCTCTGGGCCTCAGTTCCCTCATCTGTAAAATGGAGATTAAGACTGTGAGCCCCACATGGGACAACCCGATCACCTTGTATCCTCCCCAGCGCTTAGAACAGTGCTTTGCATATAGTAAGCGCTTAACAAATACCAACATTATTATTATTAAGACACTACAACAAGATGCTGCACCTTTGCCTGCCTGTTTGCTTACTGCACTCACTCTACCCCAGTGAAACTCTGTCAGGGACCTTGAGTGGAGCTGTGCAAGCTACTCTTATTAAAATCGGTAGGACTGTCACCCTAATCAATTCCTCATTTGAGGTTCCTGGTCCCGAATTGTTTTGGATTTAGCTCCTTGTGGGCAGAGAATGTGTCTACCAACTCTATTGTATTGTACTCTTCCAAGCGCTTAGTTCAATATCCGTCACACAGTAATGCCCATTTCCCTGTGGTTCTGTTTGGGTTTTATCCTACTTTAATGTTTTACAGTTTAATCATTCCGGTTGAGTTGTTTCTCCAGTCTCTTTTCCCCACTTATACTTACGGGTTCTCTGAGGGACAGGGACCGTGTCTTATTTCCATCTCTGTATCCTCTCCCGGTGCTTAGTAGAGTGTTCTGCACTGTTAAGCGCCTAATAAATACCATTACTACCTGAGACTACTTATGTCTCAGAACAGAGGCTCATCTGTTGTTCCCGCCGTTTGGGAGGAAATCCTTAAAAATTAACTCTTTAAAATAGCTTCCAAGAGCAAAGTTATTGAAGCTTTGGGGCCCTCTAAATTTCTTCAGATATGGAAAGCAATTCAACTGCTTATGTGTGAAGCACAGGTAAAAGAAACAGATTAGCAATGTGATAGGGGCTCACAATCTAAATGGGTGAACAGATGCCTAAACCTCGCAGAGTCCCAAACTGCAAATTACAAAATCAACCATGGAAGATAATAGTACTTTTTAAGCACTTACTATGTATCAAGCACTGTACTAAGTGCTGGGGTAGATAATAAAATAAGGTTGGAGACTCGGGGTTCTCAATCTAAGTAAGAGGGAGAAGGATTTAAGTCTCGTTGTACAGATGAGGAATCTGAGGCATAGATAAGTGAAACGACTTGCCCAAGGTCACGCAGCAGGCAAGTGGCAGAGCTGGGATTAGACCCCAAATCCTTTGACTTTGATAACTTCAACAGAGTTAGAGGAGCAAAATACAGTTTTTGAAGTAAGAAGTCCTCAAGTCCACACAGTCTTTCTTTACAAAACGTGAACGTCTCCCAGCTTTCCTAAGGTAAGGATGGTTTTCTAGCATGAGGCACAGAGGCCAGTCCAGAGAGTGTAGGGGTTCCAGACCACGTGTTTCTCTTAGTGCCCACCTCGACCCCTTCAGGGCAGTGGAGTTTCTGGTCTATATTGATCCAGTAAGATGTGGGAAAGCTGGGTCTTGCCGACTGAATGCAAGACCCTGACTTGTCACAGTTTAGCGGTTTTAACTTTCTCCTACCTCATTTAGAATTCACAGAATTTGTTTGGGAGATTTCTTTCTCTTTTTTTTTTTTCCAGTGTTATTCCCAACTGCCAATTCAGGTCAAAGACTGCACGTCTTAAAACTTTTACAGCTAACCAGATAGACGAAATCAAAGACCCTTCGGGACTTTTTTACATTCTTCCATTTCAAAAGGTAACTGTTCTTCTATTTTTATCTCTAGACTGAATTCAGATAATTTCTGCCAACGTACCACATGTTGTGAAGTCTCTAGAGCAAAGGGATGGAATTATGCTTGTAGCAAAGATGGAAATTATGACTGAAGTTGTGGAGTCTTGTACTCAAGTCAGCCAGCAGTGTTTATTAAGAACCTACTGAGTGCAAAGTACTACTGTATACTAAGGACTTGGGAGGCTACAGCAGAATCAATACTATCTGTGTACTTATTTACATTAATGTCTGTCTCCTGCTGTAGACTGTGAGCTCATTGTGGGCAGGAAACTGAACTCATTGTGGGTAGGAATGTGTCTGGTGTTATATCTCCCAAGTTCTTAGTACAGTGTTTTGCACACAGTAAGCGCTCAATCAATACAATTGAATGAATCAGTCAAAACACCTTAAAGAGTTTATAATCTAAAGGATTGTAATACTTTTAAATAGCTATGGAGCAATAGGCATGTAAATCACACTTGAAATGTGCATATTTCACAGAAGGAATGTACTTTGTATTTAAACTATTTACGAGCAGAGGAGATGAAAAACCACATATTGGAAAATAAGTAGTCAACTCTTATTTATTTACACTTGGGGAATGAATGAAGCAGTGGTTGTAATGATGATCCAGTGATACAATACTTAGATCCATGTAACCAGCAGAAGAGAAGTGGTGGCCCTAGATAGTAGATAATCAAAGGAAATGTTTCAGTGGTCATGGAGTCTGATTACAGAACTCCACTGCTGAGGGCCACATACAGAGACAAAGCCACCTTAACAATGTGGATAATTTAGAGGTGATCATAGATGCAGAGAGGCGCTTTGAAAAACTAGATTTTTGAACACTGAAATAATAATAATAATGGTATTTGTTGAACTCTTGCTATGTGCCAAGCACTGTATTAAGTGCTGAGGTGGATACAAGCAAATAAGGTTGGACACAGCTCCTGTCCCATGTCGGGCTCCCAGTCTCAATCCCCATTTTTCAGATAATTGAGAATTGAAGTGACTTGCCAAGGGTCACACAGCAGACATGTGATGGAGTTTGGATTAGAACCCATGACCTTTTGATTTTTAACAGACATTATACTTTTTCCATGTTTCTCCCACCCCTTTTTCTTTCCTTTCTTCCTGTCACTCTCTCCATGACAGGGACTAATCATGGCCAAGTTTTCTTCTGGCCTCCATTAAGGGAGAGATGCAGCGCAGCAGCATGAGAGGAACATTTCCTTTTGACCCATCACCTGCTGGAGGCATAGTTACGGAGAGGGTCATAATCCACTGAAGTTTGATAGGAGAGTGTTGTTTGAGCACTTGTCAGGCAGCCATTCTGCAGTTAGGGCTATGGCAACTCTTAGCGGAAACTATATCCAAGTTGAAATCTGGAGCCATACAAAGGGAGGAGTGAACACACAGAAGAAAAATGTATGATTCTCTTTGACAGTTTGCTCTACAACTTACAAAGTTTTGCCATTGCCATTAACAAAGTATTCTTCCAAACCCCTTGCATTTTTAAAACCTTTTAGGGCTACTTGGTGAATTGGGATGTTCAAAGACAAGTTTGGGATTACCTTTTTGGAAAAGAAATGTATCAGGTAACACATTCCTGTTTTTGGATTTCAGTTTACATATCTTGTTCAAATAGGGATTTACATTAAAAGACTACTAGACTGTCCATTGTATTCATTTTGAAGTAACGATATTCATCTTCACTTTTCAGTTCTGTAGAGTAAATTTCTGGCCTGAAGGAAACATTTACTCTTTGCAAATGAAATAGCTGCACATTGTTCTGTGCACTGTCAGATATATTTTAAAGTGTATACTCAGGTATACCATTTAAAGATCATTAATTTAGTACTCATCCCCATGGGATACGGAAAACAGTATCTCTGCTCTAAGATGCAAATGTATAACTTAAACTTTTTAATGTAATAGTACTGATACTGGAAAAGTTACTCTCAAGGCCTAGAGGTAGATTTAACTGTTCTTCAACAGATCCTGTTTCCTGTGGCAGAGTTTGAATTTTACCCTGGATTAACTATTGACTTGTCCCAGTTGAGCATTTCATATGTTTTTTTCTGGTGTGTATACATATTAAAAACACCCACCACAAGCGAATTGTTTGTCAATTTGTTTGCAAGGTGTGCCCTTAATGTACACTACCAGGATACCAAGGTAGTTTACATTAAGCTAGTAACTACTAGCTTTTTATTTTCCATAGTTTATTCAGTTCCTGAAAAAAAAATGCTGAGGAAAAGTACAAGGTGGCGATTCAGATGTAGTACCTGGCCTCCTTGGGGCTCACATTCCAAAAGTTTGGGAAGGGCAGAAGCATTCATGGAAAGAAATAATTGGGTAAATTCAGCAAAAATAACATGAGCAAAACGAGAAAAGGAATAATCCTCAGGTTCCTTCCCCTCCCCTCCCGGCAGAACTATCCTAAGTGCCTTCCAAACCATCTAAACATTGGGAAGAGATTTATTTGCCAGCCTCACTCCAGTTAAGACGGGCCTTACTCTCAGGGATGGCTGGTGGGTGGAGAGGGAAAGGTGGCTCTCTCCTCTCTTCCTCCTCCTCCTCCTCCCTGTGCCTCCAGGCTTTCATCCCCCAGACCCAGAGTCTTGTTAGTGAGGAAGCCTTAGGTCACAAGGCTCTGCTGCCCTACTCCAGCGGGCTGTCGCATAGAGGGTGGCAGGCGAGGGGATGGGGATGGGCAGTGGAGGGCAACCAGGGGAGAGCTGTTGTGGAGTCCTGATGGTGGGCATGCTCTGGCCTGCGTGACTGCAGCCTCCCCGACTGCTGTGCCCTTGAGATGGGGACAGTTGAATTTCCCTGGTGATGGCAGGAGCAGAGAGGGAGACAGAAAGCACTGGCCTTTTATCAGACTGCCTCCCTACCATCCTGCACATGGGGATCTGCATGCTGTATTGCTGGGGATTTGTGCCATTCTCATCTGAGGGGCCCAGAAAATAAAAATTTATCAAGCATATTCAGATTGTAATGTTTCTCCAAGTGACTCAGAGGCTTATCAAGAAAAACTGTCAACTTAAATACAGTGTTTTGCTTTAATTTCACTTAGAATGACTGCCTTTCCCTATTTCTGATTTTTTTCAGTGGAACAGTTTCCATAAAGTGAGAGTATATAATATCTAAAAGCAATTACTCTTTGACTTCTTTTCCTTGGTATCCTGGTAGTTTACATTAAAAAAAACACCAATGTACAAACCTTTTTCACTTTTTCCTAGCATAGCAACATCTTTTCAAAATACAGATATGTCATAACCTTTTATTCACCTAGATTTAGTAATGTAAATTGTGTGATGTCACTTGAAAAATGCTTGAAATTTTGGATTTTAATCCACAGGTGGATTTTTTAGATACCAATATCATCATCACTGAGCCTTATTTTAACTTCAGTTCAATTCAGGAGTCAATGAATGAAATCTTGTTTGAAGAATATCAATTCCAAGCAGTTCTTAGAGTAAATGGTAAGTTGGTAGTAGTATTGACATTTATGACCTACATTGTGCTAGGTACTTCTGGGACCAGAAAAGAGTTTGGTTTTACTCCTAAGTCTTTAGTCATGAAGATCAAAGCTGTAAACAAGCATTGGCAATACTTAACTATTCCATGTTTGGTCTTCAGAAACAACAAATGAACTAACAATCTGCATAATAAAATTTGCAGGGGCTTTTTAGTGATGCAGTTACAGAAGGAGAATTTTACTGTCAGATTCTCAACCTTTCAGAACTGTTTAGGGGTATAAAAGTACAGCCTTTTGGGATCCCATTTTAAATCGCTTATTGCAACTAGCAGAACGCAGGGACGTACCTAGTTTTTCAGCCTTCCATCATTTAAGCATGAATGTATTTTAGAAGGTTGTTTAATGTGTTACTGGTTTTTTTTGCGGCAGCTGGGGCTCTCAGTGCACACAGGTATTTCCGGGATAATCCATCTGAATTGTGCTGTATCATTGTGGACAGCGGCTATTCCTTTACACACATTGTGCCTTATTGCAGAAGTAAAAAGAAAAAAGAAGCAATCATTCGGTAAACTGTTTTTTATTGCATGTGCTATTTTTTTCCATTACAGTGTTTAATCAAAGGAAGAAATAAAGCA
Organism: Ornithorhynchus anatinus; assembly: GCF_004115215.2. Taxonomy (NCBI): domain Eukaryota; kingdom Metazoa; phylum Chordata; class Mammalia; order Monotremata; family Ornithorhynchidae; genus Ornithorhynchus; species Ornithorhynchus anatinus. The sequence continues at coordinate 37,520,958 of NC_041741.1, forward strand.
AGTTAATTTTTTTTTTTCAGGATTAATGTGGGAGGAAAGCTTTTAACCAATCATTTAAAGGAGATCATCTCCTACAGGTAAAACACTATTGTTTCTTGTGAAGATTATTTAAACTATAAAATTATAGAAGTGTCCACTTTATTCCATAAAAACCCTTTGAAAATCTTAGGATACTCAGGTGACTCCTGTGAAATTCAAGTCAGGCAAAATGTTTTGGTGGGGAGCTATGATTATTTCCCTGAAAATCTGGAAATGTTGAATGCCACAAGATCAAAAGAAATTAAATGGGAAAAGTGAGCTGGCAAGATGATATGGGATTTGATTATTTAACTTTTATTTTGAAATTTTTATATTGAAAATTGTGTCGATGGGAGTGCTAGCTAGAGAATTCTTGTTCCCCCAAACTGGTATTTTTTATAGCAAATTGTTTCAATACTGGGGCCAAAATGTGCAATATTTTTCATTGAATAGTCAAAATAATTTGGTATTAAATACTCAGTTTTAATTTCAGTACCTTTCTTACTTTGACCAGGCAACTTCATGTTATGGATGAAACACATGTAATTAATCAAGTGAAAGAAGATGTTTGCTATGTATCTCAGGATTTTTATAAAGATATGGATATTGCAAAGTAGGTATAGTGATAAACTAATCAATAGCCATATCAATTAATATGAATTTATAGGAATAGTGTGACGTGTTTTAATTTTATTTCATAGACTAAAAGGAGAAGAAAATACAGTCATGGTAGACTATGTTTTGCCTGATTTCAGTACAATTAAGAAGGGATTTTGTAAGGTAACAAATCATTTTTTGTTTCATGATTGTTGGTTATATTAGGGTCATAGTGTGTATGCTTTATTATTTATGTTCTATTTATGATTATTTCATTTATATTTTGTGTATGATTTATTATTAATTGTTATACCCATTTGATTATTACGCGGGAAGCAGCGTGGCTCAGTGGAAAAGAGCCTGGGCTTCGGAGTCAGAGGTCATGAGTTCGACTCCCGGATCTGCCACTTGTCAGCTGTGTGACTGTGGGCAAGTCACTTCACTTCTCTGTGCCTCAGTTACCTCATCTGTAAAATGGGGATTAACTGTGAGCCCCACGTGGGAAACCTGATTCCCCTATGTCTACCCCAGCGCTTAGAACAGTGCTCTGCACATAGTAAGCGCTTAACAAATACCAACATTATTATTATTATTATTTATATGTCCGCCATTGATGTGTAGCCATTTTTGAACTGAATCCTCATGATCTTGGTTTTAGCTCTCCTTGGGAAATGGCATTTTGTACAATGGAATATGAGCTCCTTGCTGGAGAATTCACTTTGTTCTGAACTGAATTATAGACTATAATTGAAAGGAATTTAAATATTTTTCCTAGAAGTGGATTAATGTGAAAATGACTCTTAGGGTTTTTCATAAATAGTACTAACTACTGAAGTTCTCAAGGTCAGTGTATTGTTTTTAATAATCTGTCTTTAGCCAAAGAAAACATTTTTATTCAAACAGTGTGACATTCTTTGCTCTAGAAACATCCCAAGAAGTGCTATTTAACTCCCTCTCTCTCTCTCTCTCCACCCCTCAATTATGAAGCATTAATTGGTGTTTCACTTTGCCAGAGTCGAACCAACTTAACTGAGTGAGGGAAGCGATGGTTTACATTGCTCTTCTTTTCCTAGGCGGAACAAGATTCCTAACACATGCAGTCATTAAAGAAACTTAGTTTAAGAATAATAGTACCAGTATTAAGGTGAGATTCTGTTGTCAAAGTTGGACTTTTTAACTTCCCTTGTACTGAAGATATCTTAAAATTAAATTTGTAAGTAGTCTAGGATATATCTTTTGAATTTATTAAGCGATTACGAGGAGGTTAGAATTTTTGATAGACATAATTTGTATTTACCAAATTTATTTTGAGGGTTATGAATCCTGACTGGCAAAATGTTCAGTCAATCAGGGGCATTTTTTTTTAGCATGTTGAGAGAACGACATAAGCAAACGTACCCTGCCCTTACAGAGCTGACAATACTCTGTTCTTTTCGAAAGCCTTTAAATTTCCTACTTCTAGTTTTACTGTGATGAAATAGGAGTCCCCTACATTTGGGGATTTTGTTGGTGGTAGTCATGAGATTAAAGAATTCAGAATTAGAGCAGTATAGCTTAGTGGAAAAAACATAGGACTGGAAGCCAGACGACTCTCCCTGCTGTCAAGTAGAGGGAGAGGACTCACATGGTGTAGCTTGACTTTCCTCCTGCACCTAATATGAGTCAACCCTCTTCTCCCCACAGCACTTAGGAACCTATCTGTAATTTTATTTATTTACATTAAGGTCTGTTTCCCCCTCTAGACTGTAAGCTCGTTGTAGGTAGGGAATATGTTATATTGTATTCTTCCAAGCATTTAGTACACAGTGCTCTGCATATAGTAAGCACCTAATAAATACAACTGACTTACCTGGATTCTGTTCCTGATTCTGCCATTTACCTGCTGTATGACCTTAGGCAAATCACTTAATTTATCTGTGCCTCAATTTCCTTATCTGAAAACCGGGAATTAAGTATCAGTTCTCCCTCCTTTTTAGACAGAGAGTCCACTATGGAACAGAGTCTGTTCCAATCTGATCAGCTGTGTTAAGCCCCAGAGCTTAACAAAGAGTCTGGAATGTGCTTAATGTATACTACAATTATTAATTATTAGGAAGATTCAATAGAAGATTAATAAAGATCCCCATCTGGAGCAGTGTGCTTTAGCGCTTAGAACAGTGCTCAACATTTAGAACAGTGCTTGGCACATAGTAAGCGCTTAATAAATGCCAACATCATTATATGACTGCCTGGATCATCATTCATACAAGGGATAAACACAAAATGAATGTGCGTCAGTAAGGACGGCCTGGGTTACCAGTTTGGCTGGGGCAAGGGATAATTTCCAGAAGAATGTAACTTAGTCACATCGATTTTGAATAAAGACACCATAAATAAAGGAGATTCTGGGTTACTAACTTCTGTTTGAAATACGGGGAATCCAGGGACCCAAGTTGGGACCCCAAAAGTAGGCATAATGAAGCTAGGTGAAGTAATAAATAATAATAATAATTATATGAGGGTGCTTAAATGCTTACTCTGAACCAGATTTTTAAAGATATTTGTTAAGCACTTTCTATGTGCAAGACACTGTATTAAGCACTGGGGTAGATTCCCAGTCCACATCACTTATGTGGCTCACAGTCTAGGAGGGAGACAACATATTAAATCCCCATTTTACAGATGAGGAAACTGGTGCACAGAGAAGTTAAATGATTTGCCCAAGGTCACACAGCAGGCAAGTGACAGAACTGGGATTAGAACCCAGGTCCTCTGACTTCCAGGCCCATGCACTTTCCACTAGGCCAAGCTGCTTCCCTAATAATGTGAAGATGCCAATTTCAGGATCAAATTTTGGAGGAAGTCATTATATTGATGGTATTTCTGGAAAGCTGGAATTTGTAGTATTAAGCACTTAGCTACGTGCCAAGCACCATGCCAGTGCTAGAGTAGAGGTGTAAGGTGCATTTCAAACCCAGTCCCCGCCCCTACAAAGCTCATAAACTAAGAAATAGGAAGAGCGGGTTATCTTATTTCAATTTTATAGATGAAGAAACTGAGCCTCAGCATGGTTAAGTGAGATGCCTATGGTCACACCACAGCTAGGTCTAGAACCATGGTGTGCTGACTCACAGCCCCATCGCTATGCCATGGTTTTAGGAAGTATAATAATAATAATAACTGTGGTATTTGTTAAGCGCTTACTGTTTGCCAGAGACTTAATTTCTCAAAACATAGGACAACCCAGGCATCCTCTTAATCTCAGTATTAATTGAACTTAAATTCACCCTGATTCTTTCTAAGATGTTTTCCTGTCTTATTTCTTATAGCCAAGAGAAGAGATGGTTTTAAGCGGAAAATATAAAACTGGGGAACAAATACTCCGTCTGGCCAATGAGAGATTTGCGGTTCCAGAAATACTTTTCAATCCTTCAGATATAGGCATTCAAGAAATGGGAATTCCAGAAGCTATCGTCTATTCTATTCAGAATTTACCTGAAGGTACCTAGCTGCAAAAATATTTGTATTTAAATGTCCACTTTATGGCTTTGTAGGTGATCTTCTTCCATGACAGATTAAGCAGTATTTTAGAACCAGAGTCATCATACCAGGACTTGGAGAATTCATCTAATCTATCAGTTCAGGCAGCACCACTCTTAAAACATTTTAGACAAGTTGATAGTCCATATTACTCTGAAAGATTTCCAGAGAATAAAATTCTACAACCTCTCAGACGTGATAGAAATGTACAGTTTTTAAACCAATTGCCTGGGAAATAATGTTTTATTTTTGAAGGGACCCCTTGAGTAGCTTCCTCTATTCTTTTTTTTGTTCAAAGGATTGCTTACAATACATTTAAGCTTCAGAATCTTCATTATCAGGTGGACACAGGGGTATTTGGGTCAAATGCTGTCTGCCCCAAGTGATTATTTATTTTACTCCTCTAGAGTAGGTATTGTTAGATTAGCAATTTATATCTAGCTCTCTCATATAGCAGTAAGGCAAATAAAATTCCGTTCCTCATACGGAAAACCTTCCTTATGTAACTTTTGCTCGTTTGATCTCTAAAGCTTCACTGTACCCTTCCTGGAGGTAAGTCTAGCTGTTATTAAGTTATCACCAGTGGATTCTCTATGTCACCAACTCACAGCTTCTTTATAGATTCAGTACCTGCTCTATTTTGGGTGGGGAGAGGGAGAAGTAAAACTATTTATTAAGCACTTACTGTGCAGAGCACTATACCAAATGCTGCTGGAAAAGAGTACCCAAATGGGAATTAAACACAGGCTCTGTCCCTTGAGGGACTCACAGTTCTACAAAGGAAGAGGATGGAGAACAAAAGCCAATGCTATAGTGAAGTACTGTTTGATCACATGATGGTTAATATACCACAATTATACCACTATAAGTGGCCCAGTGCTGAAATAAAAATTTCCTTTTGCATTAAATATTTAAAAAGTTACTTATCTATTGCTTAATCGTAGTTAATCTTAGTTAAATTGTTACTCCAGTGTTTTCTTTTCATCTAAAATAGTTTTAGTTAAAAAAAACAATTCACCCTTGCTATTTTCTTTCTTTAAGAAATGCAGCCCCATTTCTTTAAGAACATTGTTCTGACTGGAGGAAATTCGCTCTTCCCGGGATTCAGGGATCGAGTTTACTCTGAAGTTAGATGCCTCACTCCAACTGATTATGAAGTTTCTGTTGTCTTGCCAGAAAAGTAAGTCTTAGTTTTCAATATTGACTTAAAATATGATATATGGGGAGAGGCGAATGGGAAAGGGAATTGTTCCAACCTTTGTGGTCAATCCGTACTTATTCAGAGAGACTTATAGTAATTGTGGTATTTGTGAAGCACTTACTATGCACCAAGCATTGTGCTGAGCACTGGAGTAGATACAAGATAATCAGGTTCCACATGGGCTTTATAGTCTAAGTAGGAGGGAAAACAGGTATTGAATCCCCATTTTGTGGATGAGGGAACGAACTGCGGCACGGAGAAGCGACTTGCCCAGTGTCACATAACAGGTAAGTGACAGAACGATACATCAACCTCTCTTCAGGTTAAAGAATGAACTCACTGAGTCCCAGAGTGGGAGAACGACTCCCTTTCCTCCCTTTCTCTTCCCTCCTGCACAGCAAGGGGTTGCTGAGCGGAGCCCCCGAGGGTGGGGAAGGCTGGATGCTGGGCAGTCATCTCTGCTCCTTTTCTTCAATGGGGGAGCTGAGTTCTGGAGCCGGCAGGCTCCTAGGGAAAGATTTGCTGGCCTAACCAGGTGTTAGAATTTGGCCATAGTAGGAAGTTTTTCTTGTGCTCTGTGCCCTTCCGGTTATACTTTTTATAACAACAGAGACGCAAGTTCGTCATGGTTTTTCTGCCATCAGGTGCTCTGGCTATAATCTTGGCCAGAACCAGCTTCAGACGGTACAAGAATGCTCCAGAGCTAACTGTCGAAGGGGCAGGGGAAACTAAGCGGCACCTTTGGGAATGGGGAACTCAGTGACTCTCACAACACAGAGTAATGCTCCACGTTCGAGGTTTTGAACAGACTTTCATATGATAATAATAATGTTTGTATTAAGCGCTTACTGTGTGCAGAGCACTGTTCTAAGCGCTGGGGTAGATACAGGGTGATCAGATTGTCCCACGTGGGGCTCAGTTTTTTAATCCCTATTTTACAGATGAGGTAACTGAGGCACAGAGAAGTTAAGTGACTTGATTGTAAAATTCTACAATCTCTCAGACGTGATAAAAATGTACAGTTTTTAAATCAATTGCCTGGGAAATAATGTTTTACTTTGAAGGGCCCCTTGAGTAGCTTCCTCTATTCTTTTTTTGTTCAAAGGATTGCTTACAATACATTTAAGCTTCAGAATCTTGAATTTAAGCTCAATTAATATTGAGATTAACAGGATGCCTGGGTTGTCCTATGTTTTGAGAAATTAAGTCTCTGGCACACAGTAAGCGCTTAACAAATGCCACAATTATTATTATTATTATACTTCCTAAAACCATGGCATAGCTTTGGGGCTGTGAGTCAGAACACCATGGTTCTAGACCTAGCTGCGGTGTGACCATAGGCATCTGATATGTCACATGGGATGCTGAAGGAGCCTGCAGTGTAACTAACGTAAAGTTGTCAGTGCAGAACAGCCTAACACGATGGCATCGAAGCGAAGGGGATGGCAAAACTTTTCCCTACTTCAGGGTGGCCAGATGTCAGAAGTTGACCCTCCTTTTTGCTAAAATCTGGGTGGAGATTGTTTTTGCAGTTCCCAATACACTTATCAGTTATTTTGATGCCTCATACAATAATCTGAGTTCGTGTCCTTTTTTTCTGGTCATCTTTTCAGTCCCATTACTTACTCCTGGGAAGGTGGAAAATTGATATCAGAAAATGATGATTTTGAAGATATGGTAGTAACAAGAGATGATTATGAAGAAAATGGACATTGCATATGTGAAGAGAAATTTGATATTTAAAGTTGTCTGGACTAACACTAATTCTATTGTATGATATAGAATATCTCACTTTAATTACAAAATGCTTCTTCCTGAAGAAGTGCATGTCAGTTGTTGTGACCCTTTATTGTACGAGTTTTTCTTGACCGATGTAAATATTTGTGCCATATTTTTTTTTTATTGCTGGGAGCGTGGAAGGCTACTTGGGAAGGAGGATTGTTCATTGAATAATAAACAGATCAAACAGCTCTACTGGCCATGCATGTGTCTTTTCAAATTGGTCAGTGGTGAATGAAAGATGGGATGAATTTTAAATTCTTTCATTTTTTCTGCTTTTTCACTTAATATATAATGCACTGATTTACATTGATATTACTTGTAGTTAAGTACTGACTTTTGGTTCATGTGGCCTAATAGTTTGGATTCATTACTGTCTCTCAAGCATTTGCCAAGTGTTATTCCTAAAGCATCCTAGAAAATTAACTCCAAGGGCAGGGACCACACTTTTTATTTCCATTATATTCATTATATGCTGTGCCCTCAGAAGGTGCTCGAATGCTGCAGAAACCCAAGTTCCTTGCTTTATCACAGTCACTGTAGCCTCAGAGAAATGAAAATAGAATTCAGTGCTTTGAATTCTTTGAAAATAGTTGACAAAAACACTAATAGCAATCATTTAAATGTATCTCAATGATTTCCTAAAGAAAAAAACATTACAAAGTGTTAATATAAACATTCTGGAATTTGGTTTTGATTCTTCCAAAACAAACTAAATTCACAAATTAGCAAAAAAATTGCCATTATAATATGGTCGGTTTGTTTTATCTTTTCTCACAGTCTTTGACTTCCTGAATCAAAGGGGATCATCAACTACCATATTAAAAACCCACTCCTTCATAAAGCCTCCCCATCATTTTTTGTCTACATCACACCACATACTATAGCTTCCATAGTACTTGTTTAAGCGCTTAGTACAGTGTTCTGCCCACAGTAAGCACTTAAATACAATTGAATGAATGAATATAACTAAATTTATCCAGCAATGGTATTTGCTGAGCACTTACTGCCTACAGAGTACTTTGCTAAGCTTGTTTATATTTCCATGTTGCTTGTTCATGCCCATTAGACTAGAAACCTTAGGTCACTGATGCTGTGTTCTGTTTTAGGACCTAGTAGGAGCTTAAAAAAATACAGTCAACACCTATCTAGCAGCAAATAATTCTGGGGGTGTCAACTTGAGGCATTGGGGGCAGGACAAAGGAGACCAACAGCGGTCTAGCTTTCTGAGCATCCTGCTGCATCCCTCAGAGGAAAAGGAAAGTGTGGCAGAAGCTGGTGCAGCAGAAGGATCTGGACTTCAGGTTTCCCAATCTCAAAGGGGAATAAAATGCTGGACACCCATCCAGCCCCATGTGTGGCAGGGACTCTGCCGCAACCCGATTGCCTGTATCCACTCCGGCGCTTGGCACATAGTAAATGCCTAACAAATACCACAATGATTATTAATAAAATACTCTGGCAAGACAGTGATTCATCTATTGACTGGAAAGTGCAAGGAGCCAATTCCGATTCAGGAAGGACTGCATAAAGGGAGAAGGCAATCAAAAAGACTAGTTTCTCTACAGCACTCGGGTGCTGCCTATACCAGATGGCTCATAAGCTCATAAACGTTTACACTTGAGTGACAGAGTTTATCTGGACATAAGAAAAGTTGATTATCACAATGATAAATATCCCAGAAAGGGAGGTTGTGAAGTCTTTATCCAGAGGAATATTTTAAAATGAATAGATAATACAGCATTTGTCCTGATATAGTTGCTCTGGGTGTGTGGGGGGGTGCTGAACTAATACTCTCCTGTGGTCCTTCCTACATAATTCTTAGTTGGTCTAACCCATTTCAGAGGACTCAAGAAATATTACGGACTATAGAATATTACACTAATAATCAAAAAATCGAAGAGGATAATCCATATATTGCTTAGTACAGTGCTCTGCATATAGTAAGCACTCAATAAATACCACTGATCTTCAGTTTAACTGTCTCAATTTAAAGATGAAAAAATTGGCCAAGAACAATCCAGTTAAAAGCTGTTAATGTGACATTTTTTGGAGTACTCACCAAATAAAGCAGCATTTAAAAATCATTAAGTGACAAGCAGAACACAATTTGATATTTTAGAAATATTTATGAAACTATTTAAAAACAAGGATAATGACATTTATTTTTGAGAAGATTCACTTTATAGAATAGTATTCTTAGTCACATGAGAAATATGCTGAAATATACTTGTACCACTAGACTTGAAGTGAAAAGTACTCTTAAAAAGAGAGCATTTTAATCTGAGGTTTAGCTTTACCAAAAGAAACAAGTCTCTCCAAAATCTGGGCACTAATGTTTTATATTAAGACTTTCCCATTATAAAAGATCTAGTACACTGGTATGCATCCCACAGGTACTAAATAAATGACAACTAAAAGGGCAAAGAGGAAAAATAATCCTGTGTAGCATAGTTTAGTGGAAAGAACACAGGTCTGGGATTCAGTGGACCTGGGTTCTAAACTGCGACTCTGCTACTTGCCTGCTGATTGGCAACTCACTTAACTACTCTGTGCCTCAGTTCCTACATCTGTAATATGAAGATTAAATAAATATCTGTTCTCCCTCCAACTTAGACTGTGAGCCCATGTGACATAGGGAGTGTATCTGACCTAAATATCTTCTATCTACCCAAGGATTTAGTACAGTGGTTAGCACACAGTAAGAGCTTAAAGGATACCACAATGATTATTATTAGATTGTAATATATTGATATATTCACAGAATAGTCCTATAATTATGGTATTTGTTAAGCACTTTACTATGTGCCAGGCACCGTTGTAAGTGCTGGCGTGGATACAGACAGATCCGGTTGGACACAGTCCCTGTCCCATGTGGGGCTCACAGTCTCAATCTCTATTTTACAAATCAGGTCACTGAGGCCCAGAGAAGCAAAGTGACTTGCCCAAGGTCACACAGCAGACAAGTGGCAGATTCAGGATTAGAACCCATGACTCCCAGGCCTGGGCTCTATCCACTATGCCATGCTGCTCCCCCCAAGCAGCTTTCTCTTGTGTTTCATCTGAGTAAAAACAGCAGTAAGAATAGATATACAATAAATTTGCAATAAAAATCAGTATGAAATTGTTAAAAACAGTATAACTTTCCAAGTGGACACAAACCATAAACCATTTAAATACAAATCATTTAAATTATAGCAGCGAAAGAATAACCTGGAAATAATGAATTGGGAGTGGAAAGAGATATGTCTTTAAAATTTCTGCAAGATATTCTTTTAAAGAAATTAATACGTTTCTAAGAGACTTGCATCAAATTCCTAATTTTAACAAACACTTAACTATTGTATTACTCAGTATAATTATAGAGTAGCAAAATGAATCAGTAGCATGATAGTGCAAGTAGTTTTAGAATAGTCTTTTAAAAATAGTTTTTGCTTTTCAAAATTTTATGTTCTCCCTCCTGAGGTTATATTTTGCAGTAGATTTTCTTAATTAAAAGCACCACCATTTGGATAAAACCAGGGATATAGAGAAAATGGTTCCTTATTTTGCACTAAGTCCCAAGAGAAAATACATTTTCATCCTAGAGGTCAAAAGCTGGAGGATGGTGTTTCTGAAATTCCTTAAGCAATTTTTTCTTCTGTTTAAGAGGAATGCTGGAATTACTATTAATTTCATGAATCAACTGCTGGAGATGTTGAATTGTTGTCTGCTTTTGCCTTTCGTAATCTCTACCGGGCAAACGTTGGCAAAATATAAATCCTTAAAGCAGAAAAGTGTGTTTAGGAAACAAATATTAAATACAATTCATAAGCTTTATATTAATATTCTCTTTATGTATGCTTCACATTTTTGATGTGTATAAATGTTTGGGATACTTCAGTCAGTGCTTTGTTCTTGGGTTTCATTTGAAAATTAATGCAGATCAGGAAAAGTAGCAGCTTGGTCAATTAATATCAATGTGAAACAACTATTTTAAAGTAACCAGGTTTAGGTAAAATCAAAATATTGATCACAGGACACTTTTATTCCAATTAAAATATTTTCAATTGCTTTGCATGGACAGTAGAGGTCCTCGATACGCACAGAGCTAATGTTCAAAGAGAAGAATATAGGAAATAAGACCTATTCGTTTATCAATAGTAGGTAACATTTTCCAAATTTGATGCTGAAAACCAGTGTGTGCATGAGAAAAAAAATCACTATTTGGTTCTGTAAGCATAAGGCATGTGATTCTAGGATGATTCTAGAAGTGAACAGTTAATAGTTCTTTGGCAAAACAGGTTAATACTGAAATTTTGTATGGCGTATATAAAACTCGATCAACTTTACACAATCAGGGCAATGACCGGTAGAGATTCGTTGCCTGTAAATTTCAGTCATTTTGTTTGATTCAATATACTAAGTGACTCACAGGGACTATAAAACTGAACAAAGGAAATGAGTAAAACTTTTAAAAAGCTTAAGAGGCAATCTCAGATTATTTCTATGGGAAGCTATCTAGAAGATCATACTTTATTGTCCAATTTAATCAACAATCTGAAATGAAGTGAAATGTAAATCTATCAAAACTCATATCTAACACAAATATAGAACAATTGCAAAAGAAAAGAATGAAAACTGAGGAAGTCCCAGAGAGACTGAGGATAAAAGAGAGACTGAGGATAAAAGCTGATGAAGATTGCAATTACGAAGTATTAAGGAGTTTAATATATGCAACCTAAAGAAATAGAAGAGGATGAAATTTTAGTTGAAATGGAGAAAAATGTCTTTTAAAATAATGACGGGAAAACATTGTACAGAATACCAACAGAAGGTTACTCATCAGGGTCTTCGGTAGTACACTAAACTCAGAAATAATTATTCCTAAACAAGGTAATAAAAATCCTTCACGACAGAAAATTAATACGTGAGCTAACTTTTGGAGAGAGGGCATATTAAAAAGCTCATCATGCTCGATTTCAAATGTATTTTTATTTACAGAAAATTTTTGAGGGCCTTTTGATTTTCTCACCAGGTTATTTTCTAACATGGAATTTAAAGTATGCCACATTTTCACAATTGAAACTTAAGCTTTACAGAGCTGAAAAAGTCCTAAACCAAACATTAACTAATCTCAGTAAATAAATTTGAGGAACAATTCAGCTTGATTTAGAGAAAACTACATTTTGGACATGATAAAATTATCAGTAGAACTCCCGCTACAAAACGCACAAGAAGTTATCAGAAGAGTCACGTAAATTTGGTTTTTGTACCTGTTGTGGCATCTGGATCTTCTCCATCCAATAGGCTTCTAAATTTCTTACTGACCATTTCCAACAAAATCAAAGGTGTCTGTAGAAAAATACAAAACGTTTTCAGATTTTAAGTTTTGTATCCTTTTCATCCGGTTCCTGTGCATTTCTGACTGTCTTTAAGATCCAATATTGTTGGAAAACAAGGGACTACTGGAACTCTCAAATGCAAAGACTTTTTTGTCTCTCGGTATAACATGAGACCTAGACCGTAGACTCTAGACTGTAAGTTCCTTGTGGGCTTGGAACATTACCATTAAGTCAGTTGTACTGCTATTCTCCCACATGCTTAGAACAGTGATCTGCACACCGTAAGTGCTCAAAAAATACCGCTGATTCATTGATCGATATAAACATCCCAAAATTTTTCTAGTGTTGGATGCCTTTATCCAGTATATTTAACATGAAGACAAGAATTTTTCTTTTTGTTAAGGCCCCATCAGTTTAGTGTGCTGCAGGGGGGCATTTAGCTGGAAACATTTTTGAGCTTCAGTTGAAAGGATGGTAGAATAACTGTTTAGAAATTGCACTATTTTGATTTTTTCAAAATTATATCAACTTGATTGTTCTATTCACTTGAGATGAAATTCTTCCCTAGAGAAAATTAGATTTTAAAGCAATGACATTTTAAAATTCTTAATGAATGCCTAGGTCCAATGGAGACCACAAACATTTTAGAAAATGGACAAAATCAACTTTTAGAAAAGTTGAAGTATAGAACTATGAGCAACTCCAGGCATAGCATTTAGGGCATTGTAGGTGGTTTTTGGAAAGAAACATTTCAAAGCTTTTAATTAAGTGAAAGCTACTGCAGCACAGGCCAGGAAGCAACAATGATGAAAGAAACAGTAAAATTCTAAAGAATGCTTTTCTCCACCCAAAACTGAAGTTGTTAAACAATAGATCTCTTCTCCCCACCCCTTTAATATACATATCTGAAGGCTAATGAAGTCTGATCTATGACTTAGATTTTGGTTATCAAAAGCAGATTAATATCAAACGGATTCAAGAAAGACATGAGAAATTCAAGAAAGACATGAGAATACCTTGAAAAGTTCAGAGTGGTTTTCCAGAAGAAAATTAATTAAATGTTCAGTCTGTACTTTTAACAATGATTTGGGTTGTAAAACTGCTTTGGCAAGAGTTTTCATAACCACTGATTTATTATCAAACTATAAAAAGAAAATAAATTATTAGATGATTGTATAGAATTAGTACCTTGAGACAATAATAAAAAAAACTAATCTTATATTTCAAAAAACAAGTTTACCTGTTTTTGTATTTTGTAGCTATCTGGTTTGGATGCAACTGCCATAAAAGTAAGTAGCCTTCGCAGTTCTTCTCTAACATTTGGCAGAAGTAATCGTAAGAATAGCTGTGATGCCTCCAGAGCTTTCCCCTTCTTACCATCCTCTAAAATACATGCATTTTTGGATGAAAAACATTTTAATACCTGTGTAAAATACTGATAAATCAAGGAAGGATAAGATTTCTTGATTTAAAATTAAACCGTACAGCCACTAACCAAGACAGAGAAATGTGTTTAAAGGTAATCTCTATTTTGCATTTTAATAGTACCAGGTGCAAACACTCTAATGTTTAAATTACTAGTGTTCCCTAACATCTGAGCTATACTACAAAATATTTCTTATGATATGCTGAAAGTACAACGAGACTCAGTAAGCAACCTGAGCTTCCTGGAGAGGCCCTTGAGAATGCACTCATCCCATTCTCTTGGGTTTTTTTTTTAATTTTCTAATGAAATTTTGGCACCTTTATCTTGTAGAGAAAAACATTCGACATAATTTTGAAAGAAATTGACCTTTTTTCTTACCCAGAAGTTCGAGTATTCCTGAATGAACATCAGAATAACAGTCGGTGAGGAGGCAGTCTCTCTTCTGATTGTAATATTTAACTATAACATCAAAGAGTATCTTCTTCTGCATATTCAATTCTAATTCTTCATTAGTATTCTGAACTAACTGTTGGCTCACCATCACAAACAGCTGGTCTGGGAAATATTCCAAACATTCAATTGCTGCACTAAGCCATTTGTCAGTACTAGTGGAAAAAAAGTAAATCAAGGGTTACTGCTTTAAGTGAACAAAGCATTCTTAATACCATATTTAGATTTAAGAAGTAAAAACTAAATCTTTGAGAAATTTTAGTAGTTATTAAATCATTTTTATATCAATTTTAATTACAAATTTACCTACTATGGGGTTATCTACTCAGGTCAATGGAAAGCTTTTTTTCTATAACTGAATAAATGATCCTGAAAGCTAAACTAGAACCACCTTTTAACCTCTTCTTTTCTACATGCACATCAGTGAAAAATAGCAGTGACCCATTGCCAAAAATCACACAGCTATGGAAATGGGAAGAATTTGTGTCAGTCTACTTCTTCAAGTACCTGGCTCAGCCTACTTCAAGACCAAGAGCAAAATTCGATAATTCGATATAATCCAACATTTTCTAATTCTGGAAAGCTTTACAGACACTCAGGATTTGCAGAGATTGGACTTGCAGAGAGGTACAGTCCTTCTGAGGGATATGCAGCTCCCCTGAGGTGTTTGCATAAACTCTCGGCTAATAATACTCTAAAGCTATCTGCTAGTTAATCAGTCCATCAGTGAGAATTCTATCAGTGCTGATGTTGGTTCCCTGGTGATCAGGGAGTATATGCTCCTGGGGCTTTCATGTATTTTTCCAAATCCTAGCAGAGCTCCTTGAACCTTTGGGTTGGCGGGGGGTGTTGTTATGATAAGGAGATCAACAACCAGCCCCTTGCTTCAAACAATGGCTCCAGCAGAGATTATTTCCTAATCCGATCAGTAAATAGTTCTAGACTGTGAAAAAATACCTCTAGCCTGTGGGGTTACAGATCTCTCTGGCACTCGCAGAGAAGGGCCTTTTTTGGTCCACTGCATGCTTATGTGTCATTTTTGACTAAGAGGCATTCCCAACCATGTAAGATAAGTATATTTAATTTTCATTAAAGACTTGAAATAAAAATCGTATTACTGACACTGGCAAATTTAAGCCCAGGGTAACTTCTCTGTCCAGAAAAGTGTTAGAGATTATAAGATCATCTTCTCTGATCAACTGAGGGTTTAGTCTTTTGATGGGAGACTCCAAAACACCTTCCAAGAAAGGAAGGTGAATTAACTGAAGAAGCCGTAACAATGTCTGCTGTTTCCAGATTTCTTCCACAGCTAAAAAAGAGAGGAAAGAAGAGGGAACACAGTATTAAAAGTACTGGAAACAAGATTATGCATCTTGTAGACTAGCTTCTATAAAATGGTATTTGCTAGCTGACCAAGAAAGAAAAAGCCCACTCACAATAGGTTACGCATATGTTCAAAGAAAGCAAATTAATGTGAAACCTATTTTCTAAAATTGGTCTTTGAATAACAAAGTCATTTACTAAGTTAATGATTTTCTTCAGAAACAGGAGGATGCAGCCAAACTTCACTCTGTAGCTCTCTTTCTTCCTCCCTCCCCACAGCACTTATGTATATATCTTCAAACTCTGTTACTTATTCCTCCCTGAAATTTATTTAGTGTTTGTCTCACTGTAGGATCCTTGAAGGCAAGGATTGGGTCTACTAACTCTATTGCATGTTCTCCAGCACTCTTCAGTACAAAGTGATCAATAAATATTACTGAAACACCATGGTGTATTAGGTAGAGCACAGGCCTGGGAGTCAGAAAGTCATGGGTCCTAATCCCAACTCCACCACTTGTGTGCTTTGTGACCTTGGGCAAATCACTTTACTTCTCCGGGTTTCAGTTCCCTCATCTGTAAAATGTGGATTAAGACTGTGAGCCCCACCTGGGACAACCTGATTAGCTTCTTTCTACCCCAGTGCTTAGAAAAGTGCTTGGCACATAATAAGCACTTAAAAAATATCATAAGTGTTAATTTTACTGATTGATTTAGCTTGGGATGTCTGCCCTCAAGTGACAGACACAAATGCTTCATTTTCTAGTTGGACAGAAACCAAAACTTCCAATATAGTATAAATCTTTAACTCTTCCTCGCCTCAAGAGCAATAAATTTCAATTGGTACACAGAATCATTTTTTACATGATTTAAAAATATTCTATCAATTATCCTTCAATTCTGGGAACAGTTCCCACATGACAACCTTCAAATACATTTTTATACCATTGTTACAAACAGCTCTGTTACACATACGATGCTTAAAAAGAAACAAGAGTTTTTAAAATACGCAAAATTACCTTTTTTGGGAAATGGGTGGACCGACTTATTAACCGTGATATTTGCATGGAAATTCGGATTCCCATTTGCCCTTTGAATAAAGTCTTCTATTCCTATATCAATCATTTCTTGTGCTAGAGGATTGGTTATCGTTTCTGCTTCAATTCTATTTAAAAGAAAACAATCGGTATTTAATTTTCCGGATTCATTCATCGAGTGCTTACCGTGTGCTGAGCACTGTACTAAGTGCTTGAAAAGTACAATATAGCAAACGGCAATAGAGAAAAACAAGCAAACATCTCCACAATTTCATTCAGTCATTCATTCAAACGTATTTATTGAGCACTTACTTTGTGCAGGGCACTGGATTAAGTGCTTGGAAGGTACAATTCAGCAACAAAGAGAGACAATCCCTGCCCACAGAGGACTCACAGTCTAGAAGGGGGCCAGGGGCGGGGAGACAGACATCAAAACAAGTAAACTGACATCAATATAAATAGAATTATAGATATACACACATCATTAATATAAATAGAATTATAAATATCTACATATATACACAAGTGCTGTGGGTTGGGGAAGGGGGTAGAACTAGAGGGAGTCGGGGCAATGGGGAGGGGAAGGGGAGCAGAGGGAAAAGGGGCCTTAGCCTGGGAATAATAATAATGTTGGTATTTATTAAGCGCTTACTATGCGCAGAGCACTGTCCTAAGCGCTGGAGTAGATACAGGGTAACCAGGTTGTCCCACATGAGACTCACAGTCGTAATCCCCATTTTACAGATGAGGTCACTGAGGCACAGCGAAGTTAAGTGACTGGCCCATAGTCCTACAGCTGACAAGTGGCAGATCCGGGATTCAAACCCATGACCTCTGGCTCCCAAGCCCATGCTCTTTCCACTGAGCCACGCTGCTTCTCAGGAAGGCCTCCTGGAGGAGGTGAGCCTTCAGTAGGGCTTTGGAAGGGGGGGGGAAGTGTGACTGTTTCAAGGTGTTGCTGATCGAACATCCCCACGGTTCCAACGTGTTGCCGTTAGAAACACCGACCTTGCCTCTCTTTTTGCATCTCTCTCATCAGGTCCTGCATTTTCGACCCCTGTATTCTCCTCCCACAGGCTGGGAGGGGGGCTGCTGTCGGGAAACCTGTAAAGACTACTATTCGCATCTTCGAATTCCACCTCCCTTTCACTTCGGAACAGCTTCGTCCCGACGGGTTCAAAGATCTTCCGATCCATGAGGGCTTGGCACAGCCGGGCTCCCTTAATCCGGGAGAGGTCATGGGAGCCGAGGGGCCCATTCTGCATCAGGTGACTCAACACCACGTCCACGGCGTCGGCCCCCGTGAAGCAGGCCCTGTAGGCCCGCAGGTGCTGCCGCCTTCTTTTGGTTTCCACCTGGGTCTGAAGGGCACGGATGACACCGTTCCACAGCTGAGTGGCTTGAAAAGGACCGGAGACTCCTGGAAAATTACATAAGGAGGGGTCGGCCTCCTTCTGGCTCCCCAGCACCCCTTTGGCACCATCCCTCCTTCCCCCTTCCCGCTCCTTCCCTTCCTTTGAAGCTCAGAATCATCTGCCTCCACACACCCCTGCCCCCGATGCTTGGAGGCGTCATCTAATAATAATAATAATGTTGGTATTTGTTAAGCGCTTACTATGTGCCAAGCACTATTCTAAGCGCTGGGGGAGATACAATAATAATAATAATGACGGTGGTGGTATTTGTCAAGTGCTTACTAAGTGTCAAGCACCGTTCTAAGCACTAGGGGAGATACAATAATGATAATAATAATGGTGGTATTTGTCAAGCGCTTACTATGTGCCAAACACTGTTCTAAGCGCTGGGGGAGATATCATTGTAATAATAATAATGAGGGTATTTGTTAAGCGCTTACTATGTGTCAAGGACTGTTTTAAGTGCTGGGGGGGAGACAATAATGACAATAATAATGGTAGTATTTGTTAAGCGCTTACTATGTGCCAAGCACTTAATAATAATGTTGGTATTTGTTAAGCACTTACTATGTGCAGAGCGCTGTTCTAAACGCTGGGGGAGATACCAGGTCATCAGGTTGTCCCCCGTGGGGCTCACAGTTTTAATCCCCATTTTACAGAGGAGGGAACTGAGGCCCAGAGAAGTGAAGTGACTTGCCCAAAGTCACCCAGCTGACAAGAGACAGAGTGGAATTAGAATGCACGACGTAAACAAAAACTCCACAACTCCTCACTCTGGGCTTCAAGGCTCTCCATCCCCTTGGCCCCTCCTACCTCACCTCCCTTCTCTCCTTCTACTGCCCACCCCCTACTCTCCACTCCTCTGCCGCTTATCTCCTCACCGACCCCTTTCACGCCTGTCCCGCCGTCGACCCCTGGCCCACCTCCTCCCGCTGTCCTGGATATGCCCTCCCTCCTCACCTCCTCCAAACTAATTCTCTTCCCCTCTTCAAAGCCCTACTGAGAGCTCACCTCCTCCAAGAGGCCTTCCCAGACTGAGCCCCCCCCCCTTTCCCTCTGCTCCCCCTCCACCCTCTGCTCTTCCCCCTTCCCCTCAGCTGAGCCCCCTATCCCTCTCCCTTCCCCTCAGCACTGTGCTCATTTGTATATATTATTTATTACCTATTTATTTTGTTAATGAGGTGTCCATCCCCTTGATTCTATTTATCGTGATGATGTTGTCTTGTTTTTGTCCGTCTGTCTCCCCCGATTAGATCGTGAGCCCATCACTGGGCAGGGATGGTCTCTATCTGTTGCTGAATTGTCCCTTCCAAGCGCTTAGTCTAGTGCTCTGCATATAGTAAGCTCTCAATAAATACTGTCGAGTGAATGAATGGTCCGTCTGTCTCCCTCCATTAGACTGTGAGCCCGTCATTGGGCAGGGATTGTCTCTATCTGTGGCCGAATTGTCCATTCCGAGCGCTTAGTCCAGTGCTCTGCACACAGGGAGCGCTCAATAAATACGATCGAATGAATGTCTGGGAGGATGGTTTCTCTCTTCTCCCTGGCCCCCCATCCCTATTCGGATGGAGAGGCAGTGTGGCCCTGTGGAAAGAGCCCGGGCTTGGGAGTCAGAGGTCATGGGTTTGAATGCCACCTCTGCCACTTGTCAGCTGTGTGACTGTGGGCAAGTCACTTAATTTCTCTGGGCCTCAGTTCCCTCCTCTGTAAAATGGGGATTAACTGTGAGCCTCACGTGGGACAACCTCATGACCCTGTATCTCCTCCAGTGCTTAGAAGAGTGCTTTGCACAGAGTAAGTGCTTAAGAAATACCAACATTATTATTAAGTCACTTCATTTCTTTGGGCCTCAGTTCCCTCCTCTGTAAAATGGGGATGAACTCTGAGCCTCATGTGAGACAACCTGATTACCCTCTATCTCCCCCGGCGTTTAGAACAGTGCTCTGCACATAGCAAGCGCTTAACAAATACCAACATTATTATTATTATTAAGTCTCTTCACTTCTCTAGGCCTCAGTTCCCTCCTTTGTAAAATGGGGATTAACTTTGAGCCTCATGAGGGACAACCGATGACCCTGTCTCTCCCCCAGCGCTTAGAACAGTGTTCTGCACAGAGTCAGCGCTTAAGAAATACCAACATTATTATTATTACTAAGTCACTTCACTGGGCCTCAGTTCCCTCCTCTGTAAAATGGAGATTACCTGTGAGCCTCACGAGGGACCACCTGATGACCCTGTATCTGCCCCAGCGCTTAGAACAGTGCTTTGCACAGAGTAAGCCCTTAGCAAATACCAACATTATTATTATTATTAAGTCACTTCTCTGGGCCTCAGTTCCCTCCTCTGTCAAATGAGGATTAACTGTGAGCCTCACTTAGGACCACCTGATGACCCTGTCTCTCCCCCAGCGCTTAGAACAGTGTTCTGCACAGAGTTAAGCGCTTAAGAAATACCAACATTATTATTAAGTCACTTCTCTGGGCCTCAGTTCCCTCCTATGTCAAAGGAGGATTAACTGTGAGCCTCACGTGGGACCCCCTGATGACCCTGTCTCTCCCCCAGCGCTTAGAACAGTGCTCTGCACAGAGTAAGCCCTTAAGAAAGACTTGCAAGCCCGTCAATGGGCAGGGACTGTATCTGCTGCCGAATTGTCCCTTCCAAATTCATTCATTCAATAGTATTTATCGAGCGCTTACTATGTGCTGAGCACTGGACTAAACGCTTGGAATGGACAATTCGGCAACAGATAGGGACAATCCCGGCCCATTAACGGGTTTACAGTCCAAATCCAGTGCTCCGCATTCATTCATTCAATAGTATTTATTGAGCGCTTACTCTGTGCAGAGCACTGGACTAAGCGCTTGGAATGAACAAGTGGGCAACAGATAGAGACAGTCCCTGCCGTTTGACGGGCTTACAGTCGCAAGCGCTCAACAAATACTACTGAAGGAATAATAAATGATTCTGATTGGGCCTCCTCGGACGAAGGCGCTGACCTGTAACCGTGCCGGTCCTGATCCTCTTCTTGGGAGCCCGGGCCTCGCCGAGCGGCCGAAAGCGCGGGCTCAAAAGGAGCGCCATGTCCTCCGGCGCATGCGCGGCCCGGCACCTGCCGCCCTCTGGCCGACCCTCCCCCTCCCCTCCCCCCGGCCCCCGCCGAGAAAAGAGCCGGTGGCGCGCGCGCCCTCCTTCCCCCCGCCCGCGCGCCCTCCTTCCCCCGCCCGCGCGCCCTCCTTCCCCCGCCCGCGCGCTCTCCTTCCCCCCCCCCGCGCGCCCTCCTTCCCCCGCCCGCGCGCCCTCCGCCGCCGCCGCCGCGCGCCCGTCCCCTCCGCCGGAAGTGACGTCAGCGCGGCTCGGGAGTCCCCCTCCTTCCCCCTGCCCCCCTCGCTTTCTGAGGCGGCGGCGGCGGCCATGGAGCGAACCGTCGACCGACAGACCGACTGAACGACCGACGGACCCGGGCAGCGCCGTGTGCGGGAGCCGTGGCGCGCGGGGGAAGAGGTGAGGGGGAGCCCGGCCCGGTGGGAGTGGGGCCGCGCGGCGGCGGCGGCGTCGTCGACCCCCGCGCCTGAGGGGCCGCGCACACCGCACCGGCCCCGTCCTAGCCGCCCTCGGCCGCGACGCCTCAGCCCTCCTCCACCCCACCACGCCCCCCCCTTCGCACCCGGGGCACCCCTCCACCGAGTCGCCGCCTCCAAGAGGCCTTCCCAGACTGCCCCCCCCCCCCCAGCAACAACAGTGTTGGTGGTAGTTAAGCGCTCCCTCTGTGCAGAGCGCTGTTCTAAGCGCTGGGGGAGAGACGGGGTCATCGGGTTCTCCCGCGGGAGGCTCGCCGTCTTCATCCCCATTTGACAGATGAGGGAACTGAGGCCCAGAGACGTGAAGTGACTATAATAATGTGGGTATTTGTTAAGGGTATTTGTTGAGGGTATTTGTGCAGAGCGCCGTTCTAAGCGCTGGGGGAGAGACAGGGTCATCGGGTTGTCCCTCATGGGGCTCACCATCTTCATCCCCATTTGACAGATGAGGGAACTGAGGCCCAGAGACGTGAAGTGACTATAATAATGTGGGTATTTGTTAAGGGTATTTGTGCAGAGCACTGTTCTAAGCGCTGGGGGACAGACGGGGTCATCGGGTTGTCCCACGTGAGGCTCACCGTCTTCATCCCCATTTGACAGATGAGGGAACTGAGGCCCAGAGACGTGAAGTGACTATAATAATGTGGGTATTTGTTAAGGGTATTTGTGCAGAGCACTGTTCTAAGCGCTGGGGGACAGACGGGGTCATCGGGTTGTCCCACGTGAGGCTCACCGTCTTCATCCCCATTTGACAGATGAGGGAACTGAGGCCCAGAGAAGTGACTTAATAATAATAATAACGTTGGTATTTGCTAAGGGCTTACTCTGTGACGTAAGAGACGTGAAGTGACAATAATGTTGGTATTTGTTAAGGGTATTTGTTGAGGGTATTTGTGCAGAGCCATGTTCTAAGCGCTAGGGAAGAGACAGGGTCATCAGGTTGTCCCTCATGGGGCTCACCGTCTTCATCCCCATTTGACAGAGGAGGCAACTGAGGCACAGTGAAGTGACTTAATAATAATAAGGTTGGTATTTGTTAAGCGCTTACTCTGTGCAGAGCACTGTTCTAAGCGCTGGGGGAGAGACAGGGTCATCGGGTTGTCCCACATGAAGCTCACCGTCTTAATGCCCATTTTCCAGATGAGGTCACTGAGGCACAGAGAAATTAAGGGACTTGCCCACAGTCACACAGCTGACAAGTGGCAGATGGGCTCATTGCTATATTTTTATACTGTATAATATATATACAATGCTATATAATATAGTATATAGAAGCAGCATGGCTCAGTGGAAGGAGCCCGGGCTGGGGAGTCAGAGGTCATGGGTTCAAATTCTGGCTCTGCCACTTGTCAGCTGTGTGACTGTGGGCAAGTCAGTTCACTTCTCCGGGCCTCAGTGACCTCATCTGGAAAATGGAGATGAAGACGGTGAGCCTCGCATGGGACAATCTGATTCCTCTTTATCTCCCCCAGCACCTAGAATAGTGCTTGGCACAGGGTAAGCACTTAACAAATACCAACATTAACATTATTATATTTTGTTTATTTATTGCCCTATTTATTCTGTTAATGAGGTGTCCTTGGGCATGGCTCAGTGAAAGGAGTCCGGGCTGGCGAGTCAGAGGTCATGAGTTTGAATACCGCCTCCCTCACTTGTCAGCTGGGTGACTTTGGGCAAGTCACTTCACTTCTGTGGGCCTCAGTGACCCCATCTGGAAAATGGAGATTAAGACTGTGAGCCTCACGTGGGACAATCTGATTCCCCTGTATCTCCCCCAGAATTTAGAACAGTGCTCTGCACATAGTAAGTGCTTAACACATACCAACATTATTATTATTAGATTTTATTTATTACTCTATTCTGTTAATGAGGTGTCCTTGAGCATGGCTCAGGAGAAAGAGCCCGGGCTGGGGAGTCAGAGGTCATGGATTCTAATCCCTTCCCCGCCATTTGTCAGCTGGGTGACTTTGGGCAAGTCAATTCTCTGGGCCTCAGTGACCTCATCTGGAAAATGGGGATGAAGCCTGTGAGCCCTACGTGGGACGACCTGATGACCTTGTATCCCCCCCAGCGCTTAGAACAGTGCTCCGCAATAGTAAGTGCTTAACAAATACCACCGTTCTTATCATTAATCCCCATTTTCCAGATGAGGTCCCTGAGGCACCGAGAAATCAAGTGACTTGCCCAAAGTCACACAGCTGACAGGTGGCAGAGCCGGGACTTGAACCCATGTCCAAGCGCTTAGTCCAGTGCTCTGCACACAGTAAGCACTCAGTAAATAAAGTGAATGAGTGACTGAATGAATGACCCGACACTGCAGGTTTTGCCTTAAGGAAAAGAGAGTCTCCCGGCACCGATGGGCCCGAGCCCTGTCCGCAGTCACCCCGTCCTTCAGCCTCAGTGGAAAGAGCCCGGGCTTTGGAGTCAGAGGTCATGGGTTCTAATCCCTGCTCCGCCGCCTGTCAGCTGTGTGACTTCGGGCAGGTCACTTGACTTCACTTGACTTCTCGGTGCCTCAGTGACCTCATCTGTAAAATGGGGATTAATGAGAAGAATGGTGGTATTCGTTAAGCGCTTACTATGTGCAGAGCACTGGTCTAAGCGCTAGGGTAGATACAGGGTAATCAGGTTGACCCATGTGAGGCTCACAGTCTTAATCAGGTCACTGAGGCACAGAGAAGTTAAGTGACTTGCCCACAGTCACACAGCTGACAAGTGGCAGAGTCGGGATAAGAATGGTGGTATTTAAGTGCTTACTATGTGCGGAGCACTTCTAAGCGCTGGGGGGATACAACGTCATCTGGTGATCCCACGGGCTCACAGTTTTAATGAGGTCACTGAGGCACAGAGAAGTTATTTGTGAGTCTCAAGTGGGACAACGTGATTACCCTGTGTCTACCTTAGTGCTTAGAACAGTGCTCGGCACATAGTAAGCACTTACAAATACCAACATCATTATTATTATTATTATTATTATTATTATGGATACTTGATGATTTTTCCTGCCTCGGTAGGTGATGAAAGAACCCTCCGCCCCCGGGGCAGCCGCCCTAAGCCCTCTCTGCTCTTCGGAGAGGAGGGGATCTTCACCTCCGCCCCGGGGACCCCGACCGTGAACTTTTGGAAGTGGAGCCGTTCAAGCTTCTGAAATCAACTTGGCCCCCGAAGCAGCGTGGTTCAGTGGAAAGAGCCTGGGTTGGGGAGTCAGAGATCATGGGTTCTAATTCCGGACTTTGGGCAAGTCACTTAACTTCTGCGTGCCTCAGTTCCCTCATCTGTAAAATGGGGATTAAGGCTGTGAGTCCCACTTGGCACAACCTGATCACCTTGTATCCCCCCAACGCTTAGAACAGTGCTTTGCACATAGTAAGTGCTTAACAAATACCACCATTATTTTTATTATTATTAAAGAGCCTGGGCTGGGGAGTCAGAGATCATGGGTTCTAATCCCTGATCTGCCACTTGTCAGCTGGATGACTTTGGGCAGGCCCCTTAACTTCAAGTCACTTCTGCATGCCTCAGTTTCCTCATCTGTAAAATGGGGATTAAGACTCTGAGTCCCGCTTGGGACAACCTGTTCACTTTGTCTCCCCCCAGCACTTAGAACAGTGCTTTGCACATAGTAAGCGCTTAACAAATACCATCCTCATAATTATTATTATTATTATTAATTGCCCATTTCCACACAGTGCAGTGCCTGCAGATTGAAGATCAATATGGTGTGTCATTACGCGACTGTAGACTTGGGGCATAAAAGTACCGTTTTGGAAAAAAAGACGTTTTAGTTTCTAGCTCCAGATCCCTGTTTGGACATGTTTAGTGGAAAAAAAGTTTCAGGCCGTCCGAGTTATACTGCGAAAGTGAACATTTTATGCCCAAATGACTCCACTGTAATTATCAACTTTTATAGAATGGATACGTGTTAGACTTCATGGCACCTTCGTGATCGTATTAAGTTTTCAGAGAGAACGAAGTCGTGCAGGGAGTGCAGGAGTGTTGTGAATCCATGTTACTGCTTTCCTTTGTAGGGAAGGAAGCATTAGCATATTCACTTATACTAGGTGTGGGGGAGGAGATGAGGAAGAGCGTTATTGGATGAGGACTGCTGTTCTTTTTGGCAAGACTACATATTTCTGTCCCTAAGAGAATGTTTTGGTACAAACACTTCCCTTAAATATGTAATGTACTAAAACACATACACCTTCACCCACATACAACAAACATATCGAGTTGTGCTCACACCCAGACATCCACCAATCAGTTGTACTCATTGAGCACTTACTGGGTGTGGAGCACTGTACTAAGCGCAATATAGGAGACATTCCCTGCCCGCAGCGAGTTTACATCCCAAATCCAAGACTGTTTACACACACCCTCTTCCCACCCCCCATCCAGTCCCTCGGGTTTACACACACATCTGCCATCGTCCTTCCACAGTTGTCTCCGCACCCTTAAATTCCTCTAACGATTAGAAAGAATTGATTCTGATCCGGTCCCAACATTTAACTGCGTGGAAGCTCCAGACATTAGGGTCCTCCTTTACAGGCTAAAAGTTAAGAGGCCGGACCAGGCTCAGGCTCAGCCTGACTCCATCTGAACGCTATCGGGATTTCTGTCCAGGCGCGGTTTGGAGCCAGCCTTCACTGTGTCCCGTTTATAGCCCTTATGAGTATGTGTAAATGTCTGTGCAGGAGTGATTTCCTCCCTCCATCCTCTCCCTGCAATATTTTGCTGACCTCTTCAACCTGGGTAATATAAAAAAGATAGGAGAAGGAGCAGGCAGTCCATATGTGATAGGAGCCTGCCCCAAAGCTGTTGGGTTCCTTTTAGTCCCACCCCTACGGTCTGTAGGTTTAAGCAGATCCAATTTGAAACAGATCTCTATCAGGAAGACTTCTGTTTTATTCTCTTTTTCATGTCAAATTGCAGGCAGGAAAGAACAGTGGTGAGCAGTGGTGGTTTTAAGCTCCTCAGCATCAGCATGGGGAACTGAGGAAAGGGAGTGAGAAATCTAGAGGCCCCATTGCTTCTGGCTTTCTCTTCCTCCCAGTAGGTGGGGGCTAGAAGGCCAGGGTATGGAGTCACTTTGAGCTGTTAAATTCCTTATTGTACCTTTTTAGAATACCTGGATTTTCCAACTCTGAAATTGGCACCATTTCATAGAACCTATTAATTCTAGTTAACCATGGGTGAAGGGCTAAATGTTTATGCGGGGAGAATGTCAGCTAAAATGTGCCATAGTCCCCATTGCACAAGAGATGACGTATATCTACTTTTGAAAAGTGTGTGTGTGTGTGTGTGTGTGTGTGTGTGTGTTGGGGGCAGAGGTGGCTCCCTATTTATCTGCTTTTTTTTTTTTTAAGTCAGTATCTCTCTGGTGATTTCCAGCTCACTTACTTCCCTTGTCCTTTGGAGCTGCCAGGGAGGAAAAGGAATCTGGTAGTGCTGCTGTGGGAGAAGGGAATGGGGTCTGGCAGTACCAGTAATTTTGAGGGAGGAAACCTGGACCTGATTTCCTCCCCTAATCTTGGCCTAGGTGATCACCCATATCCCAGTATTAACCAAAGGTATTTTCTTCCCCAACCCAATGGGCCTCTGTGACTTTTTCCCCCCACTTATGCAGAGGTGTGGACCCAATTTACATCCTCCCATCCCCTGATGCAGCCTATCCTGTAAGCTCAAAAAACTGTGTCTGACAGCTCAGAAACTTGGAATTTTACAGCACCGTCACTGGGGCAAGGAAATGGGGATCTAGTTTTATTTTTCTCTTGATCCTGCCTATAGGCTCCAATGACCCTTGAATCTTTTTCCTTTGGGATCCTTGTAATCATTGATTCAGTTTTCACCCTTTGGCCCCTTTCTCTCTTTACATGCTAGGGTCTGTTATCTTCTGCAGAGGGGAAGGGCCTTAGCTTCTTGGCTCCTTCGCTTCATATTTTCCTTTCCTCTGGTTTCCCAGAGTGAAGAGGGAGTACGAGGAGCCAGAGGTCAGGGTTTGTGAGCTGGAAGATTAGGAAATGTTTTTCAGATTTCCACTTTGGGTCAGGGGTTGCAGGAATCAAGGGAGAGAATGGGATCCGGGTTTGCTTGGCTTCAGAGGAAGGAGCAGATTGGGAAATCCCAGCCTCACGATCCTGATGCTCCATCATTTTTGTAGAGCACAAATGTAGAGCCCAAGAAGTAGAAGTTGAGGAAATTCTGGGGCAGGTTGGCCTCTTTGCTATCGAAGCAGAGTTTCCTTGGGCTAACCATGGTGCAACCAAGTGCCACTAGCCTAAGGGAGGTCTTGGGGTAAATAGTCCTCTTTTGTGTATGTGTCAATCTGTTCTGGTTTTAAGCGTGAGGCATCTCACTTGGGACAGGGTTGAGGATATGATGACACCTCAAATTAGACCGTCCCTTTGTTCATATTCTGTCATAAATACTAGACCTATGTTTCTCTTTTGTTTTTATTGTGATGTGTCAAAAAACACTATAAATAGGGATATATTTGCAGTTTAATATTTAGTATGAAATCAATACACTTTCAAATTTTTTCATCTTCATTTTTATTAGGTTGAAAGAGCAGTCTGTCAGACATATTCACTCTGTACAGAATAGTATCACTTCCTTCAAGCCCCAAATTTTCTTTTTCCGTGCATTTTGTTTTGCCAGTTTTAAAAAGTGCCTGTGCACAGAAAAAGAGCATTGTTCCACACAAATATATGATGAATGAAATACATAATAAAGAACCAGGGATCTAGGAAGTTAATTTTTAACTTTTCTGTAAATTTTATTTCTTGCAATGATAGATGAAATCTTGGTATCTTTAAAACTTTAAAAAGCTTCATTTTTTCAGGTTTGCTTTTTTTTCCACAAGAAATTTGCAATTATTGAGACTCTGGTAATATTTTTTTTTTCTTGAGGAACTCCCCACTAAATTGCAAGAGAGAGTTGATATAAATACTGTACCTGGCTTCCTGTCTTTTCCATGCCAAGAAGGATCAGAGTGCAGGTTACTTAAGACCTGTTGTCTGGTATAGAATGCTTTGAACCACACTGTGGAACCTGTCACCCTAAAATTGTCTTGAAATCAAGAATGTGAACAAGACAGAGATATTTGTTATTTCAGTTTGTGCCATTGGATCATTGTTCAAGGCCCAAGAATATCATTGAATATTAGGGGTTCCAGTGGTTAAATCCATTAGCACTAGAATTGCTTTCCTGGTATTGTTTATAACATTTCATTAAAAACTCTTTTATAATTTTGGACAAAAAAAACTTTCCTTGAACCTATAAAACTGAAATTGCCTTTTCCAGGTCATAGAGAAAAATAGGATATAATGTGAGATAAAATCATTTTCTGCTTGATATTAAACATTGCATTGTACCAGGAGTTGTTGTTTCTCCTTTCCCAAAGTTTTTGAAACTTGGTAACTCTTCTCAGAGAATAATATTAAACCTTCATTAGTATATCCTGAACCATATCAGATTTCTGGAGAAGCAGAGTGGCTCAGTGGAAGAAACCTGGGCTTAGGAATAAGAGGTCATGGGTTCGAACCCCAGATCCGCCGCTTGGCAGCTGTGTGACTTTGAGCAAGTCACTTCACTTCTCAGTGCCTCAGTTACCTCATCTGTAAAATGGTGATGAAGACTCTGAGCCCCACGTGGGACAACCTGATCACCTTGTATCCCACCACTGCTTAGAACAGTGCTTTGCACATAGTAAACGCTTAACAAATACCATTATTGTTATTTCTGACTCATCTTGTCTGCAGGCAAACCTAATATTGATTTAGATTTAAGACCTGCCTACTCATCTTGAAGACCCTATTGTTTTGGGCAAAGGGGAGACCAATCAATGATACAGATTAAGTGCTTACTGTGTGCAGAGCACTGTACTAAGTGCCTTTTTGAATGGTATTTAAGTGCTTTCTTTGTGTCCAACACTGTTCTAAACCCTGAGCGAATTGGAATGGAACATAGTCCCTGACCTGCATGGAGCTCACCAGTCTAAGTAGGAGAGAGAACAGAAGAACTGAGGCGTGAGAAGTTAAGTGGCTTGCCCAGGGTCATACAGCGAGCCTTTGGCAGAAGTGGGAGTATAATAATGATGATGGTATTTGTGAAGCACTTACTGTGTGTCAAGCACTGTTCTAAGCGCCCAGGCCCCTTCAAAGCCTGTGCTCTTTCCACTAGGCCACACTTCTTGAGAGAATGCAGTGCAACATTGCCCCCATTGCACAGCAAATCCACAGGAACGTCTGTCTGGAATTCTTCTTTTCCCTCATTTCCCTCGCTGAGAAATCTCCCTTGATAGAAACTTGTCCTCTAGCTCTACCCAAATATCTCAGGGAGAATCACCGTCCCCTGTTCTCCCCAGCCCCCCTGCCTGGACGGACTAACCAGGCGGCTGCCCTTCCGATTCCCTGCATACAGGAAAGCATGTATGGAGTGACCGGCGGCACAGCTCAGTGCCTCGTAAAGGCCAGGCGATGTGAGAAAGGAGCAGCCGCTGTTGAGGGCTGGTTCCCAGACTGTAAGCCCATCAATGGGCAGGGACTGTCTCTGTTGCCGATTTGTACATTTCAAATGCTTGTACAGTGCTGTGCACATAGTAAGCGCTAAGTAAATACTATTGAATGAATGAATGAATGGGCAGATGGAGATGAAGCTGGGGATGCCAAGGAGATTGTAGCCGAGCTGGCAATCTTGGAACCATGACCTGGAGCCTTAGGGACAAAGCCCAAGCAGCAGAAATGGAATATGGCAAAGCCCCTCAGGGCCCTGTTGGCCAAGCACCTGCAACCCCCATTCTCAGAGACTTAGGAGCCATTAGTCTCGCTCTCTCCAGATTCCACCAAGTCCCCCTGTATCTTTTTTCCTTCCCCTGATCCCCAGTGGGACCAAGACTGACCAGTGTTACTTCCAAGTTTCTCATTTGGGAATTTGTTACTTGACTTATTTCCATAATTCCTCTGCCATACTGATGGCCGTCATTTTTACTTAGACCTTTATCTTTCCCTTGCCTGGAGGTGTTGTACAGAAGGATTTCTCCGTGCCACCAGTAGTAATTCGATGTTCTGGCAATGCTCACCTGAAGAGCAAAGGGCTAGAGAAGGTATGTGACTGTATTTGTACGGACAAAGGGCATAAGAGATTCTTCTTCTAGGATATGCACACTCACCGATTCAGTGTCAACTTTGGGAGTGAGCTTTGAACTGAAAGTCAGCTGTGATCAATAGAAGTTTCAGTAATTTGCAAGAATTCATTGTTAATAGATGTGAAAAGAAGGCTGTATACATTGATTTCCTAATTTTACTGCAAAAGTAGCATACATGTGAAACTACAGAAGTGTGGACGTAATTGAAAGCGGCACATAAAGTGTCCTCTGGGGTAACTGGAAATGTAAATAATCCTGAAACAGGAGAAATACGGATGTCTTCTATTTTTAGACAGAGACTTTCAAAGAGCCTTGCAGTTGAGCTGGATGTACTTTTGCAACAACTTAAAACAATTTTGGGCTTCAGACATATGTTCAACATTTTACTGGGTCACTTGGTGATTTCTAGCATCTTGTGGTTTTTTTTGGTTTTTTTTTTCCCTAGACTGATGTTTTATTCCTGGTTTTTGTTATGAATTTGTTGCAAAGTAGAATGTGCATATCTAATATTTTTCAAACCTTCTATTCACCTGTAATTTGCGCACACATGCTTACCATCCAAGGTGTTCATTAAACTGCTCTGTGGACAGGTTTCCACTTAATAATATTAGACAGTATGGTCTAAATGCCTTGGAGAGTACAGCAGAAGTAGATGACCTCCTTGCCCTCAAAAGAGCTTAAAATCAGTAATATTAGTTGATTGTTATATTATTGGTACTCAGTAAGTCAGCATCAATTGTCGATGGTAATAATTTGGAAGTTTTTCTAAAAGGAGCTTGTGTAATGCCTGCTTTTTTCCAGAATGAATTTGGAAGCTGGGTGGTAATAAGTAAGATCGAGTGAATAAAACTGAAAACTGGTTTGTCACCTTTTACCTTCAGAGTACTTCCTAATGCTAACAAACCTCAAGTGTCGATCATTTCCAAACTGTAATTGCGGAAATCAAAACAAAGAGGAAGTGACTTGGCCGTATTGCAAAACAGTGTGGTGTTGTTTGGAATTGAAACTTGAGTATCTTTCACTCCCATGTTAATGTTTACATAAAGCTCTCATTTTGTAAACTAGTTTGCTACCGATGGTATTTATTGAGTGCTTATTCTTTGCAGAGCACCTATTAAGTGTTTGGGAGAGTGCAACAGAGTTATGAGACATGATCTTTGTTCTCTAGAAATTTGTAATCTGGCAGAGGAGACAGATACTAAAATAAACTCAGGAAGCGGCAAGATAGAGTCTAAAGATATGTATGTAAATGTTATTAGGTGGGAGTGGATCTGCAAGTGCTTGGTGGTTAGGACTCAAGTGCATAGGTGACCTGAGAGTGTTAAAGTGACAATAAGGGGAGAAATAGAGTGGGAGAGACAGGAGAGATTGATCCAGGAAGACCTTGTGGAAGAGGTGTTTGTTTTTTTTTTTAGAAGGACTTTGGAGATGGGGAAGAAATAATCTATCACATGTGAAAGGGGATGGAGTTGCAAGCAAGAAGGCTGTAAGCAAGAAGTCAGTAGCAGGAAACTCAAAAATGAGGTCATACTACATCCTGCTATTGACTTGGGTGCCAAGCAGGGCTTTTCTTTTTCAGATCTATTAAGTGTTAAAATCTCGAGTCTTATTTTGCTAAATTCAAATCATAGAAACATTTAGAATTTCTTTTCTGTGCTTCTAGGTAAACGTGATCATAAGCACTGCAACAATGGAGTCCATGCTTAATAAACTGAAGAGCACTGTTACGAAAGTAACAGCTGATGTCACCAGTGCAGTGATGGGGAATCCTGTCACCAGGGAGTTTGATGTTGGTCGGCATATCGCCAGTGGTGGCAATGGATTAGCCTGGAAGATTTTTAATGGCACAAAAAAGTCAACAAAGCAGGTAGGTTGGTAATGAAAGGTCAGAGAAAATATATTCTTGAATTCCAAATATAATAAGAATGTTAATGCTGAAAATATTGAGAATTACGTTATAGATCATCCAAGTCGTGGTAGCTGTCATGAAAGCAGAGGAAAATGGTTTCAAACATGTTTAGAGTGACTTTTATTGCAGACTTCCCATTCATGTTTTTATCTTGCAGTGTGCTTTTATTTATCATTGTTATAATAATTGTAAGAATAATGAGGCAAGTGTTGCTAAAATTAGTACATGTAATTACCTATTGTTTCACTTTGCGGGTTATTGGGTACGTCAAGACATGGCATAGTGCAAAAACGAATCAAAACCATGCCCCGCTGTAGAGATCTATCCCTTTCCCTCCTCCTCCTCTAAATTCAGAACCAAAATAAGCAGCTCCATTTGAGTCTCTTAAGTTGCAGGAGAGGCAGCAGTGCCTTTCAGCAGCCCTGCGTTGGCTGAGCAGTGCTACTTACTAGTGTGATGCTCTCTTGGACAGGGTTAAAAAAGGCGGACTACTAGATTTTTTATGAATTTAACATAGAAAAGCTTACCTTTCAGTAGCACACACAAAGATGAACTCTCACCATATAGAGTTAGTTATTTTCATATATGAAGTACAGTCATGTTTGTATGTATGTCTGTAAATTTATGTCTAGGAAATCAATTCCTATGGAATTCATTTTTGATTCTTCACTTGGTTAGGATACTAGGTATTGTTAAAGCCACTGACAAATTTCTCTTTCAGTTATTTTTTTTCAGTTAGAAATTCTCCTCTATTTTCTACCGTTTTGTGGAACAGTAGTCTGTAAATTATTTTAACTTCAACCTGAAAATATTTTTATCTAGTTTATGTTTAGAAGAAAATTTATAGGCTATAATGTTTAGTTTACCTTGGACAATTTTAGTGGATTGTTTAAAATTATTTTCCAACAGATTTTATTTTTCTTTTTCACTGTGTTTTATAGGTCACCTGTAGATGGGTCCTAGAATTGTGCCTTGTTATTTAAATGCTGAATGTTTCTGATATTCCTAATCTTATATCAACATATACTAATGAAGTTAATATTTCCAGAATTGTTTTAGCTTTCTCTAAACTCTGAGGAAAAGGTCTCCGATGTGATCATTTTTGAGGAAAAACAAACTAAATACTTGTCTTGCATTTCTTCTTCAAATCACCTGTTTCATGAATGGTTGTTTTGAAATGAAAAGCACCATAGAGAAAGTCAGTATTTGGTCATTCTCATGAAGCAGAAATTTGGATTTTGACTGCCCATTGTCTATAACTAATTCCATAGTTCATATTAGATAAAAAATTAGTGATTGTATTGGAGCTAAATTCCTTAGAATTAGAATTTAAATGTAAATAAAATCAAAATGTGCAAAGTGTTCTGAAAATAGCCTTACTTTCCTGATTTTGTTTTTCCTTATATTTTGGTTTTGTAGTATTGAATAATTAATATCTAGAGCCAGAGTTGATGAGACGTCTTGAAAGAACATTTTATTGTTATGTGTAGATGTTGGTTGACTTTGGACTATTATTCACAGAAGCCCTCTTGGAGGAGAGATGCCTTAAATAATGTTTTGAATGTGGGGAGAGTGATAGTCTGTTGGATATGAAGACAGGGTATTTCAGAAGCAGGATGTGGGCGAGAGGTTGATGAGACAGACATTCATTCAGTCGTATTTATTGAGAGCTTACTCTGTGCAAAGCACTGTACTTAGCACTTAGTACATGATTGAGGTACAGCGAGTAGGTTGACATTAGAGAAGAAAAGTGTGAAGACTGGGTTGTAGTAGAAGAGCAGTGAGGTGAGGTAGGAGGGGGCAGGATGACTGAGTCTTTACAGCCGATGATAAGGAGTGTCTTTTCGATTTGGAGATGAATAGGCAACCACTGGAGGTTTCCGAGGAGTGGGGCCACTTGGACTGAATCTTTTTGTAGAAAAATGATTTAGGCAGCAGACCGAAGTATGGACGGGAGTGGGGAGAGACAGGAAGCCGGGAGGTCATGAAGGGGGCCGATACAGTACTCAAGGTGAATTAGAATAAGTGCTCGATTAACATGGAAGCAGTTTGAATTGAGGATTGAGTGGTATTTTAGAAAAATGATCTGGGCAGCAGACTCTAGTAGGGACTCTGGGGTACGGAGAGACAGGAAGCAGGAAGGTCAGTGAGGAGATGGCTGCAGTAGTTGAGTTGGGCTATAAGTGCATAAACCAGGGTGATAGAAGGTTGGATGAAGAGGAAGAAATGACTGTCTCCCCCTCCAGATTGTAAGATTGTTGTGGCAAGCAACATGTCTATCAATTGTGTTACATTATACTCTCCCAAGTGATTGGTATGGTGCCATGCACACAGTAAACACTCAGTACATATGATTGAATGTTTGATTGCTCTGCACATGGTAAGCACTCAAATCCCACTGACTGAGTCTAGAAATGTTATCAAGCAGTCATATTTATTGTGCGCTTACAGTGTGCTGAACACTGTAGTTCGCACTTGAGAGAGTACAATATAACAGGGTTGGTAGACACGTTCCCTATGACAGGATTTGGTTATAGGATGTATATGCGGGGTTGAGTGAGAGAGGTGAGTCAGGGATAATGCAAAGGTTTACAGGTTTGTGAGAGAAGTTGGTGAGACAGGGAAAGTCGATGGGAGGACAGAGTTTGGGTGGGAAGATGAGTTCTGTTTTTGACATGTTAAGTTTGAGCCCTTGGGATGTCCAAGAAGGAGTATCCTGAAGACAGGTGGAAATGCGAGTCTGCAGAGGAGAGAGGTTGGGCCTGGAGAGTTAAATTTGGGAATCATTTGCTTAGAGACGGTAATAGAAGCCACAGGAGTGAATGAGTTCTCCAAGAAAATGGGTATAGATGGAGAGTAGAAGGGAACCGAGAACTGAACCTGGAGGCACCCCCACAGTTAGGGGCTGAGAGGCGGAGGAGGAGCCTGTGAAAGAGATTGAGGAACACAAAAACTTCCCTCTCAAAGGTCACGAATGATTTTCTTCTTGCCAAATCCTACAGTTTCTACTCCATCCTAATCCTCCTCAACCTCTCAGCTGCCTTCAACACTGTTGACCACCCCCTTCGTTTAATAAATACGATTAAATGAATGAGTGAAAGAAACATTATCCACCCTTGGCTTCATTCATTCAGTTGTATTTATGTGGTGCTTACTGTGTGCACAGCACTTTGCTAAGTGCTAGGGAGAGTACAACACAACAATAAAAACTAACACTTTCCTCTCCTGCTTCTCTTCCTAATTCTCTGGCTGCTCATTCTCATCCTCTGCTTCCCATCCCCTCACTGTGGGGATCCCTCAGGGTTGAGTTCTGGGTCCCTTCTTTTCTCCATTTACACCCACTCCTTTTAACCACCACCTCTGTGCAGATAATTCCCAAATCTGCAGCTCCAGCCCTAATCTCTCTCCCTCTCTGCAGTCTCACATTCCTCTTTTCTTCAAGACATCTCCATGTGGATGTCCTACTGACACTTCAACCTTAACATGTACAAAACAGAACTACTTATAACAACAATAATAATAGTTATGGTATTTGTTAAGCACTTAATATATGCCAAGCACTGTTCTCAGCTCTGGGGTAGTTACAAGGTAATTAGGTTGTCCCTGTGGGGCTCACACTTTTAATCCCCATTTTACAGATGAGGTAACTGAGAGAAAGAGAAGTTAAGTGACTTGCCCAAGGTCACACAGGAGACAAGGGAAGGAGCCGGGATTAGAACCCATGTCCTGTGACTCCCAAGCCCATGCTCTTTCCACTAAGCCACGCTGCTTCTTCCCACCTAATCCCCATTCTTCCCTTGATTTTTCTAATCACTGTCAACAGCACCACCATCCTTTGTGTCTCAGAAGCCCATAACCTTGACGTTATTCTTGACTCTTCTCTCTCATTCAACCCACATATTCAGTCAATCACCAAATTCTTTCCTCTCCATCCAAATTGCTTCAACATTAATCCAAGCACTCATCCTGTCCCTCCTAGATTACTGCATCAGCCTCCTTGCTGACCCCCCCTGCCTCCTGTGTCTCCCCACTCCAGCTCCATACTTCATTCTGCTGCCCGAATCATTTTTCTACAGAAACATTCAGTACGTGTCCCAACTCCTTGGGACCAGTGGTTGCCCATCAACCAGCACATCAAGCAGACTCCTTTCCATCGGCTTTAAAGCACTCAATCACCTTGCCCCCTCCTACTTCACCTTACTGCTTTCCTATTACAATCCAGCCCACTTACTTCGCTCCTCTAATCCCAACCTACACACTGTACCTCGATTTCATCTGTCTTGCCGTCGACCTGTCTTCCATGTTGCACCTCTGGCCTGGAACGCCTTCCCTTTTCATATCTGACAGATAATCGCTCTCCCCACCTTCAAAGCCTTATTGGAGGGACGTCTCCTCCAAGAGACCTTCCCTGACTAAGCCTCCATTTCCTCTTCTCCCATTTCCTTCTATCACCCCTATTTGATCCCTTTATTCATCCTTCCCTCAGTTCCACGGCATTTAGTACATATCCATAATTTGTTTATTTCTATTAATGTCTGCCTCCCCTTCTAGTCTGTAAGATAGTTGTGGGCAGGGAATATGTCTCCCTAGTCTGTTATATTGTATTCTCCCAAGTGCTTAGTACAACTATGTGCACACAGGAAGTGCTCAATAAGTACAATTTCCTGAAAGGCAGTCTGCCTTCGAGTTCAGGTGCAGAGCTACTGACCTGATCTTAACCGCCAGACAGCTGCAGGAGAAATGCAGAAAGCAGAACCAGTACCTCTACATGGTTTTCACTGACATTAAATGCTTTTAATTTAGTCAAATGGGATGGGCTGTTGGCTGCCTAGAAAAGTTTATTTACATTATAAAGTCATTTCGTGAATTCTGAACTAACCTTCTTCTCCACACCCTTCACTTTCACAAATGGCATCCAGCAGGGCTCTATTCTTGCACCAGCACTTTCTACCATAGTGTTTACAGCCTTAGGGACGGATGCATTCAAAGGTGTGGGACTTGGGGTTTGCAAACATTATCGCCTACAAGGGGGATTCTTGAATTTGTAGCAGCTTCAAATAAAGACAAAGGAAACCATGATTCTAATCCGTGAGCTACTAATAGAAGTGGTAATAGTATTTATTGCTGTATGCTGAGCACAGTGCTAAGTATTGGGAGAGAATATACAGGTTGGAATTAGACACAGTCCCTATCCCACGGGGGACTCACAATCTAAGATCCGATTGCTTATTAGAAGCCAACAGTCTTCGAAACTTAGACTTTCTTATTTGGGTTGGCCATAAGTCTTTTTCCAACTTTTGAGTTTGAAAACTCAAGCTCAGTACCACAGCTCCTGAGCCACTTTTATGACTATTCCTGTATTTAATGTTAAATATGCAAATTAGTTGGATGCTTTTAGATGTACTATCGTGAGAAAACAAACACATTTTTACTTCAGATGCTTTTATAAAATATGTAGTGGCGGCACACTTTTCTCTAAAGTAAGATGTACCCACAAATGCTAATTAGAGACTGCAACTTACATTTCTAGGTCATTAGTCAAAAAGTATTTGAGGCCTTTTTTATGGTATTTAAGTGCTTACTATGTGCCAGGACTGGGGTGGATGCAAGCTAATTAGGTTGTGCATGCCCCACATGGGGCTCACAGTCTTAATCCCCATTTTGCAGACGAGGGAACTGAAGGACAGAGAAGTTAAAGTGACTTGCCCGAGGTCACACAACAGGCAAGTGGCGGAATAGGGATTAGAACCCAGGTCCTTCTGACTCCCAGGCCCATTCTCTATTTACTAGGCCCCACTGTTTCCCAGTGGTTCAGTAATGAGGCCACTTTTTGACTTCAGTGATTTGCTGTACGGCCTTAGAGTGAGGGTGTGGTTCTAAAGAAAAATGACTCTTATGTAGGTCAGCCTCCTGACCCCAAAAAATGTCCCGTGTGAGTGTAACCTTCCCCACCTATCAGTCTTGGTAGTGAGAACTCTGACCATGAATTTCTTTTTCCCACATTCTTGCCATCACCATCAACCTTTCCCCAAACTCTGCCTCGCTCAGCAGCCATGTGGATATCCCCGGACCATGTGCTCCAAAAAAATAACATCCATTCTGTACCCCTGCAGTGTTGCAGGCTTTGGACTATCATCCTTCCAGTAGTCTTGCCTTTGTTTGTCTCGCGTTAGAGCCCCGAGAAAGTTGGGGCCGAGCCTATGGGTCCTGAGCCCCGGAGGTTGGGTAAGGGGCTTCCTTATGTATACCCAAGCCTGGTCTGGTTTGGTTGGGTTCAGAGACCTCTTGGGTATTGCGCTTATTTTAAAATCCCTGTTACGATTGCATGCATGTTTAGAAAGAGGTTTTTGTCATTTAACTTCCATCAGGGTGACCCAATGCCTGCCGCTGGAGTTGAATTCAGTGGTCTGCGTGGAGTGCATCTCATCAGGATTCCACACATTAAACTCTCAGTCACTTGTGTACCCTTAGGACAAATCTTTGACTCTCAGGGGACCAGGCATATCAGGTAGTCCAGAAATTGTACCATCCCTTGGGTCTGCACATGGCTCTGTTATGTGAACTAATAAGTTTGGGATGTGGTTTTTTGCATAAGTTTGATCTGTAGTAGATCCGGTTACCTCAGCAGAGTATGTCTGGCTCATTTTATTATTGACCATGACGCATCTACTTTTCTGGCCTTAATCTGGCTATAAAGAGTTCAATGTTTCATATATTTGGGAAAGCTACTTCTAACTTTCTGCCTTGGTGGAAAGACACCATTCCCAGCTTTTGGAACCATTAACGTTTCAAATCTTCACCACATTGTTTTAGAAACCCAGGATGAGGCTTTTCTACTCTAGACTCAAATGAAAACTTTTGTGTAAAACACTTCTAATATACCTTCAAATTACCAAAACAATTAAACCTTTCTGAAACGACGAAATAACGCATTTTTATATAAAGAATAATGTCCACTCTTAAGACTGGGATGTTTTCCAAAAAAAAAAATGCTATTATGAAAAATACTACATATTACTGATTTGTACTCTAGTGACAAATTGTAGTGATTTATACTGTTTCCACTATGCTGACTTAAGTTTAATCGAACATAATTCTCTTATTAGGAAGTGGCTGTTTTCGTCTTTGATAAAAAGCTAATTGACAAGTATCAAAAATTTGAAAAAGATCAGATTATTGATTCTTTAAAACGAGGAGTCCAACAATTAACCCGACTTCGACACCCTCGACTTCTCACTGTTCAACATCCTTTAGAAGAATCCAGGTAAAATTTAGTCTGGTTTAAACCATGGCCTGCTTTATAAAGTCATTTCCAATTTAGTTTACATTTTGAAATTGATTATATAAAGCTAGTAATACTGCATGCAAAAAACCCCCCAAACATTTACAGTGAAAACTGGATGATTTGAAAAATGAATACTAAACTGAGAAATATTAACTCTAAATGTAGCTTCTTTCTGGTATTTTTGTATCCATGAGACTGATGTGACAAGTTGATAGTGTTAAGTCACTAATGGCAGAATTCAGACTTAGAAAACAAGAAGTAGAGGCAGATTTTTAAATACAAGTTCAGTTTTTTAATATATTTTTTGGTGCTAACATAAATTGAATATTCATAAAGGAAAATCAGCCACAGAATTATCCTTCCTTGGAGGATTGTGGAGAAAATACAAACGAACAAAGCCAACTGATTTTAGCAACTGTCGAACCAGTTTTGTATCAGTTGATTAGTGGCATTTATTGAGCACTTAACTGTGTTGTGGAGCACTGAGAGAGTGCAAAACGGTAGAGTTGGTAGGTGTGGCCCAGGCAATACCCACCAGGAATTTACAATGTTATAAAGTTATCCAGAAGCTGTAATAGCTTTGGGGGGAACAAAAGAAGATACCTCCTCTGTTTTTCTTGCATTCTTCCTACATGCACTATATTATATCTAAATTTAAACATGAGTTCCAGGTTAGATGCTGTTCTGCATTTATTTTTTTGCTTTGATTAATGTTTTTGAGTTTAGCTTTTTTTTAGTGTTCCAAGTTACTTAAATATCATTTAAATACGTCTTCTTGGCGACTGTATATTATATGACTGCTAGACTGTGAGCTCGTTCAGGTCAGGGAACTGTAAGCATTCAATAAAACCACTGATTGATGGAATACATAAAATTTTGTTCTAAGGAATTCTAAGAAACCATGATAAAAAATATTCTTAACATCTGATTTTCTTCCCTCCTGTTCTCTCAGCAGCATATATTCCCACGTGCTCTAGTTCGGGATCCATTATTAAAGATTGACTTTAGTAAAGGCTGGTATTATGAAATCCAAATGGTTACTACTGGCCAAAGGAAGGGGTTAGAGGACGCTGCAAGTGAATAATATGTCGATTCTGCTACGTCCCTGTGTGTGTATCTATTGAGCGCTTACTGTGTGTAGAGCATTGTACTAAGCACTTGAGAGAGTACAGTACAACAGAGTTGGTGGACACATTTCTTGCCCCCAACAAGCTTTGAGTCTATTTGGGTTTGATTCACATTTTGCACCTTTGAATCCAAAAGTTCTTTTTTCTTGTTTTGGAAGAGTTTCTGAGCTGTGATTGGTGGTGGTGCACTGGGAGGAAAGATCCAGCAGTGCCTCAATTTTTCTAGCTTTACAGATCTCTGTGTCCTATATTCCATTTATGATGGGAATTGGAAGTAAAGCGATTTTCCCTTGTCTGTACCGCACCCCCAGGGGTTGGGTTGGTGGCAGCTGTTTTGGAGCTCTGGCAGAGGCGCTTTTGATGTATTTCTGCATCAGTGGAAGCTCCAGGGAGCTAACATCCTGTATAAGATATTTGGGCAGCTCCAGAACTCTCCTCTACCTGAACTACTTCCAGGGCCAACAGGGATATCATAGGGGGCCAGCAGGGAAGCCTACTGCTTCTTCCAGTTTCCTGCTGTGACAAAGTTGGCATGAGCAAAGAAGAACACTAGGGATGCCTGGATCACTGCTATAGGTTTCCAAGGTTTTGGAGTCCCTTCCCAGGGCCAGAGCTGAATGATTCAATTAATTCATTGTTTCTCTGGATTGAGCTTTATCCTAAACCATCCAGGGAACATATTGATTCTGCACTCAGAGATCACAGGTAAGGTTAAGGATCCAGTCATGTTAGCTATCACTTTCTTACACAGAATTCCACCTGAAAATATAGTGTCTAGAATTGAGTCCCTTCTGTATCATCAGTTGGGTTATTTAATTCTCCTCATTACTTATACAGATTTTTAATTTCCCCTAATTTAATTTAAAATAAATCCACCACGTAACTTCTGTTGGGTTTCTTTTTATGATCGAGGTGCTCTAAATTGTAATTTAGTCAGGTGGATAAAAGACTTTCCAACTTCAGAGAAGGCAAATTCAAATACACTGCAGATATTTTTTTGTTGGAATAAGATAATCAAGTTAACCATTCATCCTCTATATTGTTTCCTTGGAGCAGCAAGAGGTTATCTTTATACCTAGCGTGGAATGGATTGTCACGCATTGCTCTTTCCAACCACACCTCGACTCATAAAGGGATAGTTCTTTCTCAAACTGCAAACAGATTTATTCAGAAGCTTCTAAATGTGATTTAATACAATTTGAGTACATTGTCTACTGATTCAAGTGAAACGATCACAAATTTGATCTTACTAGGTAGAAGAGTTTAGATGCCAAAGGTGGATTAGTTCCAGAGAGAGAGAGGCTGGGAGAGGTGGGGGTGGAGGTGTGTGTATGTGGGAGTTGGGGGTAGAGAAATGGAGAGGAAGAAAAAAGGGCATTTGGAGATGGGGTGGAGTCAGTGGGGGAAGACGATGAAAAGGAAAAGGGATAGAGACTGAGAAGGGTGGGAAACTTTATGATGCCATCTCTCTTTTTTAAAAATGGAATTTAAGCACTTACTATGTGCCAAGCACTGTACTAAGCTCTGGGATACTGACTGAATTCAGTGAATGAGTGGTTTGGGACTGAGGGGGACGGGGACGACAAAGGGAGCAAGTCAGAGATGCAGAAGGGAGTGAGAGAAGAGGAAATGGGAGCTTAGTCAGGGAAGACTGCTTGGAGGCCAGGTGCCTTCAATAAGGCTTTGAAAGGGGGGAGAGTAATTGTCAGATTTTAGGAGGGAGGGTGTTCCAGGCCAGAGGGAGGATGTGGGCCGGGGGTCTGGGGCAAGATAGACGAGATTGAGGTATAGCGAGAAGGTTAGCATTAAAGGAGCGAAATACGAGGGCCTGGTTGTCATAGGAAAGTAGCACGGTGAGGTAGCAGGAGTCAAGGTGATTGAGTGCTAGACACAAGCTAATAGGACACGATTCATGTCCCACTGGGGACTTAGTCTTAATTTTTCATTTTACAGATGAGGTAACTGAGCTACAAAAAGGTTGAGTGATTTGCCCAAGTCCACACAGCAAACTAGTGGCAGAGCAAGGATTAGAACCCAGGTTCTTCTGACTCCCAGGCCCATGCTTTATCCACTAGGCCGTGCTGCATCCGCATACTGTCACCATCGTGGCTCTGAGTAGTGGAAGCTCCCTTCTGTTAGAACCTATTTGCTATTCAGAGGAAAACCCTGCCACTGTGCTTTGGGGTGTCGGGATTGCCAGAACAAATGGAAAGCTTTACCCCAGCCTGGCCCAGGTAACGGGGCCCCTGGAAGCAGGCCTCCTGCTAACCCAGTCTTAGGAAGTTGAGTGGTGTAGTGGATAGAGCACAGGCCTGGGAGTCAGAAAGTTGGGGGTTCTAATCCTGGTTCTGCTACTTGTGTGACCTTGGTTAAGTCACTTCACTTCTCTGGGCCTCA
Organism: Ornithorhynchus anatinus; assembly: GCF_004115215.2. NCBI lineage: Eukaryota > Metazoa > Chordata > Mammalia > Monotremata > Ornithorhynchidae > Ornithorhynchus > Ornithorhynchus anatinus. The sequence continues at coordinate 37,564,482 of NC_041741.1, forward strand.
GTTTCCTCCTCTGTAAAATGGGGATTGAGACTGTGAGCCACATTTGGGACAGAGACTATGTCCAACCTGACTTGCTTGTATCCATCCCAGCGCTTAGCACAGTGCCCGACACCATAATGATTGTTATTACTATAATATCTGGAAATTGCCTGGAGGTTTCAGAAGCTGCTTAGCCACAAAAGAGAGGCCTCGCCAGAAACCCGTGGGAATCAGTAGGGAACAGATCATTCCATTCCTGGTGATGGTGATGATGGTACTGATGGCAGCAGATGAACCTCAGAGACGTAATGAAGGCTCTACAGCTTTTTCTTTTCCTTTTCCTCTTCCCATTCTTCTACCTTAGAACAGCAGTCATCACAGCAAGGATGAAGGGGGAGTTGGCCTCTCTGTGTCACTCACTGCAGGAAAGAAAGAAAGTTACTCGGTTGTTGTCCTTTTTAATCCTCTAATCGCTTTCCCTTTGGGGCTATGCATGAGTATTTTCTCTTTCAGAAGTTAAACCAGAGTTTATTTTCTTTCTCTTTAGTGGAAAAGTATTTTCCTTAAATGCTGTTTTACCAGCACCAGCACTCTGAAGCTTATTCATTCATTCATTCAATCATATTTATTGAGCGCTTACTGTGTGCAGAGCACTGTGCAGTGTGCAGCGCGCTTGGAATGTACAATTCTCACATACCTCCTTCTCAATTCTGTTCTTTCTTCTTCCTTTCTCTTCCTCTTTTTCTTCCCTGGCACTTAGAATAGACACAAGAAGAAGGTGCTTCGTAATCCTGGAGTTTGAAGAAGGGATCGTTTTTCAGTGTCGCTTTTCTCGTATTTCCGTCTCAGTGACAACAACTTTGTCACCTGTGATGTCTTAGCCTTTTGTTAATGTGTTCAGTATGAGGCTTCTTAAAATATTATACCTTTTGAAGTGAGAAGTAGGGTATGTCTGGAAAAGTGACTTTATTAACCTTTTCGGAGATTTTAGGAAGTGTATCATCTTTTAGGTAAGATTTTACTGGAGCACATTGAACTTCTTGGAGTAAGATGCTGAATACTAATAACAGTTATAGAAATATTGTACTAATATTTTGTTCTTCTAACACTTAATAAACAGTCTCAAAGTAAAAAGTGTCATATAAGTATAATGTAGATTAATTGGTATTTTACTCAATCAAGAAATCCCAAATCTTATACTCAACTTATTACTGCTAACATAAAACATGGTTTCAAGGACTTTTTTAGAGGGTGGCTGATGGATTAGAATTTAATTCAGAATGAATTCTGATTTTGAACTTATGAATATGCAGTAGACTTTTCATTCTCACTTTAAGTGACCAGTCTTTCACACCTTTGGAGATTCCCTTGAGGCTAGAGCAATCTTATAATATTTGCATTAAAATCAACTCAGTTTAACCCTTTTTTTCCCTGATGCTCTAAAGATTCTGGTTAATATATTATGATCTCGTGTTTAATAAAATTTGAAAGCATGATTAAAAACCATAAACTTTCATTTTTGTTTATATTTAGAGATTGTTTGGCATTTTGTACAGAACCAGTGTTTGCAAGTTTAGCCAACGTACTTGGGAATTGGGACAATCTACCCTCAACGGCGTGTCCCGATATTAAAGATTACCAACTTTATGATGTGGAGACCAAATATGGTTTGCTTCAGGTATGTGTGTTTTGAACAGTTTATTGGTTTCTTCCCTATTTTCAGCTCCATAATTTTTGTGTACGTGTCACAACAATTGCTTATTTGTGAACTAGTTTTTCTGCTTTGTCATCTTCTATCGGTTCCCCTTTTCCTTCCTTTTAAATGTATGTCCTCATTTTTGCTGTCTTGGAAAATTCTGTTTTCTATACAGTAAAACCTCACTGAGTTGGATTCCACTAAACCGTAATTCCCAATTTTACTCTACTCCCTTCCCCTTTACTCTGTCTCTCTCCTTCTGGGCAGGTCCACAAGAAAGTAGCACCAGGCAAGGTAGCCACGATCAATCACCACACCTGCCTGTGATTTCAGGATTCAAAACTGACATTTTTTAATCCCAGTATGTGAGTTAACTCTCCTTGTAGAGTTAGCGGCTTGATTGTCCAGGAAGCATTAAGGGGTGATGAAGCATTTTTTTCCTTCCTTCCTGCTTTCTCTTTGCCATTTGGTTTATTCTTGTATATTAATATGCTAAATAATAGGAATAAAGGTAATTTTGGAAAGAGCTTTGTCATTTAAGCCTGAAAATCATATGGTGTTCTCTCTGTGATCAGGAAAGCATCCAGGTAAACAAAATTTGCTTATTGATTTAATTGCTAGTTTGTGGTCCGAAAACTATTTTTGTGCACCAGTATCGTAGAGATCTTGATCATAATAGCCTTGAATGCTCTCAGCTTCAGTGCCTTCTTTTCGGCCCCAACAACCTAGCATCTAGTCCTCAACTGCATCATTGGCATAGTGGGCAGTGAGGTGGCATGTCTGAACCCCCAGTAGAGTGGTGCTTACAGGCTTTGGCTCAACCTTAGACAGCCCCAGTAATATGCCAGAAGCAACTGCCGGTTTCAAATTGCCTTGATTTCATGGAAAGGTAAATACATTTTAAGCTATAGCAAGAAATCAGTGTGGTGAAACGTGATAAGCGAGACCATTTGCTACTTCTCCTAGAAGGGATCTCCTTGATAGGTGATTTAACTAGAACTCCTGGACAAGTTTTCCCACCCTGGCATAAATTAAAGTGTTGAGACTTTGGATAGAATTGTGAATTAGCTCCATGGAAAATAATTTGTCATTCTTATTTTCTCTGATATACCTGCAGCAGGAAGGAATTTAAAAGGAGACAGTTCTTATTCCAGAGCACTTTTGCTACTCTACTTATCTGCTTGCTATATTTTAGCTTTTTTATTAACTAAACATTCTTATGTCTCTTTTGGCTTTGATAAAAGCCAACTTGAATGACTTGTATAATAAATATAAACTTAAAGGGGAAGAGGAGTTAAATAAGTAATTCTGAGCTTTAATGAAAATGACTCACTAAATATTTTGTGTATTGATTTAAAGCAATGCTATTAGTAAGAAAACAGATTATTTTCTCCATTTACAGGTTTCTGAAGGTTTGTCCTTTTTACACAGCAGTGTGAAAATGGTTCATGGAAATCTTACTCCTGAAAATCTGATTTTAAACAAAAGTGGAGCTTGGAAAATTATGGGGTTTGATTTTTGTATTCCATCTACAAATCCCTCTGAACAAGAGGTAATGAGACTGTCATTATTTTCGTTAAAAATAATTTATGGTGACTACATTTGAAGTTAGGTATTGGTTTAGGTTTCTTATGTAATAATGTTGGTATTTGTTAAGCGCTTACTATGTGCCGAGCACTGTTCTAAGCGCCGGGGTAGACACAGGGGAATCAGGTTGTCCCACGTGGGGCTCGCAGTCTTAATCCCCATTTGACAGATGAGGTAACTGAGGCACCGAGAAGTTAAGTGACTTGCCCAAAGTCACACAGCTGACAAGTGGCCGAGGCGGGATTCGAACCCGTGACCTCTGACTCCAAAACCCGGACTCTTTCCGCTGAGCCACGCTGCTTCTCAGCGTGTGTGTTTCAGGAAACAGATGGTGGTAATAATAGTGTTTTTTGAGTGCCCACTTGGTATGGTACACTGTATCAGTTGTTTGTGAAGTACAGGGTATAGAAGTGGCACATTCCCTGGCCACGAGGAGCTTACAGTCCGCAAATATACGCACCTCTTTTTTTCTTAGCAGTAATGCTATTCCATAATGATATTGAACGCCTAATGAGTGCATCACAGTATCCTAAGTGCTTGGGAAATGGCATCAAAAGCTAAGTACACAGCCCCTGCTTATGATAGAGTGGGTTTCCTTATTCAGTGTTTCACAGGAACATCAGTTTTGCAAATATCCAAAGATATTCTACCTTCAAACCATTTGGCATCTCACAGAAAACCTTCGCAAGCCCTTCCGCTCTTCCCATTCTTTTCTGTTAGATGGTCCTCAAGACTGTAAGCATCTTGTGGCCAGGGACTATATCTGTCAACTCTGCATTTTAGCCTTTTGAGTATTTAGTACAGTGCTCTGCACATAGTAAGTGTTCAGTAAATGCCATTGATTGATTGTGCATCTGCATTTTGATAATGTGCCTGGTATCGAATAATAGGGCAGTGTCAGTGGTGCGTCAGAAGGGCATCTTCACCCCTTGTTCTTTGGAGAAGGTATGAGACAGAGCCTCATACATCTCTTGTGAGGTAACTTTGGAGAAGTAGTGTGACCTTGGGAGTGTGAAGCCCCTTGTTCTAGCTCAGCTCTGACACTTGTCTGCTGTGTGACCTTGGGCGAGGCTCTAAACTTCTCTGTGGCTAAATTACCTCATCTTGTAAAATGGGGATTAAGACGGTGAGCCCAAAGTGGGACATGCACTGTGTCTAACCTGATTATCTTGTATCTTTCCCAGTGATTAATAGAGTTCCTGGCACGCAGTGAGTGCTTAACAAAGAACATTAAAAAAAAAAAAAGAAAAAAAAGAGCAGGCCATTGTCCTGCTTTTCTCTCTTTCCCTTCCTCCCCCTCTTGCTTTTTCTTGCTGTTGCTGCCTAGACAGAAGCACCAAAAGCACAGATATAAGTGGTTACTACACTGAGTATCAGTAATGTGATGAGTGCGCCTCCAACCCGATTTCCTTTGGGCCACATCCAACTTATTTATTAGGTCTGCAATAAATATCGTGATTAAAATGGGGTATAGGATGTTATTTGAATTTAAAATATTTAACCTTTACTTTTTTTACTGTTTGTCTTTGTAGCCCAAGTTCCCTTGTAAAGAGTGGGATCCAAATTTACCGTCCTTATGCCTTCCAAATCCTGAATATTTGGCCCCAGAGTACATACTTTCCGTGAGCTGTGAGACCGCCAGTGATATGTACTCTTTAGGAGCTGTTGTATATGCTGTGTTTAATAAAGGAAAACCTATCTTTGAAGTCAACAAACAAGATATATATAAGAGTTTCAGTAGACAGTTGGATCAGGTACTTTCTCTGCCTAAAAATATTTTTGTTTTGAGTAAATATTGAGAATACAATAAATTTATTAGGTGTCTATGCTCACTTTCCAAAATATCATTTTTAAAGGAAAGATCTGAAATGATAGAACATGTTAGCATTCCTTAAAAATGCATGGCTTGTAACTTAGTTTTATAGTTACTAGTTTGCTAGTCACTGTAATGGTTCCCTAAAAATGAATTGTACTTTTATGGACAAGATTTCATTTTAGCAATTTGTTACATTGCATATAGTTCATAAAATCGAGAGGGTGTGCAAGAACCTGGGAATTGAAGACATGGCCACAATCCTTCAGGTGCTGCAGAGAGCCAAAAAAGAGAATTTCCAAATTTGTAATTGTCTTTTGCAAAAAAAGCATTAAAAAAGAACAAAGGCTCACTTTGAATTGAAAGTATATCATTTATTTAAACTTTTCATAGACATTTCTGCATTTATGATCAGTATCTAATTCTTTTGATAGCTGAGTCGTTTAGGATCCAGTTCACTTTTGAATATACCGGAGGAAGTCCGTGAACATGTAAAGTTACTGCTAAATGTAACTCCAACTGTCAGACCAGATGCCGATCAAATGACAAAAGTGAGTGCCAAGAAACCACTCCAAGGTGCAGCAATGTAGTTGAAATGGTTTGGCTTTTTTTAACCACAGAAGATATCATCGAGGATGTTCGGTGATTGTGAAATACATAAAATGACTTGAAAATGTTGTTAGCAAATATGTTAGTCTGACGGCTAGTTTTTTAAAAGATTAATATTAAATACAATGTATTTGGATAACTGGATTATGAATATTAATATCAATCATGTAACAATTTGGGGGAAGAATGCTTGGGCCTTTGACTGATAGAATCAAAATATGACATTTATGGTTTTGTTTTGATTTCATTTTACATTTTAGTGCTCAAAATGGATGCATATGAGTTGTACTCAAAAACTGAGATACTGATGATATTATAGCCAAGCCTCGTGCAGTCACAGCCACTAGAGTAAATATGTGGAAACCCCAGGGCTCTGCTAAACAAAATAATTATAAATAACATCATAATTGTGGTATTAAGTGCTTAATAGGTGCCAAACACTGTTCTAAGCACTGGGGTAAATACAAGATAGGTTCCAGGTGAGGCTCATATTTGTGAGTAGGAAGAGGAATGGTATTGTTTGACTCTCCATTTTACATATGAGGGAACTGAGGCCCAGAGGAGTTAAGTGACTTGAGCAAAGTCACACAGAAGCCAAGTGGCAGAGCCAGATAGAACCTAGGTGTTCTGAATCCCAAGCCCAACCTCATTCTACTAGGTCACCCTGCTTCTCCTAGAGGGTTTTATGGTTGATTTTCAGTTAATTACAGCTAAAATGAGCTGAAAAATCTATCATTAAACCTGCCCCACAAAACGTGAGTTCCCTCCTACTCGTGCTGCTGATCTTCCACTCTTGTCCCTGTCTCTTACTTAGTAGCAGACTCCAGGCTTAGTGTGGCTCAGTGGAAAGAGCCCGGGCTTGGGAGTCAGAGGTCATGGGTTTGAATCCTAGCTCTGCCACTTGTCAGCTGTGTGACTGTGGGCAAGTCACTTAACTTCTCTGTGCCTCAGGTACCTCATCTGTAAAGTGGGGATTAAGACTGCGAGCCTCATGTGGGACAACCTGATTGCCCTGTATCTACCCCAGCACTTAGAACAGTGCTCTGCACATAGTAAGCGCTTAACAAATACCAACATTATTATTATTATTATTTCCTGGCCTCCAGATTGCTCCTCCTTCTCACTTTACCTGACAGAGCTCCGAACTCTGTCTCCACCTCTCCCTGCTCACCTTCCTGTAGGAGTGATGCTGCTGCTTCTGCTCCTCTGAGGTTGGGCTCTGGGAGAAGATTTTACTCTCTACCCATGCCCTCAGGGAGGAAGCTTCGTTTAAAGGGCAAGGCCATTTTGGGGCTGTGAACTTTAAGACATTATAGTACATATCGTCACAGTAGCAGAGGATATGGGGCACTCAGCTGATATTCCAACAACCAGGCAAGAATGTCTTAAAAAAAATTAGGTTGTACTGTTTTTTTCCAGGATTTGTATACTTTTCTGTACATGTTATTAAAGACTCACATGTTCTAAGGCAAGCTAATAATCTGCCATGTGACAGTAGAGAAGAAGAGTTCTTCCTCATTTTACAACTGCTCTAAATAAAGGTTGCTGTGGGAATTACTTAGAGGTTTGGGATAATAGTCCACTGAAGCACTATTTATGAAGGACCATTATCTTATAGGCACACTGGTAATGAGCAATCTAAGGAGAGGTGAGCTGTTTTGAGAGGTTAATCACTTATTCATTGGTTCACCGATTTTTTGAACTTGGAGATTTTTCCACATTCAAGCATTCTATAAATACAATTTATATGGTAATCTCAAAGATAGAATTTAGAGAGAGGTTTGCAGATAGGACACTGAGCTAAAAGATTCTTTTTTTTTATCATTTACTTATATTTCCCCTTTTGACATTTTTAAATCTGTGCTTATTCCCTTCATATTGATAGGCAAAATTTGTCTGGGAGGAAATGGGATTGATTTGCATGATTTCTCAAAGTGTGCTTGGTTACATCTTTGTATCTTTTTCTAAAACATCTTTTTACTCTCTTTTTGTAGATTCCTTTCTTTGATGATGTTGGGGCAGTCACCCTACAATATTTTGATTCCTTGTTCCAAAGAGACAATCTTCAGAAGTCACAATTTTTTAAGGGACTGCCAAAAATTCTACCAAAATTACCGAAGGTTTGCTTTCATTATTACTCCTATTGCAGCTCAGCATTAATATTTAAAGCTAACTTTTAAGCCTATGAGTGATTAGGCCTCAAAATGATTAAGAATTTTATTTTGCTTAGCTTGAGATGATAGACCCCAGAGTTATTACTGGCATTTATTGATCAGTGAGAGTGATCAAAATTTTCTGACACAAATAGTCTTCAGGTAGTATGTTTTTTAATTGTTAGGGTTGGGAAATTGATAGTGTTAAAGCTTGTTAAAGCCCACTTTGTTTTGCAACGTAAAATTAAGTGGATTTTTATGTTAAATTCTCTCCCTGAGGAGCGTATATAAAATTAGGAGAAGTGGTATTTTCTCTATTGAAAGGCAGTTAATTTCATTGTTCAGTGCCTTAACCTTGTCTGGTATTTTTAATGTGTCTACTACTCGGTGTCATTTCAAGTCATGTCAACAGTACACCAAGTGGGCTTTTTGAAAATGTTTTCCAGAAGGAAATTTGTATCATAATCCCGTGTATAAACATTTCCATTGCAGCTGAGAAATCAAGGATTCATGCAGTTTGGTGACAGCCCTTCCATATTGTTGGTCATCTGTCAGATCATCTCTAATAGGGTTTATGTAACTGGATGTAAAGAGTATACATTTAGAAGGGAGGCAGTTTGTTCTTAATTTGATATCTCTGGGAATATAGCAGTATTAATTTTTAAAACTATAGCACATTATGTGTATTTGGTTGTATTTCCAAAGACAGAGGAGAGATTCCTTCACACAAACTCATGGGTCATTGAAATTAAACACTGTGGTACAGAAAGATTCTCAGGAATCATGTGGAAGGACCAATTGGTTTGTTGTGGTAATCCTACAGAGATTTGTAGTAGGATGACAGAGGTGTTCTTGGCCAAGAAAGAAGTCATTCTCTCTGGCATAGTCATGTGCCTCATATCCTACATATCCCCTACAGTCTGAGAGAATTTCCATATTAATACGAACACATAATTTTATTACTCAGACAGCTCCAACCAAAGGTATATACAGCCCTCTGCGGCCCTCCCCTCCCCCAAAAGCAAATTGTCCTTAGGTGAAAAACACCTTTGGGATTGTATTAAAAGTTTCAGGCCACTAGGGTAGGTAGCTTTTAATGTGCAAAACCAAAAAGTAAACAGTGCCTCTGCCCCAAAAGAGTTAACATTCTCCCCAAGTGTTTCATTATTAAATGAGAAGCTGCTGCAATTCATTTTAACATTTTATTTCAAAATTAATATTTGGAAATATATATCTAATAAAATGTTTGTTTTCCTCCTTTAGCGAGTTGTAGTACAAAGAATTTTGCCTTGCTTGACTTCTGAGTTTGTGAACCCTGACATGGTACCTTTTGTTTTACCTAATGTTCTACTTATTGCTGAAGAATGCACCAAAGAAGAATATGTCAGATTGATTCTACCTGATCTTGGCCCTGTCTTTAAGCAGCAAGAACCAATCCAGGTGTGGAAATAGTTTTGTTGTTGTGGTGTTTGTTTGACCTAACATTTTTTTAACTCCTGGAAGAAACCCTAATGAATTCCAGTGGCATGTGTTCTTTCATCATTTCACATTTTCTTCCCCTTCCTGCCAGAGGTCATTTTGACTGATGCTTATTCCTGCCACCGTTATTCATCCCATCCCCTCAGCACCTGTGTACATATCTTTAAATTATATACTATAAATTCTTTATTCATATTAATATCTTTCTCCCCTTCTCAACTGTTATCTCGTTATGGGCAGGGAACCTGTCTGCTAGTTCTGTTATATTGTACTTTGCCAAAGTTCTTAGTACAGTGCTCTGCACATAGTAACCACTGAAATATCACCGATCGATTGTGTAGTGTATAACATTGACAATCGGTCGAGGTATAGTTTGTATAAATTTACAGGTAAATGTACTCCGTGTTGCTAGAGAGTAAACTAGGAATATAAGTTATTTCACTGCCATTTAAATGGGTGTCAGAGAAGACTGTACTTTCATCACCCCTCCAAATGTGCTGTCACAGTTGGGACAGAAAGAACAAGATCAAATTGGATTGAGCCAGGGCCTTCTCTACTCATGGCATTGCTTATGTTAGTCTTGATTACCACATCAGCCTCTCCCTTCTCCAGTCCGTGCATCATTCCGCTGTCCATGTCATCTCTCTCAAAATCATGATAGTACACATCTCCCCACTCATGAAGCCTCAGTTTTTGTATCAACTAGAATCTCTTCACCATTGCTTTAAGTGCTGAGTACACTGCTCTACACACAATAAGCTTTGAGAAAGTTCAGTGATTTAAGGTACTCAGCCAACTCTCAGCACTACCTATTCTCAGCCCTTTGCTCTTCCCATCAGTCCATATACTTCACTCTAATACCAGTTGACTCACTGAGCCTCACTCTTGTCTCTCTCACCATCTATCCTGCCTGGTATCCCCTCTCCCTTCACATTTGACAGACTTCTACTCTTAGCATCTTCAAACCACTACTAAAATCACATGTCCCCCAGGCAACCTTCTCCAAGAAATCTCTCATTTTCACACTCAATTTTCCCTCTTACTCCATCACCTATTCACTTGAGTCTGTACCCCCTACAGTACAGTATATGCAGCTTTCTCTATCTTTAATGTTTTTAAAATATCTGTGTCTCTCACTAGATTGTAAGCCTCTATTGTACTCTCCCAAGTGCTTAATGGTCTGCACACAATAAGCACTCAGTAAATACTCATGACTGATTATGTTTAAAGCTTAAAACAGAGAGCTCATAGTGGATTACCGGAACTAATTAAGCCATATCCTGAAGTTCAAATCAAAAACATTATGATGCATATTGATTGAATTGTTTTCAGAAATTAAATAAAATATTTGGTTTGTCTTTCTTTGATTTTCATGCTTTCAGGCTAGCAACATGGTAAGTGTAAATATAACTTTTGTATAGTAAGGAACTTTAATGAAACTATTTTAAATATTCACACTGAATGTCTTAGTGAACATTTTGAAGATTACAAAGATAAAAATCTTTAATTTTTTCAATTCAGATTTTGTTAATTTTCCTACAAAAAATGGATTTGCTACTAACCAAAACACCGCCTGATGAAATCAAAAATAGTGTTCTTCCAATGGTTTACAGAGCCTTAGAAGCACCGTCCATTCAAATTCAGGTAGAGTAACTGATTTATGATCTCTTTTATGAAACTGAACCAGAGTGGGATTTGCGCTTCCGCAATTGGCTGAGAAGCCCAGACGACTCCTAGAATCTCCCAATAACTTCTGAAAATTGTAGCTGAAGCCACTCGCTTTGTACTCTGGGATTTATGATATGCCTTGTCCCTCCTCCCCTGAATTCTGCCAAGATTTTAGCCAGGACTTTTGAAATAAAGTCAGAATTACTTTTAAAAGCATAATCTATCTTGTAGTTCCTAAAAAAGGCATTCTGTTGATCCCATCTGATTTGACCTCGTTGAAAGGGGTTTGGGGATATTATTGTAAAGTTAATAATAATTGCATTTCTGTTTTCAATTAAAATAGCATTTTTCCAGAAGTTTCAAGATCTCCATTAAATGGAGCTCTCTAATACTTAATAATACTAAAATGTATTTGATTTTTTCGGAACCCAGTTTTCTCAGTGCCCAAATTTATTCTCTGGTAATTTAAGATTAGGCCCTTGGAAATATACCAAATAATTTTAGAAGTGGGGGAATTGAACTCAGGTTTTATAAAAAAGTAATTAAGAATAGTAACGCAAGAGAGTATTTGATGAACCTACTCGATTCAAATATCCATTTCTTCGGCCAGAAGTCTGCTTAGCTAGCTAAAGGGAAGATCATTAGCAGGTAGGTAATCAGAGGCCTTTGCAGCTTTAAAAAAAGTAGGGGAAAAGATACCCTACTCTCTGCCAGGCCTGTCTCTTCCTCTTCTAAGAAAATACTGGCAGTCCTGACTCATCCCCTTCTAAGAATATACTGGGGTACTCTAAGAAGTTGGTTAATAATTACGTGGTGTTTGCTAAGTGCTTACTGTGTGCCAAGCACTGCAGTAAATGCTAGGGTCAATACAAGATAATCAAGTAATAGTCCCTGTGCTACAGGGTGCTCATAGTCAAGTAGGAGGGAGAACAAGTATGACTCCCCATTTCCAGATGAGGAAACTGAGGCACAGAGGTAACTGACTTGCCAAAGATCACCCAGCAGGGAAATTGCAGATCTAGGATTAGAACCCAGGTCCTCTTGTTTTTCCAGTGTTCCTTCTCTGTCTCTCTTCCTCTGGGATAGTGAAGTAGCTCCTACACTGGGCCATTGGGGGCCAAGGGTGTGTTTTTTGGAGTGGGCTAGTTTGGAGCAGAGTAATATTATTTTCTCCTTTTTGTATCTTGGAGCAAAGATGTTTGCTTGAAGAGGGAAAATGGGCCTTAGTGAAAATACTGTTATTAATTGATGGCAACAATTTAAGTAAATCATCTGATCGATTTTAATATTGTCACAGAAATAAAAAAAACTATTAGAAAATATTTTTATTGACATAAGATTAATGCAGAGATCTTTCCTTCACAGGAACTCTGCCTGAACATCATTCCAACATTTGCAAACCTTATAGATTATCCCTCTATGAAAAATTCTTTGATTCCAAGAATTAAAAATGCCTGTTTACAGACTTCCTCTCTTGCAGTAAGTAAATGGTTTTTCATCATCAACTAGTTCTAAGTTTAGATCTTTATTCCCTTTTTTTTAAAAAAAAATTCATTGAGTTTTGAAACCTTTGGAATAGTATTTGTTTTTATGAGTCCCTTTCTTTTAAGCAAGGAACTTGATGATAGCAGCCAAGCTAGAGGAACTGCAATATTGTGTCATTATGTGGGCCTCTCTGTCATGCACTTAATTATAGTGAATTTTATACAACCCAGTTGTGGCATGTATACCAATGAAAATTTCCTTTCCAATTCAATGGTTTTCTGCCTGAGAACTCCATTGTAAGACTAATTACTTAATCTGTTCCTGAAGGTTAGTTGTGAATAACTGGGTAATAATTGGGGGCTTGCATTTTGTGTGGGTATTTTAAATGCCATCTCTAAAATGTTCAAACTGGGACTTTGAATAAAAGTAAATAATAGCTGATTTATTCTACAAAGAGAGAGTTTGTATTTAAAGTAATTTTATTTTATTTCAACATAATAATCTACTTTGGAATAAAACATTTTGCAGAGGGAAGGCTGGTATCACTGCATCAGTTCTCTCTAGAACCTAAAAAGAACAAATTAAAATGGTCTATTTTCATGATACTACATTGCTGATAAAATCTGATGTGTTCTCATGTTTTTATGTTCAGCTTTTTTTTATGACTTGGCCTTTTCATAATCGCCTACTTTTAAAAAGCTCTATTTCATTCAATCGCATTTACTGAGTGCTTATTGTGTGGAAAGCACTGTACTAAGCGCTGGGAAAGTACAGTTCAGCAATAGAGAGAAACAATCCCTGCCCACACCAGGCTTACAGTCTAGGCTGTAAAAAATATAATGGTATGTTAAATGCAAATAATGTTAGTTTTATTATATAACCTAGCATATTTAAAATTTAACATATATTTTAAATTATATATGCTCTTATTAGGAATTTTACTCATAGCTGTTGTAATCTACTGTTATTTATTTCTCTTTAATAGGTTCGTGTAAATTCATTAGTGTGCTTAGGAAAGATTTTGGAATACCTGGATAAATGGTTTGTACTGGATGACATTTTGCCCTTTCTACAGCAGATACCTTCCAAAGAACCTGCAGTTCTCATGGGAATTTTAGGTAGCGAAATTTTATTCATTTTTTTAAAAACCTGGATTTATATAGATTATAAGAATCTTTCTATTTAAAAAAAAAATCAGACAAGCCTGGTCCAGCAAAGGCAATTAAACTCACTCACCACTTAATCTACTCCTTATCATGCAGGATGAATATAAACATCCTGATGTATATTTTTCTCAAAATTCAGATGAGCACACATTATTTCCCCAGCTGTAAAGTATGAGGCAGATTGAGTTTGTAATTTATTTTACAATGGAAATGAACAAGTTTCCAGTCGTGGGCAGGGCTGGACTGTTTAAGCAGACATTTCACGCTAGACTCAAAACATACTTCTCCTCAGACTAAAACATTTATCCATATGCACCCGGGGGTCCTCTCACACCTCTCTTAGGGTATTCTTTTTTGGGTACTAATGATACATTGTAGGTTCTTCATCTCCTCATCTCAGGCTTAGCACAGGAGAATTACAATTTTTCCTGACACGTAACCACTCCATCTTGGCCTGAGACCAGCCAGCTCCTCCTTGTCTCCACTGACTGGTAATCATTTCAGGTGGCCATTTCCTTTAAAGTTTGACGCTTCCTTTGCAATGTAAGATGCAGTGGAGACCTGTCTCCATTGTTAAGGCAAGCAGAAAGCTTATTTACCTTCCTACATTCACAGTTGTAGCAGTACAGCCCACTTAGTTATGTTCATAAACACATTGTATTGCTTGCTGCTACTTAATAAAAATTAGTAGTATCATGGACTCTCACTCAAGTCAGTTAAAGTTAAATTATAACAAGATGCCAGTTTATCACCCATAACAAAAGTTTTAAGCCCAACATGGTGGTGTTCACCTACTTATTTACAAGTCTAGTATGAATTCTGCAAAAGCAAAGCAGACCCACTGAATAAAATTCCAACTTCATCTTTGGCAAGAACACCTTTTCACCAGGATACTTCCCAGAAGGTTCTTTTTGCGTGTATCTTTTCCATGAGAATACTGGCCAATTCTAGTTTACCATTGGCATTATGGGTAATATTGCCATCTTGGTCCCAGGTCTTAGTGTCCAAATAATATCCAAACCGTTCAAATGTGGGCTTATGGTGAAGATGAAATTACTCTGAATATGCATCAGCCTCACCATTCTTCTTTGCTTAGACGTCAGCATTCATATGTATACACTTAGGACAGAGTTATGTCTATATTTTGATATGTTAATTTATCTGTAGGTTTTTTAACTACATTGTTTGAATTTGTAATTTTGTGTGTTAGGGATTTACAAGTGTACATTTACTCACAAGAAGTTGGGAATCACCAAAGAGCAGCTAGCTGGAAAAGTTCTGCCTCATCTAATTCCTCTTAGCATCGAAAACAATCTTAATCTCAATCAGGTAGGACTACCATCATTTCTTTGGTTTAAGTGTTCAGGGCAGGCCATACACATGGAGATTGGAGAGGCCAATAGTGCTTGCAGTCTGTGGGGGAAGTTGATGGTGGTGAGAAAAGAGAGTGCTTTGTTCTTTGATCAGGACAGCCAGACTTGCAACAGGTGCTGCTCTCACCCATGTCTCCACCTTGGTAAAGACACTGCAACTTGGATGTCGTGGTAGCTACTGCTTTTGAGTAGCCAGCCAGAACTGAGCTTCACTTCATGCCATTCCTGAGGCAATAACCCCACTTGCCTTTCCCCTCTTCACTTCCTCTATCCTTGTGGGAAATGAGTGGGTGGGTCCATTTCTACCGGTAGTGGTGTTTTTGCATATGGTATACATCCACACCAATAGCTAGTAGTTTTTCCACCTTCAAAACCGACACCAATTATCAGTTATCACCCATAACAAAAGTTTTAGGCTCAACATGCTGTTGTTCACCTACTTACTTACAAGTCTAGTATGAATTCTGCAAAAGCAAAGCAGACCCACTGACCCAGTGGTGCCATTGCTGTTGAACAGAAAATCCTTTTTTAAAGGAAAAAAAATCTTGGAATTTGCCCATATTCATTTTCATATTCAGTGGCCCATATTTATTTAAGTACATGGGAATTCTGTTTTTTGATTAGTATCCTTTTTACCTGTGCCGTGATTTTGTAATCTTCCAAGACCTTGAGGTAATTGAGGCTATGAGAAGTTCAGTGACTTGCCCAGCGACACATAGCAGACGAGGCAAAGCCAGGATTATAACCCAAGTCCTTCTGACTTCCAGGCCTATGCGCTATCCATTAGGCCAAGCTTCTTGGGATCCTACAGTACAATAGAATTGATAGACATTTTCCCCGCCCGCAAGGAGCTCACATTTTACAGAGGAAGACAGACATTAAAGTAAATAAATTAGAGATGTATACATAAGTGCTTTGGGGCTGAGGTAGGGTGAATATCAAGTGCTAGTGCAGAGGCTGAAACAGTGCTATAGTGAGGATTGTGGCCTTTTGGATGGAGAGGGATGGGCGACGCTGAAGAATGTGGTGAAAAATTCATCACGATTTGGTCTGAGTGAATATTGGCTTGAAAGAGAACTCAAGGATAATGCCAAAGTTGTGAGCTTCTGAGACAGAACAATAATGATGTCCGTCACAACGAATAGGTCAGGAGGAGGGAGAAGATTTGGGAAGCAAGAAGAAGAGTTCTGTTTGAACACTTTATGCTTGAGGAGCTGGCTGAACAGCCATGTGGAGATGACCTGGAGGCAAAAAGAAGTGCAAGGAATTGAGAGTTGAGGGCTAGACGAGATGGAGGAGCAAACCTGTGTCAAGGAAACCCTATGGACACTGGAAGATTTTCATTGACTGCTTGTAATTGACTTCTGTCACACAATTTTGCAGTCTAGTCAACTCCAGTGATGTTCCAGTACTTGAAGTAGAAACAATCCAGTCAAAAGTAGCATAGACAAGTGGAAAGAGCGTGGGCCTGGAAACCAGAGAGCCTGAGTTCTAATCCCAGCTCCACCTTGTTTCTGCTGTGTGACCTTGGATAGGTCCCTTAATTTCTCTGTACCTCAGTTACTTCATCTGTAAAATGGAGATTTAGAGTGTGAGCCTTATGGGGGGTAGGGGCAGTGTCCAACCAGATTAGTAATTTAAGTAACTGACATGGTCTAGTGGTGAGAAAATGGGCTTGGGAGTCAGAGGATGTGGGTTCTAATCCTGGCTCCGCCACTTGTCTGCTGTGTGACCTTGGGCAAGTCACTTAACTTCTCTGGGCCTCAGTTTCTCCATATGTAAAATGGAGATTAAGACTGTGAGCCCCACATGGGACTACCTGATTACCTTGTATCTATTCCAGTGCTTAGAGCAGTGCTTGGCACATACTAGGAGCTTAACAAATGCTATTATAATAATAATAATTAAATCCTCCACCCTCTATTATGCAACATGAGCCCCATGTGGGACAGCAGTTGTACCCAACCCGATTATCCTGGCACTCCCTCAGTGCTTAGTATAGTGCCTGGCACATAGTAAATTCTTAACAAGTACCATCAAAAAAGATTTGGAAGCCCAGGATAGTGTAGAACTTAGTCTAGGACCCTTCTCTAGACTGTAAGGTTATTGTGGTCAGGAAATGTATCTACCAACTCTGTTATATTGTGCTCTTCCAAGCACTTAGTAGTGTTCTCTGCACACAGTAAGCGCTCAATAAATACAGTTGATTGAGTGATGTTTCTTGGGAGGCTGTGAGAGTATGGAAGCAAAGTTGCATTAACCTTCGAAACAAACTGAAGATCAACAGCTGTATTACTCTCCCACCATGGAAATGAGTGTGTGTCTGTTCTCACTAGATACCTCATCTAGCTTACTGAGCAATTCTGACAGTATCACTTACCTGCCGTGCATTATCATCAACTGGCAAGAATGGATCATAAACGTGAGGCCCTGGAACAAAAGCAGTTGTCAGGCGCTGCAGACAGCAAGCCTGCCAGCCCACCGGGATAATCCTGCTTTGGTCTTTTCAAAGTACCCACACCTGTGGGTAGAATTCACTGTTAATAATAACTACTTGAAGTAACACATACATAATCATATTAAAAGATCCACAGCTTATGAAATAGAGCTACAGAAGATCACAAATGACAGAAATTTAAGCAAATAATTTTTGCGATGCACTTGGTGAACAATTACTAAAATGATAATCAGTAATTTCGGTCCAGCGACCAAGGACCAAATAGGAAATTTATAGGTTCTGATTTAATAGTTTTCAAAAACTTTCAAGTAATTTGGAATGGCACATTAAAGTTAAGCCGCCTAGTATGGTGCTTTGCACATAGTAAGTGCTCAATAAATATTAATGAATGAAAGTTATTCTTAATGGGATAAATTATGGGCATTAGAAGAATCCTTCAGTCGATTTTCAACTTTCATTTAATCCTTTATTTCCCATATTTTTTTCTTATGCTGTGAGCTACATTATGGCTTTACGATGCATCTACGTTTCTTCATTGTGACACTTTTCAGAGCTTATGGATTCTTCTGAGTTGCTAATCACTTTAACATCTAGAAAAGATAAAGAAACATTTACTATAATCCACTAAGATTGGCCTGTGCATTAATTGGGGCAAATAATAACTCTGAAGAAGAAGGGAGAAGTTCTAGGCGTAGTTCCTCCCCTGTGGGCTCCTGCTCTCCTTCGTCTCAGTTTATCGGCAACCCGGACTCTATTGGGCAGGATTGAGAATGCTTTCTGGCAGACAAACACCAAAACCTGTTTAGGAGGCTATCGTATACTTTCAAGGAAGAACTGTCAACTGATTGACAGATACAGCCTCCTAAGTGTCACTGTACAATAGTCTACATGCATACTTAGATTCTACATTTCTTTAATTTTGATAGTTTTGCATATTTTCTTTAGACTAAAATACAAAGAAATGGAATTCTTTGGATTCTAACCCTGAATTAGCTTAGTCTGCAGTGCCGAAATTTAATTTGCTGCCAACTTACAAATTTGTAACATCATTAACTTTTGTTATAGTTCAATTCTTTCATTTCGGTCATAAAAGAAATGCTTCATAGATTGGAGGCTGAGCATAAGACCAAATTGGAACAAATTCATATCATGCAAGAACAGCAGAAGTAAGTATTGTTTATTTCTATTACTACTAATACTATTTAGTATTTTTCTAATACTATCACTCAGAACTATTTCTCAAAGATTTTTCCATTTTCTTTCAGTGTAAAAGGTACTCCATAAAGCATGGTGATATCAGTGATAGCATGGTGATATTAGTCAGTGCATTGTATTTATTAAGGGCATACTGTATTCAAATCATTGTTTAAGTGCTTGGGAAAATATAAAGTTAGTGGACGTGATCCCTGTTTTTCAACGAGCTTATGTTCTAATGGGGGAGGCAGACACTGAAATACTTTTCTGAAAGAAAAGAGTAAAGGGGGTTTATGTACATGGGTCAGTGTTTAAGCATTACTGAATGTCTGATCTGTATGTAAGTACGTATCTAGGATATCTATTTGTTAGTTCCCAAGTGCTTAGGGGGTATAGAAGTGCAGAGATAACAGGATGTAACTGGGGGAGAGTAGAAATGAACTAGGATGGTTTCTTGGAGAAAATGTGATTTGAAGAGGACATGGAAGCTGGGAAGCTCTGTGGTTTATCAGATTTTAAGGGGGAGGGAGTTTGAGGCATGGGCAAGGAATTGGCCTTAGGAGACGTGAGAATGAGGCACAGTAGGAGGAGTGAGGTGCGGAGTTGGAGTATAAAATTGTAAAATAGAGTGACTAAATGTGAAGGAGAAAGTTGATCTAGTAGTTTAAATCCAATGGCCAAGAGTTGATATGTGATAAAGAGAGGATTGGATAACCAGTGGAGGCTTTTGAGGAGTGGAATGATGAGCAAACAACATTAATAATTAACTTTAGTTATTACTGTGAGGGTGTAGAGGAATGATACGATTTAGTCTATCCATAATTAGGCTCCTGCATGAACTCTGTGTTGGGGCCCTTAAACTCCCAACCTAAGGCTATCCTGACCCAACCTGACAAGCACAGCAAACTTGAGACCCGATCTTTCTCTGACTTCAACAGATTTGAGCAGGATGCAAAGCTAAATAGCAGAAGAATATATAAGGGGCATGTAATCGCTCGTTTCCCATTTCTTAGTGCAGAGTTGGGACTCAAGCAGCAGAGAAAGGAATTAAAGGTTAGGGGAGAGTGGGAGGAGTAGATGTGTCCACATCTGCTCACTCAGCCGGGTAGTTTGGTTCTGGCCCAAATTGACTGTTTAGCCTTAGAGTCAGAACAGGGCTCCGCTGAAACTTACTTGTGTGTTACTTTCACATTAGGTACAAAATTGGAATAAAATTTGACATTGTTAATATTTCCAATGAAGAAGAGATGTTAATCATGCGACTTAGTTCCATATATTGTCCTTAGCCTGCAGGAGATTACATCTGTGGAAAATTTGTACATAACTTTGGCTTTAAGCAGTTAAATTTAATTGTCCAGATACCTAAGTCTTTTTTTGTCCAGGTATCATTTATTTGAGGTTAATTTAATAATAGGAAAGGTAGAATTTTCTTTTGTTGATGTTTCTTTTATGGTGGGGGCAAATACGATTATAAATCAGAGAAGAGTATATCATCTAAGTGTTAATATTTTTTAATTTAAATAAAAACTCACAGAATTTCAGGACCTTTTAAGGTCTTAAGGTCTGTCTTTTAAAAAAAAAAAATTTCTCCCCTTCTTTTCATGATGCCAAACCCGTTTTGGTATATGAATATAAATGATTACTGCTTGACTTCTGCTCATTACCTTGTAATATTTGAACTTTACAGATCTTTGAATATAACAAATCAAATTAGCGTATCTGAAGAGACAAAAGTCCCTAATTCTGGCAATCAGGTAAGGTGGTACCAAAGTTTTGTTGAATTGTTTTACTGTTTCTTGACCACTTTGCCAAGACCCACTAATACACCTTAAAAGCTTTCTGCCACTCCCTGGCATTGTATAGCTCTACCCTCTTGGATTTCATCATGTCCACCCAAGTGCGTGCTGATATTTTTAACAATCTGCCCGTGCCCGTTAGGGTGGACATTGACAGCCCCACTTGATTAGGAGATGTGCAGACTCCACTTTCTGGAAGTATGAAAATGTTGCGTGGTCCTAGGGCACTCATATTGTGCTGGACTAAATTTGGGGCTACTCTGCTATATACCATCCAACTACAGCTAGATTTTTAAGTTCCTGAGGGCAGGAATCAACCAACTCTGTTGTATTGTACCCTGTCTGAACGCTTTAAACAGTAAGTGCTTAGTAAAACTGTTGGCTCATGGATTCAGGCTAGAAGAGCTGACCACCCTAGGTTTGAAATCACCCCTGGTCATAAAGCCTGCCACCAGTTACTCCTAAGGAAGTTAATTAACTTCCTTTGACCATAACTGAGCTACCCTTATAAAACAGATGAGAGAAACAAACAGGATTTCATTTAGAACATAAATTCAGGAAACAGATACAGAACACTGAAAGGGAAACTCTCTAGATTATTATCTATAGCTCTCCAAGTATAAGGAGTGATTAGCAGATCCTTCTCCTTGAAATTTGTCCTGATCGACTGGCCGTGTGGATGTAGTCCTGAGTTGCTTGAGCCATCCCTGAAAACCTGGATTTAAACTGAAATTAGTCACCTATTACCAAGATAACCCATATTAACCATCCATTTTATCCCCATTTAGCTTGTTGAGAGAGAAATCATTTACCCTGCCCTCAAGTCTTTGAGGACACCACAGAAAACTTCCTACCTCCTCCCCATCTTCTAGCCAAAGAGAACTTTTCTTTCTCATCCCCCACCAGAACTTGGCTCCCCCCCTACCCAGAAAGGCTTTTCATCCTCTTGGCCAGGAGCCCATTACTGTCCAAAAACATTCTGAAGTGCCCTGGGGTTGGGCAGGAAAGACTCTACTCTCTTTCTACTGTCTTTTACATCTTGGTGACCACTGTGGGCCTAGTTGCTTCCTGAACCCCAACTTGCTCCAGAGCCTTTGTGTTCTACTCCCAGGTCAAGTAAAGTCTGGGATAGGATCTGAACCACAGACCTCAACAACAGCAGCAATAGCAGGAGTCACTGAAGATCACATTTGCAATAATGTCCTCACTGAAATGTAAATGACTTTCTGAAATGGTTATTGGCTCTCCTTTTTCTTCCTCTGTGCCTTTTTCCCCGACTTCCTTGCTTAAGTGATATAAATGTAAGCTACATCATGACACATTTCTCCTTTGAAGTTATCCAGTGAGAATTTTTACTCATGAGATCACCAGGTTTTTATGAATATATAACTTTTCCATTTTCAACAGATTGACAAGGTCTTTACCAGTATGGGGACAGACATTCTTACTGGTGGATCAAACGGTAAAGAGAATGGATTACAGACTAAACAAAAAAGGGTAAGCTCTGTAGTTTTAACTTGTCGCTAAATGTCAACTTGACAGGACAAGCCTTTCGCGTTCCAAAGGATGCCTGTTATAAATGGTTAATTTGTTGTGTTTTAATGCCTCAAAGGGACCACAAGTTAATTCAGTGGATTATGCAGGAGTGAACTAGCATATTTTGAGGTACAATAGTAAAACTCCTGGACAGTTTTATTACCTGAGAAAAAATGGCAAAATTAGAGATTATAGCAAGTTCATTATTTCCTATGAATCCTGGTTTGGACAGGGAAGATCACCAATCTGATTTTCTCATTTCTACCCTGCACTGAGCATAGGTTTAGTGCTTAAGAAATGCTATATAATGATTTCCATTCTCCTTTGCATTTATGCAAATCATTAATCTTTCTATACAAATGTTTAAGATTTGTTGATCTCTTATGAAATATTTTTTTTAGCATTCTTCGTGAGTTAGGACTAGATTGTAGGGAGCAGATAGAATTTAATTCTTTTTAAATGCAAAATTACATTTAAAGAAGTAGTTCATTTTATATGAGAATATTGCTCCATTCAGCATTCCTTTTAAAATGTTATTTAAATAGCAAACATGAATCTACAATTTAGTATCTCTTTTGAAAACCTCAAGGAGATTCAAATCCATTTCACATTTTCTTATGGATTGCCCATTCACTATTTTAAGTGCTAAGAACAAGTTAACCAGTTCTTCAGTCTGAAATAAATGGCCTTTAAATGTACTTTATCATTACTGTGATTTTATTTTTTTTTTTCTCTTAAATGAACATTATTTTGAGAGAGTAGATTCTAGAGACCTTTATTCCAGGGTCATTTATTAAAAAAAAAATCTATTTGACCTCCTTTCTCATCTGAAAGGATGTCAATCCCAAGATTAGAATTGCAGAAGTTAAAATCATTAGTCAGGAAGAAAAAAGCAATTTTAGGCCTCCATACATGGCTACTGGCATGTCTACAGAACAATTACTTGTAGACTTAATTGCTTTTCTTATACTAATGAGTGTGAGATTTGTGGCCTCTTGTCTTTGGTAACCAACATTTTGGCAGTTCTCTATCTAGCAGATCAATTCAGTTCCAGACAGACTTTCAGTCTTTCCTCTCTTCACCAATAGGTCAACAATTTGCATATAATTTGAGTGTTAAAATCACATCTTTTTCATCTGTTCTAAGTGGTTTGGTGAGAGTGTGGGGAAGAGGAGACTGGGTGAACCTAATAAATTTGTCCAGGCAGCTTTTTATATCCACTTTTGTTTAGGGAAGCGGAGTGGCCTAGTAAAAGTAATATTAATAATAGTGGTTTTTGTTAAATGCTTACTATGTGCCAGGCACTGTAGTAAGCAGTTGGGTGGTTACAAGTAAATCAGGTTGGACACAGTTCCTCTCCTGCATGGGGCTCACAGGCGTAATCCCCATTTTACAAATGAGGTAATTGAGGTGCACAAAGAAGTGTAGTGACTTTCCCAAAGCCAGATAGCAGACGAGTGATGGAGCTGGGATTAGAACTCGTGACCTTCTGACTCCCAGGCCCGTGTTCTATCCACTATGCCACTTTGCTACCTTAGTGGGAAGAGCACAGGCTTCCAAGTCAGAGGACCTGGATTCTAATCCCGGCTTCCCTGCTAATCTGCTCTGTGACCCTGGGCAAGTCACTTAAAGTCTTTATGTTTCTATTCCTTCAACTGCAAAATGGGGACTCAATACTCGTTCTCCTTCCTACTTAAGACTGTGAGCCCCATGTGGGACCTGATTCTTTTGTGTCTACCCCAGCGCTTAATTAGTAAAGTGCTTGGCACATAGTAAGCACTTAAATCCTACAGCCATTATTATTACACATGCTTACAATGAGTTTATTTAAATTAATATTGGAGTATATTAAAATCTTACTGTATGCAGAGCACTGTACTCACTGGGAAAGAATATACAGGTGGAAAGTACAGTCTACAGTCCTTAAAAAAAAGAGAGGAGGCAAACTTTAGTAAAAGTTTTTGGTTTTTTTCCCCCTTTGCCACATCCATCCTCTGGTGCATTAGTTTGGGTTTGTGAAGTAAAACATTTTAAAGTGATCCATGAGGTCAGTAAGAGGTGACTCATAGCCAATGGATCGAAGATCATTACCTTGTACTTTTGGCTGGGAAGGACTCTCCCATCAGATATGGTGGACAAGCTCCAGTCCAGAGACTTCCAGACCAGTAACCGATTTTAGAGATGATGGTTTGTATAGGGCTTTTCTTGTCTTATCCTAAACTATTCACATCCCTGCTGGGGCAGTGGCTGACGTGAGCAAAAAAGTAGCAGTGGTGCCTCACATTGAAAAGTACGTGCAGGGATTTTTGACATGTAGCACCCACCGATGAGCAGAAAGGGCAACAATATAGCATATTCATTAGCAGAACCATCTCATTGGCCAAAAAGCAATAGCTTTTATCTGAAAGGAAATGTTTATTCTGCCCAGGTGCCTGCGTAATTCGAATCATGTTGTGACGTAAACTCCATGCATTTTAGCAAGGGGTTATATATTTCTGAATTACAGAGTGTATGTTTTAATACGTTCCAAAAGCTGAATAATATTATTACTTAGATAAGTGAGACTAAAGGGAATTGGTAATTCTTCTAATGTGATTTTCTTTTGTTGTTTTGAAGGCATCCCTTACCCTTGAAGAGAAGCAAAAGTTAGCAAAAGAACAAGAACAAGCACAAAAATTGAAAAGCCAACAGCCACTCAAGCCTCAATCACACACACCAGTTGCTCCAGTCAAGCAGGTAAGGGAGAATTTGTTTTATTTTGTAGCATTTCAAGAGCAAAGAAATCTAGAATTGAAACATTTACAGCGACACTTTACAGGGATTCTTCAGAGATTAAGGTAAAGTTTATTTCTCATATATTAATCGAGGCTCCACCACTTACCTGCTCTAGGACCTTGGGCAAGTCACTTAACCTCTCTGTGCCTTTCCCCATTTGTGAAACAAGGATAAAATACTTTTCACCATCCCTCTTAGACTGTGAGTTCCATGTAGAACAGGGACTGTGTAATGGGATTATATTGTTTCTAAGCCAGCACTAAGCAGAGTTGGTGGCACAAAGTGAATGTTTAACAATTGCCACTGTTGTAATTATTAGTAATAATAGTACTTATAGCAGTAGTAACTTCCTCCTCTGTTTTCATGTTTCCTAAATTTTGGGCCAATACGTAAGCAGTTTGCCTTTTATTTAAAATGAGCGGGTCAGGAAGAGAAATATGGTCAATAAGTAAATTGATTTCAACAATTGGACTTCTCATGTCCAACAGAAGGGATTAAAAAGATTACTTCATATTCATTATTTTAAAATTCGGGAGTTTTAATTTATGTTCCTAAGTGCTTTAAATCATTGTCCATTTTTAGTTGTATGATAGCAGAAATTATCCGGGAATCCGCCACTTGTTAAAATCTCTATTAATCTGTGGTATTTGGTGCTTTTTGTATACAGAGCACCGTACTAAAGACTTGGGAAAATATATTAAACTTAGTAGGCACACTCCCTGCCCTCAAGGAGTTTACAGTCTTGTGGGGGAGACAGACATTGAATTACTCTCCCCAAATTGATTTTTTCACATGGCTTCTAAAAATTACCTTTGTCTTGTGACTCTAGCAACCATTTGCACTCCTAGAGAGTTTTCATTTGAACCTCTTGAGCCGACTGTCCAGATCGTGCTCACACGTCATCACCGCATTCCGATCGAAATAGCTTAAAAAGACTAAAGCTTTTCCTCCAAGGAGCTTGAAGTTATGCAGATTTAACAGTAGAGTTAAATTTGGAATATATTGTAGTCCCTTCACCTCCAGATGTCACCAACAGAAAGTGCTACCGTCTCCGGAACACTGGGGTGCTATCAGACCTATTGGATCCAATCTCCCCATGAGGAGTTTACAGCTTAATGGGAAAGAGAAGACACAGGCTGGGGGAAATTCAGTAGTTGAAAAGAGTTAGGAGATATAAATCACCAAACCAGGTCGATAAATAAAAACAAAAGCCTACATGTTAGGGTGATCTGGAAGGTAAGGTGATTAAGGGAGGCCTCCTGTAGAAGATGCTTTTTAAGAGTATCTCAGGAGGAGGAGATGAATGTAGTTTGACAGTTGCTGACTGGATAGGGCATTTCAGGTTCAGTGGAAGCCGTAAGCAGTGAGTCGGAGATATCAGAATCAAGTGTTTATTCACCTTTATGTGATCTAACTCCTGCCTTATATTTTTTGCAGACTAAGGACTTGACAGACACGTTGATGGATAATATGTCTTCCTTGACCAGCCTTTCCATTGGCACCCCTAAAGTTGCTTCCAGCAGTTTCTCTTCAGTTCCTTCCATGGGTATTGGCATGGGATTTTCTTCACCAATCGATAATGCCAAGAGGAATTTGACAAATGGACTGAATGCCAATATGAGCTTTCACTCTCCTGGATTCAACATGGGGGCTAATACAAACCAGAATCTCTTCAGCGGTGCGGGCACATCCGCCGGAATCTCCAAGATGACAGTGGGGACACCCTCTAATTTGCCAAACTTCAATGCTATGAGTTCTTCAGCCGCAGTTTCACAGCAGACCCCACAGAGACCCGCAGACATGTCTGCTTTAGATAGTCTTTTTGGTCCTCAGAAGCCCAAAGTTAGCATGAACCAGTTATCTCAACAGAAACCAAACCAGTGGCTTAACCAGTTTGCACCTCCTCAAGGGTCCCCAGGTGCAGGGAGTTCAGTAATGGGGACTCAGATGAACATGGTTGGGCAGCCTGCCTTTGGTATACAGGGAAATCCTTTCTTTAACCCCCAGAACTTTGCTCAGCCAACAAATACTATCACCAACAGCAGTTCAGCTAGCAATGATTTAAAAGATATTTTCGGGTAAGGTCACACGCTATCTTGTAGAAAAACGGATTCAATTTTAATCATGGGTAAGCTGATTTACATCTTAGTAAGGTTAGTTAGCTGTCTAATGGCAAGAAATTTTCCATCCAGGAACTAAGGTTTTGTAAAAGCATAACAACTGCTTCCACCCCAGCCAAGCAGTTGGGTGAAGTCCTTTCTTTGCCTTTTCTTATGCATTCACTGAAGTCATTTATTCTGCAGCACCATTTTCTTGCTTCCCTTTCGGGTCTTTTAAAGAGCTTGGCCCTTACCATTCTGATTCAAAAAGAGGAATGCCATTAAATGTATATATGTTGTTCAAAATTTGTATCACTACCTTTTCTTGATTTGTGTTGCTTTGTATCATAAATTGATCAAAATTGTATTGGTGGTGGTGACTGCCCTTTGAGGCGATATGGGCTTTTTGCACAAGTACTTTAAGTTTCAATTTTTTATTTGTTTTGTCCAGACACTGTAGTTTTTCTGGTAAATTGGAATGACTCAAGGTTGGCTTTTATGAAATATAAGGCATCATCCATTAGCTTATTCTGGTTATTAGTTTATCCTGGTCTTGTCAGCTAAACTATATTTTACGGGAGGAACTAGAAATAAAAACTGGTATTAATTTCACAGTGTTTTTTATTGGTTCAAACTTTTATTGGTTAATAGGTTTGAACAGCTTAAAGGCAAACAAATCACTGTACACTGATTTTTGATGTGGTCTGCTCAAATACTGACACTCGTGGTGATTCATTTCTTGGGGATCAGAAGAGGAATGCAGACTGAATTTAGTACCACGTGCAGTTACTTGAGAAAGATATTTCCCTAACTACTATTTTTCTGTTGTTTTGAATCGAAATTTTTGCGAAGCTCCGGTATATCTGAAATGAATTTTAGAAAGCAGATTTCTAAGACTTAAAATGTATTTGGTAAATAATTTTTTGAAGCTCTGCTGTATTGCTCCAATTGGAATAAAGTTTCCTTCTCCATGAATGGGCAGTTCTAATTCTGCTTGCCAACAGTCCGTTGCTCAGCTTGCCTGTGATGCAACCTGTCCTCTGTCAGTTACTGTTACTGGACTTTAATTCTTTCTTTCCTTGGCATATCAGGAACTTTCTTACATACCATTTTGAAGTCTATAGTTGGCCATTTTCAGGAGGAAAGAATTAATAAGTTATCTTTTTACAGAAAACCAACATGCTTTATTTTCAAAGCTTCTCAATGAAGATATTGTTCTTTCATTTGCTGCTTAAGAAACCACAGGGCCTTATGCTGTAAATGTGATTTGTATTTTGTTAACTTATATTTCCACAGTTTAAAGCAGTGATAACTTTAAACCTGTCTTTCGAAGAACTGTTTGCGTATTATAGATGCTGCCTTAGTATTTTTATTTTAAATTATCTGGGACCAGCAGTGGTTTAATAAACCATGTGACATTTTTGTGTGCTATCGATACTCTTAGTAGGTGTTGTGGGTTACATTGTATTTGCTTTCTACTTTGATTATAAAATGTGATTTGACAACAAACTGTTCTTGTTGCCAGCATACAATATGAGTGAACTTGAAAAACAATAAATCAATTTTCTCATCTCTCCGATTTCTGCATGAGCTGCAGTTTGTTATACAGGAAGTCCTCGACTTAAGATGTTTCAAGTTAAGATGAATGGCACTTAAAACATTTCTAAATTTACACTCTTTCAGCTTTACGTTGGTTGACATTGGTTTCAATGTAACAACACCTTGTGTCTTTATATACTGTTTTCAGGGATGTGGGCAGAGTGGGGAATGCACAGGACCCAAAGGGAAATCTTTTTGAAAGGTGTAAGGGAGAAATATTTAAGAGACCGGTAGCTACATGGTGAGATAAGCCAGGTGAAGGACGTTCATTTTACTTCCGATGAAGTAAAAGTTGGCTACCCTGTTGCAGAACCTTTCTGACTCAGTGTATACATTAATGTAGTTATGTTATTCAACTAAAATTGAATGGGTACACAATTCTGTGGGTGTTTTGGTAAGATAGGGCATCTGACCTTTGTTCAGAAACTAATCATCCGTTTGTTCCTATGAGGAAAAAAAAATGGGTTTTGACTTGCATTTTGACCTAAGATGTGGTATTTTAGGAACCAATTTTGTCATAAGTCTGAGGACTTCCTGTGCAGTGATTTAAGACAGACCTAATATGAAGTGGTACTGGAGGCCATTTATTTAAGAAATTAGGAAAACATGGGCTTTACCAATATTCATATGCTTGTGCAAATATTCAGAGTATGACCTAATTCTTTGATGGTTAGTTATGTGGTTATAGCTCTAAGATTTAGAATTAAAATTTCTGTAAGGAAGAATTTACTTATAGTATAATATTTGGAACAGTTTCAGGTGGGTTCTATGTGGAGTATCAGTTGATTATTATTTACCCATTAGGAAAAATATTTCAAGTGTGTTTTAATATTGACTAGAAGGAAAGCAAATCAACTCAATCAAATTTTTAAATTTAATAGAGTTCTATCTGGGGTTTAAATATATTTACATTGTTGCTCAGAAACATCTGGTGTATATCTGTTTAGTTGACAAAGGGAATAAGTACTTTGTTTTAGAACTTTTACATCCTTTCAGCCATATTATTCATTCTATTTAGATATTTCACTTAAAATATATCATTTACTTTACCAATACCACTTTATTCTCCTGGCACAAACTTTGTATGTTGACCACCAAGACTAACCAGATTGGGCTAGCATTCTCGATTGTGACTTCCAATCGTGGTAAAAATGGTGTGAAATTGACCTTTCATGTCAGCCAACCAGTTAAGTAATTTTTTTGAGTATCCACTCTGTGCAGAGAGCAATGTACTTGGATTTATTTATATTAAGGCCTCTTTCCCCTCCCCAGACTATAAGCTCACTGTGGGCAGGAAATGCATCTTTTTATTGTATTGCACTCTTCCAAGTACTTAGAGTGCTCTGCAGGAAGGAAATGCTCAATTAATATAATTGAATGAATGAATGAAGATAACCATCTCTGCCCTTAGGGACCTTAGAATAGAATGGGTTATGTCACATATTATCAATCGATTGATCAGTGGTATTTATTGAGTGCTTACTATGTGCAGAGCACTGAACTAAGCATTAGGGAGATACAACAGAGTTCCCGGACACATTCCCTTCCCATAACGAGTTTACAGAGATGGTGAGATCTAGATCATGGGGCTGGTGATAACGTTTGGCAATAATAATTAATATGTTCACTGTGCTTATTGTGTTATCTGCAGAGTATTTTATGAAAGATACTACATTCTCATCAGAATTATTACAATTTTAAAATAGCATCTGCATCCTTTACGCTTAAGGTAGAAATATTATAGTATCTATCAACCAATCGTAAGTATTTATTGAGCACTTACTCTAGGCAGAACAGTTTGGAAAGTACAGTATAATAGAGTTGGTTGACACCATCCCTGTACACAGGGAGATTACAGTTTAGAGGACTCTAAAAAGTAGCATAACAATTCCCATTTTTTACGTGTAATGGTAAAATTGTGTGCATGCGCCAAGTAAAAAAAGAGAGAGATTTAGAGGGACATAAAATTTTTTTTTTGTTTATGAAAAGTTGTATTTTCCCGAATGGGACAAGTATAATTAACATTCAAACTACATGTAATAGCACTTTGTTTAAAATCATGATTTTTTTGTTGTTTATTGGTATGATTAACCTTTAAATTATTATTTGTAGATTATTATAAGAAAAAATCATAAAATTATTTTATCACCACCCTTTGATCATCTCTTCCAAATAGTGTCCAAATTTTATTATATAATCTAATGTTGAAATCTTGTTGAATGTTGTAGAGTATTAAATTGGCCTGCTGTAAACATGAAAAATACTGATAAAAGCCATTGGCAATTATTTAGTGATGATTTTTGTTAAGCACTCACTATGTGCCAAGCACTGTTCTAAGCCCTGGATATGTCTCTTGCAAGATAATTCTCCAGTGCCTAAAAATTAAATGTGTGGTTTAAGTACACAGTATTCCTCATAGAAATATCAAATTTAAAAGGTACTCTGGGTTCTTAGGTGCTGAAACAGTTTTTCACCTTCATATAAAACCTACTTTTCCCTAATGAGAAACCTTTCACCACATCTCTCATTACTTAGCCCCTCTGTTTAAAATCTGAACTGAATCATAAAATGAAAAGCTGTCTTTTTGGGTTAAATATAACAATGAAATTGCACTGCATTAAAATTCAGCATCATTGTTTTTTTTAAATAATGAATCCCAGGTTAGGGAAGGGAACATGTATTTCATTTTCCTTGCTTGCGTCTATTTTACGTAGTCCTTTATTCTTTTCTGTAGATGTTTCGTTTTTTGAAATGCCCACTTTCAATTTATCGTGATTATTTTTGTGAATTCTGAAAGCCACTTTGAGGTAAATGTTTCAGTGAAATGTCTTCCTCACTAATTTTCAGGTTAATTTTCTATGCTAAATATGCTGTAAAAGTAAGTTGGATTAGTGAAACTATGATATACTTTGAAGTTCAGTAAGGTTATCCAGGACTTTCATATCATATATGACCAATCCCGTAGATGTGTTGAAATTTAGACCGTTCTACTCTATGGACAGGTCTGTTAAGCTACTGATTTTGGTCACTGGTCTCAAAACTTGTAAAAAAAAAAAAAAAAAAAAAGCCTGCTCAAATATGCTGTTGTGAACTCAGGCCTTGTGTGCAAAATATTTAATTTTGTTCTGCTCTCTGTACAATCTCGTGAACTTTTTTTTGGATTGTAAAGCATTTAATTCTCATGAACTATATATATATCGTGTAATAACTGTCAGCACTGACCCATGCTCATCCTTAACCCTTGTAGCATGACTTTACTGTACTTCAATGTAATGGACAACATAACTCTTGAGAGAAATCTATTCTTGTATAAACTTTTCAATCAGCAAGCTACAATGTTTAAAATGTACTTTAATAGTTAATTCCTCTCACTTTGTACTGTGAATGACAATGGTGTAGTTTTCAAATATGAATTAGGTTACTTATTAAAATGAACTTTTCATATTACCTTGTTTGAATTTGAGATCGCAAATGAATATTTTTATTCACATATATTTGGTCTTCCAGATGATTAGGAGTTTTCATGGGGCTTTCAGCATGTCCTTTGATTGAAGGGCTTATTGTTAAGTGAGTTCTATTTGAAGATTTATTATGTATTATTTAAATATGCCGAATGACCCAAAATAAAGATCGTCCATTAGGTTTTGTTTTTTTTTTTTTTGGTGGTTCAGTTGTCTGCAGCATATAGAAAAGTTAACTAACTTTTGCTGGCCCACCAAACTGTCCACCATTGTTTTAGTTGATGTAGAGCAGTTTAAACTCATTGTCTTTTCTTGACTACATTTATGATTTAGATTTCGCTTAAGAAAGTCCAAAAAGCTGAAGGTCTAATCCGGGGGCCACTTTATATATGAATTTACTAGAGAGAATACTTGCTCACTGCCATTTTGGCTAATAACCAAATATATAGGCCGAAACAAGAAAAGCAAAATGGTATGTGAGTGGAAAGGTTGCCAATTTTACATGCATAATGAGAATTCTGATTTTCTGCTCGCATTTGCCCAAGTGTTTATAGTACCATTTTAATCTAAAATCCAATTCATAGTTTTATAATCTTACCTTGCCACGTGGCTAGAGGAAGCAGTCAGAATTCATCTGTCGGTATAATTCCACATCAGTCTTAATCAGTGGTATTTATTAAGTGCCTACTGTGTTTGCAGAATGTTGCACTAAGCACTGAGGAGAATACAATAACAGAGACGGTAGACATATTTCCTTACCACAAGGAGCTTACAATTAATTGAGAAAACCAAGTTAATTGGAAAAATGCTATTTTGAGCACTTAACTAGGCCTTTTTGACCAGAATCCCACCTGAATCGGAATCTTGAGCATTAATGATTCAGTTATTATTAAAGACAAATTCAACCGAGTAGTGTAAGTCCTTACTCAAAAATGGTCATATGGGTTCTATGCCCAAATGAGATGGACATAGTAATCATTTTCTAAATGTCAATTTTAGCTTTATTTGGTCTGTGTTACATATTCATTATTAGTAGGGAATGATTTGAAAGCAGATCAGTGGAGTTAAAACATTTTGACCTTTGTTTTTTAGGAAAATGGAGACATCTAACTGGGGCTGCTTAGGGTTGCTTAAGTTTTACATAAAAAAGTTCCAGGAATTGTCTTTAAAATTTTAAAAAAAGTTTATCTTGCTCCAAGTAGCCAAATGTTTGACAATAAATTTTAATGAATGTTGAGCTTGTCTTTTGTTTTAAATCATGGTTTGGTAAGAGGAAGGCTGGTCAGCAAGTGTGTTTTCTGTTTGGTTAATGCCTATTTCAGAAATGTGAGAATCCTTTTAGTATAACTCCTACTAATTTCTGAAAAATCTACAAGTGATATTACTCAATATGTGTTGTGTCGGTAAACTACCATGAGATGTCACTGTATCCAAAGTAATTAAGTGTGGCATTTTATTTCTAACTACACCGCCAATCTCAACCAGAGGAGCAAACCTGTCACCTGTTTTTGTATCTGAATAGTAGTATGTTTTTCTCTGAAAAGTCCATGGCTGGAGCTTTTGAAAGATCCATGTGCAGGTTTGTTTCAACAATTTGCTTGATTTTTTTTTTTAAAGCACGTAGGACACATTGGTTGTGGGACTTTTCAAATAGCCCAGTGGATCGTTAAAGTTACCCAGACTCGCATCTCTTCACTGCACACCATACCAAACAATCTCATTCCCTGAGATGGTGGTTGTGTTCCAAGCAAACTGGGGTCCTTCCAGATTACGTAATCTTCTGGCTCAGGGTTTATCACCAAGTTATTCAGTTGGTGTAGTTTGCATTCTACTAAGTTTTCTTGGGGGTTTCTGAACCTTTTAGGGTTTTTCTAGAGGGAATCCGTGCATAAGGGGTCTTTTGCTTTAAGATCAAGCACCTGCCTTATGCAGAGGTAATGGCTGCCTAGTGTGAGCTTTTAGCTTTTACCAACTAAAACCAACTGCCAAGAAAGAGGTTAATTGTGCACAGTAGGTTAGTATTTCAATTACTACACTGTGCAGGTCTTGAGAATGACATAAATTGTTTTATTATCCTTATTTTACAGTCAGCTGCCAACCAATCGAGAGTTGGAATTCAGAGAGACCCAGCGGTGCTGGAAAACACAAATGGGGCACCAGCAAGAGCATCTTTTCAGAGGTAAGATTAGATGAGGGTGAGAGCGAGTTACCATTTGGTTCCCAACAGTATCCTTTCTTGGTGTTTGGGATCAATCGGTGGTACTTATTGAGTGCTTACTGTGTGCAGAACACTGTAGTAAGTGCTTGGGAAAGTACAGTCCACTAGAGTGGGTAGACACAATCCCTACCCACAAGGACCTTACAGTTAAAAGAGGGAAAGAAGTCGTTAAAATAAATTGCAGAAAATGGGAGAAGTGTGAGGCTATATACATAAGTGGGGCTTAGAATGGGGTGAATATCAAGGGCTTAGAGACCAACAGTTAATATGCCTGGTATTTTTTAATTCATTGCTTAAATGTAAGACGAACCATTAGGATGTTTTAGCAATTCAAATGAGCAGTTGTTTTGGTTATCCCTTCAGCACTAAAGTAGTAGCATTTCATTCATTCAGTTGTATGTTTTGAGCACTTACTGTGTGCAGAGCATTGTACTAAGCGCTTGGAAAGTACACTAAGACAACAGAGACAATCCCTGCCCAACAACGGGCTCACAGTCTAGAAGATAATGATGGTATTTGTGAAGCGCTTACTATGTGCCAGGCATTATTCTAAGTGCTGGAGTAGATACACAGTAATCAGGTTGTCCCACGTGGGGCTCACAGTCTTAATCCCCATTTTCCAGATGAGGGAACTGAAGCACAGAGAAGTTAAGTGACTTACCCAAGGTCACACAGCAGACAAGTGGAAGAGGCGAGATTAGAACCTATGTCCTCTGACTCCCTAGCCTGTGGTCTTTCCAATGAGCCACGCTGCTTCCCTATAGCCACGCTGCTTGAATTCCTTGATTTATAAAATTTATAGCTCTAGCAAGTGTTAAAGCCCTAATTAAATTGATTTAGGTTGTACATGATCACATATATTCCCTTGTTCTGGGTTTTGTATTCTATCCGTTAGCAGTTCTTGCCTACACCTATTTATTTCAAACATGCAGAAATAGCATAGTTGTTAATAAGGCATATATATAAGCATTAGTTATAGTGATGGGCCAATAAAGATGGAGAATATTGATAATATTTCTATTGGGCCAACCTAAAGAATTTTACGTTTGCAAGATATTGTATACTTGCTGCCATTTTGAGTCCTTTACTATCATTATCTTCTGTGTACAGTTACGGGTAAATGGACCCACAGAGAAGTTACAAAATAGGCCTTAGATTTCACAGCAATTTGTCAGCAGAGTTAGAACTAGAATCCAGAACTTCTCAATCCAAATCTCTTACACAGAACACTCCCAGACTAACTATACTACCTCCAGTAAAATTATGTTCATAAGTTTCATCCACATATCTAGTATCTACTCCAGCATCTAGTACAGTGATTGGCACATAGTAAGTGCTTAATAAATGCCATTATCATTGTGATTTATCATTATTATTATAATTACAATAGTATTTTGGACATGAGGGGGAAAAAATCTAGTTTGTGATCATTCAGGGGCATGCAGTCATTTGAATTCTTACATAACCCTCAGCACCCTGTCCTCCCCCTGACTTCC
The DNA here is from genome assembly GCF_004115215.2 of Ornithorhynchus anatinus. Classification (NCBI taxonomy): domain Eukaryota; kingdom Metazoa; phylum Chordata; class Mammalia; order Monotremata; family Ornithorhynchidae; genus Ornithorhynchus; species Ornithorhynchus anatinus. The sequence continues at coordinate 37,600,122 of NC_041741.1, forward strand.
CCATCACTATAGACAACACCAACATGTCCCTGTCCCCCAAGCCCATAACCTTGCATTATCCTTGACTCATATCTCTCATTCAACCCACATATTTAATGTCACCAAATCCTGTCGGTTCTACCTTCACAGTATTGCTGAAATCCACCTTCTCTTCTCCATCCAAACTGCTGTTTTGCTAATCCATTTGGCTTATCCCACCCACCTTAACTACTGCATCAGTCTCCTTGCTGATCTCTCTGCCTCGGGTCTCTTCCCACTCCAGTCCATACTTCACTCTGCTGCCCAGATCATTTTCCTAAAAGAAAGATTCCGTCCACGTTTCCCTATTCCTCAAGAACCTCAAGTGGTTGCCCATCTACCTCTGCATCAAACAGAAACTCCTTACAATTGGCTTTAAAACTCAATCACCTTGTCCCCTCATCTCACCTAGCTCCTCTAAAGCCAACTAACTCACTGACCTTATCTTGCCACCGATCCTTCGCCCACATCCTGCCTCTGTCCTGGAGCTCTTCCCCCTTCATATATGATAGACCATCATTCTCCCTACCTTCAAAGTCTTATTAAAATCATATTTCCTCCAAGAGACCTTCCCCTACTGAGCCCCCATTTATTTCCTCTATTCCCTCTCCCTTCCGTGATGCCTGTGGACTTGGGTTTGGACAGTTTAAGCACTGGATGTTTGTTCACTTTACCCTCAATCCCATTTACATACAAATCTATAGTTAATTTTAATGTCTGTTTTTCCCTCAAACTTTGTAACCTCCCTATGGGCAGGGAACATGTCTACCCAATCTGTTGTATGGTGTTCTCCCAAGCCCTTTAGCACTGTGCTGCGCACACAGTTAGTGCTCAATAACTATGATTGATTAATACTATACCCCAGGATGTCAATTGGCCAGAGTCTAATGGAAGTGAAATATATTTTTTTTTGTAACAAAAAGCGTTATTGTGACTCATAACTTGGCAGCAGGAGAATGGTGCCATTCAAGATGGATGCTAACGTCTTGGAGAAACAGTACTTCCTTGCCTCAGGTGTGAGGTCCAACTAGGTGTTTGGTATGACTCTCCAAGGATGAACATATTCTTTGTGTGTGTGTGTCTGTGTGTGAGAGAGAGAGAGAGAGAGATTGAGATTGTTAGTCACCAAAACTAGGATAAAATGCTAAATTTGTGAAACTCCTACCAACTCAATCAGGTGTCTATCTCCTACTATAACCCACCCTACACACTTTGCTCTTCTAAAACCAATCTTCTCTCTGTACCGTGATCTTGACTGTCTCACCACCAATCCTTTGTCCACATCCTCCTTTCAGTCTAGAACTCCCTTCCCCTATATATCCAACAGTCCACCATTCTCCTCCCAATCAAAGCCCTCATAAAATCCCATTTCCCTGCAAAGACCTTCTCCCCTGACGAAACAAGCCTTCATTTCCCTTATTCACCCCTCGTATGTTGTATATGTTCTTGGAGTTGTATCCCTTAAGCACTTGATAATCTCCCCAGCCCCTTAGCACTTATGCTCTGCCATTTCCTCTAGCTGTGATTTATTTTAATGGCTGTCTCCCCCACTAGTCTGGAAGCTTCTTGTGGGCGGGGATAGAGTCTACCAACTCTGATTGTACTTTCCCAAGTAATTAGTATTTTGTTATGCACACAGTAAATGCTCAATAAATACCATGGGTTGATTGAGAGTAGAAGGGAGAACATGTGTTTACTCCCCATTTTACAGATGAGGAAACTGGGGCACAGACAAGAGAAGTGACTTGCAATAGGTCACACAGAAGGCAGGTGGCAGAACTGAGATTAGAACTCAGGTCTTCTTGACTCCCAGTCCCATGGTCTTTCCACTAGACCACACTGCTTGTTGCTCAACAAATGTTACAGTTATTCACTAGATTGTAACCACCTTGAGGGCTGACTTTTACGCCCCCAAATACATAACATACTGATTACATAGCGTAGAGATCGAGTGCTCAATAAATACCATAGATTGGATTTATTAACAGATAGAAGGTCCCTAACCTTAAACTGTCTCACGAAGAAATGGTTTCTGGTCAGAAGAGAAGCTACTATGGGGGGCTCAGAAGTTGTATGCGTGAGGAGCTCAATACGAAGTGATCGGTGATTAATATATAATATCAATATATTAAAAAAGAATTGACTAAATTGAAGGATAATCGGCATGGGAGACTCTAAGCAGAGCTCTGAGGAGTTAGCAGTATTTCCTCATCACCATCATTAACATCGTGAACATCATCTTTATCATTACAATTAAGTCATCAGTGCCCATCTGGACATAGCCCTGAAATTGGACTAAGAATTGGTCAGAGAAGATCCTGGAATAGCAAAAATCTTATTGAACCTACCTAAAACCTTGGAGCAGCCAATATTTTGTTTGGGTTTTTTTTTTTTTTAAGGATTCAATAGAATTCAGTTAGTTCTTGAAGAATGCCACAATATGGAGGCTACAATCCGACTACCCACCAAAGTGGAGTGCAGTAGGCCTCACGGTGATCTTGCTGACATTTTAGCTCAGTGCTTTAGAATACCATGCTTCACTTGGACACAGGTGCAACTAACTGCTTAACTGGGGGCAGGTCATCTGTGAAGGGAAGGGGATGTGATCCTAGTTTGGTAGTATTTCAGGAGCCTACTGGACGTGTTTGCCAGGGGCAACCCCTAGGCCTTAAAGGGGAGGGATCGGAGGAAATAGCTATCTAGTTTGGACTATCCGCCTCTGTGTTCTGTGCTGGTACTTGGGAAGAAAGAAAACCTGTAAATGTTTAATAAACTTTGCATCTGGGCGCTTGCTTTAGATGAGAGCCTATTTATAAACCTGAGTGGCTAGAGGACAGGTATTGTGTCTGTTACTATAGCATCCCTTTGCAAAGGATTCCAGGGCGAGAGCCTCATCCAAGCTTGGTAGACGATAGAGGGACTCAGCCTGATCATGTAAGGACGGGATTCATTGGGAACAAAAGGGGGAGGCTCTCGTTCTTGTTCGGAGCGGCTCCACGGGCAGGTACTAACCTCAGCATCTCCAGTTGCAGCCCCTGGGAGCAAGCTCCCTTTTTCAGACTGCCAGCCCCTCAGCCGACAGATGTGATAGCTGCCACTAAGCTGCTGCGGAGTCTTTAGTTTTGCCAAGGAGTTTTCCCAGCTTCACTGCAGTTTTCTCCCCATCGTCCTGCCCTGTTCTGGAAGATCTTGGTTGGATTCATCCCCTCAGCAACTACAGTAGGAATGATCATCTGAAGGGTCAAGAACGAAGGGTCAAGAACGGAAGTCCGAGAAAGCAATTTCCCCTTAAATGAAAAGTGAGACAATATGTTAGGCATTGTGAATAATTGTTAACTTAATGGAGCCGCAAGAATTCAACATGCCTTTCAAAAAGTTTGATACATTCAAAGAAAAATTCTTGAACCCTGGAAAGGAAGGAGTGAAGACTATGCTTGGGGAGTCTTTGGGAAGTTTACAAAGGTAAAATCTGATGAGAATTTCCATTGAGCTTAGTTGCTTTGTTACCTATATGTTTATTTCCTCTGGACAGAGTTTGGGTCATAATGAGTAAACAATATTTTAAATATAATTTTTTTAAATGGTTAAAGGCTTAATTTGGTAAGTGCCAGCGTTATGTAAAATGCACTCCACTTCCGTAACAGAACTTAAAGCATCCAGGTGATAATATTTTGGAATAAAGTCTAGGTAGGATTAAGTCAGGTAAAGACTTGGGAATATACTATTTGATGCTAATAAAGTGATGTGAACAATTAGCTTTCAGCCAAAATTCATTTGTCATTCCTTTGTTCAAATGATTTATATTTTCTTTATTTTGCGTAGCATTCAATTACTGGGGTTAAATGTTTTAAATTGTTTTTGCTCCAAATCAAAACTATGTAAATCATATCCAAAATGATTAATTTCCAAAGGAAAGGGTTCAGTTTTGTTTGAAGAAAGGACAAAAAACCAGCTATTCATTAGGACAGGAAAAAGTCACCATATTAAAACTGAAGCCAAGATTTTAAATAGTATATGATTTAAAAAATGGTTTGTTTCTACAAGAATATGAAAAACACAACTCTAAAATTAACTTATACTGGACTAGCTGTCAATGAAGATACTAGGTTTTAATAATGTATTCTTGGACTATTTTGAATATTGCAATTGTGTTTTTTTAAATTTCTGAATTTTGCGGGTGGGTACTAGCCTTTGAATTCCTAGTCTAAATGTAAGAATTAATGCTGCATTTTTCTATTTCAAAAAAATGCATTTATCTGCCTGATTTTATATATGTTTAAAGTTTTGCCTTCATAGGCTCTAAAATCTTTCTACTCCTTCTGAGCCTATAATCTTTAAATATCTGGGATCTGTACTTTTATCTGACTTATCTGATTTTTAAAATGAACATCCATATGCAAGCAGAAGGCATTATTTTGATTTTGCCAGGAAAATAAGGGGTAGTAATGCTAACCTGTATTTCTCAACTATATCCAGTTGGGTCTTCATTAACTTAGGGTCCTTGCTGGTTCTGTCCCAGATGAATCTCTAACTCTTCGTGAGCACTCAAATTAGATACCTGGGTTTGCTAGGGCTTGAATTTTTTTTTTATGAAAAAGTAAACCCCAGATCAGTTTTCTTTAGTATTTGAAATGTTAGCTCAGTATATTTATTCTTTCCGGATGCCAGCTTAGAAAAGGGAAACTTAAAATGCCTGGAGAAATTACTAAACAACCTAAGTATTGAAATAGTAAAATTTCATTCATCTCCACTGTGCCTTTCATGTGACTGTTCACTAGGTCCACATTACTTACTCCTAAAATAGCAGATGAGGGATGAATCAAGTAGTTTTATACCTGCTGAGCAGGGGAAACTGAGGTATGGGGCATTTATGTAAAGGATCATTCAAAACCTCACAGAAATTAGATTACAAGAGAGTAAAGGTTTCTTTCCTTCCTATTCCACCTATGGGTGGAGTTCTAAGTCCCGTCTCACTGGATGTGTCCCTGGATAAATGGTTGAATAGATTAACAAAGGTTTTAACCCATATATGCCGCCTCACTGCCACTTTAAGATTCCTTCATCCCTTATGTTATTAAACCCTTTATAGTCTGTAACAGGCTGGATCTGGACAATTTGAAGTGAGTAGGATTTATTTTTGCCCTGGGACAATGGGGCTTCAAATCACCAAGGCTGTTTTAGGTATATTTCAGGGTAAAAAGGGATAGTTATAAATTTACAAATATTTTATTGGTAACTGTGAAAATGATTTTCATCACAAAACCAAATTGCCTTTAAAGACGAAGCTGAAATGAGTTGCTTAAAGAATAAGTAATCTTCAAGAAATCTGAAGGATAACAGATACCTCAATTCAATTTTTATTGTTGTTATTATTTGGTTGTTTAAAGCACTAATTTGATGCCTAGGTAAAATGTGTACCACAGCACCAAAAATGAAAAACAAGGTAGGAATTCAAACAAAAGTAGTGGCAAATTGAAAGAGTCACCAGAGGAAAAAAGATTAACTTTTAAAAACCGAAAGCTTAGCCTACAATAAAAAAGCCAAGAAAAAGTAGCAGATTGAATGCATTCAGAAAATGATGTAGGCTAAAATGGAGACCAGACCTAATAATGGAAGGTTCTTCCATTATTCCAAAAGGAGTGCAGTCCTTTGATAATCATGGGGTAAATGGTGGACCGGGCATAAAAAGATAGCCAAATCAGTAAATCAGTCAATTGTATTTATTGAGCGCTGACCCGCTGCAGAGCACTGTACTAAGTGCTTGAGAGAGTACAGAATAACAGTGTAACAGACACATTCCTTGCCCACGACAAGCTTATGGTCTAGAGGCTTCTTTTTTGAGGAAGATTTTAGGAAGGCTTCTTTTTCTGTGGAAAATTGGCGTTGTGTAATATCGGGGCACAACTGAAAGTACCAGCCCAAATTGATAAACAGATGTTAGTAAATCCCCAGGTCAAGATGGTAACCATCCAAGAATTACAAAATGAGTTGGGGGAGAGGACCGGGCTCCTAAGGGCAGATCATGCCATAGTCAGCCTATAGAAGGGCTAGCAGAGGCTTAGATCAGAAATCTAAGAACACTGAAACTAGAAGGCATCTACCCGTTCGGGCAAATGATATCAATATATTAAAAAAGAATTGACTAAATTGAAGGATAAGTGGTCTCGATTAGTTTCTAGGAGGAAAAGCTGGAAATGATAGAGGAGAAAACTGGGAAAGCTAGAAGATTCAAGAAGGGTATTTAGGCAGAGTTTCATGGATTATGTAGTGTGGCGTTTCATGTTCTTAGGGAAAAGAGTTTAATGCCTTTTAATAAATTCGTAAGGAAAATAAAGTGAAATTAGATAGGTCCTCATTGATACTTGTAAATGTCGTATAGAAATCAAAATATGGAAATTTGGAATTCATTATTTAAAATGTGACTAATATGGGTTTGTACTCCATTTTAAGAGTTTATTCTCATCATATCAAATCTAAAACTAATGACTTTCTTTACATTTCCTGATTTGGATGTCATCCCAAACTTGGAACTCTCTTCTATTTCTTGATGGCTACTATTAATTCATGTTCCACCGTGGCAGACCATTTCAACATCTGCTAGAGAACAACAAAATTGGCATTTGCAGTCCCTTGTAGTGAAGCATTTTGGCACTATCTGATGCCTTTGATTAGCACTGACCAGACACTATTCTTGTCACTGTTCCATTATTTCAATGTTCTTAGTCGTTGACAGTACGGTAAAGACTGAGAGGTCCTGATGAATAGCTAATTATGAGCCTGAAATATTAAAGGAACTGTGAATAACGAGCCAGATTATGGAAATCACAGAGTGCGACTGAGCATAGTTGTAGAATTACCTTTGTTGAAGAGACAGCCATCTGTTCAAGACGGTTTAGAAACCGGCTGGTCTGCTGGCCAGGAAATGGCAAGAAAACCCGTGAGGTCCTAAGTAGTCTTTCTTCCTAAAATGTTTCCAGGAGAGTAAGTATTCTCTTGGAACTCCTTTGATCAACAAATTTACGTCCTTACTAAGGTAATAAAAATATAATTATGGTATTTGTTCATCGCTTACTATGTGCCAGTCACTATACTAAACACTGGAGTAGATACAAGCAAATCGGGTTGGACACAGTCCCTGTCCCACGTGGGGCTCACGGTTTTAATCCCTATTTTGCAGATGAGGTAACTGAGGCGCAGAGAAGTGAAGTGGCTTGCCCAAGGTCACACAGCAGACAAATGGTGGAGCCTGTGCTCTATTCACTATGCCATGCTGCTTCTTGGTCCTCACAACTGCAAACCCTGGCTTGTACTACCAAGCGATTCATCTTCTTCCCACTAAAAAGGATTTAAGGGAAAAAAAAAATTCCAGGAAGAATTTTCAGGCCCCATAAGCACCTGTATTTCTCCTCGTCCTCCTCATGCCCTTTCCTCGCCTCCTCCCGGTTCCTCCCCTACCCCGACTTTTTCGGTTTCATGTTTCTGAGTTCCAAAAGTATTGCCAGCTTTATGCTGTGACAACTACCGATCACCCAGTGGAGCACGGCTGCTTCCTTTCAGGCACTTGGTGACCATTTAGCATCTGAGGGCTGAGAATGCATTAGGAATGATAAAGGCTCCCATTACAAATGTGGGTGAGTCTTGGTCCAGTCATGAAGACTTTGGGACTAAAAATCTGCATGAGGAGTTGATTATAGTCCTATTGGTTTGCACAGTGCCACGAACATGCCCTTGTCCCTGCCAGCTACGTTGCTGCTCGATCAGTGGGTACAACAAGAGAAGCAGAAGCAGCGGCTCAGTGGAAAGACCCCAGGCTGGGGAGTCAGAGGTCGTGGGTTCTAATCCTGGCTCCGCCACTTGTCAGCTGTATGACTTTGAGCAAGTCACTTCACTTCTCTGAGCCTCAATTACCTCATCTGGAAAATGGGGATGAAGACTGTGAGCCCCACGTGGGACAACCTGATCACCTTGTATCCCCCATAGCGCTTAGAACAGTGCTTGGCTTATAGTAAGCGCATAACAAATGCCATTATTGTTATTATTAAGTGAATAGGCAGGCAGGGGTGTAGCATACTGTGAAGTGCCCACAAGAATTTTTTTTTTTAACCCAGTCAGACTAAAGTGACCACAGAACAGCACCTGTTATTGGGCAGGGATTGTCTCTATCTGTTGCTGAATTGTACATTCCAAGCACTTAGTACAGTGCTCTGCACATAGTAAGCACTCAATAAATACGATTGAATGAATGAATAAATTAACAGTGCCTTTGCACGGCCATAGTATCCCAATGTTCTCATGATTTCCTGGCATCCCAGTTTTTCTTTCAGGGAGAAAATTTAAGGCTTTTAAAACAAAAATTGAATTTTACAGACGCTGTGGTATTTGATAAAATTTTATTTTTACGCACCTATGAACAACATCTCTGCAGTTCCAGTGAGGCCTACATTAGCAAATTAGCCAAATCATTGAGGCCTAGAAATAGGCTTTTTCTTTATTTGTACACATTTTCAGTCGAAGGTGACTTTAGTGCCTAAATTATCCAGAAAATTGTCTCAATAATTCACTTCTTACATGTCTAAACACAGCCGTGGTTGCCACCAAGATAAGCACTTGCAAGGTTATTGTGATGCAGCACAAGATTGACACGAGGATACAGTCACTTGGGCTGGAAATGGGGCCTGTTTGTAGGTCACCTTTGTATGCACTAGACAATGTGCCAAACCCCTGCCCACCTATCCATCAGTCACATTTATAGAGTATTTACTGTGTGAAGAACACTGTACTACGTGCTTGGGAGAGTATAGAATAAGAGTTGATATGCACATTCCTTGCCACAAGGAGCTTACAGTCTAAGAAGGAAGAGAGACATTAATATAAATGCATGAATTACGGATATGTACGTAAGTGCCGTGGGGCTGAGGGAAAGGGTAAATAAAGGGTGCAGATTGACCAAACGTTCATTACACTCCGTGTCCTAGTGGAAACACAACACATCTGAAACCCAACAGTTTCTGTAGACGGGAGGGTCACTGTGGGCAGGGAATGTGTCTACCAACTCTGTTATATTGTACTCTCCCAAGCACAGCACAGTGCTCTGCACACACAGTAAGTGCTCGATTAGTATGATTGAGAGAGGGAAGATAGTACATTCACTCTTACGTACACTGTCACTATAATCAATCCTTTTATTCATTCAATCGTATTTTTTGAGCGCTTACTGTGCACAGAGTAGTATACTAAGTGCTTGGAAAATACAATTCAAATAGAGAATTCAAATTTAAATTCAAATTCAATTCAAATAGAGACAATCCCTGCCCACCATGGGCTCACAGTCTAGAAGGGGGAAGACAGACATCAAAACAAGTAAACAGGCATCAGTAGCATCAATACCGTGGTTTAGTAGAGAAGCAGCATGGCTTGGGAGTCAGAGAACGTGGGTTCTAATCCTGCCTCTGCCACTTGTCTGCTGAGTGACCCTGGTCAAGTTACTTAACTTCTCTGTGCCTCAGTTACCTCATCTGGAAAATGGGGGTGAAGACTGTGAGCCCCAAGTTGGACAACCTGATAACCTTGTATCTACCCCAGTGCTTAGAGCAGTGCTTGGCACATAGTAAGCGCTTAATAAATACCGTAATTGTTATTCAGCACATAGAACAGTGCTTGGCACATAGCACTTAAATGCCATTATTATTATTAATAATATAAATACATAGAATTATAGATATGTACATATCATTATATAGAGGTCGGCTCTTAGACCTGATGTCTCAGTACTCATCTTGAAGAGAGACACCATCCTCATATGGCACCAGAGAAAAGTTGATGTCTTTGAAAGTAAAGCATTGTAAAATCCAAAAAGGGGTTATCTATTCTCACTTAATTGGTGCTTCAGAAATTTTCTTTATCAGGGAGTATGTATGTGGATTTTGGGGGGAAAAAAGTGTTCACAGTTACAATGAACATTTGAACTGTAAGTAAATAGTTCTGGCAGCTCCTAAAGGCTAAAGAATGTAACTGATTAGCATTTCTTAAGTAATTAGACCACTGGAGCTGTAATGTTTCATAAGACAATTATGTATGTGAACAATGAACATTTACATTGTATAAATCCCAGAAAGAACATTAACCCACAGATAACAGTTACCTGTCCTTGGAGATAAAACAGTGACCAATTTTGCAGAAGCAAAAAAAAAAATGAAAAAGTTTAACGATGCTCTGCAGACAACTCCATAAGGAAAGAGGGCAAAATAAACAGCTACTAAGGTCGGTTAGAGTATTTCACTACTAAAGAAAGGAATTCTTTGTCTGTGGTTCTTAATTAATTTAGTACTTATTTCCATCCAGAAACAGTCATATCTCCCTTCCCAGAGGTTTTCTCTGAAGTCTACAAATACTAAACAACAAATAGACTTTTGAATTCCAAGTTACAATGGATGGATCAATTTAAACTTCCAGATGAGTCTCAGAATTCAGGTTCATCATCTAGTGTCTATAGGATTTGCCTTTCAAAATCCAATGTTCTTGTCAAATTGTAGATGCATCATATTCTGAAAGTACAGAAGCTAATGGGAATAAAATGGGTGAAAATAATTCAATATTTTAAAGGCAAACCTTTTAAATTGTTTTTATTGTTTTGAGAAGGAAATAGATGGGAAAGGTTTCCTTTCACTGGATTTTTTCCCTTGGAATTCTTTCAGGTTTCATCTGTGTTCAGAAAATCAATATGCAAAGTTAGCCTGAAGAGTTAGAAATAGATCAACTCTAATTTTTGGTTATTTTTTAATAGCTTTTAAGTTCCTTAAGACAAGGGACCATGGGTTTACTCATCTCACTTAATCCTCGTAACATTTCTTAAACAGCCATGTATATAGTGGCAATTTCATAAATATTTGTGGTGACGATTCACTAATTTTTTGGGGGGGCACCAGATTTTTTTATTAAAATCATGCTCCCTGGAAACTTTTTATTTGGGAGTTTTTAAATCAGTGTGGGTTATGCTATGTGGTGTCAGAATCTCCTTATTAAGATCTGTTAGCCGAGTTGGGAGAATATACCAGCCAGAGAGAAAGGTTTGACTGAAAGGTTTCCTCCATTTGCTTAGGAGGAACAAAGGACACATGCTGGAATGTAAAGCACAGAAGGAAGCAGATAGGTAAGGAAGAACCATTGGTGGAGAGCACTGGAGCTAACCAATTCCAAAATTATCATCATTATTACTGTTAAGTGCTTCTGATGTTCCAGGCACTGTACCTTAGTACAGCGGGGTAGATACAAGGTAATCAGGTCGGACACAGTCCCTGTCCCACATGGGTCACTGTCTTAATCCCCATTTTACAGATAAGGAAACTGAAGCACAGAGAAATTAAATGACTTGCCCAAGGTCACACAGCAGACGTGTGGCAGAGCCAGGATTAGAACCCAGGCCCATGCTCTTTCCACTAGACCACACTGCTTCTGATGCACAGTTTTGTTTTATGTGAAAAGCCACCAGAGATATCTGAAAAGTGGAGTTATTTATTCTGATCTGTGTTGAAATAAGATGATACGTGTAGGTGATTATAAGATAAACAGAGGTAAGGGAGAAAGAGGCCCGTTAGAGTAGTCCAGCTGGGTTGTGATGATTGTAAGCTTCAGCTAGATTGTAAGCTCTATTAGTAGCTCTGCACACAATAAATGCCACTGATGAAATAATTATCCTGGGAGGTGATTATAAAGATGGAAAAGGGGAGACGAGCCCGAGAGCTTTCATTAAGAAGGACTTAGTAGAACATAAAGTGTGGAGAAGCAGCGTGGCTTAGCGGAAGAGCCCGGGCTTGGAAGTCAGAGGTCATGGGTTCTAATCCCGGCTCCACCACGTGTCTGCTGTGTGACCTTGGGCAAGTCACTTCTCTGTGCCTCAGTTACCTCATCTGTAAAATGGGGATGAAGACTATGAGCCTCACGTGGGACAACCTGATGACCCTGTATCTACCCCAGTGCTTAGAACAGTGCTCTGCACATAGTAAGCTCTTAACAAATACGAACATTATTATTATAGAGATTGCTTGTGGGAAGTAATGAAAGAAGTCAAAGATATCATCATCACCATCAATGGTATTTATTGAGCATTTACTGTGGGCAGAACACTGTACTAAGCACTTGGGAGAATACAGTACAAAAGAGATAGTTGAAATGTTCCCTGCCCACAATGAATTTACAGGGTGGAGGATCACCAAAGTTGGGAGCTTGGGGAATAAGGAAGATGGAAGGAGTATTTTAGTGAAGATAAACCTAAGAATCAAGTCAGACAGGCGAAGTATTTATTGAGTCCCACCGTATGCAAAACACTGTATAAAACTCAGGCACCGTACTTTCTCAAACACCAACTTTGTATTGTAGAAAGACTTGCAAAGAAGAAAGCATCTGTTAGGCACACTCCAATCTGTGACTCTATTGGTTCGATGGACTTTTACCAAACACCTGATTTTTCACTTGGCTTTGTGCTACATTATGGCTCTCTGCAGTGCATGGAAGATACCCTCTTGGAACAGCTGAAGATTGATTTTTGGCCTGTTGTCTATATTCCGCTAGAATTATTCAGCTTCTACAAAGCTTACTTTAGATGGGGTATCTGCTTGAGAAAGTTATTTTCAGTCATCCGTTACATTACTATTATGGTTTTAGAAACATGGAGGATTCTGCTTTTATGTATCAACATGGTGCGTTGAGAATTTTAGACTCTTTAACACATTTAAGTGTAAAATATGGAGCTCTAGGTTTCTGTACTAGAGCCAGGATAAAGCCACCCGGGCCAAAAATTGCTGTCCCAGTGCTGGCAGCTTTCTTAGCTTTTGGCAACACAACTCCAGTACATAATCTCAAAGAAACGCTTTGGGGAACACTGTCAGGGCTTCACAGTGGCTGGCTCTGAACCACAGCTCACCCCCAGCTCCATTCTTATCCTCACCACCATAAATATATACGGTGAATTTATAATGTATATACATCTATATCAAGTTCTTGGAAAATCCATAGATAATTTGGGCTAAAAAACAATCCCTGCCCTAAAGGAGCTCAGTCTAGATTGGAAGCAGGGTAGAGGGTAGACAAACGTGGAAATCTTCAACTTAACACGAAGTATTTTCAGCAATAAATGGACTGCAGGGTGGCAAGACTGCTCAGAATGAAAAGGCTAGACTCCACATTCTCCTCCCTGCTTCACCCTCCTATGTCCCACGAGGCAGACTTGTTTTAGAGCTCAAGAAAGTCCTTTCTCTTTTGTACTCCCCAAGCACTGAGTAGAGTGCTCTTGAGAGTAAGTGCTCAGTAAATACTGACTGATCCATCTTCTGATTTTTTTTTCTTATTTATGGTAACAAGCTTGGGGAGGGAACTCCCAAAGCAGCCCAAATCTGATGTACTTCCTTTAACTTCTTACAGAGTACCAGGATCTGTATTTGTACATCTCCTTGCTGCATGGACTCGGTGTACCAGATGGGAAGGGAAAACTATTTTTTTTATGGTATTTGAGTGCTTACTATGTGCCAGGTACTGTACTAAGCCCTGGAGTAGATACAAGCTAATCAGGTTGGGCACAGTTCATGTCCCATATGGGACTCACAGTCTTAATCCCCATTTTACAGATGAGAGAACTGAGGCACAGTGACTTGCCCAAGGAACATAGACCAGTGTGGGAATTGGGATTAGAACTCAGGTCCTTCGGACTCCAAGCCCATGCTCTATCCACGAAACAATGCTGCTCCTCTTCCTCCTGCAAACTCCCTGTGGGATGTGATTGCAACCCTCTCTGAATTTCTCCAACTCTCTCAGGCTCAAAATTATTATTCTTAGCCTATTTGAGTACTCGTAGTATGGCTGTGAAATCATGACCTAACCCTGGTTATGTTTCATGGAGGTTTAGAATTTATGCTTCACTTGACCGTGAACATGCTTTTATTTTTTAACCATCCTGTTAACAGTTTCCGTTCACTCGTATAGCATCTATTGCAGCTGCATTTGAAAGGTTCACCTGTCTGTGGCTTTACATAAATCACGAAGCTGCTGTCCTTTGAGCAAATAGGAAATTTAGGACTTAATTAATGCATCTTTAAGACCCCTAGAGGCTTACCAGATATGATGGGTGTGATGGTTTCTTTGGTTCTCAACAGATGGAGTTCAGCTTGTATTATGATGACATGTTGTTGTTTCTGTAAACTGTTTAATTGTAACCTGAATTCTGGGAGCGAATAGTTTCCAGAAACCCTCCCCCTCTGGATCAGAGGAACGGTGAGCATTTAGCCCCTCCAAGGAAATGCCCTCAAAGGAAAGAAACCGCCACCAATGCAGCTAATGAATGTTTTCTCACCTTTTCTCAGAAGCATTTTGTTTTGCTCTGTAATCAACTTTGGAGACTAAAGAGGAAAGATAAAGGTGATTTGGGGATTTGAATAATTCACATCTGATCTTGATTAACAAGAAAAAGCCATAAATGTGTCCTCTCCCAAGGGCTGAGCTTCTCTTATCTAAATGAAATCCTTCAAGTGTCATCAGGTTGAGTCCTCCTGGTATTCATGGAAACACATATCTAGACAACTGTTGAAATCACATAAACATAACTCTTCTCGAGAGAAAAAAATAGCATCAACATTTTATATTACTAACATGGACATTGCAAAACTTTTACTTCCTCCCCCCATCCTTTATTTCATTCTCCCCTCCCCTTCCCTTTCTTTCACAGAAGAGTGCATACAGAGTTCTCTCTGTAAAAACTGTAAAAAGCACTATTAAAAATGTGTCTCTTCTGTCTCGTGCTTCTTTTAGAAAAATTGATGGGACCAATGTAGAAGAAGACAATATAGAGCTGACTGAAGAGGGGAGGCCAGTCCAGGCTTCTGCTCGGAGTCGCCCACTCTGCGACTGCTACTGCTGTGGAATGCCCAAACGCTACATCATCGCCATAATGAGTGGTTTGGGCTTTTGCATTTCCTTTGGAATTAGGTGTAACCTTGGTGTTGCCATAGTGGAAATGGTCAACAACAGCACAGTGTATGTTGATGGAAAACCAGAAGTCCAGGTAAAGAATACCTGTTCTTCCCCGGGAACCAGAAGGACTAAATTTGCTTTGTTAATTCAGCCAATCTCCAGTGTCCAGAGTCCTAGTGGTAACTCCCCAGAGTTTTACCTGTGGGGAAGTTATGAAGCAAGCTTGAGAAGCTAATGTAGAAATCTAACTTACCTGCTCATATTCAACTTAGAAAATATATTGGGTAGTTTAACAATCAAAATAAAAAACATGGCATAGCCAACTCTTACTGGATTCATGTTTAGCCCTCATTCACACAGATAATGGTCATGGTTCCAACCATAGGTGCACGTTGGAACCAGATCTGCGTCCCTTCACTCTGTTATCCAGGCACATTCCTGGGTTGCAAGACCTCAATGTGGAGCTCTCAAGGGGACTAGGGGGTAGTTTGCAAACTAACTGAACAGAAATTGTCTAAGGGCCCTCTGGAGTTACTGAACCCTGCATTCAGATGGAAAGGAGACCTGATCTTTAGTCCTTTCTACTCCCAAATGCATGAAAATGTAGCAAAAGAACTCAAGGAGGCAAGCTGTGTGTCCATTTTTCAATGAAAACATGTTCCTTTATTGGTATTTTTAATCACTCAAAGGTAAACACTATGCTGAGTGCTATGGTGAGTATCAGATCTCGTACACAGTCCCTGTCCCACGTGGGGCTCACGGTTTAAGAGGTAGGAAGAGTGGGCATCTCATCTCCGTAAGACAGATCAGAAATCAGAGGCACAGAGAAGTGCCTCAAGACCACAGCATATCAGTGGTAGATCTGGGATTAGAACTGGTGTTTCCCAATTCCATGTGTTTTCCATTAGGAATCGTCATTATTGTTGTATTATGTTGTATGTTGTAAATGCCTTCAAAGAGAATGATTTTAAACTCTACCCTCAATCCATTCTTTATGTCAACCCAATACCCATTGGGTGAATGGGATGATGATTCAAGCACTTTCAATGCATTCATTTGTAATGTAGAGCCTCTTAATTCATGGGAGAGTTGACAGTAAGCTCTGAAATAACATGTATGAGAAGTCATGGAAGACAAGGTTCTTAGATTTATAGACAAGTAAAGACCCATAAAAAAAGCTATCTTTTTTTTTTTATTATTCCAAGGGTACTTGTTAAACACGTTCTATGTCCCAGGCAGGTTAGACCCAGTTCCTGTCATACCTGGGGCTCACAGTCTAATTTAGAGGGAGGAGGATTTAATACATATTTTTACAGATGAAGTCACACATCAGACAAGAGGAGGAGAGGGTATTAAGAGCTTAAATCCCCTGACTCGCAGGCCCGTGCACTTTCCATTAAACCACACTGCTTCATTGCAATACTTTGTTGAATTTGAAACTGTTCTGGTCCCAATTCACTAATATTGATCATTAGAAATCTACCTGAGAGTATTCATAGGATTATAGATAAAAGAAATGGAACATTCTTCGGGTGACTGGATCTGAGCAGGAGCACCTCATAGTTTATCTTTAGGAAGGAAAGTCTCTTTTCACTTGTGATATTGTTTTGCTCTTGGCAAATATAGTTATAATCATTGAGACTTGACTAGTGCACGGTTGAATTTGCACTGCAGTGATCATGTTTTGGAAAAAGGGTGATACATATATTAGCATGGCTTCTGGTGTGTATATCAAACACACAGGCACTTCTATCTTTTTGCCTTTTGTATGCATTGCCAGCTAATTAAAACTGTGGCCCAGATCAAAATGAGATTCTATTTGCATTTGTCTGTTGCCTGGAAAGATAGGGCAGAGTAGAGTCTGTTTTGTGGTCTCTGGGATGGCATGTTGATAAACCTAAGGAACAATACAATGTGAGCTCTTCAGTTTCCATGGTTTTCCCCATTGATTCCCCCAGAAATGATTTTAATCTAAAAGATGCTTTACTTCAGCGTCTCAGGACTCAGGTGTAGATCTTTAGTAATATTTTGCTACCTCCAGTTCTGCCCTGGCTCAACCCCATTTTGTGATTCACATGAAATTGGACATCATTTCTCTCATGATCAAGTGGAAGACATTTCATAATTGCAGCTGAGTGTGGCAACCTGAATATCTAGGGTAAATCTCCAGATGGGAAAGGATACTCAATGGACTAAAAACAGGAAGCTATGAGATTCACATCTTATTTCTACTTTATTAATTGTGAATTAAATTTATGAATTATGTACTATAGTTTCTTTCACATTTCACTTTATCCCATGCATATCAAAAATTATTAAAGTGTTTCAAAAGCATAAAAAAGGACCTGTTTCTCATTTGCAGAAAGCTCAGTTCAACTGGGATCCAGAGACCGTCGGGCTTATCCATGGATCTTTTTTCTGGGGTTACATCGTGACACAAATTCCAGGAGGCTTCATCTCAAATAAACTAGCTGCTAACAGGTAAGCCAACATGAAATAATTTGAGTTTATAAAGACAGTTTTAAACAGAGCCTATGAAGAGCTCTCCTGGGTTAGACCAGTGGTCCATCCAGCTTCGTGTTCTGTTTCCAGCAGTCATATAAGAGGCTGCTTGGAGAAAGTGTTGCAGTTGATTTCCTTGACCCAGTTAGAGACGTACCTTCTAACATCTCCAACTTTTCCCTCAAATAATTCATCATGGTCACATCAATCGTGAATTTTCAACTTATTGATATTTTCAGCTTGGACAGATTTGCTTGCATAACATAGTAGTAAACACAATTTTGTCTTTTCATAAATATCTCTAAAGCTGCTTTGAGGTTCAAGTAGGTAAGATTACCAAAAAAAAATGAGATCCCTGAAAAAACATAAATGTGATTTTGTTCCTTAGTTTCAACTGATCTGAAAGCTTTGTCAAGATAGTTAACGAGCCATAACATTTTAAGCTTGAGTTTCACCCCGCCTTTCCTTATCTCGCCTTCAGTTGGAGTTGAAACATTAAGGACTGGTAGCCAAAAGTGGAAGAGCTGGGATTAGAATCCATGTCCTTCTGCCTCCCTGGCCATTGCTCTATCCACTAGAACACACTGCTTTGACCAGATGCTTTAGCCTGAGAGTGAAGCAATGGAGTGAGTTAAAAGTGACAGTAGAAACCCCCTCAGAGTACCTCTTGTTTCACAATATGATTTTTTTCCCTAGAAAAATGCAGGCTAAAGGCTTATGTATTGGACAAATTCATAGCACAAAGCAGATTGCCATGGATGTCATTGAATTCACTAGTAGGTGTGATGGTAACAGGTTGGAAAGCAACAGGGAAAAAGGGGCAGGGGTGATAGCTATGAGTTTTGACCTCCATCACTCAAATTGTATGTAATCCATATGAGTAAATTCTTATTTATTTATTTTTAATTTTGATTCAAAATCACTTGCCTTTTGAAAGAGGATTTTTGTACAGACTTAAGTCCAGCTCCAGCTTTTGATATATGGAGCTCATAACCTGCTTCTTTCATTTTTCATTGGGCAGAGTCCTGCTTGTTCTGAAAATCCTGGCCTAAGCCATTTTTTCTAATGGTACTTAAGTGCTTACTATGTGTCAGGCAAGATTTTATGTCAGGATTTTCATAACAAGCACTGTACTATGAGCTGGGGTAGATACAAGATAATCAGATCCCACATGGGGCTCGAGTCCAGGCAGGAGGGAGAACAGGTATTGAATGCCCATTTTTCACATGAGGGAACTGAAGCACAGAGAGCTGAGTGACCTGTCCAAGGTCACAGAGCAGGCACGTGGCAGAGCTGGAATTAGAACCCAAGTCTTTTGACTCCCAGGCCTGTGCTCTTTTCACAAGTCCATGCTGCATCTCTTTGGGCCGTTGGGCCAAAGTCGCGCATTGTTTCAGATGAGCTTACTGGTCAGGCCACAAAAATCCTGGCTCCCAGCTGAAAGGGGCTATATTTGTGTAATGGAAAAAAATAAATTGTAGCAGAAAGTGCTCGCTGTTGAATGTTTTTGTGGGGCCCTAATTCATTGTCTCTAGAAACAAATATAAAGCCACATTAATGATAAAATGCCTAAATCCATGCTTTTGAAGAGAGAAAAAAATTGACTGGACACGAGTCTGGACATTTGTTTCTTTGACTAGGGCTCACCAGGGCTGGGACTCTTATTTTCTCAGAACAGCACATAGGCAGTTGCATTCATGTCAAGGGACACAAAAGTGCTCTGCATTGTAGCTGCTCTTTAAGCACTCATAAGGTCCTATTTGCAGAGTATAGGAATAAAAAGCTCAGCCTGCTGAGGGTCATGTCTAAAAAAGAACCCTAAAAGCAGAAAAATAGCATTTCTAATTTATTGTTCTAATTTTTATAGAGCAACTTTGGGAAGAAAAAAACCTATTATTTACAGTAACTGCTTGGAAATTTGA
Source organism: Ornithorhynchus anatinus (assembly GCF_004115215.2). Lineage (NCBI taxonomy): Eukaryota > Metazoa > Chordata > Mammalia > Monotremata > Ornithorhynchidae > Ornithorhynchus > Ornithorhynchus anatinus. The sequence continues at coordinate 37,619,522 of NC_041741.1, forward strand.
AAATCACCTTCTTGCTGAATGGCTTCTCTCATCAGAAATATCCACAGTCTTTCTCTCCCAGTAGTAAGTACTAGGCCCTAAGTACTTACTAGGTGCCAGGCAAAGTACTAAGTGCTGGAGTCAGGTCCAACCATGTCCCACATGGGGGTCAGTCTTCATTCCCATTTTACAGTTGAAGTTACTATAGTATGGAGAAGTTAAGTGACTTGCCAAAGGTCACACAGAAGTCAGTTGGTGGAGGGGGTATTAGAAACCAGGTCTTTTGACTCCTGAGACCAACTACTACGCTACACTTCTTCTCAGTCTTTGCTGCAGTAGTTTGCTAACCTAAAAATAGTAGTAAGACCATACATATTGCTACTCAAAGGCCTGGGCTAATTTAGCAAGAGAAAAGAGCCAGGTAACAGAGACTAGGTTGTAGCTAATGGACTGTTTAAGAGATTATTTAGATTCACTAATTTCATTTATGTTTACAGAATTTTATCAAATGGATATTAAAAGCCTCCTTACATGTGAAGTGGGAAAAGTTATTTTTAAGTGTTAGTTGACAGGAGGAGTGAAGAGTATAATTTATAAATTACACTAGATTCCTCAAAAGAAACAGCATGGCCTAGTGAATAGAGCATGGGTCTGGGAGTCAGAAAGACCTGGGTTCTAATTCCAGCTCCACCACTTGTCTGCTGGGTGACCTTGGGCAAGTCACTTCACTTTTCTGTGCCTCAGCTACCTTATATGTAAGGTAAGACCATGAGCCCTATGTGGGACAGGGACTGTGTCCAACCTGATTAACCTGTCTGCCCCAGCATTTAAGACAGTGCCTGGCACATAGTAAGTGTTTACAAATACCATGGGGGAAAAGAAAGAGTCTGAGTAACTCAGGAAAATCATTCAGTTTGATTTTTATAGTTCTCTCTGCTTCTGTTCAGAAAAATAATGTAGATCAACCAACAAGTCCCATGTTACTTATTCCCGGACCTGTGAGGAAATTACATGAAGAAACACATTACGGGGTGTGAAGTCACTTCAAACATTGTCAGAAATGTGAGAACTTCCACTTCACTCCTCCAGGACACCTTTTCCTCCTCTTCTCCATGTTTTTTTCATGATGCAGTGTCATTTATTTCCCTGTAGTGATGAGAACCTTTGAGTGGGATGGAACACATCCCTCACTTTTAAGGAGTAATTAATCCCATTTGCTAACTCCAACTGGGTGGTGCTTGTCAAGTGATAGCATCATTTAACGATGCAGAAAAATAGGTTCTTCACAGACTTTGGACCTGGAAAGGTCATTCTGCTTCTCCACTGTGGGGAATTGTGAGTCTGAAAAAGCACTCCTAACCTGCCGTGAGGCAAACAGTAATGCGATATCTGGGGAAATATCTGATCGTTCCCTCCTTCTTTACTTCCTATCTTCTCAGCATGCTTCGAAGTTATTTTTAAGATTGAGGAAAAGCATTACAAAAAAATCCCAAAGCTGAGAAGTTGATCATTTGCTGGAACTGAATTCAGTTTATGATATCCTGGATTTCCAAGGAGCAATTTACATTAAATGTGCTGGTGGTTTTTCATTCTGTTTATGAGGTATAAGTGTCCAGTTTGTATCATATGATCCCATGGGATCAAGCGGGCTCTGCCACTTGCCTGCTGTGTGATCTCGGGCAAATCACTTAACTTCTCAGTGCTTCAGGTACCTCATCCGTAAAAGGGGGATTGAGCCCCATGTGGGCCATAGACTGTGTTTAACCTGACTAGTTTATATCTGCTCCAGTACAGTGCTTGGCATATAGTTAGTGCTTAACAAATATCATAAAAAAGGAATGCCATTAAAATAGCTGAAACTCATTCCTTTCCAAGAGCTTAACTTTCCTTTCAAGTACCATTTCATCTGCGTGCTTTTTTCCTGCAGGGTTTTTGGAGCAGCAGTGTTCTTAACCTCTACTCTGAACATGTTCATCCCTTCTGCAGCAAGAGTTCACTATGGATGTGTAATGTGTGTGAGAATTTTGCAAGGCCTTGTGGAGGTAGGAACCCAGATGTTTCTATAGCTATGTAGGAATGCACCATTTTATCTGGTAGGATGGTACTTGTTTTACTATGATTTGCAAAATACGTTTGAGTGCTAATATAAAATGCACCTAATAACCAAGTCAAAGAGAAAAACTCAACAAAGCTTTGCACTTTAATAAATTATAGACTTTTTATGGCTAGCATCACAAATAGCTAAATTATATATTATAAATTGTTTATATTAATGTCTGTCTCCTCTCTAGACTGTAAGCTCACGGTGGGCAGGAAACATATGTCTACCAACTCTGTTATATTGTACTCTTTCAAGTGCTTAGTGTAGTGCTCTGCACACAGTCAGTGCTCAGTAAATACCACTGATGGCGATAAAGCTGAAAGAACTTCCAAAATACAGTAATGGCACTTAACTATAACATATTGCATGGTATCACAATGATTGAGCACAATTTTAAATGTGAAGATGCTCTGATAGCCAAAAGCAGGAATTCAGAGATATCCCAGTTCCTTTACCCTATTTCCATTCTCCACGTTTTTGAATATCCAGTACAAATTAAACCTGTACTGAAAATGTCAGTTGGAGGCAAACCAAATCTTCAAGTGCTAACGTATTTTCCAGGGTGTTACCTACCCAGCATGCCATGGAATGTGGAGCAAGTGGGCACCCCCTCTGGAGAGAAGCAGACTGGCAACTACCTCATTTTGTGGTAAGGACACTGATCCTTTATTGACCACATTTCCATGTATGTAAAGTACATTATGTATTCCACTGTATTTTGCAAATTAAATATGAATACTTGAAATCGAGGTGATAGTCCCTGGATTATTGAAGGTAGGGAATTTTCTGGAAAAAAATTTGAACCTTCTCCTTTGCCTTTTGGCCAAGAAATTTCCTAGGATGCCAGGTCGTGCAGGGAAGCTTCTAGAGGCTGGTGTTGTCCTTTGTGATATAAAAGGAGGACAGGGTTATGGAAAGGCTAGAAGTACTGCAGTGTTCCAAATTTGCCTTCTCCTCTAGTTCTTAGGCTATTCTGGAACACCTCTGCATTGAACTCATACCAATTCCTGCCATAGCCATCAATCAGGCTCCCCTTGAATTTTGGCAGCTGATGACCCTTGATATTATTTCTTGTTATGTGCTGTTTTTGATGCCAGGACCCAGTTGAGAGATTTGTTAGGGTTCCTATGATTATGATAACCAGATTCCCAAGCAAAATAATGACCAAAGTTGGCACTTAATCAGTACCTCAAGTTGGGGAGAACAGCATCAGAAAACACCAAAGTTGAGGATTACGAGGTAATAAAGCCACTGGAGTTTACAGCTGCGAGGACTTGCTCGTGTCCACCCCAGTGTTTAGCACAGTGCCTGGAACATAGTAAGCACTGAACAAATACCATAATTTTTATATCTTTAAGGACTTGAAGACCTGATTAACAGAAACTAGAAGTTCTGATTATCATGTGGCTACCTGAAGGTCGTGCTTGGGGGAATGCTGTAAAAAAAGTTTAGACTAAAAACAGCTCACCAAATATCTCACCCTAGCTTCCTTTTTATCCAGGGAATGCATCTGGTAATTCTGCCAATTGTGGTATTGTTAAGTTCTCACTATGTCCCATGCACTACGGTAAGCGGTGGAGTAGATGCAATACAATCGACTCAATAGCGGGAAGGACCCACTCCCCCCTGGGGAACGGTCAAACTCTCCTAAGGAGAGCATGGAAAGGGAGTGTGGCTAAGACCACACTATAAAAAGGTTTCCACATGGGAAAGAATTTCTGCTTAAGTTGTACCTAAGGATCAATCAATCAATCAGTGACATTCAGTGAGTTCTTACTATGGGCAGGAGGTAGTGATTGATGATTATTGTAAGTGTAAATAACCCTTAATTATTTGATCAACTCTTCTTGTCCCTAGGCTCATATGCTGGGGCAGTGGTGGCCATGCCATTGGCAGGGGTATTAGTTCAATATATTGGATGGTCTTCGGTCTTCTACATTTATGGTGAGCTATTTTATATCCCAAGTTCACTTAAATGACTAACAGATAGAGATGATTTCATTCTAGCATGAGATTTTCTGGGATTCCATTGAATGCAAACAGAAATTAAGAAAATATACACAATGAAGTCCAAAAATAGATCCCCTATTTGTGGCCCATTTAATAATTATGTACCACATGTAATTTTTTCTATTCTTTCCATTGATTTTGGTGGGTTGATCCATTCAAAATCGTATGGGAATATCTAGGAGAAAATGAATAATGATAGGTATCCTGTTGAAGCAGTCCATTCTTTCTCCAAACAGGGATGTTTGGAATTATATGGTACATGTTTTGGTTGTTGCATGCCTATGAGAGTCCTGCTGCTCATCCAACCATTTCCAGTGAAGAACGAACATATATTGAAACAAGTATAGGAGAGGGAACTAATCTAGTCAGTCTAAGCGTAAGTATAATTTAAAAAATTTCTGAACTATCTGTTCGTGAAATTGGTTGATTCATCTTCAGTTGGGGAATATGCTTGGATACAATGTAGTTTGCACCTTAGTGACACTTCTCCCTTGGGTACTCACGAGATACTGAGATACGCTTCTTTTATTCTCTCACTTTACATCTGAAAAGCTTCCTTCTTAAAAGGAATTGTTCTGGCCATTTTTTTTTTATTTCAGAGGTTCTCTAAAGGACTAAGCAACCCATTTGGAGGCCCTATAACTACTAAAATGGAAACTTCCCTTGTCTCCAAAGTTTTAAGTAATGAAGATAGACCTAAAGTGACTTTTTCACTTTTGGAACTAAAATTAGGGCTCAGAGATGAAATTTGGTTCCAGGATAGTAATCCCCAAGCCTACTGGATAAATATCCTAGTTTAAAGAATTATGATATAACATCTACAAATTAATTTTATTCACTAAAACTCTCATGATTTCTCTTTGTAGAAATTCAGTACACCCTGGAAAAGATTTTTCACGTCGCTGCCAGTTTATGCGATCATTGTGGCAAATTTTTGTAGAAGCTGGACCTTCTATTTGCTGCTCATAAGTCAGCCTGCTTACTTTGAAGAGGTCTTTGGATTTGCAATAAGTAAGGTAAAAGATTCTCATATCAGCCACATTAAGTGATTCAAGTTTTCCTCAATTTTAAATATGCCCAGTGACTGAAAATGTCTTTTCTTTAGCTAAAGAATTATCTTCCAAAGTTATGCATTTAAATCAGACAAAAATTTAGATAATGCATCATATGTTTGGTGCACAGTGTGCAATCCTTATTTTTTTACCTGTTTTTATAAAACTCACATTTTTGAAACTGGTTTAAGCATTGCTGTGAGAGCAAAGAAGTTTAAGGTTAATTAGTTCACTGCCAATGACTGGGTTAGTAATAGGATCTCTAGTGTTCATTGCAGACATGATTATCCCTTGGTGAATGGAGGCTGTTCAGATGGGGTCGGGAGTTAGGAGCCTGGGTTCTAATCCTAGCTCTGCCACTCAACTGCTGTATGACCTTGGACAAGTCACTGATCTGCTCTGTGCTTGAGTTTCCCTACGTGTAAGTTCTTCTCTAGGCTGTAAGTTCTTGTGGGAAGGGACTGTGTCTACCAACTCTGTTATACTGTACTCTCCCAAGTGCTCGGTACAGCGCTCTCACAAAGAAAGCAATCAATAAATACGATTGATGTGAAATGGTCATAAGATATTTGTGCTCCACACCTTTTAAGTTATGAGCTGCAAATGAGACAGAAACTGTGATCTGAGTATCACCTATTTTACCTCAAAGCTTAGCTCAAAGGAGATACTTAAATACCATGGTAATAATGATGACCTGTTGCTAAAAGAGGATAATTTGCTATTTTAATGAGTGAGTTTCTAGGATCCTCTATAAAGCTATCAATTTCAGAATAAAGTTATTCATAATTAAATGAATTCAGTATGTCTTATAAATTGTTTTAAATAAGACTTTTAAATAAAATGATGAAGGTTCATTTCTGTCATCACAAGATCTTATTCTGAAATCAGATCAACTAAGGTAATGTTAATTTGATTCCCAAACTGGCCTACCGAGGAAGCAAATTATGAACTACCTTAAATCAGTGAGGATTGTGCCGGTTTAGAGTTATTACTGTGAAAAAGAATTCATTTATCAGCATTGATTACTGGCTTCAAACCGATAAAGAATTGTTTACAAGCATCATAGTGGTGGCAAAAAAAATCAGCGGAAGAAAAGTCTAAAAGCAAAACAAAATGAACAGATTTTGATAAAGAAATATTTCTCGCGGTTATAATTGTTTTTCCACAGAAACTACTCGATTGACAAGTATGAAAGATGAGAAGCAAATCCTCTGTTTATTTAAAAAAAAATCTTTGAAATGTAATATCAACAAGCTACTCCTGGCAATATGGTATTATTGAGTAATGAATCTTAAGTACCGTGGAACCATTTATGGGCTTTAGTGATTACATTTGCATACTTTGTCATGTCATTATTTCAGTCTTCCTTTTTCTCTCTTTCCATCATCTATTCGTTTAGAGAGGTGGCGCTGCTTAAATCCATTTGTTTCCAATACTTCCTGTTCTTATACATTTTTATTTTTCACTGGTTTCCCTGCTTTTCAGCCCATATGGATCTTAATGTCAGTTCTAGGTTAGAGTTTGGCAACCTTTTTTGCAGAAGAGCCAAGCAAAATGAAACCTTCAAGCAGTTGGTGTACAAAGAGCCATACAATTTATGATTCCTTTACATGATCTGTGATGTCATTCTATTATGCTGTGCATGATGTCACTGTGCTGCATGGCTGCTTCATAGCAACAGCTGTTGTTGCCAGCGGGGGTGGGAAAAGAAAAGAAGGGGAGAAGGAGAATGGGGAAGAAAAAGGGGAGTGGGACAGGGGAAGAGAAGGAATTATTTGGTCAACGATAGAGTCTGATAGAGACAAAGAAATAAATTTAGTTCTCACGTAGGGGACTTCATTTTTTGTTTTTCTTTTAATGGTATTTGTTAAGTGCTTACTATGTGTCAAGCACTGGGGTAGATGCAAGTTAATCGGGTAGAACACAGTCCCTGTCCCACTTGGGGCTCACAGTCTAAGTATTGAAACCTCATTTTACAGTTGAGGAAACTGAGGCACCGAGAAATTAATTGACTTGCCCAAGGTCACACAGCAGGCAGGTGTCAGATGCTAGATGTCTTCTTGCAAAACCCCATGTTTTCAAACAGTGCTCTGCACACAGTAAGCACTCAGTAAATATGATTGAATGAATTGTAGAGAACTCCCATTGCCCAACACCTCACGCATTTGTGTACATGCCATGTTCATAACCCTTTCTCCCAACACTGCACCGTGCGTGCTGTCTCCAAAAACCAGTTCAGGTTGTTGGAATACCGATCCCTAATTTTTTAGCAGTGTTCTATCTAACGTAATGAAACCCCGTGTTATGGTAAAACTGAGTATGTGAGTGGCCTAAAATAGTCTGTTTTCAGTTTTTTATTACTCAATCAATAACTGTATAATGAAGTCCTGTGAAGCACAGATGAAGGCTAGACACAAGATAACTTAAACTCCCGAGACTTGTTTCGTCGTCATTACTGGTTTAACTGACGTTCAGTGCTGTAAAACGTTTATGAACTGCTTTTCTAAAAGGACAGAAAGGAATGCTTAACTTTGCCATCTCAATTTGTCCTCGTATACTATCCATCTTGAAAATGAGTACACTCTTGAAATCCTGATTTTAATGTTAATGGATAAAAGAAATTTAGAATAGCAAGAATGAAAAATAAGAATGAAAAACATTTGCTTACAAAATATTTGTAAACACTTCTTTACTGGTTTGGAGCCAGTAATCAATGCTGATAAATGAATACTTTTCCACAGTAACCCTAAACAGGCACAATTCTTACTGATTTAAGGTAGTTCATAATTTGTTTCAGTGGAATGTCAATTTGGAAATCAAATTAGCATTACCTTAGTTGAGATGATTTCAGAATAAGATCTCGTGGTGACAGAAATGAGCCTTCATCATTTTATTTAAAAATCTAATTTTAAGCAATTATAAGACATATTGAATTCATTTAATTATGAATAACTTGATTCTGAAATGGATTGCTTTTTAGAGGATCCCAGAAACTCATTAAAAATTATTTTCATTTCAGGTGGGCCTTCTATCTGCAGTTCCCCACATGGTTATGACAATTATTGTACCTATTGGAGGACAACTGGCCGATTATTTAAGAAGCCGAAAAATTTTAACCACAACTGCTGTTAGAAAAATCATGAATTGTGGAGGTACTGTAGCGTTTACAGATAAAACCTTTTCATAGTGTTTTTACAACCCACAGAGAACAAGGACTGTCTTAAATAATGGCATTTTGAAAATCACATAGTTGCTGGATATACATGCCTTGGAAAATCCCAGAATGACAGTCAGCACACCAAAAATCCAAGGTTTCATTTACCATAGGTTTAAACCAAAGTAATAATTCTGTTATGAAAGTCATATTGTACAACCTGTTGTTAGGCATTAGAGTATATTCACTATAGGTGGAAAACTGAAATTGAAAATTTGGGGTTTTCTTGGCTCATCTCAACAGCTGGAACTATCAACGTACTGACACTATGTTTTAAGGAGGGCAATACTTATTCAGCCACGGAAACCCTGTCCCAGATGTTATTTTGGTTTTTTCATACTTCAGTTATATTATTTCCCAAGGAATTCTGTTTGTGTCTATACTTTTAAAAAGACATGTATCTTGTGGACAGGGAATGTATCTCCCAACTCTGTTATATTGTACTCTCCTGAGTGCTTAGTACAGTGCTTTGTGCACAATAAACGTTCAAGAGATGCCACTGATTGATTTCTTGATGATCTCTTTTCTTACCCTTTCCAACAGAATGGGTGGGCTCCAATAGCCTAGTCCAACATCAACTCAAGGGCCCTGTCAGAAAACCCCAGTGATGATTGACACCAGGACTCCTCAATAGATAAGCCCACCCACAAGCATGAGACGTATCTTCAATCAGTAGTATTTATTGACCACCTACAATAAGAGATGATGCAATCCCCGTCTACAAGGGGGTTTACGATCAAGCAGGGAGACAAAATAATTTACAAAAATGATCAAATAAAATATGTAAAATATTTCCAAAAGTACAATGAGAAGTAATGAGTCCCTGTCCCACATGGGGCTCACATCTAAGTAGAAGGGAAGGTGATTTGATCCCCCTTTTACAGATGAGGTCACTGAGGCACAGAGAAGTGAAGTGACTTACCCAAAGTTACACAACAGGCAAGTGGTGGAGCTGGGATTGGAACCCAGGTCTCCTGGTGCTTAGGTCCATGTTCTTTGCACTACGCCTTGCTGCTTCTCTTGGGGCAGTCTTGCATTCTTCTGGGAAGGTGACTCACCTCTGTCTTGTTGAGCTACTGCCAAAATATCAGGTAAGTTGGGATGGGATTTTACAAAGCAGGGTTTTTTTGGGTTAACCTGACACCAGCTTGTTTCAATCACTGTGTGGTAAGAACACAAAACCAAAGTAAAAATTCCCTGTTTTACAGTCGTGCATGCGCGCGCATGCACACACACACACACACACACACACACACACACACTCACCGCCCCCCCCCCCCCCCTACAAATTGGCCTCTTGAGTTTCCTTTCAGTTCTATGATTCTTTCCAGTGCACTGCAAATCCCTGTCTCTTCCTTTTTGGCAAAAATACATGGCCCGGTAGATAAATCTTTAATGATTATAAAAGTAAGACCTTTCCATCATGCCAAGTGAGGGCATATTGCAAGTAAAATGAAAGAAAATTGTAGTTTAAATTTTAGAAGTTCCCATAAATCTTTCTGATGGCTTTTGTACATTTAAAAATGGTGTTTTATCATTTCATTCCTTATATTCTCACAATCACAAGCAGGATATTGTTCAATTCTGTATCTAAGGTACAAGACAGATAATATCCAGTGATATTTAGAACATTAGAAGCTACATTTGGAGGAAAATATTCCAGCTGCCGTTTAGGAGGAGAGCCTTGTAGACGCATTGGAGAATTTTCCTGAAGGTCTCCATGGAGGCACCGTTTTTGGGCTGGTGGCAGCTTTTCAGGGAAAACATCCAGAAATCTTTCATATTAAGAATACGTATTTTTCTCAATTTCGTGTTGCACTCTACAGACCTACTGACAACATTGCAAAACAGAGTTTGTAGGTCCCACACAGCGGGATTCCATGAACAAAGCCCAGCAGATTGGAAATTAGTGGATCTTTAATCTATCCCATGCTCCTGGCTGTGAGAGTTAAAGGGTTACTTTGGCTTAAATTACCAGACTTTTGACTTTTCCAATGAGGTGTAAATGGAATATCGTTCTTGTAATGTTCGAGCTTGAAGAGTTAATGGAAAAGACCTTCAAAAATTTCCTAGGTGGTTAGGCTTCAATCCTTGCTTTAGCAAGTTCAATCATAAAGCATTGGGTTCCCACTGAATTATAGGAACATTTGGTAGCCACTAGCCTTTTCCCTTCTGTGGAGTACCAAGAATGCTTGGAAAAGCCGTTAGATTGTCTATGGAACATTGATTTTTATGTCCTGAGTAGGTGAGCCACTGTGCTTTAGTTATTGAACAAGCAGCATGTCCTAGTGGATAGAGCATGGTTCTGCAAGTCAGAAGGACCTGGGTTCTAATCCCAGCACTGCTACTAGTTACTAGATCACGCTTGGACAAGTCACTTAACTTTTCTGTGCCTCAGTTTGCTCATCTGTAAAATGGGGATTAAGATACTGAGTCCCATGTGGGACGTGGACCGCTTCAAACTCGGTTGCCTTATATCTACCCAGTGCTTAGTGCAGTGTCTGGCACATAGTAAGTGCTTAATGAATACCATTAGAAAACAAACAAACCAACAACTTGGTAAGTCTTGGCGTTTACCAATCCTTCATCTGAATTTTCTTCCTGCTTTTTTTCATTTTCAGGTTTTGGCATGGAAGCAACACTTCTCTTGGTGGTTGGCTTTTCTCATACCAAAGGTGTGGCCATCTCCTTTCTTGTCCTTGCAGTCGGATTTAGTGGCTTTGCTATTTCAGGTAAAAGATCCATCCTGTTTCTCAGTCTTTGGTCTTGAGAGTTGGCCTGCAGGGAAGTTAGTATTCAGGGAGAACTTCGAGAGAGATCTTAGTGGTTTTCTGATACCCTGCTGGTTGTGAGTGACAAGTGCTGGTGAGGGGCCTATATGTTAGAGTAATGGTGGTAATGATATTTGGGGGCACTTTACGAGTGCAATGCGATGTAATAATGTAATAAGCCTTTGGGAAGGAACAACAAAGCATAAGACACATTCCCTGCCCACAGGAGTGTAAATTCTAACGGGAGAGACGCACATAAAAAATAGATAACTGGAATCGTCCATCTATACACACACACTCACACATGCTGGTGATGGCTATAAATCAATTCATAAGAACAAGAGATGTGTTAGGCCTAAATTTCTGCCACTATTTCCCCAATTGAGTCTCCATAGAACAAAACAAATACCCATTTGTAAAGAAAAAATGTAAAATCCACATACTGATACTAGTACTTAGCCACAAAACAAGGACTAAAAAATATTTAGCTGTGGGCATGTAGGGAGGATTTTTTCCCCGCAAGACTGTGTACTCAATTTCAGCATCTCATTTGATCAGAGGACTGCCGTGTTAATAGCTGCTGATCTTTTTTGTATTTATTTGTAAAAAATTTATATGGATTTGCAACTTCAGTCAATTCATCAATAGTATTCCCTGAACACTTACTTTGTACAGAACAGTGTACTAAGCACTGGGAGAGTACAATATAGCAGAGTTGAGAGACATGTTTCCTGTCCACAGTGAGCTTACAGTCTTAGATTTGGCCTTCACAGTAATGGTAACACACATAAGAGCAGGAGAATCTCTTATGGCAGAAAAGCCATAGTTTGGCTACGAAACATTCCTGCAATATCCTTGCTCTTTTGCCTTAATGGTAAGAGCAAGAGACAATAGCAGCTGTAGCAGGAAAGTGCCCCAAACCCTCTTTAACCATTGGTATTTATTGAGTGCCTACTATCTGCAGAGCACTGTACTGAATGCTTGGGAGAGTATTCTAGAATGAAAAGAGCAGGTCCTTGGCTTCTAAGGGTTTGCAATCTATCCTGCCTGATTTTTCCTTCATCCTGGGGCTGTTCTGAGATGATCTAAGGTGGCAGACCTTACTTGGGGGTGGAAAGCCCTGAAATGTAATCTGACATAAAGTAGGCAGTGCCAATATTAATAATAATAATGGTAATTGTTAAGCAGTTACTATGTGTCCAGCACTGTTCTAAACACTGAGGTAGATACAAGGTTTTCAGGTTGGACACAGTCCCTGTTCCATGTGGGCCTCACAGTCTTAAACCCCATTTTACAGATGAGGTAACTGAGGCAAAAAGAAGTGAAGTGACTTGCTCAAGATTAAACAGCAGACAAGTGGTGGAGCCGGGATTAGGATCCAGGTCCTTCTGGCTCCCAGGCCTATGCTCTATCCACTGTGCAACACTGCCAGTGTCATTACACCATAACCACCCAAGCCGGGATGAGTTTGGAGGTGGAAGGAAGCATTTTTTTTCCTTTTCCCTGCTCACATTAACCTGCCATTCCAAGTTAAGTTTGTCTCGTGGATTCTGGACAAATTATGGTTTTTAATTTGGAAAATTCCTTTCAAAAGAATTCTTACCACATGCAGATTTAGTCATCGTGTGTCACATCCTACCCAAGATGTGCAGTGAAAATACGTCTTCGGGTTCAACTTTCCCAGTGTTTTCATTTCTTTTGAACCTGGCAGAATATGCATCTCCAAAATCTAAATGATTTTCCTGGGTTATCTCTAGCTGAAAACAAATGCATAGTCTTTATATTTTAGCATAATACTTGACAATCATATTAATTGCCTTTTATCTCAGGGTTATTTTCTAATACAATGTTTATCACCTCCAAATCGGCAGTACCATAATTAATCTTGCAGCTGCTTTATATTCTGATGGCCTGGTGCCTGGTTATGAAAACTAAGGTATGTTCATTATAAAAGTGATTTATCAAACTCCCCCTATAAATAGATACAGGTACAAAGACTGTTCTCGTCAAGTAAAAAAGAAAAAAAAAAAACCCTTTGCCTGCACTTTGAGGTCATTCGAGAATGTATGGCTAGTGACATTTTCAAATTTCAGATTGTTCTTATTCAAAACATCCCAGAAAGAAAATGAGGCTAATACTGGCCAAGGCTAATACTTGCCAGGGACTAGAATGACCTCACTTTGGATTTTCATTTTTAGGTACAGCCTACTGTAGATTCAAAAACAAAGCCTCTTTAAATTTGCTCCTGTGTATTTCTTCCCAGATCTCTAACTAGAAATGGGGATCTGTTGTCTTCTAGCGTCCAGCTTTCCCAGACCTCATGATTCCCAGCGATGCACTCCAATCCTCCATAGACACGATAAACCAAGTAGCCGGATAGAGTGCGGACCTCGTTAAACTGGTCCCGGCAGAGCGAACTCACCTCGTCCAAGCACTGCATTGTTGGCAACAGTGGCTTAAAGAGGTTTAGATTGCTACTCTGCTGGTTTATATCCTAGTGTTTTGCTGACGACTCGCTCTGTTAGAACACATGAAAACCGAATCAATTCTGGAAGGATTTAGAGCAGCTGCTTCTGAATTCAATTTCAAGCTGTGGGTTTTGTTATAGGATTCAATGTCAACCACCTGGACATCGCCCCTCGCTATGCCAGTATTCTCATGGGGATCTCGAACGGTGTGGGGACCCTCTCAGGAATGGTCTGCCCCCTCATTGTCGGAGCGATGACGAAACACAAGGTAATCGTTTCTGGTGCTTGCCAAAGACTACAGTTCAAAGTCTTCTTTTGAAAGTCTACTCAAATTTTACTTGCCTGGCTGCCAGCTACACATGCTTGTACTTGTGTTTACAATGTGTTTCCTGAGTTTGTTGACTCAGTGGAGAATAAATGAATCCGTTTAACTCATCATCCCCAGTATTTTTTGAGCATCTACCATTGGCGGAGCAATGTCTGTCGTGCCTGGGAAATTATGAGAAAAATAAAAAAGATCCAGGTCCTGTCCTGGAGTCAACTAGACAAAAATTACAGACATGCAACAGGCAAAAGGAGAAGGGTGATGAGGATGGTTGATGGGATGACATGATTAAGTGGGTGAGGACTAATAGAGTCTCCCTTGATTAGACTATAAGCCTGTCAAAGGGCAGGGACTGTATCTTTTGCCAATTTGAACATTCCAAGCGCTTAGTACAGTGCTCTGCACATAGTAAGCACTCAATAAATACTGTTGAATGAATGAATGAATGAATGCTTCTTGGAGGAAATAAGCTTTTTAGAAGGTCTTGGAAGGTGTGATGATGGACAGATTTGACTGATTATCTGTGCCAATGGGCAAATTTAGCAGCTGGGTGCTGAAGTGAGGCCTCAGTTTCTTATCTGAGAAGAAAGGAGTGATCTGTAGGTTGCAAATTTCATGTGGGCAAGTAAAGTGTCTATCAACTCTATTAAAGTAAGTGCTTAGTAAATACCTCTGATTGAGAATACTCCAAGAGGAAACTGAAGTGTTCAATCAATTAGCCATTTGACTACATCCTTTAGTGACTAAGTAGAAATTAGTTCGGTTTCCTTTATTCCAATTTGTTGCTTAACACCTTGAACCACATTAGAATTATCTTTCCTTCCAGGACTCCTGCTCCAGATTACCCTGCCTTTACATTTGACCTTTAAACTGAGTATCACAAATGCGTGATTTCAGACTTTAGGTTGTTTCCACACTTAGTTCAGCCTCTTGTCCTCCCAGTTGAAAATATGATCACATGAGTCCTTCAGATTGCTCAGGAAAGAAGAGAGCAGTAAGCTCTGCCCCTAGTCTGCATTTAGAGATGTGTTCTGGCCCAGATTTGGTTCAGAACATGCTATGACTATGAACCCCAGAGGAAGAATTTAGGAACTTGATTTCCCCTTTTGTTTTTCCAGTCTCATAGCCTTTTAAATCTAAGAGATTATCACCTTTCCCCTCATACACCACCTTTTAAGCAATCCATATTGCATCTTTAAAAATTCAAGCCTGGTGACTGGGAGTGTATGCCCTAACAGATTGACTCTTTTGTCCAAGTACATCTTTTTCAGATTATATCTGCATGAGAAAATGGGAATGGGAGATTGAAACAATTTTATTTATTCCCTTTATGTCTGAACAATACAAAGGACATCCAACTCTAGTTACATAGTGCAAGAAGTAGTCTTGTTATATTCTCTATGTCAAAATTCAGCACAAAAGGCTGAAAATCAGTAGACCTGGTATTTTGGTCCCTTGTCAGAGAAACAGTAACAAGCTGGGTGAACCATTGATATGACTCTTCATTTAGGGACTGTCTCCTCAGATGTTACTTCCAGATTGATCATTCAATCAGTGGTATTTACTGAGCCCTTGATGCATGCAAAGTGTTGTACTAAGTGGTTGGGAGAGTACAATTCTGTAGAGTTGGTTGACATGTGCCCTGTCTACCAGAAGCTTGCCGTCTAGTGGGGAGGAAAGACATTAAATTAAATTATAGATATATACATAAATTCTGTTGGACTGAGAATGGGGTGGCCCACTTAGCTGTTTTCCGGAGGGTAATTAATGGTCCATCTCATTCTGCCTGGACTCTGGAGAGGATTTTGAAACCCCATTCCCAAGGGTTACAATAAGATAGGGCTGGGGAATTGCTATCGATTCGTTGGAGGAATTTGTGATAGGATTCCTGGGTCTGCTTGGAGGAGGAATTGTAGGACGATAGCTCCAAAAATGCTGATCTGGCATATATGGTCCAATTTTTTTTTCATGCAAGGTCTGGGCTTCATGTTAGGTGCATCCTATGCAAATTTGGGTCCCCAAACAGACTTCCCTAATGAAAAACACTCTTCAGAAAATCTGTTTCCTTCACACAAACTCCGCTGCAAGAATCCTGACCCAGGAAGGAGAGAGAAGAAACTTTTGAAGCTTAAAATCTAACGATATTTATTTCATTTTTAGACCCGGGAGGAATGGCAGAATGTCTTCCTCATAGCTGCTCTGGTGCACTACAGCGGTGTGATCTTCTATGGAGTTTTTGCTTCTGGAGAGAAACAAGAGTGGGCCGACCCCGAGAATCTTAGCGAAGAAAAGTGTGGTATAATTGATCAAGATGAACTGGCTGAAGAAACGGGACTGAACCACGACAGTATGGCCAGTCCAAAGAAGATGATGTCTTACGGAGCCACTGATCAGAATACTGAGGTTCAGAAAAAGGAACAGAGTGCCCAAAGGGGAGTGACATCAGAAGGAGAAGAGTTGACCTCCTACCAATAGGAAAATGGAAAATTTCCAGATATGTCTTAATACATGAAAATTTTTATTTGGGAAGGGAACTCTGCCTTCTTCCCACTGTAAAATCTGGCAGTAAAACCTGGCAGTATCCATACTTATTGCCTACTTGGACTAATCTTGCCAAATGGTGGAATGCTAAATATGATAGGAATTAGAAAAAGATTATTTCATTAGCCATTTGGTCAGTGAGCGTTTACCTTGCAATGTACAATCGGCACAGTTCCTCTACATTGGTTTAGAGCTAAAGCCTACCCGCTTTGAATCTGGCCATGGTTGGTAATGTTAGATTAGCTGACATTTCTGTCTGCATCCGACTCTTTTGGTCTAGGACAGAGTTTAGGAAATAGTGAGTTTTGGGGAGCTGTGCAAAATATACTAAAATTTACTTAGCGAGCCAAGAATAAAAGAAAAATATTAAAGTATTAAGATAAATTTCTAGTCAGTGGAAGGGTAAATAATGAGTGTAGAAAATGGCTCAGATAATTGTTCTTATTTCACTACTTCAGAATCGCAAGGACCCAAAATGGAGATCGGAATACCCATTCCATTTCACCAGATTGGTAAGAAGATTCAAAATGCTAAGTTGTCACCCCTTAAGTATCCTGGGTGAAATGTCTCTGACAAAATATTCTAGCTTTGTTCTCTTCTACTATCCAGTTGGTTTACTGGTAGTTAAAGAAGAGATAGAAAATATTCAAAATTTCCAACAGTGTTCATTCATTGAACACTTACGATGTGATGAGTGCTGTACTAAGCACTTGGGAAAGTATGGTATAATGGAGTTTGTAGACATGCTCCCTGCCCGCAAAGAACTCATTTTGATTTTGATTTTTAAAAGCTTTAGTCACTAGAATTGCCTCCTTCAGTGAGCACACCTGTAGTTTGCATAAAACACTGCAAATACTCAGAGGTTTATAAAGCAGCATCATTTCATTTATTAAGTATGAACAGTTAAAATGGCAGAGTTAATTTACCTGCAACCTGGGATTTGAATGCTTTGGAGATAGTCACCAGCTAGTAATTTGAATAAGATCCATTCAAAATTGTATGAAACAATATAATTGATATTTCAAAGAGTTTTAAAATAGATTTTGTGTTGACATGAAGATGATTTGAAAACCAATACTTTTCCTATTTTTTTAATGACTTGATTTCTACAAAAGAACATTAGTACAAAAGTAAAACACAGATTTGGGTTCATCACTGTAAAAAAAAATGAACTTTTTTTTCTAGAATTAATCCTAATAAGTTTTTTTTCATTTTATATATTTCTGGTCAGTAAATCATGGTGAATAAGGTGCAGGATACTGCCTTTCGAACATTTTAAGTAAGCACCTGATTGTCTGTAAAATAATATCCTTCATGCCATTAGTATACGCTTGATATTATCAAACTACTTTGAAATCATCTTTTGTGTTTTCTAGGTTCAAAGAAAGCATGCTATGGCATTTGAACTCACTAGTCACCCTAGAAAGTTCCTTGTGACAAATAGCACTGCTTTCCTAATACACAGTCTTAGTAACGTATGGTTTAAATGTTTTGTTTGTGAGGTCCGCAAAATCAGATGAAAGCTCATTTTACCTTATGATATTTTGACCTGTATTAGGAACCTATAATGTTGTCTTTTATTGACTCATTTAAAGCCATGTCCACATGCATAGAGAAATCAAAATGATAAAAAATGTTACTTTATCAAAATTTTCTGTGCCCTGTCATCTATGCTGAGAACTTTAATGTGAAAATCCCCAAATTCTAACTGTAGGTAATGCAGATTAAATGGTTCAATTTTGTAGTGGTGTCTTTTACCTAGGTACAGTATTGGAATTGGTGCCTGCCTTTCTTGAAAAATTAGATAAACAAAAAGTGACTTTACATCAAGTGCCTAATTCAATCCAAAATTCAAGTCTTGATCTCCCTCAGTCTCACAGACCCTCCATATTCATGTTCAGAGTAAGGACAACATCAGTATGATTGCAAAATAGCTCCCTTATAAGGCGTCAAGGTGTGGTAGAGAAAATAATTCTATTTTTTTTAAAGAATATGTAATGCGGTTGTCTAAGTTTTGGGGTGGTTTTTTTTCAGTTTTAAAATTTTGGGATGTGGTGACTTTTCGGTTAAACTTTCACAACTAGGCTTGAAATTGAATATAGATCAAAAATTTCATGGTGCTATGCTTTTTGGGAAATGCAGAAAGTGTTGCTGCTAACATGAGGTTTAGAGTCCTTTTTTTAATGGTATTTGTTAAAGGCTTACTAGGTGGCAGGCACTGTTCTAAGTGCTGGGGGAGATACAAGATAACTATGCTGGTCAAGTTCTGCCCTAGAAAGAGAGTGTCTGTAACTTAGAGGCACTTATCCCAGAAGACACAGGGTGACTGGGAACTATATTACAGAGTTGGCCCAGAACTAAGATTGGATGATAGATTGCAATAGTAATTGTGGTATTTGTTAAGTACTTACTATGTGCCAAGCACTGTTCTCAGTAATGGTGTAGATTTAAGATAATCAGGTCCCACATGGGGCTCAAATGAGGAAACTGAGGCACAGAGATATTAAGTGGCTTGCCCAAGGTCATACAGCAGGTATGTGGCAGAGCCAGGATTAAAACCCAGGTCCGTGCTTTTTTCCACTATGCCACGCTGCTTCCCCTGAGTTAGAAAAAGTGAGGTAGAAATCCCACCTGCAAACTGAGATTTTTAATGGGCAAATTGGAACTAAAGGTCACCGCAGAATTCTACTCTCCAGATGGTACACCGTCCAGCAATCAACAGGAGATAAGAAATAACATGGATTTTTTTTTTTCCCTTCAGGAAACACCGATAGGCGTATTAGTATTTGGATAAATTAGTGGATGAAAAGGTCACCAATTGTATTAAAGGAAAGTTATTTCATAGAGGGAAGGAGAAAGTATTAAGTATTTCATCTCTAAATAATAAACTTAGGTCAAGAAGGAAAACCTCATAGGGTTCCTCCCAGCATCCTGGAGTCAGTGTTGGATTCAAAATACAACCAGCTCTCCTGTAATGCAGGGGTTATGTTCTTGTGAAATCTCCTTATGAAAATGATAATGGTATTGGTTAGCTGCTTTCTATGTGCCAAGCCCCTTCTAGGCACTGGGGTAGATACAAGATAATCAGGATGGACACAGTACCTGTCTCACATGGGGCTCATAGTCTAAGTGGGAGGGAGTATGGGCATTGAATCCCCATTTTACAGATGAGGAAAGTGAAGCACAGAGAAGTTAAATGGCTTGCCCAAAGTCAAACAGCAAGCAAATGGCAGATCCAGATTAGAACTCATGTCTTCTGATTTCCAGGCCTACGCTTTTTCCACTAGACCACACTTCTTCCCTGACATTGCATTGCCCCGTTTTGACACTGCTCGAGAAATTTCTTGAATAATGCAGAATGCCAAGCCCAAACCGGCACATTGTCAGAAAAGCATTCCCTAATTCCTTAATTGTAGTCTAGATACAGGATTAGACCCACAGTCCTGTGACCTCAAGGGCAGGGAGAAGGCACCTAAAGTGTTCATCACTGTAAATTCAAATATCAACAAATTTAGCGAGCAGCTGCCATCCAGAGCAGCCAACCTCCTCCCACTAAGCTGGTCTAGAAAGAGCAGCTTGCTTTCATGGTCTCATGTTGATAACATTCATTCAGTCGTATTTATTGAGTTTTTACTGTGTGCAGAGAGCCGACAGGGAAATCACGCCCAGGCCTGGGAACGGGGCACAGTCATGGGCGGGCCAGGGGCCTTGGGCCCCTCTCCACTTTGAATTATGACCTACTAATCTGGTAGTCAAAGCATCAAATCACCTCTGTTTCTCTTTCTTTAGCATGAAATGCTCAGTGAAAATACAGCAAGAGCATTTTACTGAAACTGAAAAGGGAATCTCAGTCAATCATTAATTCTGTCGTATTTATTGAGCACGTCCTGTGTGCGGAGCACTGTACGCAGCTCTTGGAAGAGTACAATACAATAATAAACAGACATTCCCTGCCCACAAGAAGCTTACAGACTAGAGGTATTTATTGAGCGCTTACTGTGTGCATAGCACTGTACTAAACTCTGGGGAGAATACAATGTAACAGACCCATTCCCTGCCCGCACAAGTTTACAGTCTCGAGGGGGAGACAGACATTTAAATAAAACTACAGATTTGTACATTAGTGCTGTGGGGCTGGGAGGGGGGATGAATAAAGGGGGCAAGTTAAGGTGACACAGAAGGGAGTGGGAGAAGAAGGCCTCTTGGAGGAGGTGCACTTTCAACAAGCCTTTGAAGGTGGGGAGGATCAGTGTCGGATATGGAGAGGGAGGGCGATCCAGGCCAGAGGCAGGATGTGGGCTAGAGATGGGTGGCTAGATAGAGGAGATCGAGATACAGTGAGAATATTGGCATTAGAGGAGCAAAGTATTTGGGCTGGGTTGTAATAGGTTAGTAGCGAGGTGAGGTAGGAGGGGGCATGGTGATGGAGTACTTTAAAGCCGATGGTAAAGAGAAACTCCATAAAGTCCTTGTAAAGTTTCTCTCTAACACAACATGATGAAAGTCATTAAAGAAACCCCCCACAAGGATAATGCTAACGCCAAAACCTTAATCGGACCTTTAATTGAATTTCTTTTAAGGAATTATGAAAAAACCCTTGTCAACTCAATTGAATATGTTCACTTAAAGGGCATTTTTTCATGATGAAAATCTTCTTTAATAAGAGCTTATTCATTTTTGTGCAGCTAATGATAATGACACAGCAAGAGAATCTGTCCTGTGCTTTTACTAATTCACAGCATTTTTCATATCACGTTCTAAGTGTTTATATTATTAGAAGACAGCATGTATTAATATTCTCTTAGATTGCATGGTTCAAAATGATCATTAATGGATTTTTAAAATGATGAAATGCTTTCTTGAATACTTTTACACTGTACCACCTTGAAACATAGTTCAAGGCTCAAAAATTCTTTCACTTGTTTATGACAGCCTTTGCTACTTGTCTTATATATATATTTTTCATGATACTTGTTAAGTGCTTAATACATGCTAGGCACTGTACTAAGTGCTGGGATAGATACAAGCTCATCAGCTCAACAGTCCATGTTTTATGTGGGGTTCAAAGTCTTAATCCCCATTTTACAGATGAGATAGCCGAGGCACAGAATAGTTAAATGACTTGCCCAAGGTCACACAGAAGACATGTGGCCACCCTGCTCCTCCTTCCTTTTTCATTTGGTTGTAAAAAAAAAAAATCAATCGGGTCTTCAAGTTTAAAAACCCATCAGTGTAAGGTGCAGCGCATTAAAAGACAACCATAATTCCGATTATCAAAAGAAAAAGCAGAAATTATGTTTTATGTTCTTTGCTTGCTTAGTGGAAATCTCTATTGCTTAGAAAAAACAGGTGTAATGTTCAAAGAGTCTTGAAATCACTGTATTTGCTTAATTACTCTTAAATTCCAGGAATGTAACGATTATATTTTAAACATGTCTTTATCAGTGACTTTTCATATAGTACAGAGCCTTTTATTGGCTTGCTGTTCAAAGGTATCTGTTGCAATTCATTCTGACAGCCTTGTGGAAAACTTGATGTGGCAGAAAGTGACAAAGGTTTTATTTATTTCATGTTATTATCTGTTGACTTTTAGAAGTCTGAGTAAGTACTCGAGGCAGATTAGGCAACACCTAGTCAATGATTAAACAATGTCTTCTGTGCTGGAGATCGTTCATAATATAGCCATGAAAATAATACAACTTTGAACTAAGGGCCTGTAGATCTTTGGTTTACTGCTTTCCCAAGTGAGTTATTTCGACTATGAGGAATAGGCCAAAATGGGGAAATGACTAATCACCTCAGTTCAAATACCTAAAATCCAAAGTAGACAAATTTGAATCATCAGCATTTCCCAAATCAAAGCTAAAAGTTGGCGACTTCAGTTGTGAAAAGCTAAAAGCACCTCATTAGGGCTTGGGTTTAGATTAAGTTTAGAGTTAGTGTGAATAGTTAGCATCAGAGATAAAACTAAGGTTAGAATTTAGGGTTAGGAATTTAGAATTTGGTTAGAATTGGTGTTTGGGATAGAGGTTTCTTTTTTTAAAAATTGATTTGACAGTCAGTAATTTAATATTGAAAAAGCATGGCCTAGTGGAAAGAGTATAGATCTGGGACTCAAAGGACCTGGGTTTTAATCCCAGCTCTACCAACTGCCTGCTCTTGTGAACTCGGGCAAGTCATTTACTTTCTTTGTGCCTCAGTTTCCTCATATATAAATATGGATTAAGTACTTGTTCTCTCTCTGCTACTTGGACTGTGAGCCCCCTATGGGACAGTGACTGAATCCAACCTGATTAACTTCTGTCTTCTCCAAGAGCTTAGAACAGTGCCTGACATGGAGTAGAGGCTTAGGAAAATATCATTTTTAAAAACTATTTAAAAACAGGTAGGTAATTTGTGGATAATGAACTTTAATCATTTGATTTCCGAGGATTTATTTTGACAGTGGAAAAACGACTGAATCCGACTCTTCTAAATTGTCTTTGAGAGGCAAAAACATTTTCTCTTCTAATCTGATCATTGTTTTCTTTTGTAATTCTTCCTGAGCATGTAGGCAAGTGAATTTTTTCAATGATTATCCATACGTGGTTTTTAAACTCCAAGGCCTTTGCAAACCACCATCACTCTGGTATCAGGTATGGCTGACCACCAATTAGGTCTATATAAGACCAACATGGTCTCTTCAACAAATGATCCTGAAAGATCCTGATTGTCCCCAGGCTATGTCTTAAGATACATCACTGTATAATTTAATCTATATACTTTTGTGATTGTTGTAAATTTTCACGGTCTGGATTGTTTCTTTACTACCGAATGATCATTTATTTCAAAGTCACAGTAACCTAATCTCAAAGGCCAAAGTGAAATAAGGGTGAGACAATTACCAGAGATCTCCAAATTTAAAGATCCTTCTTCTGGCTGAATCACTGAATTGTCTGAAAAATGGTCAAAATTTTCTGCTTCAAGTTGGTCATATAGGCCTGAGTTATTACTGCTCTGGAATCCATAGGGAAATGAAGATAATCTCTTGTGTAATCATTTGTGTATGCTTTTATTTTTTTGAAAGCTCTCACATCCACTGTTACTTTATTCCCACAACATGCCCCTGACTGAGATCTTGAGGGTTATCATGACTTGCCTGAGGGCTCATTGCCAGTCAGTGATCGAGCTGTTACTAGAACTCAAGTCTCTTGACTCCCAACCTCAAACTTGCCCCATAGGTTTATACTGTCCCCAGTAATAAAAAAAACCAACATTTTTTCATAATATCATGTCATTTTAGTCTATGGGGTTCTTGAACAATTTTTTATAAACTTGAAACCCTTGGAGAAACTATAAACTCTGGTCATGATAAGAATTTTATTTTTCAATAAGAAAATCCAAATTTTTTGTACATTTGTACATTATTTATGTTGAGTCCAATTATTTATTCATTAATGTGACAACTAAAATTGAGAAAAAATGTAAATTCAAGAGAAATTGTTTTCTAATCTCGATTTCTGTTTTCCAGTTTTATAATGATCACAGTGGCTGATGAATTTCTTATTTTTTATTGGGGAACTTTAAAAGCCAATAAGGGTAAAAATGTCAAAAAGAGTATGTTAATTATTCTAATACCAGTTCAGTTGCCCCTATAGAGATATGCGTGACTAGAAACAATTGGGTATTATTGCAGATAAGCTATAATCAATTTTCTTCAACAAATCCCAAAAGACCCAGTATGGAAAAAATGTTCACTTAAACTTTGGTTTCATTCATTCATTCAATAGTATTTATGAAGCACTTGCTGTGTGCAGAGCACTGTACCAAGTGCTTGGGAAAGTACGAAACAGCTATAAAGAGGGATAATCCCTGTCCACAACAAGTTCACGGTCTGGAGGATGTGACACTTCCAGGAAAATCTTGAATTATGATTTTTGTTTCAATTTCCAGGTAATGGATCAAGGTCTAGATCCTTCAAAAGAAAGATCACAATCTTTAAACTCTGACCTTTATGCATTAGTACATATTGCAATCTTTATCTAGTGTGTTGTTGCACAGAACTGCTTTCTCATCAGGGGTCATTGTGTAATTCCAATACTACATTGTGGGTTATTCTTGCCACTAAACTGACGTCTTTAAACTTAAAATTTAAATTTAATTTAAATTGGGGAAGCAGCAGAGCCTAGAGGAAAGAGCATGAGTTTAGGAGTTAGAAGACCTGGGCTCTAATCCTGGCTCTGCCACTTCTCAGCTGTGTTACCTTGGGCAAGTTATTGACCCTTGTACCTCTAAGGATCCTTGGAGGAACGGTGAGATGGTTGACCTACTTGACATAGATCTCATTATTTATGTATGTACCATGGAGCCTTAACTCTTCTCCTTTTCATCCATAGCTTTCCCCTTCTACAGTCCTAACTTTCACTCCAGCATCTTATAACATTGAATTTGCAGTAGTTTTTTGAACCAACTGATATTTTCAATCTATCTGGCTTTATCACCTGCTCTCTGAGTGAATGTTTCCTTCTGTTTTGCTTTAAACCCACCACCTTTAAGCGTCAATGGGTGCTTCCTCTTCCTGATGTTATAGGATCCAGGGAAACATTTCGTAAACTTCAAATGTGTAGTGTGATTGATTAGATCTAAAACCCCATAGTGAAGAGAATCACATTTAATTATGTCCTTAAATTATTTCCCCAAGCTTTTATAAATTACACGTGTCTTCTCTCTCTGATTAAAGTAAAGGGTCTAATTTTATTCAGTCTCTAATAATGAGTCTGAAGAGCAGTTCAGAGTTGGCTGAAAGCAATTTTGTAATCATGCAGATTTTTTTTTCCAATTCAACGTGCTGTATTTGTACTTTATTTCCAAACTGGCTACAAGTCTCCTTCACTTAAATAAACCTTCTTGCCATTCCAGCATACGCCTCCCTCCAGTACTGCTGCCCCATTGCATTTGACTGTCCACCTACTAAGTCTTATCTCTTGCTTTCTTCAATACAGTGCTCAAAGTTCACTTCCTCCACGAAGAACTCCTCTAGACTAAACCCCACCTGGCTCCAGGCAGTCCAATCACTTTGGTAACCTCCCTCCCCGCCTTTTCTTTACCTATGTTCCCTGCCCTAGCTAAGTTTAGAATTTATTTAAATTGCTTTACAATTAGAAAAATCTCACTGTACTCTCCCAAATGCTTATAGTACAGTGCTCAATAAGTTCCAGTGATTGATTTGGTTGGACTTAAGTATATATGTATGTTTTCAACTGGTTTATTCATGAATGTTTATACAAAATTAGTGTATCTGTCTGGCATTTCCAATTATACATTTTCCAAAACAAAGACTTCTATATTCCCGAGAATACTCTTCATCATCAATTAATTTTTAGTGGCTTACTCAATATGAAAGGACATACATCAGGGAGACCCAAAATTGAGTTCTGTGTTTCAATATAAAGGTTGCAAAGTATAACAAAATGTTGAGCTCTTTCTATGTAAGGTAAAAGTATGGTTTCTATGACCATATTCTCTATTCTAAAAATGAATTCCTACATCAATCCATATTGAGCATTCTACAGCATCTTTTAATACCTGAGAAATCTTAAGTTTTCAGTCATAGAGACTGAAGAGTTGGGTCACGACTGTGGAACAGTTTAGAAGCAGTCCATATTTCCCTATATTCTTTTGGAATCCAATTTAGCTCTGATAATTGGGCTGTACTTTTAAGTGTGGGAGAGAATCTTGCTATTTACTTAACCCTAATCCCAGGACTTCCATGATGATGTGTAGCTTGGCTCCCTCTCAAACAGTTGGCACAATCACTGCTGGGATATTCGCCTCTATGATGGTCTGATGGAGTAAACCTTATCTTCCTTTACCTACTGAGTAACTGATCACATGCTTAGAAGGCCGTGGACTAAAACCCGGTTAAACCGGCTCTTTACCGGAACATCCGTGGCATGAAAATTTAGGAGTGGGAGTAGGGAAGGGTGCTTGGGTACTGGAAGCGTCTCTCTACTTCTGGCTGCCGTTCTCTCATACCACTCATCACAGCCTCCAGCGCCGATTGGAGCCTGTTAGGAACAGAGCTACCTCCTCCGACCATATGACTCAACATTCTGGAGGGTGGGGATGAAACTGGGTGCAGGGATTTTAGGAAGGTGGGCCCTGGACGGGTATAGTCTTCAGTGAGCTAACAGACCAGAAAGACACCAGTGGGTCTCTAACGCCCTGAGTCAGAGATCTGAGATGAGCAAGCCTGGGAATCCAACTCAAAAAAATGGTGGGGACTCAGTAGCTATGAAACTGGCACATTTCACCCCAGCTCGATGGCTTAGGGCCGAGGAGGGGTCCTAGATGAGATCTCGAGGCCACTGGAAAAGTTGATGTTTCTGATATCTTGGCAGTTAAATTGTTTATTCAGGCAACTGTGGCATAAAGTAGGAAGGGCACTTACCAGGGAAGGTTACATGGGTGAGGTCATAATGAAATGTGCATAATGTGATGACAGCACATATGGGATTATGTGGAAGGATGCCTATTTTTCAGGATCCTAGAGCATTTCTCTAGGAGGACCACTGAATATGCCCCCCACCCCTTTCTTGTTCTCCCACATCCATATGAGCTCCACTACCATGTCTAAGCCATGGATTTGGGCTGCAGAAGCTACTGTGGAGAAAGAGCTTATTATGGGCAAGAAATATGTCCATTGTTATATTGTCCTCTCCCAGGTGCTTAGTACGGTACTTTGCGCACACAGTAAGTGTACAAAAAATACGAATGAATGAATGACTCTGGGCTGAAAATTTTAGAAAAGGACATAAAGGCACGAGGAATGTACTTATATTGGACAGTCAGACCAAATGAAAACCAGATGGCCAACCTAGTGACTGAACGGTGTCAGTACTATAGACTGATTTAAGGATAAGAAAAGTGTGTCCTTAGCTCTTCCTCTCAATTCTTAAGACCCAGGACCCCTGTCCAAAAAAATTCTATATGGCACTGGGAGAACTAGGGAAGTTCCACAGGGAGTAGATGCTTGAGCAAATTGACACTGTTCCTTAATAATTGACTTGTATATACTGTTGGATAGCCTTAAATCCTTTTGCACCCCAGATTTTCATTGTATCCATTCAAGAGTATAACTAAATAGGAACTCAATGCATCCCGCAACACAGGACTTAAATAGAACTAGTCAACAGTATTTATTGAAAAACTCCTCACTATTGACTTCAAATATCTCCATCACCTTGCCCCCTCCTACCTCACCTCCTTTCTCTCCTTCAACAGCCCAGCGTGCACACTCCGCTCCTCTGCCGCTCACCTCCTCCAGGAGGCCTTCCCAGACTGAGCCCCCCTTTTCCTCTGCTCCTCTTCTCCTCCCCATTGCCCCGACTCCCTCACTTTGCCCTATCCCCTTCCCCTCCCCACAGCCCTTGTGTATATCTTCCTGCAGAAACGATCTGGGCATGTCACTCCCCTTCTTAAACAACTCCAGTGGTTGCCTATCGACCTCCGCTCCAAACAAAAACTCCTCACTCTAGGCTTCAAGGCTCTCCATCACCTCGCCCCTTCCTACCTCTCCTCCCTTCTCTCTTTCTACCGCCCACCCCGCACGCTCCGCTCCTCTGCCGCCCACCTCCTCGCCGTCCCTCGGTCTCGCCCATCCCGCCGTCGACCCCTGGGTCACGTCCTCCCGCGGTCCCGGAACGCCCTCCCTCCTCACCTCCGCCAAACTGATTCTCTTTCCCTCTTCAAAACCTTACTTAAAAATCACCTCCTCCAAGAGGCGTTCCCAGACTGAGCTCCTCTTCCCCCTCTACTCCCTCTGCCATCCCCCCTTTACCTCTCCGCAGCTAAAACCTCATTTCCCCCTTTTCCCTCTGCTCCTCCACCTCTCCCTTCCCATCCCCACAGCACTGTACTCGTCCGCTCGACTGTATATATTTTCGTTACCCTATTTATTTTGTTAATAAATTGTACATCGCCTCGATTCTATTTAGTTGCCATCGGTTTTTACGAGATGTTCTTCCCCTTGACGCTGTTTATTGCCATTGTTCTTGTCTGTCCGTCTCCCCCGATTAGACCGTAAGCCCGTCAAACGGCAGGGACTGTCTCTATCTGTTGCCGACTTGTTCATCCCAAGCGCTTAGTACAGTGCTCTGCACATAGTAAGCGCTCAATAAATACTATTGAATGTATATTTGTACATATTTATTACTCTATTAATGATGTGTATGTATCTATAATTCTATGTATTTCGATGGTATTGATGCCTGTTTACTTGTTTTGTTTTGTTGTCTGTCTCCCCCTTCTAGATTGTAAGCCAGTTGTTGGGTAGGGATTGTCTCTATCTGTTGCCGATTTGTACTTTCCAAGCACTTAGTACAGTGCTCTGCACACAGTAAGCGCTCAATAAATACTGTTGAATGAATGAATGAATATTGAGCACTTATTCTGTGCAGAACACTGTAGGCACTTGGGAGAGTGCTGTAGAATAAAGAAACAAGACCTCTCCCCTCAAGGAGCTTACAATATAGTGGTGGGAAACAAATTAGATAAATAATGGGTAGGGGAAACAATCAAAAATAACAAAATATACAAAAGTGTTGTGTGGTTGGGTGAGTACCTGAGTACTCAGAGAGTAAAGACAAGTGCTTTAATAATGATTCATTTGTTAAACTCTTCAATCAATCACTGGTATTTATTGAACACTTACTATATGAAGAGCCCTGTACTAAGCACTTAGGAAAGCACAGTACAATAGAACTAGCAAACACATTCCCAGCCTATAATGAGTTTATAGTCTAGAGGACACATTTATTATGTGTCAAGCACTGTACTAAACCCTGGGGTAGATAGATACAAGACAAGCTTGACACAGTCCCTATCCCTCTGAGCTCCAGCACGCAGTCTAAGGGAGAGGGAGAACAGGTATTTAATCCCCATTTTACAGATGAGGAAGCTCAGGCACAGAGAGGCTAAGTGACTTGTCCAAAGTCACAGAGCAAGCCAGCAGCAGAGGCAAGATTAAAACCCATTTCCTCTGACACCCAAGCCCATGTCCTTTCTATTGTCATGCTGCTTCTCTAGGCTATGCCAATTCTAGGCCATGATGAAATAGGTTCAGGAGATGTGAGATTAGTCAGGGAAGGCTTCTTGGAGGAGGTGTAATAGGGATTAGAAGATAGAGTGAGTCATGGTCTGCCAGATGTGAAGGGAAGAGAGTTCCAGTAAGAAAAAACAGATAGATACATTTCCTTTTGGAAATACTACTAACCATTAATAGACTGTCCTTCGGGGAAGGATTTGGCTGAAATTCAAGGTTATCCCACAGTACTCTTTCAAAGAGAACAACTAGTGAAACTCAAATGGAAAGTAGGTTCCTGCCTTTCCCAATAGCTTGTAAGCTCCTCAGAAGCAGGAATTGTACCTCTCGACTATATTGCACTCTCCCAAACACTTAGTAGAGAGCTCTACACAGAGAAAATGTTCAATAAATGGCATTGATTGATTGAGAAACAGAAAAAAGTAAGTCGAAGAGCTGCAATTCTGTTAACAGCCATTGTCACCTAAGAACTACTTTCTGTCTATTTTAGTCCTCTTAACTGAGGATGCACTGAGGGTGTCCATGTGTCGGGTTTTCCTGCTCACTCTCTTCTCCCCTGATGTCAGAATACATGTTCTCAAATCTGCCCTCTCCTCCTATTTTGAATTCCTTGCCCTCTCCTTTCCATTGTTCTTGCGCTAGAAACCCCATGCCCTGGGTTGCCCCCCACAATCCACAGTCACAGCTGGGGAGAATCCTGGCATCAGCCCCACTTCTGCCATTACAAGTTCACTCAGTTCTGTTCTCCCATAGGTCTGTGAGCCCGTCATTGGGCAGGGATTGTCTCTATCTGTTGCTGGATTGTACATTCCAAGTGCTTAGTACAGTGCTCCGCACATAGTAAGCGCTCAGTAAATACTATTGAATGAATGAATGAATGAATCTGCTCGACATTCCACCAGTGGTGGATCTAGGATTAGAATGCAGGTCTTCTGACTCCCAGGTCCATGGTTTTTCCATTAGGTCACACTGCTTCTCCTCTCATCTGTCTCTTCAGATTTTCAGATGAGAACACAGCCTGGGAATCCATCTAACAGGTTCTGCCGTGGGGGGAGGATGGGGTTCCACCATGGACAAGGGAGCGATGGGAGGGGTATGGGGTTTCATCTGGTGGCACTGGAGGGGGGCTTGGCTAAACAACGGCTGTTAACCTTAGTAGTGGTAGGTCATGCAGCTGTGGACCACCTTGTGAGGGGTTTGCATAGACCCCCCCCACCTTACCCTGAAAGCCTGGGCATTAATCCAGCTCTGCTGGTGGGAGAGGGAGTGGTGGTGGCGGGTGTGTGGGGCGGTGAGGGGAACAGACGGTGTGGTGTGTGTGTTTGTGTGTGTGTCTGAGTGAGTTCTCTGTGTGACTTCAATTTCCTGAGAAGAATCAAAAAGCTGAATGAGGAGAGGAGTTGGGAGTCCCCAGATGGAATGGGGATGAGGTGAACCCATTTGGATTAGGAAGGAACTAAGGAGAGAAGGAAGGGTGAGGAACCAGCAGGACAGTTGGGAAGGATCCAAGAGGAGTTGGTGAGGTCAATCCAGAAAAAAAGGAATGGGGAAGAGTGTCAGAGGAGAGGAATGGGGAGGCCCAGGAGAAGCTGGGTGATGGTGAACAGGATGAGTGGATGGTGGGAGGGTGAGGATCAGGGAGAGGCAGTCCCTTGAAGAAGGAAATGTGGGGGATCCCAGAAGAGAGAAAAAAAGAAAGCAGTCTGAGTCAAGACCCCTTTTTATTTCTGCTAGCCTTATATCATAATCCATTAATTAAAATTAAGGTCTTTTGTAGGGGTCTGATCCCAAGGAGTCAGAAAGTTGCAAGAAATAAAATAATTCTCTACAATGTTTTCTCCAAAAGCGATTTGCCTTTTTTTTGCTTCGTTTTGTAAATTTCATTTTGCATAAAATATATCCTTTGATGGATTGTTTTAAAATTACAATCCAAGTCTCCACTTAATTTTCATTTGTCTGGAACAAAAAAATATGCATTAATCAGAACTAAAAGGCCAGGTTTTCTTACAATAAAGCAGGATTTTAAGAATGCGGTGCAAAAATAAACCTTTGACTTTCCTCCTCTTAAGATGGATAAGGATGCAATTTGCAGTGCTCTTAGCATGACTTCCTAAGAACAAAATGGATCTGAAATCCTGTGGCTTTTGATATTCCATCTCTAGCTCCCAAGCTGTGAAGAAAGAAAACAAAAAAGCCTAGTACCGACAAGAGCTCAAAATAGTCATTTTGTAAGCTGGTCTTAATTTGGATCATCCATGGATCCTGCAGGCTCTGCTGTGAAAATAAAAGATTTAAATAATAGAAAAGTAGGCTAGGGTAGGAAGATAGAAAGGTAGGATAGGGTAGGGTATGGAGGTTGCTCCGTCAGGCATGTAAAATGTCACTTGCTCAGGACTATTTCCTGAGAGAGAAGCAGCATGGACTAGTGATAAGAGCTCAGGCTTGGAAGTCAGAGGACATGGGTTCTAATCGCAGCTCTGCCACTTGTCTGCTGTGTGACCTTGGGCAAGTCACAACTTCTCTGTGCTTCAGTTACCTCATCTGTGAAAGTGGGGATAAAGACTGTGACCCCCATGTGGGACAGGGACTGTGTCCAAACTGATTACTTCGTATATAGTCCAGTGCTTGGCACATAGTAAGCACTTAACAAATACCATAATTGTTGTTAATTATTATTATTGATAGACCCTCCTAGAAGTTCTCTGTAACGACAAGGTGGAGAAGTAGGATCTGGAAGGCAGTGGGGCCAATAATGCTGATGCCGCAACAATCCACTGCTCCTTTCTCCTTCCCTTTCTCCCTCCTCTTCCTCTGCTTCCTTATCCCTTCACTACACCATCCACTCTGCCCATGAAGGAGGGCACTGCAATACCAGGGGTTTCATAGGTTCAAGAGAAGGTGGAGAGACAGCCGAGCTTGGCCTGAGAGCTCCCTTGGAATCTCTTACCCAGGGCTCACTGGGAGCCAGAGAGTATGTGTTTGCCACTGGAAATGAACTGGATCCAGCACAGGTTATCATGCTTTCATAGGTTCAACGGACACAGCTCCCAAATAGATCTTTGGGTGCTGTCCTGTTGGCTCTGTGAGACGGAACATCACTAGAATGATGTATGATCAGGAGGAAATTGCTTTGCGGGGATGCCGATCTTTTTAGGGGTCAAGTGGTCCACTGCCCCACAGCCGGCCCACCCCGCCCTTCTCAGCAGGATGGGGGCCAGACGGAACCTGGAGCCGTAACAGTGCCCCGGCCCCGGACGGGCTCTCTACCGACCCCAGCTTCCGCGGGGAATTTCAGTGCTCAGACCCCGCCAGCAACAGACTCAAGAAACGAGCAAGTTCCTTGCTGAGCTCTTAATGTGGTCCTTGGATATCCTCTCAGTCCTGGATGTGTCTATAGGTCCACTTTCCTGACCCATCTGGGTGTATATTTCCCTACTCTGGCCCCACATCTGGGCACACACCTCCCAGGCTCCATGCAAATCTGTCTTATTTATTCTCCACAGCCAAGTTTCCCCCCGAAGAGCTTCACCCTAAGGTCACCCCCACCCTCAACTTGGAAAGTTGAGACCCGTGACACTGTCTTCATTGGCGTCTTTCACCCACAGAACTCTCTACACAAAGACACACTCCCACATGGGGCTACAGAATCTGCCACATAATGTCCTCTTAACTCTAATAGGACATTAACCTATTAGTCTATTAACTCCACTAGGCAGCTGGAGAGATTAACCTTAGTAGTCCTCAGTTACCATTCTTTGAGCTCAACTGGGAGGCAAGAGGGGCAGAAGAGATGTCTGAGGGTCCTGGGAAAGCCAAGAAATGTGGCGATTCAGGTAGGAGGTGTTGTGTGGTTGAAGAGGAAGACAGATTTACCTGGGGTGCAGCAACCAATAGTAGAGCTCTCTGCCCGACAGCGGCAGAACAACCGAGTCGAGGAAGCAGAGGCAAGAGAAACCCAAGGCCCAGCTGCAAACCAAACAGAGCATTTGCTAGCGTGAAAACCGCATCAGCCTTTCACACACATGGACAGTGAGCTAGGGCCAGGGCTTCATCTTTGAATCCAAACAACAGTTCCGTATTTATTACGGCAATGGGTTTTTGAAATCACACTGTACAGTTCTTTTGTTCTGAGCGCTTCTATTTGTGTCTGGCCTGAGAGTTGGTGATCCACCCCCTGCTTGTTTAGAGAAGGGCTCCTCTTCTGTTGTAGAGGGTCTGTTTGATTGCTTCTAATTCTTTCCTTCATCAGATTTTCATTTGCAATTCCGAATAAAGATGAGCACCTGGCCTGGCTTATAATTTGGGATTCCACATGTCGTTGCCTTGGATAACATTCTCTTCCTCCACTCAGTAAATCAACTGATACGAGCTTTGTTATCCCAGTAGGGTTTTGTGGGGCCAATATCTATTACTGCAGGAAGAAAAGCAATGTTTTAATTAACTAGCAATCAGTGAATTAAGGTCCCACTTTCCTATTTTTTTTTTACAATTAGCTGTAGATTGAACCAAAGGGAGTTAATAATGCAAAGGTACAGTACTTGAATAGAACATTTAAAAGCGTATAATTGATGCATGAATTTCTGGGCAATGAAAATGACCTCTGAAATGAGAGAAATTAGAAGTCTTTTTGACTTCCAAAGAAAAATGAAACAAAGGATAAGAGAACTGTATGATTACAATGAAACTGTTTACAAAGAAATGAGGCCATTACCTGTTATAATAAACCCTCAACCTCAAACTCAAAGCATTTCTGACCAGGAAGACATACCATTCATAAAAAATGCAAATATAAGAGTAACTGTTGTCTATTTCATCCCTATTCTTAGCAGTGTTACCTAGTGGAAAACACACAGACTTGGGAGTCAGGGGACTTGGGTTCTAATTATGACACTGCCACGTGCCTGCTGTGTGACCTTGGGAAAATCACCCAACATCTCCGTGCTCAGATTCATTATCTGTAAAAGGGGGATTAAATACTGGTCTTCCTCCTATTTATCGTGTAAGCCTCAGATGGGAGAGGGACTATGTCTGACCTGATTAATTCATATTTTACCGCAGCACCTAGTACCGACTTGGCCCACAGTAAATGCTTAACAAATATCGCTATTATTATAATTATTAACAATAATTTTGACATCTTGAAGTATTTTCCTTTGCCTAGAGGCCAGATGAATCAGGGTCTCTAGACTATTCATTTTCAAAATTGATCATCGTAGAATTGTTTGTTTTCATCTCTGCAGGGTCACTATATCCTATTTTGCTCCAAATGCAAGTTTGATACTGGGTTGTGGATTAATATTTAACCTAAAAATGACAAAGATTTGGGGATCACAAAAGAAGGCTAAATTCATGATGTATGGCCTATCTACCCACCACTTCTTCTGTCCATTCTTCATTGCTTTCAATGAATCATTTGCGTCAAAGTAAAGGTCTTTTCAGTGAATGTTAGAATATTGCCAACTCTATAAATGAAATCTAAAAATATAAATGTTAATTACCACCCACTCTACTTGCCCCGACTTTATTGAAAAGATAATGTCTTACTGTAATCACATTCACTTGTCAGAGGCAAGGAGCTTGAAAAGACATTAAGGGTCCACTACCCCCTGCCCTCAAGCAAACTTCTCCCCTATAACTAAACCAGCCAGGAGCAGTACTTCTGTATGCTTCTAGAAAAGACTTCCAGGGCAGGGGATTTCAAGCATCTCAGGTAGCCTGTTCTGGTTTCTGTGTTTAACAACTGTATTGTCAGAAAGTTCTTTTTCACAGCCAAGGTCTCTCCCTCCTATTCTACTTACTGATAATTATAGTACTTATTAAGCCCTTACTAGGTGTCAGGCACTGGGCTAAGTACTGGAATAAGTATTAGATCATCAAATTGGTCAATTCTCCACATGGAACTTACAATCAGATGCAGGGAGTGCAGGGAACTGAGGCATAGAATGGCCAAGTGACTTGCTCAAGTCCACTCAGCAGGCTGAGATTGAAACCTGGGATTTCCCCATGCTCAGTCTCAGACCCTTTCCATAAGGTCACTCTGCCCTCCAATCATGCACCTAAAGATTTTGTGCTTTTTCTGTTCCTTGCTGAGATGGAGCATAGTTTTTAGTTGTCATCTTATGGCGTTACGGCTTTCCTAGATTAAATAAATTTTTTCCCCCAGCCCATTTCCAACCCTGAGTGAGTGTGTGTGTGTGTGTGTGTGTGTGTGTGTGTGTGTATCTTCTTTCCTGGGCCCACTCCAATTTCTTCAGAGATTAAAACTAAGTATATTACTCTAATAACCTCCCAGACGTAGTAAGTAGTCTAGCACCTAACAGTGAGTTATGTGCACCCTATAGGTATTCACAATTCTTTGCTGATGATACAATTAAGGGGATTTCTCCCTAGCTCTCAATCCTGTTGACACATTCTAGTAGTTGTATTGGTTTTCTAATGGCACAATATGGGTAACTGAGATTTAGTGTGTAATTCACTTAATGATGCTCAAATATTTTCATGCTGCATTTGTTCCTACCTTTGATTATTAGTTAAGTACATTATGATTTACCTAACTCTGACTAGACAGTGGGAAAAATACAATGTAATTGGTAGAAAAGGTCTCTGCTCTTGCAATTTGCAAACTCCACACAGAGAAGCAATATTGCCTAGTGGAAAGAGAAGGGGTCTGGGAGTCAGAGGACCGGAGTTCTAATCCCAGCTTTGCCATTTGCTGTTAGGTGATCTTGGACAAGTCACTTAACTTCTACGTATCTTGTTTTCCTCATCCATAAAATGGGGATGAAATTCCTATTCTCCCTCCTACTTAGATTGTGAACCCCACATGGGACTCAATTATCTTGTATATACTCCAGCACTTAGTATAGTGCTTGACACATGGTAAGAGCTTAACAAATTCCATTATTATTATTGTTATTAGTAGTATTATTATTATTAACCAAGAATAGAGATAGCTTCAAGAAGCAGAGGTGATAAATCTGCTGAAAGCCACATGTTAAGGAAGCTAGATTTACCCCAAAGTTTCAGCAATCTCAATAAATGAAGAGGGCAAAACCCAAATCACAGGGGATCCAGAGGAGAGTTGGAAGAATTGATGCAGATGGTTAGAGAAAAGTGAAATGGAACAATTGCGGGACTAAGGTAGACCAAAAGATGTTTAGGCATACAAGAGGCTTGTTTGAAGACTAGAAGAGAGAGGAAGGTTGACGGGACGAATACAGGAGGGGAGAAAAGGTTGGGAAAAGATAATTTCAAAAGATGACAGGAGATAGGTATGATTTAAGGCACAGGCCAGAGATCTTGGTGCTGGGAAGGATCAGGATGTTGGTGTGGGCTGAAAACACTGAGAAGAGGAAGGGGATTTATGGGTGAGTTTAGAAGTGGTGATGTCTATCAAATGGAAAGATTGTTTGGGAATTAGAGAGAGAAGAGGAAAATAGCAGGCAGGGGCTAATGGCAAGAAAGTTACATGTGAAATGCATAGGTGGAACACAAAAGAGTAAATTATCGTGGATTAGTTTGAAATGAATACTGGGTTTTTGCTAAGACTGCTCAGCTGTGTGAGAACGGGAATGGAGGAAGTGAACTGAATTGGTGACCCAAGGTTAACAGTGTTCTGCACCTAGTAAGTGCTCAATAAATACCATTGATTGATTAATTGATTGATTAGGGGTTAGGAAGGCAGGAAAAAGTTCTAGAGAGAGGCAGTGTGAAGACTGTTGACTAAAATCTGTAGAGAAGAGGGCTGTTAGTGAAGTAACAGGGGTAATAAAATTTAGGACAAGTAGTACTGGGAGGTCTTGAGAAGGAGAATCAATCAGTCTATTTGCGGTATTTATTGAGCACTAAAAATGTGCAGAGCATTGTACTAAGCACTGGGGAGAGTACAATACAATATAATTAGCAGAAATATTCCCTGTCCTTAGGGAGTTTACAGTCTAGAGGGAGAACTGATCTTGAAGGCGAAGGGCTCCCTGTTGAACTTATCCTGCTTCAGCCTGATCGGGTTTTTTTTTATTTGTCAAGGTTACTATCATCTAAAGTGTCGGCAACTCTCCCAAGTTAATGTCACCTGTATGCTTAACAAATGCATTTGCCATAATTTAGGAAATTCTCACACCAAAATGGCTTGAATTGTCAATCCCCTCCAAATGATCTTTTGTTCTAACTTTGTTGATGATGCAGTTAAGGGGATTTCTCCCTAGCTTTCAATCCTGTTGACACATTCTAGTAGTTGTAGTGGTCAAAATATGGGTAACTGCTTAGGAACCTTTGAGTTTTAAATGTAAGTCATACAGTATATGGAAAAATTGGGACAAAGAAATTCATTTTATGTTGGGTTGTTTATTCTGCAGCTGTTGCAGACAGTTTCAAAGCCAATTACCACGTACAGAGCATGAAAAAAATGGGTTATATTATTTCAAGACTATTTTAAAGGAGATGAACAGTTGAACAAATCCATTCCAGCTGGACCAAAGTCCTCAGGCAAACAAACGTTCTAAATAATTAGAGATACCTACATGATTATTTCTATATCAGGTCACAGCTGTGGATGTACTAGGGGGTAAGTCTACCTAAAGGAGCTCAAGATGTTGCCAGGATGGGATTTAGGAAAAAAATGTCTCCAAAATGTACTAGAACTTCTTGCTCCAGGAGACTCGTAGTAAGCACTTACCAAATACCATTAAAAAAAAAGGGGGGGATTTAGGAATAAGGAAAGCATTTTGATCTTAAGAATTGTCAGGCAATGAAATACAATGAAATACTGTATAATTGTATTTTAAGGGTGAAGTAGGCTGAATAATCTTCCTTAGAGATCTAGGCTTTCCTAGATTCATGGGCATTAATGGAAGGCACACTTTTTTCAAGTGAACCACTTATAAGGGACAGTTTTCTGCTAAATACCACTGTGGAAATATCCAGGGCAGGCATATCTTTCTCAACTAGGCTGCAGCATCTATCCAATTAATCTATACTACTTATTGAGTACTTGCTTCGTGCCAAGCACTGTACCAAGATACAGGTAGTAGACCCACTCCTGCCCTCAAGGCATTCAAAGTCTAGCTGGGAGCCAAAAACATGAAATAAATAAGAAACTTGCAGATATAGACATAAATGCGGAAGGAATCAATGTGGGGCTGGTATGTAACCTGGGGAAGAGAATGTCTGTGATGGCAGGTCTGGCAGAAATCTGAGAGGGAGGCTGAGGGAAGGATAGAACAGTAATACCCACAGTGTTGATCAGACACCTACTGTGTGAAGAGCACTGTTCTACACACTAGGGCAAAATAAAAAATAATGGATCCAAGATCCAAAAAACAATCTAATGAAAGATATAGTAGGCAGAGATAGAAATATAGCTAGGATGAGGAAATAAATATGAAAGACACAAGTGACTATATAAATAAATACGAAATTAAGAAATGCATTCCAAGAAACAGAGGTTACATTCCACCTGACACACTGTGAATGTTATCAGTGAAAGAAAGGTGTAAAAGTTTAAATGAAAGAGAATCCCCTCCTCCACCAAAAATCCCCCCAACACCCTACTACTTTGTAGATTTCAAAACCTTAATCAATTTTTAAGTTTACATCATGATCTGGATTATGTACTTCTTATCGCTGACAAGCTCAGTACCATGAAAGACTACACAGCTTGCCTAGAGTACAAAGGCAATCCCGGAATTAGACCTGAATATCTCCTTTGTAGAATGCTCTCATCAGGCCACAGGGTTGGGCAGCCTTTCTATAGAAGGAGTGTCTCTCCATCATTCTGATAAGGTGAAAGTCTTGCTTTAATAGCCATTCACAATAAAGACAACCTTTTTAAGTGCATCCGGGTCTGATTTAGAGACATTGTCTTGTGCATTTTTTTTCTTGACCTTGTAGCAGTGTACAAAAGTTTAGTCCAATGGAAGCTGTTACTTCTTGTCTTTCCTTTCTTAGTTTATTCTTAAAATTCTGGTAGAGTTTGGCTAGGTTCTCCTAAACTGACGATAAAGGGTCCCTGACAATTATTTTGTAGAAAGAGGGGAGCTGTAATCAAATAACTGTGGTATTTATTAAGCTCTTACTATGTGCCAAGAGTAAGCTCTGGGGATAGATACAAGACAATAAGGATGGATTCAGTCCCTGTCCCACATGGGACTCACAGGTTGAGTAGGAGGAAAAACAGATATTGAATTCCCATTTTATAGATGAGGAAGCTGAGATACGGAGAAGTTAAGTCATTTGCCCAAAGTCAACCTGCAGGAGGTGGCAGCGCCGGGATTGGAACCTACCAATTACCTCCTCCTTGCCAAATCCCATAACCACTATTCCAACCTAATCCTCCTTGATCTTTCTGCTTCTGCCTTGATGACCCTCTTTTCCTGGAAATCTCATCTATCCTTCCACGGACCCCTTGCCCACATCCTCCCTTGGGCCTGGAACTCCCTCTCCCTTCATATCCGACTGACCATCACTCTCCCCATCTTCAAAATCCTCCTAAAATCATATCTCCCCCAACTAAGCCCTTTATGTCCCTGATCCTCTCTCCCCTCTGTGTCGACTATGAACTTGGCTGTGTACCCTTCATGCAGTTTGTTTGATACTCACTGCAGCCCCATGGTACTTGTAAATATTCTTATATTCTACTATTTCCCCTATCCCTAGTCTATTTTAATGTCTGTTTCCCCATGTAAACTGTTAGCTTTTCATCTACCAACTCTGTTGTATTGTACTTTCCCTAGTGCTTAGTACAGTGCAAGTAATAAGTATTCAAAAAATACCACTGACTGCTTTGAATTCCAGGCTGTGCTCTTTTCATTAGACTATACTGCTTCTCTGTGATCCTTGTGTGTTTGCAGACACAGCTGAGTGAAGGAGAAGGAGGGAGAGGTGGAGAATGAAAAGCACAGCTACTTTAGTAAATATACTTTCTACAGGGATGATCCCTGAGGTTCCTGCAGATGAAAATCCTCAGTCTGCTGCTCCCTGGGCATTATCAATGCTTCAACCCCCCAACACCTCCATCAAGCATCAGTGGAGGGGAAATGAGTGACCCAAAATCTTCTCTGATAGTGGGGAGTAGAGGTTTTGGGGCAAAGGGTAATTCTGGGGAAACATGGAGTTTCTCAAACCATTGAAGTGAAACTTGAATGGGCACAGTCCAAATGTCCACAACAACCAAACCTGGAAATTGTCAGCTGAGCAAAGAGACACTGGGCAAAATTTGTTCAAAGTTCAAGATTCCTAAAGGAGACAGTAGTCAAATAAGGACAAGGATTGCTATAGGAATAGAGTGCTTTTAAAATGAGTGATGCTTTTAAAATGAGTGATTAGAGGTTTTCACACATAGTTTGCAGAAACGAAGGAAATGTCTCCAGAGATTTCAAATATTCTTCAACCCTGTACTATTATCCTTCCAGTTCCACCACATGCCCTGTAGTTGAGGTTGAATCTGTCTTACGAACAGACCTATAAAGTTAAGCAACTTATGATTCTGTCAGCCTCGGATGCTATACCTCCTAAAATAAAAAGTTTAATGTTTAATTTAGGATTAGACTTGGCAGTTGGATAGCCTGTGTGGGTGTTCCGAGAAGGGCTGGGTAAAACCATAGATTCTACACACTCATTTCCTTTCAGTTATTTTCCTTTTTCCTCCTTTTGGATCTACTCTGACCCTAGTTTTCAATCTCTGGCTAGAAGGGCTTGAACACTCAAGAGACGTGAGCCAATCTAGTGATCTGTATTTAAGGATCTGACTAAAACTCTCCATATCTTATTTAAACATCCATAGTGTTTATGGAACTCTTATTAGATGCAAATGCTGTTATAGGCCCTTATGGAACATACAGAAGACAATTTAGACACAATTCAGACTTCAGAGGACCTGGGTTCTGGTCCTGGCTCTGCTACTTCCCTGCTGTGTGACCTTGGGCAAGTCACTTAGCTTGTCTGTGCAACAGCTTCCTCATCTATGAAATGGCAATGGAATACCTATTCTCCCTCCTTACTTAGACTGTGAGGCTCACGGAGGACAGGTACTGTGTCCTATCTACTTATCCCATACCAACTTCAGTGCTTAAAACAGAAATTGACACATGGTAAGTGCTTAACCCATTGTGGGCAGGGATTGTCTCTGGCTGAATTGTACTTTCCAAGCACATAATACAGTGCTCTGCACACAGTAAGTGCTCACTAAATAAGATTGAATGAATGACTGCTTAACAAATACCACTATTATTATTATTACTACAAATAATAATAACATTGATTAGGATAGGATAGGATGAGTGCTTGCGTTTTAACCTGGTAGCAGTTTGGATGGAGAGGAAAGGGTAGATTTTAGCAGTATTGTTAAGGCCGAACCGCTAAGATTTGTTGACATGGAATATGTGGGTTGAATGAGAGAGATGAGTGGAAGATAACACCAAGATTACAGGCTTGTGAGACAGGGAGGCTGGTGGTGTTTTCTACAGTGACAGTACCTAGTACTTAGGTTGGAGTTACTGCAAGATTAAATTACCTATTTCCATTTTGATTTGCCTTTGTTTTCAGTTCCTTTTCCAGTTTGGACTTGAATCAATCGATCTGTCAATCAATGGTATTTATTGAGTGCTCACTGTATGCAGAGCACCTTCCTAAGTGTTTGTACTAAGAGTTGGTAGACATATTTCCTGCCCACAATGATCTTATAATCTAGTGTGGGGGAAAGACATCAATATAAATAAATAAATAATGACTAAATAATAAAGAAACAAGAAGTACTGTAGGGCTGAACATTTCAATAACCAATAAATATAAGCTGGAATGTAGTGGAAGAAGAGAGAGTAATAATAATAATGGTATATAATAATGTTGGTATTTGTTAAGTGCTTACTATGTGCAGAGCACTGCTCTAAGCGCTGGGGCAGATAGAGGGTAATCAGGTTGTCCCACATGAGGCTCACAGTTAATCCCCATTTTACAGATGAGGTAACTGAGGCACAGAGAAGTAAAGTGACTTGCCCACGGTCACACAGCTGACAAGCAGCAGAGCCGGGATTCGAACCCATGACCTCTGACTCCCAAGCCCGGGCTCTTTCCACTGAGCCAAGCTACTTCTTTGTATGTGTGAAGCACTTACTATGTGCTAAGCACTGTACTAAGCACTGGAAAAGATTCAAGGTAATCAGGTTGGGCCCAGTCCCTGTCCCACATAGGGCTCATAGTCTTAATCCCCATTTTACAGATGAAGTAACTGAGGCACAGAGAAGTGCAGTGACTTACCCAAGGTCACACAGCTGACAAGCAGAGCTGTAATTAGAACCCGGGTTCTTCTGACTCCCAGGCCCGTGCGTTTTCCACTAGGCAAAGCTGCTAGGTAAAAGTGAGTTCCCTGCCTATTCATCTGGTTTTCAGTTGGCCGTCCTCTCTAGAGTACTGATATGGCACCTGATGTCTTTAAGCCTGGTATTTTAATTTTAGATGTTCCTGCTTCCCTTTGCCTTGGTTCCTGCTGCCAAGTCCTATGGCTCGGAAGTGGCGCCTACATTAACAG
Source organism: Ornithorhynchus anatinus (assembly GCF_004115215.2). Taxonomy (NCBI): domain Eukaryota; kingdom Metazoa; phylum Chordata; class Mammalia; order Monotremata; family Ornithorhynchidae; genus Ornithorhynchus; species Ornithorhynchus anatinus. The sequence goes on from NC_041741.1 coordinate 37,662,586, forward strand.
GGGCCTGGGAGTGGAATTCAATGACGTGGAAGAGAAGGACAGAGAACCTTCCCTCTGCCTTCTTGACTCTACGTTCTGAAGATTTCCACGAAGCCCATGTACCCTTTGAAAGCCATTACATGAAGTAACTTATGTGATATACATAGTGTTGATTTATTGCTTCTGGATAGGCAGAGGGGCACTCGGTATTCTCTGATGCCGACAACAAGAGAGTAAGAGGGAGCTGGCTGTTAGAAAACCGTGAAGCTGAGGGTCAAAAGTTTTGTTTTATGCAACAAATATTCCTATAATTATTGGTAACTTAAACACAGCAAAACCAGATCCAATTGAGTAATTCAAGTAACAGTCCAAAAAAATGATATTGGGAGTTTCTTAGTAGTTTTTTTGCATTTTTAGCACCCTTACCCAAGTAGTATACTGGGAGTCTAAAACTTACTGGGAGTATAAAACTTACAGTGGCACATTACAGCTAGAACACATACACTTATAGTAGACTTGAGTGTTTTCCTTATGGCTCAGCAGTAAATTTTCCCTTGGTCAGTCATCTCTTACAGTAATCAGCACTGTTGAGCTGCTAGGAGAATCTACTCTATATAGGCAGGATTAGTCATTTAACTCTGAGGATGTGCGGTGCCAAGGTATTTATAGAAGATTGGTAACTAAATGGTACGATAATAAAGTTAAATACTGCTTTATTTCATATATTTGTGAAATGCATTTCATTAAAAATTGTTTTTACTGAGAGAGTAAATCAGGCTCTGTATCTTAATGTAGGGTAAAAGGTAAAGAGGTGATGTAATATATGGCCTTTTAGCTGTAATGACACCTGGCTTCTTGTAGCACAGGGAAGTGATTCCTCTCTCGATATTGGAAAAGCTTCACAGTATCTGTCAAGGAGCTTCCAGATACTTAGAGATTTATGGCTTTGCTTAATTGGGCCTTGTTGCAAATTCCTTTCTCCTTCATATTTGACAGACTAGCAAGAGGTGACAAGATAGTTAAGGCTCTTGTCTAAGCCTAGCCCTCCTGCTAAATCCTGTTTACCTGTGGTCAATTCTGACCTCCTCCTCTTGTCTATCCTGTTTCACCTTCGACTTGCTCTGATCTTTACCAGGTGACAATCCTGTTTAACTTGCTACTTGCTTTGATCCCTACCTTTTGACTGGCCTGTTTGCCTGCCTTTTGGATCAGGCCATAACTCCTGTTGCCTGTTCAGCCTTCAATCAAGTAAACATATCTGTTCTTATTTTGGTCACTGCCCAAGCTGTGAGTGAAGAGTATTTAGGTACAGGTGTGTGTATGTGAGAGAGAGAGAGAGAGAAAAAGAGAGAGGGAGACCCTGCTTCCTCTCCCCAATTCACTTCTGTCATCCATATTCTCTCTCACCTCTCTCCCTCTGCTTTCTTCTTTTTCTCTGCCTCAGCACCTCCTGGGCCTACTTTTCTGTCTTCCATGTCTTTACAGTCAACCTCCTGGAAACTCTGGTCCACTCCCATCCGTCTCCCCTCCAAATTGGTTAATTTAATCAGTGAATGCTCTCTGGTTTTACTGCCTCCAGTTTCTCACCTCTTCAGTTTCTATATATATGCCTGCATGAGTTATCTTTTTAAAATGCAGATCAAAACACAGTTCTTTCCACCTCTTAAATCCTCTTTGACTCCCCCATTGCGTCTTGGATTAAAAAAAAGCCCCTGGCCATCTGCTTTAAGACATCCCATCAGATGGTTTGCTCTTATCTACCTACCTCTTCTCCCACAACACCTCATTTATGCTACCCACACCCTGCTGGAGAAGAGGATGGAGGAAAGGTAAAAGAGAAAGGACAAAGATGCTCGTGCCCTCTAACTAAACTTCCTATATTGAATGGGTCATTCACTATTACACTCAGAAGCTTTCCCTTCATATGAGATTGGGGCTATTTAGCAGTACACCACCATATTAGGGGTTAGGCACCTTATGTAGATGTTAATTTGAGTTCAGGGCTAATGTTAAGTAACCTGTAATTCAGAGCAATCCAAGGAAGATGCCAAATTAGAAATTCCATCCTTTGCCTTACTCCTCTCCTTTCCTGGCAGTAGTTATGTGGGCTGACAGTGTCGGTAGGGACGGTGAATGTTGTCCTCTCCAGTGAAAGGTTTCTCTCATCCGTCACCCTTCTTCAGTCACTACCACAGCTAGCAATTGGGAAGAGTTGCCTTTTCCAGACCAAAACCCATCAGAACTTGTCTTCTAGCCTATTTGGCTTTACCTCGTCCTTTGATCCACTAAACCAATATAAACATTAATCTTACAGGATTGGATATCTGGGCATATCTACCAATTCTGTTGTATTCTCCCCAGTAGTACTTAGTATAGTGTTTTGCATACAGAAAGTGCTCGGGGAATACCACTGCCTAATTGATTGGACCACTGATTAAATAAATGTTCTTTTGGATATATGTCAAAAATCTTAGTCACTCGAAGGGAAGTAAAGTTAGTTTCTCTCTTGCCTTCATTTAAAAAAATCTGCTCTTCCACTATTTAAAAATAGTTTCATTTTCATTTTTTTCTCCAAACAACAGACATGTTGAAAATTAAAAACTTGTATAGCAGTAAGTGGGTACATTTGAGATCCTTTCTTTTATTATGTGCAGCCAAGTGGCCTTGTTCTACTTAGTTCTATTCATTAGCTTGAATTTCTACTAAATGTTTTTCACTGTGGTATGCCTCACTGAATCCTTTTGTTAATCAGGTCAATTGTCTCTGTTTTTACTTTTTAAAATCTCATTTTGGATTTACTTTTTTACATAACTGTGTTTTAGATAAAGAGTTGGCCAGATGTATATTCTAACAGATGTTTTGATCCAACTTTGTTTTGATTTATTGTTTAAAAAGATTTGACATATGATTTAAGACATTTAAGTAAACTAAATTGTACTCTCATTACTCAGTCTCTACTGTGAAGATAAAAATGGACCTAAAGATATCTAAATGCTCAGTGGGGGAAGAGGAAATAAGTGCTAGAAGCAACATTTAAAATAAAATGGGAAAATAAAATGCGACTGCCCCCTAGATTATCAATTCAGCCACAAATAAGTCTGTTTTAATGTAATTCTAATTTTATGGATTTTTAAAGTATTCCCTTTATTCCATGGTTGTTTTAAGTTATTCATGGCAGTGGTGTGGCGACACTAAGGCTTAAATCAGACAGATTTCAGAGAATCTAGATCTTGCATGTTTTTGGGTGGGGTAAAGTAGGACGAGCTAGGAAAAGAAGTATGAGGTTTATACAGCTTGCTACCTTTTTGCTACCATTAAAATTCAGATATATTGGAGTTCATCTTCGAGTTAGGCATGGAGAAAATTTAAAATATAGTATAAAGGACAGACAGTTGCTGGCCTTTGAGATTTTCAAGGATTACCTAGATGGATTTCAAATAAAAACAAGAGGACATAACCCAGGGGTCTTCCATCCAGATAATAATAATAATTATGATGATATTTGTTAAGCACTTACTATGTGCCAGGAACTGTATTAAGCACTGGGGATGGACACAAGGAAACCAGGTTGGACACAGAGAAGTGAAGTGACTTCACTTCAATCCAGGTCATTGTTCTGTTTCCAACAGCAGCAAAAAGAAGATGTTTAGAGGAATGGTATGATAATTTTTTGTTCCAAATCCACCTTCAAGGTTTGTTTGCACCATCTTTCATCTTTAAAATTTCCCCCAGTAGCACACTATGAACTTATCAATTATGTACTTATTAAATATGTGTCTATGGTACCTTCTAACATCCCTAATTTTCACTTTAATAATGACCTATAGTAGACTTGTCCATGAATGTATCCAGTTTCTTCTTGAACCTTTGGATATTTTTTCTGTATTCACAACTCCCCTGACCAGGGAAGCAGCATGGCCTGGTGGAAAGACCACAGAATGGGAGTCAAAGGGCCTGGACATTAATCCCAGTTCCATTACTTGTCTGTTGTGTGACTTTGGGCAACTTACTTAACTTCTCTGTACCTCAGTTCCCTCATCTGCAAAATGGGGATCCAGTACCTGCTGTCCCTCCTACTTAGGCTGTGAACCTCATGTGGGACCTGCTTTTCTTGTATCTATCCTGGCACTTAGTCAAGTACTTGGCACATAAGAAAGTGCTTAACAAATGCCACAGTTATTATTATTATTTCCACCTGGTACTTTTGATTTGTTTTTGAAGCTACCAGTTTCAAGTTTCAAATGTCCCCTTGTCTTGGTGTTGTGAGAACTGGAGAACCCTGACTGTTTTTCATGACTTTATAAGATTTCTATAGCCTACCCTCTTCCCACAATTCAAAAGTTTCTGTCTGTGTGTCTCCCTATATACCTCTTGAAGGCAGAGAATGCATGGTTTGTTTCTACTGTTCTTTCCCAAGCACTTAAGTGAAGGATTTTGCACTCAGGAGAGGTTCGATAAATTGATTGATTGAAATGCTAAACAGATTGGGGCAATAGTTTTAAATAGTTTTATTGGAAATTTTGCAACTCACACATATTTTACTAGGTCCTCTCCCTGTTGGGTTACACAAAGAAAATAGTCAATGACATCGGGTTTTTTTCTCTTTGCTTGGCAGCTAAATGAATGGCTATTTCCAAAGCTTGACCGAGTTCCTATGAATATGAAATGCAGCGGCAAAAAGAATTGCTCATGTGACAGAAAGAGCTTATATATTTATTTATTGTTAGCTCAAAACACAAGGCTTAAACACTGATTTAAGATTATAATAAAGCCATAACCCTTTAGAAAATTATGCCAGACAAATGACTTGCCCAAACAGATAGTAATTATCCACATTTACAAAAATCTCAATATACCAGAACAGTCGAACAGAAATTTTATTTCTAGCAATTGCCTGGGAGAAGGAAGTCCTAAAGAACGGTATAGAGCATTCTTTACCATTTGGCACCATGACAATTTCATATAAACATTGACAAATTTTCTGCCCTGTAATGAAGTTAATCAGTAAGCTGCATAACCTCTGGCCTGTGTCACTCCTTACCTAGCCTCAGAGGAAGGACACGGAGTAAGTTCCAGTTTTCAATTACTATGAATAAAGCTGAAGAATGCTAATGCAGCTGCAGGATCTAGAAAACCTAATACCAGAGAGTTCTGAAATCAGCCCAAATTCCTCTGGACTTGGCATGGAAATGATTAGTATGAAGACAGCTAAAGGTAGGTGACTGCCTATTTTCTAAGCTACTCCCTGAATCAATTGGTTATGATCCTTCCAAGACTTATGGACAGTTTTTTTTTTTTAAATGGATTTGTTAAGCACCTACTACGTGCCAGGCACTATACTATGTTTCTGGACCTTATAGGGTTTGTAAATCCCCATTTTACAGTTAAGGCAGCGAAGGCATAGAGAAGTTAGGTGATTTCCCCAAGGTCACACAAACGACAAATAGTGGAGCCAGGATTAGAATCCAGATCATGGGACTCCTAGACCCATGCTCTTTCCACTAGGATACCTTGCTCCCTTGTTTACTATTAGCTTTTAAGCCTTGAAGTATCAGAGCTTTCTGTCCAATAGACTAAAGTGGTAAACAGTCCAATCTCCTGATCACTTTAACTGAAACCTAATGGATATATTTGGATCTGTGAAATCCAGTCATTTAACAAAGTATCTCTTTTTCCCTACTATATTCTCATTGGTGACAGAGAATGGAAGGATTCATCACCTACAGTTTGATTGAAAGGACATATTTTTATGTGAAAATGAAGGCAGCTACAGATGCAATATCATATGAGCTTTTAAATGATAAACTATATTTTGATGGTCAGTATGCATCTGTAGACATGATATGTTTGTGTTGTGTTAAAAAAATTCCTTAGAACAGTTTATACATAAGCTAAAGTCACTTCCTTCCTGGATTCTAATTCAGAAGGAGTTCCTTTAATACTTAGCAATGTTTTGCATTATTCAGTATCCAAATAAATATTAACTGGACTCCAAAATAACTGGAAAGATTACATTTTGGTAAACTGAGGTGATATTATGGTCCCTTTTCTCTGTGCAGTGAGGAAATGCTGGGAAATTCTGTTTATGAGTAATGCGTAGAAAGGTAGGGAAAATGGATTGTTACCATTCATTCAATCGTATTTATAGAGCACTTACTGTGTGCAAAGCACTATACTAAGCACTTGGGAAAGTATAATACAACAACTAACAGACACATTTCCTGCAAGGGAAGACAGTGGATAAAATGGGTTCTTGGATGAGTTAGAGCCTCAAATAATGTTTGAACTGGTGTTGTGGAAAAAAAAATGTTTTAGTCAAGGCTTATAGCATCAGTATAGTATCAAAATCATGCCTTTCACCGCTACTGTACTCTCCCAAATACCTAGTTTAGGGCTCTGCACACAGTAAGCACTCAATAAATACTGACTGATTCAAAAGAACAATGAAGGCCTAGTTGTGGATATAAGTACTAAATATATCACCAAACAAGTGACCACTGACATATGTCCTTGATTTACCCTGAATGTCAGAAAAAATATTGGGAAGAGCTGGTTTTCTAACCTCTTTTTCTTCCAATTTACACAAATTCAAATGTTTTGGTTGTTGGTACAGCCCCAGCTGGAGACTTTTCAGAAATGAAAAGTTTTTTTTTTTAATTATGTGTTTTGTATTACCTGGCAGTTGAATAGATATAAAAAATGAAGGACTCATTTATACAATGAATTCATGTTAACGTATTTACTGTTTCTGTTTCAGGTGTAATCACAGAGCAAACAGATCCACTTGGACAAAATGCAGATGGAATGCATTATTTACAATACAGCAATTTACAGTTCCCTCAAGTTCAACAACAAATAGTGGCACCGTCTTATTATTCCAACTTGGGTTTCTACCCCCAGCAGCCTGAAGAATGGTATTCTCCTGGAATGTATGAACTCAGGCGAATACCCTCTGATAATATCTGCACAAGGGAGACTGAGTTTATGGATATGCCTGTAACCAAAAAGTCCCGAATGGGGGCATCTGCAGGGAGAGTAAAAGGAGAAGAGCTTTGTGTTGTTTGTGGAGACAAAGCCTCTGGATATCATTATAATGCGTTGACTTGTGAGGGTTGTAAAGGTAAGATCATTCTTGTTGGAAATTTGGATTAGACATGGCAAGATTAGAAAACCTGCTTGCTAACACATCACTGAAACCTTCTGCATGGTTACATCAAATAGTATGGGTGATCTCAGTCTCTGTTTTAGGTACGTTAAAACAAAACCTGTTTGAGTCATGATCAGATTCTTCACTGACACAAATGATTGCCCTTAAAAGAAGCAGTGAACACTAAAATAAATGCAAATAGAATAAATTTATCTTTGAATTCTCATTAGTAAATTAACACAATCAAGTTGTAGTGGATATTGCATTCTTTATACAATTTTATTTTAACTGTCAAGAAAGCAGTTTAAAAATACAAATATATGAAGCATTTATACAAGCATATCTATATTCAAACACTTGAGTTGTGTTTTTTTTCCCCAAGAGAGTTTGAAGTTACAATTTCATATTTCCCATCCTCAATTCTAATGACTTGTTTTTTGGACTAAGACAGAAATACAAGCTCTCAGTAGTCTACTTCATAGAACTCATATCATGCATTACTCCTGGAAACATGTTTCTACGTAGTCACTTTTTTCTAAAATGTTTCTATGTTTCCATGTAGTCACTTTTTTCTAAAATGTGTCATGTTGGGTTTCTAGATCATTCCATTTCAGGTACTGTATATCATCTTAAAGATTAATGTAAGTAATATATTTGACTAAGGCACTAATTATAAAAGTGAATGAGTTTTTTTTAAATTATGGTACTTATTAAGCACTTACTATTTGCCAAGCTATTCTAATCAGGTTGGATACAGTCCCTGTCCCACATGGGTCTTACTGGCAAAGTAGGAGAGAGAACAGGTTTTGAATCTTCATTTTACAGTTGAGAAAACTGAGGCACAGAGAAGTTGTGATGTCTCTGGTCAACCAAGGTCAACCAGCAGATGAGCGCAGGGCTGAGATTAAAACCCAGCTTTTTCCACTAGGCTATGCTGGTGCTTGGATTGACTTCTCCTATAAAGTTTGGTATCAAAAACCCAAAAGGTTAACTGAGTTAGTTGGATGAAGAGGAAAAGAAGTCTGAAAACATGTACAGATTCCTCTTTACTTCAATGTCACTTTGCACAGCTGGGTGAATGATGCCGAGGATTGACTTAAAAATGTGTAAAGATCGTAATGGAAGGGGACTGCTTTAATAAGCATGTGTTGGCTCTACCAGCAACATTTAAACTGCTGATGCTTGACGTTGAGAGTTTTGGTCACCCACTGGTCATTTCTGCTTCACTCACACACATGGGCATGATTGTATTATTACCAGTAGCGGTGTGTGTGTGTGCATGTGTAGGTGGGTTGGGGGAGGTGATTAGGAACCAAGTACTTTTTTCTCTATTACTTAGTAATGAGTTGATTGAAAGAGTTTCACATTCACAGCACATTCATGGAGCACTAGATTGCAAGTTTCTTGTGGGCAGGGAATACGTCTTCAAATCTGTTATACTGAACCCTTCCAACATTTAATGCTGTGCTCTAGGCACAGTAAAAGTTCAATAAATGTGCTCAACTGATTAATATGCCCCATCCAATAGTAACTTTACAACTCTACAATCCATCTGGGGCTGTGAATAAAGACAGCAGATACCAGTAGGCTTTATAGTCCACTAGAAATTTGTTTTAGTCATTCTTCAAAGCCCCAAATTCTTCCAAGTTAATTTATTGGGGTAAGATGGAGGTGATTTTTACAAAAGCATACCCTACGCTTTTACAACAAAAGCCACTTTTGAGCAAATCAACTTTGAGAATCTCTTAATAAACTGGAAAAAACAGAATACAGGCTCTCAAACATAAAAGAAAAATAATAAAATGTGAAAAAGATTTAAAGGATAGACTCCGCAAAATTAATAAGCATAGGACACAATGGAAGAGTTGAAAATTTATAGCTGAACCTACTGCTAGGATTCCTTAGAAAACTGTCCCTAAGGTTCCTTGCCAAAAGCACTGTGGATAATTCAACTAGTCATAAATTTAAAAAAGTGTGTCTGAGAGAATATAACTGAATAATGTATTTACAAGACAATAGATGTTAGAATCAATTGAAATAATGGGTAACCAAATCAAACCTATCATGAGAAATGTTTATAATGTTCAACAAACATTGTTAAAGTAACCATGACTACATATTATAATTATAATAATTATGCAATGTTATTTTAAAAATTCATATACTTTTCAACAGAGATTTCTGGCTTTAAAAGTGTTATGTTTATAACGTGTAGGGATGCTATTTCATGTGAAATCTTGAATGAATTCAGTTCACAAGTAGAAAAATGATAGAGCAGCACTATATAGTGAGGGAAGACCATTTTTAGGTTCTGCATTATTTAAATCTGTTAAATTAAAAGGTGGAAGAACCAAGGAAAAACCATGGTTGTCCCAGTTATTATCAAAGCACCACAGAAGTCTGAAACAAAAGCTTAATTTGAATATAAAGCAAAAGAGAAGATAGACTACATTGTTATTATTATTGTATGTGTTAAGCGCTTACTGCCAGGCTTTGTATTAAGTGGTGGGGTGGATACAGGCAAATCAGGTTGGACACAGTCCTTGTCCCACATGGGGCTCAACAGTCTCGATCTCCATTTTACAGATGAGGTAACTGAGGCAGTCAGTGAGCTGCTAATATTAGACCCCTAATCTTAATTTAGCCTGTTGACTACAGTTCTGCCTCCACAGGGGTTTAAACTTTACTACAAGCAGATTCTGCCAAGGAGTACAATTAATCTAGTGGGCCTAAAACAAGAGAGAGGAATTAAAGTGATAAGGGCAAGAGGAAACATTCTCAAGGGAGAACATCTTTTTGTCACCTTTGGCAGAAGAACTAGGACAAAGGCACGCCACCCAATTTGCACAAATTCCATCACTTGTAACTCACACTGGGAGGGAACACTTGAGGTAAGGTGGAGGCAGAGTTGTAGGAAGTTACCTAAAGTTTCAGCACAGGTGTTAAATCATCATTAACAGCCCTCTTCCTCTTCCTCATGCTCCTTTCTCCCCCTTCTCCTTTTTCTTCCTTCTTTTCCACAAATATTTATGGAACACCCACGATGTCCACAGCACTCTTCATCACAGACTTCACAAGGAGGTCATGAAGACCTGTATTCAAAAATGATTTTATTGTCTTTTAGGTCAGTTCTCGTTCAGCCTAAATACTGTCTCAAAAGTAGAGAAGCAGCGTGGCTAAGTGGAAAGAGCCCGGGCTTGGGAGTCAGAGGTCTTGGGTTCGAATCCCAGCTCTGCCACATGTCAGCTGTGTGAGTGTGGACAAGTCACTTAACTTCTCTGTGCCTCATTTACCTCATCTGTAAAATGGGGATTAACTGTGAGCCTCACGTGGGACAACCTGATTACCCTGTACCTACCCCAGCGCTTAGAACAGTGCCCTACACATAGTAAGCGCTTAACAAATACCAACATTATTATTATTTCCACACCAACTGTGGTGTATTTTGAGTTTTCTTCATCAGTATAGATCTAATAACAGCCCTGCCACACATATGTGAGGAATTTTTCCCCCCTTTTCTGCACTTTCCATTGTATTTAAAAATGATGCCGACATCTGAAAACACATTTCTTGGCCTCAAATTTTTAAATTAGAGAAAGTGTAACAATGAAAGTGTATTAGTGAAGGTTACCTGCATTTCAAATATTACAAAGACATCTTGGAAAAATAAGCTGTTGAAAGAAAAAGAGAAATATATTAAAAGAAAAAAAAATGGAACAAATTAGAAACCTTATTGTAATTGTTGATAAAACACTTGCTAATGTAAATTGTGTTATATTTCAGATCCCAAATATCAATATGTGTGCTTTTTCTTATAGAAATAGTTTCTAAATACTTCTTCCAAATTAATACTTTTCCAAGGGACACATTAATAAATATCTAAAAACATTTTTTTTCTAGATTGCATGTATTCACAGCTTTGGCACTCAGATGAGGAATTTCTTAGATTTAAACCATAATAAATAGCAAATTCAAGCAAAATAATACAGAGCCAACAATAACTGCCATTTATTTGACATTAGATTAAATCAAGATCTTTGTTCTCTTCAGACAGCATAGGGAACTGTGCTGACATCTGTATGAATGGTGATTCAAATTTCAAACCTAAACAACAACAACAAAAAAAACCCTATCTAGAGCTGAATGAAAGTTAACAAACAGTCTGAATTTCAACATAGGTCAGTGTCAGTCATGCCCATTTCAATTTTAGAAGGGACTACAATAATAATAATTAACATTATTATGGTATTTGTTAAGTGCATCTATGTATCAAGCACTTTTCTAAGCATTTGGGCAGATACAAGTTAATCAGGTCAGATGCAGTTCCTGTCCTCCATGGGCCTCACAGTCAAAGTAGGAAGGAGAACAGGTAATTATTGAATACTCATTTTATAGTCGAGGAAACTGAGGCACAGAGATATTAAGTGACTTCCCCAAAGTCACAGAGCAGGCAACTGGCAGAGCTGGGTTTAGAACCCAGGTCCTTTGATCCCCAGGCCTTTGGTCTTTCTACTAGGCCAATGTTGCTCCTCAAAAATCATTGGGAGAGCTTTTTTTTATTTAAACAAGCAATACATAAACAAAGTGAGCAACTTTGATGCCCCTTCGATTTTTACATCCATGTTGGGTCAGATGATGGGACCAAATCAAAATCCTGACTGACGATTTTCAACAAAAAAGTGATTCAAAGAAAAGTATGTAACCGCCATCCTCATGGTTACCGTTGAACTCTCATTCCACTTCAATATCTAACACCTCTAACTTTATAACCGATTCGGGATTTCTCGACCATGAATTTATCCAAATTTTGGCAATGGGATACTCTACTCTAGTGGCTACTCTAAAGGTCGTATTCAAACTTGCCCTGTTAAATTATGCAGAGGATTATCATGTTATTGTGAAAAAGCATTTCTTCAGGATTGCCTGCCTGCAAGTACAGAATTAAGTGCTGGGCCATGTTAGCTTATAGTCCTGACCCTTGAGTAACTGATGGTCACAGGAAAGTGGCCTTTCTTTTGGCTCCCCTATTTAAACTTTGAGGACTGTCCAATTCAGAATCTCTAATGGCACATCAAGGCTTTTATTTCTCTCGGTATTGAAATTTTAATTGAATTGATTCATGGGCATGATTGCTTATGTCTTTAAAGTATTTTATTCTCTTTCCTCCTAGTGCAGTAATAAATTAGGAGTACATCTTATCCTCCAGGGGAGAATGACCTCAACTAAGATGACAGTTAATATATTAGATGAGATCATTTGTTGAATTGCATGCTGGTGATAAAAAAAAGAGTTTAGCTACTTCTAGAGTACCTGATCATGTAGATTTCTATTATATGTATTTATAAAGTTACCCCGGTCTTTTAAAGGGGCAGACAGGATTGGACATCCATTCCCTTGTACTTTCTACCTACCTCTTTCAGGCGTTATTTTTTAAATTTACACTACTGCGTAATTACTTATTCTGACTTTTTATGCAGTCATTGCACTTCACGGAGATGAATACAAAACCAACCTGGGATTTTTTGATATATTTTCTCATGGAAGTAATCCCCTTTGGTTTCAAAATGTCAGGTCACTTTCAAGATCATTTTGCCAACTTTGGGCTGAAGGAGCTTCAGCAGCAAAATGAAAAAATAATTCTGAGAAAGGGGCTTTTAATGCTTAGTCCAGTGCTCTGTACATAATAAGTGCTCAACAAATACCACTGACTGATTGACTAATTGATGTTTCACTCCTAATTGCCTCACACCAGAATAGCTGCTCTAAACCATTTGAAATTTTTCAGGTTTTCTCAGTCCTCGTTGGTGGTCCTTTCCTCTTTAATCTCCTCATCTCCTCCTCCACCATTCCCACATTTTAGCACACTGTATAGCAACTGATTAGTATGTTGGTTTAGCCATTCATTCCCCTAAGTGCTTCCCCTCCCCACTCCCACCGGCAGTGAGGCTGTAATTAAATGGCTATTGTGGCAGCTGTCGGTAAACTGGCTTCATATCAACACCTCATTTTTTCGGATACTCTTTCGTTATTTGGTATTAAGTCCCGCCTATAGCTAATCATGATGCAGTGCTAAAGAAGTTAGATATAAAATTTGCGATAGCAGAATTTTTCTCAGATATTCAGAACCTGGAAATCATGGAAGGTATGGAAGCCTGCTTCTTTCAGAAAATTTTATTTCCAATCACTTTCAAATTAGATTCTTTCATTTGATCCCTATTGAAATGAATTACAAAGAAAAATAATATATAAACAAACAATATGTGTGTGTGTGCATTTGCAGGTGTGTAGACTGGTGTCAAATAAGGAACACATTTAAATTATTAAGTGTCATAGGGGTAGTATAACATTGCTACCTCAGAGAGAAATGTTTAGTTCAAATATAAAAATTTGAATTATAGTTTCTGACTCAGCTCACATAAGGAAAAGAATGAGCCAAATTATCACTCAGTTTTCTTGGGACTCTTGAAAAAGAGAGAGAGAAATTTGTCATCTATTAAACATTAACTTCTCAATTCCTTGCTTAAAAAGCACATTTCATAACTGGATCTTCATTATCTGCCTTTCAGTATCAATAACTGTAGTGATTTGAGTCTTGTTGAGAAGATTCTCATAGACTGATGTCTGAGTCTTGTGAGCTGACAGATAATCTGAATTGACAGATATGGCACAAATGGCATTATGGCATTTTTATTTGCTGTCATTAAAAATAATAATAATAATGTTGGTATTTGTTAAGCGCTTACTATGTGCAGAGCACTGTTCTAAGCGCTGGGGTAGACATAGGGGAATCAGGTTGTCCCACGTGGGGCTCACAGTCTTAATCCCCATTTTGCAGATGAGGTAACTGAGGCACAGAGAAGTTAAGTGACTTGCCCACAGTCACACAGCTGACAAGTGGCAGACCTGGGATTCGAACTCACGACTTCTGACTCCAAAGCCCGTGCTCTTTCCAAAAAATAAGTGACTGCGTTTTCACCCCATATTTCACACTGGTCCGTTTGCTATGGTGGTCTCCAAACAGAACACTGTTTCATCACATTGTTTAGGAGGGTGTTTACTGTACCTTTAAATCATTTATTCTTCCTTTTATGCTTGTGTGTTCTATTTGTCTGTCTCAATTCACCTTGCAACAGCTGCGTGGGCACCCTATTTTTTCTTCTTCTCACATATCCTCTGTGGGCACTAACAGCTCCATGGTGGGGAGCGGGCAACATTAAGTTTTATGTCAGCAGTGAAAGTCTGTAATTGTGTGCGGGGCTCTTGTTCCTCTTCTTCCAAGCCTATCTCGGGAGAACTGACATCAGTATACACTGACACAGATTGATACAGAACATTTATGGTTTAGCCATCCCTCCGGCAACTCTGCCACTTGGCTGGTGACGGGATACTTGACATACTGTTTCCTAAGCAGTTCTTCCACTTTCCACTTTGGAAAAAATGATAGCACCTCAAAATTCAATGTAGAATATCGAGGGCAGTGATTCTACTCACTTCAGGTCATGACAAAGAGGCTATCATAGTGAGGTAACTTCAAACATCAATGACACTCACTGTTGACCCTATTCATAAAACTTGGCAAGCCTGAGTCTATTAGGAGGGGACCTCCTAAAAAGGGAGAAATGAATAGATGTAGTTGTTGGTTTCTTTTGGGGCCAAGAGAATAGAAAAGGGTGGACCGGTGAAGCATAAAGATAGATTTTACTGCCACATAACGCCTCAGCCTAGAAAGATTGTTAAAGCTTTGCTTTAACCGAACCCAGCCAATGCCAGATTACAACCTATTGTTTTCAGATGAGGGAGTTCAGTGACAGCTCTTAGCAAATGGGAAAGAATGTGGGCGGAAGGTGAAACTGGCCAAGATGGATCTAGTGTGATGGATTTAGTGTAGTGTTTCTCAGTTGGACTTGGAACTCTCCAGGGAGGGTGGCTATTGTGGAGTCAGGAGGAGGTCAAGTAGTCTGGAAATAGTTGTTGGCTTACGGCAGCATGTCTCCTTTACACAATCTTCTTCCTCAAACCTGAAACTGTTGATATCTTTTCCTACCATTACCTTTGTGCCCTCATCTCCTCTTCCATCTTCTAAGTTCATCATTTCATGATTAAGGGAGGAGATCAACAGCATGATCACCTTACCCTATTTCCTTCTTTTTTGATAAATGGATGAAACACACGGAAGAGAGGGTATGCATTAAACAAGTTGGAAAACCACTGCCCTCTTTAATCACCTCAATATGCTCTCAATAAATACTATAGGTTAACTGAGTGATTGATTGACTTCCTCCTATTAGCCTCAAATTTCTGCCTTTGATGCAAACCACAGAGTTGTACAGAAGGAAGCATATTTTTCAGCTGGGAAGTAAGGAGGCAACAAAATTCTCTGAAAAACCGCAGACTCCTTCATATTATTTATTTATTGTGAGCATGCTTAAGATGGGTAATATAGAAGAGTGATGGCTACGTGTGTTGGGGAAAAAAATGTGAATTTTCCCTGGAATCAGTCCCTTCAAAATCATTCCTTATGAATGCATTAGCTAACATCATTAGAAGCAAAATGGTCTAGTGGAAAATCACAGGAGTGCTAGTCAGAAGAACTGCGTTCTATTACCATCTCTGAAAAGCCTTCTGTTGCCTCCTGTTAAGTCTAATGGTAATATGGAGATGAAATGTCTGTTCTTTCTCCCTCTTAGCACAGGTACAGTGTCTGATCTGATTTTCTACTCCAGCACCTAGCACAGTGCTTGGCACAAAGCAAGCACTTAACAATTATTATTATTGGTCTAGGCAAATAAAATGAGCCAAGTCATGGATCTCCAATCCCAACTCTAATCCTTCCAGAAATCCTGACATACCTGACAGGAAACAGGAGGAGCTGATAGCCAATCAATCAGTCAATTTATGGTATTGAACTCTTATTGTGTGCAGTAAATTTAGGAAATCATAATGCCATACAAAATGAGTTGGCAGACACCTTCCCTGCCCCTAAAATGCTCCTAGTCTAGAGGGGGTTTTACAAAGTATGGAAGAGGAGACAGCATTTCCACGGTAAACCAGCCTTGTTTCCAAGAGCCCACCTAATATATTTCAATATTCTGCTGTCCCTGTCCCACATGAGGCTCACAGTCTTAAACCCCATTTTACAGATGAAGTAGCTGAGGCCCAGAGAAGTTAAGCGACTTGCCCAAGGTCACCCAGTAGACAAGGGGTGGTGCTGGGACTAGAACCCAGGTCCTGCTGACTCCCAGGCCTGTTGTCTATCCACTAGGCCATGCTGCTTTTTGGGGCAGGCCTGCCCTGCTTGGAGAAAATCTTAAAATAATTCCTGGCTCCACCGGGCTGAATCACCACCCAGAGAGAACCAACCCAGAAGCAGAACCCTGCGGATTATGCTAAATTCCTGGAATCTCTGGATTAGCTCTAGAGTCTGAGGGCTCCTGGAGTTTAAACCACATAAAACTTTCTCTGGCTTAAACGAGCCTAAAATCCTATTTCCCCCCTAAGCTGTAAAAATAGGGATTGTAGGTTTTTGACAAGACAATATGGAAACTTGCAGTGATCTCCCCAGTTCAGAAAAGGCTGTTCGGGTGCACTCTGAGGGTTAATGTAATACTGTAAACTTGTGGAATATTTTCTATCTCGATGGCTTTTTTTTTTTCCAGTTGAAGTGGCTAAGAACCTTTTTACTTGTTTTAGTGTTACTTTCACAGGATTCTTCAGAAGAAGTATAACGAAAAATGCTGTGTACAAGTGCAAAAATGGAGGGAACTGTGAGATGGACATGTACATGAGGAGAAAGTGTCAAGAGTGTCGGTTCCGGAAATGCAAACAGATGGGGATGTTGGCCGAATGTATGTATACAGGTATTTTTCACCAAGGAATCAAATTGCAATGAAAGTCACTGAAAAAGCCAATTCCTTCCAGGAAAGCAAGAACACCTAGGTGCATGTGAGGTATTGCAAAGGACAGGAGTTCTTTTGGGGCATAAAGCCGAAATTTACTCATGGTCTGACTTTCCTTTAAAGGAGTAGTTTACTCCTCTGCTGTAATTTGGACTGAAAGGTTGTGTGGATTTTGGAAGTGTGTAATGACAGGACTCATAGTTGTTATGTAATTAAAAGTGAAGATTTCAATCAACCCGAACAAAGTCAAAGCTGTTAGACTGGAAGAAGTTATGATAGCTGCAAACTTGAAGCCCTGTCTGATTTAATTAACAAAAACAAAGACTCATTCTGGAAAAGGAAAATGTAGATAGGAAGTTTTAATATAAAGGGCTCTGTAAAATATGAAAGTCTTCTGGACTGTCTAAATGGAACTTTTAATTCATTTATCTTGTTGAGAACTCAACACATTTTTAGTGTAGTTTTGATGCTTGCATAGGTTTGCACAGGAAATTAATCTACTCCTAGTTTTTAATATAATTTTATCCTTTCATCAGATAGAGATGCTGAATTAACTGTTGGCTTTGTGAGAAACAATAATCTCTATCAATATTTGGAATGCATACAAGTATAATATAATTAATGTTTCATTTAGTAAATTTAACAGAGCCCAGAGATTCTGAGATATGCCATCTTCTTGCATGGTATGTAAATATACCAACAAATTCCACCCAGCAGATGATAACATTCCCAGAGTTCAATGTGGAGTGAAATAAAAGCCTTGGAAGAAAGTGATCTCAGTTTTATTGTCCAAAAATTCAAGGGAAGCAAGGATAGGCTCGGTGATTTTATAAGAATGAATGAGCACAAGGAAAAGCAATAGGACAGTGTAAATAATACCATCTCAGGACATATGAAACTTTTAGAGAGACTGATCATTTTCTTATCTTGTATATATGAGACAAAAGACAACAATAGGTGCTATTTGAATCTGATCTTGCAGTGGAAACACTGACTTGGTTACTGGGGATCTTATACTGCTCATAATTTAAACATAAATGTGTTCTAAAAGGAGCAGTGAAGGACCTTTACAAGCTACCAAATGCATTTCAGGATGTAATGTTCATTATATAAATCTGAACTGGTTCAACAGTAGACCAAAATCATTTATGTGCAGTAAGATACAGAGGCAAGAATTAGTCTGAAATTAGTTCTGGAAACAAAGAAAAGTGTTACTGAAGAATGAAAAGGAGGAAGAGTTGAATAAATTGCGATGGCTTCACTCTATTTCTGAACTACTTAAATATAAAGTTACAGAAGGACATAAAATATTTACTAGATTTCACTTGTAGATGATGACATTAGAAAGTTGTTGCTTTTGTTCTCAATAATAGACAGCACAGAAAGCAACAGGATTTTTTCCAGAGGAAGAAATTATGGAGTGAGGTGAAAATAAACAGCATTTTAGTATTGTTTTATGTAGCTTGGAACACTGACTTTAGTATTATCCTCTTGTAATATCTAAGATTTCTATGCAAAATAATGTCCTATGTTCATATTTACTTTTATACCTTTTCAATAAACTCAATATTTTAAATATTTCTTGAAAATTGAATGCTTATGACACATTGCTCATAGTGATTTGTTTTTAACAGATTTCTTTTTCTGCAATTTGCTATATTTTCATCATCACCAGGAGAACAGTTTATGTTCAGCATTATTTTATGAGCTGATGGAGTATAGCAGGATTTTGGTGGATGTGGGAAAAGGATTGTAGAAAAATGTACTTACAAGTATGATTAGCTGATTCCGTTCGTGCTGCTGCAAAAAAATCCCAATTATAAGAATGAAACACTTGAATTTAAAAGTTAATCTTGAGGATTTGTTAGCCAGATGGAGAAAGGATGACTCAAAGCAAAACCAGTCATTATTAATTAACCCAAATAACCTGCCCCACTTTAAAATAATTATTGCTTTAAAGCATGAACACTCATGACTGCAAACATCAAAGCTTTGCTTGGGTTTATTTGACATTTCCCTACTTCTTGGATTCAGAACTGTGTGGCTCTTTGCTCTTTAACTTTCATGTTGAGGAATGGGAGCCTTTTAGTGACCGTCTTCAGTTTTTATCTTGCTTGGTACCTTGTTTTCAGTTTTTTAAGCTTCATCTTCTCAAGCTACAGCAATCCTTCATAGAAATACCCAACCTTAACCCAGAGAGAAACAAACATATAAAATAAACCCCTCAAAATTGACCACACCTCCTCACTTTTTTCTACCACTGTTGTCCCTCTGCATGGAGCTCATTGGTATTCATAATGAAATTAACATTCACCTGGGCTGCATCCATGGACCTACTTTGGACTTGCTGTTGGAGATTTTAGAAAGATAAAAGATGTCCGTGGACTAGAAGTCTCTGTGACTTCTTCTCATCCCACATCTTCAACCTTTTTATATTCCTGCATATTATCAAAAGATTGAAAAGATCAAGTTAGGTTTTCCATTTTTCAGTTTAAGAAGACATCTTTATGAATATGAGGAAAACATAGGCCACACCATATACATTTAAAGTTGAAAGGAACTTTTGAGTGATTGGTTCCATTTTCCTTTTTTTAATAGTATTTGCTAAGCACTCACTATTTGCCAGGTGCTGTACTAAGCGTTAGGGTAGATACAGGCAAAACAGATTGGACACAGTCCCTGTCCCACATGGGGGTCACAGTCTTAATCTCCATTTTACAGGTGAGGTAACTGAGGCACAGAGAAGTTAAGTGACTTGCCCAAGATCACACAGCAGACAAATGGTGGAGCCAGAATTAGAACCCAAGTCCTTCTGCTCCCAGTCCCGTGCTCAATCCATGAGGCCGCACTGCTTCTCAATTCTCAAATTTTCCTTATTTGCACTGGAGGTGCAATACATGTGTATAGCGACATTTGTTTATTTAATTGGGCCCTTCAAAGGCTTAATAGGGGATTCTGCCGTAGATTATTAATCTTCTGTCACTGTTAAATCCTGTAAATACATCTTTTTAATATTTCAGGTTTATTAACAGAAATACAATGCAAGTCTAAACGCCTGAGAAAAAATGTGAAACAGCCCTCTGATCAGTCAGCCAATGAAGATAGTGAGGGGTCTGACCTGAAACAAGTGACATCTACAACTAAGTCATTCAGGGTAATCAAATTAAATTATGACTTTATGGGTGGGTGTGAATATGAATTATTTCTTGATATGGTTTGATTAATAATAATGATAATGATAATAATAATAGTATTTGTTAAGCACTTACTATGTGCCAGGCATTGAACTAAGTGCTGGGGTAGATACAAGCTAATCAGATTGGACACAGCCAATGTCCCACATGGGGCTCACGGTCTTAATCCTCATTTTACTGCTGAGGTAAGTGAGGCACGGAGAAGTTGTGACTTGCCCAAGGGCACACAGTAGACCAGTGGCGGAACGGGATTAGAATTCACATCCTCTGACTCCCAAGATCCCCTGGTTTTGCCACCGGACCGTGCTGCTTCTTGTAACCTTAATATTAACCCTACCTAATTATTAACCCTACCAAATAATGTTCCTGGTGTTCCCTGTCCACCCATTAATTCATTCAATAGTATTTATTGACCGCTTACTATGTGCAGAGCACTGTACTAAGCGCTTGGAATGGACAATTTGGCAACAGATAGAGACCATCCCTGCCAAATGACGGGCTTACAGTCTAATTGGGGGAGACAGACGGACAAAAACAAAACAACATCATCACGATAAAGAGAAGCAAGGGGATGGACACCTCATTAACAAAATTAAGAGGGTAATAAAAATACAGACAAATGAGCACAGTGGGAAGGGAGAGAGGGAGGAGAAGAGGGAAAGGGGACTTAGCTGAGGGGGGGAAGGGAGGGGGAGCAGAGGGAAAAGGGGAAGCTCAGTCTGGGAAGGCCTCTTGGAGGAGGTAAGCTCTCAGTAGGGCTTTGAAGAGGGGAAGAGAGTGAGTTTAGAAGCAGTCTGTTGAGGACCATGAACTAGAGCCCATGAACTAGCCGTGGGCCCTGGGAACTGTCCCTTCCCAATGATGGCGGGAAGCCCAGAGAGGCATGCAATAGCAGTTGGCAGTGCTATCATCTCCAGCTCTTGGCCAGGGACCCCAAGACCCCTTTCTGAAATAGCCTCCTGAAATCCTGACACTTGGTGCCAAGCCAAGGAGAGAAGCAGGGGAGAAATTGAAACTGAACACTTATCAACCACTGTTCTATTCATTCATTCAATAGTATTTATTGAGCGCTTACTATGTGCAGAGCACTGTACTAAGCGCTTGGAATGAACAACTTGGCAACAGATAGAGACAGTCCCTGCCGTTTGACAGGCTTACAGTCTAATCGGGGAGACGGACAGACAAGAAATTCTATTTGGAAAGCTTTCCCCCAAGAAGCCCTACCAATTCTAGATTCATTTTCAATTCATCCATCTGGTAAGGGAAATTCAGTGGTTTCAGGTGATATTTAAAGTCCTCTCTAGAAGAGATTCTGCAGTGAAAATTCTCTCTATGTAAACATTATGGGGTGAGGCTTTTAGATTTGAACTGTACCTATCTGGTAGATTTCCTATACTCTTGATGGTACTTCAATTGAATAGAAATGGGAAAAATAATGAAAGGTGTGGTTTCAGGTAAATAATGTTGTCTCTTGAATTTTCAGGTCATTATTATTGTTATTATTATTATTGTTGTATTTGTTAAGCTCTAACTGTGTGTCAAGTACTGTTCTAAAGTATTGGGTTAGATACCAGATAGGTTGGACACAATCCTTGTCTCTTATGGGGTTCACAGTCTTAGTGGAGAGGGAGAGAGCATGTATTGAATCCCCATTTTACAGTTGAAGAAATAGAGGCTCCTAGAAGTTAAGTGACTTGCCCAAGGTCACACGATATAATGAATTTATTTAGAAATGCTTCCTTCACTAATAATGACAATCAGATTGAATCTGCATGCGCAAAGTGAAGTGGAAAGTCGAAGCATTTATTCCTTTAGAATTTCTACTGTAGTTTCACTACCTACTAACTCTTGTTCAGAATAAATTATTCCTCTATTTTTACTTGATAACTACAAAAACTGAACCTTCTGGTTATAATTTTTTTCTGGCCAGTATAGGAGAAAATAGAACTTACCCCAGATCAACAGAATCTTTTGCTTTATATCATGGATTCATACAGCAAACAGAGGATGCCTCAGGAAATAGCCAACAAAATTGTAAGTATGGTGCTTCAAAATATGTAAGTTACCAGCCTTCACTAGCTTCCACAAATTGGATGTGGCTAGGAATATTCCAATATAATAGATTTCAACTGGGAATCAAAATTAAATAAGAAATCAGAGCCACATTTATCCATTATGCAGTAAAATGTCAAATGCCTACTACCGTCAAGCTTTATGGACATACCTAATTGAAATTTTGGAGTATAGGTTTGGGACATCAGTTCATGCTCTCTTTTTTCATTTTTTCTCATTTTTTCATTTTCTCTTTCTACTGCCCGCCCCGCATGCTCCGCTCCTCTGCCGCCCACCTCCTCACCGTCCCCGGTTCTCGCCTATCCCGCCGTCGACCCCTGGGCCACGTCCTCCCGCAGTCCTGAAACACCCTAACTCCTCACCTCCGCCAAACTCATTCTCTTCCCCTCTTCAAAACCCTACTTACAGCTCACCTCCTCCAAGAGGCCTTCCCAGACTAAGCTCCTCTTCTCCCTCTACTCCCTCTACCACCTCCCTTCACCTCTCCGCAGCTAAACCCTCTTTTCCCCCATCTCCCTCTACTCCTCCCCCTCTCCCTTCCCATCCCCTCAGCACTGTACTCGTCTGCTCAACTGTATATATTTTCATTACCCTATTTATTTTGTTAATGAGCTGTACATCGCCTTGATTCTATTTATTTGCTATTGTTTTAATGAGATGTTCATCCCCTTGATTCTATTTATTACTATTGTTCTTGTCTGTCCGTCTCCCCCGATTAGACTGTAAGCCCGTCAAAGGGCAGGGACTGTCTCTGTTACCGATTTGTACATTCCAAGCGCTTAGTACAGTGCTCTGCACATAGTAAGCACTCAATAAATACTATTGAATGAATGAATGCATTTTTTAATGGTATTTGTTAAAAGAAGTGCTTATTATATACTGCACTATACTAAGCACTGGGGTAGATACAGTCTAATCAGGTTGGACACAGTCCATGTCCCATGTGAGGCTCACAGTCTTAATCCCCATTTTACAGATGATGCACAGAGAAATTAAGTGATTTACCCAAGGTCACACAACAGATAAGTCAATGAGCTAGATTAGACCTAAGTCGTCTGATTTACAGGCTCCTGTTCTCTCCACCAGGCAACCCTGCTCTGCTTCCCATGGTTTTCCTCATGGTTTTGCTTTGGCACATATTTTCCACATCTATTCGGTAATTGTTTTCTTCATTTTAAAAATTTAGCTAAAGGAAGAATTTAGTGCCGAAGACAATTTTCTCATCTTAACAGAAATGGCTACCAGTCACGTCCAGATTCTTGTGGAATTCACAAAAAAATTGCCAGGTATGCTCCTCACGTGATTATCAACCTATATTATTTGTAAGAACGACCTTGTAATAGTGAGTGTTATTTTTCTGGAGAAGTGGGAAATGATTTTAGATTGTCTATGAGAAGCCAAGGTGCCTGAGAGTCTGATCTCATGTTTGAAAACAAAAAGAACACCTATTCAGGTTTAACTATAAATTCTTATTCTTCTTATTATTAATAGTGAAAATAATAATAATAATGGTATTTGTTAAGCGTTTACTATGTGTCAAACACTGTTTTAAGCATTGAAGTGGATACAAGGTAATCAGGTTGGACACTGTCCCTGTCCAATGTGGACAGGGCCCCACATAGAACTCACAGCTTTAATCCCCATTTTATAGATTAGGTACCTGAGGCACAGGGAAGTTAAGTGACTTGCCCAAGGTCACACAACAGACAAGGGGCAGGTCCGGGATTAGAACTCAGGTCCTCTGTCTCCCAGGCCCCTGCTTTTCATTAGACCACGTTGATTCATGCATTCTTGAGGCATACTTGGGGTTCGGGAGGCTTTACATTTTCTAAATTTCAGCAGTTGTTAGTGCTTTTGTGGTTTTATAATGCATTTGCATGTGTTGAGGGCAGTATTTCAAGCTAGTAAGCAACTTTCTAACATGGAATCTGTGTTAGAAATATTGCAGTAATCCACCTCTCATTTTTCCCTTATGGTATTTTATTAAAGCCAGTTTTGATGGACATAGACTTGCATGAAATTCATAAAATTTGGAGAGAAAGTATTCACACATCACGGAAACGTTCACATGCACTCATTTCTTTATTAACTCTGAAGGAGGAATTTAATTTGTTATATGCTAATCGAGTTGAAGACACTATCTCCTTCTCCAAAACAAGATAACCCAATATGAAAACTGGGGTTAGGGGTGATGAGAGGGCTGGGGAAAGGGAGAACTGGAAGGATATTAACCAGTTAGTTTATGGAAGAGAACCGAGAAGAAACTCCATGTCACATGTTCTGTCTTGAATCAAGAAATGATTGATTATACGATTATACTGAGCGATACTGAGGAAACTGCCGTTGCACTGATTGCATAATTTGGTCCACTGGCCAAAAATATTTCAGGTCCTTGAATGAATATAGTCAGGATGGTTAGTTGTTGATGATAGTGTTGCTGTTGTTCTCCTGATACTTTGGAGGAATATTAATTATTTGATGTGGTTGGCTCCAGGATTTCAAACTCTAGACCATGAAGATCAAATTGCTTTGTTGAAGGGTTCTGCAGTAGAAGCAATGTTTCTCCGTTCTGCTGAGATTTTCAACAAGAAACTTCCTGCTGGACACGTCGACCTCTTGGAAGAAAGGATTCGCAAAAGTGGTAAGGATTTCAGTTAATGGTAGAAGGACCTGAGCTGCTCAGCGCCAACACTTCTCCCACAGTCCCTCTGGAAATAGCAAATGGAGGCAAAATTTTGAAGGGGAAAACTCTGGAGGGAAAAAGAAAAAGACAAATCCCAAAATAAAATGAAACTTTAACCCAAAAAATAAAATATCAGACATTACGTAGAACACTTGGATTGAGAAGGTGAATAGGCAGCATGGAAAAAATGAGCAACACATCTACTAAATCAGGGGAGTCAGAAAGATTTAGACTTTTCTTAGGACAAGACCATGAGTACGAAATGTACAAATCAGCGCAGTCAACCGACACTATATAAGTGTCTAAAAATCAGACCCTCTGATTTCATATATAGTTTCTGTGACAGCTCAAAAATGTGAGAAGTCATATTTCCCACAACTGTTTAGTCATCTGTTTGTTCTCATTTATTAATATTTTTGGGTTTTGTTCCTCTGGTTAGAATTTTAAAATGCTTCTGCTCAAAAAAAAAAAAAAGCCCGCTATCTGGTGGCAATGGTCTTTCAGGAGAATTGTAATTCATATGCTAATGTAGTACACATTTTTATTATACATTTATTTCCAGAATCATGTCATATCTCAAAGCAGTTTTTCTCTGTGCCTTCAGAACCTTTTCCACAATACATTTCTTTCTACTTCCTCAAATTTCCTATCCTTTCATAAGTTTGCCATTATTAAAACCCAATTATAGATACAAAGATACTGTCTTCTGAGCTTCACTGAATGAAGATTGCACTATTTATGCATGTTAATTGATGCTCAGACCTAGATGCCAAACTGCAAATGGGTTGGACTGTTTCCACACAATTCTAATGTGTTCGTAATTTCATTTATAACTTCTTATTGTATTTCTAAATATAGCTGACAAACTCTTTTTACTGGCAATTTACCAGTACCTTTATAACTTTATGTCTAAAAAGGTAAATTAAAATGAAAAATATATCATTTGCTAATTCAGCTTCAAAAATATTTTTACCTGAAATACTGAAAGTTGAGCCACTGTGTACATTTTGGTTAAATTATCTGGATAGTATGAAAGTGTAGAACTGGTCTATCTAATTCTCAAATGAGTTCTTATTCTTTATTGCTATGATTATCAAGGCTTTAATGACAGTATTTAAATTTTAAATGATATCAAGGACCCACTTTTATGGCCACAGATTTGAAATATTAGACCAAGATTTCTAGATGTTTTTGGCTAAATCATTATATTGTTCCAAGTTTTAAAATATAAATAGACCCTTAAAGTTTTTATTTGTTTGGGCATACTCCAATCTACACAACCAAAGTAAATGCTTTAAAGTAAAATAACATTTTAATTTAGTTGTATTCAGAGATAGCTATTCTGTTAGGAATATATATGTATGTGTGTGCATACATAGGCATATTTATGTTAAATGTGGCCCTTGATAGGCTAAACATAGTAAAGTGAGGTTAGAAATCTTAATGCAATTGGTAGATTATGTTCATGTCATTATGCATATGTAATTAATATCATTATAGGCATCAAATTCTGAGCTTGGTGGAAAAAGGCAGTTTTTTACACATGACAGTGGAAGTTAATTAACTTTATGGGAGGAAATAGTAAGCAAACTCACTAATAAAGTAATGCTTAATCATCCAAGGGTGATGTTGGTTTCATTTCTATGTTTCTAAAATATCTTAATTCTTCAGACCTTTTTCACAGTTAACTCTTAAAATAAAACTGAAGGCTTCTTCATTCTTACAAGTCTGGAAATTAATTTTATAGTAGCTAAAAAATTATAATTCAACAAATAGTATCATTTTATTGAATGAAAGACATCAACGACCTTTTATAAGACATAAGCCAAGAATATAATTTCATCTTCGTTTTACTTATCAACTTGTCAAGACTAATTTTTATATCTGGTGGATATCATTTTGCTCTGATGTAATACATAATTGTTAAATATTTTCAATTAGGAGGTTTATTCTGGGCAAACACAGCCAGTATTTTTGTTCTGGTTATTGTCAAAATGGAGTTTTTATTATCATTATTGGTCAGACAACTGAAATGACAATAATGATCTTTGGTTTTTAGTAAACACATCTGGGTTTTTTTGATCTTTTCATTGTTGTTACATTATAATATAGCTCCCTCTTGTGGCAAAATGCTTGTAATCGTACAGTAGCATAATCAAAAGTGAAGCTATTCTCCTGCAAAGGACAGAAAAAAGATATAAAATAGAAAAAAACTTGTCATGACTATGTTATTTTTGCACTTTTAATGTTAGAAAAGATTTTGGATTGATTTCATTTAGGACCATTTTCAATTTATAACCCTTCTTGTGTTCTTTAATGCATAATTTTACATCATCACATTTTTGAATCTAAATGTCTATTAGTACCGATTAAAGAATTTAATTTTTCTTGAAAAAATTTACGCACCGAGCTGACCATGAATTAGCTTCTGTAGAATCAATTAGGACATTAAGGAAAGGGATTATTTAATTACACAGATCAGGAAGAGTACCTTAAAAATGTTAGGATTAGAGTTTATCAATGCCGGGTTCAAGTGCTTTGAAATCACATATTTAGTTTTTTGTGCCGATGTTGCTATAGGCTTTCAAAGCTTTGCAGTCTTTGCTATGTTATGCGATTAGACAAATTGTTTTCTCTCCCATAGGTATATCCGATGAATACATTACTCCTATGTTTAGTTTTTATAAGAGTATTGGAGAGTTGAAAATGACCCAAGAAGAATATGCTTTGCTCACAGCAATTGTAATCTTATCTCCAGGTACTCTCTAAATGAAACCTCATCGCTTAATCATCTTGGGGGAAATAGAATAAAAAATAAGGAAATGTTTATGATTGGCCTTTCGGATGCTCAGCATTTCATTGAAAATCATTCAAACATCATTAAGTTGAATTTATGTTTAAAATCAGGGAGCAAAAACTTAATTTAAAGCAGAGAACCACTGGCCATGATCCCTTATCTCGAAGTTGCTAATGAGCCTGAATCTAAAGGTCTTGCTTACCTCTTGCTTGACTCCACAACTCCCAAATACTGCTCATCGAGCTCACACACTAAGTTGGGGAACTGTCAAAGGGTAGCGGTTCCATGCTGACAGCAGAATTTTCCATCGATTGATTGAGTGAGCGCTTATTCTGCTTAGAGCTCTGTACTGAGTGCTTTGGAAAATACAGTAGAGTTAGAAAGCGAGATCCCTGCCCACGGAGAGCTTGTGACCTTGTGATCCACCCCTGTGCCTCATCTTTCAGTCCTACCTTAGACTCAATCCCCCAACTACTCTATAAGCCACTGGGGGTGTTCTCTTGTGAGACCCTCCATGATCCGTCTACTGCTTCTACCCTACAAAGGGCCAAGGAAGAAAAAGGGGCAGAGGGAAGCAGGCATGAGAGGAGGGAGGAGAAAGGAAAGGGAGGGGGGCCCTGGGTTTAATATTTGCCAGAATGGATGCTTATTTTTTCTCTCACTTATTTTAAATCACACAATAGATCGTCAGTACCTAAAAGATAGGGAATCTGTAGAAAGGCTTCAGGAACCACTGCTTGAAGTTCTACAGAAGTTGTGCAAGATTCACCAGCCTGGAAATCCTCAACATTTTGCCTGCCTCCTGGGTCGTCTCACTGAGTTAAGGACATTTAACCATCATCATGCAGAGATGCTGATGTCATGGAGAGTGAATGATCATAAATTTACTCCACTACTCTGTGAAATCTGGGACGTTCAGTGATCAGTTATTTTTTGGGGGGGGTATAATGCATTTATTTTCTTTGCAAAATGAATTGGCTGTATATCTTTAATTTTTTGCATTCGTATTGAATTTTATGCCTCATTCTTGTTAATATGTATATACTAATTATTCAAACCTTGGCAACTGTAAATACAGGAATGGCGTAGTTGTAGAATATTTCTTCATTATTCCTTACGGAGATAAAGAGAATCATTCACTATGACTGGTCTACCCTGTTTATTTCCTGAGTAATTAAATTGATTGCCATTGCAACTCTTTCCTGAAATAGGGAAAAGCTAGTTTCATTATATTTTTCTTCACCTTTTCTTTATTGCATATTTTTATTAAAGAATTCTAAACCGGTGCACTGTAAGAAATCACAATAATGACATTATGTGCTCTTATCTTGTAACTATAAACCTAGCAATGTATAACATATACGCCCATGCTCCTTCACATGATAAAAAGTGTCTTTTGGAGTTCAGGAATAGTCTTCCCTCAGCAGAGAGAAAGATGGCCTTTTCATTAATGAGGTTTGCCCAGAAAACCTATTGAATATTAAATTAGTAGTTGTTTCACCACTAATAATTTGTTTTTTTCTATACCCCTATGTGTAGGAAATACTAAAAATTAATCCAATCAATCATTCATATTTATTGAGTGCTTACCATGTGGTGCAGAGTACTGTACAAAGTGCTTGGGAGAGTACACTATAACAGAGTTGATCCAGAAAATATTTCTTCTAAACAATCATTTTCTGACACTAGTGCTCCATAGTTAGACACCGATTGCGGAATTCTTGCACAGACAATGAGCCGGAAAGGTTGTGGGGAGGGGGCATGCCACTTTTCCTGCTTCTTCTCTCAATCTTTCTGTCCATTTAAAAGTATCAACCAGTTTTCACTGTATTGTAATAATAGCAATAATTGTGGTATTTGTTAAGCGCTTATTATGTGCCGAACCCTGGGATAGGTACAAGATAATCAAGTCAGACTCAGTCCCTGACTCACATCAGGCTCAGTGACTAAGTAGAAGGGAGAACAGATACTACATCTCCATTTTACAAATGAGGAAACTGAGGAACAGAGAAGTTTAGTGGCAAGTGGCGGAACTGGGATTAGAATCCAGGTCGTCTGACTCCTAGGCCTGTGTTCTTTCTACTAGGCCATGCTGGGTAATGGATAACAGATTGTTGTCTCCCAAATGCTTAATACAGTGCTCTGCACACAAGAAGCGCTTAATAAATAAGCTCCTTATGGTCAGGAAATGTGCCTGCTATTTACATTGTATTGTACGCTCCCAAATGCTTAGTACAGTGCCCTGCAGATAGTAAGAGCTCAATAAATATGATTGACTGATTGATTGATAAATACAATTGGTTGATTTCCTGCAAATATTTTGGATAGTTGTTCTGTCTCTTTGCAATTGGAAATCAGGACAATCCTCTTAGAAACACTGTGTTTTTTCTCTCCAGCATTCCTCAGTAGACAGAAACATGACCTTGATCTCACTCAATCCAAAATTAGCCAAAAAAGATTTTTCTAGCAAAGGAGAACTTTTTGAAAATGTTTAAAGCTATTGCAGCCACCACTGAAGTCCAATACAAGGATAAGGAAAGCACGTGGGGAGAATAACCCGTAAGGGTCAGCTAGCATGGAGGTCAGCTTGGAAGGAGAAGCAGCGTGGCCTACTGGGTAGAGCATGGGCCCGGGAGTCAGAAGGAACCGGGTTCTAATCCCAACTCTGCCACTTGTCTCTGCTGTGTGACCTTGGGCAAGTTACTTAACGTCTCTATGACTTCATTACCTCATCTGTAAAATGGGGATTAAGACTATGAGCCCCATGTGGGGCATGGGTTCTGACCAGTCTGATTAGCTTGTATCTACCCCACTGCTTAGCACAGTGCCTAGCACATAGTAAGTGATTAACAGAGGCCATTAATAAAAAAAGTTTGGTTGTTTAACCATCACAGTAACGGTGGGCTTTCATTCATTCATTCATTCAATAGTATTTATTGAGCGCTTACTATGTGCAGAGCACTTTACTAAGCGCTTGGAATGTACAGTTCGGCAACAGATAGAGACAATCCCTGCCCTTTGACGGGCTTTTGCACACTTGGATCATGACCTTGAAATGGTTTCCCCATCCAGAGTTTGAATCCACTTTCCTGCAACACATCAGAATAATAATAATAATGATAACTGTGGTATTTGTTAAGTGCTTACTATGTACCGGGCACCGTACTAGGTATGGGGTTGGGTACAAGCAAATCGGGTTGGATGCAGTCGCTGTCTCACTGGGGGCTCACAGTCTCAATCCCCTTATTACAGATGAGGTAATGAGGCACAGAGAAGTGAAGTGACTTACCCAAGGTCACACAGCAGACAAGTGGCAGAGCTGAGATTAACACCCACGACCTGCTGACTCCCAGGCCCGTGCTCTATCCATTTTGCCGTGCTGCTTCCCCATAGGAAGCATTTCAATATTTAATGTGGTCAGTCACTCTCAGGTACGTGGGAATCCTAATCCAGGTGCTGGCTACTTCATTCCTGGGATTCTGAATCCTTCTTGCTACCAGTTTTTCTTCCAAAGCCTCCGGAACCCAGGAGCTCAAATCATATTCCCAAATAGCCACTTTGATCATGAAGACTTCTGTTTGGGACAAATTAAGAGGCTGACATCTGGATCTTTTATAAAGGCTCATGCTATTTGGTAGCTTAGCCAACTAACAAGAAGGAACTTGACACCCATACTTTTATCACCATTTGGAACCGAAGAGCAGAAAAGTGTGAGGCTGAGCTTGATGTTATGCCTCAAGATTAAATCCTTAGGTTTCCCTAACCTTGGTTTTCGGGTTCTTCTGATTGACAGGGGCTGCCTGAGAGTGTTGGAGGAGCTAGGCTCTATCCCCTCACTCCATCTACAGCCCTCTTGGAACCTGAGTTCTGCCCTCCAGTTGCCCAGGACAGCGACAGAATCAGGGGAGTGGAAAGCCTGAAATGAATGGCCATGACAATCAGATAATGTCAAGGGCCCAAGGATTCATTCATTCATTCATTCATTCATTCATTCGTATTTATTGAGCGCTTACTGTGTGCAGAGCAGTGTACTAAGCAGTTGGAATGTACAATTCAGCAACAGAGACAATCCTTGCCCAACAGCGGGCTCACAGTCTAAAAGGGGGAGACAGCAAAACAAAATAAGTTGCCAGGGAAGGATGGATCTGAAGGTGAAGCTAGCGGTA
Source organism: Ornithorhynchus anatinus (assembly GCF_004115215.2). Lineage (NCBI taxonomy): Eukaryota > Metazoa > Chordata > Mammalia > Monotremata > Ornithorhynchidae > Ornithorhynchus > Ornithorhynchus anatinus. The sequence goes on from NC_041741.1 coordinate 37,694,521, forward strand.
TGTGGCTCCATTTCACTGATCTTCGCGAAACTCATTAACATCGAGCTGAAGCTCAGTTTTTGTCGGCCCAGTATCGATTTCACTGTGCTATTGTTTTTAAAAAAAATTCACTAGTCCCAGCCAGGAGGGCTTACATAATTCCTTTAGGGAGAGTTCTTCAGGAGCTGAAGCACCTCATTGTTTTCTGGATCAGATACAAGCTTTTGACTGGTGGTTTCCAAGCCCTTGGCCTGCTGGCCTCTCTCTACCTGCTTTTCTGACTTTCCTTATCTTGTTCAATTACCCAATCTGGTCTCTGCCAAGTTGCTCAACCTTCTTTTAGCTCCTCCTGTCCTCTTTCTCCAAGTTTTGCCTATTTTGCTCCTTTCCCCCCCACCTGTTTCTGTACCCCTTGCCTCTTTCCTTCCCAAATTCAAATTACAGTTTAAGGTCTGGCTACTCCAGGAAGCTTTACTCAAAGAACCCCAGTTTTCCAGCCCTTTGGCCAACGTGACTGTCACCTCCAGTTCAACTCAGCGGAAAGGGCTCTATGTAAATATGCATTTGAATCTAGACCAGATACAAACAGAGGGAAGTCAAAGCAAACGGGGAAGGATCCTGGATCCCAAAAGCAAAGCAGAAAAACCAGCACCTGCACCAACAGATGAAAGTGTAGCATAACCGGAATGCAGCTGTGGGAAAGTCTCAGTGACAATTGATGCTTAACAGCAGCAACCCTCTAAACACTGACCCAAAGGGACAGTTTCTAAGTTTCTCAGAGTTTAAATAGGTTACAGAGAATGAAGTAGTGACTTTTTACCAGGGAACTGTCATTCTGCGACTGTCCACTTATTAAAAAAATAAATCCATGGTATTCATTAGGTGCTTACTGTGTGGCAGGCATTGTTTTAAGTGCTGGGGTGGACACAAGCTAATCAGGTTGCACGCAGTCCATGACCCACGTGGGGCTCACAGTCTTAATAGACTGTGAGTCGTCTATTAAGTCTTAGTAGAAGCAGCGTGGTTTAGTGGAAAGAACACAGGCTTGGGACTCAGAGGTCGAGAGGTCTAATTCCGTTTCTGCCGCTTGTCAGCTGTGTGACTTTGGGCAAGTCACTTATAATAATGTTGGTATTTGTTTCCTATCTTATCTTCTCTGGGCCTCAGTTCCCTCATCTGTAAAATGGAGATGAAGCCTGTGAGCCCTATATGGGATACCCTGATTACCTTATATCTACCCCAGAGCTTAGAATAGTGCTTTGCACATAGTAAGAGCTTCATCTTCATTATTATTATTATTATTAATCCCCATTTCACAGAATAAGTAGCTGAGGTACAAAGAAGTCAAGTAACTTGCCCAAGGCCTCACAGCAGACAAGTGGAGGAGCTGGGACCCAGGTCCTTCTGACTCCCAGGCCCATGCTAGGCCATCCATTAGGCCATGCTGCTTCTTTGTCCCCAACCAGCCCCCTCCCTGGGAAGCTGGGGCCCTCAGCTTGACTTTGCTCATCTGTGGGGTCCAGTGTCCTACAAATAGCCAGTCAACAAATGGCAACAGTTCCCTGAAAAAGTGAGGAATTTTAACAGAGCGAAAGGTAAATCAAACAGAGCCACACACAGATTCAATCCCAAATAGGAGACACACAAAAAAACGGAGATAAAAAGAAACGGATATAAAGAGAGAGGCAGAAACCTAAAATGATAGACAGGAATATTACAATAGCTGAAAAGATCTACTCATTTCAGAAAGTTACCGAGGTACACAAAAAAATATACCAATAGAGAGTGGAAGAAAGATAGGAAAAGAAAATTAAATCCTAAAGAAAATGGGAAGGTAGGGAGAGATTAAGAGCCAGAGGTACAAAAAGTCAGAGACCAGGAGAAAATAGAGTCAAATGCAAATGTAGGTAGGGAAAGAGTAGAGGCAAATGTCTACCAACTGTATTATAGTGTACTTTTCCAAGCACTTAGCAAGGTGCTCTGCACAATGTAAGCACTCAGTAAGTGGAGTTGTCTGCTGTATCTCCACCACTTGTCTTTTATGTGACCTTGGGCAAGTCACTTAACTTCTCTGTGCCTCAGTTACCTCACCAGGAAAATGAGGATTAAGACTGTGAGCCCCATGTGGGACATGGACTGTGTCCAATCTGATGAGCTTGTATCTACCCCAGCACTTAGTTCAGTGCCTGGCACATAGTAAGCGCTTAACAAATACCGTAAAAAATATGAGTAGCTGCGCCTGTTTGGGTGACCGGAGTAAGCCTTGGGTGCTAGCAACCCATTCTGACACCCCCTGGGGCTATCCCTTCTCATTTTCTCCCCTTCTCTCTCCTTCTCTCGGCCCTATCTCATTTCTCTGCAAATTCTGATTTCTATCCTCCTCTTCCTTGCTCAAATCCTCCCCTGTTATTGGTTGTGTTTCTGCTTCTGTCATCAACTAAGTGACTGACATCCTATGCCAATAAGCTTTTCCGTGGAGGGATCCTAAAGAATGGGTTGTTTCTCCGTTCTGGGCCTTTCTCCCTTAACCATCGACACATGGTCTCACTCCTCGTTCATCCAGCCTCTGCTTCTGTTACGGGGCCCGGGGCTTTAGCATTAAATTGACATGAGGCGGAGTTCCCCATTCAGCCTGACCCTAGGTATAAATCCATTAATGTTAACTTGGTGCCTAAGGTTAAATGCGCCTCCTAAAGATTCATAGAGAACCCCCAATTTTCTACAGAAAGATTCCATTCCCAAAATAACCCTCTTGGAGAACTTAGTATTTTAATTGTTAAAAGTTGCCACAGTGTCAAGCCCAAGAGGAAGCACTTGAAAGAATGAATAGTTCCAAAAGCTATCGATCAATCAATTGTATTTATTGAGCGCTTACTGTGTGTAGAGCACTGTACTAAGCACTTAGGAGGGTACAATATAACAGAATTGGTAGATATGTTCCCTGCCCATAAGGAGCTCACAGTCTAGAGGGGGAGACAGACATTAATAAGTAAATAAATTACAAATATGTGCATAAGTGCTGTGGGGCTGAGGGAAGGGTGAATAAAGGGCGTGTATCACGTGCAAGGGAGCTGTATAAGAGAATGGGAGAAGAGGAAATGAGGGCTTAGTCAGGGAAGGCCTCTTGGAGATATGTTTTTGTGATGTGGTAGTCTTTGGGATATGACGGCCAGAGACAGGATGTGGGCGAGAAGTCGGTGGTGAGATAGACGAGATTGAGGCATGGTGAGTAGGTTGGCATTAGAGGAATGAAGTGTGCGGGCTGAGTTGTAGTATGAGAACTGTGAAGTAAGGTAGGAGGGGCATGGTGGTTGAGTGTTTTAAAGCCAGTGGTCAGGAGTTTCTGTTTGATGTAGAGGTTCATTCATTCATTCAATAGTATTTATTGAGCGCTTACTATGTGCAGAGCACTGTACTAAGAGCTTGGGATGAACAAGTCGGCAACAGATAGAGACAGTCCCTGCCGTTTGACGGGCTTACGGTCTAATCGGGGGAAACGGACAGACGAGAACAGTGGCAATAAACAGCGTCAAGGGGAAGAACATCTCGTAAAAACCGATGGCAACTAAATAGAATCAAGGCGATGTACAATTCATTAACAAAATAAATAGGGTAACGAAAATATATACAGTCGAGCGGACGAGTACGGTGCTGTGGGGATGGGAAGGGAGAGGTGGAGGAGCAGAGGGAAAAGGGGAAAATGAGGCTTTAGCTGCGGAGAGGTAAAGGGGGGATGGCAGAGGGAGTAGAGGGGGAAGAGGAGCTCAGTCTGGGAATGCCTCTAGGAGGAGGTGATTTTTAAGTAAGGTTTTGAAGAGGGAAAGAGAATCAGTTTGGCGGAGGTGAGGAGGGAGGGCGTTCCGGGACCGCGGGAGGACGTGACCCAGGGGTCGACGGCGGGATAGGCGAGACCGAGGGACGGCGAGGAGGTGGGCGGCAGAGGAGCGGAGCGTGCGGGGTGGGCGGTAGAAAGAGAGAAGGGAGGAGAGGTAAGAAGGGGCAAGGTGATGGAGAGCCTCGAAGCCTAGAGTGAGGAGTTTTTGTTTGGAGCGGAGGTCGATAGGCAACCACTGGAGTTGTTTAAGAAGGGGAGTGACAAGATGGGCAACCACTGGAGGTTCTCCAGGAGTGTGAAAACATGGACTGAATGATTTTGTAGAAGATCGGGGCAGCAGAGCGAAGTATGGACTCCGGTGGGGAGAGCCAGGAGGCAGGGAGGTCAGGAAGGAGGCTGATGCAGTAATCAAGGTGGGATAGGGTTGATAAAAGCTTGGATTAATGTAGTAATAATTTGGAAGGAGAGGAAACCTGTTTTAGCGATGTCGTAAAGGTTGAACAGATAGGATTTGGTGAAAAGGTGAACCGGAAAGGCGCTGTCTTGATATCAGCTAGGAGCAAATTAGCTGACTGAGTAGACAGGGCTACTAACGTCCTATTAATAGCCTAAGCTGTAATTAAAAAGCCTACACAGAAAGAGAAACAGTTGCTATAACCCTTTCATATCTTGATCTTTAACACAGTAATTAGGAATGAATGTCAGGGAGATAAGATAATTGTATAAACAGAGAAAAACAAGAACAGTTTGAAAGACCTAATAAAATGGAGAGGGTGGAAAAAAAACCATATGGAAAGTACATTATAAATACAAAGTTAACAAGTCACAATGCTTTAAAATCGTTTTGTTCTCAGTTTGGCTCTTCTGGAGATCTTTTCCTGTAGCAGGAAGGAGAAGTTGTTTCTACCAGTGAGTCATAGGTCTAGTGTTGTTCGGCCCTAAATTAATGATTCAATAGAGGGTTATCTAGTTGGGAAAGGAAAGGATCATCCTTTCCCCATACTGAAAAAAAAGTTTAGGCGTGTTGACTTTCTTTAAATATTTAACAACTGTCCCTCTAGACTGTAACCTCGTTGTGGGCAGGAAACACGTCTACCAACTCTTATATTGTACTCTCCCACAGTGCTCTGCACACAGTAAGTGCTCAATAAATATGATTGATTGATTTCCCAACAATAAGTACTCAGTGGTCTTTTTTATTTGTTAAGGACACTGGACGCTGGTCTCCACCCAAATTTGGAGAAAACGAGTGCTATCTCTTAGCCGCAAGGAAATAACAATAATAATAATAATTATTATGGTATGTGTTAAGTGCTCACTACATGCTAAGCACGGTTCTAAACGCTGGGGTGATACAAGGTAATCGAGCTGTCCCACGTGGTGCTCACAGTCTTAACCTGAGAAGCAGCGTGGCTTGGGAGTCAGAGGACATGGGTTCTAATCCCGGACCTGCCACTTGTCTGCTGTGTGACCTCGGGCAAGTCACTTCACTTCTCTGTGCCTCAGTGATCTCATCTGTAAAATGAGGATTAAGAGTTTGAGCCCCACATGGGACAACCTGATTAGTCTGTGTTCACCCCAGCGATTAGAACAGTGCTTGGCACATAGTAAGCGCTTAACCGATACCACAATTATTATTATTAATAATAACCTCCATTTTACAGAGGAGGTAACTGAGGCCCAGAGAAGTGAACTGACTCGCCCAAGGTCACACTGCAGACAAGCAAATGAACGCACTCAAAAGATGGTGTCAGCTGTGTGACTTTGGGCAAGTCACTTCACTTCTCTGGGCCTCAGTTACCTCCTCTGTAAAATGGGGATGAAGACTGTGAGCCCCACGTGGGACAACCTGATCACTATGTTTGCCCCCAGCGCTTAGAACAGTGCTTTGCACATAGTAAACGCTTAACAAATGCCAACATTATTATTATTATTATTATTTTTGTCATGTGAAGGCATACTCGTACCTTCCCATTTTCCTCTTGAGGAAGTGTGAGGAGCCGGCGAGAAGGTTACCTAAAATGAGGTTAATCCGGAGCTTCCCTTTTCGTCGTTAACAGAGGGTGCGGCCCTCCCGGGCGCTTACTCTGTGCAAAGCACTGTGCCAAGTGCTTGGGAGAGTACAACACATCAAAACACATTCTCTGCCCACAACAAGCTCACGGTCATTACCGAGATAGACATTAATATAAATAGCCAGATCAATCAATAAATAGATAAATAAATTGCAACTATATACAGCTGCATATGTTAAAAGCAACGCCTGATTTCCCTAGAGAAGCAGCGTGGCTTAGTGGAAAGAACACGGGCTTGGGAGTCAGAGGACGTGGGTTCTAATTCCGACTCCACCCTAGTCGGCTGTGTGACCTTGGGCAAGTCACTTCACTTCTCCGAGCCTCAAAATAATCATTTTCATTAAGAATGTCTGTCTCCCCCTCTAGACTCGTTGTGGATGGGGAACGTGTCCGTTTATTGTTACATTGTACTCTCCCAAGCATTTAGTACAGTGCTCGGCACACAGTGAGCCTCGATGAGAGTGTGAGCCCCTTGATGGGTAGGGATGGTGTCTATAATAATAAGAATAATAATGTTGGTATTCGTTAAGCATTTATTATGTGCCGAGCACTGTTCTAAGCGCTGGGGGAGATACAAGGTAATGAGGTTGTCCCACATGAGGCTCACAGTCTTCACCCCCCTTTTACAGATGAGGTAACTGAGCCACCGAGAAGTTGTGACTTGCCCAAAGTCACCCAGCTGACAGGTGGCGGGTCCGGGATTAGAACCCATGACCTCTGACTCCTAAACCCGGGCTCTTTTCACTGAGACATGCTGCTTCTTTTCTGTTACTGAGTTGTCCTCTCCCAAGCGCTTTGTCCAGTGCTCTGCACACAGTCAGCGCTCAGTAAATACGATTGAATGGATGGATGAATGAATGAGTGATAGACTGTGAGCCCATCATGGGGCAGGGATTGCTCTTTCTGTTGCCGAATGGAACATTCCAAGCGCCTAGTACAGTGCTCTGCACATAGTAAGCGCTCAATAAATACTATTGAATGAATGAGTGATTGATTGAGTGAATGAATGAAAGTGATCGAATGTGTGAATGAATGAATGAAAATGATCGAATGTGTGAATGAATGAATGAAAACGATCGAATGTATGAATGAATGAGTGATTGAATGAGTGAGTGACTGAATGAGTGAATGAATGAATGAAAGTGATCGAATGTGTGGTGAATGAATGAAAGTGATTGAATGAGTGAATAAATGAGTGAATGAGTGAATAAGTGATTGAATGAGTGAACAAGTGAGTGATTGAACGAATGAGTGATTGAATGAATGAAAGTGATCGAATGTGTGAATGAATGAATGAAAACGATCGAATGTATGAATGAATGAGTGATTGAATGAGTGAGTGATTGAATGAGTTTATGAATGAATGAAAGTGATCGAATGTGTGAGTGAATGAATGAAAGTGATTGAATGAGTGAATAAATGAGTGAATGAGTGATTGAATGAGTGAATAAGTGATTGAATGAGTGAACAAGTGAGTGATTGAACGAATGAGTGATTGAATGAATGAAAGTGATCGAATGTGTGAATGAATGAATGAAAATGATCAAATGTGTGAATGAATGAGTGATTGAATGAGTGAGTGATTGAACGAATGAGTGATTGAATGAGTGAATGAATGAATGAAAGTGATCGAGTGTGCGAATGAATGAATGAAAGTGAACGAATGTGTGAATGAACGAATGAATGAGTGATTGAATGAGGGAGTGATTGAACGAATGAGCGATTGAATGAATGAATGAAAGTGATCGAATGTGTGAATGAATGAGTGATTGAATGAGTGAGTGATTGAACGAATGAGTGATCGAATGTGTGAATGAATGAATGAATGAATGAATGAATGAAAGTGAGCGAATGTGTGAATGACTGAATGAGTGAGCGATTGAACGAATGAGCGATCGAATCAGTGAGTGAATGAATGAAAGTAATCGAATGAGTGAATGAATGAAAGCGAACGAATGTGTGAATGACTGAATGAGTGATTGAATGAGTGAGCGATTGAACGAATGAGCGGTCGCATGCGTGAATGAATAAATGAAAGGGATCGACTGCGTGAATGACTGAATGAGTGATTGAATGAATGAGGGAATGAGTGAAAGCAATCGAATGAGTGATTGAACGATGAGCGATTGAACGAATGAGCGATCGCATGAGTGAATGAATGAATGAAAGCGATCGAATGAGTGATTGAATGACCCCCTTCCCGTCCCCTCAGCACTGGACTCGTCCGCTCAACTGTATCTATTTTCTTTACCCTATTTATTTTGTTAACGAAATGTACATCGCCTCGATTCTATTTAGTTGCCATTGTTTTTACGAGATGTTCTTCCCCTCGACTCGATTTATTGCCATCGTTCTCGTCTGTCCGTCTCCCCCGATCAGACCGTAAGCCCGTCAAACGGCAGACACTGTCTCTATCTGTTGCCCACTTGTTCATTCCCCGCGCTTAGTCCAGTGCTCGGCACATAGTAAGCGCTCAATAAATACTAGTGAATGAATGAGTGAATGAATGAATGAATGAGTGAGCGCAGCGGGGGCAGCGGGAGGGAGGGGGAAGAAGCCCCGCCCCCTCCGGCGCCGTCCCGGCTTCCGATTGGTCCTTTCGAAAGGGGGGGGGGCGGAGGCGGTTGGCGGCGGGGCGGCGGCCGCGGCCGGAGGGAGTGGAGTCCGGCCGGAGCGGGAGGCGGCCCGGCGGAGTGTCCGGCCTCGGTGAGTCGGGCACCTTTCTCCCCCGGGGGTGGGTCTCCCTGTCCGTCTGTCCGCCTGCCTCGCCTCCCCTCCGCCCTGCCTCCCGAAGCCGCCTCCGGCTTGTCCCCGGCTCCCCCGGCCGGGCTGAGCGAGGCCGCGGCGCGCGGGCCCGGGGCGGGCGGCCATTGGCTCCCTCCGGCGGCGCGGGGCTCCTGATTGGCTCCCGCTGGCTCGGAGCCCCGCTTTCGCCCCGCCCCCTCGTGGCCCCTCGGCAGGTGCTGCTCGGGCTCCGCCCTCGCTGCCCCCCCCCCCCATCATAATAATCATGTTGGTACTTGTTAAGCGCCCACTCTGTGCCGAGAACTGTTCTAAGCGCTGGGGGGGGGGATACAGGGTCATGAGGTGGTCCAACAAGAGGCTCCCAGTCATCATCCCCATTTGACAGAGGAGGTCACTGAGGCCCGGAGAAGCAAAGTAATACAGGATACAGCGCCCACTCTGTACCGAGAACTGTTCTAAGCGCTGGGGGGGGATACAGGGTCATGAGGTGGTCCAACAAGAGGCTCCCAGTCATCATCCCCATTTGACAGAGGAGGTCACTGAGGCCCGGAGAAGCGAAGTAATAATAATATTGGTATTCATTCATTCAATAGTATTTATTGAGCGCTTACTAGGTGCAGAGCACTGTTCTAAGCGCTGGGGGCGGGAATACAGGGTCATGAGGTGGTCCCACGGGAGGCTCCCAGTCATCATCCCCATTTGACAGAGGAGGTCACTGAGGCCCAGAGAAGCACAGTAATAATAATAATGTTGGTATTCATTCATTCAATAGTATTTATTGAGCACTTACTAGGTGCAGAGCACTGTTCTAAGCGCGGGGGGTGATACGGGGTCATGAGGTGATCCCATGGGAGGCTCCCAGTCATCATCCCCATTTGACAGAGGAGGTCACTGAGGCCCGGAGAAGCAAAGTAATAATAATAATGTTGGTATTTGTTAAGCGCTTACTAGGTGCAGAGCACTGTTCTAAGCGCTGGGGTGGGATACAGGGTCATGAGGTGGTCCAACAAGAGGCTCCCAGTCATCATCCCCATTTGACAGAGGAGGTCACTGAGGCCCGGAGAAGCAAAGTAATAATAATAATGTTGGTATTTGTTAAGCGCTTACTAGGTGCAGGGCACTGTTCTAAGCGCTGGGGGCGGGAATACAGGGTCATGAGGTGGTCCCATGGGAGGCTCCCAGTCATCATCCCCATTTGACAGAGGAGGTCACTGAGGCCCAGAGAAGCAAAGTAATAATAATAATAATGTTGGTCTTTGTTAAGCGCTTACTAGGTGCAGAGCACTGTTCTAAGCGCTGGGGTGGGATACAGGGTCATGAGGTGGTCCAACAAGAGGCTCCCAGTCATCATCCCCATTTGACAGAGGAGGTCACTGCGGCCCAGAGAGGCGAAGTGATAATAATAATGTTGGTATTCATTCATTCAATAGTATTTATTGAGCGCTTACTAGGTGCAGAGCACTGTACTAAGCGCTTGAAATGTACAGATCGGTAACAGAAACGGTCCCTGCCCTTGGACGGGCTTACTGTCTAATCGGGGGAGACGGAGGGACCAGAACAATAGCAATAAATAGAATCAAGGGGATGAACATCTCATTAAAACACCGAGCACTGTTCTAAGGTCTGGGGGGGATACAGGGTCATGAGGTTGTCCCACAGGAGGCTCACAGTCTTCATCCCCATTTGACAGAGGAGCTCACTGAGGCTCAGAGAAGTGAAGTGACACCCACAGTCACACAGCTGACAAGGGGCGGAGCCGGGATTCAAACCCATGACCTCTGACTCCCAAGCCTGGGCTCTTTCCACTGAGCCACGCTGCAATCGTATTCATGGAGCCCTTACTATGTGCAGAGCACTGTACTCATTCATTCAATCGTATTCATGGAGCCCTTACTATGTGCAGCGCACTGTACTCATTCATTCATTCATTCAGTCGTATTCATCAAGCCCTTACTATGTGCAGAGCGCTGTACTCATTCATTCACTCAGTCGTATTCATCGAGCACTTACTATGTGCAGAGCATTGTACTGATTCATTCAATCATATTTAGCGAGCCCTTACTATGTGCAGAGCACTGTGCTCAGTCATTCATTCAATCGTGTTTATCGAGCCAGTACTATGTGCAGAGCACTGTGCAAAGTGCTTGGAATGGACAATTCGGTAACAGATAGAGACCATCCCTGCCCAGTGACAGTCTAAACTGGGGAGGCAGCAAAGCAAAAGAGAACAAAACAAAAACAAGACATCATCGAGATAAATAGAATCGAGGGGATGGACACCTCATTAACAAAATAAATAGGGTAATTAATATATACAAATGAGCACAGTGCTGAGGGGAAGGGGGAGGAGCAGAGGGAAAGGGGGTTCAGTCTGGGCAGGCCTCCTGGAGGAGGTGAGCTCTCAGGAGGGCTTTGAAGAGGGGAAGAGAGTGAGTTTGGCGGAAGTGAGGAGGGAGGACATTCCAGGACAGCGGGAGGACGTGGGCCAGGGCCCGACGGCGGGACAGGTGTGAACGGGGGACGGTGAGGAGGTGAGCGGCAGAGGAGCGGAGTGTACGGGGTGGGCAGTAGAAAGAGAGAAGGCTAAGCACTTGGAATGGACAATTCGGCAACAGATAGAGACAATCCCTGCCCTTCGTGACTTTGTCTTCCCGGAACGGCTTCCTTTCCCCCCACAAAAAAAGTTTCGTGACATTCTCAATTTCAGCCCGAGTCCGGGAGGAGGAATCCATCAGTGGTATTTATTGAGCACTTACTAGGTGCAGACCATTGTCCTAAGCGCTTGGGAGAGAACTACAGGAGGAAGGAAAGACTCCTCAATACTGTTGACCCTGGAGACTCTCAGCGGCTTGGGGTGGTGACATGGGCAGAGTTGGTCTTTGAAACAACTAATGCAGGCATCGTATCTCAGGGATTGGTCACTTTTTATAATAAATGTGGTATTTGCTAAGTGCTTACTATGTGCTGGGGCAAGTACATGATAATCAAGACCTTCATGGGGCTCACAATCTAAGTAGGAGGGAGAACAGCTATCGAATCCCCATCTTGCAGATGAGGGAACTAAAGCACAGAGAAGTTAAGTGACTTTCCCGAGGTCACACAGCAGGCATATGGTGGGGCGGGGATTAGAAACCAGGTCCTCTGACTCCGAGCTCCGTGCTCTTTTCCTGAGGCCATATCGACTGTATTTTAGCACTTCCTCTCCTGAGCCCTACCCTTTCTCGTTGACTGTTGAAGACCAGCCGCTTATCAGCTTCTCCCTGAAAAGGAGGAGATCACCAATCTTCATTTTCCTTTGGATTTCCCAAGAGGCCAGGCTGTGGTTTAGGAAGGTCACATAGTAATAACCGAAGTATATTAAATACCGATCTACGGGCCATACACTGTTTGAAGAGCAGATTCTCAAGGAGCGCTAACCAGAGTCCGACAACATCCGCTTAGAGTGAAGCAACAGTAGGTAGGAAAGATCAGAAACTGTTCCCCCAGTTTGGGAGAGTACGAAACAACAGAATTAGTAGACATGGTCCCTGCCCACAAGGAGTTTACAATCAGATTGTTCTTCCTTCTGTGCCCTTTGTGGCAACAGATTCTGGGGAGCTGGGTAGGAACATGTCTACCAACTCTGATGTACTCTTCCAAGCATTTAGTAGAGTGCTCTGCACACAGGAACCACTCAGTAAATACCATCGATTGGCTGGAGGAAGTACAGGGGCTGGTTTCTAATCTCATTTCCCAGCACTCTCACCCCTGCCATGATCCCAGCAAAGAACAGCTGAATAGCTGAATAAGAGCAGGTGAGAAGAGATGGCCTGGCCGTTGCCCTCTCAACTCTGATATTCATGGTCACAGTTGTTGTCCCAAAACCTCTCAGGCCACTGGCACCGGGACAGGTGCAGGAAGAAGGTGTGCCTACGACCCATTTTGAGTTACATGTGAAAATTAGCATGATTAGCACCTAAAATTCAAAATTTCCATCCAAACTGCAATCTAAAGGGTTTTGGCACTTCATAAAAAGCATATTACACTGCAACTGTAGAATGGTTGAGATTTCCAAAGGAGTGTTGGTTATCACAGGAACCTATGGAGGTGAACTATAAATAGGTTTAAGAGGGTTTTAGATGGAGAAGTTAGGAATAGTTGATGGTCCCTGAACCTTAGGATAGATGTCAAGCTAGGCCTTCCCCACACGTTTCCTCCAAGCATTCCGTTGCTTCATTTGGCAAAAAAAAACTATGCTGGGTGGACTTCGGTCCTGGCTCAATAATGGCATCTCTTGGGTTCTTCTAAGGGGATGAAACACCAAATAAAATGAATAGATTCACTGAAAACCAGATGTTTAGCATGAACTGTAAATATTTGAGATTAAAAATTCAGGTTAGAAATAACTTAGGTTTGTCCAGGGAAGATTGGATGTTATTCCCAAGGGGGTGGGGGGAGTGGGAAAAGATGGGGAAGGGAAGCCATGGGCCATGAGCTGATGCTCCCTGGGGCTTCCCCATCACTGCCCGTTCTGTGCCAGTTAGGGGCTGTGCTGCCACAGTCTAGGCAGCAGAAACCGGAGTACTGTCATTCTGGTTGGCAGAGCTTGGCTCGGGAGCTTCCGTTTCCCTGAGAAGGGAGGTGAGGTGACCGAGCTGACATGGCCAAGATGGTTGAGTCTATGGCAGATGGTGGTGGTAAGTATCACCAGCCCACACTCCCTCCTGCCTTGTGTTTTTCCCCCCTTTTTCTTTTCTCCCTCTTTCCCAAGTCTCCCAATTAATCGATCAATGGTATTTATTGAGTGCCTACTGTGTGCAGGGCACTGTACTAAATGATTAAGAGAGTTCCAAAGCAACAGGTGGTAGACCCGTTCCCTGCCCGTAAGGAGCTTACGGTCTAGATCTTCCTTACTTCTGTGCTTCCATCCTCCTTCCGCTTTCCTCTCCTCTTTCCCTCCCTTTAAAGTTGCAGTGCCTGTAGTGAGACCTGGACCTGCCACAGACATCGTATCTGGCAAATGGATTAGTTTTGTCAGCCTTCTCTACGTGCCCCACTCGTCGACAGATGGCAATACGATTGTCTCTGTTTCCGAACTGTACTTTCCAAGCGCTTAGTACAATGCTCTGCATACACGAAGCGCTCAATAAATACGATTGAATGAATGAATAAGATCCCCAAAAGTGAGCCCTTAGAATGTAGGCCATCAAACGAGCATCAAAGCTCTGGTCACCTCAACCCAGCTTTGCTAGGTAGTACACGCGAAGAGATACCCAGGGAAGCTGAAATGGGACGACCCAAAGCTAAGGAAGCATTTTTGAGGATTCAGTGAAGCGCAGCTTCAGACTGTACAGCATGGCAGCTATTGGGAAGCAACTTGGACTCTGTGTAATTAAGAAAGGAGTGGCTCTTTTTAACGGAAGCTCCAGTACAACTGAAAACAGCACCAGACGCTGCAATCACTTACACAATGGGGATTCGCCGTACAATATGGTAGGGACTGTTGGTTTCCTTGACAAATCCACACTCATGTTTTAACATGTGTTTACGACATATCGTTAGTGGCGTCATCTTCCTATGAAGGATGTCTGTACATTAGAATAGGGTGTAGGTCCAACATCCCGACCAAATTTCTTTTCAGAGTTTTCAAATTCTGTGACTCCAAAATTCCCCCCCAAAACTTAACAAGTTAGATGTAATATTTTTTCACTTCTCCTGATTATGGTTGGTGGATACAGTATTTCTTTATTTTGGAAATACTTCCTCCACTGAAGTATGTAAAAGGTTTTGGACAAAAAGACCCCAAAATAAATGTACCTTATTAATTTTAAAATATGTTAAATAATTCACTACAAACCATGAAGTCTATTTTATTAAAACTTTTTTTTCAAAAGCTTTCTCAGGTGCTTATTTATGTAGTTCTTCATCTTGGAAATAGTCTCCCCATTAGACCTGACGGGAACATTGCAAACCAATTTCTAGAAGAAAAAACCTACCCGTGAAGTTCAAGTACCAAACTAGTGCATAAAGTCTTCATTTTTTTCACACAGAACAATTTAGTCTAATGTTCTTTAGAAAGAGCAGCTATTAAACATTCTTGTAACACAGTAGCTTCTTTGTGAATATGTCACTTTGTTCATTTTTCTTGCAATTGCTTTGTGAATTGGGCATTCTTTTGTTCCAGCTTGGCAGTTGCAACTCTTAGGAGTTTTGCCTAGTTATGTGGGGCTCCTTATTTTAATGAGACCAACTTCTCTAATGCCATTTTTATGAAATGATCAAGGAAGCCTCTTACTGTGGACCTTTATTTGGAATAAAGGATTATTTATTCTAAACAAAAATGTAACCTATTCTGAGTTAAGTCGTGGGACACAAAACAAGCTTGATAGTGTTACCCTATTCTTTCCCATAGTACAGATAAAGAAAAACAACAGCGAAAGGATTTTCTGCTGGATTTACTTTCATATAAGGAGAATATGATAGAGTAAATTAAATCTTCAGCTCAGGTTTATTAATACTATTAGACTTAAATGAAGAAAAATAGGCTCTTCATAAAGTAAGGTTATTGATGGCGTGGGTTAGTGCAGTTTTAACGCTATATCTCTTACCAGGAAAAATAAGCCTTTTATTGTAAATAATATTTTTTCAGTAATTTAAAATAGCATACATTTTTGTTCTTCTGTGTGATATTTTGTGGGACCCAGTTGACTTGTTAAATTTAATTTAATAGGCATATAATAAAATACCTTGGTGTGTTTTATCCAGAAGTAAATTGGCAAAAATTAATCTGAAGAGTATTAAAAAACATACAGTTTAGAAGTCCACTCCATTTTGTGGCATTCTTGGAAGTTAGAAGTTTTCTATTTGACAGAAAAAAAAATTATACAAAGACCTGAAAACAAGAAAACTATTAATGGACAAAACTTTTGGTGGGTCTTTGGAATTAAGGGAAAAGAAATAAGCTTGTAGGGTGAAGTCCGCTATTTGTTGTGGATTCTGTACTTGGACTCCATACTTTATAACTGGATTCCTGGATAATAATATTAATAATAATTATGGTCTTTGTTAAGTGCTTACTATGTGCCAAGCACTGTGCTAAACTCTGGGGTAGATACAAGGTAATCAGGTTAACCCACGTGGGGTTCACAGCCTTAATCCCCATTTTACCCAGGAGGTGACTGAGGCACAGAGAAGTTAAGTGTCTTGCCCAAGGTCACACGGGAGACAAGTGCAAAGCTGGGACTAGAACCCACGTTCTCTGACTCCCAAGCCCGTGTTCTTGCCACAAGGCCATACTGCTTCTAATTTGGGATTTAGGGCAGCCCAGTTTAATCACCACCTAGACCAATTACTGATAATTATGTTTTTTTGCATTAAGAATTGTTCTCCAGCTTTTTATGGAGATCATAACTTCACGATCACAAAAGTAGAGGCAAATGACTGAAAATGTTTTGCGCTGTCGATAACTTTTTAAATTTTATTTTATAGAGAAAGCTTGTAGTGATGCATTCAGAAAAAACAAGTCTCCATTATATCTCTTGTGATATAATCAGTCAAGCAATCACTCATGTTTATTCAGTGCAGACCACTGTACTTAACTTGGAGGAGTACAATATGATAGAGTTGGTAAACAATTCTTCCCACAGAGAGCTTACAGGAGCTCACAGTCTAGAGGATCCTCCCAATCTCAGCACACAGTAAATTCTCGCTAAATAGAATTGATTGATCGATTTAGTGGGTGAGTGGAATCTCCCATTTTGAACCTCGTGCGAAACATAGACTGTATCCAACCAGATGATCTTCTGTCTACCTTAGGGCTTAATACAGTGCCTGGCACAAAGTAAACACTTAACAAATACCATTAAAAAAAAACCCCAAAAAGGAGCAAAGTATGAGCCTTGGCCCTGAAATGGAGAACTTGCAAAGAGGAATCGATTGTAGAGCTAATGAATTGTCCCATCCCAACCACACTCTCTTTTTCCCACCAATCATGTTTCTGCTGGGTGTCCAGGGTGTAGTGAGCCAGTAGGGAAGTAGGAGTGCCGGATATTTCTAGGTGCATATGCAGTCTTTGCCCACATTAGCTAGCTCCGCTGAGCGCTGGGATTAGAGCTGAGATCTCCTGTTTCCCAGAACAGTGATCTTACAGCATGTGAAGAATCACATGAGGCTCACGAGCTTCAAGCAGTCAGTCTATCACTCCATAGTATTTACTGAGTGCTTCCTCTATGGATAACACTGTACTAAGTGCTTGGGGGGAACACCAGAGATGTATTAGACCCGATCTCTGCCCTCAAGGAGCTTATAATCAAGTGAGGGAGGCAGGCTTGGACACCCCTAGTCTACTGTAGGAGACTCTCACCAGCCCTTTCTAGAGATTTCTAATTTCTCCTTACATCTCCCTTCCAACTCTGGTTTCTCTTCCTAACACCTCTGGTCACCCTGCTCCTCAACTTCAGTAATCTGACAGCTCAGGAAGAGTATATGTAGTTTCCTTTGTATTTTAAGAAGACACCCCGACAGTGAAATGTAGCTATGAGTGTGTTTGGAGTGGAAAATGCCAATGAGGAATAATTCATTCATTCATTCAATCGTATTTTTTGAGCACTGTATTAAGCGCTTGGGAAAGTACAATACAGTAATAAACAGACACATTCCCTGCCCACAATGAGCTTAGGGCCACACTGAGGTCATAAAAAGACTGTCCCTTGTGATGTTATTCTGTTTAATGTTTGCAGCTCCTCTTGTGGTTTTCTCTTTTCATTCATTCATTCAATAGTATTTATTGAGCACTTACTATGTGCAGAGCACTGTACTAAGCGCTTGGAATGTACAAATCGGCAACAGATAGAGACAGTCCCTGCCCATTGACGGGTTTACAGTCTAATCGGGGGAGACAGACAGACAAAAGCAATAGCAATAAATAGAATCAAGGGGATGTACATCTCATTAAAACAATATTGCCTGCTTGTCTCTCGTTCCTTAGAAAACTTGTGCTTGAAAGAACCCATTCCTTACTGGATGATTATATTTTAGGGCTGTGCCCAAACAGAGAGATGACTTTTCTCTTCTCATCCTGGAGGCAATCTCCTATTGCCTGACTCATCTAATAGAGTCTCTGGTCCCTACGCAGCCGTGGCTGCTCGGATTTGGGGAAGGGAGGACCCCGGTAATCATTATTTATGAACACCTACACATAGGTAATTAGAATGAGAGTCTGTGGGTGTAAAGGACTGAACTAGGCACAAACAGTGCTTGGCACATAGTAAGAGCTTAACAAATACCATCATCATTATTATTATTATTATTAAAATTCAAGTGGGAGACACAGTTCCTGCCCTCGAGCTTCCAATCTAATGAAGGCGATTTATAGACACTGACTGTCGACATACATTGCAAGCCATCAGTCGGTGTAAGCACTTGGAAACGTAGGATACACCTAGTAAAAACAAATATAAGCATAAGATGAATGAATTGAATAAATTAATGGAGATATACATGACTATTAAGGATGGCTAATGGGATGACATTAATCAGAATGTTTCCCAGAAGAGGTATGTTATTAAATTGGCTTTGAAGGTGGGGATGGATGTAGTTTGGCAGATTTGATGGGTGGGAGGAGTTCCATGCCGAGGACGGGAACTCATAATAGGCTGAAGACAGGAGACGTGAGAGTCCTGTACAGTTAGGAGGTTAAGGTGGAAAGAGTGAAATATGTAAGCGGGAGTATAGTGGTTTAGAGAGTGGATAGCTTAGGAGACGTCATGCTCTCTCAGGTACTTAGTACAGTGCTCTACAAACAGTAAGCATTCAGTAAATACATCGATGATGATGAGATATTTGGTGGAGAGCCTTGAATCCAGTGGTCCAGTATTGGATGTAGAGTGAATTGGGAAACTACTGTATGTTTTGAGGAGGGGAGTGATGTGATCGGAACAGCATTTGGAAGTTGAAGGGGGCAGCCGAATGTAGGATAGATTGAAGAGTTAAATGTGCACACAGTAAGCTCTCAGGAAGTACAGTTGATGGAATGATCTGTATGTTTATATTTTAAGAGAGTTAAGGTGTAACAATTGATTATATTTTAATTTTTGTTTTATTTTCAGAAAAAGATTGAATTTCAGAACAAACATGCAGAATGCAGTTCAAGTAAGTACTACACTTATTCAAAGTTTTATCTTTGATTAAATAATGTAAATTTAACTCTAAAGGAGTTCATAGTATGTGTTTCATATGTTTGGGTATTGAAAATTGTGTTTTAATCCAGAGAATATTTCACATATTTGTCTGACTGTATTTTCTCAAGCCACCTGTATGGGCCCAAAATTCAAAGATAAAAACTATAAGGTAAAAATTGTGATGCTATTTATAGTTTCCTGGCCAAAGACTAATTATTTTCAGCCAAATAATCTCTGCCATTTAGGGCAATGTGGTGGCAGATTGAATCATTTTTCAAATTATGAAAGCTGGGTTTCAGGTAAGTTGCATTAATGCTCAAAGTCGTTCAGAAATATTCGACTTTTCAAATTAGTCTGAAAGAACTAAAATATTCTTGTGTCTGGGGGATTGCTGAATTACTCTAATCACAATTGGGGGCAAATGTAATTTGACAGAACTCCTAATTCTAAGTAGAAACATACTGGGGCTACCCCCAGAAAATATTTTATTAGCTGATGATGTGGGCCATCCATCATATTCTAGGGAAGTCCTTCATCCTGGTACCTGTAATAGCCAAACGTATGTGAATTCTTTCTTGATAATGGACTATTTTATTTATTTATTTTAATTTTTGGCATCATGGTGATAAACACTGTTGAGAGGTTTGAAAAAGGAAATCTAAAGCTGGGAATTCCTAACCTTCCACCAGACCCCAGGGGTCATGAATTGATTGTCTATGGTTGGAAGCGTTACCGGTGTTAGATACTTGGTCTCTTGCCTATGACCAAAATGCGTCAAAGACTAATCTACCATGTCTAACAAGTCGGCAAATAATCTTCCAGTGATGTTTGCAAAGGGTTTTAAAGCAATTGATGGACTTGTGTTTCTTTTACTAAACAAACTCTTACAAAACTCTAAGCATGTAATTTCACGATAGGATTTTCTCTGTCAGAAGTAGTCATGCACTAGTTGGTTCTTCGAAGAATATAAATAATTATACTGTATTGGCAGTATTACCTTAGGCATTTGGTTTGATTATGTAACATTCCCTATCCACATTGAAAAGACACAAAGTACTCATTAATTTTTATTTAAAGAAAATAATTGATATTTGATCTGCTATGATTAAAGAGTTGACTTGTTGACCCACTTACTTTTCAGATGTATAACTGGTTTAAGTATTGACTAATCTTCATCTTAATCCTGAACATCCTAAATTGCACCAGTAGTTTATTTTAATCTTCTATTGTCAAAATATTTTACTTCTTGACTGCTAATAATGTCTCATCTGTTCCCTGTGAATGTACCTTTCCTCTCTGGTCCTTTTTTTAAGGAGTCTTTTCCTCTACTTTTTCAAAAACCAATAACACATGTACTCAGACCCAGAAATGTTTTCATATACACTGGAAAAATGCTAATACCTGTAGACATACTCCCACTGCTCACCCACACACAATCAAACAGTTATATTGAAGCACTTGTTAAGCACAAGCTAACACACTGCTCTTGCTAAAGCCTGGAGTGAATAAGCAAGGAACTAGACCTCCTCTTTGCACTCCTGCCATATTATGACCTTGAGTGGTTGAAATCCAAGAAATTCTCATCTTCCTCTTCCTTCTCTTCCCTCTCCTCCTCTTCCCCATCTTCTCCCTCCTCCTCTTCTCCCCTCCTCCTCTTCTCCCTCCTCTTCTCCCATCTCCCCTTCCCCCCTCTTCTCCCTCCTCCTCTTCCACCTCCTCCTCTTCCCCCTCCCCTCCTCTTCTTCTCGCTCCTCCTCTTCCACCTCCTCCTCCTTCCCTCCTCTTCCCCCCCCTTCCCCTTCAACCCCTTTTCCCCTTTATCCCCTTCCCCCTTCTCTTCTCCCTCCTCCTCT
Source organism: Ornithorhynchus anatinus (assembly GCF_004115215.2). Taxonomy (NCBI): domain Eukaryota; kingdom Metazoa; phylum Chordata; class Mammalia; order Monotremata; family Ornithorhynchidae; genus Ornithorhynchus; species Ornithorhynchus anatinus. Next base: position 37,715,165 of record NC_041741.1, read on the forward strand.
TCCTCTTCCGTTTCCTGTCTCCTCCAAGTCATCATCTTCTTCAGAATCCTAATCATTTCCATCCGTCCTCATGCGAGTGTTCTTCCTCCCCATGATTATCTTGGTTGGCCTTCTCAATACTTTCAATACTCAATACTTTCTTCAGCTCTGCTGTGGCAGCCATATTTAAATGAGGTATTCCCGGTGCACTCAATTCATAGTTTTATATAATGATCGAAATCTGCTCTTTTTTATTTTTTAACTCAAATTCTTCCTGATAAAACTCAGTGTTTTGTTGTCCTTCTTGGCTGCCACCTCACATTAAGTTGATAAAACTAACGCTTCCTGTGGGACAGGGATTATGTCTGATCTGATTATCTTGCCTCAACCACAGCACTTGTTTGGCACATAGTAAGCATTTAATAATAATGCTATTTATTATGACTCTTAGATCTCTTTTCTGATTCATCGCTGTTAACCTTAGAGCCCATCATTAGAGGGATTTCCATCTACTTTTTGGCTACAATTTAGTCATCTTATTATATTCTTATTAGGTGTGGTTTGGAGAAGATCTGCCTCTAAGTCCACGAAGTCCTCTGACTCCCAGACATGGGCCAGGTTTGGCAGATGTTTATCAGTATGATGAATGGATAGCTGTCCGGCATGAAGCTACCCTGGTGCCTATGCAAGAAGATCTTTCAATCTGGTTAACTGGTTTACTAGGTAAGGCCTGGGAAATTGCTTAGTCAACTCTTGACCTCTCAGCTGTTTTTAAGATCATCCTAGTTCATCAGTTTTTACATTTGAAAAGTATTTATATTCTCTACTTTAAAAGCCTTTTTTGAATAAACACTATTTTGAATCATTCTAAACTTGTAAAATTAGTCAGAAGTGGCATGCCTCGAGGTGGAAATTAAGGTTATGGGCAGCAGTTTTCCCAGGGTAGAGAGCCTCTACTGTGGATTCTTCGTAAATGGAAAGGTTATTTGTTTCAAATAGACTAATTTCCTCTTGGGTTTTTTTGCCCGTTTCTTGATTTTTTTTGTCTTTTTAATGGTATTTGTTAAGCACTTACTATGTGCCAGGCACTATACTAAGCACTTGGGTAGATACAAGCTAATCAGGTTGGGCACAGTCCCTGTCCCAACTGGGGCTCACAGTCCAAGCAGGAGGGAGTAGGATTTAATCCCTGTTTTACAGATGAGGTAATCGAGGCCCAGAGAAGCTAAGTGACCTGCCAGAGGTCACAGAGCAGACAAGTGGCGGAGCCCTGATTAGGACCCAGGTTCTACTGCCTCCCAGGCCCGTGCTCTATTCACTAGGCCACACTGCTTCTCTGGTTATTTCCAAGTCCTGGGAAAGGCAGGTATTTGAAAGAGTGCCCAGAGGCTCCCATCGCTGACATTACAGCAATTCATTGTAATTCTGTCCGGATAACTCAGTTGATGGACAATGGCAATTACCCCAAAGCATAATAATGCAGATTTGGGCTATACCCCCTTCTCTCCTGTCCCCCCTTGGAGGTTATAGCAGGGAAGGAAGTTTCCTGGTTCTGATAAATGAGACTCCTCAGCCCTGGCAACAGAACAGGAGAGGTGAGCCTGGGACCCTCCCACCCCCAGATTATAGGCTTGTTGTGGGCAGGGAACATGTTTGCTAATTCTGATGTATTGTATTCTTTCAAGAGTTTGGCACATAATAAATGCTCAATAAATACCTTTGATTGATTATCAGCACTGCTTCTTTTCTGAACAACAAAAATAGTTTCTGTTTGGTATTGATGGGGTAACTAATCACTGAACCTGGGGTTGGAACGGCATGCAGCTCATTTGATTAGTCTTGCACGTGCATATTCTGCTGGCATTCTCCAGTCATATTTATCCTGAACACCTCCTGCAGGTTCAGAACAGCCCAGTTTCCAGCGTTGCCTATTGACAAATAAGAACATTTTGGAATGCTTTTGCTATTAAAAGACTCATATTTTCAGAAAAAAAGCATAGCAGAGGAATGCTAATTTTTGCTTTTTGTTTTTATTCAGTGGCACATTACTAGTCAACCTGGCAAAACCCGTATTGTTGGTGGGCATCTCCTGTTCAACTCTGCAGATGCAGCATGGCCTAGTGGAAAGAACAGGGGTCCTGGAGTCAGAGGACCTGAGTTCTAATACTGGCCCTGTCACTTGCCTGCTGTGTGACCTTGGAAAATCACTTAACGTCCCTGACCCTCAGTTTTCTCACATGTAAAATGGAGATTCAATACCTATCCTCCCTCCTATTTAGACCGTGAACTGTATGTGGGAGACGGACTGTTTCTGACCTGATTATCTTGTAACTACCCCAGTTTAGAAATTTCTTGGCACACTGTAGGTGCTTAACGGATACTATTATTATTAGAAGAGGAATATTCCAGAAACCAGAGGAAATAAAGTCATGAATTTTTGATGATCACCTGTCAATCTTTGGTATTTATTGAGTGCTTACTGGGTGCAGAGCACTGTACTAAGTGCTTGGGAAAGTCAATTACTACCTTAATATTTTGCTCCCAGGCAATAATAATAATAATATAATAATAAGGTAAAATCCTATAAATTACAAGTTGATAAATTTCAGTGCCTTGCCAGATGGGTGAATTTTCTTTCTAAAATTGTTGAATTTGAAGTCAACTGTTTTAGTTTTACTTGATGAAGTGTGATAGGTTTTTAGAGAAATGTTTTTCAACTGGACTCCAACAGCAACCCATTCCATGTTCCTCTACCTATAACTTTCTTTTTGTTTGAGTTTGTTGCCTTTGGAAGAATATTAATTTTTTTGTCTAATTTCAGGAGTAAAAGTTACAACTGAAAGGTTATTGGAAGAACTTGATAATGGGGTACTACTTTGTCAGTTGATTGAAGTCCTTCAAAAAACTGTTAAAGTATGCTGTAGCTCAAAGGAACTATCAGTGAGTCACCTTTTTGTTTTACAGGGTTCTTTTATACGCGCACAGTGAAGTTTTCATAGCTAATAATTGCCTATTTTAAATGGTTACCTAGGCTGTTCTGAGAAGGTTTCAGATGCTGTTCTGGCAGATTTTGATAGATGAGAAGCAGCACGGCCTAGTGGCAAGAGCACGGGCTTGGGAGTCAGAGAATGTGGGTTCTAATCCCGGTTCTGCCACGTGTCTGCTGTGTAACCTTGGACAAGTCATTTCACTTCTCTGTGCCTCAATTACCTCATCTGTACAATGGGGATTAAGACTGTGAGCCCCATGTGGGACAACCTGATTACCTTGTATCTACCCCAGTGCTTAGAACAGTGCTTGGCACATAGTAAGCGCTTAACAAATACTATAATTGTTATTATTTTCCTCTTCCCAGCCTTTTGGTTTAAACAGTATTTGTTAAGCACTTACTATGTGCCAGGCATCGTACTAAGTGCTAGGGCAGATTCAAGCTACCATATTGATGTGAGGCATTAAACCGAGTCTTTTCTCAATCAAGCAATAGTATTTATTGAGCTCTACTGTATGTAGAACCCTGTAGTTAATTCTTGGGAGAGTTGAAGTACATTAGAACCAATGGACTGATCTCTACCCTTACGGAGTTTATAATCTAGTGGGCGAGACAGACAGTACAGTAATTTGCTGATAGGAGGGAGAAGTGGATAGGTAGGTATTCAAGTCAGGGGTTAAATAGTAGGATATTGTCAACTGCTGTGTACAGAGGTATAATAGGTGAACTTTGAGTATACCAAGTGTGCAGTTAGTGTAGAAGTGCTGAGGTGGTAGCTCTTGGGGGAATATAACTTGGGGAGAAGATAAATTCATTGGGGAAAACTTCCTGATTCCAGAATTTTTAAGATTGGGAGCTGTGGTCTGTCAGTTTTGAAGAAAGCTGGAGGGAGGGAGGTATTTTCAGCCTGGAGAGAGGGCAAGAGTAAGAGCTCAGATGTGGGAGAGATGGGAATGAGGCACAGCGAGTAGGTTGTCTTGAGAGGAATGAAGGGGTGAGTTGGGGTTAGTGAGCAAAGATGATAGATAAGATGGAGGGAGAGGGCTGATGGGAGTGCCTTGGAGATTGTGGCAAGGTGGTTGTCTTCAGTAACGGGGAAGATGTACGTCTCTGAGTCGAAGTGGACAAATAAATTGCATACTTTCTAATATTACTGCTTTATAGGCATTTGAACTTGTATATACATTTTAGATACTTCAAATTTTTATCTTTCCAGGATTTTCCAATGAAAAAAGTCTCTTGTAAAAAAGATGCTTCTTCAGGCTCATTTTTTGCTAGAGACAATACTGCAAATTTCCTTCACTGGTGTAGGTGCCTTGGTGTTGATGAGACTTATCTCTTTGAATCTGAGGGTTTAGGTGAGTGCTTATGTTTAAAAAGACCTTAACTGATTGTCTAACTTCCAGAGTTTCGCATTTATCCTGTAGATGGAAATCTTAGTGCTACATCTTGTTCCCAAGACAAACCTTAACGCAAGGTGAAAAGGTTTGTGGCATTTTATAAAAAGGATAATTGGAAAATATATTTTTTTTGTATTAATTACATTAAGACCTTTCTTTAGCTGGGTCCTCTGGGACTCTGCCTTAACATCTCACTCCATAGGCCTATGTTTCAGCAGGGTTCCAGGCAATCTGAGATAGTTGTTGTCCTACACTTCCACACACACATTTACAGTACAAAGGCAGGTGAATTTACCCCTCTCAAGATGGAAAAATTGTACATCTGGCCTCCAGATGGGTTTCCTTAGCCATTCCTGGGGAGCCTCACTGCAGGAATAGTAAATTAAGTGAAGTCGAAAATGGATGGAGTGATCCATCTTTTGTTCGAGGAGTGCTCAAGTGGTGAAACCTTCTTCTAAGGTCAGTAGCTCTTAAGCATTGTCTGAAAGACTTTGAATAGTGTCGGGAGGAGTAGCAGGAGCAGCCACAAGCAGAGCTGATCCCTGAGATGGGTGAATGTAATTAAAAAATTTAGAGTCCCAGAAAAACACCAATCATTTGCATTTATGGAGCACGTACTGTGTGCAGGGCACTGTACTAAGCCCTTGGGAGGATAAAATATAAAAGAGTCTAGAAATATATGTCAAGGAGTCCACTGACTCAAACATCTTTAACTGTAATAATAGAAAATCAATGTGTGAAAATAAATTTCTGAATAAGATTCCATACACAAAGTTGCAACTATCTAGGTAGTTAAAAATCATATTAAAAATTACACTGTATAATTTAGCCTTTTTTTTTTAAACTCAGTGATATTTATTAAGTGCTTCCTGTGTGCAGTACATTGTTCTAAACCTTTTGGGAGAGTACAGTGGAGTGAGTAGACAGGATTCCTGCCCTCAAAGAGCTTACATAGCAGCTGCCAGACCTATTTTTTAGATGCCAACGAACCTCAGAAACTTATATTTAAAAAGTTAATATATGTTTCAAAGGCCCTATATCATCTGAAAAAAGAAGTTTAGGTTGAAGAATCTAAACTTTTTCAAGAATTCTTAAGTCTTTGCATTGATTTTAAATTAGCACAAGTCCATCAGTATTAGAGTACATGTTAGCAAATATATGCATTCATCCTTTAGGGTTTGACTATAAATAAAAATGTAGTAGCAGGTTTTGGTCTCCTTCTAAAATTGCATCTCACCTTTAGTGCTTTTGAAGGATGTTTATTTTTGCTTACAAGTTTAACATCACTAATTGATTTTGTGGCACCGATCTTTAAAAGCATTAGAGATCAAAGGAGAAGCAAATTGTCTTCTTTTGCCCACTTCACTTCCTGATGAAGGAAATGAGACCGATTGTCCCGTTCTGGGCATTTCTCTTCTCATTCATGAAGCTGTTTGCCCAGGGCTGAAGGTCAGAAAGGTATTAAACTGTAAATAGCCCTATAATGTTGAAAATTTATAAAATCGTGACTAATGATCTAAGGCTTTTGTACACTGCAAAGGGCTGTTGATTTCTGCCTCCCTTTTTAAGAGAGGAGAAGGGAGAGCAAGAGGAGAGGGACCTAGAACTCAAAGCAGTGATATTGTTGTTGCAATGCAGAGATGCCTTTGAGATAATGGCAAGTATATATATATATACTAGAAGCATTAAAAAAAACTAATTTTAAAAACTTTCAATACAAATATGTCCTTGGCTAAATTATGTAGGATCATTTTCCTACCATAAATGATGTTTATCTCATTCAAGCTTTCGACCTGCCTTGATGCAGTATTCTAAAGTAGGAAAATTTTAAATCCTTCCCTTAAATCATAAACTGCAGTGTGGAACACGAGAACATCGAACTCCTCATTGGAGAAGGACCGTGTCGTGCTGCAAGTCAGTACATGTTACTTACAGATTTTTATTTAAAGCAGTGGGAAGCCATTGAATACTTAAGAGAGTAAAAATGTACTTAATGAGAAAATCAAACACCTGGAAGGTACTTGCAACTGGCACTAATGTAAAACATTGCTTATCCCAAAAGAAGTGCCTTAAAATCAATCCATCTCTTTTGAGCTATGATGAACTTATTTAGCATTTGGAAAATGGGCTCTGTCTAACGTAGCTTAATACTTATTGCATTCAATTCGAAGTAAATATTATTTCTTTATGTCACATGGTGAACCAGAGGCAATGAGGTTAAATAGCGACAGTTAAGGGCACAGTTCTGTGCTAAGATTGTTTTAAAAACCAGTTTCCTCAACCTCTGTCTTGAAATGAACAGAGGTGTGAGATGGAAGGTCTTAAAAGTATTAACAAATGAGTGGAAATTCATAAAGAAAATGTCAATACCTGTGTAATCTGAAAAGGTTTTTGAAAGTGTATATGGATGTAAGATTTTCATATACTCCCAATTTTTATTTTTCATAGATTATGGGATAGACACCTACTTTATTGCATTTTTTTCCAAGTTTTCTTCCTTGCTTGGACAAGTTTCTGTGTAAGTTTTTGTTAACCAATATCTCATTTTTCTTATAGTTTTGCACAAAGACCCAAGACAAGTGTATCTTTGCTTGCTTGAAATTGGTCGAATTGTATCAAGGTAGGTAAATAACTTCAATTAAAAAAATTAAGTTAATAAACCAAGTATATGTATCTGATTACACTTACATACTTTGCTCCTCTAATGCCAAACCACTCACTATACATTTTCATCTCTCTCACTGCTGACCACATCCTGCCTCCCTCCTGGAATGTCCTTCCTCCTCATATCTGACAATTACTGTCCCCACCTTCAAAGCTTTACTGAAGGCACATCTCCTCCAAGAGGCCTTTCAGGACTAAGTCCCCCTTCTTCTTCTCCCACTCCCTTCTGCTTCACCCTGATTTGCTCCCTTTATTCACCCCTTCCTCAGTCCCACAGCATTTATGTGCATATCCATAATTTATTTACATTAGTGTCGCTCTAGAATGCAAGCTAGTTGTGGGCAGGGAACATGTCTACCAACTCTGTTATATTGTTAAATTGTTCTTTCCCAGGCACATAGTACAGTGCTCTGCACAGAGTAAGTGCTCAGTAGACATGATTGGTAGAATAATTTTACTACAAAGAGTCAAAATATATGCTGGAAGTAATGGATCACAAATGGCTTGAAATAAATAACTGAGAATTCTAATAAAAAACCACAACTAAAGACTTAAAGTGTAAATATTTAATTTCAAAATTTATTGACCAAAATGCTACTTTTCCTTCCCCCCTTTTCTGTCATTTTTCATATTTGGTATTTGGCATCAATATCTGTCACCTCATAGGGTTTGATTTTATTAGTCACCATATTGTAACATTTTTATGTGTGTGTGTGTGTGTGTGTAAAATGTAGCTTTTTTTTATAGGTACATATATACACATGTAGAATTAGTCTTAAGGTTTGAATTTTTATTGGTGTATGAGTGTGGCTGATAATAATAATTCTGGTATTTAAGTGCTTACTATGTGCCAGGCACTATACTAAACACTGGGGCAGACTGATAGCAGTTACAATCTCTTCTCATTTAGATAAGCAAGATCAAGCATGATCAAACTGAAGGAACATGGGGTAAATTTACTAGAAGGCTGGAAATTTTCATATATATTTGCAAGACTGTAACTTCAAAAATATTGGGGATTAAGTTAGTTCATTTTTAAAAATCTAGGGGAAACTTAATAATCCTTCTCTCTGCATAATCCTTCTCTCTGCCTGTCCTGAAGTCTTTGATTTTAAGTAGGAGGTAGTGGTGTTGCCACACTGCAGCCAGTCCAAATTGGACAGAGAAGGGCAGGGGACTGGAACGGGGCCAGGCAAGTTCTAAGGCAGCTGAGACTCCTTGCATGTAGTGAATACTCAGAAATACAACTCTGTGATTCCTGCCTGTCTTCTGAGCGTTTGGTGCTCATGAACCCTTCTTGAAAGTCAATAAGGTGAAACTCAAATCAGCCCTTTGTTTCAATTTAAGAGCTCTGGTAAAATTTTGAGGTGGGGGAGAGGAGATTAAAATTATTGGTTAAAGGGAGGCTTGAGAGTAACTGAGATTTTTGTTGATAAACGTCTTTGTTTAAGAGTCTTTGCTATGTGCCTTTTTAAAAATGGTATTTGTTAAGTGCTTACAATGTAGCAGGCACTTAAGCACTGGGGTAGATACAAGCTAATCACGTTGGACCCAATCCATGTTCCACATGGGGCTCACGAGATTTATACTGAGGTAACTGAGGCACAGAGAAGTTAAGTGATTTGCCCAAGATCAGGCTGCAGACAAGTGGTGGAGCCGGAATTAGAACGCAGGGCCTTCTGACTCCCAGGCCCGTGATCTAACCCCTTCCCTTTTCTTTCATTTGTTTCTAGATATGGAGTTGAGCCACCTGTGTTGGTAAAACTAGAGAAAGAAATTGAGCTGGAAGAGACCTTGCTAAATACCTCTGGACCTCTAATTCCTATCAACACTCCGAAGACATGTTGTCACCACGAGGAACTACATGAAGCTGTAAGTCCAAACTGCACTTTCATTTTGCTCACGTGAGGCTTGAGGTTGCACCAGTTGCTAAGTTTGAGACATAACTGTAAGATTTAAAAGAATTAATGATGTTCCTTGGCTGCCTCCTAAAAGGAGCAGTAAAGTAGTGGGAAAGGCCAAATCTAACATTTTGAGTAGTTCTCCATCCTGTTCAAGACCTTCAGAGATGTTGTGTTCCTTGGTTTGAAATGTTCACTCAGTAATGGCATTTGGGAAGAATGATTGCTAATGTGGTAACCAAAAATAACTTTAGGCAATGTGGGCTTTTTAATGTAAAAATAGGAAGTGAAAGAAAATGCTGATCCACATCTTGCAGATAGAGTTTTTTAAAATCCATTAGCTAAAAAACTTTTAGCAGCCAGCTAAAGTTTCACCCATATTAAACCAGTTCTGTAGTGATGGTGCACCTGATGTTGAGTACAAGGGCTTGTAGAAGTGTTTAGATTATAATGTAATTATTTACCAAATGAGTGCTTCTCCCACAACCTGATTAGGCTTGATTTCTTTCTGGATGTGGACTAGGTTTATGTACGTGATTAAACATAACCATTATTCAGATAATTTAAGACAGTTTGAACCAGGACACCTGCTATAAGCTTTTTGGGAAAAAACGTAATTGACTGCAAGGGTTCATTTCCTCTAAATACACACATGTACACATACACACACACACGCATGCATGCGTGTGCGTGCACACATTCTCTCTCTATAGATGTATATTTTATATATATATAAATAAAAATATGAGCATGTATGTACATTTATAAATATACACACAAACAGGTTCATACATCTTAGCTGTTCCTGATAGAATTTTCTATCTGGCATGCTTCTTGAATGCCATTTAATTCTTTAGGTAGCCTCTCTTTTTGCTGAATTCTGTTTGTTCAGTTTGCATTTTTCCTACCTGCCTATTTCATTTTCTATTTGAACCTCCATTTAAAAAATAACTATTGTTATTCAAGATCCTTTTTTTCAATTTTTTAAATAGGTTAAGCATATAGCTGAAGATCCTCCCTGTAGCTGTTCTCATCGATTTTCTATTGAGTACTTGTCAGAAGGACGTTATCGGTTGGGAGATAAAATACTTTTTATAAGGGTAAGTCCAATCTTTAGAGAGAAGTAGATTTTAAAAATCTAATTGTGTATAATTATATTATGGTATAGCAGTACGGCCTACTGGAAAGAGCACAGGCCTGGGGGTCAGAGGACCTGGGTTCCAATACCAGCTCTGCCAAATACTTGCTCTGTGACCTTAGGCAAGTCATTTAACTTTTCTATGCCTTAGTTCTCTTGTTCTCCCTCCTACTTATACTGTGAGCCCCATGCCAGATGGGGACTAAGTCCACCCTAACTCACTTGTATCTTCCCAGTGCTGAACACAGTGTTTGACACAAGTGCTTAACAAATACCATAAGAAAAAGAATTTGATTTTCTTAATTTCCTTTTTCGTTAATAGAAATAGTGGCTATGATTCTAAGAAAGGTTTTCCATTTCCAGAAAAATTGAATTTTTACTTTTTCAGCCACTGTTTCAACAATTCTTGTTGGCTTTTCTTCTCGATTAGACTGTATAAAGATCTGGATGTCCTTTTATGGAAACCACCCTCAACATCTAGTTTTCCATTGCATGTGATTTTACATGCTGTTATGTAACTTTATATGGTGTGATCGCACCGACAAAAGCTAACTATGCAAGAATGAACACTAAAAATACCCGTCAACTTCTGCAATTAAAATTTAGCCTACTTTAAAATGGAAAGAAAATGAATCGTAGAATGAAATGTTTTTAAAATGTGCTGTTTTTTTCTTCCCCAGATGCTTCATGGCAAGCATGTAATGGTTCGTGTTGGCGGAGGCTGGGATACTCTTCAAGGTTTTTTACTCAAATATGATCCTTGCCGTGTGTTGCAATTTGCAACTCTTGAGCAAAAAATTCTTGCATTTCAAAAAGGCATTTCAAATGAAAGTGTCCCTGATTCGTCAGTTAGACCACCACAGCCTCCCTTAATGAATCCTCTGTCAGCAGTCAATATGTATCAGAAGCAAAATTTCAAACCCTCTACTCCAGTTTCCGCCGTCAGGGCCAGAGTTAAGCAGGCTACTTCCAAACACCCTCAGACATCTCCAAAAGCTGTAATGTGCCCCTCGTCCTCTCTGAAATCAGGTCAACTGAATTCTGGTGTAGGCCGTTCTAAATTAGCAAGTTCGCCGGCAACAGATTCTCCGCTACATCATAAAACTTTAAAAGCATCGTCAAAGAAAATGGACTTTCCTGCCAAAAATGTTCAGTCTTCCGTTGTTGCTCCCCGTCTTGCTCATCCAGTAAGTAAAAGCACTTCTTCACCCACAGCTGTTGGCCCCGAGTCCCTGCGCAAGCGCATTTTGTCACCGGATAATCCCAGAATCAGGTTTTCACCATCCCAGAATTCTTCCAGAGGCAAGCCAAATGCTCCACTTTCTCCCTCTTCCAGTAAACATTCCGGTAAAACAGAAACCACTGATTCTAAACACCAAAATGCTATTCCCACCAAGTGCAATTTAATGTCCCATTCAGCAACACACCTAAATTCATCAAAATCTCCTAGCCATACACCTAATACAAATTTACACGTGGGATCTAGGCTTCCACCTTCACATCAATCTCTTGCAAAAACAGCAAAATCCTGTTCCAAAAGTACAACAAAAACAGTAACAGGGCCTCAGTTATCTGGCCGAGGGCCCCAAGCAGGTTTGAAACAGGCCCAGAAGGTGAAATCAACCCAGATGCTCACCCCACCAGCATCTGTATCTTCAGCCTCTCCTGCCAAAGCTGCAAGGTTGACACCTATCCTGGAATCGAATCGTAACAACGCTGCTTCAACTGCTAAAAATAAGCCCCAGAATAAGTTTAAAGGCCTTCCGGTTGGATCTAGTTCCACAAAACCTATTGGGCGCACCCCTCTGTCAGTTGTGAAGCTTCCCCAGTCTTCTTCAAAAACACAAATTATAGGAAAGACGACCCAACCTTCCCCAAAGAGCCAGTCTTCAGTGAAAGCACCACAAAAAACGGGCCAAATTCCGGCTTCTTCGGAAAAGAAGCCACTCTTAGCTAACAAGGAAACAGTTAGTGGTGCCAAAAAACCTATTTTTAAGAAGGAAGATGACCATTATTTTGTTATGATTGGCAGCAAGAAGCCTAGAAAGTAAAGAAGAAATGTTAATGTGTGTATTTTTAAATCTTATATTCACTCTCCCATTTGTTGCTTTATCCAGGGATGTTTGAAAAATAGGCCCAGGGAAGGGCTTAATATGTGTCAGAAATCAAGTATACTCATTTCTCCTGTACCTTAGGGATTACATTCTTGATGAGTCCTCCTCATTAAAGAAAACTCTCATCATGCTATGGGTGCCTTAATATACCATTCCACGTGCCTACCACTTTGAAAATAACAAAAAAAATCACAATTCTTCTATTCAGAAAAATGTGCCTTGTCACCAACATCGCTCTGTTCAAAAAAATGTAGAGGAAATAGGTTATGAAAGAACTGAGTGTATATGCTACAGCAAAAGGTAAAATGATGAGGTTTACAGTCATGAACTGAGCAGTTGGAATTTAGTATGACTGGATTAAAATTTTCAGCATTTTGTTAATGTCCTTGTAAGGAAATCCAAAGGCTAACTGATGCTACTAAAATGTTTATCATTTGTAATCTTTGTGTAAATGGGTCAACTGTGAGATGAAGCACCAGTTATTCTCATGGTATTTGCTTGTGCCTATGGGTTCTTGCAAAATAAAGAGCCTGGCATTTTGCTTAAAAATGTAGTTAGCTTTGGCACAACCCCAAACTTAGCAGGTTGAATGTTATTAAATGCTGCTGGTTCAGCCTGGCTTTACTCTGTTACTGTAGACTTTCTTTGGCTCTTCTAGATTTTAATTTATTCAGCGATATGCTTTTCCGACAGGAATCAGAGTTGATTCTTCTGTTTTTCTTTCAAAGACTAATATTTTATATAATTATAGTTTCAATATAAACTTTAACTTATTGATTGATACACTGTATTATGGGCAGTAATTAAACTGTCTGTGCAAGCTTATAGAAACCCCATTCTACATGGGTAACTGTGCAATTTTCTATGAGGAAAACTAGGACTCAGTCGCTCTTGATCATATTGTGCCTTAGCACAACAACTAGGAAAACCATCACTAATTGTTTTTCAATATTTCAGTATCAAGTGACTTCAGAAATTAAATTTTGCCGTTAGAGATATACTGCTGAAAATAACCTTCGGCTAATTTTAGGTTAAAACTCATTTCAAGTACAGCCATAACATAACTGGTGATAGAAAGGAAAAATTCTGAGCAGAATGATACATAACGGTCTTCCTTAAAGTCTGCTCAGAAGTCTTAGACAGATTCTTAAAAGGGTATTTTTGTACAGCTCTTGCTTCTTAGTTCAGCTATTACGTATAGGGTGTGGAACACTTGGTGTCTAGTAGATATTACCGAGAACGTGGCTTACAACTGTCTATAGAGATAATCTCAAAACTATATAAATCTTATAGTGTCAGTGCTCTTAGTACTTATGAACTCGAGACTGACTTTAAATGACTATAAAACTATTAAAAACACATTTGTTGGGAGCCTTCTATACAATAATTCATTAAAGTTTTTGATAATCACTCCTCAGACCTATTTTTTAAAGAGAACAGTTTATTTTAGCAAAGTTTGAGTCTATTTTAAAAACTTAATTTGAGTAAATAAAGGTTTTTCAGTTTATAAAAGAAGTCCTTTTTTAATGATTAAATGCCTTACCTATCAGGTGGTGGTAAAGACAGTTTAGGGATCATGCAGTTTAACCTTTGAAATTGTTACACTTGAATTACAGTTTGAAAAAGAGATATCAAAGCACATGACATATGTATATATATATGAATGCTAATATAACAGTATGCATAAGAATTAATTTTTGTGTTCCCAAGTTGCAGGGAATTAGAAAACTTCATATATGGAACAATTAAGAAGGAAAGTTTTCATACTATTGCTAATTTATTATAGAGAGGCTACTCAGAAGAGAGTATGAATTTAAAATGCATGATTTTATCACTCCAACAGACAACTTAGAGTTTGTTTAGAACGCCATTCATGAAATGGCATCTCTACTTAGTTTTATTTCAGCTGTCTACTATGAAATATACCAATGCTTATTCTTTTAATTTTAAAATGTTGATCTTTAAATTGTTGGCAGGAGGAAAATGGGTAATCTTAATTTTTTAAAACTAACATGACTACAATAAGGCTGAATTAATAAAGGAATTAAAAAAACAAAACGTTGAACTGCCAAAAGAATGCAATAGTGTTTGAATTCATTTCCTTTGCCCTAAAGTATTTGTATATCAAAGCTTCTGTTTGGGAATCTACAGAAAATACAATACCATATGGATCACTGATTTTGAACTGCTGTTCTACAAGGCTGATGTCTTCCTCACTTGTATGGGTGGAGAGTGCAAATGCAAGCAGTGTAATAGTATCAAAGAGGGTGTGTTAACACTTTTGTGCACTTGGAACAGATTTTAGGAGAAAACTCTTCTTGAACACAAAATAGTATTATTTGTGCATCTTTTCTTATGTACTATTCAAGTTTTAATTTTGTATAACCTCATGATAAATAAAATATACAAGTTTCAAATTTTGTGTTTCACTTAATGGGTATTTCCAAAAGAGTTGTTATGTTTTGAAAACCTGAGTATTTTAGTTATTGGGTTGGGTCAGAGGGAAAATGATCTCTCATGCCAATTTAAACATAAAAAACCTGCATTTAGCGGCTACGATCTGTGAGATTATATATTGACTAGCATTTTGAATTTTAAATTTAAACTTTGTTGGGGGCGTTTTCCATCTTCTGAAATGTGTGGTCTATCTTGACCCTCTTGACTTTTTCTGAGTTTATTTTCTGAGTTTATTTAAGTACATGCGTGGCAAATTAGAACCATGATTTGAATCCATTTCAAGGTGAATGTAAAGGTGAATTCGATTGTAGCCTCTTTTGGGGATACCTGAATAATCTCCCCAATTAACTTAGGGGTTTTTTTGTAAGAGACCTGCGTAATTTTCCAAAGGGAACAGAAAAGGAATACATGAAAGTAGAACAATGCTATAATGCAGCCTGGGGTCTAGATGTTCTTCTAGAATACTTACTTTTTTTTTTCTCCTGGAAATCTCCAGAAAGCATTCTCTGTGGTTGCCATCTGCTCCTATAGACATCATTCGACTCGGCCTGGAACCAGTGAATTTTGCCCACAGCTCCCAAAGGAGGTCTTTATTGGAGCTAAGGGATTGGATTTTCCCCCTTGCCCTCAGAAAAAGACCCTACAGGAGTTCAATTTTTCTGGAAAAATCCTATAAAACGAGAAAGGGTCTGTTCCAACCCATTCCAGATTAATGGAATTTAGTTGAACATCTTTCTAGTAGTTTATCATCTAACATGAATTCACACAATAGAGTGGTTTTTGTGACTCCACGGTGAGTCTGTAGATGTCTTCAACAACGTCTCTCAATTGTTAACACAGATGCATGTGAAAATTAAGTGGCTTGAAGCGGCGTACTGGCTGAAATGGAAACTGTTTTGAGTTAATCTTCTGTATTCAATTTCGTTTGTTTCAGGCAGAAAAAAAAATCCTAAAAGAACTTCAAAATGGCTGCATTTTACTACTTTATCTTTTGTGTTCAAATCCACTGAAGTGACCAAACCATCTGCTTGAAGCTTTCAGCATGGCCAGGATAGAGCACAGGACGGGGAGTCAGAGGAGTGGGTCCTAATCCAGGCTCCGCCAGTTGCCTGTGGTGTGACTTTGGGCAAATCGTTTAACTTCTCTGTGCCTCAGTTTCCTCAACTGTAAATTGGGGATTAAATAACTGTTCTCCCTTCCACTTAGACTGTGAGTCCTAAGCGGGACAGGGACTTTGTCCGACCTGATTCACCCTAATCTACCTAGAACAGTCCTTGACTCATAGTAAACACATATTATATGCAGGGAGAGGGAATATTCGAATAAGCCAATTGAAAGACCAGCGAGGCAAGTGACAAGATTTTAGGGTTATGGGCATGGGCCTGACACTATGACCTCCGATGAGGGCATGGGAATAAATATGAGACCTTGGGAACGTGAATCATTTATCTGTTGTACTTCTTGCTGGGAGTGGAAGCATCATCATGTCATGTGCTTGAGTTCATAAATTCTTTAATTTCTCGGGTGGGATTTAATTATTACTATATGTACTATGGAGACCTCTAGTGGTACAATATTCTCACACCAATTTTGCATCCGTCGTAACTCTAGAGTCCACTGATAAACACTATATTTTATTTAATTACTCAACCTCTGAAGGACCTTTCTTTGATCTGGGGTGAATTCAGTTCCTTCCTTCCTTCTGTAACCTCAGTTGTGTGGTAATGGGGAGGAAAATGTGAGTTATCTTACTGGAGGAAATCCCAACAGAGTTATGAGTTTACGTGTGTGTTACGGCTAAGGGAACGATTCAGAATACTAATGAAGTTGCTATTCTGGTTGAAGAAAGTGGGTTTTGCCTGGCTCTGGTAAAATAAGGAAAAAAAATTCACCAAAGGTGCATCTTACTAAGAATTAAGCAAGAATACAATCTTTGAAGCTACTGAAATGAAAATAGCAAAATGGCCTTTGCAGGCCCTGTTCCTTTCATTTTTGGAAGGAGAGTTTACTCAGATGTGGTTAGACCTTACTACATGTCCAATTTAGGCTTTACAACTGGAAAGAGTCAAGAGGAACTTTAAAGATTATAAGGTTGGAAAAATGAGGCTTTAGAAGAAAGGTTAAAGGAACTGGATTTATTCATCCAGAAAACTGAAGGGCCATTTTCTCTTCTCCAGTCCACTGAACCCAATGTGGACCCACAGTGGACCTCATCATCACTTAGTACCATTTACCATCAACTCTGAATCTCTTCCAGGATGACTTCCTGATTGATTTTCACCTTCCCACAGTTATGACCCTAACTTCAGCACTTCTGCGCTGCCTTAGCATTTAGGAACTCAAACTTTCTCCTGTATCTCCCCTCTCTCAACACAAGCACTATGTACTTATCTTTATCCACTCTTGCTTCTACCTGTAGTTTATTTGCGTTTATTTTAGTGTCTGCCCCCCAGCCCTCTGCAAGACTGTAAACTCCTTGAAGTAAGGGCTAAATCTTCTGATGCTTTTGTTCTCTCTCAAGAATTTAGTAGAGTGTTCTGTCCATCGTAAGTGCTCAAACTCTCTATAAATGACACTAATTAATGATTGAGTCAACACGTCTCATCATAACTTCCCAACCTGCTTCCTCATCCACATTCTCTCTTCTTCCAAAACAGCCCTGACCCCAGTGGGATTGGCACTGAGTGAAGTTATCATCTTCAAACCCACAGCTCTTGTGGTGAGGTGGGAAGCTGTAGCTAGCCTGATTTCCCTTTAAGCTCTGAAAGGAACTGGAGGTGGAATGGGTTGTTGGTTCTGACTTTCGCTACCTGACTGACTGGTGGTGGAGGAAAAGGAGGAGGAAGAACTGCCCTATGAAAGGATTGTGTTCCCTGTGTTTTAGAGCTCCTGGGCCACTTGAGCTGAGCACCCCAAAAGGACTTCCACTGTGCTACCTCCATCGTTTGGGGGGGAAATGGCACCGAAACCTCAACAGGCTCGACTTGTCTCTGTGGCTCCGCTGCTAACCTACAGAAACTGGAAGTGGCTTCTTTGAGCCTGCCCTGCTTTTCTCTGTACTCTTTTTTTATGGAACTTGTTGAGCACTGTTCTAAATGCTGGGGTAGATACAAGCTAATCAAGTTTGGACACAGTCCACAGTCCATATGGGGTTCGCAGCCTTAATCCCCACTTTGCAGATGAGGTAACTGAGGCACAGAAAAGTCAAGCGACTTGCTGAAAGTCACACAGCAGGAAAATGGTTGAATCTGGATTAAAACGCAGGTCTTCTGAGTCTCAGGCCCAAGCTCTTTCCTCTAGGTCATGATGCCAGTCTTGCTCTCAACCTTGCCACACAAACACATGGCCCTAAGAGTGCTTAGGTTGACTGGATCAGTAGCCTAGGTTTAGGAAGCTCTTGTAGTATCACTTTGAGTTGAGTTTTGGGCTGATGCTGCATGGAGGAGTCTTGAGTCTATAACCCGGTCACTTTCCCCCCATCCTCCTAGTCCTTCTATGTCTCCTAATGCCTAGAACCAAGGGGCACAAGCTGTGGAGAGCCCTGGAAGTCTTTCCCTCAGCTCGCAATTTATGGGGATGCTAGTCCCTACTCCCTAAATTATAATGGGAATGAATGAAAAAAGATTTTCAAATTCCATAAGATCTCCCTTGGTCTTACTGAAAGCTGAATTCAATCTGATTGACGTAATGTCTAAATGTAAATTTTTTTAGTAAAAAGAAGTGTGTGCGTATGTATGTTTCTTTTCTGTATGGGCTAAGGTAGGCTTTGCTTCCTGATGTCTATCCTGGTTTGTCTCTAATTTGCCTAAGGGAGCTGCTGAGTTAGGTGTTTCTCATCTCTCTCTTCCTCTCATGGCAACGCCCTGCCCATCCCCTTCTTCTTTCTGCCTATCTCCTGCCGAAGCTTTGTTTATCACAGTTTAGGTCAGACAAGCATGTCATTGGGTCCAGCATGTTTTAGAGGGTGATCAGCAGCTGGCATATGGGCAAGGAGTGTAATATCGGCAATGTACCAGCAACACTGTAACACCAAAGCTGAGGAGGAGGTTGGGAGGAGAGGTGGGAGGGACTTGGGCTGGAATTTATTTTTTTTTTAATCCTGAATAAAGTCTACGTAATTAAGTGAGTCTCTTTTAGGTAAATGTGACTCCCAGAGCCTTTGCAACCGTGGTATGATGTTTACTATCCAGTACTTTAGAAACGGGCTGCCTTACTTTAGCATCAGTAGAGAGGGCAAAGGGAGGATCAGAGAAGGAGTGTCAAAGGATCACAAATTGCAGACTAGTACCATCCGAACCAAACAGATTTGGCAGTATATGAAGGAATCTCATTTAGAACAGAGGCTGCAAAGCAGAAAAATCTTTTGGGAACCAAGGTGGATAGTGCAGGCTTATGGAAAAGTGAATGAAAGTCTTGTAGTGTATATGTATGGGTTGTATTGGGAAGTGGCTGTCCTCGTTGTCAGGTTGGCGGAAATCATTAAGGGGAGGTGTGTGATGAAAGATTGAGACTTCAGGACTGGAATTTCTCCAGAAGTTTGGAAACTTCTGGCTTCTAGGAGAATAAAACTCTTTTGTATCTTTATTAAAGATGGAAGGTGTGGGTTTAGGTGAGGAACCATTTTCTGACTGTGAGAATGATTAGACAGGTCACCAAGAGAAGTTGTGGGTAATCTTCTCAAAGACCCAGAGGAGAGCCTCATCTTTATGAGGTGGTTTTCAGTAATCCTGCCTTGACTCAGAGAATTAAGCAATATTCCTTCCATCCTCAAGATTTTGGTGACTGTTTCAAAAATGTATTTACAAGTCCAGCAAGGGACCATCTTGGTTATTCACTGGAAAGAACAAGGGGGAAAAATAGAATTTTACACAGTTGCTTACTTTCTTTAAAAGGCCCTAACACCCTAAATGCTTTGATGAGAAATGAAAGCAAATGCTAGGTGCCTATGGACATAAAGGGGCAAAAATAGCCCCCTGTGCTTCTATATTTAACCAAAGTAAATCCTGTCCTATGTTTTGCAAGCCAGGGATTCTGAGAGAGGAGGAAAGTGCAGTATATTGAACAAAGCCCAGGCTTTGAAGCCTGCCAGGACTACTTGGGACATAAAGGCCAAATTAAAAATTAATGGTAAATTTGAGATAGTATCAGCACACACAAGAAGATACGGTGGAGGAACAAGCCCAGATGGAAGCCTAGTTGGGGGAAGGAAGGGAAAAAGGTGACGATTGCAGATAGAAAATATTTTGTTCTAAAGGAAACAAATAAGGAGCTTTAAATGTTAGCCTATTTCTCCTTGTCTGCAGTGCAATCTCATTTTTACCGTCATTAATGAAAACTTGGCAAAAGGCCACATCTCATTCTGCAGAAAGTCCCAAATAATTGAGCACACTGGAAACAGAAAATATTAACTTGGAGCCACCTGCCTATTCAGCAAGGATTTGGAGGTAAAGCCAGTAAGTGGGACAGAGTCTGTGTCTATCAACTGCGTTGAATTCAGTTCAGACAAAGAGATGCTTCATTAACAGTGTACAAGGCATTATATTCTAAGCCCCCTTCTTTGATCCTCAACAACACTTCCTGAGACATTTTTGTGGAAAAGTACACTAGTTATGTTTTCACAAAACACATAAACTCAATACCCTCTAGGCTTTGACGCTATGATTCCCCAGAGTTCCAGTGAGACCTATTACACACCAACAGAAGACAAGGCTGACTTTTTGAGGCAAGCATCGTTCTCTATGAACAATCTTGCTAATTCACCTTGTGGGGTTTTATTGCAAGAATGACTTATTTTTAGTCAGCAAGGGATACTTGGGAAACAAAGCTGTCAGCTCCTCAGCTCTCCCAGGCCAATTGGGTCTTCTCAGTTATTTGGAAGCCAGTGGGTAATGCTGTTAAACTGCAACCCTTGGAAGAACTTATGCTGTAATGATTTCTCTTCTCATCAAGGTAGGACTAGTTCAGCAAGAATTTGGACATTCGGTTGAGGGCCAGGCTGGCTACCTACTCCTGGGTGGCTACTCTAACCCTGACTCTGTGGGACAGGAACTGTGTATTATCTTGTATTAACTCTAGCTCTTCGTACAGTTTTGTTACAATTATTATTGTTAACTAGGTTTAGTTGTTGCTTGTTCTTTTGGCTTATTTTGGTCTGTGAAGCCTCTGTGCTTAGTAATAATAATAATAATGGTATTTAAGTGCTTATTCTGTGCCAGGCACTGTACTAAACCCTGGAGTGGATACAAGCAAATCAGGTTGGACACGGTCCCTTTCCCATTCGGGGCTGACAGTAACAATAATCATGGAATTTGTTAAGTGCTTACTATGTGCAGAGCACTGTTCTAAGTGCTGGGGTAGATACAGGGTAACCGGATTGTCTCATGTGGGGCTCACATTTTTTAATCCCCATTTTCACAGATGAGGTAACTGAGGCACAGAGAAGTTAAGTGACTTGTCCAAGGTCACACAAGTGGTGGAGCCGGGATTAGAGCCCATGACCTTTGACTCCCAAGCCCGGGCTCTTTCCACTGAGCCACGCTGCTTCCATAAATATCAATCAGTATCAATCCCCCATTTTACAGATGAGGCAACTGAGGCATAGAGAAGTAAAATGATTTGCCCAAGGTCACACAGCAGACAAGTGGCAGAAATAATATGGAAGGTGATAACCAACTACCAACTGTTCTTCCGTTTCACAGTGTACTTGAAAATTGCTGTTGATATGACAAGAATGAATGGATTCACATTGCAACAAGAGGGAGTTACATTCGGCATAGAGAGAAACTTCCTGACCTTAAGAGTTGTGTCTTAGAATGGTACCTAGGGAGATTGTGGAAGCTCATTCCTTGGAAATAGTTAAGCATAAGACTGTGAAGCATTTATTGATCTAGGGTGGTTTAGCAGCAGTTTTGCATGAATGCAGGAGGATGGATGAGATAACCCCATTAGGCCCCCATCTACAGTTTAGAAACCAATTCCTTATCCATTCCCTCTTCCCACTCCCTCCCTCTTTTCCTCCCCTTCCCCAAACTCCCCCTAAACTAATTTATTCATTCAGTGGTATTTAATGAGTGCTTACAGCGTGCAGAGCACTGTACTTAGCGCTTGGGAGAGAACAGTATAACAGTAAACGGACAAATCCCCTGCCCATAACTAGTTCCTTCTCTGCTCAAACCACTACCTATGGATGGAGAAGAGGGGGACAATCCATGCTGAGAAATATAGGCCTATTCACAGGAATAGTCCATGTTCTTTTCCCAGAGCAGTGAGTGGTTCACAGGCACCTATCACCCATGTCCCGTGGTAAGTACAAAGGAGAAGATTGCTGAGCAGCAGTTTTCCCAAAGGTTAGGCTACTCTCTGTACCCATTGCCTAGATCCTCACAGCAAGATGGGAGGGTGGGTAAAAATATAGATTAAATTACTCTCCTTTTTTTAAAATGGTATTCGTTAAGTGCTTACTATGTGCCAGGCACTCTAACTAAGCGCTGGGGTAGATATAAGATAATGAGGTTGGACACAGTTCATGTCTCACTTGGGGCTCACTGCCTATTTCACAGGTGAGGGAACTGAAGCAAAGAGAAGCTAAGTGACTTGCCTAATGTCACGCAGCAGACAAGTGGTGGAAGCAGGATTCGAACTTAGGTCCTGCTGACTCCCAGGCCCATGCTCTACCTGCTAGGCCACGTTGTTCTCTTGACCCCAGGACAAGCGAAGGAATATCTCCTAACCTAAGCCTTTTCTGAACTCCTACAGAGTAACGGCATGGCACTTGTTTAGTCTGGTTTTCCTCGGGGGGTCTTTTTCTGTGTGTGGGGGGGTCTCCCACTGAGTGATTTAAAGAGGCCATATTAAAATCTGTGGGACTACCAGGGTGAAATACAAACATTTGGAAAGCTGAATGGGGGGCCCCAAATTTCCTGGTTCCTTTGGGGATCATTCTAGGTCTTTCTTGGGAAGAAGTATGGTCTAGTGGAAAGAGCATGGGTCTAGGACCTAGAGGACCTGAATTCTAATCCTTGCTCTGCCACTTGCCAGATGTGTGACTTTGGGTGAGTCTCTTAACTTCTCTGTGTCTCTGTTCCTTCATCAATCAGTCATGTTCTCCCCCGATTAGACTGTAAGCCCGTCAAAGGGCAGGAACTGTCTCTATCTGTTGCCGATCTGTACATTCCAAGCACTTAGTACAGTGCTCTGCACATAGTAAGTGCTCAATAAATACTTTTGAATGAATGAATGAATGTTTATTGAGCGCTTACTGTTTGCAGAAGACTGTACTAAGTGCTTGGGAAAACACAATATAACAGAATTTCTAGACTCATTACTTGCCCACTTCATCTGAGAAATGGGGATTCAATAGCTGTTCTCCCTCCATGAGGGACAGAAACTGTTTCTAACCTGTTAATCTTATGTATACCCCAGTTCTCAGTAAAGTGCTTGGCACCTAGTAAGTGATTAACAAATACCAGAATTGTTATGGCTGTTAATAACAATATTACCATTATTAGGCTGAGCTATAAAACTTAGGCATGGGCAGGATTCTATTACATATACAGTCTTATCGATATTTTTCAGCAAACCGGAATATGATCAGCTGTCT
Organism: Ornithorhynchus anatinus; assembly: GCF_004115215.2. NCBI lineage: Eukaryota > Metazoa > Chordata > Mammalia > Monotremata > Ornithorhynchidae > Ornithorhynchus > Ornithorhynchus anatinus. The sequence goes on from NC_041741.1 coordinate 37,738,406, forward strand.
TTTTTAAAAAATTTGCATCCCAGATAGCTAAACTTCAACTGTCTCTCAAAAGCCTCTCTACATTTGCAAACCTTTTGGCTGTCATCCTGGATACTGGATACAGGGAACTCTATTATGGGAATAGAATGAGTAGCCTCCATTTAGCTAGGCTAAAGTGTGCATCGATTGGGAGCTACCTGCTGGTAGATGTGACTATTCTGTGCAGGGATCAAGGAGTTCACTCATGATGTAAGCTCACAAAGCCAGCTCTAGGGACAGTCACTGAACCTTAAAAGGGATAAAGTCAAAATGAACAAAAGCTCTTTCTTCACTCTGTGGCTGATGAGTTCATTGATTTCTTTACCAAAGCTGTGCAAGCAGAATAGCAATGTCCAAGGAGAATTGGGGCCCAACAGTGCTGGAGTTGATTGGAGAAGCAGCATGGTGTAGTGGTTAGAGCCCAGGTCTGGGCGTCAGATGGTCGTGGGTTATGATACCATCTCTACCACTTGTCTGTTGTGTGATCTTGGGTGAGTCGCTTCTCTTCCTCTGTGCCTCAGTTACCTCATCCGAAAAATGGGGATTAAAAGTGTGAACCCCACATGCGACAAAGACAGTGTCCAATCCGGTTTGCTTGTATCTATTCCAGTGCTTCCTACAGTGCCTGGAACATAGTAAGTGCTTAAAAGATGCCATTATTATTATTATTATTATCATTATTGATTCATGATCCATTACTGACATTACTCAGGAATTACTTAGCTGAAATTGAATCCTGTGGAAACAAGGAAGCTGATCCATGCTTATTTGTCATGTAGGATTAAGTGCCATTTTTATATTCACAGCAGAATTTTCAACATTTTCTGCAACAGGCTTTATTTTTACTTTCTACTTTCCCCCAGATTTCAGGCATTTGGTATTCTCAGAGTGAGTGGTATTCTCATTTTCGAAAGACCCATGCAGAATTTCCATTTAGATTCAGTTTTCACACCTCCTTTATTTCATTTGAATGTCCTGTTGGACAGAAGACTGTCAGGTTATTTTAGCAAGATGGCTTCAGTCTTAGAAACCTGAGTCAGCACACATTAGGCCCTCAGTAAGACCCAATGAAGATTAATGATGATGTTTCCATCATTTGTACAGCAAACTGGCCTGGATCTGGGAGTAGCAAGAGGCAGTGGTGGAGATGGCAGAAATAGTAATGGTATCTATGTCAATAATGAGGGTTTTTCTCCCTCTGCATCTTCAAGTTTAGCCTCTCCACCAAGGGAAGAAGACTACCTCTTCATCCAGTTTTGGCAGGAGGCGGAGTCTTGATTTTTGCTTGGAGACCATACTCTCCTCTAGACTGCAAGTTCTTTGTGGGCAGGGAATGTGTCAACTAACTCTATTGTACTGCATTCTCCCAAGCTCTCAGTACAGTGCACAGCACACAGTAATTGCTTAATAGGTACCGTTGACTGATTATGGTCAAGGGCATAGGTTCTGCTTGTTCTGTTCCTAATCACCTGCTTTATCTTCACAACTCCATTCTTATTCTGCTTCTTCTCACTTGGTTGTCTTACCCTATTTCAGCCTTTTAAAAACAAACTGTCCCAACACTAAAGAGCTGGTTTTTTCCCAATTTAGTCATTTAAAGCAGTTTCATTTTGTATTACTCTCCAACTTCATAAAGTGTCAGAGATTTTAAACTCATTGTATACAACATTCCTCCTATCCTGCTCTCTGGATCCTTTAGAGCTGAAAATCAAAGAATCTCTAATCTTTTCTCCATATTTTGACATTGCCTGAGAGCGAAGTAATAGCTTTGGGTTTAAAATAGATCCATAGCATCCTGGAAGTACATTAAATGATTATTTAGTTTCTATTAACTCTGTGGTTTCGAAACTCAAGGTCAAAATTTCTTGCACAGTTTGTTTTTGAGTCTTATGAACTCTTTTGAAAATAACATCACTGGACTGAATTCAGGGCCAGTAGAATCTGGTAAGGAGAGGTGTCTAACTTAGAATAATGGACTGAGAATTAGAAGATCTTAGTGTTTCTTCAGCCATGACACTCATTCAGGGCATAAGCAGTAGATAATTCAAAGCTGCCTTATGTCCTTTCCTCTATCTGTAAAGTAAAAAAAGTAAGAGTACCTCTCCTCAATTTTAGGATGATTTCAGTGCCATGGACTCAGTGGAAAGTCACATTATTATTATTATTATTATCATTATCCTTACCAATAACAATGATGAGTATTTAAGGGCTCACTATGTCCAAGCGGCATGACCTCGTGGATGGAGCATGGGCTTGGGAGTTGTTGGTTTATTCATTCAATCATATTTATTGAGCACTTGCTGTGTGCAGAGCGCTGTACTAAGCGCTTGGTCAGAAGGTTCTAATCCCAGCTCTGACACTTGTTTGCTGTGTTCCCTGGAACAAGTCACTTAATTTCTACTTGCCTCAGTTACATCATCTGTAAAAGACCCAACTTCAGTCACTTCTAGAATGAGGGATTTCTGCCTGGCTATCATGGAACCTCACTGATGTTTATTAATAAATGACTATATATCTCAATAGTCAGGGAATTCCATTATATTCCAGAATAAATCATTGGATATACTAAGAAAAATGTTGAGAATAGAAATAAAATGCAAAAGTGCCAAATGAAGCTTTTAGAAGCTTTTGCGAATTGATCAGGGAACCTTTCCTCAGCTTGCTATAGTGGATTGAGCCTGGGATAGGGTCTGGGGATCAGAAGTTCATGGATTCTAATCCCGGCTCTGCAGCTTGTCTGCTGCGTGATCTTGGGCAAGTCACTTCATTTCTCTGGGCCTCAGTTACCTCATCTGGAAAATGGGGATTGGGACTGTTTGCCCCATGTGGGACAGGGACTGTGTCCAATCTGATTTGCTTGTATTCACCCCAGTGTTTAGTACAGTGCTTGGCACATAGTAAGCACTCAACAAATAATTGTTATTAATTATTAAGGCGATAGGATATTAGGAGGTATGGTGGAGTTGGTGGGAGGAAGTTACAGGCCAGGGAAATTGAGTGAGCAAAGGGTCTCAGTAAGAAGGCTTAAGAGTGAGGTACAATTACAAGATGGTTTTAGGAATCCTTGCAGATAGTCAAGTTCAATGCTGTTCGTACCCCATGTGCAAGAAGAATTGTTTCTGATCATCTCAGCGAGGCCTATCTTGCTTCTGAGAGTTGTGAGTCTTTTTCATAGAGTAGGTCAGTCTTTAACGTGTTGGGATAATCAGCAGATTAGCTGGTAATAGTACCACTTTCAATTGGCGCTTCAATCATAGGATCACTCAGGCTTTGGGGCAGTCATTTTGGACAGCAATTTGAATTCATTTTGGGGCATGAGGCTGGCAAATTTCAATTTTTTTTCTTATGGTCTAAGAGATGACCCAGGCATGAGGACTAGTATAATGTAATAAAAACTCATTAAAGAGAAAGATAGAACTGCTAAGAAGAATATACTGCAAATTTAATTTTTGTGGTGAGGGATCTGTTATATTGTGCTTTCCCAAGGGCTTAGGACAAGGTTCTGCACACAGTAAGTGCTCAGTAAATACCATCGGTTGACTGACTGGTCAGGACTGGTTCCTGACTGGTCAGGAAAGCTGCAATGAACAATCGGTTACCTGAGAGGAGAGAGGACGTAGAAAAATCATTAGATGACTAAGGCATATTTCCATACGTTAAAAGTACTCATTTCTGTTTTTTGCTCTTTCTTGTCCTGTGTTTCCAGGATCAAGCACAGGAGCCATTTTTGGGTCTATATCTGTCAATGCTCCCACGTGTCAGACTTCTAACAGATGCCTGAAGGAACGGAGGCTTCCCCACCGTACTCTAAAAACAGGCAGAGCTGCAATTACTTAGCCAGCAGGATTCTCTGTATGATTGATAAAGTTAACTGTGGCCAAGAACTTCGAAAATGTAAAGCACATTGAAACACTAAAAGTAAAGTATTATTATTATATTCTACTGCTTTGCAGAATCTCGGAAGCCCACCGTGGTGCATTCTGAAAAGGATTAAAAATAAACCTAGGGAAAGAAGGAAGAAAAAGCACATACTAAACCATCCATAGGTACATTAAATTCAGGAACTTTTTAATAGAATATTTGTGATTCTTCATTTAACTGAAAAAAAATCCTCAAAACCTATTTAATGCAACATTTCCTTTTAATTAAATTATTTGGCTCCATTCTTTCTCTAGAAATGATTTCACCTCAAAAACGAGCTGTGATTGTTCCTGTTTACACACCAACTGTCACAAAAGGCTCATCACCCTGCAGAGATGTCTGAAATTAGCTCCATTCAGGAACAAAGAAATGGCAGTCTCTGTGTCGCTTTCCGGTTTCCCAGCTTCACAGGAGAAAGCAAGTTTTTTTGCTCCCTTGCAAAGTATAATTTAAACTGTCAGAGGTGGCAAGGTGAAAGAAATACTAATTGTACATTTATTATACAGATTATTTCTGACTTTTACAGTCCCACTCCAAGGATTGTGTTCATCATGTTTAAATTGCAAAAGGAATAATCCATGATCTGGGGAAGTTTCCCTTGTTGAATCTAAATGGAAATGGGGGTGACAGTCCATTTCTTCTTTGTAATTTACCTGATATTTTCAGCTGTCTCGGAATCAGTCCACCGAGGTCACAACCTTTCTGAAAATTGCAGGGTGACTTTTACATATAAAGTATTGTGCAAATTTCAGCTGGAAAACTTAGCCAAGGGGAAATTATAGAAATCTAAAACTTTAGGAATTCTGATCTCAATTAATAAGGGTTAAAGCAGGGCTGCATTCATTAGACCTTTCTCCTTCCCCCAGCAAAAAAAAAACCCCAAAACCCCTCCTTCAAATCAACTCCAAAGCCTTAAGAACTCAGGTATCAACATTACCCTCCCCCTCCACATCCAGGGACAACACTACAGACAGGAAAGTCTCCTTAAGAGTACTCTGTCCCAAGAAGAAGTTGCGTGTTGGACAAAGCCCAGTGAGTGGGCTGTAGACAGTGGGCTTGAGGATGGAGAAGGGGCAGGACACCAACTTCATCAAGCCACCTATAAGCAAGCCATTATGCCATGCACCCCTGCTCCCGGGTGAACTTTCAATGGGGGGAGGGAATGCGGCACTCAGAAAACTGGCTCTCTGAAAACACTTGGCCCATTTGAGGGCCATTGGAGGATTATCGCTGCTAGAACTACCAAGATCCAGAAGAGGGAGAATGAGAAGTGGCAATCTCGGCATTTGTGAGCATCTCAGTTTACATACTCCAACATTTACTCACTTACTGTTTCATTTATCCAACTCTCTCCCTACTCATTACTAGTCATAGTTCTGTTTTTCCCTACTCTTTGCAGTTAGGAGTATCCACCTGTCTCCCAATTAGATTGGAAGTTATTTACCTCAGTTGTTCTCTCCTAAGGTCTTAGTATAGTACACACAGTACAGTGCACTTTAAGTCCAGTCGAATGATTGACTTGACCAATGGCAAGTTGTACTTCTGGTCTGTCCACTCTATTGGCTTTGGGCTGTGTTTCAAGAGACTGTTCCGTTCACCTATCTTGACCTCCTGATCCTGACCTTGGAGAGCAACAGGATTCTGATGTCCTAATTCACCTTCCCTTCTGCATAATCTTGGATACTCACCTCACCCTAGCCCTAACCCACTTAGATACATAACCTTATACTCTGCCATTTCCCCTAGTTGTAATTTATTTTGAAGTTGATCACCCTCTCCAGACTGTCTGCTCCTTGTGGGCAGGGATGGTGTCTATCAACTGTATAGTACTGTAATCTCCCAAGCACTTGATAATTACTTGATAAAAAACAAATGATTGACTGGTTGATTGATTGGGGCTCATCCCAAAGTCCAAAGCCCCAGCACACCTCCCAAGTCTCTGTCCACAGAGTGTGAAGTTGTAACTCAGTAATGCCTGAGCCAGTTAAACCCTGGCCTATTCTCTGCAGATGTGGAGGAGGCCCAGAAGCCATTTAAAGCCCTACTAAAATCACATCTCCACCAGAAGGGCTTCCTTGAATAATCTCTCACCCCTCCATCCTATTTCCACCCCCCTACCGCTCACCCTGAGCCTTGAGTACTCACCCTCTTAGCAGGTAGATACTTAACTGACCCAGTACTTATTTAAATATTTTTAAACTCTGCTTCTTCCTCCTGCTCGAAATTTATTTTGGCGTCTGCCTCCTGTGCTAGACTTTTAAATCCTTGAGGGCACGGATTGTGTATACTTATTCCACTGCACTCTCTCAAGCACCAGTTAAGTGCTCTGCACAGAGAAAATCCTCAATAAATCAATTGATTGACTGATGGTTTAGAATAGGGAATGGTTTTGAAGCACTGTGACTTTGCCCAGTAATTGGTTGATCTGTAGGAACTGCTTTTTCAGGATTTTGCAATCCTAAGCCTTTCTGCACCTGGAGAGCTAAAATATCTGCTGCAAGGTAGTAACTCTTCCTCTTAGACTGTAATTCTCTTGGTGGGAGAGGCCATATCTATTTTCTGTTCTCTTTAATTTTTTTCCCTACTGCAGAAGGCACAGTTCTGAATGGAGTAATACATTAAAGTGTTGATAGTGATAATATTATGTGAAGCACCGTGGCCTCTATGTAACCAAAACATCTTAGAAGAGTCAACCGTCAACTTCATTTACAAGCAGAGACTCTTGTGTTGGACAGTGTTTGCAACCAAAGCATTGATTCAAGAGTAGAAGTGAAATTTGTGGGAACTGTACTGAGCTGAATAAGGAGGTCTCCAGAGACTGGCTGAGCTCAGAGATCTTGGAAGTGCAGTGAGAAGTGAACAGAAAAAGGACAAGGACATTTTGAAGCAAGTCTAAAGTCAGTTATTACTGCTTATAAGGAGAAAGTGGACTGTAGCTTGTGATTTACCTCTCATTGCTCATTCATAACCAATTAAGACTACATGAAATGTACTCATTGTGACGATGAGTCAAACGCTTAATTGGGAAGCTATGGATAAACTGAAGTGGTCAAACAATGTATGTAGAGAATGAAAATAGTTTCGGCAAACTATTTTGTAATTTGGAAAATAGATCAGATATGTATGAGGCAATTGGAGCTCTCCCTTATGAACCAAATAGTAATTGATGTGGAAAATGCTGCAAAAATAAGTTCATTCTTTGGAGGAAAAATCAATAAAGTAGAAAGCAAAATTAATCTTTAACCACACTGTATAGCTTAGACCTAGGAAAAAAGTTGAAATGTCAAATATACATGGACTACTGCCCAAGAGAAAGAGTTAGCATCCTAAACTAGTGTTACAAATGGACAGTACTCACAGCTGGTTCCCAAAACTGCCTTGTATATAAGTCAAAACATTACAAACTGGAAACAATGTTCGGATAAGAAACAATACTATAAGTGGGGGAGTGGTTATGGAGCCAATCTGAAATGTATTCTAATTTCTCTCTCCCCTATTAGATAAGGTACTTGAGAACAGAGTTCTGCTCTTCTCATCATCTGTTCTCTGATGTCTCGAGAACGATGTCTTTTAACTCTTGTGTACTCTTCCAAGTGTTTAATGCAGAGCCCTGGTGGATTGATAATCACATTTATCCAGTTACCCTATGTCAAACGTTCTATGTTCATCTTGATGAGTATGTGGTACCAGGAGTTAAAGGTGATTCGAAAATGTAACTGCTACTTTTCAAAGCTTGCTTTTCTAATATGCTGGGCTTTATATTTGACTTGGCTAAAAGATGAGTATCAAAAAAAGGAGCAAATCGTGTTGGCCAATGCACTTAATAAAGAACACCCTTTATTACCCCTGTGGTAGGTCATCCTGATACGCTGTACACTAGTAGCTATTTTTGTGCCGAATATAAACATCTGCTGCAATAAGATTATAATAAATGATGTATATACTCCACTAAAGTTCCTTGTAATGTCTTATAGGTATTTATTGCTGTATTTACTGCCTTGGCAATAGGGAGATCTAATGTGACCATATAAAACAAAACTTGGAAATCGAACACTAGTCAGTGGGTGGCCGTCTTTTAGATTTACATTTCAGCATACTGGGCCCAGTAGAGGAGTTTCGAAATGTGATATTAGCCAGATTAAATGATCATATTTCTTAGTATCTGCCAAGGCCAGCACTGCCAAGACCTTTATCCTAAGTGATGTAAGTTACAATCAATCACATCTACTGAATGTTTACAGGGTGCAAAGCACTGAACTAAGCGCTTGGGAGAGGATAATATTACAGAATAGGTAGGCATGTTCCTTGCCCACACCAAGCATACGTTCTACAGGGTGAATCAGACATTAATATAATAATAACAATAATGTTGGTACTTGTTAAGTGCTTACTAAGTGCAGAGCACTGTTCTAAGCGCTGGGGGAAATTTACAGGGTAATCAGGTTGTCCCACTTGAGGCTCACAGTCTTTGCCCCCATTTTACAGATGAGGGAACTGAGGCACAGAGAAGTTAAGTGACTTGCCCACAGTCACACAGCTGACAAGTGGCAGAGGCGGGATTCGAACCCATGACCTCTGACTCCCACAGCCGGGCTCTTTCCACTGAGACACATATTCATTCAATAGTATTTCAATAGTATTTATTGAGCACTTACTATGTGCAGAGCACTGTACTAAGCGCTTGGAATGAACAAGTCGGCAACAGATAGAGACGGTCCCTGCCGTTTGATGGGCCTACAGTCTAAATACATTAATTATAGCTATGTACATAAGTGTTTTGGGGCTGAGGGAGGGGTGAAAAAAGGGAGCAAATCCAAATGCAAAGGGGATGCAGAAGGGAATGGGAGATGAGGAAATGAGGGCTTAGTTAGGGAAGGCCTCTTGAAGATCTGCCTTCAATAAGGCTTTCACTACTTTGTACCAAACCTCTTCTTGGGGACAGATGACCCTGACTTCTGGGAGTCCATGATTCTCTGTTGGAAGGTTTGTTTTCACAGATCACCTAATGATAATAATAACTGTGACATTTGTTAAGCGCTCACTATGTGCCAGGCACTGTACTAAGTCCTGGGATAGATACAAGCGAATCAGGTTGGGCACAGTCTCTGATCCACATAAGGCTCACAGTCTTAATCCCCATTTGGCAGATGAGGTAACTGAGCCACAGATAAGTTAAGTGACTTGCCCAAGTCACACAGCACACAAGTGGCGGAGCCAGGATTAGAACCCAGGGTCCCTCTGACTTCCAGGCAGGTGCTCTTCGACTGGCTCCATTGGTTGAATGTGTCCTGAGCTCTCTTTTGGCATTTGTAAATGCTCAATAAATACTGCTAATCCTGATTATAACAGGGCTCGAGGCTTGATTTTTCTCCTTGTCTATGTTGCTCCCTGGTAAGAAGGCTAGTGCATTAGAATAAGATCATTCCCTCTTTCACATTTCAATCAATAAATCGTATTTATTGAGTGCTTACTGTGTGCAGAGCACTGTAGTAAGCGCTTGGGAGAGTGCAGCATAACAGAGGTGGTGGCCAGGTTCCCTGCCCACAGTGGGCTCACCGTCTAGAAGATGAGTTTGTCGGATTGATTGATTGGTTGTAGCTGGACACCCGTGTGAGCAGGAGTGAGAATCAGGACCCTTGGATTGTGTTAGGGTTCTATCTCTGACTCCGTAACCTTGGGAAAGTTCATTTCACTGAGCCTCAGTTTCTGATCTGTACAATGGGGTTTAGAATATCTTCTCCTACCAACCTCATTGGAGTGATAACTATGCAAACTCAGTGAGTGAAGTTTATTACTCCTAGGGTTGGGCGAAGTTTTCCCGGGATTGCACAGGAAGCACAAGAAGTGAAATGGGGAGTTTAGTGATTGACTGTGGGTGAACCACAGGGATTCAAGGAAGTGCAGATCCCAGACAATGGAAGTGAGTATCTAGCGCTAATAATTTTAGTTTTGGCATGTCAGAGATCTGCGGAGGGTCTGGTTTGGGATTAGTTGTTTGTTGACTCAAGCATCTGTCTGCATCACATTTTGTTTGCCTGAAGGATTAGATTTGCCCCATGCAAAGCCAGGTCACCAGAAAATTTAGGAAACCCCCTCCTAGGAACCAGGCATTTATGGTTTGTGGGTACCGAAGCAGAGAACAGAATAAAAGAAGCAAAATGAATGGAGATGGGGAGATAACAAATCAATCTACAGACAGAATATGTTTTTCTCACTGCACTCCAAGGGGATTCAGCTTCAGCTCTGCTTTATTTCTGGGAATGCTGACTGTCAAAAATGCCAGCAGTGAAATTCTGCTTAGTCTAACACGTAACACCTCTTTTACCTGAAATGCTGACAAAATAGAGTAATCTCTAGGTGGTCTTCATTCATGTGGTTGTGACCATAGAACAAATGGAAAAACACAATCAACGTAGTGACATTGAGTGATTAGAATCGTGTGACCCGGCCCTGCTCTCAGCAAAATCTGATTTTGTGCAGGCAGATTGAGGGGAATTTCAAGGGCAACCAGCAAAAAACACCAGCAGGGCTGATTCCTCCAGGAGATTTAGAAATCAGACAGCCTAGATCCCTGCTGGGCTTTTCCTTGGTAACAAACTAAAAAAGTATTCCCTGGGGTTCTCGCCAATGGTGCGTAATCAACGGGGTGCCCAAACCAAGTGATATTATGCTACATTCTTTTAAAAGAAACAGCCATGCTTTTATCCTTCAAATGATTTTCCTACTTAATCAACTCCCAACTGTCTGGAACTTAATAATTTATCTGACATTGGAACTAGTCAGGACTTCAGTGGGCTAGAATACATTTTGCAGATTGAATACCTGCATTTGAAGTTAACTGAAAGACAATTAGGAAATTCAGGCTGGTTGGCAGGGTTTGGGTGAGAAGTGGAGGAGAGAGGCTTAGCACTTTTATACATTTTTAACTGTTTAATATCCCCAGAATTAGCTGTCTGACTTCCTGGAAATAAGGATTTTGAGAGCAAATCAGAGAGATGAAAAATGTGCTTATTTAAATTGGAATTTTAAAAGTTATCAAACTACCATGCCCTGGAATTGAGATTAAAGCTTTTAGAATTATTAGGCATCCTCACTGTAGTGTTATACAATAAAGGCAGGCCAGAAATTTGGGGTTATATCCTGTTTGCCTTCTAACTGGGCACTTCCCTCTTGCTGTTCCATCCATTTTGTAAATAGCATTTACTTCTTTTCCAGACAGTTCCAGAGACATGATTTATTTAGTAAGACATAGCTATACAAGCACAGAGAACTCTTTGGGAAATAATTGTAATAGATCTGTATAAGATAGAGAGCCAGCAAAAGAAGTAAGGCAAGAAGCAAATGATTTGTCACAATTCAACCAGGCTCTAGCTTTTTGGGTAGATAACTTTCCTACCATTTGTGACCCTGAATAACCTTGAATTTTTTAGACAGAACAATACTGCTGAGCTTAGAATGTTCATTCCTAAATGGTTGCATTTCAATTGCTCCTGGAAAGCCCAGGATCAATCCTAAAATATACTTTTTATGGCTAAAGTTTGATTCAGAAATCACTAGAGACCAATCCATCTTTCTGTCAGGAATCCACATTTTAAAAAAGCGTTTGTTACTTGGCCCTTGGGTACAAGACAGTGACCAGGTGTCCCTCATTAGATGGGCTAGTCTCAAATATGGGATTTATTATCTCATACTCCTCAAAATAATAATAATAATGTGTGCTTGTTAAGTACTTTCTATGTGCCAAACACTGGGGTAGATGCAAGTTAATCAGGTTGCACACAGTCCCTGTTTCAAGTGGGGATCATACTCTTAATCCCTTTAAAGATGGGGTAACTGAGGTCCAGAGAAGTGAAGTTAGTTGTCATGCAGCAGACAAGTGGCAGAGCAGGGATTAGAACCCAGGTCCTTCTGACTCCCAGGCCCGTGCTTTATCCACTAAACCACTCTGTTTTCAAAAGACAGAGAACAGAAGTCCCTTGGGCCCTGCCTTTGTCCAGGATGGTGGGAAGGAACACAGAGCCATGGAAGCAAGGTCGCAGGGGGGAATCAATCACCACTACTGCTGCTATCGCCGCCATCACCACTGCCCCTGAACTAACCGAATCCTGGGGCCCCATGTGGGACTCGCTGATACTCTCTCAGGTCACATCAGAATTCTGGGGCCACGAATGGGAGTTTCTGGTGTGAACTGGGTTAGTCTGGGAGCTTCCAGCTCAGTCGGCATTGCTGATGGGCCACCCCCCTGAGCTCCAACTGGCAGAAGTCCTGATCCTGGTGCTGGCCTTTCTTATGCCACCTCTAAACCGTGAGCTCCTTGTGGACGGGGGACATGTCTATCACCACTATTACACTGTACTCTCCCAAGCACTTAGTAGACACACCCAAAGATAAATAAGACTGATTGATTGATTTTGCCACTAACCTCAGCATTAGCCCTACTGTAACCCAGATTGCCACCCACTGCTGCTGTCCCCACAAGTAAATGTGGTGGTCCTGCTTGTCAATCTCTCTTCTTCCCTACCCCTTTCTTTGCAGATTTCTTTTTTCGTCTCCCCTCTCCATCTCCTTAGCTCTGCCTTTCCACCGCTTTTCTCTCCCGCTACATCCCTCTCCCTTCCTGACTCTTCCCCTTTCCTGTCTCCCCTTTCCCACCACCTGTCTCACTTCCCAATGCTCCTTTACTAAGGAGAAATTGTTCTTATCTTAGAACACATTTTTATTTACCTTATTGTGTTTGCAAATACATTTTCTTTACAATGGTTTTGATGAGGTTACACTAAGAAGGTGATTCAACTTCAAATGTCTTTAATTCAATGAAGAGGTATTCCCTGTGATAAAACTTCATGTTTTCATTTACTTTCTGGTCAATTAGAAATACCAAACTTATTTTAATAGGTGGGAATGATTTTTTCCTTTTGCTTTGTCCTATATCTTCAGATCGATCATTTCTTACTCCCAGTTTTGAAAATAAACTATTCATTATTCTAGAAGTTTGCTGAACATCTCCAGTAAAAATTTGTAATTGATTATAGTGATATTTGTAAAGACTAAGCTGGTGGGACACAGTCCCTGTCCTCCATGGGGCTCACAGTCTAAGTATGAAGGAGCACAGATATCAAATTCCCATTTTATAAATGAGGAAACTGAGACCCAGAGAAGTTGTGACATGCTCGAGGACATTTGGCTGACAAACAGTGAAACTAGGATTAGAACCTAGGTCTCCTGACTCCCAGGCCCATGTTCTTTCAACTAGGCCACAGTGCTTTTTTATGGAACTATGAAGCCCATGGCACTGATACTGGACCTATAATGAAATATCACCTTGTTCTAAGTTGGATATTGTGCACCAGATTGTTTGACAACCTCAATTATTTGAATGGCTGGCCATTAGAATGAGGGATCTTCATTAAAACTTCTGTGTGGGACCACATCCTTCTCCTGAGTTTTCCAGCCTTCAAATCAAAACTTAAAATTTTAAATTCACCTTTAAATGTGAAAAATCGATATAGATGTATATTGTGATAGAGAGCCTAGTATGCTGTGGAAGCTCATTACATTTTGAAAAAACAGCAGTAGCATTGGTTTGTATGATTTCAAATCCAGCAAAACCCTCTAAGGAGTCCTCTCAGACTATGATTATAACTAGTGATTGTAAAAGCAATAAGTATTTCCCCAAGAATATCAGTATTAACATTAACATGCTTATTCAGGTACTTAATTTTTAACAATATTTTTTAAGATCCTAGCTTGAATAGTTTGAATACTTCCAAACAAATATATATATATGTATATAGCTATAGATAGATATATCAATTTTTTAAAAGAAAATTGATATAGCTATAGATATATCAATTTTTTAAAAGAAAGTTGATTATTTTAGCTTAATTGCAAAATAGAGTAGAGAGGAAGTTTGGTATGTCCAAATAATAACATTGATTTGTTTAAGCAATGGAATGAACAGTTTTCCATATCTACAGTCTTGATTTTGTTCAAATCCAAGATAGCCCATTAAAGATTAGCTGTGATTTCAAGGTAAAAATGAGCTAAAAAAATCAATCAAATCATCTTGCTGTCAAGTGGCAGATAAAATAATGGAGTCAAAGCATTGATCTTGGCTGGAAAATGCATTAAATAGAACAGGCAGGCAGTGATTGTGGATCTGCAAAACACTGCTCAGTTCTCTGGAAACCACTCTCTCACCACAGGTGAAAAGAGTTGAGGCTGATTGGTGAGAGCCAACAGAAACTCAGGTTGAACTACAATTACAATCCAGGCACGTTGATATGGGAGTGGGAAATGGGCCCTCTTCCCCTTTCTTGAAGGGGGGAATGGCAGTGTTGTGGAGTTGGCAAAGATACTAACAATAGAGTTGTCCCCCCCCCCCCGTTCAAAGAAGAAGCTGTGAATGGTGAGACTGCATCCACGAATATGAGGGTCTTTGAGAGGACAGCTCTTGCACATTTGCAGTTTGTTCACTAAAACATAATAGTGCACTTTTCTGGTTCCTTGCCATTAAGGAGAGCACTGGTCAGGCACCAAGGGCTAATAGGAGGAAGGAATGTTCTACCATGAAGGAGACAAGTGTTTGACTTGTTTTCACATGGTTTTTGAGGCACTAAAGAAAATTACCAAACCAGTACAGTAGATTTTATAGAAGGGAATTGAAAGATTGGGGATTGGAAGGCTGGTGATAAGAGGAAAAAACTGTTTCTTAGGCTTTTTTGCTCAGGGGTGTAGTGTCAAACATGGTGCTTACTATAATGTGAGTTGTCCTTAACATGGGGTTTTGCAAGAATACATCCCACACATTATTTTCAAGTCCCATACGTCAATATTATTTACTGCCTGCTGATTAGATCTTCTTTCTTAAAATAAGCAAGTCTCTAGCCTTCAAATATTATCTTGGGTTAAATATGCTTAACTCCTTCTAGGCGTTCTTATGAATTAAGTACAAAACAATAAAAAAAGAAGCCAAAATTCTAATCATTAACAAAGCTGGCAATGCTAAGAGATTAGTATCTTCCATAACAGCTGAACTAATTTGTAAATAATGAATAACAACTAGCCGTTCTTATTTTGGTTATCTAGGCATTGTTTTACTTTTAAATATGAAAGCTATTTTAAAATTAAATTAGCATTATGGACCATATCTATTCTTTACTTTTTCTATAATTATCTTCCATAATAACCTGGTTTTTGTCTTTCTTCCTTCTAGTTCATTTGTTACTGATGAACTCTGTCCTGTTCTATTAGAAAAATGTTTATGTGCTGGGGCTGGAGTTTACATGGGACAGAGGGAGGGAGTGCAATTGAAGTGAGTAACCCTAGGAAAAAAGGGAAAGATTTAGCGAACTAACATTACCTAAAAAAAAAATGCAAAATAGTAGCGGAAGTAAAGATCTTTTACCTGTTTTTTTCCTGATTGTTTACTAATTAATGACAGCTTTTAATCATTTGCTTGTGACATCAAAGTATTATTTAACAAATAAATCATACCTCTCTCTTTTTCTGAGACCTTTAAATATTGTCTCAAATACCCATTTGCCCATCTTCCTCCATCCCTATCCCTGACCAGTGGGCTTCAAGACTCTGCAACAGCCCTAACCTTCATTCATATTTACTCTCTTCACAAACTACTCCCCAGCTCATGCTCTTCACTTCCCTTAGGTAACTTCACTTTCTGTTTTCCTGCTTCTGACCCCTTGATGATACCCTATTCTCTCTCTAGAATGTTCTCTTTCAAATCAGCCAGACCTAGGTTCTTACCAAAGGCAAAACTGTCCTGGAAAAAAATAATCAAAATCTCCTCCAGGATGTCTTCCCTGATTAAAGGTCCACTGCCCAAAATCACATAAGCCAAACAGCCATCTTTAGGGTAATACAACAATCCTTATCATTTATGAAGGTAATGATTTAGATGCACCGGTTTTTCACATTTTTTTAATCTATACATCTTTTTGTGTTGCTATAATTCTCAACGGTAGCTTTGTTTTTTCTTCTGCTCCTACTATTTGTAAATAATATGTATCTGCCTACCTATTTCTATTTGATTGTAAGTTCCTTGAAGGTAGGGAGCATATTTATTGGCTCCAGTTGAGAGAGAGTGTACATATGCACACATGAGAGAGTATGCATTTGTGAATGTGTATTGTCCTTCATATTCGCAGAAGACACCATAGTGAAATAGGGAAATTCACCTAGGAGTATGTGTTTGGCTTATAAGGCCAATGTGGGACCCAAAGTTCTGACCATGACATACTCACATGTAGACTGCCCTGTGTCAGGTCGTTTTGCAGCTCCTGGTGCTGTCTATCCATAGTTAGAGAAACCTATCTGATAGATCCCTATCTATGTCAATTGAAGAAAAGAAAAGTTGCAGGCAAAGATTATTGAAATGGAATTCATTAGACCCTAGTTTGCACCTAGAGGTTTCGGTTATTAGTTATGAAAAGATATCTTGAAGAAAAAGTAATGAATGGTTGAATAGATACTCTCTATAAATAAAGTTTAAGGAAAGTTAATATTTTACTTTAGCCAAAACTCTTGCTGTTTAATGAATAATTAATAAAATTCAATTAGTGTATTTATAAGTATAAAATGTGAAGGTAGTGATGAAATGAGATAGATTAAATATTTACAATGGTATGTAAATTATAAAAGTTCACAGATTCCTCTATAAGCTGGAGGAAGAGAAAATTAAGTTCAAACAATGGTATGGAGCTGCCTAGGAAATCATAGAATCCCAGTGCAGAAGCCAGGCCAGGCTGCTCTGTGCTCTCTTGCAGTTCTACATTCAGAAAGAATGGACTCTAACCTGCAAGGAACACACTTCAGGTGAGGCGATACTCTTTCACAGGCTTCAGCGAATCTTATTAGGTGAAAGTTCTTCCTTTTATGAAATCTGAATTTCTCATGCTATAGTTGTCAGTTTCTACTGTTTTAATCTAAATAAAAACCAAAACCATTATGTCCCCTGCTTGTATGAGAGCCCCTGAAGACCATTTCTCAATTTATAACATTGTGTCCTCTTTGAACAAAATAATTCCATTTCTATGACCTTTTAAACCAAATTCTCCAACTCCTTCATCAGCACTTTTATTGAATTTTCTAGGAAAATCTTTTAAGCATCAGAGGATTCCATATATATATATTGGGTGGTTTTTTTGGTTTTCTTTCGTTAAATGAGAAAGATGACAGGGAAGATTGGGTTTGAGGTTGAGCTACGGTTTTGTGGCTCAAACTCTTCAAACTGGAATACAAACAGCATTTAGTTGCCATTATTTAAAAAGCGTTACTTGAAAAGTTATCCACTTCAGCTTAAAAGATCCGAAGTACTTCACAAAGCAAAAAAGTGATGATATCGAAGTAAAACAGTTTCTTATTTTTAAACTAGAATATTTCAGGGCATCCCACTGGAATATTTTAGCACATAAATTCACATGCTTAGGCTATCTTATCTGATCCTAACTGGATAGTCAACCGAGAGCAAAGTGTTCAGCAATGTTTCATTTACAAGAATGTCAACACGGAGCAAAGGATCTTTCCAGTATTTTTGTGGTCGCCTAGACAGTCTAATAAGTCCAAAAGCCATGACATAAATTAAAAATACTTTCCACCCATAATACATGTCTCAGTGTGCCCATTTTATCTGAAGGGCCTATATGCTTCCTCAGTTTTGCAGATACCACAAAACTGGGTAACTTGAGAGGTGCAGAGGATCAGCTAAACCTATGATCAGCTGAAAAATGGAAAGTTAGGCCATGTCTAATAGGCAAATGGCAGCTCTTGGCAGACATCAAGTGAGCTATATATTTCTCACAAAGGATATGGAGAACGGGATTTCATTAACTGTTGGACCTGCCAGGAAATCCAGCATTGTGGATTTCTGGCAACCAAATCTTGCCCCCCAATCAGGAAAAAATCATGATCCTCTGGTGGCCAACACTGCTGATTTTAATTTTGGAGCACCAGGCTAAAAGCTCCACAAATCATGACCGGAATCCTCTGGTAAAGGTAGAATTAACTCAGGCAGCCTAGCAAATTTCAGCTGCTCTAAACTGGAAGGGCAGAAGGTATAGAGAAGATAGGGAGAACCATGGGTCTGCGACAGGCTGGAATGGGTTTGGTTTTTTTTATGATATTTGTCAAGCACTTACTATGTGCCAGGCACTGTTCTAAACACAGGGGAAATGCAAGCTAATTAGGTTGGACACAGTCCCTGTCTCCCATGGGGCCCACAGTCTTAATCCCCATTTTACAGATGAAGTAACTCAAGCACAGAGAAATTAAGTGACTTGCCCATGGTCACACAGCAGGCAAGTGTCAGATCAGGGATTGGAACCCAGATCCTTCTAACATCCAGGCCCGTGCTCTAACCACTAAGCAATGCTGCTTCTCTTTCTAGTATGGAGAATGCCTAGGAGGTGGAGCAGAACCAGAGCTTTCCTGTTCCAATGGATTCAGGAGAGTTTTGGATGGGAACCTGATGAAATCAGTGTCCTGGGGTTCTGACCCCTTGAATGCTGGCAATGACCTTGGCCAGCAGGGGATTCTCTGGGCCATAAGGGATGGCTTGCTCCTAATTGGCAATACCCCTGGAACAGTTGAAACTAAGAGCAGGGCCCCTGGGCTTCTGTGGGACTGGCCGGAACTTCTAGGCCCTGAAGACACTCTAGTCCTTGGGGTTCAGATGTTATGGTCTACAGCGCAAGGCTCCTACTGGTGGCTTTATGGGGTCACACTGAAGAGGTCACACCAAGTGCTAACTGTAAGCTTGCTGTGAGCAAGGAACGTGTCTACCAACTCTGTCATACTGTACTCTTCCAAGTACTTAGTACAATGCTCTGCACTCAGTAAGTACTCATTAAACACAATTGATTAACTGGCAGGAAGGGCATAACCATTTGTCACCCCTACCTCCCCAGATCTGTCCTCTCTATAGCCGTCTGTCAAGAAAACACTGGTAGGTATTCACCGCAATGATGTTTTAGATGCTCTTAAAGCAAACGTGTTCTTGGCAGGATAAAATAAACAGTCGGCCCTATGAGATTTTTGCACCAACAATCAAAGCAATTCAAACAAAACTGTCTTCTTTATCTTTGTGAAACAACCTTAAAAGAATTCACTCAGCTATTTGTCAGGTTTATTTGTTGCAGTTGATTTATGTTGTTGTTTTTCTAAAGAGAGAGCAGGCAGCGGGCATCCCACAAATGAAAATGTCCAACCCACCTGAATAGGAAGCTAAAAAAGGCTCACCAGCCCCTTTATTGATTTTAGATAATCTAGAGGCAGCAAGACAAGGATAGTGTACCCTAAAGCCCACAAGTCTCCTTTCCTCCTAGAAAGGAAGAGGGAATAACACCATGTCCCCATTAAGTACAGATCAAATCTAACAAATTGTGCAGAACTGTGGCCAGTGGTTTGTTTGTGGGGAATAGAAAAACTACTTAATTCCTTGCCAGTGACGTGAAGCAACAGAAGGTCAGAGAGTCCCAACACAGCTACTCTCCAGACTGTGTGAAGGAAGTTGCTCTTTTGGTTCAAATCTCTGTCTGCATACTGTAAGCTCCTCCTTGAGCAGGGATCTTATCTGCTAACTCTATTGGATTGTACTCTCCCAAGTGCTTAGCATAGTGCTCTTCACAATAAGCACTCAATAGTTACCACTGATTGATTGATTGAAGCAGTGTGGCTCTGACTCCCAGGTCCGTGTTCTTTCCACTAGGCCCTGCTGCTTTGGTAGGATGATCTAGTTAGTCCTCTTGAGAGAGCAAGTGGCAATTATTACAGTCTTCATTTTGCAGATGAGAAGATTGAGATCCAGAAAGATGATCTGATGTGCCCAGACTCACCCATTACCAGCCCACCAGCAACAGAACCCAAGTGTTCTGAAACCAGGTTCAACTCTTGTCCATCTGTTAGTCAAGAACTGGTATATAAAGGTATTGAGATCCTTTATCCACTTGATTTCTATAAAATAATCAATCAGCCATATTTGAGGGCTTACTGTGTGCAGAACCCTGTACTTAGGGCTTGCGAGAGTAGCGTATAACCAAGTTGGTAGACATGCTCCCTGCCCACGATGAGTCTGCAATCTAGAGAGGTCTGTCCAAGGTTGTAAAGACATAGTTCAACATAGCCTACTTTCTCCTCCTTCCTATTCTCAGGACTATGGCTTACCTATCATCAGAGAAGCGGCGTGGCTTAATGGAAAGAGTGCAGGCTTGGGAGTCAGAGGACATGGGTTCTAATGCCGCCTCCGCCACGTGTCTGCTGCGTGACCTCGGGCAAGTCACTTAACTTCTCTGTGCCTCAGTTACCTCTTCTGTAAAATGGGGATTAAAAGTGTGAGCCCCATGTGGGACAATTTAACTGTATCTACCCCAGCGCTTAGAACAGTGCTTGGCATATAGAAGCTCTTAACAAATGCCATCATCATTATTAGAAGCCTCTCCATCCTTAAAAGGAAATGAGAACTGAGAAAAGAATATGGATGACATAAACCTTAATTAGATCTCTTTCAACCAAGCTATTTATATAATATGGTGAGGCTCTCTTTAAAGTAATTCCAAATGAAATTAAGTAAGGTAAGGGGTTATGTTGACTAAAGGTCTTCAATTCTTTTGATCAGTGGCAGTCTCTTTAGTTTTGGTCATGGTAACTCTTCTTACTTGTTCCTTCCCATGTTTGGCAAATGAGATTTACAGACAAAATAGCCATGAAGTAATTTAAATACTAAACATGAAAGGAGAGTTAATTTTGAGCAGTTACAATTTCCCAGAGTCTTTATTCACTCCATTTTGCATCAGTCCTCTAGTAAAATGTGAAGTTGGAGTCTCAAACAATTCAATATGTTCTGTTTTGCAACTTGTTGCTATGTGCTGTAATGGTGTTGGTTTTCTTAGATTAGAACTTTATGGATGCATCTCTATCTCCTTTGATGACTTTAAGAGTTGTTTTCAAGAAAACAAAGCAAGGGAAATTCAGAAGGTCGAACTGGACATGCTTTGCCTTTTTCAGAGTTTAAAAGTCAGTTGAAAAATTAGTATTTGAATGAGGAACAGATGTTGTATCTAATGAAAACAGAATTGTTTTAACATCTTAGCTGGAGACTTGTAACAAAACAATAAGATGATTTTGTTTGCTTTTTGTGGTAAATACTGTGTATGCATAGTTTCTTCTATTAAAAAAGACTCTTTCTGTAGGAGGGGGGAAATTGAATTGGATGTTGCAAGATTAGAGAGTTAAAAGTAAGCTCAGTACTTTCCAAAGAGTTTGCTACCTGGATTTACCAAATATGTCAATGATGCTAGCACAGTGTGTTACTTAGAAAGTATGAATACTTGCAGGTGGATTAAAATAACCATTGGGTACTCTAAAATGTCACCACTGCATTGGTCACACTGGTACAATGCACTCTAAAGTAGTGCTTGAGAGGTATAACACAGAGAAGTGATGTGTTCCCTACTCACAAGGAACTTGCACTCTAATATGGAGGGCAAATGTAAAAATATTTACAAATAGAGGGATCAAAGTATGTAATTAAATGTACATTTGAGTAAAGATAGAGACAAAAGTGCTGAGGTGGGTATATGTACAAAAGTGCTGAAGAAGCTGGTGGGTTTGCATGACTTGGGACAATGGGAACTTAAGAGGGAAGGCTTCTAAGCACTGGTGTAGATACGAGTTAATTATGCTGGGCAGAGTCCCTGTTCCACATGGGGCTCAGGGTCTAAATAGAAGGAAGAACAGGTATGAAATCCCTGTTTTAAAGATGAGGAAACTGAAGTGCAGAGACATAAGTGACTTGCCCATGGTCATGCAGCAGGCAGTAGGCAGAGTTGGGATTAGAACTCAGGTCCTCTGACTTTCCAAACCGGCGCTTTCCACTAGGCAATGCTGCTCTTCAATTCCCCTTGGACTCACCCTTATCTCTAAAAGAAAACTTAAGGAACACTGTCAGCCATCAGAGTCTCTTTCAGGCCAAAAACTGTCTCTGCCAGAGATCTGAACCGAAAGAACATCTACCTTCACACAGCCCGGAGAGTAGCCGTGTTTGGACGATCTGACCTTCTACTGCTTCATGTTATTGGCAAGGAGTTAAATAGTTTTTCTATTCCTCATGAACAAATCACTGGCCACATTTCTGTTTGCTGTGTTACCTTGGGCAAGTCAATTAACTTCTCTGGGTCTCCATTTCCTCAACTGAAATGGATATTCACTATCTGTTCTCCCTTCTACTTGGATTGTGAGCCCAATGGGAGACAGGGACAGTCTTCAACCTGATTAACTCAACTCTATTCCAACACATAACAGTGCTTGGCACATAGTAAGCATTAAACAAATACATAATTATTTGTTAATGGTTTTGCTTTCCCCACTGGAAAAATGGGAATAACACCAACAAAGAAAATCTATGGATTAATCAATGTCTAAAGGTAGTTTTACAGAACACTGCTTGGAGAAAGGAACAATTGTACCAATTTGCCTAAGATAAACATTTTCTTGGGTGACATTTCATTACCTTGACCCAAAGGTGTTTTAGGGTAGAATGCCCTCTTGGGCATCAAGGACAAATAAAGTATATCAAGTAAAATAAAGTATAAAGTAAAGTTAGTGCTTAACAAATACTATAATTATTGTTATTGTTCAGTTGTATCTTTTCTCCAAGGTTTGGGGGGAACAGGGCTGTTAGGGAGAGGTAGGTGAAGCTGCAGCCAATCTATGGTAAAAGGAATACAGAAAGCTGCATGATGGGTTTTTTTAATGGTATTTGTTAAGCACTTACTGTCAGGCGCTCTACTAAATGCTGGGGTAGAGACAAGCTAATCAGGTAGGATACAGTACCTGTCCTAAATAGGGATCACAGTCTTAATCCCCATTTTACTGATGAGGTAGCCAAGGAACTGAGAAATGAAGTGACATGCCCAAGATCGCAAAGCCGACAAGTGGTGGAGTCAAGATTAGAACCCAGGTTCTTCTCACTCCCAAGTCCGGGCTCTATCCTGCAGGTCATGCTGCTTCGTTTAGACTATAAGCTCTTTGTGGGTTATATCGTACTCTTCCAAGTGCTCAGTACAGTGGTCTGCACACAGTAAGCGCTCGATGAATATGCTTGAATGAATGAATGAATGTTAGAAGCATTAAGCTAGTCCAGTGGAAGAAAGTGGGGTGCAGGGGTGGAGAGTGGGGTGTTAGGAGTGCAGGGAATGGGGCTTAGAGGAGCTGGGATAGTAGAAGATTCAAAGAGTCAAGGGGAGGGTGAGGTGGATGGGGAGTTAGGGTGTAGGTAGGGAGAGGACTGGAGTAGGGGAAAAATCACACAGTCAAAAAGCAGTGTGGGGCATATCTGTTAGGGTGGTATGCCACATCTGATGCGTTTCATCCAGAAGTGAATTCATCAGAATAATGAGCTACTCTAAGTGGGTGAGCATCATTTTAGCTGGCATTTTCAGGAAGCCTCAAGCTACAGACCTACAGTACTATTTCCAAACAGCCCCATTCCAAAGCCTTTTGCTACATTGCATGTTCACATTCTCCTCCAGTAAAAGGAAATCAAAATAAAAACGTATACTTTGGCATCATTTACATTTAATGAAGCATTTTGGTAAAGAACCTTCTGGTATTCTACTGAGATCAAAACCTCTTCGTCATTCTACACACCGCATTTCAATCACAACGATAGTCCCCGCCGTGATAACAACTAAGGCTCTATCCCCTGATAACTAAAGTGAAGAACATTGGCATTCAGATTCGCAGTGCTGATCTCAGTTGAACCTTTGCCTGTGTAAATGTAACAATGAAGAAAAAAGTACTTATAAAATAGGGAGACGGAGTTGTCTTTCACTTAGATGAAGCATCACCTGATTTGAACCTTCTTCAACTGCATAAGCTTGTAAAACTTGGGAAACTGGAAAAGGACATCCTTAGGGTCAGCCTTTCCCGATGTCCACACATTTCTTGTTAATCAGAAGGGAAACTTTTTTTAATGGTATTTGTTAAATGCTTATTATGTGTCAAGAACCATTCGAAGCACTGGGGTAGATGCAAGTTTATCGGTTGGACAAAGTCCCTGTCTTATATGAGGCTCGCAGTCTAAATTGAAGGGAAGAAGATTTAATCCCCATTGTACAGATGGGGTAACTGAAGCACGGAGAAGTTGTTACTTGCCCAAGGTCACCAAGCAAGCAGTTGGCAGAGCAGGGACTAGAATCCAGGTCCTCTGACTCCAGAAGGCAGAAGAACCTATAGGAGCAGTTTAATAATGCTTATACTGAGGTTATTATAAACATTACTTCATTAAATCTGACCATTCCAAATTAAACAGTTAACTGGCATTTCTACTTCCAACTGGAGAAGCCAAGGGACTGGAAATGATTTTCTAAAGGTCACAATCTGAGTTGGCAGCACAAATAAGGACAGAGCCCAAATCAAATGACATTCTCCACTAAAACCACCCTGACTGATGAACTACATAATCTGCTCTGATTTTTTTTCACCAATTTAATCACAATATTGCATACTGAAGACACTTCAGGTGCTCTTCATTACTGAAGTCCCAACATAGCATGGGCATACTTTATTTGAAAATCCATTTGAAGTCCTCTGTGTTGGCCATCGGCTGTCGAGAATGCTTTTCGTGCATGCCTTTTTCCACACTAAGCATAAAGCAGATTTTGCCAGCAGAAGTGTCTTTTGCTTATAAAAACAAAGTTTTTCTGAGGACAAACAGGTTTTGGAAAAGAGCTGTCTGAAGCTTAGCCAGATTCGGGCTGGAAGGTGCAGCCACTTTAATAATGGGATAAAAGGGGCCACAGCCTTCAGCCCACCGCTCTTAGGGAGTGTCCCAAGAAAGCACTAGGCCCTTCTTCCTTTCCCTTCTCCCTTCATCCTGTACCTGTCTCGTGTTGCATTATCTGAGGCTACTGCTCCAGGCTAAAAGTAACCCCAGCCATATTGAGTGGGGGGTGCATGAGGTTTTCTGGGACAGTAGAAAAGGAGCCTGAGGGTCTGCGCTGCCTCGTACCCGAGTCAGAGCTGTCTGAACTTCCAGGCTTAAGCGAAGTGAAGCTACTGGAAAAGATCGGGAGAATTATTTATCTTTTTCAACTGTCCTTTTAGAAGAGAACGTTCCAAACCCCTCAGCTTCATCTTTCCAGTTTCAAAGGACACAGTAGATAAAATGGAAATCCAGGAATAATAACGCCAGTATATTTTAGTTCTACGATTCTTATATTATGACTGAAAGACACTGTGGGTGAGTGACTATAACTCTAGCCAGATACTAATTTGATCCATAACTTCTGAGTTTCAGTTTCCAAGTGTATACAATAAAACAGGGATTTCTGTTTATGACCATCTTTAAAAGAATATTCTGTGGATGCCACCTAGAATTTAAAACACACTTAGAGCATGGTATTCTAATTAGAGTAAAGCACACAGCAGTCCATGCTTCCTCAGAGAAATGAAGTGTCTTCCCTTAGTCACACAGTAAGTAAGTGGTGGAGCCAGAATTAGAACCTAACCTAGTGGGAAAAAACAGGCCTGGGAGCCTAATCCTGGTTCTGCTGATTGCTTGCCCTGTGACTTTGGATAAAGTCACTTAATTTCTCTATGCCTCAGTTCTCCTCTTACTTAAACTGTAAGCCCCATGCAGGAGAGGGAATGTGCCTAACCTAATTAACTTGTATCTACCCAAATGCTTAGAACAGAATTTGACTCAGCAATCCCTTAAAAGAACGATTAAAAGAAAAGGTCCTCTGACTCCCAGGCCTAGACTTTTTTCTATAAACTCATGCTGCTTCTCCTTGAGAGCAAGAATAATGTCTACCAACTCCGTAGTATTTTATTATCCCAAGTACTTAGTACAGTGCCTTGCACACAGAAATTATTCAATAAATACCACTGATTGCTGATGAGCATCTAGTGAGTGCTCTGCATATGAGAAGCAGCGTGGCTTAGTGGAAAGAGCCCGGGCTTGGGAGTCAGAGGTCATGGGTTCGAATCCCACCTCTGCCACTTGTCAGCTGTGTGACTGTGGGCAAATCACTTAGCTTCTCTGTGCCTCAGTTATCTCATCTGTAAAATGGGGATTAACTGTGAGCCTCACGTGGGACAACCTGATTACCATATCTACCCCAACGCTTAGAACAGTGCTATGCACATAGTAAGCGCTTAAAAATGCCAACATTAACATTGTTATTATTATTTGGAAAAATCTGACAGAGTCAAAAGGCATGCTTCTTGCCGATAAGGAGTTTACAACCTCATGGAGAGCCAAATAACTAAATCAATCAATCAATCAATCAGTAGTATTTATGCATACTAAACATCAGTTCCAAAAAAAAACAAACCTTAGACTGTATCTACAAAGTTGTTCTTCAGGCTTTGAAGAAGAAGCCAGGGATGGGATGGCAAGTTTGCTAAAAGGAACAGTGGATGACGAAGGTCCCTTTCCCCACTTTTCATAAGCTTTCAGGAGTACCTAAAAGTGTTTTCCCTTCTCTCTTTCGTGGAGCACAATCTTTTCAATCTCATCATACCCTCATCTCTAATCGCAGCTCCCTAGGCTAGTCCTTATAGGCTGCGAAGTGTACCAGTCACTTTTTACTACATGTCAAATTCTGAGGTTTCCTTCATTAAATCTTCATAATGTTTCTTCTGCTTCTTTGTGTACGGTCTCTGTTTCAATGACAGTGCCAAATAACTTGAAGAGAGCCAGGACACCAATCGATGTTTCTTTGCTCCGTACAGTCCTCGCCATAACTTGCCTCCAGTTCCAAGGGGAAAGAAGCTCTGAGCAACCCGAGTTTTCCCTTTTTGAACAATCGTAGTCTCCCCATCCATTGTTCTTTTCCCTGTATTTGCCATGGCAGAGAGAATGCGGAGGAGCACTCTCTGTTAAAGGTGATAATACTCTGCTATTGCTGGGCCAGCCTGTTCCCAATCCCCTTGACCAGTTGCTTTAATCAGCCATGGCCAAGCCTTGAATTGAATGGACAGACTTGCTCATGAGTGATTTGTTCACTGATTCTCATTAATTATTGTTTGTGGTTAATAAATACCATAAGTAATTTGGTAGACCAGTAGCAAAGGGTCTGGGATTCCTGATTCCAGTGGTACATGGCCTTCATTTTCTTCAGGCTAATTGTTTGTCCATAGTGCTATGCTGACTCTGAAAAGAGTTTTCTAATCCTCTGGGTGTGTTTTGGTGGATGTGGTTACAGAATTCTGTCATCAGCAAAGCCTATATGGCTTATGCAAGAACTCTGGATAATGTACCTTATCCTGATGAGTAAGATATTTTGCAGAGGGTAGGAGTCATTCTGATCCCAACTCCCATATTCTTAGCTGCATCCTCAAGCATGGCTATGCAGAATAAGATAAACAAGTTTGGACCAAGCTGCCCGCTGCCTACAGTCAGCCTGCTTTATTCCACTGGGGTTTGGGAAAAGGTCAGACAAAACCTTCAAATCTGAGTTGCCCAGCCATACTTCATAACGTTTTCACATGCTGCATATGGAAACACACACACACAGAAACCATCCCACAAACACATCCTGCTAGCATTTTCTTTATTATTTATAAAAAGTCAATTATTTTAGTACTTAGTACAAAACCATAAAAAACGGTAGAAAGCAGTAGGAAATGATTTAATGTGCTCCATTCTGTAGAGATCAATGAAGAAGATGTTTTTGGATTGGAAAAAGGATGAACTCTAAAAACCATGGGTTCTCTATGTAAACGGAGCTGTATTGGGGCTCTTGGATCTCAAATTTATCACCTTTAACAATCTTTTCACCCTTAACAAACCTGTTCTGGTTATTTTCACTTTCAATTAAGAGAAAGACAAACTATGTATTTAAATGTTCTAAAAAACTTAAATTGGTCTACATGAAATTAGACTATGAGAATATTCTCCTAATCGACCTGTTTTACTAAGTATTTGAAAGAAATTCTTGAAGACAGGAAATTTTTAATACCAGATGTTTACTTTTAAGCCAGGATAGTCCCTTGCTAAATAAATACTGAGAGTGCTTTGACTCTAAAGTAATTCTGCTGGACCAATGCTTGATATATTTTTCATAAGTTCATATTCTTCATAAGTTTAGAAGCAGTGTGTCTCAGTGGAAAGAGCCTGGGCTTTGGAGTCAGAGGTCATGGGTTCGTATCCCAGCTCGGCCACTTGTCAGCTGTGTGACTTTGGGCAAGCCACTTAACTTCTCGGTGCCTCAGTTACCTCATCTGTAAAATGGGGATTAAGACTGTGAGCCCCACGTGGGACAACCTGATTCCCGTGTGTCTACCCAGCACTTAGAACAGTGCTCGGCACATAGTAAGCACTTAACAAATACCAACATTATTATTATTATTATTATAAATACACATGGACATATTTTAAAGGAGCTTCATCATTTTATGGTGCTGTCAGGATGGGGCTATTTTGGTAAACCTGGTTACAACCTTCAGAATAGCTCCAAAGAATTTCTTGTCCCTGTTTTAATTAAAAATGGAAAATCAGGCTATTGAGATAAAGAGTATAGCAAGTACAGCAGAGGGAGAGAATATGTAGATGAGGAGATGCTTAAATAGTAGGGTACGTAAGATGTTACATTCAGAAATGCTATGTGTGGGTGTGAATGCACAAGTGCATAGTTGGTATGGAATTTCTGAGGTGGTAATTCGGGGGCTATAACCCAGGGTAAAGAAAAATAAATTGAGGAAGGCCTCATGGATGAGATATAATTTCAAAGGGCTTTGAAGATAGGAAGAGTTTATCTGAAGAAGTCAAGAAGAAAGATGAGAGCAAAGAATTAGAGGTGAAAGAGATGAGAATGAGTCAAAGGGAGTAGGCTAACTACAAAAGAACAAAGAGTGGGAGCTGAAGTATAGTGGGACAAGAGAGTGGATAAGAAAGACTAAGCTTTTTGAGGGTAGGGACCATGCCTACTCTCTTGATTGTACTCTCCCAAGTGCTTAATAACAGCAGTGTTTTGCACAGAGTAAGCCCTCAATAAATACCACTGATTGCTTGATTAGGAAGGAGAGAGCTAATGGAGTGCCTTGAAGTCAATGGTCAGAAGTTTGGGGAGGGTTGGGAACAGTTACTGTGTGCAGAGCACTGTACTAAGCACTTGGGAGAGTAGAGTATAACAATATAATATAATCTGTAATGCATTCTAGTATCTGTCTTTGTTTATCCTTCTAGAGTGTAAACCTGAGAAGAGGAACATGTTAATTGCATTAGATTTTCTCAAATATAGTCCTCAGCACATAGGTATTTAATAAATACTTTGATTGAGACAATAAGAATATAACATTTATTTGAAAGGGAGGTCCTACATTGATATGAATCAACAACAATGTCAACTAAAATGCTATGCAATTCAATTGTGCTCTTATCTGACGATTTAGGAAACCGAAAAAAATGAAACGATACCATTGTGTGTTTTTCTTAATATAGAAATTTTGTGAAAATGCAACTTCAGCATTTTAGAACTGGTGAAGTCATGTCTTCTGAATTTAATTGCTGTGCTGGGACAAGTGACCCTTCAATTTTTTTTCAGCCAGCAAACATACTTAATCATACCTGGATAACCATATGACTTCAAATCAAAACACAGCAAGATGGATATGATTTTTGTAGAGTAATAGATTCAGAAGAAGGCCAGGTCCTCTCTAGGACTTCTGTACCATTCTGCAGATCTCTTCCGAAAGTATTTGAAATTATCTCAACATCAGGCTCTGTCAACTTCAAAGTAAATTAGGATGGCCTAAAATGTTCAACAAGATCTTCAATCCAGCTCATCATAGTTTGGTCAGTCATGTCAGAATTGATGGGACCCTGCATGACTCTTTAATCTCATAATAATGACATTTGTTAAGTGCTTACTGTGTGCCAGGCACTGTACTAAGCGCTGGGATGGATACTATTGGGTCGAACACAATACCTGTCCTATGTTCTAGATCACTGAGGCTCTTGGTTCCCAAGGTTCTAGGTCTCTGTGGCTCTAGGTTCCTGAGATCCCTAGCTCATAGACTCTAGGTTCCTGAGGTTCCCCAGCCCCTAGACTCTACACTTGTGAGGTTCTAAATCACTAACACATTAGGCTCGTGAGGTTCTAGATCACTGGGGTTGTAGATCATCGAGGTTTTAGATTCCCCGAGGTTCTAGTTTCCTGGGTGTCTCTGGCTTGGGAGTTTCCGCTCTCTGGGGGGCTCCAGACTCATGATGTTCTAGATTGTTGAGGTTCCTGGGGTCCCCAGCTCCTAGACTCTAGACCTACGAGGCTCTAAACTCCAGGGGTTCTAGATCATTGAGATCCTAGGTTCCTGGGGTCCTTGGCTCCAGAGTTTCTGGACTCTTGGGGGCTCCAGACTCATGATGTTCTAGATTGTTGAGGTTCCTGGGCTCCCCAGCTTTTAGACTCTAGATTCATCAGACTCTAAACGCCAGGGGTTCTAGATCATTGAGGTAACTAGGCTCCTGGCGTCCCTGAACCTAGACTGCAACGACTCTAGACTCGTGAGGCGCTAGGTCACCGAGGTGCTAGATCATCGAGGTTCTAGACTAGTGAGGTTCTAGATCATCGAGGGTCTAGATCACCGAGGTTCTAGATTGCTGAGGTTCTAGACCCCGTGATGTTCCAGATCATTGAGGTTCTAAATTCTGAGGGGGCCTGGCTCCTGAGTTTCCACTCTCTTGGGGGCTCCGGACTCCCAATGTTCTAGATTGTTGAGGTTCCTGGGCTCCTAAGTTTCTAGACTCTAGATTCATGAGCCTCTAAACTCCAGGGGTTCTAGATCATTGAGGTACCTAGGTTACTGGCATCCCTGGGTCCAGAGTTTCTGGTCTCTTGGGGGTAGGCTGAACCTAGACTGGAACGACTCTAGACTCGTGAGGCTCTAGATCACCGAGGTGCTAGATCACTGAGGTTCTAGACTCGTGAGGTTCTAAATCATTGAGGTTCTAGATCATTGAGGTTCTAGACTCGTGAGGTTCTAGGTTCTGAGGGGCCCTGGCTCCTGAGTT
This sequence comes from Ornithorhynchus anatinus, assembly GCF_004115215.2. Lineage (NCBI taxonomy): Eukaryota > Metazoa > Chordata > Mammalia > Monotremata > Ornithorhynchidae > Ornithorhynchus > Ornithorhynchus anatinus. The sequence goes on from NC_041741.1 coordinate 37,769,376, forward strand.
TTCACTCTCTTGGGGGCTCTGGACTCATGGTGTTCTAGATTGTTGAGGTTCCTGGGCTCCCCAGCTCCTAGACCTAGACTCATGGGGCTCTAAACTTCAGGGGTTCTAGATCATTGAGCTCCTAGGTTCCTGGCGTCCCTGGTTCCAGAGTTTCTGGTCTCTTGGGGCTCCAGACTCCTGATGTTCTAGATTGTTGAGGTTCCTGGGGTCCCCAGCTTCTAGACTCTAGACTCATGAGGCACTAAACTCCAGGGGTTCTAGAATCTTGAGGTTCTATATCATTGAGGTCCTAGGTTCCTGGGGTCCCTGGCTCCAGAGTTTCCGGTCTCTTGGGAGTTCCAGCCTCTGGAGGACCCAGCTCCAAGGTTCTAGACTAGTGAGCTTCTAGACTCCTGAGATTCTAGATCATTGAGGTTCCAGTCTCTTGGGGTTTCCAGCCTCCTGAGGCTCCAGCTTCCAGAGGTTCTAGATTGTTGAGGTTTCTAAACTCCCAAGGTTCTAGATAATTGAGATTCTAGGCTCTCAAAGTCCCCAGCTTCTGAGGTCCCCAGCTCCTGAGCCTATGGGCTCCCAAGGTTCTAGGTTCCTGAGACTCTGAGTTCCTGAGGTCCCAGGTTCCTGAGATTCCAGGTTCCCAAGGTTCTGGGCTCCTGAGGTTCAGGCCTCCCGTGGTTCCCGGCTTCTGAGGTACCGGCCTCTTGGGGTTCCAGATGCCTGATGTTCCAACTCCTGAGGTCCTGGGTTCCTGAGGTTCTGGGTTCCTGATATTTCTTTCCATCTTTTGCTAAGAGTTGGGAAGGTGGCATATATAATTTTATTTAGTATATAGAAGTGAGGATGGAGATTAGGAACAAATTAGCTGCGAGGATTTATGTGCATTTGTTTATAGGTGTATATGGCTATATATATGGTAAATCCTTCTTGTAGTGAAATTGACCCCAATCTCCATTCTCTTCAGTGCTCATCTACTAGGATAGTTAATATTACAACTGACAGGAGACAGGTCTTCTGGGAAGCATTATTAGTGGGACAGATGCAAGAACTTCTGTTATAATAAAGCATGCTAGAAATCCCATCATTGATTTTGGCTTGGTTCACAGATGAAATCTCAGGAATCCATTTGAGAACACAATCAGTCATGGGAGAAAAAAACCTAATAGAGATTTGGTAGTGATTAAGATGCTGAAGCAAGACATTTCACTTGGAGAGAGGGTTGGAGAGGAGAGGCAAGGACGACAAAGGAAAAGACCCATTTTGGAACACGTGGTAGCAATTAAAAAGAAAATTTTTCATGAATTGGCATGATGTAATACAGGCTTTGAAGATGACAGCTCATTCACAGGAGTTTCTAGTTAAAATATTCCCAATCTTGTTTTTTGTTTCCATTAAAAAAAAAAATTCAAACCAAATCGAGAGTCTAAGCCAGTATATAAATAGAGCAGAGAGTCCTGAGGCATGAGATATAAACTAGGCCATGCCTCAGGAGTTTTTTATGAAGATGCTCAAAACTTGAAATTGTGGGCCCTGATTCTGCAAAAATAATTCATCTTCAGAGTTGTGTAAGACCATCAAAGTCCAGAAAATAGTCTTCTCTGGGATTGCATGAGCTGAATGAAAGCACCCCGGTACAATCGCATACAGTAATTAAATAATAGTCGCTTGGACCGAAGAGTTTAAAGTAGGTTTGAACCACTTGCTTTAGAGTCTCAATTACTTCTTAAAGTATTTTTTGTTTTCATTTCAGCCGTACTTTAATGGTCTTTTGATTTGGAGGTGAGGTTTAACTTAAGATTCGTGAAGTTCATAGGCATCAAAATTTAAACTGTTCTACTTCTAAATCTAATCAACCAATTGAATTTATTACATATTAACTGTACAGAGCAATGTACTAAGCGCTTGGGAGAGTATATACAATCTCTGTCCTTAAGGAGTTTATATAAGAAAGAGAATTTGGGAGATTTTGCAGAATCTGAAGGAGAAAGAAAAGAAAAGCCAGGTGTTCTCTTTATCAGCTGTTTTCTTGGTATGCTCAACATAATCTGCAGCATTAATTTTTAGGCTGATGGCTTGACAATCAATCAATCATATTTATTGAGTGCTTACTGTTCGCAGACCGCTCTACTAGGGGCTTGCGAGATTATGACACAACAATATAACAATCCCACTTAGGACATTTGGGTGCCTTCCCTTAACATGCTAACTCTTTCTTGCAATATGAAAATCCACCTAATTCTAAGCTTATCCTAACAGATAACTTATGGTCATTTTGTTAATTTCTTTTATAGTAATATTTGCATTTTAAAGCTCCGAAGTCTGGACTCTCCCATTCCCAGTGATTTTACCCTTCCCATTTTTGCCTAGTTCTGTCCCACTCTATACCTCATTCATCCAAAGAAAGGTTATATTGATTAAAGTGGACCAGATTGTGAAGATCTCACCTTTAAAATGACAAGTATTTCAAGCAACAAAGAAGTATTTATTGTACTATTAACAATTAAGCCTGAAATACAGACTCTACACTGTGAGCTCCTTGTGGGACAGGAAATGTGTCTATCGACTCTGATGAATTGTACTCCAAAATGATTAATATAGTGCTCTGAGCACAGTAGAACTTACTTTGTAGCAGCAATGAAAAAATGCAGAAAGGAAACAGCAAACATCGATATCTTAGATAAATACAGAGACCTATTTATGTGCAAGGTACCGTACATTGTCTTTTTGTGCAGTGTTAAGGCACACTTTAAGAAGTCACTAAGCAGCATGGCACAGTGAATTGATCATGGGCCTGGGAGTCTGAAGGTCCTGGGTTCTAATCCCAGATCCGCCACTCATCTGCTGTGTGACCTTGGACAAGCCACTTAACTTCTCTGTGCCTCATGTACCTCATCTATAAAATGAGGATTAAGACTGTGAGCCCCATGTGGGACAATCTGATTACCTTATATCTACCCCAGTGCTTAGAACAGTGCTTCGCACATAGTAAGCACTTAACAAATGCCACCATTAAATGGCTTTTGGAAATTGACAGTTTCTTTGTGTTCTTCATTTCTTATATTGGAGGTTCCTGCTGCTATTGTTTTGTTTCAGCCTTTCTGGAATTTGTTTATTTTTCATTTCTCAACGTATATTTCTGCTGTAGAAGCAAATATTATCTTCCCTAATGAGGATATTTCTCTCAAGAAATTGAGCTCCTGGGGCATTTAACAATGTATATTCAGCATATTTCTCATGTCTTTTTTCTATTTGTTCTTCACTTTGTACAGTTATGTTCAACTTATTTTTTAATTGCTTCTGAGGCTTTTGTTTTCTTTTGGGGAACTGTGCTTCTACTTAGGGCAGTTGTGCTTTTTGAAGCTAATTTTTCACAATAAATGCTGGTTTTATGCCAAATTGGAAAGGATAAATTTCACACCAAGTGACCAGACCATCAGAAGGAGGCTTTTATTAGGACATATTCATTCTCCTAGAATAACTTAACCACTTCTCACCTCAGCTAACAAGTTTATGTTTTAAATATTTATGTCTAATTATCTCTTTTCTTTTATGGATGCTCCCAATGCTGTCCTTACACTCACCCTTGCTTTACACACTAGTGGAGGAAGGAAGCTTGAATTTTTGTAAATAGGTACTAAATTTTTTTTGTATCAAGGAGCTCAAGGTTTGTTTGTTTGTTTTTGCCTATGTGGGACTAATAGGCAATCATATAAAAATTTATGTGAAAAAAATTTTTATTGCTAAAATATTGTGAAATTCATCTTTGACATCTCACTAGATTCTATTATACTGGGGTAAATACTTGTTTTCAAGAAATAGTATAATGTATTTTTATGTCTAAAGACACAGCTAAACTAAATTGAATCCTACGATAATTTATCTGAAAGATGATACAGAAGGGAAGCAAAACCAGGATTGTATAACAAAAACCAAGATCTGCCGGTCCTGAATTTTGCTAGTTTGTCAAGTGCAAAGTAGTGGGGTGTGCTATAAAAGACCTTCACGCAAAGCCAGACAGTGCAGAATAATATGCAGAACCCTGCAATGTGGGCTGCTCTGCCGCTTGTCAACTGAAGAACATTGCTCGGCCATTTGAGAAATGGAAATTGTTTGGATGTTATGTCTAAAGAAACTGTCAGGCTCTTACTTGTGGCAGGAATTTTGTGTTCCATTATGATGTATAGATTTATTGCTGTAATGATTTTTTTACACACTTCTCAGTAGGCAAAATAGTCGAACCATAGGATAATTCAAAGCAATTGCCACTCTCCTGCTGGGTAGATGACCTATTTTTCTTTTCCAATTATAAAAAATAATGTGAAATTGGTTATTTCAAAGCCTGTTTTCAAGGTTCTTGTACTTTCAAGTTAACAAGGTTTCACTATACTATGCTTTTAAGCAAAATGAATTACGGTATAAAGAATTAATTTTAGAAACAAGTGAGCTGGAAGACAAGACTTTTACTTTATTTGTATACACAGTATTTTTTTTTTACATATTTCTGGGCTCATTCTAAGTTTCATCAGGATGATTCAGGAAGATAAGTTAAGTTTTTTTTTGTTAATAATAGTTATGGTCTTTACTAAGCGTTTGCTGTATTGTAGGTGCTAGTTAATCAGGTCACAGTCTCTGTTCTATGCAGGTCTTACAGTCTGAGGTGTAGGGAGAGAAGATATCTTGTCCCTATTTTACAGATGAGAAAACTGGAGTATATAAAGGCTAAATGATTTGCCCAAGTTCACAGAACAGACCTATGGCACCTAGTCTCACGCTCTTTCCATTAGGAATACTGTTTCACAGTATATGACCACATCTCTGATACTGTCTTGTGAAATCACCACTCACTGTTATATAGCTCTCCTTCACCTTTGAAAATGATATTACTGATGGTGAAATTATATTGTACTGTTATAATGTCCAGTGGACTCTGTCCACTCTGATTTGGTTGTATCCACCCCAAAGCTTAGAACAGTGCCTGGCACGTAGTAAGCACTTAACAAATGTGATAATAATAATATTTGACACCCAAAATGCCAGACACTGTATTTATTAATTCCTTCTGTTGTGGCAATCTTCCTGAAGCTTCTGTTGGTCACTCTCTGTTGCTGCCTCTCTTCACTACTGTATAACTGTCGTACATTATGCCTCATATTTTGCTTCATTGGGTCTTCAAAATACTCTCAAGTCCACCCCATTTATGAAATCTTTATTTCAGATCACCAAATACAACAGCCTCACTGAAAGAGAAGGCTCAACTAATCTTAGACAGCATTGTCATTTGAAGCGATTTTAATTCTATCGTTTTGAAAAAGTAGGAGAAAAAATTGTCTTCCTTGATCCTCCTTTTTCAAATGGATGTCTATTAGACGCAGAGTTAAAGCCTTAGCTCCTTAGGTTGATCTTAGCCTAAGATCAAAAGAAGATAAAAGGAGATGGTTATGGTCAACTGAGGAGAACTTCACACAGGGTGGAGAGCTGTTGGGTGCAAAGGAAAGGGTACAGCTGAGGAATATTATGAAAAAGGAACTGTCAGAATTTGGTTACAGGTTGAACATGGGGACTTTAGATAGTGAGGAATCCAAAATGACACCAACGCTGGGAGCTTCTGGGACTGGGAGAATGGTTGTATTTTTTAAAGTGATCAGAAAGTTTTGAGGAGGAGTGGTTTAGGCAGGAAGAAGAGAAGTCTAGTTTAACAGTGTTGAGTTTGAGGTGTGTGGCAGGCCATCCATCTGAACATATCCTGGTGTCAAGAGGAAAAGCAAGACTAAAACTGGTGGGAGGTTGAGGCAGGTGAGGTAGAATCACCCAGTAGAAGTGGTAATTAAAGGCAAGTGTGCCTATGAGCTCCCTGAAAGAGTAAGCATAAAGCAAGAAGAATTAGAGGATCCAGAATAAAGCTTTGAGGGATGAGAAGTGGAGAGGAGCCAGTGAATGAATCTGAGAAGCGGCGGTCAGAGAGGTAGGAGGAGAACCAGAAGTGTTCTGTGTCTGTGAAACCAAGGTCAGATAGCCTCATTCCCCTGAAAAATGGGCCCCATCTTGCCCTCTCCACTGCAGCAGGGCAAGGACCAAGGGGTTGTTTGAGGCCCTCTCACTCATGAAGGTCTGATTGACTGCCTTGAAGCCAATGGTGAGGAGTTTCTGTGAATGTGAGATAGATGGGTAACCACTGGGGATTTTTGGGGAGTGGGAAGACATGCAAAGAATGATTTTTTAGACTGGACAGCGGAATGAAATATTGACCGGAGAGAGGAAAGGCTGGAGCCAGGGACATCAGTGAGGAGACTGATGCAGTGGAATGGTATATATATATGTGTGTGTGTGTGTATATATATATATATATAGCTAGATGTAGATAGATATATCTGTAAAACACAAGTATACATGATGAATAACAATGTCTGTGAGATTCACCCACACTCCTGAGGAAGACAGATTTCAAACACAATGTTTTTAACCACTAAGAACTTGTTATTTTCGTTCCAACTGGAAGAAGTAGGAGGAAAGTAGGAAGTGGTAAGAAATACATTCTGAAAAGTTTAGGGACCAAAGGTGCTCAAAGTGAGTGTGGGGAGGAGATGCATGATTTCTAAGGGAGGGGAAAATGCACAGGATGCTGGAGAGTGTGGAGTGTGCTGGATTACCAAAAGACAAAAGACAGACAAATCCTCATGCTCTTTGCTGCCCTGGAGGTCCCCTTAGAGACAGCTGGTAGGGGAAACCAGGTGTGAAGGGAGCCACTGTTCTGGGGTTCTGCAAAGGCCCTACCATTTCTGGAGTGGTCTAAAGCCTAGTCAGGGTTGAGCGCTTTAGGGTGAGCAGCATGGCCTAGTGGATAGAGCACAGGCTTGGGACCCAGAAGGTCATGGGTTCTAATCCCAGCTCCGCCACCTGTCTGCTGGGTGACCTTAGGCAAGTCACTTCACTTCTCTGGCCTGCAGTTACCTCATCTGGAGAATGGGGATTAAGACTGTGAGCATGATATGGGACAGTGACTGTGTCCAACCCGATTTACTTGTATTCCTCCCCCAGTGCTTAGTACAGTGCCTAGCACATAGTAAGCACCTAAGAAATACCATTATTATTATTATTACTGTTGAGGACCGTCTCGTTTGGACTGGGGAGACGATTGCTAACCCAGGATTGGAGGTATGCAGGAGGCGAGCCACTGCTCCTCACCTCGTCACAGAATGATGGAGACCCTGCTGTGCGGGAAGGAAAATGCAAGGGAAGCCCTGTAGGACATCCCAGGCTTGGGTGAGGAGATGTGATGCTCCCGCTGACTGGATCGGGACAGGCCCCCAGGGTGGTACCAGCGGGCACTATTTTTTGTATGTATTTGTTAAGCACTTACTATGTGTCAAGCACTGTTCTAAGCAATGGGGTAGATATGAGTTTAGCAGGCTGGACACAGATCCTGCCCCACATGGTGCTCAAAGTCTAAATTGGAGGGAGGAGGATTTAATTCCCATTTTACAGAGGAGGTGATTGAGCCACAGAAAAGTTAAGTGACTTATCCAAGGTCACGTAGGAACCAACTGAAAGACTAAATCCTCTGACTCCCAGGCCTTTGCTCTTTCCATTAGGCCATGAGTCAAGGCTAAAGAAGAGAGCCAGGGCACTTTCAGGCTTGGAACTAGAGAAGGGAGGCAATTGAACAAGAACCTAATGTGAGCATTTAAATCAATCAATCAATCAGTGGTATTTATCGAGTGCTTCCTGAGAGCAGAGCACTGTAAAAGAGCTTGGGAGAGGGCAGTCCAATAGAGTTGGTAGACAACTCTTCTGGCCACAAGGAGCTGCCAGTCTAGAAAAGCCACCATTAAGCCCCCACTGCGCTTAGACACCCCTTTGTGCCACGCCTTTGCTGTCCTCCATCTCCTGCCTAGTCTACAGGCAGGTCCCGGCCCAAAAGAAGAGTTGGCCGGTCCAGCGTGCAGTTAGGGACAGTGTTTGCTAAACACCGGCGGAAAAACCCACGGAAACCCAGTCCCGCAGCACTAGCCCCTTCTTCCTGGGTGGAGGATATTTTAAAACCCCCGTCCCTCTGCTTCATGTTTTATAAATCCTTTTTTGGTCTCTACTGACTTCGTTCCCTACTTTAAAATTCGATAAGAAGAGGAACTTTTTTTTTTTTGGTCAGTGAAGGGGCTACATTTTTACTGTGTATTTAATATTTGGAGAGCTCCCTCAGTCTGCTCCTGGTTTAAAGGGAGAGAAGCCCTGAACAGCCTGGAGTCTATTGTTGGGAGGGGCTGGGGGGAGCAGCCCCCTGGAAGGGACACCTGCTCCGGGGGTGCAGCAGCGCTCGGACCGGAGCTGGGATCTAGGACTGGGAATGGGATTGGGACTGGGATCTGGGATCTGGAAGTGGGGTGCCCACCAACGGATGGGTCTCGACTTCTAACCCCCGCGGCTCCTCGCAAAGCTGACAGCACCCAGGCCATTGGACAGAGCAGATTTCTTCCTTCGTCAGCAGAGTGGAGGGCAATAACTGGAAACTTGAAAACCGGTCTAGTCCCCAAAATGATGAGGGCGGCAGCTGTCGCAAGGAAATTGGTGGCGGTTGAGGTGACGGTCCTGGTAGCAAGGAGCTCTCCCCTACATGTCCTGTGATCAAAAAGCAAAAGGAGCGTGGCTCAGTGGAAAGAGCACGGGTTTGGGAGTCAGGGACGTGGGTTCTAATCCGACCTCCGCCACTTGTCGCCGTGTGACCTTGAGCGAGCCGCTTCACTTCTCTGTGCCTCAGTTCCCTCATCTCTAAAATGGGGATTAAGATTGTGAGCCCCCCGTGGGACTACCTGATTACCTTGTAATCAGTACCATCATTGTTATCATCGTCGTTACTGAAATGCAGAGCCTCAGGCAGGTACTGGGGCATTAGCGTGGCGCAGAGGCTAGAGCGCAGGGCTGGGAGTCGGAGGACCTGGGTTCTAATTCCGCCTCCACCACGTGTCTGCTGTGTGACCTGGGGCGAATCACGTCAGTTCTCTGTGCCTCGGTGCCCTCGGGGGCAAAAGGAGGATTCGATACCCGTTCTCCCTCCTACTTAGACCAAGAGCCCCCTTGGAAGGCCCCATTACCTCGTCCCTACCCCAGCGTTTAGTTCAGTGCTGGGCAACAGAGGAAGCGCTTAACAGAGATGGCAAGGATCACTACGATTAGCCGTATTTATTGAGGGCTTACTGCGGGCAGAGCACTGTACTAGGCGCTTGGGAGGGTACTATACGACATCAAACGCATCCTCTGCCCACAATGAGCTCAGGTGAATGAATAGTAGCAGTTTTCCCTCCCGCCTCACCCCTGCCAAAGGCTGGCGAGGGGCCCGGGGTTGGGCTCTGGCCACTTTAAGGGAGGGGTCGGGGGGGGGTAATGATGATAATAATGATAATAATAATAATGATGATGATGATGATGGACTTTGTGAAGCGCTTACTTTGTGCCAGGCACTGTACTAGGCGCTGTGGTGGATACAGGCAAATCGGGATGGACCCAGTCCCTGTCCCACGTGGGGCTCACCAGTCTCAATCCCCATTTTCCAGACGAGGTCACTGAGGCCCAGAGAAGTGCAGTGACCTGCCCCAGGTCACCCAGCTGACAAGTAGCGGGGTCTGGATTAGAACCCATGACCCTCTGACTCCCAGGCCCGGGCTGCAGCCACTAGGCCATGCTGCTTCTCCTGGATGGGATGCCCCCGAACCCGCAGGGCAGAGGGATAAGAGTTAATAATTACGGTATTTGTTAAGCGCTTACTATGGGCCAAGCACTGTTCTAAGCGCTGGGGGAGATACAAAGTAATCAGGTTGTCCCGCGTGGGGCTGTAATCCCCATTTTCCAGATGAGGGAACTGAGGCCCAGAGAAGTGAAGTCACACAGCTGGCAAGAGGCGGAGGCGGCATTAGAACCCACGACCTCTGACTCATTCCTTCAGTAGTATTTATTGAGCGCTTACTGTGTGCAGAGCACTGGACTAAACACTTGGAATGGACAATTCGGCAACAGAGACCATCCCTGCCCAATTACGGGCTCACAGTCTAAACGGGGGAGACAGACGACGAAGCAAAAGAGACGATAACAAGACAACATCAAGATAAATAGAATCAAGGACGCCTCATTAATAAAATAAATAGGGTAATAAATAATATATAGAAATGAGTCCAGTGCTGAGGGGAAGGAGGGGGAGAGCAGAGGGAAAGGGGGGGATTCCCAAGCCCGGTCTTTCTCGCTAAACCTCGTTGGGATGCCCGAGCAGCGGGCCCGTCGATGTATCCTGGTGAATTGTAATAATAATAATAATGATGTTGGTATTTGTTAAGCGCTTACTCTGTGCAGAGCACTGTTCTAAGCGCTGGGGGAGATACAGGGTCACCAGGTTGTCCCCCGTGAGGCTCACAGTTAATCCCCATTTTACAGATGAGGTAGTTGAGGCCCGGAGAAGTGAAGTGACTTGCCCACAGTCCCACAGCTGACAAGTGGCAGAGCTGGGATTCGAACCCATGACCTCTGACTCCCAAGCCCAGGCTCTTTCCACTGAGCCATAATGTTGGTATTTGTTAAGCGCTTACTATGTACAGGGCACTGTTCTAAGCGCTGGGGGAGATACAGGGTAATGAGGTTGACCCTCGGGAGGCTCCCAGTCTTCATCCCCATTTTCCAGATGAGGTCACTGAGGCCCAGAGAAGTGAAGTCATTTGCCCAAGGTCCCACAGCTGCGTGGCTCAGTGGAAAGAGCCTGGGCTTCGGAGTCAGAGGTCATGGGTTCGACTCCCGGCTCTGCCACTTGTCAGCTGTGGAACTATGGGCAAGTCACTTCACTTCTCTGGGCCTCAGTTCCCTCCTCTGTCAAATGGGGATTAACTGTGAGCCTCACGTGGGACCACCTCATGACCCTGTATCCACCCCAGCGCTTAGAACAGTGCTCTGCACCTAGTAAGCGCTTAACAAATACCATCATTACTATTATCAAGTCACTTCACTGGACCTGTTCCCTCCTCTGTCAAATGGGGATTAACTGTGAGCCTCACGTGGGACCACCTGACGACCCTGCATCCACCCCAGCGCTTAGAACAGTGCTCTGCCCAGAGTAAGCGCTTAACACATCGTGGCTCAGCGGAAAGAGCCCGGGCTTTGGAGTCAGAGGTCATGAGTGCAAATCCCGGCTTTGCCCCTTGTCAGCTGTGTGACTGTGGGCAAGTCACTTCACTTCTCTGTGCCTCAGTTCCCTCATCTGTAAAATGGGGATGAAGACTGGGAGCCCCACGTGGGACAACCTGATTCCCCTGTGTGTCTACCCCAGCGCTTAGAACAGTGCTCTGCACACAGTAAGCGCTTAACAAGTACCAGCATTATTAACAAATAGCAACGTTATTATTATTATTAATAAATAGGCAGGAAGGAGGGAGGGAGGTGGGGTTTTTTTCTTGACCCCGCCCTCCCCGGGCTCCTCCTCCCGCTTGCCCCGGGCAGGACCGGCCGCCTTCAGGGGGCAGCGGGCCGCGCGCCGCCAGTCCCGGCCGGCCCGAGTCGGCCCGAACCTGCCCGAAGCGGCCCGAGCCGGTCCCCGCCTCCCCCCCACCCCGCCCTTTCCCGCCGCCGGCCCGGGCCCGAGCATGCGCAGAGAGGGGCCGAGGCCGGGACCGGCCGCCCGCCGCCTCCTCCTCCACCGGCCTCCTCCCGCCCTCCGCCGCCCCGACCGCCCGCCCGCTCCCGGACGGCTCAGGATGGCATCCTTGGCCACCTGCGGTAAGGCCAGACCGGCCAGGCGGGGCCAAACTCTAGGGGGGATCCAGAGGGGCCGCAAGAAGCCCCCGGGCTTCGGGACGGTCCTGGCGAGAGAGAGGCGGGAAGTGGCGGGCAGGCGGGGCAGGTGGCAGCCTGCACCTTGGGCTCGGCGATGCGGGGAGAGGGGCTGCGAAAGGGAAGGGAGTTGGCCAGCCTATTGTTAAGCGCTTCCTAGGTGCCAAGCACTGTTCTGAGCGCTGGAGGGATGCAAGGTCTTCGGGTGTCCCGAGCTCCAAATAGTAGTGGTGTTGGTAGTTAAGCGCTTCCTGTGTGCCAAGCACTGTGCTAAGCGCTGGGGGAGATAAAGGTCTTCAGTGTTCCGAGCCCACAACAGTAGTGATGTTGGTATTTAAGTGCTTCCTTTGTGCCAAGCACTGTTCTGAGCGCTGGAGGGATGCAAGGTCTTCGGGTGTCCCGAGCTCCAAATAGTAGTGGTGTTGGTAGTTAAGCGCTTCCTGTGTGCCAAGCACTGTGCTAAGCGCTGGGGGAGATAAAAGTCTTCAGTGTTCCGAGCCCACAACAGTAGTGATGTTGGTATCTAAGTGCTTCCTTTGTGCCAAGCACTGTTCTGAGCGCTGGAGGGATGCAAGGTCTTTAGGTGTCCCGCTCACAACAGTAGTGGTGTTGGTATTTAAGCGCTTCCTTTGTGCCAAGCACTGTTCTAAGCGCTGGGGGGGAATAAAGGTCTTCAGATGTCCTGCTCACAATAGAAGTGGTGTTGGTATTTAAGTGCTTCCTTTGTGCCAAGCACTGTTCTAAGCGCTGGGGGAGATAAAGGTCTTTAGGTGTCCCGAGCTCCCAATAGTAGCGGGGTTGGTATTTAAGCGCTTCCTATGTGCCAAGCACTGTTCTAAGCGCTGGAGGGATGCAAGGTCTTCGGGTGTCCCGAGCTCACAACAGTAGTGGTGATGGTATTTAAACGCTTCTCGCTCCCAATAGTAGCGGTGTTGGTATTTGTTATGCGCTTATTATGGGCCAAGCACTGTTCTAAGCTCTGGGGGGGATAAAGGTCTTCAGGTGTCCCGAGCTCATAAAGTAGTGGTGTTGGTATTTAAGCGCTTCCTATGTGCCAAGCACTGTTCTAAGCGCTGGGGGGGATGCAAGGTCTTCAGGTGTCCCGAGCTCACAACAGTAGTGATGTTGGTATTTAAGTGCTTCCTTTGTGCCAAGCACTGTGCTAAGCGCTGGGGGAGATGAAGGTCTTCAGTGTCCCGAGCTCACAATAGTAGTGGTGTTGGTATTTTAGCGCTTCTAAGCGCTGGGGGGATGCAAGGTCTTTAGGTGTCCCTCGCTCACAGTAGTAGCGGTGTTGGTATTTGTTAGGCGCTTATTATGTGCCAAGCACTGTTCTAAGCGCTGGGGGGGGGATACAAGGTCTTCAGGTGTCCCTAGCCCCCAATAGTAGCGGTGTTGGTATTTGTTAGGCGCTTATTATGTGCCAAGCACTGTTCTAAGCGCTGGGGGGGGATACAAGGTCTTCAGGTGTCCCTAGCCCCCAATAGTAGCGGTGTTGGTATTTGTTAGGCGCTTATTATGTGCCAAGCACTGTTCTAAGCGCTGGGGGGGATACAAGGTCTTCAGGTGTCCCTAGCCCCCAATAGTAGCGGTGTTGGTATTTGTTAGGCGCTTCCTATGTGCCAAGCACTGTTCTAAGCGCTGGGGGGGGGGGGGATACAAGGTCTTCAGGTGTCCCTAGCTCCCAATAGTATTCATTCATTCAATAGTATTTATTGAGCGCTTACTATGTGCAGAACGCTGTGCTAAGCGCTTGGAGTGAACAAGTCGGCAACAGATAGAGACAGTCCCTGCCGTTTGACGGATTTACGGTCTAATGGGGGGAGACGGACAGACGAGAACAATGGCAATAAATCGAGTGGAGGGGAAGAACATCTCGTAAAAACAATGGCAACTAAATAGAATCGAGGCGATGTACATTTCGTTAACAAAATAAAATTAACAAAATAGTAGTGGTGTTGGTATTTGTTATGCGCTTCCTATGTGCCAAGCACTGTTCTAAGCGCTGGGGGGGGGGGAAACAAAGTCTTCAGGTGTCCCGCTCACAATAGTAGTGGTGTTATTTGTTAAGCGCTTCCCATGTGCCAAGCACTGTTCTAAGCGCTGGAGGGGATACAGAGTGATCAGGTTGTCCCACATGGGGCTCACGGTCTTCATCCCCATTTTACAGATGAGGTCACTGAGGCTCAGAGACGCGAAGTGACTTGCCCAAAGCCACCCAGCTGACAAGCGGCGGAGCCGGGATTTGAACTCATAATCTCTGCCTCCCCCGCCCGGGGTCTTTCCACTGGAGCCACGCTGCTGCCAGCGAGAACCGGGTGACCTTGGACGAGTCACTTCTCTGTGCCTCGGGCACCTCACCTGCCAGAGGGGGATTAAGAAGAAGAATCAGGGTGGGATGTGTTGAGCGCTCACCAGGTTCTAAGCGCTGGGGGTAGACGCTGGGGGTCGTGCGTTCAATCAGTAGTATTTATGGAGCGCTTACTATGTGCAGAACACTGTACTAAGCGCTTGGAATGGACAGTTCGGCAACAGAGAGAGACGATCCCTGCCCAGTGACGGGCTCCACGTAGGGCTCGCAGTCTTCATCCCCATTTTACAGTTGAGGGAACTGAGGCATAGGGAAGTGAAGTGACTTGCCCAAGGTCACACAGCTGACAAGCCGCGGAGCCGGGATTAGAACCCACGACCTCTGACTCCCCAGCCCGTGCTCTTTCCACTGAGGCACGCTGCTTCTCTTAAGACTGAGAGCCCCTTGGGGGGCTCAATCTCATTAGCTGCGATCTACCCCAGCGCTTAATACAGTGCCTGGCCTAATAAAAAACAAATACCATTAAAGGTGAGATCTCCGGGCTAGATGTCAGCCAAGAGTCCAGGTGGCTAATTTTTAGCTCGCCATGAGCGACTCTGTGACCTTGGGCGAGTCATTTAAACCGCCCCGGCCTCAATTTCCCTAGCTTTAAGATGAAGCTGAAGTCACCACCTAGCTACTCGGCAGGAGTGTTGGTCTAAAACGAATTGGTGACTACATTTCAGAGGCAAGGATTAGTAGTTTGGCTTGTCCTTGTCCGGTGGGACGGGGTTGCTTCTGAAAAGCATCATTTAGGAAAGTCAGAGTTACATGTTAGAAGGCAAGAAATCTCCCTGTTGAGGTTCTTACGTTTTCTGACTCTCCAGGAGAGCAATTAACTTCGTCTCTTATCTGCTGGGGGCTTGTGGCTAGAGGAAACTCTAGGTGCTGTTAATCCCCGATCTTTACATCAGTTGATTTTATTAGATCGATATCTGGAATTGGGACTTAAAGTGGAAGCCGGGCAGGAATTGCTGTAATAAAAAACCACCCAAAATGTTAGCCGTTGCCTCTTAAAAGAAACCGCACTCTTGCCTGGCAAGAGGAACTATGTGGAAGCAAACGTCCCGTACCTACAATCCTTTCTATATTCCTCATCGGCTTCCCCAAGGCTCTCCTTGGAGTTGTGGCACATGGCATGTAAAATGAGAATTTTGTGTGAAGGATTGAGGTGGTTTGTGAACATTCATCAGCTGCGGGCTGGTGTGGTCTCCTTTTCGCAAAGTGTTTGCAAGGGTTATTATTAAGCGCCTATAGTTAAATATTTTCAACTATGTGTAGAATTAGAATACTTTTAGGAATTCAGGGAGTTTTCTGCTCCTGATGATGATTGCTTTAGAAATACACGCACTCACTTAAGCGACCTATTTTTAATATTTCCCCACACTAGAGAATACTTATTTTAAAAATTTACATCACTGCATTTGAGCTGCTGCCTATGGAACTTGTCGGTGTCAGAATTAATAGCAGGTGCTACATATGTCTAAGTGTAAAAACTTGATTGAGCGTTCAGGTGAAAAATATATTAAGGATACACAAAATATGACTTTTTAGCAGTTAAAGGGGCATGGCAGCAAATATGTTTAAAAATTGCTTACTTTTAAGTTGTTAATAAGGGACCCAGAACTAAGTTAAAAGCAGACTGCCATTTATCTTTTAGAACGTACTGTGCACTTTCTTTTGAGCAACACAAAATGCTTTAAAGACGTTAGTGAAGAAGATGGATGAAGTGTATCCCTAAAATAACAATTGCCTTTTATCGTATTCTCCACGGGAAACCGAATGGAACCTTCTTCTGGAATTATCAGTGTCCAGCTGTTTTGCTCATTTTATTGATTGGAAAATGCTTGCCTTGGCATGTCGTAAGGATTAACAGTTCTTACCCCATTTGCCGTAGCATTTCAAAATTAAGAACTTCAGCTCCTGGGAGGCAGGAACCAAAACTCGATATGTTAGTTACCAGCAATCATGCCTCATCAACATCCTCTCTTCCTATACAGCTATGTACGGCACGTTATATTCTAAACAAGTGCTTGCTCTCCAGAAGTGACGCTAAGCTTTTCAGATTGTTTTTGTAGTGGTTTTGCTTGGAAGCACTTCAACTTTAAACTTAACTGTCGGCTCCAGACATAAGACACAAGGAATCGCTCAAATTTTTTAGTTGGTGTTATAAGTTGTCCTCCTCACAGATACTATATTCATCTTTCTTTTTAAGTCTGTTTATCATTTTTTATTAGGATTCAAAAGTGTGCATGAGTTCTTAAAAAGGTGGGTGGCTGAAACACTTTAATGGGGATTTGGACAGACGTGGATTCTTCCTTCCTCAGCAAAGTAAAGGACAGTAACTGGGAACTTTGAAATTGACCTCATCAGCGGGGCCAGGGTGTTTCCAGTTTTCTATTGAACTGCTCCCCGTAGCTGAGTGCTTGGGTGCTGAGTTGGCATCTACCCCATAACTGGATGTCTGTGAAGCAGTTTGGCGGGGAGGCCAGAGAGCTAATGGACCCTAACGGACGGAATTGAGTTGGGCATTCTGGAAGTAAAAGGGGGACAGACTAGTCTAAATGCCGCCAGCAGATTTCACCTGGGGAGGAATTCTGCTTTCCTAGCAGGATCTTAAATATATCACTGAGCCTAGGCGTATATGTCGTCTATTCTTCTTTTCCAAATCACTGAACCAACTAGGGCGTTATTATTAATGTTGTTTTACTTTATGAAGTGGTCATCTTCCTTTGCTTGCCCCTTTTCTAAGTATTTCTATCTTTCCCTAATGTGAAAAGTGCATTTTTTAAAAAATGACTAGCCTGTTTCAAATAACAGGGAGCCAGACCTCTCCCTGGAAATGATTTGTCTTGAGAAGAAAAACAGATCTAACAGAGGTTTATCATTAAGTAGGTGCTTAATAAATACCGTTGATGTCATGATCAACCGAACTCTGCTCTCAAATGCATGTTTTTACTGCCAGTTGAAACCAGAGGGATGGGAACAAAGCCATTTCTTAAGGTTTAAACTATCTCCAAATCCTATGTGCCCTTTGGAAATTTTCCTTTTATTTTCTTCCAACACCTGTGCATCTTGTGCAATCGTTACTATTCACAGTGTTAATTAAGAGACTTTGGATTAAGAACATATGGCAAAGAAAGCATAACTGACTCTCTGACCCTGAGCTCCGTGCTCTTCACAGCAGTTCCTCTCAGTTTAAGGATGGATTTGGAGGCAAAATTGTTTTTGACTTTCCATAAGAATGCTAAAGCAACTAGGGCAGAAAAACAGTGTTTTAAGTTATGACTCTAAAAAAGATTTCACCTCCCTTTCCCTTTAGGAATAAAATGAAAAGGAATTAAACATTAAAAAGAATTAAAATAAGAGAACCAGTGTGGCCTAATAGAGCAAGGACCTGGGTTCCAACTCAGCTCTGCCATTTGACTGCTGGGTGACCTTGGGTGAGTCACTTAACTTCTCTGGGCCTGTTTCCTCATCTATAAAATGGAGATTTTGACCGTGAGTTCCGTGCGGGACATGGACAATGTCCAAACCTCATTAGTTAGTATCTACCCCAGTGCTTAATACAGTGCCTGGCACGTACATTGAACAAAAGAAATATTAAAAAAGGATCCTGCTGGGGGTTAGTAGAATGAGTTGTTATTTAAAAAAAGGCAGGCCTTTTTAGATAATACAGTTTTGAAGTAGGCTTAAAGGCAGAGCTCTCTTTAGAACCTTAAGTAAGGAGTGCTTTTAGTGCTTCCACCTTTCCCCAACCAGTTACCAGATAGACACATTCTCTACCTCCTGTACGCTGTCACAGCTCACACCTGAGATCACAATAACGAGGAAGGAGGTGGGAGTGGGAGGGGAAATGGGATGATAACATGAATTTCTGCCACCTGCTAATTTATGAACTTCTCCCTTTTTCTTTCCCAGTCCTTACAATAGGGATCTGGGGAGAGAGATGACCTGTACTCTAAACCCCTCAGCCCAGTGGCAGCCTCAGTTTTCTGCCCCTATATTTAGTCTTGCTGAAAGAAACTTAGTCTCCTGATGCTCTTTTTCCTTTAAAGATTTCAGTTTTGCTGATGATGCTATAATTAGGAGCAAGATAAGGCAGTATGAACTCAATTGTACACACCTTATGGAGCAGTGGCCAATTCAGTAATTTGGATTTCTGATGATGATTGAATGTATTTATCACATAGCTAGGTGTATTTAGACCGTTTAGACTGTGAACCCCCGTTTAGACTGTGAGCCTGTCATTAGGCAGGGATTGTCTCTGTCTGTTGCCGAATTGTACATTCCAAGTGCTTAGTACAGTGCTCTGCACATAGTAAGCGCTCAATAAATACTAATGAATGAATGTATTTTAGAGGTATATATAATGTGGCATACAGTGAAAGGCTTGTAAAGCTTTAATACAGTGTTACTTGCATTTTGGATGGAAGTGAAGAAGTTTTTAGGCCAAGGTGCCCTCTTTATTAGCTCTGTGAAAAAATAAAATTTAACCTCATTTTACATTCCAGTCCAATAATGACTATAATTGTGGTATTTGTTAAGGACTGACTTGTGCCTTGCACTGAACTAAGCGCTGGGGTGGATACAAGCAAATTGGGTTGGACACAGTCCCTATCCCACATGGGGCTCACTGCCTCAATCCCCATTTTATAGATACTGTAACTGAGGCACAGAGAAATTAAGACAAGTGGCGGATCCTTCTGACTTCCAGGACCCTACCCTATCCACTAGGCCATGCCGCTTCACATCAAACTCCTTACCGTCAGCTTTACAGCACTTTGCTTTGCTGATCTCCCACCACAACCCAGTCCATACACTCTGATCTTTTAATAGCGTGTTCTCTGTATCTTGATCCCGTCTATCCCATACCCCTTAAGCACTTCGATACCCACCCCAACCCCACACCATTTAAGTACATAGCCTTATACTCTGCTATTGCCCATCTACGTAGTTTATTTTAATGTCCCCCTGTAGGCTGTAAGATCCTGTGGGCAGGGATTACGTCCACCAACTCATGTATTGTACTTTCCCATGCACTAAATAGTGTTCTGCACTCAGTAATTGCTCAGTAAGTAACACTGATTGAAAAAATATAAACTCGTTTTGAGAGAGTTTTTCGATCAGGGAACTCAAGCTCCTCTTTTGAAGTAGCTTAGGAAAATTTAAGCTGGAGTTTAGAGAAGCTTAAAATGTATTTCAGTAAAGCCACCAAAATTAGGTTTTCTGCATTAAATTGTACTTGGAATTATTTATAGTGTTTCATTTTCTAAATTGATGAAAGCCCTCACTCACTTTGTTCTTACAGGATCCTTGTGCAGTAAGAAAGGCAGGTACGATTATCCGAATATTAGGGATGAGGAAATTGAGACTCTGAAAAGACAATTGACTTGCCCGAGGTCACTTGGCAGGCCAGTTCCGTACACTGCACAACACTGCATTGTAATTTAGAAAGTAAAAGAATGCAACGGATTATTTATGCACTGGATAAACTGTGTAAATTCTTCAGATTCTGTGATTCTTTAAATAATGAATTTACCAGGCCATTAGTCATTATTCATTCAAATACGTTATATTGCTAAATTTGCTTCTCTTTTGCCATGTCCCAAGGGAAATCAAACCTTGCCAGAACAGACTCAGGAAAAGTAGATTCAGAAGGGAAGATCACTCCAAAGAAAACGTGATGACTCTGACTTCACTGTCCTATTCAAATCTGGCACCTTCTAGCAGGTCATTACCTTGGTGTTCATGAGGAGAAAGTCTTTCCAGTTACTCAGCCTTTGCCGATGACCCGTGAAATATCTGACTCTCTTTCACAACTTTCCTTCTTCTCTTCCCCCTACTTTGACGTTCAGCAACATTGGCAGTATTCTGTTTTACTCTTCATAACTATCTGTCCTCTCTTTAAATCTAATAATTGGTGGGTCTTTACTAAGGATCCTCCGAGTCTTCGTTTTCTTCTCACCTTCCCACAAATTACTGCCACTTCCTTCAGTGTTCTCTCTCCACTGTCATCTTCAGTCTCTATTGCTACGCCACTCTTTCCCCATATCTTCTGCCCCAAAGAATACATGAAATATGGAAGACCCCCATTGGCGCTTTGGGAGAAATGTGCAAGACAAGCCCTTCAGAGCTCTATGTGGAAATTCTCATTTTGAGCTAGATCCAAACTCATCCATCACACATTGGGAGGAGCACACATATATTGGGCTGCATCATTTTGAGGATAGTGTGTCATTCTGTATCAAATGAAACTCCAGGTATGTGATAATTGACTCATGTTGACACTAGACAGTAAGCTCATCATGGGCAGGGAACGTTTCTGCTAATTCTGTTGGCTAGTACTCTCCCAAGTGCTTATTACAGTGCTCTGCATATTCTAAGTGCTCAATAAAAGTGATCGATTGAGGAACCATGGAGAACTCTTTGCACCTCATCTGAGGGGCACTGCTTTGCTATATATCTAGTGATCTAGTATTTTCTATCAAATTTCTAGGATTTTTCTGTTGATTCCAGACCTTGTTCTAAAGGCAGTAACTTTAATCCTCTCTATCGGTAGAAGATCAGTGTTCATGCTGCATCTGACTATATTCCCAAATTCTCATTCTTGCTTATCTTTGGACACCTTAACTTCTTTTGTTCTGGCTAAGTGGAAGCTTTCCTGCTTAGGTTCTCTTATGAATTGAAAAGTTTGTTGCCATTCCTCTTGTCAAATTTCTTCACTGGTTATTTTTCAGAAAAAAATCTAATTGTAACAACTTTTTTAATGGTATTTGTGAAGTGCTTACTATGTGCCAGGCACTGTATTAACTGCTGGGATAGATACCAGCTATCACCTGATTAGCTGGAATCTCTCAGGTGTCAGATAGCAGAGAAGCAGTGGGTCTAGAGGGTAGAGCATAGGCCTGGGAGTCAGAAGGACCTTGGTTCCAGGGCCGCCTCTGCCACTTGTCTGCTGTGTGACCTTGGTCGAATCAAGTTGCTTTACTTCTCTGTGCCTCAGTTACCACATCTATAAAATGGGGATTAACTCTGTGAGGCCGATGTGGGACAGGAACCCATTTCTCTATTCCCATAATTAACTCTCATCCTTGATATTGGTTCGCTCTCACCTTCACAGCCATTACTGTCTTTTCTGTTTCTTTAAGTCTGTTTAAAGTGCTGCTGTTAAAATGATCATTCCTCCATCACTGAGATCATATCAATCTTCAATTCACATCTATTCTGATACTTTTCTGTGTCTTTCATACATAATTCAAGTGCCCTTTTATGACTCAATATCCCAATTCTGTATCCGTGTTTTTCTATCTCCAGTCCAAACTCTTACTGTTGCCTTTGGTTTCACATTACAGTGCATAATAGTGGATGGCATTATAGTGGATTTTTCTTCTTTGTTACCACTTTTCTTTTTGTAATCTCCTTGAAAACTTTTTCTCCTAACCCTCTTTGAAGGAAGGGAGTCCTGTTTTTTTCTGACACAGCTTCCCTTCTCCTTCCTGCCTTTCCACTACCGTTCTCATCCTTCTCTCCTCCACATTGCTACCCTACCTGCCCCTCTCCTCCTATTAGAGCATTTCCCCAAGTGCCTCCACGCTGGATGACACTCCATTCTCAAGCCTTCCTCCCTCATTACTGCAGCTGCAGCTTTGCTGTCCCTCTCTCAGCTCTTTTTCTTGGCACAGCTCTGACATTTGGAATCGCTGCTATCTCTTCCTAGTTCTGCTGAGAGTAGGGAGAGGAGTGGCGGACCAGGCTGCCACCTGGAGTAGCAATTTTGAGAACAACTTGAAGATATTATTCCTGGTTTGAAGTGTGGACCCAGAAACTCTGGTCCTGGCAGCCCTTTTTTTCTCCTTCACAAAGTCCTTGCGGGGAAATACTCCACTCTCGTCAGAGTAGAAACTCCTACTTTGCCCTTCTCTCTCTGTAGCAGTGCCTAGTCTGTTGCAAAGATCTCTTGCAAAACCCTTTAAGAAATACTTTGACAGGAACCCTATAGGGAGGAAGAACAATGGAGGAAAAAACAACAACCCATACATGTACTTTGCAATGGGGTGCACCCTGGCCCCGCTCCCTGCTCTTTTCACTCTCGCAAAAAATTGGGGAGTGAAAGCAGTCTTGTGTTCGCCCCCAGCATTAGAATCAATTCCTTCATTCAGGAGCTCAATCCTGGCATCTCGGGCCTGAGGCTTATCTGCTGTTCCTGAGAAGAGACTCAATCCACATACCTTACACATCATGCAATTCTAATTTTCCACCAAGTCTACCCTACCTGTCACCTTCTGCTAGCCCTCGTAAGGAGAGTGAAGCACCACTAGTACAAAATCTGTGCTCCTTTAAAGCTGAAAGAAGAGATTTCTGTCTGGCCATTCATCACCAAAGAGCAGAAAGGGAGAGAAAAGCAGGAGCAGGTGATAATGGCTCCAACCCTCCCAGCAGCACTGGCCCTCGGGATCCTCAAGACTAGGAAGGTTATGACCAAGCCATCTTCTCATGTCTTGAACGTGGTTAGAGAATTGGAACTCAGATAATATGTTATGATCAATCTCCCTCGCTGCACCTCCCCACCTCCCAAGACCTCTGGGGTTTGGAAGTCAAAGGCCTTCGGTGGCTTTCTCACTTGAGCGGAAAGCAGCTAAGTCAGAGAAAAGAGTTAGGAGAAAGGGATAGTATAGGGAATCAGAGAAAGAAAAAAATAATAAAAAAAACTTGGGAAAAATGGGAAAACGATTGTGCAGAAATTAAAAAATGCATAATGAGGAAAGGGCAAAACAAAAAGAGAAGAAATATCAATAGATATTACTGAAGGAAAGGATGAGCTAAAAGTCAAAATAAAAGAAAACAAGGGCAGAAAGGATGGGGGGCCGGGTAAGATCTAGGAAGGAACACAAAATTTGAAACAGTGAATGACCAAGTTGTAGAAAGTGGGACAATCAAAATGAGGGTAAGAAGATAGGTGGGAGGATTTGACAGTGAATAGAACACTGACCAGTGGACAATGACTCAATACAAAATTCAATCCTCATATTTGAGGGAGACTGATTAGAGATGGGAGATTGGCACATAGGCAGGCTGACCATTTCCTCCCTCCTTCCACCATGATCCCTTTACAAAACTCAGCTCCCCATTAGGTTGAAGCCTATCAATCAATGGTATCTACTGAGCATTTACTACATGCAGAGCACAGTACTAAGTATTTGGGACAATACGATACAGTTAGCTCTTGATTCTATTTATTAGCTATCGTTTTAATGAGATGTTCTTCCCCTTGACTCTATTGTTCTTGTCTGTCTCCCCCAGTTAGACTGTAAGCCCGTCAAACGGCAGGGACTGTCTCTATCTGTTGCCGACTTGTTCATTACAAGCGCTTAGTACAGTTCTCTGCACATAGAAAGCGCTCAATAAATACTATTGAATGAATAGTCTGAAGCTTTGCTGTCGATTCAAATCGCTGACTTTTTTTGCGGACTTCTGGTCCTCAACCAAAGGGTAAAAATACAGTGATCTTAAACCTTTAAGATTCAGCAGTCTTCTTATTAGATGTATTTTAGCTGAGTATGGGAGTAAGGCATTCGTTCAATCGGTGATATTTGTAAAGCGTTTATCCTGGTCAGAGAACTGTACTAAGCACTTGGGGGAGTAAAATAGAGTAGAGTTGGTAGACAAGTTCCCTGCCCAAAGGCAGCTTACGGTGTAGAAGGGAAGACCGACATTAAAATAAATGATATGTACTTAAGTACTGTGGGGCCGAGGGAGGGGGTGAATATCAAGTGCTTAAAGGGTGCGTATCCAAGTGCAAGGGGGATGCAAAAGGCAGAGGAGGGAGTAGGAGAAATGAGGGCTTAGTCGGGGAAGGCCTCTTGGAGAAGATGTGATTTTTAATAAGGCTTTGAAGGTGGGGAGAGTGGTGGACTGGCAGATGTGTAGGAGGAGGGAGGACACGGGCAAAGGGTCACCCCTGAGAAAGACGAGATCGAAGTACAGTGATTGGGTGGGCGTTAGAGGGGCGAAGTGAGTGGGTTAGGTTGTAGTGGGAAAATAGTGAGGTAAGAGATGAAGGGGCAGAGTACCCAGAAAGGGGGGATAGGCTGAGATCCATCAGACCTAGAGGGAGAAATGAACAGTTCATTTTGCTTGGGATAAGGGATGATTTAGGTGGTCATGCATTGTCATAATTGCCATTCTGTGATGGTTCTCTTCTTTTTAAACAGATAGAGAAGCTAGCAGTGGTAGTTATAACCTCTCCACTGGAACGACTGGGAGTTACTACAGCTGTGTCAGCCAGATCACCATAGGTAAGCCAGTAGTTATTGATATATATCATTTATCTTCAAATACAATATATGCGGTTCTTAAGGAGGAGAGGATGCTAAGTTTTTGGTCCTCATGCCCACAGAAGGCTGAATAAGAGAAAGTGGAAGTAACTTCCAATGAGAGAGGTTGGTGAGACACCAAGTTGCCTCTCTTGCCCTTGAGGGTGATCAAATGCTCCAACAGACTACGAGAGAAGGAATGGAATTCTTTAGAAGCCTTACACGTTTTGGAAAAAAAAATAGACAACCAGCGGTCCTGGATATTTTAGGTAGTCCCCTGTGTGGACTAGATGATCTGTGGAAATCCCTTGAGGGGCGGGGCGGAAGTAAAAAGAAATTCTTATTGGAGCGGCCAGTTATTTAAATCAATCAATAGTATTTATTGAGTGCTTACTGTGTGCAGATCACTGGACAAAGCGCTTGGGAGTTGGTAGACATGTTCCCTGCTTACAAAGAGTTTACAATCTAAAGGGAAACCACCAGCAGAGGGAGGGGTTCGGGGGAGGCAAGAGCTGTTCTTTCTCGCCCTGTAAGTGAGGATGATGGAAACCCCACAGGTCTCTGGGCTGGGCCGAGTTCAGAGTCCTGATGACTCTGACTGGGAGCTGGAGCAGTGGATGCATGGGCCTGTTTCCCCCATCCCCATCCTGGGGCAGCCCCTCTCTGGAGCCAGGCCAGATTATGGTAGTAGACAGGATGCTGGCAACTGGCCACCTGGCACACTCCAGCGTGAGCCCTGGGTGGGGAACTGCACCATGTCAGGATCAAGTCTGCTACTTCTCACATACAACTGCAAGAGCCCCCAAACCAGGCCTCATGCTGCCTTGGAGTCCCTAGCCAGAGCACCGAATCAGACGTGCCAGACCCCGACCCATGGCAGGGAGAGGCGCACGCTGAGGCATCCACTTCAAAATAGTTCAGACTGAAATGACTGCCCTGAGGCTTATCGTTTGACCACTGTAGCATTCCACATGGTTCCGTTTTGTTTTCAACTCTACTTCTGGTCCTTTTCTATAATGAAAGATATCTGCTTGGCATTATGCGAAATAGGACAATTTGGTTTGCACATCCTTGACCAGGGTCACATTTGAATCCAAGTATTTTCTTGGAGGACTCTTTTCTGAGGGGTAACCAACTAATCTGTGAGGTATGAACTGCATGGAACATCACTGTTTATTGTTGTACTTTCCCAAGTGTTGATTACACTTACCTGCTCACAGTAAGTGCTCAATTAATATAATTGAATGAATGACTGGAGAGACAGAATTCCAGGAATAGGACAGTTAAAAGGCTCCAGCTTAAATGTAGTATGGAGATCCAGTTTTCCCCTCCATGAACCTTGGGAACCTTGGTAACTTGGTACCAGAGGCTGCTCCAGAAAATTGGAATCCATTTTGTTGGCCATAGTACCTTGAACCCATTTCCTCATTCTGTCTCTTCTTTTAAGCAACTTCAGCTCGTAATTGGATGCAACATTGGCGGATGATGTAGACTAAGACTTAAAAAAGGCCTCTCTGGGAACTTTTACCCCACACTCCTTAGTTATCATCTGTAAAATCCAGGGAAGAGCTGACCATTTGCCATTATTTTGTGAGGGTATCATTTTCCTCTTGTTTTTGTCCCTGCTTCTAACTGAACCAGGTGAGATTATAATTTTGGACAAAAAGGCAGAAGGTTTTGAGCATGTGTAAGAAAACACGAATATCATTAGTAAGCATGAATGCCAGCTACGGGTCAGTTTTTCTGTAGGTTTTTTTCTGAGTTGGGGTCTCGCCACAGCTGTCATTACCTCCATTTCTGTTCTTGCAGATTAGGCTTTGTGAATTCACTGACTGTGAGCTGGAGGTGCTCCCAGAAGCTGGAGCATCCCAGTGGAGTGCTCAGATACTTAGTACCTCCTTTCCCCTTAGTTTGTCGTTGGTGAGGAGTTCTCTCATGTAGAACTCTGAATATAGGTTAATTAGGCTTAGGCTGGTATCTTGTGATCCCCGCGATTTTTAGAATCTTTGCTGCATTTTGTTCACTTATTGGATATACACAGTGGGCCGTACAGTCCCTTTAGAGTTTCTGCAGACTTCAGAAATAATTCTAAAATGTTTTGGCTTTGTATTGGAAATGGAGCAGCAATATCAAATCCTTGCATTTCCTCTTTAAATGGGAAGTCCAGTATTGCAGCAAGGAATTGAGGATGAAGCCTGGCCCATTTAATAGGTAACTGAGCACTTGGATAACTCACTTAACTGATCATTTAATTGATTTTAATTGCTTATGTATTGAGTTAACTGTACAACTTAACTGCCTCAGGTTACTGCTAAGTGAGTTGGTTTGTAGAGAACTTCAAGATGAAAATTCTAAAAGAAAAAAGGTAATGCATTTTGCTGCTACAATGACAAATTTCATATTTTTGGTTAGGTTTCTAAGTGGATGTATTGAATCAAAATCTTTTTAAATACAGATTTTTGTGATGAAGACATTTTCTGTTTCCCCATAGTGTTCTTTGGAGTTACAGTTGTTTTTCATTAGAGAGATGGTTGTCTTTTGTGATTCAATCGTGTTTGCTTGCTTACTGTGTGCAGGGCACTGTACTAAATGCTCTAAATAGTCTCAAGTAAATAGTTGTTTACATGGCTTTTCCTGTTCTTTTTATGTTATTAATTGTCTGAAGGGGCTGGGCCCTATCTTGAAATAACTCCAAATATAAATTTGCACATTTTTCTCATTTGACCATCTATTCTTCTTTACCCACCCACCCACATACCCACTCTCAGACCATCTCCTTCATGCATTCAGACACTTCCTGCTCTTTTTCACTTAAGCGATCCCTACTGTGACTTCATTGTGAAATACGTAGTCTGCAGCATAACTGACTTGGATCAGTAACATGGTAAATTTAAGATATTTTTGCCTATCAGTTAATAACTCCACAAAGTAAGGCTTGATAGTTCCGGAAATTCAATCTGCTAAACACATGTATTGTGTACCAACCATATTTTAGCTAGTAAAATTTTAAAAAAATCGCATATTCAATCATTTCACTGAACTCCTCAGGGGGCTAGTACATCTATTACATCTACCAACTTCATATGTCCTCCAGTTCTTAAGTGAGAGTTGGAGGGATGCAGTGGAGGCAGGTTGGTTAAGAACACCATTGACTTTTCATCTTAGAAGGTTTTTAAAAGGAAAAAGTTATTTACCTTTTTCTGTTAGTACCAAGTTCTGAGTTGTGAATTTCCATAACATGAACAAAATCCTATTTGCAAAGAATTACACCTGCAACCATAACAGAACTGTTTGGTTTTCTTGGCACACGTGTTTATCTCCAGCAGGGACTTTTATTGTTTTTCCTAAGCTTCAGCTTAAAGCTTTGCGAAGTTATGCAACTGTTATTACGACTGCTGGAATTAACCCAATGTTTTTTGTTTTCAGGTTATGATGTTGCTGGTCCAGTGGCAATTGGGCTGTCCCATTGGAAAAATCCATACCTGCAAGGTGGTCCTCCACTC
Organism: Ornithorhynchus anatinus; assembly: GCF_004115215.2. Classification (NCBI taxonomy): domain Eukaryota; kingdom Metazoa; phylum Chordata; class Mammalia; order Monotremata; family Ornithorhynchidae; genus Ornithorhynchus; species Ornithorhynchus anatinus. The sequence goes on from NC_041741.1 coordinate 37,797,338, forward strand.
TCATCGGATCTCCCAGTATTCATCTCCAAAGATGCTGGCATCCCTGTCTATCACCAGTCTTTCACAAGGAAGAGCGATCTGTCAACTCCTTTGTCTTGTCCAGCTTCACTGTCCATCACTCCAGTGCCTTCTTATAGCAGCAGCAGCCAAGAAACCCTTAGTCAAGACACTACAGGTAAAAGAGTCTGTCTGGGTTTTAGGTCTCTAATTTATTTTACGTGTATATTCAGGACCAGACTAACCTCCCAAGTGGACCCGGGACTAGCCGTGGTTTTTACGTGAAGGCATTTTGCTGTGGTGCACAAGGTGCAGTGTGATGACATCATTAGATTACGTGATGCATGCTCTCATTGGACCACACTGTGCCTTTCCACTGCCTTGTCCAGTTCACCTAGAGGTTGACCACCTGTCCATACATGCGTGAAACCTGGTATTGCCATTTCCTCCTGTCTCCTCCCTCTTCCTCTCTCAGTGGCCAAGCAGCATTTCTTAGCTCCTTCACCTTCTCCTCTCGTGCAAGTAAATAAATGGCTGTTGCACCGCCTCTCTCCTTGGCAAAGCTGAAGAAACAGCAAGAGACTTCATCCTGTCCCCGGCCAGGCAACACCACTTGGCCATAGGGACAGAGTAGGAGGTAGAGACAGAAAAAGGGAGAGAAAGTGAAAGAGGATGGGCAAATACACAAAAATGAAATACACAGCTAGGTTTGAATAGTGATCGCCGTTGGTGAAAGTCAAGTCTGCTGCTCCTACCTCTGATCTCCACCCATTCAGGTTAACTGGTGCTGCTTCAGAATCTCTCCCTTCCTGCCCTGATGGTTTCTATCAGGGTGGAGAAGCAGAGGGGACCACACCACCATACATGAGGACATCCAGGCTTCTCTCATGGCATGCTAGGATCTCCTTCCGTTCACCTCCATCCCACTGTGCAATTAGATCCACTTAGGGGATGCAGATACGGGGCTGGACATGCTACCTTGTCCCTGTAGCTATATTTAGCTTTGAGCATGCAGGAGAGGGCGATGTCCCGGTGGAGAACTAGAGGCGTAACTAGCTAAAGCCTTGGGGGTCAGAGCAGCCCTGCTCAGTCTCTCACCTCCTGGGGCAGAGCCATGCTGGAGAAATGAAAGATATCTGCTGCACATGTGCAGCATCAGAAGATGCCGCCATAATAAGGAATGTCCCAAGTGGTGGCCATCTTTGGAGGGTCAGGAATTGTGCAGTCACTGGTCGAAGCTGTAGAGGCTTGAGTCGTGTGGCTCTCGGACACTGCTTGGGCCTCGAGGCTGCGGCCTCTAAAGCCCCGGTATTAATCAGGCTTTATCAATATCAATAATTAATCAATATTAATTATTGGTTATCAGACCATTTTTTCCTGATTACTGGATCTTAGTAGCAGGCTGTGTCTACCTGGCCAATTTCAACAGTACCTATCAAATTGGTACTGAAATATTTGTCTTGTGTCATCGATACCTTAAGAGGTAATGGAGGCCAGTTGTGGAATAAAGGCATGTTAGTATCCTGCACATTGCCAAAGTGTATTTTTACATCTTCCACCTCTTTTATTAGTGTAGGAGTAATAATTGCTCATATCTCTGTAGAATATATTTCTAACTGCAAAACCCCATCTCCAACATTTAATTTCTAATAACTCTGGTGGTTTTCCTAGTTTGATGTTGGTAGTTTACAAGCATTCGAGCTCAATGCTAAGCAATCTGTGCCCGAAAAGCACCTATTTAACTGGTTAGAGACGGTTTATCGCCGGTTGACGTTTCAGAAGTATAAAGGGGCAACAAAGGCTTTTTAGGTGATACTTGATTCTGAATAAATCTGAACACTAGATTTGAATCAGGCAAAAATTTTCCGCTTTTTCCATGTGTGAAATTGGCTCTCTTTTCCAAAGGAAACTGAGGCAAATGTGTGATGCTTCTTCAAAGCTTTGAATTTCTTTGGGCTGTGACTCCAGGGATCGTTGGGCACCTCTATTAGTTCACAAATACTGCCACCTAGAGGTCGGATCCAGTAATGCAACGGCGTTGCTTTTCATGGTGAATCTGGATTGGTTTTGATAAATGTCCGGATAAAACATCCTCACAAGTTGGTAATTAATATCCTGGAAAACGCAGTAACTCACTAACCAATCTGCTGAAGTCCTTTGGCACATCAATCCAGTAGCATTTCTGAGAGCACGCTGCAAATATCGGGTAGTCCCGCTGCAGTCGATGGATCGATCAATAGTATCGTGTGCAGAACATTGCGACTGTGCATTTGGGAGAATAAAATAAGAGTTGGTAGACGTCTGCCCAGTCTAGAGGGGGAGGCAGACGCTAATATTCATAAATAATTTATAGATATGTTCATAATAAGTACGGTGGGGCTGATGGTGGGGTGGCTAGCAAATGTCCAGAGGGTACAGGTCAAGTGCATAGATGATGCAGAAGGGAGAGGGAGTTAAAGAAAAGAGGACTTAATTGGGGAACGTTTGCTGCAGGAGATTAATGATGTGAACACATCTTGGGGAGGGAAGAGCAGTGTAGCTGGCCTCTGAGGAAAAAGCAGTAAGGTTGAGAAGGAGAGCACTGGGTGAAAGTGACAGGGAGAGGAAGGGGAAGGAGTACGTAAAGGGAACGGCTGGGCACAAACTGGATAATTGTGCTAATCTATTCATTTCTTTGTTTTTATCAAAGGAAATGGGTTTTGAGACAGCTGAAAAAAATGCTAAATTGACAGAACATTTTAAGCCACTTTTTAAGGTTCAAAATGAGTTGACATCTGGCAACATAACTTGAGCATATCAACAATTTTTTTGAATATACTTTTTCACATTATTACCATGTTAAAAAAATCTGTGCAGGCTAAACATTTGTGTGATCTTTGGGGGTTAAAAAAATTGTCTATTCATGGAACCGAGATGTTAGCAATTACAGATTGAGTGTTCCCAAGCTATTTATTACCTTTTGAGTTTCTTGGAACGTTGAAAAGAGAAACAATGAACATTCAAAATCACGTTACATTAGTGGGTGTTTTCAGTCGTTTTATTGGAGGAGGCTACTGATACTAACACATAATTTCCGTACATTGACTACACTAAGTCTAATTCAGTGATATAGACTTTTTTGTTTTAATGAATTCTGTTTTATACAAGGAATGCTTGGGGGGAATGCGTGCTCTCTTTTCTTATAATAATTGTGCTATTTGTTAAGCATCTACTATGTGCAAAGCACCGTACCAAGCACTGAGGCAGATACAAAACAATCAAGTTGGACACAGTCCCTGCCCCACGTGGGGCTCCCGGTTTAAGAGGGAGGGAGATCAGGTATTTTATCCCAGTTTTATAGATGAGGTAACCGAGGCCCTGATAATTTAAATGATCTGCCCAAGGTCACACAGCAGACAAGTGGCGGGGATGGTATTAGAACCTAGGTCCTCGGACTCTGTTCTCTTTTGAGAGAAAACAGAAAATTGTTCTCTTTTTCCGCACTCCCTTCTCTTCATCGTCTATGCACTCGTATCTGTGATCTACGGGCATTTGATATTCACCTATCCTCACCTCCACTGCACTTATGTTCTATTTATATTAATGTCTGTCTCCCCCTCTATACTGTAAGCTCGTTGTGGGCAGGGTGTCTGCTAACTATTCATTCAGTAGTATTTATTGAGCGCTTACTATGTGCAGAGCACTGTACTAAGCGCTTGGAATGTACAAATCGGTAACAGAAAGAGACAGTCCCTGTCCTTTGACGGGCTTACAGTCTAATTGGGGGAGACAGACAAGAACAACAGAGTCAAGGGGAAGAACATCGCATTAAAACGATAGCTAATAAATAGAATCAAGAGCTAATTGTATCGTATTGTCCCAAATACTTAGTACTGTGCTCTGCATGTAGTAAATGCTCAGTAGATACCATTGATTGATAGGCTTCAACCTAATGGGGAGCTGAGTTTTGTAAAGGGATCATGGCGGAAGGAGGGAGGAAATGGTCAGCCTGCCTATGTGCCAATCTCCCATCTCTAATCAGTCTCCCTCAAATATGAGGATTGAATTTTGTATTGAGTCATTGTCCACTGGTCAGTGTTCATTCACTGTCAAATCCTCCCACCTATCTTCTTACCCTCATTTTGATTGTCCCACTTTCTACAACTTGGTCATTCACTGTTTCAAAGTTTGTGTTCCTTCCTAGATCTTACCCCGCCCCCATCCTTTCTGCCCTTGTTTTCTTTTATTTTGACTTTTAGCTCATCCTTTCCTTCAGTAATATCTATTGATATTTCTTCTCTTTTTGTTTTGCCCTTTCCTCATTATGCATTTTTTAATTTCTGCACAATCGTTTTCTCATTTTTCCCAAGTTTTTTTTTACTATTTTTTTCTTTCTCTGATTCCCTATACTATCCCTTTCTCCTAACTCTTTTCTCTGACTTAGCTGCTTTCTGCTCAAGTGAGAAAGCCTCCAAAGGCCTTTGACTTCCAAACCCCAGAGGTCTTGGGAGGTGGGGAGGTGCAGCGAGGGAGATTGATCATAACATATTATTTGAGTTCCAATTCTCTAACCATGTTCAAGACATGAGAAGATGGCTTGGTCATAACCTTCCTAGTCTTGAGGATCCTGAGGGCCAGTGCTGCTGGGAGGGTTGGAGCCATTATCACCTGCTCCTGCTTTTCTCTCCCTTTCTGCTCTTTGGTGATGAATGGCCAGACAGAAATCTCTTCTTTCAGCTTTAAAGGAGCACAGATTTTGTACTAGTGGTGCTTCACTCTCCTTACGAGGGCTAGCAGAAGGTGACAGGTAGGGTAGACTTGGTGGAGAATTAGAATTGCATGATGTGTAAGGTATGTGGATTGCGTCTCTTCTCAGGAACAGCAGATAAGCCTCAGGCCCGAGATGCCAGGATTGAGCTCCTGAATGAAGGAATTGATTCTAATGCTGGTGGCGAACACAAGACTGCTTTCACTCCCCAATTTTTTGCGAGAGTGAAAAGAGCAGGGAGCGGGGCCAGGGTGCACCCCATTGCAAAGTACATGTATGGGTTGTTGTTTTTTCCTCCATTGTTCTTCCTCCCTATAGGGTTCCTGTCAAAGTGTATTTCTTAAAGGTTTTGCAAGAGATCTTTGGGTGACAGGATAGAATACCAAAATTTCTGACCATCCGTCCCTATTTGGGATATCTGGCCATGTCATTCAGAAGCCCCGTGCTCCACTTTGGGAAGTACTAAATCTGAAAACCCCTACCCTTTACCGAGATGAAAGAAGAACTATAATAAGAATAAAATAATTTCCCTTATCTCTACAGACCAAGAGAGTGGGTGTTAATAACCTAAAGTGTAGTCTCTTACCTTAAACATAAAGGAAGAGCTACCTTGAAACCTTTCAAGATAACATCTTCCAGAGGGCAGAGTAATTTTTTTTTATGGAGGTCTGCAGTGGACCAAACTCTTTTTGCATAGTGTTAATTGGGCTTTCACTTCTGGGAAGGGACCTTGAAGATACTCTACCAACAGCATGAAATTCCTTTCTTTCAGTAAACTATGATTAGATACCATCGGACTTGATCCTTTGTGCCTTTGTCTACTGTACTGACACTGAAACCTGAGCTACCGCTGGATGATAAGATGTAGAGTAATCTGATCGCTCAGCCTGGAGAGGACAGAGAACTCCTTTAGCGAATGTTGGGAGTAGGAGTCTTCTGTGTAACACACAGAGAAGCAGCATGACCTTTTGGATAAACTATAAGCCTGGGAGTCAGAGGAGCTGGGTTCTAATTCCGACTCCACCACTTTTCTTCTATGGGACCTTGGACAAATCACTACAACTTTTCTAGTACGTTTCTGCAGAAACCTGGCAGTTCCTTCCTCAGATTTGGGGTCCTGATGGTCTCAGAAGATCTTCCAAAGTCTTGGGAGCAATATATTGGAAATAACCAACAATGCCTCTGAAAGGGCCCCGACAATAAAAACATTCTGATATGTATTGTGCTCCCGCAAGCATTTTGAATATAGTGCTCTGAAATCATACTAGACAGAAGAGTAACTAGCTATCCTAAATGAGATCTGCAAATGATTAGATTCAAGAAGCTTGTCTTCCAGGAATGATCACGAAAGCTCAGACTATCTCTAATGAAATAAAGTGTGTCAATAGTGTGTATGGGCTAGTCGATAGGTTTGATTCTGATTTTAGAAGCTAGAGCAGATTTCAGAGAATAATCATAATTCTGATATTTAAGCACTTACTGTGTGCCAAGCACTGTACTAAGGGCTGGTGTAGATACAAAATAATCAGTCACAGTCCTTATTCCACATGGTACCCACAGTCTAAGGGAGAGAAGAGGTACTTTACTCCCATTTTACAGGTAAGGAAACTGAGTCACAGAAGTTGCTACTTGCCCAGGGTCACACAGCTGGGAAGGGGCAGAGCCACAATTAGAACTCAGGCCCCTGACTCCCAGACCGGGCACCTCCTCTAAGTTGTCAGGCATTTGGAAGGAGGTAAATCTGAAACATCAAGTTTTCAATTGTGGGATATGGCTTCCATTCCCAGCCACCAGGTTTAGGTGAAACTTTAGCATTTTAAAGGTTGGCAAACAGGTTGGGACCTGCTTAAAGTTTGTTGTTATTACAAATTTAGAGCCGTATGTCAGATATTTACATCCATTTTAGATTTTTTCTGAATCAGAAGTTAACATTGCATTTTAAGCAGTTATTGAATTTTATGTGGAACATTAATAAGCTACTGTTTTTGTAGGTGGAGGATTGCAGAGAATGAGAGGGCAATGGACTTGGAAGGATCCTATAGTGTTGTGTAAACTATAATTATTCAGATCTGTATGACTTGGTACCCAAATTGCAATTCAGAGTGAGTGGATCTTCAACACCGAGGATGTAATAATGGAACTGGACAAGGGAAACCTATGCAACAGCAGGAAATGTGTTATATAGACAGTGATTTAAGGATAGCAGCACAACACATGGGATAGCTATAACTCTGCTTATTTATATTGAAGCCCGTTTACTTGTTTTGTTGTCTGCCTCCCCTTCTAGACTGCAAGCCTGTTGTGGGCTGGGATTGTCTCTCTCTATTGCTGTATTGTACCTTCCAAGCACTTAGTACAGTGCTCTGCACACAGTAAGCACTCAGTAAATACGATTGAATTGAATGAATGAATGAAGTTAGATCAATTAAAGGTTTTTTCAGATATGTCCTTTCTGAACTGTGGTACTGTGTCATTGGTGGTATTTACTGAGTGCTTACTGTGTGCAGAGCGCTGTACTAAGTGCTTGAAAAACAGAAGGAAATAGTTGCGTTTATTGAAATGAAACCAGAATGTTTCTGTGTGTTGGGGGCGGGGAGGGGTGTATGGGTGTATGTATGTATTAGAGAAGGGGAGGGAGAGGAAGCTTGTGCATTTGCAAGAAGGGGGAGAGAACATGTAACATTTATATATCATAGCGCAGGTTTCAGAAAGTGCAGTAAGGTCTTTTTCCTGAGTGTTCGGCTGATAGAGGACCCCGTAAATCTTCTTGGGAAATTTTAAATGGTTGATGGCAGGTTATTTTTCCTTTACAAACCTGATTGTTGCCCTGAAGCCCAGATGCATATAAAGAGGAATGTTATCTTTCTCCCCCTCTCCAGCTACTTCCTACTAGTGGAGTTACCTGTTCTTCCTAACCTCAGAGAAGGGGACAGAGGCAAGTCTGTCCAAAGATCCACATGCATGGCAGCAGAGGAAGAAGTAGAGGCATAACAATTCCAGTTGCTGCTGCTTCCAGCGTGGCAGTTGGGAGGGAAAATTGGAGACTGTAGGAACTCCTAGGATCCAGCAGTAGTGGCAATAACGATGACTGTGGCTTTTTTTTTTCTTGTACTGCTAGGCGACTTGCTAAACTGCCACGTCTCTCAGATGATGTGTGTGTGTCCCCATTTTGGTACAGTGGGTCTCCTTATCCCAGAGGGTTCTGAGTGCCCAGTAGTAGGCCAAAATAGGGTGGTAGATAAGAACTTCACCTTGAAAAACACTCTGTTGGTTCATTTTGACTGGGCTTAATTGCTAAAATAGTGAAAATAAGTGATTCACAATTCTAGAGCTAGGTTTAAGCCTGTTGATGAAGCTAATTCGATATTCTTTGTCTAACCGTGTTAAATAAATGGGAGGCTACTTTATGAATCAGATGATTTCCACAAAATATTTAAAGGCAAGGCAGGTCAACGAGTCATGGGGTCATGTGGTACAATGCAGAGAAAGTCGTGCCTTTGTGCCACCTGGCATTCCAGGAGCAGGTGTGCATGGAGATAAAGAGCTGTATTGGTACCCTTCACAACAAAGGGCAAAGCAGTTCCTTTATTTGCTTGCTATTAAGTTACATTATTCATCGTGTCCAAGAACTCAGGTATACTCTTATCCTTGCCTGTATATTTAAAAAGTCTATTAAAGTTCATATGTAGCTGGTAGCACAACTAACACATCTGATGCAGCAATGAGATTCAAGAATATCGGGTATTTTTTACAGCCGCTAGTCTTTCAAGAAAATCAAATCTGACTCACCAGTGCAAGTTAAAATAGAAAGTAGAAATGATCTTTGTTATGTCCAAGGATACTTTTAAAAAATGCAGTTATTTGCATGTTATTCCTGAGACAGTGGAGATCTTTCTTTAAGGCCTGCACTATTCCTTCAAGCCACTTTATCATTCATCTCGCTTTCACAGAGTAATTCTTACTGATTAGGAATTCAGGGCCTATGTGGTAAATGTGTGGGATTTTCCTGTTCAAATCCAGTCCTTGTCTTTTTTTTATGTTGTCAAGTCATCCCCGACCCATAATAACACTTTGGCATATCTCTCAATCCAGTCCTATTGCTAATAGTTTATAGCCATTGCACTGTTTACTATTATACTCCATATTAGGAGAAATATAACACTTATTAATAGTTGAATGAATTCCAGTTAATTATTTTTATTCATGCTCTAAAGCTGCTGTTCATATTCAGGAGGAAACTTCAGAAAGCTAACAGTAGTTGTCACACTTTTCTAATAGTGTGGAACTATTCTCCAAAACAGCATAGAAGCAGCATGGAGTAATGGATGGAGCACGGGCTTGGGAATCAGAAGATCGTGGGTTCTAATCCCGGCTCCACCACTTGTCTGCTATGTGACCTTGGGCAAGGCATTTCACTTTTTTGGGCCTCAGTTCCTCCTCTGTAAAATGAGGATTGAGTCTGTGAGCCCCACGTGGGACAGGGACTGTGTCCAACCCAATCTGCTTGTATCCATTCCAGTGCTTAGTACAGTCCTTGGCACATAGTTAAGCGCTTAACGAATACTATAATTATTGTTATTACTAATGGAGGTGAGACTAGCCGTCGTCATCGACTGGGAGTGACAGTGTATGGCAGTGTCCTTGAAGAATGACTATGAGAGCTCAATTTTGTTTTTTCTTTCATGTCATTGTAGATAATATAAATATTCTTAGTTGTGAGGGTTGTGCTCAAATAGGGTGAAGATACTATGTTTTGATGCCTTAAAGTAACTTAATGAGGAGGAATGAAATTCACATCCTGACTCTAGTTAGCTCAGCAGTAATTTTGGACCAGTCAGAACATCCCATATTTGCTGTACTTAAACTGTACTTTCAGTAAGAAACTTTCAAACATAAATCTTGGTTGTGGCCAGTATATAGGAACTGGTTAGTGGCTTTAAGAAAAGGGTAACTAAGCAAGTGGTGGTTGAGAGGCTAGACTATAAGGTCCTGTAGGCAGTGATAGCGTCTAATTATTATCATCATCCTCAATGGTATTTATTGAGCAGTTACTATGTGCAGAACACTGTACTAAGCAGTGGTTGGTGGTTTCTCCTCATCTTCTTTGACAAAAAGTACTGAACTGACCACAACCTCCGAGAAGGATGCTACTATATTTCCTGAATCTTTTTTGGTAGCATATGGGATTGTCTCCCAAACTGAATAAATTGTTGTTAAGAATCCTAAAATATCTTAAATCAACTTAAATATAATCTAAAGTTACTAAACATCAAAAATTCACTCTCTGTGATATTGCTAGAATATGATTTATGAAAAAATTGTCTATTTAGGTCCCAGATGGATTGTTTGCTGACTCCAGGAGACATTGGTCTTAGGCAAAGAACTAGATATCAGTACTTGGCGATTTGAAAATTTAAGGAATCAATTCAGTGGAGTTTCAGTTATTTGATTTGCAAAATAGTGCATGCTTATCAATAATTCTACTTATTCATAAAGCTTTGCTTAACAAAGATGCAAGCATATAGAAAAGCTCTGCATTTGTGGTTTTAATAGGTATGGAAAATGCTAAGTATCATGCTTCTGAAATGGAGCTGACCTCTTAAATAATGCAGAAATATCAATCGGTTATTCATGAAGGTAATAAAAATGCAGTGCAATTCTTGCCAACAAAAAGAACTTCACAATAGTTTCTGTTTTTCTAAAGGTGCAAACCATCTAAGGTAGACCATCTCTGAAAATTATAATGCAGATATATTCACTGCCAGGAGTTTCGGAAGGACAAAAGACATTAAAAAAAAAAGAGCAAGAGATTGTTGGTCTTTTGCAGCCCTGAACTGAATACTTGTTTAAGAAATACATTTACCAAATAAGAGTAATAGTGGTAATAATTATAATTAAGAATTAGCTTACTATGTGCCAAACATTGTACCAAGCACTGGGATAGATACAAGATAATTAGGTCTAGCTGGCACAGTCCCTAGCCCACATATGGCGTACAGTCTGAGAGAGAACAGGTATTGAATCCCCACTTTACAGATTAGAAACTGAGGCATGGAGAACTTAAGCAATTTGACTAAGGTTACACAACAGGCAGGTGCCTAATCTGGAACTAAAATCCAGGTCCTCTGATGTCCAGGCCAGTGTTTCTTCCTCGAGGCCACACTGCTTTTTGTCTAGGATGCAAATCGTGGCTCTTGACCTATTTGTAGCTCTTATGGAATCAAAGTGCATTGAATGGGTGGCTATCAAAAAAACAGACCTTTGCTGTTCTCCACCTGCCAGTGGAATGGCTTTTGGGGGGTTTGCCTCAAAACACTGGGTTGGAGTGGGGGGGATTCTCCCAGCTAATTGACCTGCAACATACTATTACAGTCATCTCTGTCCTCACCGCCTTTTATAAGATATGCAAGATGGGCGATTAGCAATGAAAAATGTGAACTGGGATGAAGGGAGAAAAGGAATCCAGAGAGAGGAGCAGTAGAACAGTGGTCATCTTCTCTGGTGACCTGGGTCTTTTCTCAAACTTTCCAGGGGTAGGAAGACTTAATATTCCAAAGTTACTTTTGGGAAAAAAAGACCCTTTTCAAGAAATAATGTCATCACATCATGCAATACTCAGTACACATATGGAAAAATGCAGTTTTATAGGACTGAGACTGCAAGGAGAAATTTCCTGTCAGTTTAAATTGAACTGATTTATCATAGTCTAGTGGCTAGAGCACGGGCTTGGGAATCAGAGAACCTGAGTTCTAATTCTGGCTCTGCCATTTGTCTGCTGAGTGAGCTTGGGCAAGTCGTTTAACTTCTCTGTGCCTCAGTTTCCTCATCTGTAAAATGAGGATTAAGTATGTGATCCCTCTCCTTAGACTGTGAGCCTAGTGTGGTACAGGGACTGCCCCTGGCATGCTTATCTTGTATCTACCCCAGCTCTTAGAACAGTACTTGACACATAGTAAGTGCTTAAAAAATCATAATTATTTAAAAATTAAAGCAATGGAATCTCTTTTTTATGGTATTTTAATATTATGTGTCAAACAGTCTTCTAAGTGCTGGGATAGGTACAAGTTGGAGTCCACATAGAGCATACAGACTAAGTAAAAGGGAGAACAAGTATTTAATTCCCATTTTACAGTTGAGAAAACTGAGGCACAGAGAGGTTAAGTGAGTTGCCCAAGGTCACCGTGCAAGCAATTGGCAGAGCAGGGATTAGAATCCAGGTCCTCTAACTCCCAGGCCCATGCTCTTTCCACCAGACCTCATTATCTGGAGGTCTTTAAAATTAGCGGAGATATTTGTGTGTCCTGTATGGGTAGGAGCCACTTCCATATTTTTACCAAGAAAACTCTCTGGATACACTACCCGAATGATTGCAAGTGGAGAGTGGAGTGTTGTGGGAGAAGTGTGTCCGATGTGTCGCTATGGGTCGGGAACAACTCGACATCATAAGACCAGACACAGTCTTGCCAGGAGCCAAATGAGGACTCCAGGAAAACCCTCCATCTAGAAGGAAGTAGTCATTTTTTAAAAAATGTTAGCTGGTCATACCAGGCTGACATATATCAATTAACAATAGGGTGAATCCTTGAGTGATGAGACAGTTTATGAACCTGAGGCAAAGACATCATTGCAGTATGAAACCTAAGGGTATTGTTTTGTAAGTCACAGGAGGAGGTGAATGGCTTTGGAGCTTTTCCCGTACTCACAGGTGGTGATCCATATAAGGTTATTAATCTTGGAGTATGGATAGCCATAAAGACAAAATAGTTTATTTCTGAAATTTATGCTTGAGTTAATACCTTGAGATAATAAACCCAAGTAAAAGTAAATGATTTTCTTCTTAGTTTTAGTTAAGGTTAGGAATCAGTGTTTCATAAATAGGCAAATGTATCAGTTTTGTGGTCATAAAGTACAGTTAGTTGAATTTAGTAAGAGAGAGGTATTTTCAGATTAGGTCCTGTAGGTGGGTAGTTAACCTGGAATAGATTGAATTTTTGATTTAGTTATTCAAGTGGTATAAATTATAATCTATCAGAGAAACCTTTGGTTGGAAGACCTGTTAACCCAATGCATCTATTTCCTGTAATTGGTGTTTGAAAAGACTGAATGAGATTACATCCAGAGATTTCAATCACCTGTTAACTCAATACAGAAAGCACAGAAAGAATTTTGCCTTCACTTTTCCTGCAATTGTAATTTCCTCTGTGGTCATCCAGGGCCAATTAATTTTTCTTGTGGGCTTCCTCAGAGCTGAAAACAAAACTTGGGGACTATGAGGACAATGCCTAGGAAAATGAGTGATTACGCTAAATTCACAGATCTTCCAGAAATGTTTTTTCCAATTTTGTATTTGTTGCAAATGTATCCGGTGTTCAGGTGTGGAAGGAATAAAGATAACAGCTGTGCAAGTCTTATCTCCAGCAGAATAAGAAGTGGTATAAGTGAGGTCTATTTAAGGATTCATTTTTTTCTACTCTCTTGGGTTCACACTTGTTTAAAGACTATATTTCTATTACATTTATGATTTTTCAATGCCTTGATTTTGAGTGTTGCATTATTTTCCTGTCTAAATGCAGATATTGAGTAAAAAAAGCTACACAGGTGAAAGCTATAGTCTGAAAATTTCTGGATCTTTTTCTTGTGCCAAAGCTGCAATTCCATCTCATTCCATTCCTTAAAAATAGCAGATTTATGAAATGCCTAGTCATCCATCTAATGAAATTAAAAATGGGGGGGGGGGGCAGGAGAAATGCCTGTTCTTTTTATTTCATGGCTTTGTGTTTTGCAAATGAGTTTTACCTACTTAAGACTTACTGGCTCACATCCCAAGAAGTTGCTACCCTTTGCCAAAATCAATCGTAAGTCTTTAGTCAGTGCTGTTCATTCTCAGGAGGTGTAGCAGGTGCACATTTTGGATTACTGATGTTGAATGTGTTCATTTCCCCTCCTGTGTGCGGCAGGGACGGTGTTCGATTTGAGTATTTTGTACCATCTCGTTCATTCATTGTCGTATGTATTGAGCACTTACTCCGTGCAAACCACTGTAGTAAGCACTTCGCACGTAAGTGTTCAGTAGGCACTGTCATTGCTATTCACTACTCAATCACCTCTACCCTGGGTGGTGATGGAACCTTTCTGGTTCAGTTCCTTGGGGTGTCCTGACTTTCTTTCTGTCAGCAAAGGTTGCCATGGTGCCTGTTTCAGCTCCTTCACCATTCTGGTTGAGTCATAAGGTAGAATAATCATAAGGCGTAACTTTGCTGACTGTGCAGAGCTGGGTCAAGAGGCGATGGAATCACTAACTTTTTGCCATCCTGGTTACATTATCTGGCTTGATTTGCATTGACCAGATCATCGTTGGGGTTCGAATGTGGCCAAGAAGCAACGCGGCGAAGTGGAAAGAGCAAGGGCTTGGGAGTCAGAGGACGTGGGTTCTAATCCTGTCTCTGCACACTAGTCTGCTCTGTGACCTTGGGCAAATTGCTTCACTTTTCTATGCCTCTGTTACCTCATCTGTAAAATGGGCATTAAGACTGTGAGCCCCACGTGGGACAACCTGATTACCTTGTATTTACTCGAGCATTTAGAACAGTGCTTGGCACATAGTAAGCACTTAAATACCATAAGTATTATTATAATTATATTTAATTATACTCGAGCATTTAGAACAGTGCTTGGCACATAGTAAGCACTTAAATACCATAAGTATTATTATAATTATATTTAATTATTATATTAGTAGTTGTATTACTGTGGAGTGATGGATGACGCCCTTGATTCCTTGTGTCTACCCCAGTGCTTAGAACAGTGCTTGGCACATAGTAAGCACTGACAAAGGCCAACATTATTATTATTAATAATATTCAGTTCATTCAGTTGTATTAATTGAGCACTTATTGTGTGCAGAGCACTGTACTAAGCGCTTGGGAGAGTACGGTGTAGCAGTTAACAGACACATTCCCTGCCCACCATGATCTTGCAGTCTAGCGTTATACAATACTGGCATATGTGTCATGTCATCTCATCAACTGAGCAGTGCAACCCTTGGCCTTCCTTCACTTCCCCTGTCTTCTTATGCCATCACCTCGTACATTAATCCTTTGACAGCCCTGACTCCAATAAGAGATATTTGATGCCTCAGTATTTTACTCTCTTCTGTACTGTCAGCTCTGGTATCAAAGGGTAGTTTGTGTATTACCCAAGCCCATTTGTACTGCTACTTTCTCCTGCTGCCTGTCTTTGGTCATTTCCGTGCTCAAAGTCCCATTACCAGATGGTTGGCAGAGAAATAGGGGAATGAAACTTAACAATCAATGGGAGGATAAAGCTGTTGTCTAAAATGAGACTTGGGAATTATCCATCAAGTTAATGCTATATTTCCCCTTAATAAGGTTTGTCTTCATTTTTCATATAATAATAACAATGAACCCCTCCCAAAGGGTTGGTTACATTTTGGCCTATTGGATTTCTCAGATCAAATACCATATTTTGTCTGATCTGTCTTTAGATAAAAGGCTTTTAAAAAAAAGTTCTGTTCTTCTTGGATATTATTGTGTGGATTATCGGCTCTGAAGACTAAACCTCTCCCCTGTTCCATCACAGTTGTCCTGACAGTATGCTGAAGAGAAGCCTTTGGTAAGCCAGTTTGCCTATCGTTGAAAATAGTATGGTAGGAAAGAAGGAATGTTCCAGGAAGATTTATCATAGAATCTTACAGATGGGAAAGGACTTTTCTGAAATGATCTGATCCACCCAGAAAGCTAAATAACTAAACCATCCAACACCAATGATGGTGAATTTTCTATACTTGGAAGTAATTTAGGAAAATTAGACAACCAACATTCTAGCATTTTTTGAGCATTATCAAGAAGCAGCATGGCCTAGTGGAGAGAACCCAGGCCTGGGAGTAAGAGGACCTGGATTCTAATCCTGGCTCTGCCTCGTACCAGCCTTGTGACTTTGGGCAAGTCAGTTAACTTCTCTGTGCCTCAGTTTCCTCACCTCTAAAATGGGTAATACCTGTTCTCCTTTCTACTTAGACTGTGAGCCCCACATCGGACTGGAACTTTGGGTGATCTGATTATCCTGGTATCTACCCCAGTGTTTAGTACAGAGCTTGAATATTTAAGATAGTATTCAATATTACAATTTAAATAGTACATAGGAAGTAGTTAAATGCTACAACTCTTATTATCAGTATTTCTTAAGCACCTGCTGTGGAAAACACTGTACTAGGTCCTTAGGAGAGTCCAGTCAAAAAGTTAAAGCTACGGTCTTTTCCCTCCAGGAAGCTTCTAATCTAATAAGCGAGTCAGGCAAAGGCAGTAGTGGAGAGGCTTCCCAGTTGAGAGGCTGATGTCATTCTGTACCAACTGTTTGTAGGAAGGGTCTCCCCAATTCAAACAGCCTGGCCACTATTTTATCACTCTCAGCAATCACAGCTCCTGTACAAGGAACCCTAATTCCTTTAAATTTAAATTTTCCCTTCCTGAGTAGGTGCTCAGTCGGTCAGTGGATTCCAGAGTACGGGGAGAACAATCTCCTCCTCCCACCAGTCATGGGAATGCCTTTGTACGGGACCTACTCCAGTAATGTAGTGGTAGTGATATTAAGCACATTACTATGGATGGAGCACTGTAGTTAGCACTGGGAAAGAATATTCAGGTGGAAATTAGACATGGCTCCTGCCCTTGAGGCTCACAATCTAAAAATAAA
Source organism: Ornithorhynchus anatinus (assembly GCF_004115215.2). NCBI lineage: Eukaryota > Metazoa > Chordata > Mammalia > Monotremata > Ornithorhynchidae > Ornithorhynchus > Ornithorhynchus anatinus. The sequence goes on from NC_041741.1 coordinate 37,813,794, forward strand.
ATGGGGGAGATGAGACTGGTGGTAAAACACATAAGAAGGGAGAAAATGATACACTAAGACAACATAAAGACAAAAACAAAGATCTGTAGGGTAGTAAAAGTAGAGGAGTGGAATTTAGGCTCTTCGAATCCCTACCCTGAGGAATAGCATGGAATCTTCAAGGGTAGGTGGTAGCCATGAGGAGTATTGTTGGCAAGCATGTTAGAAATTCCCTTGAGATAAACTGGAGAATAGAGCTTATCGTATTGACTTTTTAATTTTTTTCCTTATCAAATTTGAAGTCCAAATATCCTAGATTTGTCTATCATGCATATGTATCCTTTTCTCTTTTTTCATTGTTGTATATTCATCAGTTATATGCTTATCATTCCTATTAGTTTGTAAGCTCTTTGGAGGTTAGAGAGAGCAGCTCTCCTTTCTAGTATATTCCCAAAGCACTTGTGTAGTGCTTGGCACACAGTAGGCTTTAGGGATAATATGTTTTGGTTACAGAAGAGTCTTCTACAAAAAGCTACCAAAGGCAAATCTAAATCTCCCAAGATTTAGATCATAAAATATTTGGTTTAATTTAATTTATAGAAACACTTGAGTACCATGGATCTTTAAATGGCTTTTAGCATTTCTATTCCCAAATGAAATTTTCAATTCAAAATAGGGTAGAAGTAAGTGATAATAGTTGAAATACAGTTGTCTAGGTCATCCCATCAGCATAACACAGTATGTATGATATGCTACTCACTTACAGTATATAGCATACTTTAGACTATTTTATTGCCTAAACAGTTCCTTAATAATAATAATAATAATAATGGTATTTGTTAAGCACTTACTATGTGCAAAGCACTATTCTAAGCACTGGGGTAGATATAAGGTAATCAGATTGTCCCATGTGGGGCTCACAGTCTTTATCCCCATTTTACAGATGAGGCAACAGGGCACAGAGAAGTGAAGTGATTTGCCCAAAGTCACACTGCTGGTAAATGGCAGAGCCTGGATTACAGCCCACAACCTCTGTCTCCCAGGTCCAGGCTCTTTCCACTAAGCCATGATGCTTCTGAAACCAAAACCAAGCAGTGGACAATCAATCGTCTTTGAAAAATTTAGGAAAATTTATAAAAAAAATGAACAGGATTGACAAGATCCCTTTTTATTTTTAGAGGGACGGAACTAGATTTTTAAAAAATCTGTGGAAAAGTAATGCCTGAACTAATTTATTTCTCTTGAGCACTGGCATTTTATGTTCTGGAATATTTGGTTTTATGGTTCATTCTAGGCTATAGGTAAATGTGTATTGTTAGCTAGAAGAAATTGTCTGAAGTCATCAACAGACAGGCTTCTTTGTACCCCAGCTTGAGTATGTTTGATATGCTACTGATAAATGAGCATATTCTAATTGAAAACAGTATCCTTCCAGATGATCATTGGAAAGTAACCTTCATACTCTATAAAAGCATTACTATGGTAATTTACTTATTAAGCTTCTTGCCCTCACACGAATCTGCAGCAGGAAAACTGACAAAGAGAAACTCAGAAGGAATTTTCCATAGTGTCTCATTCCGTAGATTTAAAGGGGAAGATGAGAAACTAGGGAGCCTGTGACTTCTAAAATTCATTCTCTCTCTCTCTTCCCCCCCCCCCCCCCGCCAGAGCTCTGCCCAGTCAATTATGTACCAACATACCAGTAATTAGATTAGAATGCAGTAGTTTAAGAACAGAAAGGTAAAGCTCTTAGGTATTCTTTTTTACCTACTGACATAATGACACGATCATGGGTGGTGGTGGTGAGTCTCTACTTTTCTTTAAGAGAAGTGTATAAAAGAACATATATTCTATCTGTACCACTTCTTATTTTCACTCGAGTGCTTCATTAAATAGATGTTAACTTTTATTCTTCTCTCCATGTGATTGCTCAGTCTTGGTGACTGTCATGCCTATTTAGCATTGTATAATTTCATATGAATCTTTACTAAGGACACATTTAACACAGTTACCATATTTACTTAAATGGAGAATGGAGGAGTATAGTTTCTTTCTAGTTTTCTTTTCTCATTTGTAACCGTCGGTTGTTTGTATCTAGATTTTGGTCCTTACTCCATGGTGATTGAGAAGAAAAGGACAGTGTTTTAGAAAATACAAAAAATACGTTAATGCTTTTATTCAACCTTTTTGGAGACTAAATACCCAGGTAATAGAAAGTTGGCTTTTTATGGAAAAATAATAGGATCATTTCAACAGAATTTAGAATGCTTCTTGGCCCTTTGAAGAATGCAACTAAAGGAGAAGTGAAATCAATCAGTGGTGTTTACTGAGCACTTATTGTGTGCAGAGCATATTCTGAAATGTGACTGTAATGCTTCCTTAGCTAGTATTGAGTGGTTATCCCCATTTTGTTTTCACAAAGCCCAAGGATGAGGCAGGTGAAGCATTGGAGTTGTTTTTGGTAACTGCCAAATCACAGTTCTGGGAAGTGGTCAGAAAGTAAGAATTTTTTGCAGGAGGAAACAGCATATCGATGTGAAGAACATAAATATTTGGAGAGGAAAAGGCTTAGGCTTGTTGCTCGAAACCGAGATTTACTAGCTGCCAGCACATTCTGAGAATTACAGATTGGTGGTCAAGTTGATGCAAATATTGATGACTTGAGTTCAGGTTAGACTCTCAAAAAGCCTAGAGATTTACCTTCTTTGAGCTTTGCTGTTGCGAACAGCTTTGTGTTTTCTGTGTGTTTTGTAATCCTTTATCGAAATTCTAGGAAGGATTATCGAATGTTATCACCCCATTGTTTTGCTGTCTCTGGAATTCTTATTATAGCACACTTGGTGATAGTTTTAATTAGATTCCCAAAAGGAGTTCTCAGGCAATTTGGTTAATGTTATATTTCACTTTCCCAAGCGCTTAGTACAATGTTCTGCGTACAGAAGGGCTAAATAAATACGAATGAATGAATAGTAATGCACAAGTTTTTTGAGTGACCCCTTGCTCACTCCCTCCCACCCTGCAACTTCCACCCCCTTCAAATCTGCCAGACCACTACTCTCCCTATTTTCAAATCCTTTTTGAAATTACATCTCTTCCAAGAGGCCTTTCTTGATTAATTTATGTTCTCCCAGAGACAGTTACTTGGAACTTTTGAGTTATCGTCTCACCTGTGCACTCACCATCACCTGTAATGTTTCTGTACATATCAGTTTGCACATGCTACTATTCAAACACTTATTCATGTACCTGTTTTCCATTCTCATTTTCCGCCTGTCTGTAATGTATTCTGTGTGTCTTCCCATTAGATTGAAGAAAGGATCATGACTTCTAAATCTATAGTATATCACAAGTGCCTAGTACATTGTTATGCACACAGATGCTCAATAAATCCATCAGTGATATTATTATGATATTTGTTAAGCACTTACTGTGTGCCAAGCACTGTTCTAAGCACTGGGATAGATACAAGGCAATCAGGGTGTCCCATGTGGGGCTCACAGTCTTAATCCCCATTTTACAGATGAGGTAATTGAGGCACGGAGAAGTTGAGTGGTTTGCCCAAGGTCACACAGCCGACAAGTGGCGGAGCTGGGATTAGAACCCACATCCTCTGACTCCCAAGCCCGTGTTCTTTCCACTAAGCCATGCTGCTTCAGAGCACGGTACTAATCACTTAGGAGAGCACAGTAGAGCTGGTAGAGACAATTCGTGCTCTCTAAGAGCTGGATGTCATTGATTTTATTCAAGGCTCTGATGGTTAAAAAAGAACAGGATTCTGTGCCCTCTTCATGCCAGCCTTGGTTTATTTTCTAGTTCCCATTCATAGTGCTCATTGGAAAAAGATGGACATTCTCCCTTGATTTGAGCCCCATGTGTGATGTATATCAACAGAATTCTTCAAATCCCAAGCTTTTAAGCACTCAGAGTACTTATAAGTGACCTTTAGAGGGAAACATTGAGGAGAACTGTTATACCATCAGGTCTCTTATTGTGTGTTGTAAGGGAAGTTTTGATGTTTAAAGAGAACTATAATGTGGAAGTTTGCATCAGATCCCTCACTTATTAATGATTACTCATCCCTGCTGTAGAATTAACTGGAGGGTGGGTAGTGGGTTAGATGTGGGTGGAGGGAAAACCTCCAAATCCAATTTACAAGGCTATTTAAATCAATTGTGACTCCATAACTTTGGGTTAAGAGGGTTTCACTTAATCATTGTAGCCACGTTTGAATTCATAGGTGATTTTTCACTGTCAGTGGCATCTTCTTCAAATATGTCTTCAAATATATACTTCATATTTGAAGAAGACACCAGTGACAGTGAAAGTGAATGTTGGCTTTTTTTCCCCACAGCTATGGCTAGTTTATAGGGATGAAACCCCCCCACTTATTTTAACCTAAATGATCATTATGGTATAAGAAATGTGCCATAATATATATGACTCTTTAAACATCCTGTATGCTAAAGCAATTTGTCCTGAGAATTAATAATGATAATTGTGGCATTTATCAGGCACTGTACCAGTTGCTGGGGTGGGTACAAGCAACTTAGGTTGGACAGAGTCCCTGTCCCACATGGGGCTTACAGTCTTAATCCCCACCCATTGTATGGATGAGGTAACTGAGGCACAGAGAAGGTAAATGACTTGCCCAGGGTCACACAGAATACAAATGGCAGAGCCAGCATTAGAACTTAGGTCCTTTTGACTCCCAGTTCTCTGCTCTCTCCCCTACACCATGCTGCTTCTTTGGAAAGTGTGCAGGTTAACCACTGTATTAATTCACTCATTCAGTAGTATTTATTGAGCACTTACTATGTGCAAAGCACTGTAATAATAATAATCTTGGTATTTGTTAAGTGCTTACTATGTGCAGAGCACTGTTCTAAGCGCTGAGGTAGATAGAGGGTAAACAGGTTGTCCCACGTGAGGCTCACAGTTAATCCCCATTTTACAGATGAGGGAACTGAGGCACAGAGGAGTGAAGTGACTTGCCCACAGGCACACAGCTGACAAGTGGCAGAGTCGGGATTCGAACCCATGACCTCTGACTCCCAAGCCCGGGCTCTTTTCACTGAGCCACACTGTACTAACTCTTGGGAGAGTACCATACAACATCAAAAACATTACTGTCCACAGAGAGCTAATTTCATTCTTTTACTTCCAGGGGACTAGTGATACTATAAATTGGAAGTTCAAGGCCTTACATGTCAATTGAAAAAGAGAAACCTCTCCTGTACCTAACCTGAGTTCTTTTAGTAAAATGCCCTTTCTCATTTTGACTCAGTTCCCAAGTAGTAACTATGGCATTTAATTACGACGTATATTGAGTAATTACTGTGTGCTAAGCACTAGGATAGATCAGACATATCAGATTGTATACACTCCAAGTATTTCCAGTTTTAACAAGAGATTTATTTTTCAAATCACCCCGTAGTCTTAAAAAAGAAAGCCTTGGTATTTTATTGATTCCTGTCAGATTATCTCTTGACCATCTGTTCTAACTTTAATTGGCAAGAGTAAACATTAGAGGCTTAAAAAATAGCTTAACTTTGCTATGACCTATTATGAAACTGGAGGTTTTTTAAAAAAACTTTTTTAAAGTGGCAAAACTTTTCAAATTAGTTGAGTTCATGGAAGTGAATTTAGTGTTCTGTTTCAGAGACTTTTTTTGGAAAAACAATTATTTCATCCACTAGGCAAATTTCCCCCATTGCATTTTAGTTTTTGTTCATTGCCCGATTTCTCCAGCTCTTTAATTATCCAAGGTATCCAAGAGTTTACAAAATAATGTAATTTAAATTCCTCAGCCAATGTTGCATTTCAGTGTACTGCAGGAGTCTCACAGAGCTTACAAACTTATTCTGGTACATGGCAATCGGGAGAATGGTGGCTCTTCATTTGATTGGAAGTTTCACAAAAATGACAGCAGCCCAGGAAAAAAATGAGCTTTAGTGAAAAACTCATCAGCCCAGCAAAGCATCATATACATTTGCACAGACTAGTATAGACTGTGGCTCAGAAATTGGAGTTTTTAACCTTATTTTCACCCCTGGAGAGCATCTCACTGTCAGTAAAGTCATTGTTGAATCTCAAGGACAGCTATGTACATTTGTGTATTATCTCAACTCAGTTTGGCTTTATTTTAAATATCAGATTCAAACACGGTCCTCCTATAAAATAAAAGATCTTGGGATGTCTAGCTACTGAAGTAAAAGAGGATATGATGCAGAGTGACACCTATGAAAGGTGCACATTTGAGGCTTTTTGGACTGCATGTAACTCTGAATTTCTACCTTGGATATTTTTTTTGTTGTTAATGTTATTAAGCACTTACTATGTGCCAGGCACTGTATTAAGAACTGGGATAGATACAAGCTAATCAGAATGGAAACAGTTCATGTCCCACATGGGGCTCATAGTCTTAATTCCCATTTTACAGATGAGGTAACTGAGGCACAGAGAAGTTAAGTTACTTGCCCATGGTCACACAACAGTCAAATGGTGAAGCCAGGATTAGAATCCAGGTCATCTTGACTCCCAGGCCTGTGCTCTATCTATTAGGCCATGCTAATTTTCCAAAATCAAATCTTATTGAGCTACCATACCTCAGGTTAATTCAGGGCTCCGAAAGCAGAGCAATAGTTTGTGCCCATTTCTCACAATCGAGTTAGCCTCTGGTATACCGTTGGGCTCATTTCCTCAAAAATCTCCAGTGGTTGCCCACGCACCTCCATACTAAAAAAAAACCCCAAACACTTCCTCACCAGTGGATTTAAAGCACTCCATCACCTTGCCCCCTTCTACCTAGCTTTGCTTCTCTCTTTCTACAACCCAACCTGCATACTTGGCTCCTGTAGTGCAAATCTTCTCACTGTGTGTCGATCTTGCCAATCTCACCACCAACCCCTAGCCCGTGGCCTGCCTCTGGCCTGAAACACTCTTTCCTCAAATCTGACAGACAATTACTCATCCCCATTCAAAGCCCTACTGAAGGCATATCTCCTCCAAGAGGCCTTCCCAGACTAAGCCCCACTTTTCCTCATGTCTCACTCCCTTTTGCATCACTGTGACTTGCTCCCTTTGCTCTTCCCTACTCTCCCAGCCCCACAGCACTTATATATATATATTTTTTTTAATTATTTGTATTGATGTCTGTCTTCCCCCCTCTAGACTGTGAACTTGTTGTGGGCAGGGAATGTCACTGTTTATTGTACTTTCCCAAGTGCTTAGTACAGTACTCTGCACATAGTAAGTGCTTCGTAAATACAATTGAATGAATTTCTAGTTTGACAAAATTCTTTCTGTCCAGCGTCAGTCTGCGCACTATATTAATTAAACGGCCAGTGTGAGCACAGCATTATTTGGGGCGCTGTGGAGACACAAAGGAAGAACCACTCAGCCACTTCCCTATAGGAACTTATAATATTATGAGGAAGACGAGGCAAGCGTAAATACACTAGTACAACCTAAACAAAAATGACAGGCACAGACAACAGTAACAAAGAAGTCATTTATCCAGTATGCCTCAGCAGTTAAAAAGTCAATCAGTCGTACTTTTTGATCACCTATTGTGTGTAGAGCACTGTACTAGGTATTTGGGAGAGTTCACTATAAAAGAGTAGACATAGATGCCTTCCACCCACAAGGAGCATACAGACTAGAGGAAGGGCCACCTGAATGCTGAGCATCACTACGAAGAGTTAGAAACAAAACACATAACATGGACGTGTCCCTATGTAAGACCAATATTTTCCTTTGATGTTACATGCAATTCTGGTTGCCATGTTTCAGGAAGGACATAGAGCAGGAGAAGGAATAGAGTAGGGCAACAGGATGATCAGGGGCATTCTGTATGAGGAGAGGCTGAAAGATGTCATCAACCTCAAAATGCAAAGGCTAAAAGAGAAGATGATTGAAGTCGACCAAATTAGGATTCATACAAACAGGATGATCACTGAATTATTGTTGACCAAATCCCAAAGTACCAGGATCATGTGGCATTCCTTAAAGTTTGATAGTGGTAGTTTCAAAGCAAATGAAACTCTTTTTGTAGTGGATGATAAATTGAAGGAATGCATTGCCGCAGGAAGTTGTGCAGACCAAAAATATTGACACGCTGGATAAAATCTTAGATGAAAGGTCCAGAGTGGATTACTAGAAGGAAAATAATGTGATTAAAGAGGGAAATGTATGTCCCTAAAAACGAAAACTGATGTCAAGGAGAGCAGCAAACATATAGTTCTTCCACAAAGTGTTGTCATTACTGGGGACTGAAGAGACTGTTGGTCTGAACCAGTATAATTCTTATAAGAGAATTAATAGTAAATATATGCATTCACCATTTATACATTTGCATAAGGGCTATGTTGTAATTAGAATCAGGTGAGATTGTTAGAGGAAGATTTTGGTAGATTAAGAGTTCATTGAAAGTTCTAAGATGGATGACAGCTTAATTTTTTATGTTTTAATATTCAAGGCTATGAAAATGAATAAAGGAGGGCTATGAATACGAATAAAATCAAGACTATAATAGCAAAGAGTTTTGTAGATTTCTTAGTGATTGCATTGTCTTATGCCTCTCATCACACTCAGATGTCACTTTTTAGTAATTTATTTTAGTTATCTTTAACATGGAAATCTTTGGTGTTATTTCTTTTTTATGGTATTTGTTAAGCATTTACTATGTGCTAGGCGCTGGTATAGAGACAAGATAATCAGGTTGGACACAGTCCATGTTCCACAAAGGACTCACAATCTCAATCTCCAATTTACAGATAAAATAGCTGAGGCACAGAGAAATGCAGTGGCTTGCCCAAGGTCACCCAGCAGACAAGTGGTGGAGCTGGGATTAGAACCCAGATCCTATTGATTCCCAGAGCTATGCTCTATTAAGCCATGCTGCTTCTCCGTTGAGTCTTTTACCTGGTGATATAACTCTAGGTTATCTCTACCTTTTTAGGCATTGATTCTTCATTACACTATTCTCAAAATGAAAACTAAGATTTTTAAATAAAACTAAAATGTTCAAATGAAAATTCATCTCCGAGGTCAAAATGGAAGGGGTCAATTATTTCAGGTTTTCTATTAGTGAGCACATTTGTCACTTCCAGCCCTTACAAGGTATTATATGTGAGAACAAAGTAAAGGACACTTAGAGACTTCCCATGTGTAACATATGAAAAATGTGGTAGCATATTAAAAGTATCCGAGGAAGTGAATGCTTATAAAATGGGAGTCAAATTATTTCTCATAAATCTTTCCTTTGTAGCTTTGAAAGGTCACACGATCTCTCAGGTTGAATTTCTCAATTTTCTCAAGGGAAGCAGGTACCTTCTCAAGTCATTGACCTGTGAGAATTGAGGGGTAAAGCAGAAACATTTAAAGAACAATATACTAGTAGACTTTATTTTAAAGTGGCTTTCAAGTTTTGATTATTGAAGAAAAACTGCATTTTAAATGGACACCTTCTTGGTTTTTTCACCGTGCCCCGCATCCGAAGAATAGGCAGCAGTCAGAGGGCGGGTGCGGGACTAATTATTGCTGAGCATACAGTTTTGAGGAGTGGGATGCGTTTATCTGATTCAGAACTGTGCTGTCAGTCCTTTGGTCAGTTGTCATGCTGACACTGCTCAAACCCTGCTGATTGGTGGTTTGGCATGACTGATATGGAATACTGATGCCTTTTCCTGTCACAGTTCCTTTACATTTGGAAGGGACTTTTTTTACATTCCCTTCTCTCACTCTCTCCCCACCCCTTTCTTCACTCCTAAATCCCTTTGGGAGGCAAGTCACATTGTGATTTGAGACTATGAAGAAGAAAACAGAGCAGCCAGAGTGACTGAGGAAATCCACCAGTCTGCTTTTAACTCCAGTTCTGTGTCATTCCTCTAGACTTCTTAGGTTTTTACAGCACAAACAACTGTGTGCCCGGCTTGGAGAGCTGAAGAGACTTGTGTGGTGGTGTTTACAGTATATCATCACTTACCTGTCTTCTCCTGGTCAGCGTTTAAGGAGCATCAGTTGGATAGCTTTCTGTTGAAGATATTTAGGAAGAATCCCTGGGTTCATTCTGTTTAGCTCTTTCTATTTTTATGGTAAGTACCAGCATGTCTCGAATGAGCATAGCTTCTTTGCTGCAGTGCACGCTTTTTCTTCCCAGCTAGGAGAACTAGTGACCTTCATTCTGCATTTATCCTCTGTTTTAATTGATTTGTGTTCGTGTCTATCTGGATGACTAAAGTGCAAGTGGTGGTCCTTTTGGGGGGGTAATAAACCTGAGCTCCTTCACAGTGATCAAAACATTAGCACTCTCTTTGTCCTTGAAACAGTAGCCATAGAAATGTGCTCACAATTGTAAACTGCAGCAGTGGCAAGGGATTCTGAGAGAGCTAAATGAAAGGTAATTCAGGGAGAAATAACCTTAAGTGATGGTCTTCCCTGAAAGGGCCAAAAAGGGCCATGGTGTGTCTAATCCTAAGGTAAACTATTTCATTCCTCTGTTAGAAGACTAAAGGACTCGTGTGAATCATGTCAATATATTTTAAAGGGTGCAGGAGCTAACAATTTCCAATGTACTTATCTTTTTGGATTTCAACTTTGGCAATATAATTCCTGGGGGGAAGAATTCCATACTGACATGGGTTGACAGAGATCCAACTGGTTTGTTACTCTGATTTTTAGGAGTTTTAGGTTTTAAGCTATTTAAAAAACAAAAAACCCACCATACTTTAAAAAAAAATTTCAAAGCAGCAGCAGTTTCACCATCCTGCCTTGGGATGTTTTATGCTATTTTAACTATTTTGACTGTGTTAAAAAAAAAAAAAGCAAGCTGCCTGTTAAAAACAATAAATTTTGCATTCTCTTTCTTTTTAAGGTTGAGAGATTGAGCTAGGGTGGGGAAACAGGTAGAGAAGCTTACAAAGTTAAGGAGCCAGCATTTGTCAATATTTACAAAATATCTTTAGTTGGCTCCTACATATATGTAACCTATATATTTATAAGTGAATTTGGGGATTGAATAATGAGGAATAAGTGTGTCTTTGAGGTAAGCATAAAATCTTTTAGGAATCCATAAAGTGCGTTGTTTACAGTTCACCCTTCACATTCCAATTATGTTAGCTAGGAGTTCTACACTTTTTTAATCTCCATAGGCTCTTTACAGGGTTATGCTAATAGTTCCACAGTTTCAAGCATATCATAGGCTGTTTTAAGATGAAAGAAAGCAAGGCAATTTAGATAAATTCCATCTAAACATTGTGTATTAATGAGGACAGTTTTGAGTACCATGTTTTGATTCCCTGCTTCAGTTGCTCACGCATGAACTAAAATTTTGACATCTGATTTACAATTGTATTTTTCTAAGGTAGAAATGTATAACCCTATTTGAGAGTGCATTTGTTGGGTTTAGTTTTTCATGATGGCTTTTCACTCAGTAGAAGCTTATGTTAAGTAATCTCACCTGCAGCCTATAAAGGAGAAACAAGGAAAAGAATGGGGAGTGAAATTTATCTTTTTTCTCTCATCCTTTTCAGTGAAAGTGTAAGATCTTGAAGTTCTTTAATTAGTCTGTTGCCTATCACCACTCTAGGATATGTAGGAGATTGTTCTGATGGTGATGAGTTTGCACACATTTATATACTTGCTGTTGTTGACCTCTGCTCTTGTGTCCAGGTGGTTTTGAAAAAACCTGCTTAACTCATTGAATTAAGTCACATGTGGATTAAGAATTTGCAGGCATTTGAATGATTAGGTCTTAAGAGGGTGAGAAGTAGCATTTAAGCTGTAACTAGTATCTTTCTTGGGTTGAGTTTCTTAGGGGCTTTTAATATTGACTGGAGTAGTTTGTTTTTTTTTAATATATGACTCTGTTCCATGGAAGTACCAGGCTGCAGTTTGTCAGAGAAGGCCAGATGTTGATTTTTTTTCTTGCCTTGCCATGAAACGAGGTGGTTTTATGATAATTCCTTAGTGCACATGTGTTATGATTCATTTCAGTTTTTGTTTTGCAAAAAAGAAATGCGTGGCGGGGCACACAGTTGAACTTAAGGCATGTCATCTAATCAGATGCTCAGATGGATGACAAATTCAGTTATATAAATTTTCCATTTTCATCAATAATGGTTGAAGATATATTGATGATAACTAGGATTTGAGAAATGAAATCCTAATGAGTCATTTATAGCTTCCATTTCCTTGTCTACACAACTATAGCATTTTAATGGCAATTTTGGGGTATTTACAGGCAAAAATGTGCCAAGCAATTAATGGGAGGGTGGGGTCTAAATTTACATATTCTATTACTTTTGTATATTTTCACTTTGAGTATCAACATTTAAGTTTGTGGAATGAACTTGATATTTATATCAGTTTTAGAATTTACATCTTCTAGTATGTTAAACTGTCATCCAGGAAGGCGAGTACATGAAAATAATTTTAAGGGTTTTTAAAGTAGCATTATTTTGTAGGAATTCCCTGCTCTCTTCCTCCTACCCCAACCTCCTTGTTTGCCAGAGACCCCCTTCAGGAATTGTTTGAATTGGGATAGTGCATCTCCAAGCACTTCCTTGTTTCACAGCATGGTGTCATGTTAATTCCTTTGCAGTGTAGCTGAACACTGCATAGAAAAGTACTGCAGGAAAAAAACGCTAAAAGCTCCATTACTGAATAGAGTACCTTTGGAATGGTAAAGTAATCACAAAATATTTGGTATATTTTGTATGCAACTCCTTGATTCTGAATAGCTAATGAGAAGCAAAACACAGATAATTGTGTGAAATGTTCTAGAAAATCTTGGTTGTTATAAATTTAGTTTATACATTTGGTACCTTACTCAATGGTAGCAAATATTAAAGTTCAGATATTTAACTTATAAATGCTTCGGTTTGTGCCTATCTGTATTCTCCCCTCAGATGGTCCTAATTTTTACTTCTTTGCAGGTCTGCTTGCTTCTTCTCTCACCCCTTCTCTCTTTCCCCCTCCCATGCATTCACTCATACCCATGCATTGACTCTGATGTGAACATAGGTCTATTCAAGAATACTGTATTTTCTCTCTCTGAGAACATGAACTTTAAATGCTCGAGCCTTAATGCTTTAGAAAAAATATTTAAGATTGCTTTATCAATGTAACTATATTACTGCATTTGTCATCACTGATCATTCAAACTGCTTTCCATAGCTGATTATCTAACCATAAATAGGTTGGTAGTTATGCATTTTAATGAGTGCAGTCTAACTGGCAAGGTTGAATGGTACAAAAAAATCTTGACTGACTCTGAAGGGGCTGCTGTATAAAGAGGTTCTTTTTTAATAATAAACAAAATAATGGTGGTATGTTAAGTGCTTAAGTGTCAAGTACTGTAATCGTAATAATAATAATGATATTTGTTATTTAAGTGCTTACTATGTGCCACATAGTAACTGTAACTAAATGTTGAGGTAGATACAGCCAGATCAGACGTAGTTCCTGACTTATAAGGGGATAAAAATCTAAGGGGAAGGAAGAACAAGAATTGAATGCCCATTTTCCCGATGAGGAAACTGAGGCACAGAAAAAGTTAAGTGACTTGTCCAAGGGCACGCAGCAGGCAAGAGGAAGACCCGGAATAGAACCCAGGTCTTGTGACTCACACCCTGTAATCTTTCATTAAGCCATGCACACTTCATTTTATTGGTGATAGCAAATAAAGTCCCTTCTTGAAATTGGGAAAATACTGTATGTTGATGAATAACAGAATGACTGGTCTTATTAAAGGTATTAGTTTTCATTTCTGGGTTACTTTCCATAGCACTGTAGGCAGATACTTGAGCTTGTATACCTAGCTTACCAAGAGAATGTTCTAGAATTAAGTGTGTATGAGAGAGGGGGAATAGCAGGAGTAAGAATGGAGTTCCTTATGGCAGTGCTATTACCATAAATATGAGAGAACTGGCTATATCAGTTTATCTTGTGAACTGGTTCATTCTTAATATGGGGAAGGAAATAGCACAAACAGGAAGAGTTAACTATTTGTGATTCCTTGGGTGGTATAAAACATTTAAAAATTACTTCTTATTCAGTATGCAGCTGATCAAGGTCCTGTGAGAACTGGAGAAGTCTGCTGAAGTTATACAGACTATTGTTTTGATTCATACCTACCAGTCAGTCAGTGGTATTTATTGAATGTTTTTATTGTGCAGTGGACACTGTGCTAAGTACTTGGAAGAGTACAAGTTGGTAGACATGATCCCCTCCCTCAAATAGCTTACAGCCTAACAGGTGAGCTAGACATTTAAAAAAAATTATAGATAAGGGACATGACTATGCTGTGAGGATGGGGGGGGAATACCTAAGTGCTTAGAGGGTGGGATTAAGTGCGCGGGTGAAGCATTAGGGAGAGGAGGATGAGAAGGAGATGCGATTTTAGTAGAACTTTTCAGATTTAAACAGTCTGTCAAATAACTAGGAAGAGGGAGTTTCAGGCAGGACAGAGGGTGTGGGCAAGGAATTGTTGGCAGATGAAATGACAAGGGACTGTGAGTAGATTAGCATTAACCAGCCAAGTGTGTGGGCTGGATTATAATAGGAGAGGAGTGAGGATAAGTGTGTGGAAGAGCTGATCGAGAGCCTTGAATCCGATGGTAATGGGTTTCCATTTGATGCAGAGGTAGTTGGGCAACCACTGGAGTCATTTCAGGAGTAGGAGGACATGCACAGAACAATTCTTTAGAAAAACGATCCAGGCAGCAAAGTGAAGGACTAGAGAGGAGAGAGGCAGGAAGCCAGGTGGTCAGCGAGAAAGCCGATGCGGTAGTGGATGGGATATGACAACTTTTAGAACCAGTGTGGTAGTGCGGATGAAGGAAGAGTGAATTCTGGAGATGTGGAGATAGAATTGACAAGATTTAGTGACTGACTGATTATGTAGGATGATGGAGTAGAGTGCATTGGATTTGACAAGAAGAAGGTAATTGGTGATTTTCGGGGGAGCAGTTTCAGTAGAGTGGAGGAGTTGGAAGTCAGCTTGAGGGGAAGTTGGAGGTGAGGAAGTGGAAGCAGTGGGAGTAACCCACTCATTCAAGGAGTTTGGACAGGAATGAATGGTAGGAGGGAGATGGGATGATAGCTGGATATTGGGGGCTGCAGTGACTACTGACCATTTGGTAAAGCCTACTCATGCTGTGGCGTGTTAATTTGTGAAGCAGTAAAAACTAAAACTACAGGGCCTGGGTGGAGGCAGAGATTGGAAACTTTTGAAAGATTTGGACAGGAGGCTGGCAGTAAGTAAGTTGATTGCTGCTCTAATTACTCTCTGATTCTTTGGAGTTATGAGTCTGCTTTCAAGTCTTCGAAGAGCTCATAAATTTCCTGAATAGTCCAGGAATTCCTAGGGCCGCTTCATGATAAAAGGTGTTCCTTCAGTTTAGTGGCAAAACATGAATCTCTCTCAGAATTCTGTTGTGAGTCTTGCCAGTGAGGGAATCTATTGACAGTGCCCTCATGAAACAGGCAAAGGAATCCTTATGTTATTCCAAAATACTTGATTTGTTCCTTTGAGGACCTAATGGACACTGTTAGTAAGTGCGGGGACAACCAGTCAAACTTTTTTTTTACAGAACATAACATTAATTCTGTCTAGATCTTATTAACCGTGACATCATATCCATAACATTGAAAGACAATGAAATTGAATGAACAACACTGTAAAGATTTGAAGGGTAGTGACTTTGGGGGCCATGGGGTCTCCTGTCAGGAACAATTAATGAGCCTCAGTTCGGAGATTTCCGGAACAAGAATCTGGGCAGGGAATTGATTTTCACGCCAGTGACTTGTGTAGTACCTCTTGCACTCTCTCATATCTGCCAGTCATTTTCTTACTTGGGAATGGTGAGCAAATAGGCAGGCAAGGGTGTAGTACATTGAGAAGTGAACGTGTGATGTTTGCCTGCATTAGCCAGATAAAGGCAGAAGAACCTAGATCTCCTGCTCTAATAATAATAATTATAATTTTGGTATTTAAGTGCTTACTATGTTCCAGACACGGTACTGAGCGCAGGGGTGGGTACAAGCAAATCGAGTTGGACTAGATCAACAGACAAACTTGTAGAGCGTGTACCATTCATGTTATATATAATAGCCCTGCAGTATCCAAATATAGTAGCAAGTCCTCTCTGTCTCCTCATTCTCCTGACCCATCCAGAATGAGGGAGAGATTCAGTGAATATTATTTAATCGATGAGTGGTATTTATTATTGGATGCTGAGCACCGTACTAAGAGCTTGAGAGAGTACAACCGAGCTGGTAGACCAGTTCCCTGATGACAGCAAGTTTACGGTCTAAATTTTAATAATGATATTGCTGTAGATTCAGTAACTCTTTTCACTGTTTGTGGATATAAATATAAGAATATAGCACATTTTAAAATTCTTTCTTTAAAATCATCACACATATCATGTGTAGCTTCTTTCTGAGGAAATGAATTGAAAAATTCTTATTTCTATTTTATAAATAGAGTGGTACATTTCAGAAGGGCTCAGCACATCAAGCCACTGTCTTCTTCCCCAACCCTGCTAACTTTTCTAGGCTAGTCCTGTTGAAACATAGTTGGCATGGACAGTTTTGAGGCTTGTTCAGAGTTGTGTTTTTCAGGGTTATTAAGATATTATAGATTTTGCAATTTCCTAGTAACTATTTGCAGTTGTCTGTGGCCCTCCTAGCCCCAACTTGTTTTCTGTATGATTACTTAGACTATAAGCCCTATGGGGAACAGGATTGATTCCAATCTGAGTTTTTGGTGTCTAATCCAGAGCTTAGTCCAGTGCTTGGCACATAGTAAGTGCTTAATAAATACCACAATAATTATTATTTTGATGCCTTTCTCACCTTCTTTTTCCCCTCTTCTCCCATACGTTGCTCAGGGATTTCAACATCCAAGTTGATAATCCTGGTGAACCCTGAGCTGCCTGTTTTCTTTAACTTTACAACTCTACCAACTTTCTATTCCTCCCCACATCACCCATTCACCAACTTGGTT
The DNA here is from genome assembly GCF_004115215.2 of Ornithorhynchus anatinus. Lineage (NCBI taxonomy): Eukaryota > Metazoa > Chordata > Mammalia > Monotremata > Ornithorhynchidae > Ornithorhynchus > Ornithorhynchus anatinus. Next base: position 37,830,784 of record NC_041741.1, read on the forward strand.
ACATACTAGGTGTCAAAAGTCATTGTTCCATTTCTAACCTCACTAATTCTGAAATTCTACTCCTTGACCACAGTCTTCTTATCGGTTTCTCTCTCACACTACTCTTTAGAGATCTTTGATCTCTTAACCCTATTTGCTCACCTCCCCTCTCCCCCTCCCATCATGCCCCATTTGGACTTCCTACCCAACCTCCACTCCCTTGATGCATAAATCCACACCTTCAACTCTGCCCTCTCTCCCTTGACCCCGACCCTCTATTATCTTGCACCACAAACCCCCCAGCCTTTGATTTTCTCCACAATACACTCCCTTTGCCTCTGCACTCATGCCACTGACCTCTGTTGGTGGCAATCCAGACACTAAATCAACTTCGGCCATTTTAGATTCGTCTTCACGTGTTCGAACTCTGCCATCTCCTCTGCTCACCGTGCTTCAGTGACTCCCATGCTCATTGCTCTTCCAACTGTTCTAGACCTTTAACTCCCCCCAGAAATCCCCAGTTCCTCAACCCATATCGCTCCAGTGACCTTGCTAACACTTTGACAAAGTTATTCCTTCAATTGTATTTATTGAGCGCTTACTAAGTGCAGAGCACTGTACTTATTACTTTGGAGAGTATCCTACAGCGGAGCTGGTAGTTACATTCCCTGCCCACAAGGAACTTTCAATCTAAAAGTCCAAGCTCCACAAACTCTTTCCTTCAACTCCTCTACTCCCTATCACTTCCTCACTCAATTTAGGTTTGTATTAACAGTTCTGAAAACAACACTATTGAAAACAGCACTTTTTTAAACAAGACACCAATATATTTAACATGTCATAATTCAGCATCTGCCTTGGTAGTGATCTGATTAAAGTGACTGTTAATGAATAAAAATTGTAATATTTTAGAGAGGGAAATAGGGATGATGATAGTTTTTAAAGTTTGTCCTATAAAGGAAAAATGAAACTTAATTCAGGAACTTTCTCCAGGTTTAATTAAATGGAAAATCTGTAGGTGTTTGATGTAGGAAGCAGAATGATAAATACACAGTTTTTCTTACTTTTTTCAAATTCACTTTGTCCTTGAAAGTACACATCGGCCCAAATTTCTGTGAAATCAGTCACAGAAATACAGCCCAAGTAGGACCACTTTGAAAGGGAAAGGCCCATTTTGACATACTTTTGGTATATAAGCCACGTCTTTTTTCCCTTATGTTAACACCTCAGTCAGGTTTCTTTTTCTTTGGCAATTAACCTTGAGGCATTTACAAGGAATCCAATTATTTTATGAAACTATTGGGATATAGGTGCAAAGAGTATTGGAGTAGTTCCATTTAATGAGGAAGCAAGCTGAAAGCTGGCATGTAATGGACTTGATTCCCAGTATGACTGTCCCCTTATGTGCACCAGCCTACTTTTTAAAAGACATCTCGGGAGATGGAAAGTGGAATAAGATAAAAGTGGGAATGATGGTGCTGAAGGTTCAGTGCATTTTTCCATCAGCGTAGATTAGTTACTCTATGCTTATCTGAACTGGTCTTTGAACAACTGACCCATCACTCAGCCACAGTAAAATGATGCTAAAAAGTTTAAAGGGTAAAAATAAACATCTTACAAGGGAAGAATAAATGGATTTTTCTTTCTTATGATGGGAATTATCTTGAGAATAAGCTTGTTGTGGTCAGGGAATGTGTCTGCCAACTCTGTTATATTGTACTCTCCCAAGCGCTTAGTATGGTGCTCTATACACACAGTAAGTGCTCAATAAATACGATTGATCGAGAATAGAAGAGAGACTTGATTTAACAAATAACCTTCATACGCTCCTAGAGTTCTTGCTACTTGATCATTTTCAGATTTAATCAACCTTTATGGGATGTGGGGTTTGTTTTCAGTCGTCTACCTAAGACTCTTGATATCTGTAGGGCTTTTTTCTTCAAAATAATGAACACAACTCTTTAAATTAATAGAACGCTGTTTGTTTTTTAGAAACTAAAAAATTTATAGTGAGATTCAGTGCTGGTGTTTCACTTGGAGGAGAATACTATGAAGACAAATGCCACAGGCATTTTTCTTATAATTGGCTCATAAAACTCTTCACGAGAATGTTGCTTTGAATATAAAGATAATGCTACAATTTCCCAGTCTCTAGATGCAGGCTATTGTGATGCTTGGCTATCCACTCTCCTTCCTTTCAAGCAGGCCTCAACTATGTGCCTTTCAGCCTTGCTTAACTGTTTGGGGAAAAAGAGAGATTCCTGGGAAAGCCACTTTTCTGATACATGGATATATGGAAAATTCATAGTTACTCCATGTGGGAAATTTTCTTCAGGTTCTAGGACCACATAACCATCTCCTCTTCTCGAGGAATATGAATGGATCTAGAGGCTGCCTTTCAGGCTCAGACCCTACCTAAGTGACTTCTCACTTTAAGGTGAGCCAGTGGATAGAAGAAACTGCTAACATGCTTCCAGGTTCCCAGTATAAAGCTTCCCTTTCCTTCTCCTGTCCTGTGGATGTATTGTTCAAATGATTGGGGCATCTTCTGAGAATTGAGAGCCCCAAACCTTTAATCTCTACAAGGAAGTCAACCATGAGAGCCAAGCAGTTGACCATGTCCCCCATAAGCCTTCCAAAATGGGAACAGAACCCTTTGTTGTCACATAACCAAGTAACCATGTTTTACCTCACAAGTAGAAAAGGACTCACAGAAACTCAACACTGAGCTGAAATTGTGCTGTCATACCTAGAGGGCCAAGAACTCATGCTAGCCAGTGATCTCATCAGGAAGGAGGGAAATTAAAACTTTTTGAAATATGCTTTCAAAAATAAGCTCAAAACTCCCTTATTTGGAAGGGTATGTAAGTTCAGCTCTGTGGAATGTAATGAGGCAAGGATGTTGTAAACACACAACTGTTCCCAGTCTTTAAGTCTGCGGCTCTTCAAGTGTGGGCATTTGTTAAACCTTGAAGAGTGAGTGGGATGTGGAGGGTCATGTGAGTTTTGGGAGTGGATAGGAATGGCATCCTAAGTCCCTGCCATCAGCCCTTGGATCCCAACTTGCCCCTGTCCAGCTTTTCCCTTCTATAACAGCTGGATAAGAAGGACCACCCAACACCATTCTCTGCCGCACAGTTACAGGTGCTGTGAACTCTGTCGTGCTGGGATGGAGTTTTGCATTACCCATGTAAGTGTGTGATTTGGGCCTCTGAAAGAACGTAATAATCACTTACTTGCTCATTTGTACCCTAAACCCCATAAACTGTACAACTCTCCAGAGGCTCAGAGGAGATTCAGCTGATGGTGAGATTACATTCTTGAATGGTGAGTGTCAATGAGAGAGAACCATACAAACTTGCACACTGGGCCTATGAAAATATAGATGACTTGCAATTCTAGTCATGACATCAAAGATTAAGAGGTACTAGTAATAGTATTTAAAGGCCTATTAGATGCAAAGTGCTGTGCTTAGTGCTGGGAAAGAAGTACAAGGGTTAGATCTAGATAGGATCCCTAGCTACCAAGAATAAGAGGAGTGGGCAAATGCAAAAGGAAAAGTGAAATGTAAGTATAAAAGACAAGGGCAAGGATAAATTCAACAGGAACAGCAAGATAATAATAATAATTGTAATAATGGTATTGGTTATGCACTACTCATGTGTCAAGCACCGTTCTAAGCGTTGGGGTAGATACAAGATAATCAGGTTGTCCCACATGGGGCTCACAGTCTTAGTCCCCATTTTGCAGATGAGGTAACTGAGGCACAGAGAAGTGAAGTGACTGGCCCAAAGTCACATGGCTGACAAGTGATAGAGGCGGAATTAGACCTCTGACTCCCAAGCCCGTGCTCTTTCCACTAAGCCACGCTACTTCAAGCTTCTCACAACTGAGACCAGCAGTCACGAAAGTCACAACCAAAGCCTCGGCAGCGGCCTTCTTGTGATTAAAATTTGACAAGGCCTCATGCTGCTGGTGTTGGAGTCCCTTCCCGAACTGACACAGGAGCCACGGAGAGTCCCGGTGATGTGCTTGATGGGGCAACTTCTCTCCCTCATAGTAGAGTTTGGAGGTCAGAAGTAAAAGGGATGGTGAAGGGCTCATGCTGCTGCCTTGAAGGCGAAAGCTGCATTCTACCACAGGCAGGGCAAATGCTTGAGTTACTTTGGCAGTCGTGGCGATTATTTATGCTGAATCATCCTCACTCCCTCGCCCACTCTCCCTGTGCCCAGTAGCTAGCACTGTGCCCACGAACTGTAGGTGGCATTTAAAATGTTGAAGAATGGGGCTCGGATCACCTTCATTTCTACTTTAAATGGATCATTTTGGAATCTAAGTATATATTCACAAATATACATTATTGCATATATATATCTGTAATTTAGTATATCCTTTATATTAATGTGTGTCTCCCCCTATAGACTGTGAGCTCATTGTGGGCAGGGAATGTGTCTATCAACTCTTTTGTATTGGTCTCCCAGTGCTCTGAACACAGTAAGCACTCAGTATGAATGATTGGTAAGTACATGACCAGTAATTGTGTGTGTGGGGGGGGGAAAGGCAATGTTATTTCTTCACCATTTAAAATAAAGGAGGTAAGGGAATAATCTATAATAGTCTCCCAGTTAAATTCTTAGTGTTTTCTTTTTTTCCACTGGGACAAAATGGAGGAGTAGAGTGGGGGAATGTAGCAGTTAGGAAAGATTAAAAAAAAATGCATTTAGTTGTTTCGTTTAATTTTTCACATACACTGACATGTGAAGCTAGGTGTTTATCTATGAAATCCATTTTATGAAAATGTCAAAAATAAAAAATTGTGTATCAGATCCTAAATACATGATGAAGTGTCCTGGAGCCTATGAAGTCTGTACTGAAAATTAGCAGGGCATAGATAGTTTAACCAAAGCTGAGATTGTTACAACTGATGGGAGAAATCTAATGAGAATTTTCTACAAGCTCTATTCATTACCTAAAGCAGATATTTTAATATTTTACCAATAATATTTGGACAGGTTCTTAGAGATTTGGATCAGTTTTAAAATCAGATAGAGAAATAGTAATTTCAAAGCTAAGGGAAAAATGGATTAGGGAAGATTTATCCATACTAATACCTATTTGCAGTGACTGTTTTTCAGTTCCCTGGGATGCATTGTCTATTTTCAGTACTAACTTGATCAGCAGTTGATCAATCATATTTATTGGACACTTACTGTGTGCAGAGCATTATATTAAATACCTCAGAAGAGTACAATATACATATGGTAAACCTTATTGATATCCAGAATCAAGCTTCTAACCAACATTACAGATAATCTGCCCCTTTATTCTAAGAAATTTAGCAAGGTGGAACCATAAATTTTAATGTCTGAGTTAGAGTTTAACTTGGGAGAAATCAAAACAGCAGGGTTTCAACAGTGCTACCTAATACAAATACAGAGTTTAGTTTAAAAAAATCTGGAGAAAATCCAAGATGTTGTGGAAAGTTTATTAGCCTGGTAATATCTGTCTCCCAGTGATAACTGTCAGGCAAACACTAGCATATTTACAAGGAAAAAAAACACTTAACATAGAAATTCTTAAATACTATGATTTGACAATCATTTCTCAATAAATTGCACCTGTCTGAGGCATGCAGAGTGTCTTGATTCAAAGGAAGGATTCATCAGGGTAAAAACAGATACTTGAGTGTGGTAAACTATCAACATTAGGGAAATTCTTACTGTAGATGAAGGGAACACAGCTTTATCAGGTGATGTTTCTAGACTTGGTTAAAAACAAGGTTGATTTTCAGATTTATTATAAAAACACAGCACAGGAAATTTTAAGTGTTCAGTTTTTTTTCAGTGTTGAAAGCCAATTTCACATAAAAGCTTAGATTGACAATTGTTATTTGGAAGTGATAATGAGGAACTTAGAGGAATTGATTCTACTAGACTGTAAACTCTTTCTCTAGACTGTAAATTCCTTGTGGGTAGGAAACATGACTGCCAACTCTGTTGTAATTGCACTCTCTCAAGTGCTTAATAAATACCATTGATTGATAGTTGGAAACGAGAGGAAAAGTTTTGAGCTAGCCTATGCCTCTGATATCCCAGGTACTGAGCAGTATGTCATATAGATGACTGAACAGATTGCTTATTCCTTCCTCCTCCCTGTTCCCCCATTCCCCCAGCTAAGATTTGGTGGACCCCCAAAATAGTTTTTCTGTTTTTCTATAAATACTTCAGAAGTTAATAATAATAATAGCTACTACCTTACTAAAAATCAGTGAGTTTACGATTTAAAAAATGAAAGACTGAGATATAGGTCTGTATTACTCCTTAGAAAATAAACCAAGCAAACTCTGTTTTAGGTGACTTAGTAGCACTGGTTCAGAGCTTTATTGCTATGTCAGTACTCTTTTTTCAAAATAAAAATTAGTCCACATGATTTAAGTCTCTGCTGAACTCTGAATGATCAGGCAGGTTTTCTGTTTGATGTTGAGCCAATGTCTAGGGCTTTCAGTTTTCTCTGGCTTTGATTTATGTATTACTGTGTCATTTCTATAATCCCGGACACTACTCCATACATAACTGGAAGACTGTTGGAGAAACTATCATTTCTGTTCAGCTCACCCAGGGTGAATTGAAGATTTTCTAAGGCATGCCTTCAAAATATTGTAGTTTGAAGAAAGAATAAATGGATTCTGCTGGTTCTTGTAGCATCAGGTTGCACATTCATCCCCACCTCCTGGATCCTGGTGGAACATTAAAACTTCTGGCATATATATATATATATATATATATATATATATATGAAAATTTCATAGTGCTCCCTCTGTATGAAAAAGGAATATCTGCACATTATTGGAAATGGAGTACTTTTGGCCAAGCCCAAATCTATTTAGCTGAAGTATTGGAGTTGATTCCCAAAGTACTTTATTGTATCTAGCTCATATGTTATAGGCTTACCAAATAAACTGATATAAACTTAAGAACATATTTCTGTGATCTGGCTGAGGCAGTAACACAAATGACAAGCTTTGATTTGTAGTCTGAAGTTTGGTGACTGCAGTGTTCAACATATTTCTCTCGTCTGATTGGAAGCTGAGAATAGGCAGAGTATTTAAGCAGGTTAAGTATCTATCTGTAGGTTAAAAAAATAAAAGGGAGAGTGAAGGCTCTACTGTTTTAATAGAATATAAAAAATAGAAAAGGACCATGAGAACTGTTTGGAATGAGCTGAGGAAAATTTCTCCACTGGTTCTGCGGGTTCTAGCTTAGAGTTTTAAATTTTAGGGAAGGGAATGACTATTTTTCAGGAAAAAAAACCCCTCAAAAGAAGAATTTTTATACTGAATAATGTGAGGTGGCACCGGTACTTCTTTTCATTCTTGATGGGCTGCAAGACAACACCATTTAGAAGTGTTTGCCCAGGAATGGCATGGTTACATTTGCTAGCAGATTTGTGTGTGTGTGTGTGTGTATGCTTGAAAGAGAGAAAGGTGCTTAATGCATTATTGTCCTTTGGGTCGTGTTTAAGTCAAATCTGGGGAAAGTTGCAGTGAAAAAACTAACGGAATTTAGTGACAGACTGAGAGGTCGAGGATTAAGGATCGAGGGCGAGGAGATAGGGAAGATAATGATGTTGTTAACTCTGCTGGATAAATTAAGTTGGCAAGAGAGATAGTGAGTAGACTGTGTTTAGCAGGGAAGCAGCACAGCCTAGTGGATAGAGCCCAGGCCTGGGAATCAGAAGAACCTGGGTTCTAACCACTTGCCAGTTTGTGACCTTGGGGAAGTCACTTCTTTGTGCCTCAGTTACCTCATCTGTAAAATAGGGATTAAGACTCTGAGCCCCATGTGGGACAGGGACTGTGTCCAACCCGATTAGCCAGTAGCTACCCCAACGCTTCTAACAGTTTTTGACACATAGTAAGCACTTAACAAATAGCTCATTATGCTATTTGGTAAGAGTTAATATTGCAGCATTCAGGTAGCCTATGACTTAGTCAACTTGTGTGTTGCCAATGAAGGATTGTTACCAAGGAGAATGGGACCAAGTAATGAGGAGATGAGGGCATGATGGCTGACCTTTAGGATGTGTCAACAATTTTCCACTGAATGAGATATTCTCAGTAGACGGCTCTATTCATTTTTCCAAGTTCAGAACAGAATTTTTATTTTTCCTTATCTTCAAAGCTGTACATTTTGTTCACTGCCAGAAAGGCCAGTTAGGGTTCAGATATATTGAATTGGATTTCTCTTATGTTTTAGGAAACCATTCCATGTTAAATCCTTATGCTTTTTATCTCTTTCTGTTTCCTTTTAAAGACTGATTAGGTCCCTCACACTTTTAATGGGGTGATCTAGTTCTCTGTCAGCTGCAAAGAAGTGCAACTTGAGGCTCAACATTTGGATTTTAACAGTGCAAGATGTTCAGAAGATTTTCAGAGATATTTCACATTTTTATAATTCAGCTGATAACCAAATTTAGTGAAATATTGAGTTTTGTGGAATAGTAGGGTAAAAGATATCTTCACATGGATGACTTAACACTTCTTTTCAGTAGCTCTTTAGAATCTTACCTGGAAAGCATTTATGAGAATGTAAGTATATCGTTTTAAAGGTATGTTTAAAACTAAAAGCATATCTACAGGATCACTTAATGTAGTGGAGTGTACTGAAGTCTTTAAATTTCCTTTTACCCCTGTCTGCTGTTGTTCAGCCAGCTCTTCTTGTACAAAGCTGTTCAGAGGATTAATAGACGAAAATGACTATAAAGTCTGAAGTAGTATCAGTAAAGGAACCATTTTGGAAAGAATATGAATTAAGCCATGTTGTCTTTATGCAGAGCACTGCCTTAGGAGCGGTAACAATTCTATAATTAATGGAGATTTCTCTGTAGGCTTAAATAATCCACAAACACTTGTCCAGAATTGCTGGCATTTAGAGAAATGCTGACATTTAGAAACACCTGTCCCAGAAACCACTCTTATCAGAGCAATGATAATAATTTTAAGCACTTACTGTCTACTATGCACCATACTAAGCACTGAGGTACACTCAGGCTGGATGTAATCCCTGTACCAAATGGGGTTACAGTTGAAGAGGAAGGGAAAAAAGATATTCAATCCCCATTTTACAGATGAGGAAACTGAGTTTCAACAGTTAAGTGACTTATCCAAGGTCACACAGCAGGCTAGTATTGGAGCCAAGATTAGAACCCAGGGCATCTCCCAGGCCTGTGCTCTTTCTGCAAGGCCACAGAGTCCATTTCAAAACTAAATTTTTTTCTAGTTGATGTTGAGCGCATCTGTTTGGTTCGGGAATGTTTTAGTTTCAGTAGGAGTGTATGCATACATATTCAATCACATTATTAATGGACTATTAATGGACAAATCAGTGCCTTCTGCCTCTGCATAACTAGTGGATCCACTTTTTCCTTAGCTGAACTTGAATGGTCTTCCTCTTTGGAAGTCATCAGGAGCCCTGAAGATGTTATCGTAGAGAAAGAGTAGGACGAGAAGTAGAAAGATCTTCTATACCTCTGGAGACAAATCCATACATCCTTAATGTAGTCATCTTAGTGCCTATTTAGTGTTCACTTTATTTATGAGCCTTGAATTATTGAAGCCTAAATATTTAAGCTGTGATCTAGGAAATGGATACTATCTACCATGCATTTAGAATTCCTGTAAACTATTTCTCTGGGCTTGAAATTTCTCATTATTCAGAGTGTAAAACCTTTATAAAATTGTCTTCTGTTGTTTTTTAATCTATTCATGCAAACCATAACCAGGGTCAGGATTGCAAAGAAAATAGGCCAAGCATGACTGGATTTCAGATGTGTACAAAGAGTATTTTAATCAAATCAGGAAACGCAACACTTAGCTTTAATTCCATACTTCTTCAGGCCACAAATGTTCACTTCTTTTAAATAAAATCATAACAAAGAAATGAACATGACATTGAAAGTAAAGCTGTCGTATAAAGATAAAGTGCTTTGACTTTGTAGTAATTTCATAAGAGTATTTTTTTAATATCCTCAAAACATCCCTATAAAGGAGGTAGAAGGAAATGTTTGTCCCATCTTGAATATATGTCCCATCTTGAATATAGGAAAACTGAGACTATAAGGGACTTACCCAGCATCACCCAGTTAATAGTAGAATTTGAATAAGGATCTAATACTCTTCTCCTTCGCTTCCTTTTGGCCTATTAGGCTGTGTATCATCATTTAAAAACTTGTAGGCGTGGTGGAGGTAGGTGGAAATGAAGGCGTTTCGTTTCATTGCCTCATTCTAAGTTGAAGGTTATAAATATTTCCTGCTAGTATACTTTATAATGGTAGTAATTTCAGTTAAAAATTTGCCTATCCCATCTGTCCTCCTACAGAAATTCTTGTGCTTTCTTCAGACTTCACTCAATGAAAATGAAAAGCACTTTTAATTTTTAATGCTGTTTTAGAGACCAAAAAAGGAGATGTCATTGAAGTTTGAATCATGATCTTTTCTCATTCAGCTTGTGAAATTTAATATTTGCAGCCAAAACAGTTCACTGCAAAGTACGTCAGACCCCAAAATGCTCTCTCTCTAGCTAATGACAAGTTGATGAAAAGATATACCGATTTACATCTGGTATCTCACCTTATGGAGTGGAAATTTAGAGCCTTAATGAAAGGAACATTTGTGATTTTCAATTAGCAGCAGGGGCTGCCATGTGGATACCAGAAACAAAGTGGTCTGAAGATCAACAAAAATTACATTTAGTTACAGCAGGGCCAGTGCCCAAAGGCCTTATTCACCTAATGGAAAAATGAAGGATCAGTCAAATGAAAATTCCTCTTATATTGCTCAGTCTAAAAAGTTTAAAATATCCCTTCTAGACTATAAACTCCCTGTGGGCAGGGTTGAGGTAATAATAATAGTAATAACTGTGGTATTGGTTAAGCCTTACTCTGTGCCAGGCACTGAATTAAGCACTGGGGTAGAAAAACGGTCACTGGGTTTAACACAGTCCCTTTCCCACATACGGCTTACAGTCTTCATCCCCATTTTATAAGTGAGGTAACTGAGGTGTGAAATTAAATGACAAGGTCACACAGACAAGTGGCAGAGCTGGGAAGTTGGGTTGTATGTACTCTTACCTGACCAGGAGTTCTATAATTCCCAAGTGACCTGTATCTATCCCAGAGCTTAATTCAGTGCTTGGTGCATAGTAAGCACTAAACAAATACCACTATTATTAGTAGTATTGCAAATCTGGCCTTCATAAAACCTTGGGAGGAAGGGAAATAAGGAAGGCCTTAGGACTTAGTAGTAATAATATTATTAATAATAATACCGGTATTAAGTGCTTACTACACGCCAGTGTTGGAATAATCCGGCTGGATACGGTCCCTGTCTCTCATTGGACTCTCAGTACAAGGGAAGGTGAAATAGAGGAATTTAATCTCCATTTTAAAGGCGGGGAATCTGAGAAGTACAGAAAAGTTCAGTGATTTGTCCAAGGTCACAAAACAGGCAAGTGGCATAACTGGGAAGTTGGGTTGTAGGTACTCTTACCTGACCTGACCTGACTCTATATAGGATATATTTGCCAATATACTTTGAGTTAAGAGTATTGAGTTGTTTTCCTTTTTTTCTAGTGTTTTTTTAAGACACATTCACATTTTTGAGTGCTCTAATATTCCCTTTCATATGCAGTCCCACATATAAATTGAAAAAACAAAAAAGTTCCATTTAAGCTGCCAGATTGCACCAAAACTCAGAGGCGTGAGTAATATATTTTAATTTACCTCTCCATATTATTTTTTAAAGTGAACTTTCACAAATTGTCTAGCACTATAAGCTCTAGACTGAGTCTTTGCTTCTGGTCCTGGCTTTGTTAGTTACACTCAGTTTTGCCAGAATGTGTGTTTTCTCTATATATTTTAGCTGGAACGTGATGACAGAGTAAGGGTTTGCTTTTCTGGTAATACGGGCCTCAGATTTATGGAGCCCAGAGATTGAAAGTAGCCTTCCAGGTTCTTCAACACCTGTTTCATTTAAAAATTTTGCCTGTAATGTTTTTAAAGGACTTATTTAATATTACAATTTCATTCCTCATGGATCCTTTAGCTTTTGCATAACTGTTGTGCTAATGGGATGTAAAAATAACTTGGGGATGTTGTTGGAAAAAGTGGTGTGCATGATATGTTACAATTTAAGTAATTCCTATAAGAAAAATCATGTCAAAAACGTGTATTGGGAAAGCAGAGAAAGTTTCTCTTATAAAACGACATATGGTGTGATAGGATTCTAGTGACAGAATGTAGTGTAAGTACATCTTAGAAGAGTACCGCAAACTTTGGCCAAGATGAATTTTAGAAGGAAAGGCAAGCCAAAATAGAAATAAATGTTTAATCTGGTGCAGTCAGGAGTTGAGTGCAATCTTCTTGCCAACCATTCATCAGGAAAGCAGTTTACAATCCTGCTAGCAAGTTGCCATTTCTCAATTTGTCTTGGATGAAGTAACTATCATGCTGAGTAAATGTACCCCTAGTTTACACGATGTTTTGTGTAAATTTGCATGCTGAACTCAAGAGACCTTAACTGAAAGTTTGATTTCTGTGTAATTGGATTAAAATGGCAAATATATTCCAACCCAGTGGACTAAACCACAAAAAATTAACAAAATATTTGGTCCAATAAAGTATTTGGCAGAAAAATTCAGGTCAAACTGTTACTGATTTATATTTATTCCTCCCACTTTTGCTTGAAATGATTTCAGTATTCCATAAGGACAGACACGGGCAACAATATAGTATCTGAAATTTTCATTATTGGAGCTCTCAGATTTAAAGTAGCCTACCAGGTTCTTCGATACTTGTTTCATTTAAAAAAATTGCCTAAACTTTTTTTAAAGGACTTATTTAATATTTCATGTTTATTCCTCATGGATCCTTTACACTTGTAAAGAAACAAGTGTTGTGCTCCTGGGATGCAAAAATAACTTGGGGACATTTAGCATCCAATAGATCACAAATTCTGTAGCTGGAGAAACTGAGTAACTAAAAGATTAGACCATCTTCTGAGGGTTTTTTAAGGTAGGCTATTTCATTGTTGGTAGGCTATATGCTTGAAATGTTTTTCTAGAAGTGATGGTTATTTTGGGTCTTCCACACTTTACTCAGAAGCATCATGGCTTAGTGGAAAGAACCCGGGCTTGGGAGTCAGAGGACATGGGTTTTAATCCCTCTTCCTCCATTTGTCTGCTTTGTGACCTTGGGCAGACCACTTAACTTCTCTGTGCCTCAGTTACCTCATCTGTAAAATGGGGACTAAGAGCCCCACCTGGGATAACCTCATTACCTTGTATCTACCCCAGTGCTTAGAACAGTGCTTGGCATATAGTAAGCACTTAACAAATACCAAAATAATAATTCTTATTCTGGTCCCTCAATGTCCAATAGCATGCCATGTGATACAAGATAAAGATACATGATACAAGCTTGAATAATAGGCCAGAATACCTCTGGGCTCTCCCATTAGCAGCAGACCCTGCTGGATTTTTGTCTAATCAATACACCGAACAGTGAAGCATTCACATTGGATGTACGAATCACTGAGTTCGTGCTGGAAACTGGTAATAATAATTACTGTGGTATTTGTTGAGCACTTATGGGTCCAGAGCAGTACAAAATGCTGGGTTAGATATGAGATAATCAGGCTTAGGCAACATGCATCTCCTCTTCAGCAGCAGATATTCGTGTGCATCATCCAGTTCATATGCCTTTATAGAATCTCACACACACACACACACTGTATAATCATTGGGATTTTCACCGACAGCCACTTGGGTGGAGATCAGAAACTGTACAATAGGTGCTATTAACAGCTACAAGGGACCATCTTTGTGCCTGTGTGGTATGGCTTTGTAATAAGTCCCCCATCACCATTTACAAACACCAATGGGAGCATCTTCAAAGACCTATGTTTTTAAATGACCTCTTCAGTTTAATGTTGGAGTGAATTAATTGTGAACTAACAGTCAGCGCTCTAGCAAACGGAAGACGTGGCTTTTTTGAAACTCAATTTTTTGAGAAAATTTTTCCAGTGAATTGAAATGCAGTTATGTAATCATAATTGTGGTATTTGTTAAGCACTCACTATGTGCCAGGCACAGTTCTAAGTGCTGGGATGGATACAAGCAATTCAGGTTGGACACGGTCCCTGTTCCACATGGAGTCCACAGTTTCAATGCCCATTTTACAGATGAGGTAACAGAGAAGCAGAGAAGTGAAGTGACTTGCCCAAGATCACACAGCAGACAAGTGGCACTTAATACAGTGCTCTGCACACAGTAAGCACTCAATAGATGCAATTGAATGAATGGAGTGGTGGAGCTGGGATTAGAACCCATGACCTCTGACTCCCAGGTCCCTGCTATATCCTCTACTCCATACTGCTTCTTGGTCCTTGGCACTGTTGTTATAGAATGATAATATTTTGATATGACTGGCAAATGTTGAAGGTCAGGTAGGCGTATTAACTTTAGATCCATTCATTTTTTCCATTCTCTTTCCCTTGAGATAATGCATATCGTCTATGGGTGATATAATTATTGCACTTTCCTAAGGCAAGGAATGCATTGCTCAACTCTCTTTGTAATGATTTGAATATTATCTCTACTCCAGGTGATTTTTTAAAATGAAGATATCTGTAGAAGGTATTCATATGAACCTTTTTCTTGAACACTTCAACTTAAGCTAGATGTCTGATATATTATTTATGGTATTTTTTAAGCATGAACTATCTTCTAAGCACTGATATGGATACAAGTTAATCTGGATACAGTCCCTGTCCCCTCCATGGAATTCATAATCTGATTTGAACTTGGAGAAAGCTACATCAGAGATGCCGTGTAACTTTTCAGAAAGGTAATGAAAAAGACCACAGAGACAAGGAAATACCTGAATTGTGATGCCTCACTCTCTTCTCAAATTGATCTAGTAAGAATTTAAGGAGAATTTGGCTACCTAGATCAAGGCCTGGTGTATTATTTGGCTGAATGATGGCCTGATCCTGATATCCCTTGGCATGTCTCAAGTGCTTAGAACAGTGCTCAGAAAATAACAGTGATCAATTGATGTCTCAACTGGTGAGTCGTCTCTCTTGGGGGTCCCCTATCCTTTTTAGTTCTTCCTTGGATTGAGGTATGGAAGATGGCAACTCACCTGAAAAAGCACACCCAATTTCTCTGGTGGTAGATAAAATATTTACTAGGGCTCTCTTAAACTCTTCTCTTTTGGCTTTGTAGTTCTCCATTTGGGAATATGAAAAGGAATTTACACAGCTCAGAAAACGTTCTAAATCTGCTGTAGTCTCATAGCAACAGGGAAAGCATAGCCAGAGAAAAACAAAAATTCTCCACAGCCCTTCAGTGTCCGAAAAGCTCTTCATGTTCAAGCAGTCTTGTTAATGATATAATGTAGTTGTGTGTTTAAGCACTACTTCAAGCTCTCAGAATTCATCTGCCAAAATTGTAGCAGTGTGGAGCAGTTCATGAAATATAATATAAACAAAGTGTATCCGCCATCTGTATGTGTGAAGAGAATGTGTAAGAGAAACTGGAGAGGGGGAAAAAAAAAACCTATCTATGAAGCTGTCTGGAGCTGTAACTATAACAACACTCTCTGTCAATTGAAATTACAAAGCTAACATATTTCTCAATTGTGCCACTGTTCCCTTTATTCACCCCTCCTTTAGCCCCACAGCACTTCCATAAGTATATCCGTAATTCATTATATTTGTAAATTTTTAATATTAATGTCTGTCTTCCCCCCCAGACCGTAAGCTTGTTGTGGGCAGGGAACGTATCTACCAACTTTGTAATATTGCATTCTCCCAAGCATTTAGTGCAGTGTGCCACACACAGTAAGTGCTCAATAAATACGATTGATTGAAAATGAAAGGAGATGAGGAAACTGACCCAGAAGTCAAGCAACTTGGCCAAGGTCACATAGCAGACACCTGGTAGAGCCAGGATCAGAACCTAGGTCCTGTGACCTTCTGGCATATGGTGGAGTTATAAATCGGAAGAATGAAGAAGTGGAGATTAGGTTGTAACAGGAGAAAATATTAGGTAAATGGAATACAGCTAATGAGAGACGTTGAATCCAATGACTAGCCCTTTTTTGTATGTGAGAATAGACAGCCAATGAAGAGATGAACTAGTCCAACCTTACCTATATGCTTGCTTCGGCTCTCTCTCTCTTTCACCCTCTCTTCCTATTTCTCTTTTTATATCGTTTTAATTTTCTCTCTTTTTACTTTTCTCTCTCTCTTTTTACTTCTCTCTTTCTCACTCTTTGTTTCCCAAGCTAACCACTTTATTGAACCTCATTCTCAAGTCTCCCACCTCTGTCCCTGGTTCTTGTTATTCTTCAAGCTTTGAACTCTCTCCCTTCCCAAATCTGACAGCCCTCAACTCTCCCCACATTCAGAGTCCTTATAATACCACCTTTGGCAACAAATCTTCCCTGATTAATTTCCCAGCACCATAATCCATATTAACCCCTCATAATAATAATTATGGTATTTGTTAAGCGCTTACTATGTGCCAAGCATTGTTCTAAGCACTGGGGTAGATAGAATATAATCAGATCAGATATTCTCCCTGCCCTCCATGGGGCTCCTAGTCTAAGGGGGAGAGTATTTAACAGACAAGGAAACATTTTACAGACAGGGAAACTGAGGCACAGAAAGGCTGAGTGAGCCGCCCAAGGTTTCACACAGCAGGCAAGTGGCAGATGAGGATTAGAACTGCATATACTAAGCATTTAATAAGTACCACTGATTCTGGTGCTTGTGGATTTTATTACCCACCCTCAGCAATCTTATCTATATGTGTCTTCAGTTATATAGTTAATTGTTTGTTTACTCCTTTAAATTTTTTTGTTTGTTTTTCTCCCTTGGAGTGTAAGCTCCTTGTGGGATGGAAAAAAACACTTTTTTATTCTGCACTCCCCAAGAGCTTAGAAGTGCCCTGCATCAAGTGGGAACTCTAATACTATTACTGCTGTAATTCAAGGTTTCTTAACAAGTGTTCATCAAGAATTTAACCCCCTGGAAATAGCAGAATAGAGTTTGATATTATTTGATGGATCAGGTAATAAAAATATTTTAAAATCTTACAAAATGATTTCTTTAGGGCCCAAACCTGAAGGTTAGGCTTATATTCTTGGGTTGTGTTTTCAGTGAGCTTTTTAAAACTATTTTATGGCCATTAAAGCACCTTATTTTATGGCACTATAATATAATTTTCAGACAACTAATAACTTGTTTCCTGATTTAGCACTATTACTACCTGTGTTATGTAATTTCCCAGTCTTTAAGATGAATACCATAGAACAATTATTCATTTATACTTTGAACCTAATGGATAGCTGTATAATTTTATGGTAGTGATTATGAAAAAGTCATAATATGAAAAATACCTTAGCCATAAATTTAGTCTGTTTTCCACTAAATGCACGATTAACATATGCATAATTTCATTAACTCTTTTGGGGCTTTAATGAAGAAAAGTGGTAGAGCTAGAATTTCGATAATAAGAAAAATGTTTATAAATGATCAGAGTTGCATGATAATTTATATATATGCAGCAATAATGTCTCAATGCAATGACCGGACCCCTAGAAATTCCCCCTTTGCATTTATTTTTAAAATAATAGTACTGTCTAACATTTTCCCCGTACTTCCCTGGGCCTTTGGAGAGGTAGTGTGGTCTAGGGTGAAGAGCATAGTATTGAGAGTCCAAAGATCCAGGCTATTATCATTAGTTTTAGTATTTATAGTAATAGTAGTAGTATTTAAGTGCTTACTATAATAATAATAATAATAATGGCATTTTTAAGCACTTACTATGTGCAAAGCACTGTTCTAAGCGCTCGGGAGGATACAAGGTGATCAGGTAGTCCCACGTGGGGCTCACAGTCTTAATCCCCATTTTACAGATGAGGTAACTGAGGCACAGAGAAGTTAAGTGACTTGCCCAAAGTCACACAGCTGATAAGCGGCAGAGTAGGGATTTGAATCCATGACCTCCGACTCCCAAGCCCAGACTCTTTCCACTGAACCAGCTGCTTCTCTGCCAAGCAGTGTACTAAATGCTGGGGTTGATGCATCACAGTCTGATCAGACACAGCCCCTCTCTCATTTGGAGCTTACAGTCTGAGGCAGGGGAGAACAGGAATTTAATTTCCATTTTACTGAGGAGGAGACCGAGATAAAAAGAAGTTGATCAGTGGTATTTATTGAGCACTTTCATTTATGTATTATACTTTCCAAGCGTTTAGTACAGTGCTCTGCACACAGTAAGCACACAATAAATACGATTGAATGAATGTATTAAATGCTTAGGAGAGACAGTACAACTGAGTACAGTACTGTGAACCACACAGTACACTGTGGTAGAGCTAGAATTAGAACCCAGGTCTCCTGACTCCCAGGCCCATGCTTTTGGCAGGGCCTGGTTCTGCCACCTGCTTAGTGATCTTGGGCAAGTACTTAACATTCCAGTGCCTCAGTTTGTTAATCTATTCATTGGGATGTACATATTATTTCTCCCATGTAAATTGTGAGGGCTGAGTCCATCAGGGACCGGGTCCAATCCGGTTGTTTTATATCTGCTTCAGGGCTCAACACAAAGCGGGGTTTAATATTAAACATGGTTATACTTAATATATAATATAATATATATGACTTCTCTGAACTCAGAAAGCTACATGTACACACATGTATTCACTTTACCCATTAGATTCCAGTTAGCTTACAACCGGCAAATTTTTGGTGGTTTGAACATAACTCTGGCTTTGATCTGTCAGCCAAATATTAGGCAGATAAGTTTAATTTATTACTTCCTGCTAAATATCTCCAGCTTCATAAAAACCACCGGACCTAATCCCGCTGTGTTGTAAGCATGCGATAGGAAAAACAACAGGGAATTGTTTGTAAACCACTAAGGTATTAGTCATTATCCATCACTTCAATTTGAATATAGATCTTATAATTGATCTTTTGTATCTACCCAGAAAATAACTCAGTGGAATTTACTGAGCACCTATTCTCTGCAGAACATTTTACCAAGCAATTGAGAGAGTATGATACAGTTTGTTGGTAGATAGGGTTTGTGCACTTGATGAGCCTATAGTCTAATGGGGGAGACACACATTAAAATAAATTAGTGGGAAGGAAGCAACTGTAAGGCTGTGTATATAAGTAGTTTGGAGATGGGGTGAATGCTGCCTCAGTGTTTAGAGGTTGGGACCAAGTGCATGAGTAATGCAGCAGGGAGGGAAAATAGGGTCAGTGGGGCGGGGTGTTTATGTCCTTAACAAGACCTTTTTCAGTAGGGCTTTAGAAAATAAAAGTAGAAGTAAACTGATGACTTATGACTTCCATTTAAAATTTGCTTAATTAAACATTGAAATGTAGACTATTCCAGCTGCCAGCACAGCACGCCTGATGTTAGATTTGACAGTTAACTTTTATTACATTTGCCTTCATAGTCTTCAGAAATAAAGTTTCATGGTCAGAAATTGGATTAATTCATTTTGATGATGATGTGAATTTAGATTAACATCCATATGAGAAAAATGTCAAAATGTAGAACTTGGAGACTACTAAAAGGTCATTTTCCCGGGTGGCCGGTATAACTAAAATTAAGCCCTCTTTTCCCCAGCTCCCTCTCCCTTTTACAGCGTCTCTGCACTTGAATCTGTCCTCTAGGCAATTCTTATTCATTCCACCCTCAACCCCACAGCACTAATGTGTATATCTATAAATACTATAATTTCAAATTATCTATATTAATGCCTGTCTTCCCCTCTAGACTGTAAGCTCATTGTGGGTAGGGACTGTGTCTGCCAACTCTGTTGTATTATACTCTCCCAAGCGTTTACTACAGTGCTCCGCACATAGTAAGAGCTCAATAAACACCATTGATGTTGATGATAATGAATAAAAACCGAACAGTAATAGCATGTAAGTATCCTGGGTTCTAATCCCAGCTTTGCCACTTCTCTGTGCCTCAACAAAAGATCTATCAGTCAGTGGTGTTTTTTGAGTGCTGCTGTATGCAGAGCAATGGAACAGACACATTCTCTGCCCACAATGAGCTTACAGTGCATAGGGGGAGACAGACATTAATATAAAGAAATTAGAGCCGTGTATGTAAGTGCCGTGGGCCTGGGTAAGGGTGTGAGTAAAGGGAACATATCAGGATGACACAGAGGGGAGTGGGGGAAGAAGAAATGGGGGTTTAGTCAGAAAAGGCCTCTTGGGGGAGAAGTGCCTTCTGTAAGGCTTTGAAGGTGGGGAGGGTAATGGTTTTTCAGTTATGGAAAGGGAGGGTCTTCCAGGCCAGAAGCAGAACGTGGGCAAGAGGTCGGTGGTGAGATACAGTGCGTAAGTTGGCATCAGGGGAGTGAAGTGTGCGGGCTGAGTTGTAGTAGGAGAGTAGCAAGGTGAGGAAGGAGGAGGCAAGGTAATCACTTGAGTGCTTTAAAGCTGGTGATGAGGAGGTAAATGGGCAACCACTGGAGGTTCTTTAGTGGGGAAGCATGGCCTGAACTGTTTTGTAGAAAAATGATCTGGGCAGCGGAGTGACGTACGGACTGGAGAAGGGAGAGACGGGAGGAGGGGAGGTCAACAAGGAAGCGGATACAGTAATCAAGGTGGAATAGGATAAATGCTTGGATTAATCTGGTAGCAGTTGGGAAAGGGTGGGTAGATAGATCGTTCTATAGATTTCAACGGGCAGGTTGACCTGTTAGCCTGGGAAGCAGTGTGGCACAGAGGATAAAGCACAGGCTTGGGAACCAGAGGACTTTGGTTTTAATCCCAGCTCCACCATTTGCCTGCAGGATGACCTTGGGCAAGTCACTTACCTTCCCGCTCTACCACTTGTCAGATGTGTGACTGTGGGCAAGTCACTTAACTTCTCTGTGCCTCAGTTACCTCATCTGTAAAATGGGGACTAACTTTGAGCCATACAGGAGACAACCTGATTATCCTGTTTCTACCCCCAGCACTTAGAACAGTGCTCTGCACATAGTAAGCACTTAACAAGTACCAACATTATTATTATTATTATTCTCTGTGCCTCGATTTCCTCAACTGGAAAATGGGGATTGAATACTTGTTCTTCCTCCTATTAGACTGAGCCTCAGATAGAACAAAAAATGTATCCAGTCTGATTAAATTGTATCTATCCTAGCTTTTAGAACAGTGCTTGACACATTAAAAAGTTAGCAAATGTCATTTCATACCAACAGGATGCTTTGTAATACATAGAATATTTCAGGACTCCAGAAGATTGCTATAAGCTATGATTTATATTCATGTAAAGTACAAATCAACGGTATTGGCTGAGAACTAAAGTATGCATATCAGCTTCTGTGTTTAGAATTAATCTTCATATCCTTTGAAGTTGCTTTTTCTGTTCTTTAAAAATCAGAGGGAAAAATGCCATAGTTTGAAACCATTCAAAATGATGCGTGGGTCTTTGGACTCTGCTTATTGTCTGTCAGTTGTGAAGGCCATTTTTCTTTTTTTTGATAGCCTTCAGTGGATCACTTCACTGATGAGAATGCTTCCTCCCACATAAGCAAGGGAACTAGTAATCTCTTTCCAGCAGCTGTTTTCCTGTAGCCTTTCTATGTAGGAGCGTTGTTTTTGTTTTAGGGAGCTTGTCTGTAAAGGAAATCTTGTCTTATGCTATTGAGTAATCTCTGACCCATAGCGACTCCATGGACACATCTCTCCCAAAACACCCCATCTTCACCTACAATTGTCCTGGTAGTGTTTCCATAGAGTTTTCTTGATTAAAAATATGGACGTGGTTTACCACTGCATTCTTCTGCACAGTAAACTTGAGTCTCCACCTTCAACTCTCTATCATGCTGCTGCAGCCCAACACAGGTAAGTTTTAACTTGTAGCAGACTGTCTTCCACTCGCTTGAACAAGTCACTTAACTTCTCTGTACCTCGGTTATCTCATCTGTAAAATGGGGATTAAGACTGTGAGGCCCATGTGGGACATAAACTGTGTCCAACCTGATTATCTTGTATCTACCCCAGCACATAGTATAATGGACTGGCACATAGCACTTAACAGATACCATTTGGGAAAAAAAGAAAGCTCCTGCCCATCCTCTGTCCTCTGCTACAGTGCCACGAAGTACTGGAGCCAGGGGACGTGGGGGTGGGGTGCACAGATAACCCCTGGTTCTAACCTGCCTGCTAAGGATTGTGATTCATTTCCTTCTGAGATATTGTGAAGAATTCCCCAGGTCCTTAGGAACTGTAGTAGCTAGCCAGAGCCTTCCTCAGCTATTTTTACAGACTCACAGCACCTCCTATTTTATAAATATTGCACCTAGTTAATGAAATAACATAAAGAGAAATTTGCATTTCCTTGTTGTAGATTTTTACCTTAGGTTGTAAATTATTTCCTATACAAATTCTTGACATGTAGATGCAATTTTCTGCAGTTCTATTTTGGGATGAAAAATCATGCAAGGAAAATAGAAAATTAAAATCTGTCTGTATGAATGTATCTAATGGGTTAGCAATCAGTTCTGAAAGGAATGAGAACTTGCTTTCATTATGAACTTGGTTAATTTATTCCTAAAACAATTGATGTTGTTCAGTGTAAATCAAACTGTTTAACCGTTTTGAGCTGATCTCTAAGATTTTAACTCTACTATTTATTATTCCACTCAGGTTTAAGTTTCTCTCTTCATGGGGCTGAAAAGCATTTGCAAATCCATCCAAGGCGAAATTTGGCAAACCATCCAGCATCACAGCAACTGTCCGTGGTTAGGCATTCTTCGCTTCCACCAGCCAGAAAGTCAATAAAAATGGAGGCTTCCTCTTCTGGGCTAACTGTTGGGAAAACCAAAATCCTTCACCCAGGTAACACGTTTATAACGGTCATAGAAAAACATTAACTGTAAACTGATATACTGAGCATAGTTGTATCTGTTAGCTGATCATGCTTTGCTCCATGGAAAGTTAGCTATTCATGAATCTCATTACTGGAATGTGTCTTTTTCACTGAGGTTGCAGGTATCTCCATCAAAGTAAAAGGTGGAAAACTTGGATGCTTCAAGGGAGATTAAAAATGAGAGCTTTATCTGAGATTCAAGTCTCTGTGCCCAGCTGTGTAATCCAAAACTCTGCCCAAAGAGGATTTGAAATCCTCCTTCTCAATTCTCAAGGGATTGTCAAGGGATTCTCAAGGGATGTTATGCACTCTGTACCTTTATTAGAATAAAATAACTGCTTCTAGATATAAAAAGGAAGACTTACTGAAAGGGGATGTAATACTTTCCTACAAGGTAATTCCAGCAGCTACCCAGTTTTAAAGAGGAACAGACTGGATCTTCCCAAATAATCTCTTGTATTTACAGACTTCTTCAGGAATCCCAGGATTCCTATATAGACAGACTTCCTCCAAAAGCATGGCTTCAAGGGGATGTCTTCTTAATGAAGTGCAGTGTTTTAGTTTTTTAAAATCCTACTCCCCTGGAAAAGATCCTACCCTCTTAGCCCATTTCTGAACAGCTATTTTTTAAGTCGCTGTACTGTTCTGGCCATCAGACAAGCCCTTCACTTCTCTGCAGTGCAGGAAGGTGTCATTAATCCTGCATAGAGTTTCCTAGATTTTAGTCAACTATTGGTGTTCACACAGTGAATCTCTGTAAATATCACTTGGCAAACGTGTCTTAGTTAACTTGAGAAGCTGTGAATGTGTCAGAAGAGAAAGTTTGTCATCTTGTTTCTTTGTGTTATTAATTTTAATTGCTGTGAATTCAGGAAGAACTGCATAATCAATGACAGAAGTCAAAGTTCTCTGAATTTTCCCAGTGAACAACCAAATCATTCATTCATTCAATCATATTCATTCAATAGTATTTATTAAGTGCTTACTGTGTGCAGAGCACTGTACTAAGCGCTTGGAATGTACAATTTGGCAACAGATAGAGACAATCCCTGTTCAAGAATGGGCTCGCAGTCTAAAAGGGGGAGACAGACAACAAAACAAAACAAGTAGTCAGGCATCAATACCATCAAAACAGATAAATATAATCATAGATAGATACACATCATTAATAAAATAGAGAAATATATACAAATGCTTTGGGGAGGGGAAGGGGGTAGAGCAGAGGAAGGGAGTAGGGGCAATGGCGAGGGGAGGAGGGGCAGAGGGAAAGGGAGGGGTCAGTCTGGGAAGGCCTCCTGGAGGAGACAAGCTCTCAGTAGGGCTTTGAAGAGAGTTTGGCGGATGTGAGGAGGGAGGACATTCCAGGTCAGTGATAGATGTGGGCCAGGAATCGATGGCGGGACAGGCAAGAACGAGGGACCATAAGGAGGTTAGCTGCAGAGGAGCAAAGTGTATGGAGTGAGCTGTAGACGGAGAGGAGTTTTTGCTTCGTGCGAAGGAATAATAAATAAGAAATAATATATCCTACCAGTTCACCTTTTGTTTAAACATGCTATTTTGTTCACTCCTTTCCCCATGTGAGTTTCTGATCTGTCTGGACTCTCATCCCCAAAATGTCCCTGTTGTGGCATATCTCAGTGTTATCTTAATTCATATAATTGTTTAAAACGTTTGGGATGAGACTAGTATTCAGTAAATAGGTAGTGGTTTTGGGGGGCACTACCAAAAAATTGTAAATTTGAGATATGTAAAATGTCATCAAGTTAATTCTGTCATATAAAGTGTAAAATTAAAAGTTTCTTGCATTTGTTCCCTGAATAACACATTACCCCATTTCAGAAATTAACTGGAAGCCTTGAAACTGTCCCTTTTGCAAATGCTTTGTGCTGACTGTTCCATCAGTAAATATTAGCAGAAATCATAAAAAAGGGAATTCACAGCATCTTCCTGTCATGATCCTAAGTTATCTAAGGAGCCAAGAAAGCATATTTGGTTATTAAATAAAATCCCATCCCACAATAATTTTATTGATGTACTGACTAGCACAAAATCAAAAGAAATTCACAGTGTTCTTAGAAAACTTCACTTAGGACTTTTGAGGTGATTTAAGGACCTATATATTTGTAGAGGGCTAAAATTTCATGTATTCTGCCTATTAAACTCTTCAATGCTATAAATTGTTCCTTTAAGCTGCTTTCAATATTGGGGTTCCTATTTGTAAAATTCATGCAATTAATAAGGAAGAAGCTAACTAACTAGGTTCTGAGGCAGAAGATATGTTCCTTATGGTTCACTGAATTTTTTTATTATATCCGGTAATGGAAAATGTTTTATAAGGTGGGTAGACATCATTTCTGGGAAGCATTTTATGGTATTCATCCTCAATTGTGTGTGTGTGTGTGAATCAATCTTGCCATTGCCAAATATTTGAAGTTCTTATGACATTTTTCATGTTTAGTCATAGTCTTTTGATCAAATAATTGTCCTCATGTTCAAAGATTTTGCTGCCAGTTAATTTGACCTGTGGATATAATTAAGACTGTAAAGACCAGTGCAAGGACAGATCTGACTTGCTGTCTGCAAACAGAGATGTGTTCTGTTCCCTCATTGCAGCACCTAACACGGATTTCATTTTTGCCTTAGTTTCACAATCCATCCTCTTGACGCTTCTGTTTTGAAAAAAAAAGCCACTCCTTTATTGACTGAAGAAAGCTAGGCTCGTCTGTGCCTTAGTCCTAATATTCTGTTGTGATGCCACATCCCCAACGCCTGCCCTTTGCTACTCACTTCAAGTGTTTGTTCTGTTCCTTTTGCTTTTGGACATCCCATTTCAGCTACTCTAGAGCATCTGTTTGGTCATTCCAGTGCCATCCTTACTCTTCATATGGCCCACCCAGTGAAGTTGTAATGAGTTGTTTCCTAATTCCTTACTTGTTCTACTGCAACAAGTCCTTGAATACTTTTCATCTAACCAATCATAGTGGTTATCAACTAGCCATTCCCAGAGTTCTGATAAATGGTATTGTGGAGAAGCACCCATCCACTTTTTTTTTGCCTGAAGTTAAATACAGAGTTCTTTCTACCAGCTGAGCTGCCTCACTGTTTACAAGCAGGTGTCTTTAATGTTGGTATTTGTTAAGCGCTTACTATGTGCCGAGCACTGTTCTAAGCACTGGGGTAGACATAGGGGAATCAGGTTGTCCCACGTGGGGCTCACAGTTTTCATCCCCATTTTACAGATGAGGGAACTGAGGCACAGAGAAGTGAAGTGACTTAATAATAATAATGTTGGTATTTGTTAAGCGCTTACTATGTGCCGAGCACTGTTCTAAGCGCTGGGGTAGACACAGGGGAATCAGGTTGTCCCACGTAGGGCTCACAGTCTTAATCCCCATTTTACAGATGAGGGAACTGAGGCACAGAGAAGTTAAGTGACTTGCCCACAGTCACACAGCTGACAAGTGGCAGAGCTGGGATTCGAACTCATGAGCCCTGACTCCAAAGCCCGTGCTCTTTCCACTGCGCCACGCTGCTTTGTTCTCAAGGAGTTTCTTTTGGGCTGCCTTTGTGGTTTAGAGGCCACATTTTGGTAGATTAGCCGTATTTTTACACTCCAAGTTCACACTGAAAAGAAAAGTCATTTTATATACCAGAGAGGAAAAAGTCCTTCCAGAATGATTAGTCTGGAAAGTATCTCCAGACATCAATTAGTAAATCCCCTTATTTCAAGCTGTTATAGTTAAATTATCCCAGACACATGGGACTCTATTCTGATTTGAAACCTTTCCAGAGGAAAAAAAAACTCACCAACTTCATCAATATCTTATTCTAATGTTTAACAACCCTGTGTCCAAAATGCCCTAAATCCTTCTAAATGAAGTTTAAAATCATGTTCTCAGAAAATGACTAATTACCATCCCCTCTAAAATAATCCTTCATATCCTTGAAGGTTATTAATAAAAATCACCCATATTCTGCTCTTCTCAGGACCAAATAACACAACTCCTAAAGCTCCTGTGACCTCTGAGAAAGGGAAGCCTCTTTGTTTCCTGGGACACTGTAGTCTTTTCTTGTCCTTCCTTGCAGTTGCCTTTCCAGATTTGAACCTGACTTATTCTTTGGGTTTTGTAATTATTTCTCATCTTACTCAAGAGACTGGCTTGTATCCAATACTTCTGACTTCCCAGCTTCAGAGATGACAATAGGGACAGTTATTGGCTTTGATGTTCTACTGATATTGAGGTAGTGCATAAAATAGGTACAACCTAAAGTTCTGTTCCAGAGTTTTCAGGGTCTAATCAGAACCACTAAAGTTTCTTATGGGGAAAAAATATTTGCTCCTAATTTAAAAATTGAATAAATTTAGCATACTATAGCAAAAAAATTTAAGGTTAATTTTCAAAGAACAGCTTATGATTGAGTCAAATCACCAAGTTTCATATTTAACCATACCACTTTTCCTAGAATTCTTTCTAGGTCAATCGCAAAGACACAGAATAGTTGGAAAGAAGTCTATCCATGGGGCTGCTATTAAAGATTTTTTTTCAAAAATGTATTTGTTTGGGCTAGTGATGCAGAATTGGGAAAAATAACAAGTAATCCAGGTACAGGACATGAAAGAGTTATGCTATAAATGGTAATATTTGGGGTCAGAAGGTTTTGAAATTGTACAACTACTTAGGAGTTGAATTGGTAAAAGCTTCAATATTGTCTGGGGAAAATTTTAAGGGACTGCAATGTTGGCAGTGTATGGGTTTGGGAGACTGCCTCTTCAAACTGTTCCTCTGAAATTGACTGAGCATCTCTAAGACCCAGAAATGTGTTTTTCAGAACATCTTAAAAGATATGTATTCAACCCCTTGGGGTGGTAAATAAGGAAAGGAGATTCAAATGACACTTTCCCCCAAAGATATTTTAATAGCTTTAAAATTGGGGGGAAAAAGTTAAGAAAAGGATTCAGCTAAATAATCTATGCATTCTCTGGTTTAGTATGCAGTACATTTTGTTTTTCAGTTTAATTTTGTGTCTTAAACAGCTGGTACAAATCAAGGCTTAGGCCTGAATGGCATCTTTACAAATTGATGGAACACAAAATAGTCTTTTTCAGAAGTTTGAGCTTTTTAGAAGAAATATTCTCCTTTTGCTTTCAGATGCAAAATGTGTAGGGCATTTTTTATTTCTGTCCCTAGCTATCTGATTTCAGAATTGGTTTGTTAGAAGGATGCACATGATGAAATGCAAATACCCAAGGCAAAGGAATATAAGCCCCCTTAGTTTGCTGAAGTGTAATTACTTCATCATATTTAATTAGTGCTTATTGTGTGCAGAGCACTGTGCTATTGGAAGAGTACAGTCTAACAGTTGGAATATCCCCCTCTCTGCCCATAAGAGACTGAAGAATTTTATCCAGTCCCCTTAAACCAGGACTTATAAGAAGCAGACTCAAAGGCAACTGCATCTGAAGTTGAACTGTACATTTCACTGTCAACATTAGGACATAGTTGTCAGTTTGGGGCTTTCGAGATGATAAAGTGTAAATATCCAAGGCAGAATGATTCCTTTCCTTGCAAAAATATAATTCCTTATCAAATCATGAGTCAGGGTATCCAGTCTTTCATTCATCCCAGCAATCATTGTTCATTAAACCTCTAGAGCTGAGTTGTTTCATAAGTGCATGTTTTTGCCAATATAAGGAAAAGCTGAACTGAACTAGTGCATGCTGCTTCCCAGCATCTGCAGAATTTCTTCAAATGCAAGTCTATGTCTTCAAGCATAGGAGCTGTTTTACTTTTTGGGTGCTTCATTTAAAGGAGCACAATATTCATCTAGTCATGGGGGTAGAAAGACCCAAAAAATAGTCTTACTCTTCTAAACTGTTACCACAAACTGGCAATAGGAGAGGAATAATCATTGCAGCTGGTTTTCAATCCCGCATACTTGTATGGTATCCCATTAATGGCTTAGTCCATGATGTATTGGTTTACTTTGTGTAGGTGGATGACACTGATTTTTCAGTTATTTTAATAGGGTGTTCATGGCTAGTTTATGATTGGAAATGAATGAAAGAAAACATTGACAAACCTTTGCAAGTAATTGCAGATATTTAAGGAAATGTTTCAACTATCAAGAATTTTAGGTCACATTTAATACTTGGGGCATTGGCTAAGCTGATTCACTGATGTGGGAAGTTAGTGATAAATAAAATGTTTGGATTGAACAAATGATAGAGGTACTAACCTCATTTTTTAAAATGGGAAAAAAGCACTCCTCTGCTCCATAAGATAGATGCCACAATGCAGAAAAAAAATTATGAAGGATGGCATTCTACTTTGAAAACCAGCTGGCTGTATCCATTTCAGAAGTTGGCATTGCTTCTAGTACTCTCAATGCTGGGCTTTCTGATAAACGGTTGCAAACTCCGTGAATATCTTTCATTTCTTTAGAAGGAAGTGTGGATTTGCAAGGTTGTCAGCTGGATATGCAAATACAAGACGGCCAAAAGAGTGATGTGGACTTTTCAGAAATACTTAATGCAATACAAGAAAGTAAGTTTTACTCAGCTCTCAAGTGGGTCTTAAATACAGAAATTGTAACCAATTATTTGAAAAATTGGATAATCTGACTGGACTGGACACCTGAAAGGTGATGTTGCTCTTATAGGCAGAAGGATCAGAGAAATTACAAAGAACAACTGCATTGAGAGGGGAAAATAGTTATACTGAACTTAAACTTTTGGCATCTCTAGAAGTTAAGGGTTTGGGCTCTGAAGGAGACTTGTTAGAAAGACTTTATCAGAACTCATAGGATGTTCAAACTGTACGGGCACTGTGACTGCTTATAAAATAGAACTGATAATATTGCTTCAAAATAGGTGTACTGTTAAAATTGACTTGCTAAATTATACTTCAAAAAGCACTGTCAGTCTCACTAAATCTTTTGGAAAATGGTGATTGAAGACCAATTTTCATGTCTCCGGAAGCAACAGAGATGTAAAGTAGCTTCCCAAACCAGTAGAAGATTTGTATTTAGAACCCCCAACATGCCAGGCTGCTTTCCTAATAAAGAAGTACTATGTCATATTATAATATGCATGTTATATGTAATATATATTTATATATATTTAAAATATAATATATAATTTTCTCTAGCTTGAGAGGTTTAGGTCTCAAAAGCAATGTGTGAAGTTAACTTTGGCAGTGGTTATGTGTCAGACCTCCTTGGATTTCCATAGTTCCTTTCTTTCAAAAAGGTATGAACATTTTCATTTGTCTTTACATACCTGAATGAGATGAGGAGGCATTTGTCCTCATTTCATGTGTGACTTAACTGAGATTCAGAGGGTATTAATGGCAAGTTACCTAGCAAATCACCGGTGTTGCTGAAACTAGAATCGAAGTGTTCTAAATCCCATTCACTGCTCTTATCAAATTGGTGGCTGAGGCTAGAAATTGAAATACGCAAAATTTGTTTTTGAAAGACTTGGATAGATGTCCTGGGAAGAAAGGATACAATATTTTCAAGAGATAACAAGACAGGAACACTTTTGTGTTTCTGCCATTCTATCCTTTGGGTCACTCTCTGAAACCTCAATTATATTTCTCCACAAAAAGTGAATTTTACGTAAGACAGTTGGAAGAAATATATAGTATTGTAGAAAATTGTAATGTTATGTGATTTAATGACTCTAATAGGAAGTGGATCAGTTCTATGGTGGTGTATTCAAACTGCTTTTTTAATTGTCAATCAGGATCAAATGTAGAATCTTTCACTTTAATGAATGTCTTATTGTAGAATAGGATTAAATTCAGTTCAATTGATTATGCTACCTAATTCAAGGTGCTGAAGCAGTAGGAAATGACTTTCAAAACTGCATAAATTAATACAATTATATTTATGTGAGTACCTTATTGTCTGTCTCCTGTTGTTTGGAGTCTAAACTGGAGTGGATAATTGATTTGAACAACAGATTACTGAACATTATTAGTAATTAAAATAGAAAATGATAATGAAAATGAGTAAAAAGAAGTAGGACACATTACACATAGAAACCAGATTCATTCTATTCTGTATTCACAAACTAATATATTTCAAAGATTTGTTCTGTCATTACAAATAGTTTCATGCGGAATATGTTCAGACAGTTGTCCAAACTGAAAACATTAGTTCTCATGTAAATGTGAAATATCTAGGCTCCTTGATGATTTCCAGTGTCTATTCGGGTTCCATAGTCCCACAGTATTCATCTAGTACTAGCCTACTCAATTTAATTCTCATCGTCTCCCTGGGTTTTCTTGGCTTCAAACCATACCTATCATGGAAGTTTAGAATCTCCCAAATGGCCAAGTGTTTTACAGAAAGGATTAGTGCCAGGGGAAGCCCACATCAAAAACTTTTTCTAGGAGTGTGAAGTGTCAAAGGAAGCTGAGAGATTAAAGGTAATTAGAGCCCATTTATTGTCCTAATCATCTTTAATCTTTATATTTGGCTAGCACATGGTCACTGGAGGTATTGCTGAGCACAGTGTCAGTAGAGTGAAGAGGATAAAGAGTAATTATCACCCTTTCAAAGAGTTTAGGCATGAAGGGCAACAAGGATATGAGGTGGCAGCCAAGAGGATGCAACAGAATCTAGGGTATAGGAGAGAATTTGTTGTGTTTGAAGATACAGGGAAACAAACTCAGGAGACTGAATTGTTAATGATGTCAGTAAAGGCAGGGCGAAGGGTAGGAGCAAGTGTTTTTAAGAAAGGAGAGTGGATAGAGGGGGGTCAAAGGCACCGAGAGAAGGGGTAGATTTAGGGAGCAAATGGAAGACTATTTCCTGACACAAAAAGTGGACATGGGGATAAGAGAGTATTGAGAGGACCAGAGGAGGATATGGAGAAGTTGACACTTGCAACTTGGTATTTTATGTACAAAAGTTATCAGAAGTTAGAGGTGAAGGTAATAATGTTGGTATTTGTTAAGCACTTACTAAGTGCAGAGCACTGTTCTAAGCGCTGGGGTAGACATAAGGGAATCAGGTTGTCCCACGTGGGGCTCACAGTCTTAATCCCCATTTTACAGATGAGGTAACTGAGGTACAGAGAAGTGAAGTGACTTGCCCACAGTCACACAGCTGACAAGTGGCAGAGCCCGGGATTCGAACTCATGACCTCTGACTCCAAAGCTCATGCTTTTTCCACTGAGCCACACTGCTGGAAGCGTCAAGGGACCCTTGAAGTGTTGAAATGGTTGGTGAGGATTAACTGTAAGCTCCTCATGGGCAGGGATCACATCTACCAGTTCTACTGCATTGTACTTTCTCAAACTCATAGTACAGTGCTTTGCATACAGTAAGTGCTCAGTGAATACCATTGATTGAGAAATAACTTTGCTGACTGTAGGAGGTAAAGCTAAATTTGAAGGAGGCAGAAGTCAGGCTGGCATGTGGATTTCTGCCAGTAATTTGCAATTATGCTTGAAAATGGTTTAAGATTGAAAAAGGTGTTAACAGCAGGCTGCTTGATATTGACATGTTCCATAAAAACCTTAGGAACAGCGTGTTTTGAAGTAGAAAATTAGTAAGGAGTGAAGTTCACCAAACCATGAACTTGTATCAGAAATATTTTAACACTTAGCTAAATCATCAGGGGTCAGTGGCCCTAATTACATATGGCTGAAGGAAGTCATTACCTACTAGAATTGGAATTGAGGGGGTGAAGCTAATGACTTTGGGAAGAGTGGCATCTGTAGCTAGCCCACCCTACACTTTTTCCACTGACTCCCTCTCCAGTGGTTTGTCTCTGTTTTTCACTCAGTGACCTAAAGGATTAGGTCATAGCTCCTCTTGCCTCCAATCCCAGAACCCGTTGAAGGTGAACCATATGTCCACTTCACTGGGTCAAACTTGAAGTGATTTTGAGACTATTGAGACTTTTATGCCAATTTTAAAAGCTATACATTTTGATTTTAAAGCTATTTCAGTATAGAACATAAACATACTGATATTCTGGCAAAGGACCAAAGCTTATGACCTGTTATCCCCCACGCTTTTTTTTCTTAAATGGTATTTGTTAAGCACTTTACTATGTGCCAGACACTGTTCTAAGCACTGGGGTAAGTACAAGCTAATCAGGTTGGATTCAGTCCATGTCTCACATGGGGTTTACAGTCTTAATCTCCATTCTTCATATGAGGTAACTGAGGCACAGAGAAGTTAAGTGACTTGCCCATGGTCACAGAACAGACAAATGGCAAAGCTGGAACTAGAACCCAAATCCTTCTGACTCGCGGGGCCGAGCTCTATCCACTAGGCCACGCTGTTTCCCACTTCACTGAGTTCTGTAGTTTGTGATATTGGATAGACAACTGTTAATGAATTAGGATACAATTTTCTGGCCACATGGGTTTGTCAGGGTAGAACAGGATGTGATGGCAGAAGAAATAGTGTGCACCTCCACAGCATTAGGCAAAGCGTGTGTACTAACACAAATTCTCCTTCACCCAGGGTTCATCGGAAGCATTACCCCGACCCATGGAAAACTGTAATTTGGTTTATATAGGATATATTTTTTAAAAATTGGATTTGTACTTTAGGTGATTTTTTTTTTTTAGGTTCCCATAGGTAGGCATTTTCTAAACCATTCAAATGCTGTCACAGACCAAGACTAGGATGAAATATTTGTATTTTCCTTAGTTTTTTCAAAATAACCATCTGTTGAGTATTGGAATGATGTCAACATTGAGGTAATATGTCTTCCACCAGTTTTGAAAGAATTGACCTAGATGCAAAAATTGGAGATGGACCTATCAAATTATTAGTGATCCCCTTGAATGAGGGATGATTTAGGTAAAGTGTGTGCCTGTGAGGCATTTTTTTATTGCTTTAATTGTTAACAATTCTGGTGATCCTATTAGGTTTCTAGTGAAAACACCTAGATTATACTTAATTACTTCAATTTTAATCATCAACTTCTGTGAAATACCAGATAATCCAAATTTTCTTGTCAAGGGTGTTTTGAGAATTTTGTGACAAATATACGGTAACAGCAATAAGCTTGCATTACAGTAAAGGTAATTTTTCCAGGACATGCAGTTTGACTCTTTTGCACATTTTAGCCAAAATACAGTGTTAGGAAAGATTCTTGTGACAAAGAATGTTTGTGCCTTGGATATTGCACAGCATGATGGAAAAAATGGTTGTGTACAGGTGGGTGGCATTGGACACTATATGAGTACTGTAATGTGGGTTTTCCTTAATAAGGGGGTTCTATAAGAATGTAACCTCGAAATATTAAGATAACTGGGTATAACTGAATTTTCGGCGTTTCAAATACTCAAATCAGTCACTGAGTGTTTTATTAAACAAATGACCTTATTATACTTAAATATGTAAAACTGACCATCTCTCTCACCTCTACATCTCTCTACCAGCACTTCCAAATCTCTTTGGAACTTTCCCTTTTAAGGGATACCTATGTCTTTGGTTACTTTCCTGCATTAGGAAGGTAGAAATGAGAACTAAAAATTTTTAGGGTGAGAATGATCCATCAGGGCCCATATATCTTCTAAATACTTCCTTTGTGTTATTTCTCACTGTATAATCTGTTCCCTAAAGATGCCTAAGACCTTGTGAAATAACCATGTATCATTCTATATTTTAAATTAGTGAACTGTGCTATTTAGACTATTTGTCACCTTACTGGGAGGGTTACAGGTTTTTGGGCTTAGTGATGCAAATTTTCCCCTCCACAGTAGGCATAAAAATCCAAGGGCTGGTGCCCTATAGTGTTCAAGTAAAAGCTGGTATATTTTCCATTTACAGCATAAATTTCAAGAAATTGGTCTAGTAAGAAAGTAGAACCTTTCTGTAGTGAATATTGCCCTGAAGAAAGGTATTTCTAACAATATTTTATTTCTTCAGTGGAAATGTTACATTCTTATCTAAGAGCTAGATGCTTGACTAAGATTGGTTGATATCTTTTAACACCAGGACATCTTCTGAAGTTGTGCCCAAAGGTGGTTATTTGTAATGGATATACGATTGTTTTAGGACTATTGAAAGACTGCTTAGAGGTATTGATTTCACAAAACTCAACTGGCTGCCAACTATTGATGACTTTCCAATCCAAACAATAGTGAGTGATCAAAAGGGAAAGTCTTCAGTCCAATTCACCAAAATATTTAATTGTTTTAGGATCCCGCAGCTATATCTCTTAAAAATAATCAAATAGAGGGCTTGGTTAGAAATACTCTGATTGTAACTTTGCACTCCATTGTAGAGAACTTCTTGACCTCAGCAGAATTTTAAGGGAAATGTTCATGGAAGTATGAAGTTGTAGAAGTGTCTGATGTATGACCAGTAACCAACTTCCTTAAAAACCAAAGATCAAGACCAAATCTCCCTTAGTGCCTGATGTGAACTTTCCATGTTGGGAGAAGATTAGTAGTTTTTCCCTTTTCTTTGTATTTAAATTTTTTCACAATTATAAAAAAAGATACTCTCAACGGTCTCCTTTTCCAAATTCTAATTATGCAGTGTATTAAGAGGCAGAGATCATGTCTTTTGTTAGACTCACCTGACCTCTTTTGCAATATTGGTACTCAATAAATACTATTGTTCAAAGTAGTTCTTGGAGTAAAGCTCTCCTGGGATAGTAGAAAACTGTAGCAGCAGGTGACAAAAGAAAATAGAACGTAGGTACCTCAATTCCTGGGTACCCACATCTGTCCTGAGCTCCTGTTGCTTATTGTGGTTCCCCTAGAATTCCCGGTACTTGTTTCTGTTTTCTTCCAGAATGTTGATAACTTCTGCAGTGCTTTGAGACATCCCCAGGATCTTGAATCTCAGATTGATAACGTCTCAGTCAAAGCAATAGATATTTTCTATCACTAATATCAGGCACATGAAGAGTCTAAATTGAAGGGATTTCTTACCCCAATACACAGGTCTCATAATACGTATTGTATATGAGAGTTTCCTGAGGAAAGGGGCCATGTCTTTTTTGATTTTGTTAGTCTGCCAGAGACTCACTGCACAGCTGTGTACATAGGTGTTCAAATACTGCTGACACTGAAATATTTCAGTTCCTCAGTTCCATTCCCAATGGCAGTGGCCTGTCCACTGCCTTCCTTGTTTAGTCAATGCTGAAACAAGAGCCGAATCTTTGACTACTTCCTCCCCTAGTTGAAGTATCAAACCTCAAGTTATGAATATTTTCCGTGACAGTTCCCTCATCTGTAAGTTGTGAAATCTGTTCTCCCTGCCCCTTCAACTGTGAGGCCTATATGGATATTAGAATAACTGCACCATTTTTTGCACAGTTTTGGCAACCCAAAAACAGGGGAAGGGCTATTACCTGGGGGAAGTAAGTCTATCAATAAGGGAAGCAGGAGGAAGAGGAGAAAGAAGAAAAAGCTAAGGAACTTCTATTGCACTCTCTTAAGTGCGACATTCAATAGGCAGTCAATTGTGATAACCCCACCCCTCCTTCATCCTTTCTTGAAGTGTACCTGCTCATGAAAAAAAGCTCCCAAAAAACCCAAACCCCAAACTTACCCAGCTTGAGGCTTTATCCTGGATGTCCTGACCATACCATATTTTCCTTCTCCCATATGTGCATGCACCTTTAAAAAAACAAACAAACAACCCTCTGCAGCACAAGCCTTTGTCTGTATTGTTCTAACCCTGTGCTTCTTGCACTGTCACTGCTTAAAAATAATGTTTTATTTTCTCCTCTAAAACACGGGGTGGGGAAGGGGAATGAAATTATGCAGTGGAGAAATTATTCAAGTAAATATGATATTTTCCTTTCCAGTACAGTTTAATTGAGCTGTCACATGCATTTTGATAGGAAGAGAGTATTAAACGTGAATATTTCCTTAAGCAATTCTTCTTATACTTACAGCATCAGCAGTGGGTCAATTTGTTCCCTCCTCTCTACTCATTTCACAGTTACTTTTCACAACTACGGGGAGAGAGAATAAGCACATATCTTCATAATTTATTCTTAGAAAGCATATTGTCATTAGAGCACAACTGAGTTGCAAAACTGGTAATATAGCAACATGCTTGGTGTCCTCTAGCCGCTATTTATATGATTCCTTATGACCAAGCAGCAAGTTATACATTTTTTTAAAATTTATAGGGTGAGTCAGTGAGAGTGGCAGTCAGTCAGATATTGTAGATACATTGTGTCAGTTTCTCGGGGGAAAAAGTGAAAAATGAAACCAGCTGTTACAGTGACAGATATGTGTTTTACATGGCACAGATCTTTTAGGAGAACTTTTTGTAATGATACTGTATAATCACATTTAGGTCATTTACCTGACATCCTTAGCCCCTAGGAGCATTAAGCCTAAATTGCCGGATATTTCTTTTTGCAAGTGGAAATGAGGCATTTAAAACCCCAGATTTTTAACATCATGTATAATTTTATTTCTTTTATTGTGATTTAGTGGCCAAGGATGTCAACATTTTTTTTGATGAATTAGAAGGTGTCAACAGTCCTTGCAAAGATGATGATTCCTTACTTCACCCTGGTAATTTGACCAGTACTTCAGATGATGCTAGTAGATTGGAAACATTGGGAGAGGTAAGAGTTTATGAAATTATAAAATGTAATTTTTGACTTAAAGATCCTTCTGACAGACTGATCATAATAGAATGTCTGTTTCTCCTTTCTATGTTTTAAAAACATAATCCTCCTGGATTTCTTTTACTCTATGGTTGGTCTATATTAGTCAATCCTAATCTTAATTAATCCCATAAACACTAATTAACTCCTCCCCACAAATGTGGAAATGACAAATATTTCCTTGTATATGTATCCTTGTTCAGTTATGTGATGTAGCTACATTAATGGATTATAAATAGAAGCATATCCCTGGATTCCAAACACTCCATACTATATAATATGTAGAGATACATCATACATTAATAGCTGATTTAGCACAGGATCCTTAAGCCCTCAATTGACATTGCTTCCAATCATTGTAGGATAATCAATTTCCTTCCCTCTCCATTTCCTCTTATGTCTTTGTGTTTCCTCTCTGCCCTGACTGGATAGGTTTCTTATCCTACTTGGTACTTGTTTTGGCTCCTCTCTCACCTGTCTCCTTCCAACCCCTCTCATTTTTTTAAAAACTAATTGCTCTACCGTTGCCTTACTCAAATTGAATTCATAAGCTCTCAAGTCCTTCTCAGCTTCTTCCTGTCTTTTCCTGCATCCACCACAGATACAGGGATTAACGATACCCTGCGGCCTCAGGAGAGGAGAGCGAGGAAAAAGGGATCTGAGCCAGCCAGACAGAAGCAAGGTAGCTGGAAGATACAGGTGGCTTGTTGTTCTTTGAGACAAGAAGGCTGGGCCGGGACCCAGACATCTGGTTACTGGGAAGGGAACCCCGATTACATTTTCCTTCCGTTTTCTGCTGGCAGCCGCTATGTTATGTGGTTTGAAGGGAACCACACACCTGATTAAAAAATATACTGGGGGGACAAGAGCAGCTGAGTAAATCAAAATGAATGGGGAAAAGATTGGGGTGCCTGTGATCAGAAAAATCCACAGAGATGTGATTGATCGGAAAGGGTGGTGGGGAAGAGATCTGCGGGGTAATATTTCTGGACTAGTAAGTCATCATATTGGCACTGGTACTGGAGGGAACCTAATACATTTTAAGTTAATGTAAAAATATACCCCACAGTTCAGATGTTCATCTTGCATCCAAGTGAGGAAGTCATAGTGGCTCTATAATGGGGCATAAATTGATCACATAAAAAACATTGAAAGTTTACTGTATCATGTGCATTACTCCTCCTACCTTCATTTGGTCCGATGGAAAGAGAGCACAGCCCAGGGAATCGGAAAGTCTGGAAATACCTGCTGAGCCTACACCATCAGAGGGGGATGTTTCTAACCAAAGCTCTACTTAGGCACCCTCACAGTAGTGAGGGAAGGATCGAGCCAATGATTAGCTCCCCTTACTCCAGTATCCTCTTGGCTCAGACTACGGTCATGCGAGTCAAACTGTTCACTATCCCCTCTCCTGCTCTTGATTCAATTTTCATGTCATGGAACTGTAATTTATATGTGATAAATTATTTGTATTAATGCCTGTCTCCCCCTCTAGACTGTAAGCTCACTGTGGACAGGAAATGTGTCTACCTACTCTGTACTAAGCTCTTGGGAGAGTGCAATTCAGCAGAGTTGGTAGACTTCAACTCTGTTGAACCGTACACCCCTAAGCACTTAGTACAGTGCCCTGCACGTAATCAGCGCTTAATAAATGCCACTAATCGACTGTCCCTGCTCGAACACCAACCTGCCCCATCTTACCTCAAAACACCTCAGGTTTTACTTCCATATTACATCTTCCCCAGTTTAGTCCCACCTGACTCTTTAGAAATCACCCCTTCCATTTTTCTTCCTGTTTTATACGTTACTGGGGTTTTATGAGTGTATTTTCCCACAGTCGTAAATTAAATGTTTTTCCATTTCTACCAATGGTGTACCACATAATAATAATGTTGGTATTTGTTAAGCACTTACTATGTGCTGAGCTCTGTTCTAATAATAATAATGTTGGTATTTGTTAAGCTCTTACTATGTGCAGAGCACTGTTCTAAGCTGCTGGGGTAGACACAGGGGAATCAGGTTGTCCCACGTGGGGCTCACAGTCTTCATCCTCATTTTACAGATGAGGTAACTGAGGCCCAGAGAAGTTAAGTGACTTGCCCACAGTCACACAGCTGACAGGTGGCAGAGCTGGGATTCAAACTCATGAGCTCTGACTCCAAAGCCCAGGCTCTTTCCACTGCGCCACGTGCTGGGGTAGATACAGGGTAATCAGGTTGTCCCACGTGAGGCTCACAGTTAATCCCCATTTTACAGATGAGGTAACTGAGACACAGAGAAGTTGTGACTTGCCCACAGTCACACAGCTGACAAGTGGCAGAGGCGGGATTCGAACTCATGACCTCTGACTCCCAAGCCCATCCTCTTTCCACTGTCATGTTCAGTTTGTCATGCCTCCTCTATTAGATTACATCTGGAGCAGGGCCTGCGTCTTCTAGTTTCTTAACCTTCGCCTAAACGTAGTCGTACGTGGGGAGAAATCAATCAAATATGTCCTTACTATTTTTTCTATAAATTCCTTGTATCAAAGTGTTTTTGCAGTCTGGAAATCCACGGAAATGATGGTGCAAATTAGTTCCATCTATGTCATGTCAATTTGGTAAAATAAGTATTTGCTCAGTAATGTGCTATGTTACTTTGGCTCTTCCTGAAGCTCTATGTTGACATTAAGTTTAAGTAATAAGAACTAGCAAACAGTCAGAGTATTGCCTGAAAATCCCAAATATTCTCATTATTTTAGGATCTAATTCTTATCTCTGAATACTTGAATTTCATCATTTTCCACAGTCATTCAGTGAACCAGCTGTAATATATCAGCTAAATGCCAAACACACTCAGTCATCTAATATTTAATTAATGTCAAAATAAATCTTTACATTTCCCTATTGCTACCCCTCAACCTTTGCTATCCTTATGTTTCATCTAAGCCCTAGTGTTGGGCAACAGTTTGGTTCTTTAGTTTATTTGGGGTTTTTTGTGCAGTCTGTGATTTACTTTGCCAATTATTTGACATGTCAGTGATTTTCAGTGTACATATCCATTTTCTTCCACTCTCATTTTCTGCCTCCAAAATAGAATCATGTTTTCGACTTTGAGAACAAAAAATGCCCTTTCTTTTATGAGACTTTTTATAAAGGTGACCAATTAGCTTATACCTGGCATTGCCATTTTGGAATTCAGCTAGTATGGAGCTTTAATTTAGGCAGAAGCGTTTTTCTCATTATGTGGAAACCATAACGCTACTACCATTTTTGACAGGAAAAGCCAGGTTCACTGTGTAAGAGATCCTAATTTTGAATTTAGCTCAAGTTCTTACCCAGATCTCTGGCCATTTATGGATATCGGAGGTCCTCAATGGACACACCCTCTCACACATATGGAAAGAAGGACAGTTTATTGAGTCTCTGTAGACAGCTAAAGTGCCTAGTCTAGTACTTGAGAGAAACTCCCAAAATACTCATACAATTCCAGTTACCTACTGGTATAGCTGGTTTGAGTAGATGTTGAAATAGGAAGAGCTCTCCACCATATCTTTGACCCAGAAAGTCATCTTTGAGAAGATGCTGGATCTAGGCACAGGGATTCTTGTTTGGGCAGTGGTGGTTCAGGAATCACTGACTCTTCCAGAAGGATTGGACATCCAAAGCGGTCAGTGACCTTCTAAGCATCACACACAATAGTGTAACAGCTGTTTTAGCGAGTCCAGTCAGGAGAGCCTCTCCTGGAAGGTAACT
The DNA here is from genome assembly GCF_004115215.2 of Ornithorhynchus anatinus. Taxonomy (NCBI): domain Eukaryota; kingdom Metazoa; phylum Chordata; class Mammalia; order Monotremata; family Ornithorhynchidae; genus Ornithorhynchus; species Ornithorhynchus anatinus. The sequence continues at coordinate 37,872,087 of NC_041741.1, forward strand.
GACTTTTCTTTCAGAGTTGTGTCAAATTTTCCTTTCATTCATTCATTCATTCAATCCTATTCATTGAGCACTTACTTTGTGCAAAACATTATACTAAGCGCTTGGGAGCATATAACCATAAACAGACACATTCCCTGCCCACAGTGAACTTAAAGTAACTCTGCATGGTGATCTCATAACCCCACTCCCTGGATGGCTGCATTAAACTCATTCCTATTTCTTTTTATGCAGGCTGTTCCAGAAAAGAATCGATCAAATGGACTTTATTTTAGAGATGGAAAATGTCGGATTGACTACATTCTCGTGTATAGAAAATCAAGCCCCCAGACAGAAAAGAGAGAAGTATTTGAAAGAAATATCAGAGCAGAAGGATTACAAATGGAGAAGGAGGTAAATACATTTCTGTGATAACGGTCAAAGACATGTATTCAGACTGATAATTTTAAAATGAGGAATATATTTTTCAGGTAACTGGCTATTTGATTTTACAGTTTACAAAACTGAAGTGCGTCCCAGAAATTAAGAATTTTTCTCCAGAATATGCCCATGAGAGTACTTTCTAAGTATCGCTTCTAAGTGAAACAGTACATTTACATACAGCTATAAAGAGCTGGCCCTTGTAATTATGCATTATGAAGCATCATTTATTACTCCAAAAACATTCTGCTTTTGCTGGGTAGACCTTCACCTATAGGGAGACTAATTTAAAATTGAAGATGGTTCCTTCATTATATTTAGTGATCACGTTCGGTGTCAAGGACGAGAACCATCATACTGTGGGGGTTTTTTTTCAATGGTATTTGTTAATCACTGTTTGTCAGGCACCGTTCTAAGCACTGGGATATATACAGATAAATCAGGTCGGACATAGTCCCTGTCCTAAATTGGGCTCACAGTCTATGTTTGGGGAAGAACAGCTATTGAATCCCCATTTTACAGTTAGGAAACTGAGCCACAGAGAAGTTGTGACTTGCCTAGGTCTTGCAGCAGGCAAGTGGGTGAGCTGGAATTAGAACCCAGGTCCCCTGACTTCCATGTCTGTGTTCTTTCCACTAGGCTATGCTGCTTACTTTTTCAAGTGTCTTGTCACAATCAGAGGTAGAACGCTGGGCTGGTGAAACATTTGTCTGACCCAACAATGATGTTGCTTATGTTCTTGCCAGTTAACCCCATATTCACTACTACTTAAAAGATGTCAGGATTCAGTTAAACTATTTCAACTGTAACTTCATGTTTGAATATTATAATAGCTCACTTAAATATTAAGTAACATAATTTAGCTTTTAATACTTTATAATCAAAAGACAGCTTGCTTATTAATGCTCTGTGAATTGTGCCCCTTTGGTAGCATCTGCCAGGCAATTAGAAGGTTAGTCATTGTGCCAGTTAAGCACATATTTGGAACCCTGGTTTGCTGCATCATTCTGTCAGGAGAATAGAAGCATTTCTCCTGTCACACAATAGTTGCATTTCTTCAAACCCACATGTTATCTACTAATACGCTGTGTCAACTGGTGTTTCAGTGGAAAATAAGAGACTAGAGAATAGGCTATCTTGAAAATAACTGAGAGAGTGATGGCTCTGTGACACTGGATGAAAAGTCAGGAAGGTTGTGCCCTTTATGGAGATTTTGGAAGCTCTAGAGAAGTTAACATTGCCAATATCCAGCCTTTTGCACATTTCAGTAAGAATTTACATTCCATTAATAAAGGAATTACTTTCAGCAACAGGAAAAGTAAGAAACTAGGCTTGAGATGCTGTTGGCCCCTACCTAAACCTCAATCAGTGACCTGCTGACTAGGCTGCAAAAATTTAAGCCTTTTATTGTCGACCTCCGTAGATTGTCTGTATGCACCCGCATCTGCAATTTGCGTTCCTGATTTGCAGCTGCAGATTTTCTGTTGGAATCAGCAATAGTGAAGATGTAGAGGGGAGATCAAGACTTATCTAAACTCCAGGAAGCAGTCCCAAGCTCCACAGTAGCAATAAGGATCTGGAATAAATGTGGGGAAGGGGATGTTTTCTGGGGCCAATTCCATAGCTTCTTTAAACTTCCCTCCCAAACCCTTCAGAAGAGGCGGTATCTTTCTCCTTTACCTTCTCTCACACTCCCTTCTGTGCACGTTCCAGCCCCACTATAACAAATAGAATGAAAGTTGGATCTAAATGACACTGTCTGCTTGTTCCACGTTTACTCAGTTTGATCCGCTTTTACTGCATTTAATTTTCATCTGACCGATCATCTCCTGAAAGTAATCCTTTGTACCTACAGACAGAATATTTACTAATAATCCTTAGATTATATGTTTCAGTTCATTTGTGGCCTAATATTGAAGAAAACTGTGGAAATTGAACTGAGTAGTGGTTGGAGAATCCCTGGTTGTGCTTTGTACATAGTAACCACTTAACAAATGCCATTATTATTTTATTTTTTAAATGTTTAGGTATCCTAAGTCTGGGTATGTTCTTTGTCTTTTGCTGAAGTTCCTCTTTGATTAATTCTGATGTTGTGACAGGCTCAGTCAAGGACATTCATTACCACAGCCAGTTGTCTGTAGAAAGTGCTCTGTTGACTCTCAAGGTTAGAATTTACCACTTGGAAGATCATATGAGAATTTGGATTCACTCTGAATTTTCGAAATTTTATATCTGTTATAATCCATCTGCTATTAGATCTAGAAAAAAATCTTACATCTTAAAGTAATAAGCCCTGTCTGAACTACGGTCAGGAAACTGAATCATCTAATCTGTGTGTGTTCACTTGTGATATCTGAGGTATGTCACATCTTCTTTTTGCAATGAAAACATTCTCTTCTTTAAAAAGAAACATTTCCTACATCAAAATGATAATTTTAGAAACACCCTGCATCTCTCAGAGTGTACAGTATTTTCCCTCTGGTTGTTTATCCCAAATGCCGCAATACTCTTTGTTTTTGTTCAACATATTTGAGTATTTCAACTTCTAGATATGACTATACAGAGCTATGTTATAACGTATATCAAAGTGAATTTAAATTACATACACATAATAGTAAAAATAAAATATATAGTTTCATTTGTAACATTAAGTGTCCACTTGATGCAGTTTACTTTACTAGATGCTTGGGAAATACAGCGAAACATTCCCTGCCCATAAGATGCTTACATGCTAACAAGAGAAGCAAACATAATAATTTATAACTCCAGAGGTCAAGTAGAAAA